>NC_044978.1:175556480-176906309 GCF_008728515.1 Papio anubis
AAGCCATGGGGCCTGCCTGGCTTTCCTCTGGAGTGCAGAGCCAGCCACAGAAGACACAGAGGGCATCAGGGTGGAGGGCAATGTGAAGGCAGAAGGTGGAGAAAGAAATAGTTAGAGACTACGAATTTTACATCATAAATACTTGAGAGGTTGTGGATTGTGATCATTTCTTCAAATCAATTTAAATCTAATCATAAGCTCCCTTGGGCTTGGATAAGGTATCACATTTTTATCCGTGTTTCCTGAGGATCCTTTAGGCTTCCAGGTCAAAGAGAAAACTCTGCTTTTGTTTTGGTGCAAAGGCTCAAGCTACAAAAGGAGGTTAACTTCAGACAATTCTGCTTTTAGTCTTGCAACACCAACAGCCTCTAAAGAAAGGGTGGCCCAAGGGCTTAAATCAAAGTGAGAAGAAACACAGCAAGAACAAAGAATAAAGTAGAATTTAATATCCCAGCAAAGTATTTCACAGCAATTGTCAACTAGTTGAGTTGGAGAGCTGCTGAAATGCTAGAAAATTATTAGTTGTGTGTCTTAATGGGATTCTGCAAAGGTTTGGGGCCTCTGGGGTCTTGACACATCTACAGGCTGCTGCCCACTTCCCTCTTCTGATTCAATCATTCCTCTTTTGACTTTATTTTGGGAAATGCCCAATTTTCCCTATACCTTCCTTCCTTTATTTATTTATTTATTGTTTTGGTACTTGAGCCCTTCTTATGTGAAGCAAACACATATGACTGATGTTCTCAATGTAACTGCAAAATATTCCAGGAAATGTGAAGTTGTGTTCAGTTCAATATAGGAGTCAGTACCCCAGAGCGTTGGCCTTCTTTTTTCTTCTGATTACATGTCCATTGTTCTCCTTCGGTATCATTTATTCACAGACTCTTGGACCACCTTTAGTCCCGCTTCAACCAGGAGAATTGTTTATTCTTTTCTCTGGTTGCTGAAGCCTTGCATATGATACTTGCATTTTATCACTTTCAAGTCACAGATTTTTTTCCCCTCCATTACAACACAATGGGCTCCTTTGTCATAAACTCAGAAGTTCAAGGATGTCTGAGAGACGGCAATTTCAGTAAGACTGATGAGGTGCAAATGAATACACGCCCCTCTATCCAAGTGCAGATGGAGTGTAGAGAAACAGGATATCTCAATTTTGGGGATGAATCACAGGTATTGAACACTGGAAAAAGTTTTGAAGAAGTAATAATTTTGTGGTGCTGTTATGCATTCTACCAAATAAAAGCAAAAAACTACATTACAAGTACACTCCAAGCACAAGAACAATCAGGATAATTACTGCATTATTTCTGCAGCAGAATATGAAACTCTATGGAAGCAGTAAATTGTTCAGCTATCTTTGAGAATTCAGTTGAGTCTGTCAAAAAAAAAAAAAAAAAAAAAAAGGAGAACCCAGAGTGCTCTGGATACATTAAAGAAAAAATTTTAATACATATTTTACTGTGTTCTGAAAGAAATCTTAACCACTGGATAGAATATTGTTATTATGGCAGTATTTAAATTATTAAATTGAGTATAGATGCCCCAAATGAGAGGTTATAAGAAACAATACTGGAGTTTAATGCTCTTAATAAATCATAAGAATATTAATTTAACATTTCCCAAAGAGTCTGAAGCTAGTTAACTGGGAAAGGCTAAGATGAATTGTGTGGCCTTGAGCACACGTCTTCCCTTTCTTTGGCCTTGCTTTCCTTATTAGCCAAGTAAGGGATCTGAACTAGAGGAGATCTGAAGTCACTTCCAGGTCCACCATTCGCAGTATGAAGGATATAATAATGATTGTCCTTGGATTGATGGAATCCCGTATAGGAAATAAAGCGTGTGGCCTTGAGCAAACCCTCTCACTTCACCCAAACTCTGGGAAGGATGGAGTGTGGGAGAGGGATGTCTTACACAGAAGATATCATACCAGTTTCATAAGATAAATATCTGCAACCATTCTTTTTAAATTCTTTCCACACTAAAATATTGGAAGTAATTTTGAAAAATTATTTCTAAAATTTCAGAACTGCTTTTATATTTTGTCAGACCCATGAAGGCCTAGGACAAAGGCTCTTAACCTATGGTGTTGGAGTTCCAAGGACAGGATTCAGACACGCAGGGATTCCCAGGAATCAGATGCAGATTTTATTTCCATTTGTTTGTTTATATGGAGATGTGCATGAATTTATATACATATATATAAAAATTCATATAATATATAAAACATATATTATCAATATGTATATAAATTCATGTACATCTACACATAGACACACAAGTGGAAATAAAATCTGCATATAATTTTAATACATATAATTTATTTTATATAAATTATTATATATTTATATACAAATTGTATATAAATATATATAGCATATATATAAATTTATATATTCTTCCACACTCACAGAGAAAAGGTCAACAGATTGCATTATATTTTTAAAGGGACCTAAACCATTCGAATGTTTAGAAGGAACTACTATTCTCGGGGAATACAAAACATTGAATTCATGAGATGTGCTTTCTAGGTCAATTTCTCTCGCTGAATGTATCTGTAATTTTGAATACAAAAAATGACTTCCTCTGAAAGATGAGAAGAGTATCACTTTAAGGTCCAAATTCTACTTATATTTTCCAAACTATTTCGAAATTGAATGATGTACAGAAATTCATTTAGTTCTTCCACTTTTCTTTATAGATGAAGAAACTGGAGGTCTAGTTCGCTAATGAAGTGACTAACTGTTGGCGTAGGCAGGTAATAAATGCCCACCCTATCAGACGAAACAATAAAATTATGCCTATTTTAAATAAGGCAACATTATCATTTGTGATGGACTGGGTTGCTACATAGGAAAATCAACTGAACAAAAACAGTGTCATTGCTGTATTATGAATGCAGAATCTGACCCTGAACAGGAACTCAGAAACTCACATTAGACCTTACATTCAGTAAAAAGTAGAAGCTGCATTTAAAGGCCAGACATTTTATATGTGAAAACCCTGACTTAGCTCTGCAACATGTCTTTCATTTAGCATCAATCTAACAGACATTTTTAAAAATTATTATTTAATTCTAAATTACATTAGTTTTATAATATGAATTGAGTTCACTTTGTGTACCTTCAAAAATAACATATATTTCTCCTTTTAAGTTTTAAATAACTCATAAAGCATATAATAGGAATAATTTTCCATAACTTTTTAGTTGCTTCTTTGTTATTGTCCTATTTATGTTTCCATTTTCTTCAGTCACTTTGAGATATATACATTTTGAAAAAATAACCCACTCATTATTATTTATTGAAAGCACCCAGCTGCTAGAACTACATGGGTTTTTATTTAGTTTTATTGTGTTCGGTCATGGTACTTGGGGTAACAAAGACAAAGATTACAGAGACTACGCCTTCAAAAACTTAGTATTGAGGAGATGGGTAAATAAACTGGCAATTATAGTACAATGTGCTAAACTCAGCAGTACATTTTTAGGATAGCTTAGTACACATTTTTCTTACAATAGTAAATAATACTTTTGTTTTATTACTCTTCCAGCCTCTAATTTGTTTATAATATTTTCTTATATTTTCTTGATTACATTTGCCAAATGTTTGTTTTTGCTATTATTGTCATGCTCTTTAATATATTTTTCTATAATTATTTTTAGTCAATGTGTTTTATACTTATAAATCACTGGCTGGTAGTGATTGAAAAAAGACTTTAGAACGAAGAACAATTCATCCCTAGATTTCTAGGCAATTGATATTGGCAAATATATAGAGGGGGAGACAGGGTTCTTCTGCAGATTAATAATCATCTGGTTCTCTTCTAATATCCTTTTAGATAATAACCTTACAATAGGCATTCATGCCCTGAAGAACTCTTCCGATGAGGTTCTGGGAAGCTAGATGTTAGCATTTACCAGTTGGGTTGGGTTCTAATTATAACCATGCTATGTAGGGGAAAAAATAGCTTTGCTTAAGTTGTCCTAGCCCCTTCAGCTTTACTCTCTGCTTTTGTGAAAAAATTGAGATTCCTAACACCAACCTCAGAAAAAGGATGCAATGCATCCAAAAGGGGTGAAAATGTAGACCACAAGGTCAGATGTACAGCTCTACCTTATTTAAATGCCTCACCCCAGCTTGGTGGGAAATCTAATCTCAGTCTATGTTGAACCTCACCATCTGCCGGGTGTGGCCCAGATGTCTGGAGGTCTAAATGTCAATCAGAAGAAGGAGCCAGGGCCTCTGAGCTTCATGCTGTCCTGACCACTGTGACACCCTCATTACCTCCAACACTGTGGCTCCTGGAAGTCTGATGGCTTTGCTGGCCATCCAGGGGTCTGCTGCAGAACGGAGCTGACCATAATAAGGAAGGGTGTAAGTGCTCTTCACCCAGAGGGCAGCTACCTCCTTTCAAACCCACACAATCACTCTCTCACTTCCCTTGTTCTGCCTTTCTCTTCCCTGACTTCTCTCCTTGCCCCTGGAGCTTCACTATTTCTGCCCTTCTTTTCCACCAAGATGGTTTCCAATGAGTCTAGACCTTTACAAAAGAACAAAAAGTGACATTAATATCTTGGAATTTCTGTTTTTATATTAGTAAGAAATTCCTCGAGGTGAGGCATTGCTGATGGCTTTTCCACAATTTGAATCAGGGCTACAGGACATGTAGAAAGGACAAGCATCAATGAAAACATTGTGATCATTTGTCTTAGCACACATTATAAAGTGTTGGTTGCTCAAAAATGGAAAAACATGTCTTCCTTTCTACAAAAATATTCAACGATTATTTAATGGGTATAGTGTTTCCATTGAGATAATGAGAGTGTTATGGAGATAGATATCAGTGATGGTTACATAGCAAGGTGAATGAACTTAATGCCACTAGACTGAACACTTAAAAATGGTAAAATGGAAGAATTTATGTTTTGCATATTTTGCTACAATAAAAAGTAGTAAGTAGTTTATCTATCATACACAAATTAAACAACTCTTCAGATAACTGGTCAAGGTCCTCCAAAACCTCTTTCAATCTGCCCATCATCCTAAACGTCTTCTATTTGTATTCTTTAAGTTGCATTGTGTTGATGTCATGTGAGAGATGACCTAAATCTTTCAGTGACTTACAACAACTAATATTTGGTTCATACTTGTATCAAGTGCTTGGGTTCTGCTCTAAGTGATGGGTTCATTCAGGATGGCCTACCCTATCTTCTCATTCTAGGACTCACAAGGAGAAAGAATGTGACATTCTTAAGGTAGAGAGCAGGAGTCCAAGAGTCCTGGTGGACCTGGGGGAAACTTGCAGTGACTCTCTTAGCTTCTGCTTAGAAAGGACACATCCATACTTCTTCCCATTCGATTGGCAAAACCATGTCACATGACTAAGCCCAACAACCACTGGGCTTGGCCATGTGACGTGGTCCTCTGTACAAAAGAGTACAAATCTTTTGGTGCAACCAAAATACACTCTTTCCAGGAAGGTAGGAAAGGAGAAGTTACTACTTTTTAAGCAACAGTGAAATATACTTGTATTAGTCTGTTTTCACACTGCTATAAAAAACTGCCCAAGACTGGATAATTTATAAAGAAAAGAGGTTTCACTGACTCACAGTTATGCGTGGCCGGGGAGGCATCAGGAAATTTATGGCAGAAGGTGAAGGGGAAGCAAAGACCTCCTTCACGTGGTGGCAGGAAACAGAGAGCTAGCAAGAGCAAGGAAAACTGTCTTATAAAGCTGGCAGATCTCATGGAAACTTGCTCACTATCACGAGAACAGCATGGGGCAAACCACCTCCATGATCCAATCACCTCCCACTGGGTCCTTCCCTCAACAAGTGGGGATTATGGGGATTATAACTCAACATGAGATTTGGGTGGGGACACAGTCAAACCATATCAATATTGCAGTCCACACTTTCAGACACAAATGTTCACTTCCCTTCCTTTCAGAAAAATAATACCCAGACAATAATCTAAAAATGGTACCAGTCTCAAGGTCCATCTTACAATGGTTTCCACCTCGGATCTGCAGGTGGCTCCTCTTATCCAGAGACCTATAAACTAAAATGATAGATGATATTCCTCCACACACCCAAAATGCACTGAATGGAATGGGATGGGATAACCACAATCAACACCCTCATTTGTAAAGGGGAAAATAAGCAGAAACAGAGGTCACCAGGCAATAACAATTTTGAAGTTCTCTTGGGTAAACAGTGATCGTCCACTGTGTTGGGGCAGGAAAGGCTCCTTAATCAGTCCCTGGTCCTCCCTGGGAGTAGCTCCCCAGTCCCCTGTTCTTCTGGCCCTTGAATCCAAGCTTTGCAATGTCTTACCTTTCCATTATCATTTTTGTAAAAATTGTAATTCACAAATAAAAACTGCTATGGTATACAAGTTGTTGTAAAATATGTAAACATGTGGAATGGCTAAATTTAGATAATTAACATATGCTCTACCTTACATACTAATTATTTTTCGTAATGAAAGCACTCAAACTTTACAGTCCCAGAAATCTGGAAGAATATCATACATAGATATTAACTTTAGTCACCATGTTGTATAATAGATATTCTGAACTTACTTCTCCTAAGTAAAATTTTGTATCTTTTGACCAACATCATCTCAACTACTCCGCATCCCTGTAAATCTCTGGTAACCACCATTCTACTCTCTACTTCTGTGAGTTCAACCCTTGATATGATTTGGCTGTGTCCCCTCCCAAATCTCATCTTGAATTATAGCTCCCATAATCTCCACATATTGTGGGAGGAATCTGGTGGGAGGCAATTAAATCATGGGGCCGGGTCTTTCCTGTGCTGTTTTCATGATAGTGAATAAATCTCACGAGATCTGATGGTTTTAAAAAGGGCAGTTCCCTTGCACACACTCTTGTCTGCCACCATGTAAGACATGCCTTTGCTCTTCCCTCGCCTTCCACCATGATTGTGAGGCCTCCCAACCAGCATAACTGTGAGTCCATTAAACCTATTTCCTCTATAAATCACCCAGTCTTGGGTATGTCTTGTATTAACAGCATGAGAACTGACTAATACAACTCTTTTAGATTCCACATATAAGTGAGATCATCTGGTATTTTGTCTTTCTGCATCTGCCTTACTTTACTTAACATAATTTCCTCCACGTTTATCCACGTTGTCACAAGTGACAGGATTTCCTTGTTGTTTAAGGCTGAATAGCACTCCATTGTGTGTGTATGTGTGTGTGTGTATATACATATATCACATTTTTCTTATCCATCTATCTGTTGAGACACTTAGGTTAATTTAATATCTTAGCTATCATGAATTTTGCTGCAATGAACATGGGAGTGCAGATATCTCTTTGACATATTGATTTCATTTTCTTTGGATAAATACCCAGTAATGAGATTACTCGAACATATGGTGGCTCTCTTTTTAATTTTTTGAGGAACCTCCATACTGTGTTCCATAATGGTTGTACTACTTTACATTCAGACCAACTGTGTGCAAGGGTTCCCTTTTCTCAACATCCTCTCCCACACTTACCTTTTGCCTTTTTAATAGTAGCCATTCTAGGCTTGGCACAGCGGCTCACACCTGTAATCCCAGCACTCTGGGAGGCAAAGGCAGGTGGATCACTTGAGGTCAGAAGATGGAGACCAGCCTGACCAACATGGAGAAACCCTGTCTCTACTAAAAATACAAAATTAGCCCGGCATGGTGGCGCATGCCTGTAATCCCAGCTGCTCAGGAGGCTGAGGCAGGAGAATCATTTCAACTCAGCAAGCGGAGGTTGCAGTGAGCCAAGATCACACCATTGCACTCCAGCCTGGGCAACAAGAGTGAAACTCCATCAAAAACCAAAAATAGTAGCCATTCTAACAGGTATGAGGTTTGGACGTATCTAAGGGAGCACTGGACACAAACCTCTTCTTGGGGTACACACAGCTTTCTCTGCATGCTTTCTAATC
Organism: Papio anubis; assembly: GCF_008728515.1. Lineage (NCBI taxonomy): Eukaryota > Metazoa > Chordata > Mammalia > Primates > Cercopithecidae > Papio > Papio anubis. The sequence goes on from NC_044978.1 coordinate 175,564,437, forward strand.
ATAGTCAATTGGAGGCTTGTGGTAGTAATCCTCAAAGAAGCCCCCTAATAATCTCACCACGTATTAAAGACGCTTTATGCCCCTTCCACATTGTAACAGGGTTAGTTTGTGTGACCAACAGTATATACACTTTTCAGCCACACAATGTAATTCTATTCAGCCATTGACAATAGTGCTTTAAAACTATCTGAGGATATCTGAATTTGTTTACGATTTATTTTTTGGATGATAAAAGGCAGGTTGCAAAATACAATATTCTCTGATTAAAAGTAGTTGACTCTGATGATGGAATTAAGGCTGATTTTTAGTTTCTTGTGCTTTCATTTTCCACATTTTGTAAAATTAAGGTTACTTCACTTTTTGTCAGAAAGTAATGTTAAGTATTCCTTCATAGAATGTTCAGGATGCAGAGGAATTCAAAAGTCAGATGCTCTTTGAAATATCTTGGTGCACATAACAGCCTGTCTGTAATTCTCTTTTTAATTGTCGAACATGTATCACTTTAAAACCAATATTTTATAGTATAAATTTTAATTTTACTTTGTCATTGTAAAAGAAATGCTATTCCTTAACTTTAACACTTTAACATTGGGTGAGAAGAAATTGGAGTGTTTTACACGATTTAAATTTTGGCCACTAGTGCAAAAGCAGTGTCCTGAATACTGACCCTCACACCCTACAAGAGAGATGAGATGCTCTCCTCCTACATTGTCAAATGGAAGGCAATAGATTTTCTAAGTGGCCCAGCTGCCTTTCAAACCCTCTGGTCAGCGGGCCAGGCAGCCTGACAAAGCTCAGTACACAACACTTCAGCCTGGGAGCTTCTTTGCAAGTCATGGGACACATCTGTTTTAACGCAGCTGAACCCTTCCTGGGCTGTATCTACAAATTCCAGCACCAGCAGTGGGAGGGCTGGCCCTATTCGTATTTGCAAGGCTTTTGCTGGATCCATTCTGGAAATTCCCAGGGCCAGGCAATCTTGGTCCTTTGCTAGGCTGTAGTTCTTGCAAATCCTGATGTGCAGCTGGCCCTGATGAGCCCAGGAAAGATGTCATGCGAATGTGTCTCCACCCATGCCAGCACTGTCAGTGAGGCATGCATGGGGACATACTCACGTGACATCCCACATGTCCCATTGAACAGAGCGCCTCAGGAGCCAGGGGGAATTTGCTTTTCAGAGTGGGCTGAGGGGGCCCCAAAATAGCATCAACTTATGGAGCTTGAGTCCTGAACCGATAGACCTATAAACAAGACTTAAAGAAGATGGGAGAAAAAAATTCTGCCTTATTGCAAGTAAAGATCGTCTTGGGAAATGTCACTTATATCTGAACAACCAGAATCAGCCAGACTCATTCAGCAGTCACAGGTCATTTTGGGCCAGAGCAGCTTTTCTGGGCAGGGCAGAGGCTGCTGCACCTGAATGTGGACTGAAAAATAAAAGTATGCTCCCTGCAGTAACTCAGTCCAAGAGGGAGAGGAAGAAGAGGATGGAAAGGGCGGAGACCCACAGGCCACCCCAGGGAGGAGCAGGCCCTAACTGCAATGTTTACTGTATGGAGAGATCAAGGCACCAAGCAGAGAACCTCCTGACGAGGGGAGAATAAGGGTCTATGCTTGACTAGGCAGGACTTGCCCTGTTTCTTCCTGTAATGTCTCAGCTTCTCCACTCTGCTGTGGAATTATGTTATTCCTGCCCACCAGGAGGTGAGAGAGTGAGGGAGCAGAGAGGAGCCAGAGCATTAGCCTCGTGGTGCTTTCAGCCTGTGGAATAGAACTTCTGGAGTGGGAAAGATATATACTCCTGCCCTGTAATTAAGGGTGGCCTAAGTATTTTCTTAATGGAAACAGAGAACTGGGAGTCAGGAAGCCATGGTTCTAACTCATGTTCTGGGTCATAGTTTCCTCATCTCTTGTTTGTTCCTACATTTAAGGAGTATTCATCTTGGACCAGGCATTGTTATAAATGGAACTTGGGTTAAGAAGATGGATATAAGAGCTGAGTGTAGTGGCTCACACCTCTAATCCCAGTGACTCAGGAGACTGAGGTGGGAGGATTGATTAAGGCCAGGAGTTAGAGGCCAGCCTGTGTGACAGATCAAGATCCTGTCTCTGCAAAAAATAAAAATAAATAAATAAATAAAAAGTTAGCCAGGTATGGTAGAGCAAGCCTATAGTCCCAGGTACTTGGGAGGCTGAGGTGGGAGGATCCTTGGGCCTGGGAATTTGAGGCTGCAATGAGCTATAATGGCATCACTGCACTTCAGCTTGAGTGACAGAGACAGACCTTGTCTCTAAAAATAAATAAATAAATAAATAAACAAATAAATGGCCATAGTTCAGTCCTTCTCCATGAGGCACAGGAGAGAAGATGGTCATGGAAACGCTGTGATTTCTAGAATCCTTTTAACTTTCAATTCTATGTATCATGTAACAGTCATCACAGTGGGTGCAGCAGCTCTAAGTCAAGGAGAAGATGGAGCTGCTTCTTAAACTTCTTCCTAAGAAGGTTTTTAGCCTTTGAAGAATAGCTTTGACTCCAGACACAGAAGTCTCAAGTGTATCCTCTTGAAGGCAGAACCAATATCAAGGTTATGGAGAGGATGAAGATGTTCACAAAACTGTGAAAATACAGAAGAGGTGTAGAGGTTGGGGATGGGGCAGGAGAAGGGACCAAGGAACAGAAACAGAAGCTCCTATTTGTAAGAGCCCATTGTTCCTGACACAGGGAACTCCTAGCATTTAAGTTGCCAAATGACTCACATCCCCGCACATGGGAGGCCAAGGCAGGAGGATCCCTTGAGCCCAAAGAGTGTGAGATCAGCCTGAGTAACATGGTCAGACTCTCATTTCTAAAAAAAACACTAATTTTTTTCAAGTTGCCAAATGAATTTCAATCATATTAATAACTTGTTAACATAACTTACTTCAAAGGCCTCTCTCTCTTCTCAAAGTCTAAATAAAAGGTGGCTTATAAGAACAGGTACTGTCCGGTGCTGCCTCCCTCTTGTACTTTCTCCCCTTGAAATCCATGATCTGAAAAGACCAGATGTCTTTCCCTTCCCTGAATAAGTAACAAATTGCCTTTCTTCCCCTTTTTACATTTTTTTTATTTCCATAGATTATTGGGGTACAGGTGCTGTTTGGTTACATGAGTAAGTTCTTCAGTGGTGACTTCTGAGATTTTGGTTCACCGATCACCCAAGCAGTATACACTGCACTCAATTTGTAGTCTTTTATCCCTCACCTCCTTCACACCCTTTCCCCCAGAGTCCCCAAAGTCCACTGTGTCATTCTTATGCCTTTACATCCACATAGCCTAGCTCCCACTTATGAGAACATATGATGTTTGGTTTTCCATTCCTGAGTTACTTCGCTTAGAAAAATAGTCTCCAATCTCATCCAGGCTGCTGCAAATGACATTAATCCATTGCTTTGTACCACTGAGTAGTATTCCATCATATATATATATATATATATGTATATATTTCACAGTTTCTTTATTCACTTGTTGATTGACGGGCATTTGGATTGGTTCCACATTTTTGCAATTGCAAATTGTGCTGCTCTAAATATGTGTGTGCAAGGACAACTTGCCTTTCTTATGTATCTGCCAAACTTCCTCTCTGCTGGGAACCCTCACCGCCCCTCTTCTGACCCCGGACTCCTTTCAATTTGATTTCTTCCATTCATAACTTAGGAATCTACTTAGTCTCTCTCCTGGGAAGCCTCTGTGGACCTTCCTGAGAATGCCTGAGTCCCCTCTCCACCCCTCACAGCCTGCGCATGTCTTCGCATGGCACCCAACTCCTCATTCACTGTGTCCTTCATGATCCTGTGAGTCCTGCGAGGAGTGGGCCAGACCAGGGCTGTCCTATCCCTCACTATATTTCAGAGCTTGAAAAAAAGAATGAATCAACACATATTTGGTGTTTCATGCCTGAATTTTAGGCATTTTACTTAACCTTTAAAATAAGGCTGGAATTAGGGAAATGGGAAGAACCATGATTACATTTCACAAATGAGCAAACTGAGAAGGAGACAGTTTAGGTGGCAGGTCTGAGTTTAAAGTTTATTAAGACCAGGCGTGGTGACTCCTGCCTGTAATCCTAGCGTTTTGGGAGGGCGAGGCAGTCAGATCACCTGAGGTCAGGAGTTTGAGACCAGCCTGGCCAACATGGCGAAACCCCATCTCTACTAAAAAATACAAAAAATAGTGAGGCTTGGTGGCGGGTGTCTGTAATCCCAGCTACTCGGGAAGCTGAGGCAGGAGAATCGCTTGAACCTGGGAGTGAGGTTGCAGTGAGATGAGATGGCACCATTGCATTCCAGCCTGGATGACAAGACCGAAACTCCGTCTCAAAAAAAAAAAAAAGTTTATTAAGATATGGGGCAAGAACTATAATGTGATCTTTTGTGATGTCCAGTTGTTCACCATACCCACCTCTTGAGAAAATGAAAAAGAAATTATTGTCCCATGATCATCCTACAGGATATGGAAATAAAATCCCTCAGATGCTAACTTCCTCCACAGAAGTTGGCTTTAAATGTAATTAGTTCATTTAGGCATGAAAGCAATTATATATATATTTATATATGTGTGTGTGTGTACTCTATATACACACATACATATATAATTGCACACACATATACATACGTGTGTGAATGTATACCATATATTTACAGTATAATACATAAGATTTTGAGCTTTTCCTACAAAGTCCTATAGCTCCTTGAGGAGCTTTGACATTTTACTCTGCTAAGATTTCACACTACGTTCTGCTCAGAGTAACACATTTTGCCAGATTCACTTTTAAGTGCTGCCTATGAATTTTTTAATATATTTATTTGATGACATAAATTCTAATCATTTTAAAATTTGCAACTACCTGCTCACTGGATGATGTAAAAGTAGTAGCCAAAGGTACTTTTCAAAATAGTTCATTAGCCTAAATTTCATTCCTTTGTTTGCTGAGAAAAATTGGTATTCACATTATGTGAAAGATGGTATATGCAAGTACTGTGCCAGAGTCTTAAGATACAGTTTCATTTCAACCTTACAAATTCCTCTTCATGGTAAAGATTATTACCATCATTGTACAGAAAAAGAAATCAAGAATTGAATGTCAGAGGTTAACATGCCCCATGTTTTATAGGCAGTATTTGGCAGAATTGGAACTTAAATCCAAGTGGACTGTCAAGTCCATGCTCTTTCCTTTTCTTTTCTAGAGTTGATCATGCAAACTTGATTGTGCTTTGTTCATCGTCCAGATATCAAGTACTTAGATCTACAAAAGAAAAAATTATATGGAGAGAAAATCGTTGGGAGAATACCCAAAATGGGGTTCAATGCCCAGATCTGGACTTCCCCCACTTGTTGACCTTGAGAGCGTTAACGGTGCTTCATATACAATGAGGTTATTTGTCCAGAAGCGCAGCTAAATCAGGATTGATTTGTGTGGGCACCTGGGTTCTAAGCTGGTTTCCTTCCATCCTGCCATGCTACCTTAGATAACTGACTTCACTTCTCCGCGTTTCCATATTCACATCTGCAAAAGCCTGCACCTGGAATCCAGAGATCCGCAAAGTGCCTTGCTGCTACAAAATTCCGTCAGTTTTATCCCAGAGCAACATATCTTTTATTGTTGTTGTTATTAACTTTCTTCTTGCCACTGAGTTTCAGTTTTTACTTTCTTCCATGTATCTCTTTTGTACATCCTCAAGTCCACCAATTAAATGAAGCATTTGGTCTTTTTCTATTCTTTAAAATAAACACAAGTATGTGTTCAACCTGTTTGCAGGCACTCAATCTGTTGTGCTGCACTGCACTTTTGAAAAATGTGCTTTCTCTTAAACTCCTGTGTGTTTCTGAACACAGACACACACAGATGTGTCTTTCCCAAGCACCAGGAGGTGGTGTTCATGGCCAACCTTTTTGGTAACTGTCACCACGATGGCCTGTAAGAAAAGATGAACTGACGGAGAGTGCAGAATTGAATGCTTTGTTTTCCTTTTTTTCAGTTAAAGGGGAAACACATCATTTAGACCATTCTGTTGAGCTATAGATCTTTTCCTGGTTGGTTTTCTTGCTGTAATAAGTATTGATGTTAGAGAGGAGAGAGACAGAAATGGCCAAAAGGAGGCTGATAACCAACTAGAAATATTTCTACCAAGTGCTTATACCTTAGAGGGATCATCAAGTTTTAGTGTCCGTTCCTCAATATTTACATTCGGAAACTGTTTTCTCAGGTGATCAGGTTCAAGAAGACTGGAATTTTCTAACCAAACAAATGAGGGATTGGTAAAAGAGCTGTGTCGTTTACATATTTGTTGGCACCTACATGTGGGGAGGATTCTGGCAGGTGTAGATACACAGTGTAATTCACAGGTGTAGTCTTTGGGTTCAAGAAGCTTAAGGATCAGACGGGATACAGACAACTGGATAGAAGTCAGCAATGCAATGCGATGCATACACCATTGCTTAGAGACAAGCTGCAGAGAGCTGTAAGGAGTTCATTTCTGCTGTAGCCTAAAGTACACGTGCAAAGAACAAAATGAAATTGGAAAAGTTGAAGATCTTAAAACTTCTAAAACATGTAAAGAGTTTGGATAGGTTGGCACAGTCAGGTCTTCATTTTTGAAAGATCTTTCTGATTACAGCACGGAGACCAGTGAAGACTGACATGAAGGAAAGAGAGAGCAGTCCAGGTGTTATGATGGTGCCCCAGCTTAGCAATTATCCCAGCAGCAGAGACGGGGAGACGTGGACAAGTAATTACAAAATAGAATTAATGAGACAACGGAACGTTTTCTTATCTGCGGAGATGGAGAAGGAGAGAAGTGTCAGAGACTAACCAAGTTTGAGACTCAAATACATGAAAGGAAGTTGGTGAAAATCAGTAACATAATGAAACAAAAGAGGTGCTGGCCCCAAAGGGGGGTCAACTTCCCTTCCAAGTTGTTAGTACTCTTCCGTTCACTGATCATTCATTCACACATCCATTCAATAGTTATTTTTAAGAATATATTACATTTTGGAAAACAGTAGGGAAACAAGTTTTTGCCTTCCGAGAACTTACATTCGAGTGGGAAGGCATATAAAAAGAACAAATTAAAAACAAAATATTATATTAAAGAGGTTTAAATACTGTGAAGAAAAAATACACATGGCAAGCAAAAAGAGTGATGGTATGGTGGGCTGGGAGACGCATTCGGTCGGGACACTTTTATGAGGCTATCATGGAGCAGAGCTCTGCTTTTCCTGAAACCAAGAGTCCTAGGCAGCTGGGTGTGTAAGCTTAATGGGAGCAGAGACAAAGGGGAGTGGGAAGGGATGGTTTGCTCTAGTCCTGAAGACCCAGGATAAACCATCTTTATCCTTTCACTGGAACTTCCTTCCCTCACGACCAGACTTCTCATCTTCCCTTGTCCAGACCTTCCCGTTTTTTGACTGCTGGATGCACAGGACAGAGGGATTATTTGCAGGACACACCTTGGCCAGGGTTCAGTGGAGCTCACCCTCATCCATTCCCACACACTGAGAAATAAGAGTCCCACATACTGAGACTTTACTACATGACAGGCCTTGGGGAAGTCTTCATATCTGCTAGCTCTTTACGTCTTCAAACCTATCCAGGGAGGTTGATTTTGAGCAAGTTATTTCAACTTCCTGAGCTCCAAATGTTTTGTGTGCCATATAGGCATAGAGATGGCAAATAGGAAGTAAACCACCAAGGGACTGAAGGTAGGTTTTTCTGATTCAAAAATCTGTTGTTCAATGGTTAGGAGCCAACATTTCAGGCTGGAGTATGCAAATAACTAAATTTAGCCCTCTGAGATTTTTTTTTTTAACTTCTTAAAAGGGCTTTTAGAATGAGCCCTTTCCCCTCCCACAGTGCCAGGCAAATACCAGATGAACATTCCAACTGGGTTGCAATGTCACCTCCTCTGGAGGCCTTACTTGACCTCTATAGTAGAAAAGTCTTCCTTCTGCATCCTCAAGCATCTTGTCCATGTCGGTACCATAGCAGTCATCTGGGAAGGCAACGGGCACAACCCTGTTCATCTCTGTGTCCCCAGTTCCTACCAACTGACTGGAAACAATGGGCTCACTGAGTTGGTTCAATGAATAAATGGGTTACATCAAAGCTCCACCTGCCTGAGATTGCCCCTACTATCCATGGTGACTTGCCCATTTCTCCCCTTTACCCAGTGAATCTTCAGAGCACATCCATGGCTGGCTAATCATTTTCCCTGTCGGAGTGGTAATTCACATTTGTTTTCTCACTCAGAGTGTGACTTTATTTCTGAACTTAAGAAGCATCAATATCCACCTGTGTATGGCTATCTGCAATCTTACTATCATCCCAATCTGAAATGTATAGAAACTAAAATTAATGTATGTATGTATCTATCTGTCTTGCACCAGAGGCCCTCACAGCATCTGGGAATCTTTTTAATCTTTCTTCTTTGAGTACACAAATTTGAGACTTGATCTAACACTTTATGTTTTTAAAAAATCAGCTTTTATCCTGTGTTGTTGTTTTCTGATTGAAGAAAAAAAAAACTATTTGAAGATCAAGCCTCTCTGTCTGCTCTGCAGAACAAACACAGTGACTTTTTGTGTTGTTGTTGGCTCCAGATTGTGGGCCTCTCTTTCATCTCGTGATAAATCTGGAGTTTTGTGTTCTCTCTTCAATGGATGAAGTGAAAGAATCTAACAGAGGATCCCCATGGGGATCTGGAGGAGGCCATACTGCATAGAGAGACTTAAAACTCTGTGTGTTTGGAAGGAGAAGGAGAGGAAAGCACGGTCACATTTTTCCATTCCTCATGTGTGTGCTGGACATTGTGCTAGGCTAAATGGTATCTGATTAACCCACTCAACAACCCTGCCTGGAAAGTATGTATAATCTTAGTTTGACCCGACAGTAACTGAGGCTGAGTAGGTTTAGGTAGGAAGTCTGCGGCCACACAGAAGGCATACAAGGTAGGGTTTTTATTAGGTACCCATTAGGTACTGCTTCTAATCCTTTTTCATTTCTGCAACTGCCTCAGTTACCAGTTCTTTACCCACACAGACCAGCTTCAAGGTGGTGCAGACTGATGGTACCTCTATCAAGCCTAAACTGGGTGATTTCTCCTCTATTCCAGGCATCTCTGTGATGTAGGGGTGCCCTGTCTGTGTGACCTGGCCATGAGGCTGTGAGTAACTTTGATGAAGATGCATGGAGCTGGCCCTCAAAAGGGTTGCTCCTTTCTTTCCCAGGAATGTGGTCCCAAGGTTCATTCCATATGATTTTTCAGATTGTGATACAGGATTGGGCAACCAGTCCCCATGCCAGTGGTCAGCATCCCATGAACATCTTCTACTGTCTCCTCCCTCCTTCTCTGCTTCACTCTTGTCTATCTTGTCTGCTCCCTCAGACCACATGTCCCAGTAATGCCCTCACATGTAAGCTTTGTCTCAGGTTCAGCTTTCTAGGAAACTCAGGCTGAAACAGAACTCAAACCCAAGCTCAGAATCCATGTTCTAATTGTCTAGCATTTCTCAAGCTTGGTCATCCTTTGTGTCCCTGGGGAGATTTAAATAATACAGATGTCTGCACCTTCCTCCAGACCTAGTGATTCACATCATCAAAGTAGTGCTAAAAATATATGGTTTTTTTTTCCATTTCATTTTACTGTGTTTTGCTTTATTGCCCCATAAATTCCAGAGATGATTCCTACACAGAATCAAGTCCCCTAATCCAGACTTTAATGGGTTCAGACAAGGTCTAAGTCTAGGTCCCTTTCTCTTTGCTATACTCTTAATATCTAGTACACTCTGGGATCACAGCAGACACACAAGTAAAAATGCCTTGCCCTTTTCCTCCACGTCTTAAAAAAAATGTTGCTGACATGAATGTAACTTAATGATGTCTTCATAGAGGAATATAAAATCTTACCTCCATTGGAGAACAGCTTTCTTAGAAAAGTCAGAGAGTCCATCCTCCAAAATCTTGGTCCCTGGATCTGAATTATTCACCAGGATGCTAATCATTACCTCAGGCTTAATTGTCTACCCAAAGTTAGGAGCCCCATGAGAGGAGACACAAGGGTGGGAAGTGTAAGACACTATATATTAATTGACTTATTTGGTAGCATAAAGGCATCATAAATTTTTAATTCCCAAGCTCATAAAGAGCATGAGCTTGGAAATTAAAAACATATGCTTGACTGTCTAATCCATCACATGGAAACATTTCTTGGCTTTAGTTTTCTCAGTTGTGAAATGAGAACGGAAACATTTCATTGTTAGTGTAAGAATACAATGAGCTAATCTTCAAAAGTCCTTTATAAGCCATAATCTGATCTACATATGTAAGGATTTTGCAAAAGAACTGAGAGTCTGTAAAACAGGTAACACATCTATATGACCAAGTTATTTTGCTCTTCCAGAAATCTTGGAGAGCGCAACTGATATTACTGACATTGTGCTACCATTATGTTGCTTTATCTGGGACAGAAGCAACCTTTGTGTTTTAACTCACATTTTTTTTTTTCATCTGACTACTATGCTATCTCATAGGGGGAAATGATTAGAATTTGTGCCAGGAACTCTTGTAGGCCATTCTGTCATCACCTTCAGAAACATTTAAACATGGTCTTCTGTGTGCTTTCCTTAAAATGGTTGCAATTTTGTTGAAAGCAGCATGATCTTGAAAATGAAAATTATTTACTTAACCTTGACCGTACAATGATTCGTATGTCAGGAAATGGTGGCTCTACAGACAATCTGTAGTTGTACCTTTTTTGTGGACAAATTGTTAACTGGTCATTTCCAGTAGGTGTAGTAACATTATGTCCAAATGCAGGTTGCTTTTCTTCCTTTCTTTAATACACACATTGCCAATAGCTTTAGCATTTTGATTCAGAAAAATACTTGTGAATTTCTTGGGTCAATAAAATCATAACATTTATGCAGGGGAGTTTGATTTATCATAATTCAATTCAATCAGCGTTTTACTGAACAACTTTCATGTGCCAAATTCTGGGACACAATTGCTGAAAAAAAGTAACAGCTCTAACTTTTCATGTGTATCACAGTTTAAAACCCTCTAGTTGCCTACAAAGACATCATCCAACTTAACCCTGACAACTGTTTTCAGGGTTAAACAATTGAAGTGTTATGCATGTTGTATCGATAGAAAAATTGATGTGTAGGGCAGAGAGAATTAAAATCAATGGATCAAGGATGATATCTCCAATGCTGTACTAGGCACTAACATGCTTAATTATCTCGACAAACCTCTAGTGTAATTATTTTTGCTATTCCCATTTTATTGAAGAGAAAATTAAGTCTCAGTGAGATTCAAGTATTTGCCCAGGGTCACACAATTAGAATAGCCCCAGGCTATCTGACTCCAATTGTCACTGACTTTTTATGCCAATGGAAGTCATCAAAACTATGTATTAAAAGTGAAACAAAGAAAGCCACCAAACTCATTCAAATGCTACTCAGAAGGTGAGCTGCTTCTGAAACAAACGCGCTTTGACTCCTGCCCCAACACTGGCCTCTCCCATTGTGGGGATGTGATTGTCAGTTCTTTTGCTGTATTCTTTGGCATATTAAAACCTAGCTCATTTACATCACTGGAATCTGGCAGGGTTCGTTCATCACTCAATATCAATTCCATCCTCTCTCTAAAGAGCACAGAATCATTTTTAATATAAAAATATTGTATAATTCATAGTCATTGCAAGGAGGTGTCATTCTTTGCAGAACAATCTGTCTCTGCTTATGCTGTAAGGGCTGAGAGGTGATGTCAAGGTCAAAAGACTTGGCGCTTGGTGTCCATGGACAAGCCACTTAACCTCTGCGAGTTCCAGTTTCCCCTGCAGTCACTGAAGTTACAGGACATCAAGCTGATACCTCAGAAATATTATTTTGCCTCTTGGAGCTACAGTTCCACATCTGCAAAATGGGGGAGGGGAGACAGTGAACAAACTAGGTCACCCTGAAATCTCACCCAACAGTAAAGTGGAAAGAGTGCTGATGGAGAAATGGAGCAAGGAGATGAGGACACTCAAAAATTCATGCCAGCTCACTTAATAATTTGGTCTAGCAATTTTTGTTCATACCAGCTGTCTTGGGCAAGCACTGGATCTAAGGCTGAGGCTGCAAGTGTGTTCCAGGAATTGTATGTAGCTCTGGATGACAGGGACAAGCCAGGCTCCATCCTGATCATGACACTTTTATTCGTTTGCTAGGGCTGGCATCGCAAAGTGCCTCAGAATGAGTGGCTCGGACAACCGCAATTTATTTCCTCACACTTCTGGAGGATAGAAGTCTGAGGTCAAGGTGTCAGCAGGGTTGTTTTCTTCTGAGGGTTTGCAGGTGGCTGTCTTCTCCCTCTGTTGCACCTGGTCTCTGTGTGCATCTGTAACCCAGTCATCTCTTCTTATGAGGACCCCGGTAATTGGATTAGAGCCCAACCTAATGACCTCATTTAACATGAATCACCTCTTTAAAGACCCTATCTCTAAATAGTCACATTCTGAGGTATTAGAAGGACTTCAACATGAATATTTGGAGGTCACAGTTTAGCCCATAACAGTGGTGTGGCCTCAGAGGAGGAGCTTACTGCGTCTTCATTTCTTTGTCTGTAAAATGGCAATTACGATTTTCAGATTAAAGTTGTGTCATCAATTTTAGTAATGATGTACTTTAAAAAGTTAAATACAGTAGATACAATAAAAATGACTTCTTTCTGTGACTCAGGGTGGCCTGACAGAACCAGGCCCAAGCTCAGTGGATTTCCATATTATATGCTTATCTCTCTCATTTTCCAGGATAGGTGGCTCTCCTTCAAGCAGTGATTCAGGAATCCAGCCCCCTTCCACATCTTGTGATAACCTCATCTTCAAGAACTAGCCTCCAGGATTGCCCTAGGAGGAGATGAAAGCATGAGAATGCTCAGGAGACCCTCACAGGCTCACTTTCCATTGGCCCAAACTGGCTGTGTGGCCCACCTTGGGGCATGGTGCCCCAAAAAGGAAGCCCCCGGGTGGGAGTCCTCTTCCCAGCAACAATTCTACATTATGAAAGAAGAGAACAGGTATTGGGGGCAGGTAGTCATGTACATCAGTCAGGGCCCTCACAGGCAATGACAGACAGCAGGCACGGCCAAACTGGGGATGCACAGAGCCTTTAAGAAAGGAACAATTTGCAAAGGGATGGGCAGATTTTGAGAAAAGCACACAAGGGCATGGGTGATATGGAGGGACCTCGCCATTCTTAGGCTAGAATGAGCCAGGGAAAGGGTCGATCTCAGGACCCAGAGAAAAGAAAGGCTGCCAACAGGAAGAGTAAGCAGTCCCTGGTTAACACACTCAGCCATCATGACCATGCAGAAGGAAGCCAAGTGAGAACCCCACCATCATCCTTGGCTCCATCCAGCCTCATGCCTCCTGTCAACTCGGTTCCCCTCAGAAGCCAGAAGGAAAGGGCTCATTGAGACCACATGTGCTGGGTGGCCTCAGGGTTCTGGACAGAGGGTGGAGAGTGGACTGAAGGGGCAGATAGGAGAAATGCTGTGCAGCGCATATGCTATTGTCTGAAACAGAAATGAAAATGACACTGGAAGTTTCGGAGGTCTCCTGGGGCAACTTTTTTACCGCTTTTAACTCCCTACACTCTCCTTTCAGGCCGGCAGGTGAGCAGAAGTGCTGGAGGGTATGTCCTGCCACTGTGGAGCTGGCTGGAAATAGGTGTTGACTGGCTGAGGGGATGCAAGTATTAAGGGGCTTCCTGGTGTTTTCCTATTTCCCACAAAAACGGACCTCCTCTTCAGGTCTCACCTGGTTCCACTCACCCTCCAGCATCAGAAGGACTTCCCCCAAAATCAGAGATTTCAACTCCAATTTAGAGCAAGGAAGACAAATGATGCACCCTCAAGGTTTCTGATACCAAGAGCCATGAGGGTCCCACAGAACCTGTGTTAATACAAATTGCATGCTTCTAAGTGCAATGTATTAGGCCCACTTCTCAAACATTTATTAGTGAATCTTCTCTTTCCCCTCACACTTTTTCCAAATAAAGAGACAAAGGATGTGAGAAGCTAAATAGCGCATCCTGAGGTTTCTGAGCTGGTTAGTGGCAGAACTGGAATTCTGATGCATAGATCTTGCTTTATTTTCTGCACCTCCCCCACCCCCCAAAACACACACACTCCAACACTCACACTCCCTCACACACTCACACATTGTGATCTCCAGCTGTCCAAGAATTACAATTTCTTTCTAATTTTTATCAAAGTCACCACCACCTAATAACAGAGCAGTTTCCACCATAGTTCCTGGTACATAGGAAGTGTTTAAAAATATAATCTCCTTCCCTTCATTCCCTCTATGTCCAGACTCTCTCGCACACACACACTCACACACACATGCACACACACAATGCCCACATACACACACATATGCACACACTCACACATGCATACACATGCACACTCACACATATGTGCACACACACAATCAAACACACACACACAGCAGCCTTGAGCTGTGCAAGAATCACTTTGCTTTCCTGCTTCGCCCCAAATCGACATCCATCTGACACCACAGCAAGGGAGGGGAAAGACTGTGGCACTGCCTCCCCTCTGCTCCAGGGTGAGAAGTGAAATGGACCCTCTGCAGCCCGGGCTCTCTCTCTTTCCAGGCCACACCGCACCTGCCTCACTGGATGTTCCTGATGTTGTCAATACATTCTCCATCCTGTGAGGTGGCAAGGTCTGGAAAGAAGGAGTCCATAATCCCCATTTCTGAGAAGGAATTCTGTGATTTTACTGGGTTAATTTCCATGTGTTAGGATCCCTAGACCAGCCTATTAACCAGGACTCATTAATAGTTATCTGTCTGGACATATCCACCAACTCTGTGGAACTGGAGAGGGCAAACCCTCGTCTTCACAGCCATGGGCTGAGGAGGGAACTCTTGCTTGGAAAGCCCTTGATCAAGGTCCAGGCACCTTTAGGAGGCAACAGGGCAGGGCTTGCTCTCGTTTTCTCTTCCTCTCTCCTTCCCTGCCTTTCCCATGCCCCCTACTTTCATCAAGGAATCAAAAATAAGGTAAAAGAATATTTAAGTGAAGAAGAAATCAACACAATGTAAGTGGCTGCCATTTCCTAGGATGCTGCGGTTCATGTCATGTGGCAAGTTATGGGGGTTTCCATCTAAAGCAACCCCTCTTTGGGTTGCGCACGGACAGGTGATTCACCGTGTTCATCTCAAAGGTGATGAAACTATAGGTCAGACAACTTCAGTGACCTGCCCAAGAGCCCACAACAGGGCTACCAGGAATACATTGCAGGTCTCCAGGTTGAACTGAGGTTTTTCTCTCTAACTCAGCTTCTCTTTGCATGGCACAGTGACAGTGCAGTAAATGGATGCTGCCAGCCCGCAATAAGGAAGGAACGAAGGAAGCCCAACTCTTTAAGGAGCACAGATAAGGACCACAACTAAAAACCTGCTCCTTTAAAATCCAAATTTGTCATTCCTTTGGATGAGGAATTGGCCTAACAAAAATTTTTGTGGACACTTTTGCTGCTATTGCAGGGAAAAGAAATTATAGTAATTAAAGTGTCATGGATCAAATCTGACAGGAATGATGACAAGAGTTACTTTTAGCTACAAATGAAGAACACATGTAATTAGAAGTAAAGTGAGATCGATAAAGGTTATACAAACCCCAGCTGGAAAAAGACTCCGGTATTAAAAAAGCAATTAGTAAATGAGCAAGCACATTAATAAGGCAAATATTTATTTTTAGCAGATCCCAGAATCAGTATGCTTCAAAATCAAAAGGATCTACAGTTGATGATGAAATAAAACTGTGGGCAAACATCTCCAGGGAGGCAGCAGATTTCTTCAACTGGTTTCCAAAATCTGGATATAATGGCATATAAATGGACCCACTTATGAATAAAAATGTAACAATTATGATGGTGTTGTCAATAATAATAATAATGTAGGTACATGCTACATGGTAAAGCACTTTCACAAAAGCAACCAGCTCCAGCTAATTTTTTTTTTAATGTGCTTCCATTCTTTCTTCATCCTTCCCTACCTTTCTTACTGGTCATGTTACTGGCACTTTTTGGGGGGAGGGGTGGGGGGAGGCATTGTCTCACTCTGATGCCCAAGCTGGAATGCAGTGGCACAATCTCAGCTCATTGCAACCTTTGCTTCTCAGGTTCAAGCTATTTTCCTGCTTCAGCCTCCCAAGTAGCTGGGATTACAGGCACACACCACCACACTCAGCTAATTTTTTGTGTGTTTATAGTAGAGAAGGAGTTTTATTCTGTTGGCCGAGCTGGTCTTGAACTCTTGACCTCAAGTAATCCACATGCCTCGGCTTCCCAAAGTGCTGGGATTGCAGATATGAGCCACTGCACCTGGCCATTATTTGCACTTTATGCCGACCTCTCTTGATAAACAAGACAGACAGGGTTCTTACCTTCACAAAGCAAACATTCTGATGGGGTGGGGGTAGACTTTAAACAAAGTGGGGGGGGGTAGACTTTAAACAAATAATTACATAAGCAAGATTTTTTTGTTTTAAATTATGACAAGCAAAGAAGTGTTGAAATGATAGACTCTAAGGCCGGGCGTGGTGGCTCATGTCTGTAATCCCCGTACTTTGGGAGGCCAAGGTGGGTGGATCACGAGGTCAGGAGTTCAAGACCAGCCTGGCCAAGATGGTGAAAAGCTGTCTCTACTAAAAATACAAAAATTAGCTGGGTGTGGTGGCGGGTGCCTATAATCCCAGCTGCTCGGGAGGCTGAGGCAGAGAATTACTTGAACCGGGGAGGCAGAGGTTGCAGTGAGATGAGATCACGCTGCTGCACTCCAGCCTGGGTGACAGAGCGAGACTCCATCTCAAAAATAAAAGAAAAAAAGGAAGAAAAAAATGATAGACACTAAAGAGTCAGGGTCAACTTTGAAGGTACCCAGGAAGGACCTCTCAAATAAGATCACATTCAATCTCACAGTCAGGCGGAAAGACCTTGGGGGTATCTATTTCCTTGTGGTTGCTGTAACGAAGTATCACAAACTGGGAGGCTTAAGCCACAGAAATGTAGTATTTCACAATTCTTGAGATTAGATCGGAGATCAAGGTGTAGATGGTTCGCTCTCCTGAGGTCCTCATATTTTCTTCTTTCTGTGAGTGCCTCTCTCTGTGTCCAAATTTTCTCATTATGTAAAATTGTGGGCATGTAAGATTACAGTCCACTCTAAAGACTTCATCTGAGGTTGACCATCTGTAAAGACTCTAATTCCAAATAAAGTCACATTCATAGGTACAGAGGGTTAGGACTTCAGTGTCTTTGGGTGGGACATTATTTAATCCATAACAATGAGTCACACGTATTATGAAGCAAAGGAACACGAAGAGCCAAGGCCCCAAGGCAAGAGGGAGTTAATAAGCATGTAGTTTTTTGAAACAATAATCCATGCAACAGCACTCTTTCAAGTGTATACATGCCTTGTACACAGAACTAAGGATGTGGTGGAAGATCTCCATCCTGAATGTAGAGACTTTGTGTCAAGACCACTTGCACTTCAAGATCCTGGACAAGTCTCTTTGCACTTGGAAACTTTCCCTCGCTCTCCAGAAAAGAAAATGAAGAATGCCCCACTCCCAGGGATGGAAAGCGTAAATGCACACGAAAGTGCTTGCTACCCATTCAATGCTTTACAATATAAGATAATATAATATGGAAAAACTCCATATGGATAGAAATTAATTACAAGTCTGTCTGGTTCATGTTAATGATCTGGAAGAGTAGAGTGTGTTTATATAAACTCTGGTACAGGACTCAGCTCTGCTACCTAAAGAGTTCTTGGTTATGCCTGGAAAAACTCACCTTTTTTTTGTTTCCTTCTTTTTTTTTTTTGAGATGGAGTCTCACTCTGATCCCCAGACTGGAGTGCAGTGGTGCAATCTCGGCTCACTGCAAGCTCCGCCTCCCAGGTTCACGCCATTCTCCTGCCTCAGCCTCCCAAGTAGCTGGGACTACAGGCGCCTGCCACCATGCCCGGCTAATTGTTTGTATTTTTAGTAGAGATGGGGTTTCACTGAGTTCGCCAGGATGGTCTCTATCTCCTGACCTCGTGGCCTCCCAAAGTGCTGGGATTACAGGTGTGAGCCTCTGCGCCAGGCCTGAAATACCCACCTTTTAAATTTGAGGTCTCAAAGCCCTGTTAGAGAGACAGCAGGCCATAATGACAAGGGCTTGGCACCTGGAGCTAGGGAGACAGGGTTAAATTCTGGTTTCACCACTTATCCAGCAGGTGACCTTGGGTGAGTCCATTCACCTTTCTGAATGCCACAGCATTCTTATCTCTATTTCTCCTAAGCAGTGGGAGAAATAGTAGTGCTTACCTCACAGAGCTGTTAGGAAAATTAAATTAATGTTGAAAGGTACATAGATTAGTTCCTGCAACAAAGTACTAATAAGAGCTTGAGAAATAAACATTGTACCTTCTTTCCTCCCACGTAGTCGGCTTGTTGTCATTAACTGTCATTCTCTCTGGTTCTATTTTGCCTTATTCTCCTTTTTCATTTTGGCTAATCACCTAATTATTTCAATAAGAAAAACCAAATATGAATGAACAAAACGTCTATGGCTTACAAAGTGATTGTGTATATACTCTCTGATTAACTCACACTCCCTGATTCAAAGTAAACAAAACAGTGCAACCAAGGTGAGCCCTAAGGCACTAGGGATGTTGGCAAATCTGTGTTGAATGTCTGTGGTGTCTGGATGCCAGGGGAGCCTGTGAACTAGATTCTGAATTCTGGTATTGAATCCAACTTCTGATGTTTTCAAACTGTGCCATGGAAAGATAACCACTTCCAGCCAAAACAGAATAACAGCTAATATTAAGTGTGTTTACCATGTGCCCCACACCACTTTCAGTGCTTTACATACAGTAACTCATTTTTTCTTCGAGAATTCCTATGTGGTAGGTACCATGCTTTTCCTCACTTAAATGTGAGGAGACAAAAGCACAGAAGATTTAGTAGCTTGTTGAAATGGCACAGCTGGGAAGTGTCGGATCCCCTTTCTACTGCTTAATCTTTAAGACTGTGAGAGGACTAGATGAAATAACATTCAACACAGCATCTAAGATTGCATTTTCAGAGATGGCTACAGCAGTATGCTCCATTCTACATGCTGTGCTGCCTTGTGACCTGGCCATGTCCTCATCAAAAGCTAGAGACATTTTTGCCTTTTTTGAAGCTGGGTTGGCCTTCTGACTTGTTTGGAACAAACAGAAATGTGGTAGAAGCGACACTGTGTAGCTCTAATAAGGCTAGATTTGAAGCTTCTGGTTTCACCTGTTTGGAACACAACATTTTGGAAGCCAGCTGCCATGCTGTGAGGAAGCCCAAGCAGCCACGTGGAGAGACCACATGGAAGAGGATCAAGATGACTGGACAGCAGTCACAACTGAGCTGCCAGACAATGGCCTGTAGTACCAACTTCTAGTCATCTTTGTGCTCTAGCCAGTTCTAATCAGAAAACAAGGATTACCTGTTTAACCTACAAAATCATGAAAGAAAATACACTGTTATTGTTGTAAGCCACAAAGTTTTGAGATAGTTTGTTTCTGCAGCAATTAATAGTCATGATGGTGCCAACTGTTTAGTTAGCAGTTGATAAGACATAGCCATGATTATTGGTTTTAGGTACGTTAATGAATCAGCATCACAGACTTATGATAAACTACCCAGCCTCCTACAGCTTTCAAAGTAATGAGTGAAGGCTCGAACTCTGGTTTTCTAACTTCGAAGTCTACGCTCTTTCCTTGACACCTGCATTTCTCAAGTGTGATTCCAGATCACTGTTTCTCATCCCTGTTATCACCCTAGTCAACACCAGCATCACCACTCCCCTGGGCTGCAGCCACAGCCCATAAACCCATCCTCTCGGCTTCCAAGTCATTCTCAGAGCTGCCAGGTTGATCTTTTTAAAGCGTAAATTGGATGATGTCACTCTCCTGCTCAGTGCATCTATACTGAGAATTAGGTCCCACACTGCACAAATCTGGCCCTGTCTGGCATCCTGTGGCTCCTGCCAACCTCCCCCTCACTCCCTCTGCCCAGCCTCACAGGCTGCTGCTCTCTCTGCCTGACCCACTCCCCCACACCCTTAGTTCCAGTCTCCATCCAAATGCCACCTCCACAGCGATGCTCCCTGGACTCCATTTAACTAAAACACCCTCTGAACCCCAATCCTCTTCTCCTCCTGCTTCTTTGTCTTTCTATTGCTCATCACTATTAAATTCATATATTTATATCTTATGTTTTACATGCATATAAAATATATATTCATTTTCTTATTTACTCTGTTTCTGAGTTTGATGGAGAAAGAAACTTTGTTCATGTTTTAATCATACATTTCTTACTGCTTAGAATAGTAACTGCCTAGAATAAAGGGAGCTATGGTTTCAGCGTTTCCTAAATACTCTCGTGTGGTCTGTCTATGCTTTGGCTTTGGTTTGGAGTTCCTGATTAACCAACATGCAGCAGAAATCTCTGTATTCTCACTGTTGTCTCTTCAGCTCAAGTGGGTGCTTTGTGGGTGTGGTCTGTCTATTCCAGGGCTTGTGTGAATGTGGCACTGGGTACCCACTATACACACACTTTTCCCTGTTCAATGATTGACTGGCTGACTGTCATTACCACAGGAGCCTTCGTTTTCCCTCTCTCTTTGGGTCATCTCTCATTACTTTAATAAGGAAGAACAGAGCTTTGACTGTGCCTTGACCTTAGTAAGACGATGGCTTGGTCTGAGATCTCTGTAAGTAGTTAGTTCCCAGTCTGTTCTATCAGAGCAAGTTCAGGACGCTGGCAGAAGAAACAATGAAAGACTTGAATGGTCTTGTTACAATCATTTTATGTGGAGAAACAGGCTCAGGCTCAGAGAGGTTCTGATGTGCTCACAGTTGCACACTTAGTCATCGGGAGAGCTAGATTCAAACGCACAAGCTCTTGCAAGTCTCCAAAACCAATCCTCTCAAAGGCTGTACTTTCAGTCACCACCTCCCGGGTGGGAAGGTCTGCCATTCTCCCCACGACCTGCAGAGTTCTTCAGGGCATCTTCTGGAAGTGTTTCATCTCTCAGCTATAAATTCTGTACAATTTTTTGTTAGGCCATTCCAGATCAGATACTATACAACTGTGTTCTTCAGTACAGTATCCATTAGCACAGGTAGCTCCTGAGCACTTAAATGTAATTAGTTTAAATTGAGGTATGCTATTAAGCATAAAATAATACTAGATCTTGAAGTCTTAGTAAGAGAAAGCAATGCAAAATATCACATTAATAATTATACTGATTACATGCAGAAATGATAATATTTTGGATAACATGAAATACGTTATTAAAATATTTTTACCTGTTTCTTTACACAGGTTTTTAACGTAACCACTAGAAAATTTTAAATCTCATATATAGCTCAAATTTGTACATTACATTCTATTTCCCTTAGACCTCACTGGAAAACAATACTGCAAGTTCTCACTCATATACACTTGGATGTAGAGTGTGGAATCACAGACAATGCAGACTAGAAGGAATGAAGGGATTGGAGAGGGGTGGATGATGAGAAATTACTTAATGAGTACCATGTATTTTATTTGGGTGATGTAGACCCTAAAAGCCTTGACTTCATCACTATCTAATCTACGCATGTAACAAAATTGCTCTTGAATCTCATAAATTTATACAAACAAAAAAAGACAGCACTGTTATAGAATATCTTTATTCTTATTCTATGATCATTCAAACAGTAAGCCATTTGTCATATAAATATACACCTCATATACATACATGTATACATACACCCATGTACATATATATACATGTACATATACATACATATATGTATAACATCTGCACCTCATATACACCGTATATACAAAGTCTTTCCCCAGTTTCTCTCTGCATTCTCCTCTTCATCTTATAAAACATCCATTTATGCCCTGTAAAAAGCCACCCCAGCCACCCTAGACATATGGCACCATTGCCTTGTCCAGCTTAAGCATATAGTAGAATATACCTCCCTACTTTCCTCAAACACTATTTTCTAAAGCTTATGACTTCTTCACTCATGGAAATCTCATATGTCCTTTAAAATCATGCAAAATGCTACCTTCTCCATGAAGGCCCCGGAGGGTTTCTTCAATAGAATCCTTTATAACCAAAGCAGCTTATTTACTCTTCTCTCAAAAAAAAAAAAACTTTTAAAAAACTGTTTTGCCTCCTGCCTCAAATATCTATTACTGTGTATGCCTCTTATACACTTTTGTAGGCAACTTGAGCATAGGAGGTATTTATCCAACAAATATTTATTGGGAACCCAATATGCCTCAGGCATCCCATTAGCTCTGGGATTACATTAAATAGAAAAATAAATACATTTATTTTCTTTTATTCTCACTCTTATTTTTTCTGATGCTAAAAAGGGATTGGAACTGCAAGAGACTCACTGGAAGCAATGCTCATGAAGGATAAAGAGGGCGAGAGCAGATGCACGTAGGAAGACCCTTGGCCATGACACAGATGTGACTCCTGTAAAAGGAAATAGGGAAAGGAAGACGAGACAGGAAAAGCCTCAGACCTCAGAGCCATGCAGAGAAAGTCTCAGCCAGGTGTCAGTAAGGCATCTGCTATCGTCTGAATGGGTGTGTCCCACCAAAATTCATATGTTAAAATTCTAAACCCAAACCTGATGGTATCAAGACATGGTGCCTTTGGCAGGTGATAAGGATGAAGCCCTCATGGATGGGTTCATGCTCTTGTAAAAGAGGTCAGAGAGCGACACCACCCTACATGCATCATGTCTTCCACCATGTAAAGACAGAAAGATGGCACTGCCTGGGAACCAGAAAATGGGCCCCCACCAGAAACAGAATCTGCCAGCACATTGATCTTAGACTTCCTAGCTGTCAGACCAGTGAGAAACAAAAATCTGTTGTTTATAAGCCACCCAGTTTATGGCATTTTTTGTTAGAGCAGCCTGAATGCACTATGACAGCATTTTTGAGCCAAAGTCACCTCTTGGAAGAGGCTTCCATTGTAGGGCAGGAATGGACCTATACTAGGAACCCCACCGTGCTCAGTATATGTCTGAGAGCAGTCCCCGGGAAGTGTGGCCTGAGTGTTTACGCCGCCACCTGGGGGAGATCTGAGGATGCAGTGGGTTTGGTTGAAGGGACACTGTCTCTTTGCAGTAGGTTCTCTTAAAGAAATATCTAACTGGGGGACCTCGATGACACGCAGCCCACTTCTTTTCTTAAAAGATCCATGTGACTAAAAATATGGCATGCAGAGTACCAGCATCAAGATTAACTCCAGGCTTTAGAGTCATAAGGTCATGAGTTTGAACCTCACATGACTACTTTACAGTTGTATAATCTTAGGGAAACAAGTTCATTCTCTAGGCTTCAGTCTTCATCTGTAAAACAGTTGTTGACTGTTGTTTGTTTACTCAAACACCTCACTGAGTAGCTACGTAAAACAATAAAATGCATATAAATCATAGCTCCTATTGTGAATAGTGCCGCAATAAACATACCTGTGCATGTGTCTTTATAGCAGCATGATTTATAATCCTTTGGGTATATACCCAGTAATGGGATGGCTGGGTCATATGGTACATCTAGTTCTAGATCTTTGAGGAATCATCATACTGTTTTCCATAATGGTTGAACTAGTTTACAATCCCACCAACAGTGTAAAAGTGTTCCTATTTCTCCACATCCTCTCCAGCACCTGTTGTTTCCTGACTTTTTACTGATTGCCACTCTAACTGGTGTGAGATGGTATCTCATTGTGGTTTTGATTTGCATTTCTCTGATGGCCAGTGATGATGAGCATTTTTTCATGTGTCTGTTGGCTGTATGAATGTCTTCTTTTGAGAAATGTCTGTTCATATCCTTTGCCCACTTTTTGATGGGGTTGTTTTTTTTTTCTTGTAAATTTGTTTGAGTTCTTTGTAGGTTCTGGATATTAGTCCTTTGTCAGATGAGTAGATTGCAACTTGGAATCAACCCAAATGTCCATCAGTGACAGACTGGATTAAGAAAATGTGGCACATATACACCATGGAATACTATGCAGCCATAAAAAAGGATGAGTTTGTGTCCTTTGTAGGGACATGGATGCAGCTGGAAACCATCATTCTTAGCAAACTATCACAAGAACAGAAAACCAAACGCCGCATGTTCTCACTCATAGGTGGGAACTGAACAATGAGATTACTTGGACTCGGGAAGGGGAACATCACACACCAGGGCCTATCATGGGGAGGGGGGAGGGGGGAGGGATTGCACTGGGAGTTATACCTGATGTAAATGATGAGTTGATGGGTGCTGACGAGTTGATGGGTGCAGCACACCAACATGGCACAAGTATACATATGTAACACACCTGCACGTTATGCACATATACCCTAGAACTTAAAGTATAATAATAATAATAAATAAATAAAAAATCATAGCTCCTACAACATGTTGCACTGATATTAGTAAAGATACCTATTATTGTTGCTATTGTCATTGTTTAATTGTTTGTACCCTGAAATATCAGAGTGTAAATATATACACGAAATCCATCAGAGAAAATGAAAATAAAATCCAGATATGCTAGTGGTATGGATAAATCTTATATTTCCTGGCAGTCTTTCTTGAGAGGGAAATATTAGCTGTTACTTAATTCTAAATCTCCAAAACGAAAATATCTCTTTCCATACTGGAAATGAAACATTCTCAGCACTAAAATCGAGAAGATATTTTTCACAGGGTACTCAATGGGGACAGGAACTTATTTATCCTGCATTTCTCTTGGGCCAGGTTGGTACATCTCCCAGATTCTGTGCTCAGTAGAGGTGGGTTAAGTTGATCTGAGAGACAGGAATGCAGTTCCAGAACCATAACTGTGCTTCCCTTCCATAAAAATACGGGAGATTTGAAAAAGCTCTTCAGGTATCAATATGAGTACATTTGGGAAAATGGAAACATCTTAGAATAGTTTAGCCTCTTATTTGTAGTATCATGAGCACTCTAGGAGCTTTCTGGAGACTTTCTGGAGATCACTAGGAACTTGTGGATGGAGGGAGGTGAAGACGCTGACCTTCGACCCACAAACATCTATGTTTTGATGCCAGTTCCCTCCATTCTTCCCTCTACAGATTGTTGGGAATATATATGTCTTCCCTGAGCCTGTTTCTCCATATGCACAATGTAGATAATTATACCTTGGCAGAAGTGTTGAGAAGATAAAGCATTTACAGGAAAAGAAAAAAGAAAAAAAGTAGAACAAAATTGCCTTAGCTTGGGTTCCCTTGGGAGCAGACAGACAGGGACGGATTTGAGGGCAAGAAGTTAATTTGTAAGATGAAAGTAGGAAACCCAGATAAGGGGGTGTTATAAGTTTAATTATGTCCTGCCAGCATTTATATGTTGAGTGCCTAATTCCTAATATTTCAGAATGTGACTATATTTGGAGACAGGGTCTTTAAAGAGGTGATGAAGTGGTCATCCGGGTGAGCCCTCATTCAATATGATTGGGGTCCTTATAAAAAAGAGGAGATGAGGACCCAGGCATGTGTACAGAATGAAGTCCATCGGAAGACAGGAGGAGAAAATGGCCATCCACAAGCCAAGGAGAGAGATATCAGAAGGAATCAACCCTACAGACACCTTGTTCTCTGACCTCTAGCCTCCAGAATTGGGAAAGAATACATTTCTACTGTGCAAACCTCCCGGTCTGTGCTACTTTGCTAAGTCAGCCCTAGCAAACATATACAGGGAATGGGGAACTGCCACAGGCAAGCTGACATGGTTTGGATGCTGGTCCCTCCAAATCTCATGTTGAAACTTAATTCCCAGGATTGGACATGGTGCCTAGAGGGAGATGATTAGATCGGGGGCAGGTCCCCAGGGTGAATGGGTCACCAGGGTGAATGACTCAGCACCACCCTCTTGGTGATAAGTGAGTTTTCGCTCTGAGTTCACATGAGATCTGGTTGTTTAAAAGAATGTGGCACCTCCTACCACTTTGCTCCCACCCTCACTGTGTGACAGACCTGTCCCCCCTTCACCCTCCACCATGATGTGAGCTTCCTAAGGCCTCACCAGAAGCAGATGCTGGTGCCATGCTTCTTGTACACCTGTAGAACTGTGAGCCGGTTAAACCTCTTGTCTCTATAAATTACCCAATCTTGGGTATTTCTTTATAACAACACAAGAATGGTCTAATATACAAGGGAAGGAGGCTATACTGGGTACACTGATTAGCATGGGACCAGCTATAGCCACTAGCCTCAGTCCCACCGAGAACACTAGGTAACTGTATATAGTTATCTCACTCTCAGGGTGGAGAAGCTGGGGGCCCACCGAGCAGGCTCCATCCATCACTGGTCACGGGCTCTGCCTGGGAAAGTAACTCCCTGGCCTGCCACACACTGTCAGGCTGAGCAGTTTCCGAAGTGTAGGGCATCCTCAGGCCAGAGCACTAAAAATTCTTACAGCCTTGGAACCTATGAGTGCCCAGGGCACAGGCACAGTATATCTATGGCATCTTGTACCAAAATGCTTAGTAAAACCTAGTTACAAAAATATAGTAATGCACTGCACAAGGATATTTGGGTATACAAAAGTGATCCATAAGATGATAACAGAGCCAAAAAATTTATATCTCCTGGTGACCTTTTCATGATCCTGATCTTGTGTATGCCTAGGCTAAGGTGTGTGCTTGTGTCTTAGGTTTTAACAAAAAAAGTTTAAAACATTTCAAAAAGTTGAAAAATTGAAAAATAGAGAAGAGTTTATAGAATAAGAATAGAAATAAATATTTTTGTACAGCTATGCAATGTGTTTGTGTTTAAATATTATTACAAAAGAGAGAAAAGTTTAAAAAATTAAAAAGTGTATAAAGTCAGAAAGTTACAGTAAGCTAAGGTTAATTTATTACTGAAGAAAGAATTTTTGTATACCTTTAGTGTAGGCTGAGTGTACAATGTTTATAAATCTGCAGTTGTGTACAGTAATGCCCTAGGCTTCACACTCACACTCACTCACCATTCACCTACTGACCACTTGCAGGGCAACTTCCAGTCCTGCAAGCTCCATTCGTGGTAAGTGTCCTTAAAAAGTGTACCATTTTATTTTATTTTATGCTGTATTTCTAGGATATCTTTGTACTAGTCAGGGTTCTCTCAGAGAAGCAGAACTAATAGGATATATATACACACACACACACATACACACATATATATGTATGAACATATATATGTATGTTCCTATTCGTTATGTGTATATATTAGTTCTATTATGTGTATTAGTTATATATATATGTGTATATGTGTGTGTATATATATGTATGTTCCTATTATTTATGTGTATATATTAGTTCTATTATGTGTATTATATAAATGTGTATATATATGTGTGTGTATATATACATATGTGTATATATGTGTATGTGTGTGTATATATATAAAAGAGAGTTTACCAAGTATTAACTCACACAATTACAAGGTCCCACAATAGGCTGTCTGCAAGCTGAGGAGGAAGGAGAACTGGTCCAAGTTCCCAAACTGAAGAACCTGGAGTCCAATGTTTGAGGGCAGGAAGCATCCAGCACAAGAGAAAGATGTAGGCTGGGAGGCTAGGACCATGTCTCCTTTTCACGTTTTCCTGCCTGCTTTATATTCCCTGGTGGCTGATTAGGTTGTGCGCATCAGATTAAGGGCGGGTCTGCCTTCCCCAGTCCACTGACTCAAATGTTAATCTCTTTTGGTTATACCCTCACAGACACACCCAGGATTAATACTTTCTGTCCCTCAATCCAATCAAGTTGACACTCAGTATTAACCATCAGGACCTTTTTATATTTAGATGTATTTAGACACAGAAATACTTACCATTGTGTTACAATTGTCTACAATATTCAGTACAGTCACATGCTGTACAGGTAAGAGGCCTAGGGGCGGTACCGTATAGCTTAAGTGTGCAATAGACCAGACCATCTAGGCTTTTGTAAATACACTATGTTCACACAGTAATAAAGTCACCTAATGGCGCATTTCTCAGAACCTAACTTCATTGTTAAGCAATGCATGACTTTAAACAAAGGCAACATTAATGAATTCAACACATACTGTTTTTACTGGCCCTGGGCCCTGTTGTAGGCTCTGGAATTACCCAGATGACCCACACCGATCAGAATCTTGCCATCCTTCAATGTGGAGTTTGGATGGAAATGAGGTGGTCAGAGGAGATAGAAAGAGAACTTTTAACAGACAGGTAACTCTAGAGAGTGATAAACACTATAAAGGAAAAAACGCAGGACAATGAGATGGACTAATTGACACAGGGTCACCAGTATTTGTAAGGAAGAAGGACAGAAGTGAAGGAGTCCTAGTACATACTCCTTCACACAGAGGGAGAGCAACTTGATTTATCAAGGGACTCAGAATTCAAGGGAAACCCTGAGTTTGGGGCATGCACAAATTTTCTTCTGGAAGAGAAGAATGTGGAAAGGGAGGACCCTGAAGAACTATGCAGAGAAGACACAAGTTCAGTTTTTCAAAAGGCAGACAAATGTACTCTGAGGGCAGTGACCTTTGGCTAGTCCTAAATTGTCTTCTGATATTTTTACGAGTTTTAAACTTTCAGATGCGTAAAAAGCTTAGTATGTGAAGAACAAATCACTAGAATTCACCACAGAAGGAACCAGTGGGCCTACCGATATGCATTTAACTATGTTCTGGCCTTGGGAAAATAATTCAACAGCAAAGTGTCCACAGGCAGTCTCTGAACCCAGTGGGCTTCAGTCTAGTTCTGAACCAGGGGAGATTTTGCCCCCAGGAGACATTTGGCAATATCTGGAGACATTTTGATCGTCACACCAGGGAATGCTACAGACATTTGATGGTGAGTGGCCAAGCGTTCTGCTAAATATCCTAAAATGCAAGAATAGCCCATCTACCCCACCATGGCAGAATTATTCGACCAAAACTATCAACAGTTCCAAGGTCAAACACTTCAGGAAAGTCAACGACGCTGGGCTTTACCCCCTCAACAGCAATATTGAAGTTCATCTTCTCTCGTTTGTTCTTCCAATACCTAAAACAAGGCCACAATCATTAGATGACAAATAAACATCAATTATCATATAAGAAATGCTGGTCATCAGGGCAGTGTGATAGAATAGAAAGAGAATAGGATTCAGCAGCAGATGCCCCTGGTGTTTCGTTATTTTGCTTACTACCTATGTAACTTCGGGTGTGGGGGTGTGTGGCATGGTCACTCCGACCCTCAGTTTTCTTATCTGTCCAAAGAAGGCAGGTGTAAATGTAGTGTAAACACACATAACAAGCAGCAGAGTAGATCCTCAAGTCTTCTGTCTCACAACTGCCACCCCTACCCTGGTGGCTCAAACAGCATTACTAAGTCACTCTACGCTCACTTCTAATTTTGAATTAATAAAAAATATATTTTTAAAATTTTTCTTCATGTAGATGTCAGTCTCAACTGCTTAATCACTTTAGTGGGAACTGGATTATAAGAATTGAAATCAGAAAGAAAGTGTAGACATTACTTTCCAACATCATATTTTTCAGCGGTTTTTAAATTTTTATCCGTAAGTTCTTCAGAAGGAAGACAAACCTGAATACAGAGAGGAGATGAGCACATAAAAGTGAGACTTCAGAATCAGTAAAAATAATTCTGTTTGGAAGAGGGTATTTTTGTTGCTGCTGTTTTAGTATTTGTTTTTGTTTTTCCCCTAAAGGTGTATTCTCCCATTAGAGAAATCAGTGGGCTAGCTAATCAAAAATGAAAGACAAGAAGATTTAAGTGGTTATAACGAGTCCTACGAGCTCAGCTGTGGATCATAATGAAACTGACAACAGTGAGAGCCGGTTGTCCCAGTACATGCTCAGAGCCAGGTGTTCACCTGAGGGTGATTCGTTTGTTTCATTCTCCCGCCAACTTCTCAAAATAGTTATTCTTCTTTCCATTTTACAGATGGGTAAATGATGCTCAGTGACATTCAGCAACTTGTCTGAAGCCACTCAGAAAGTGCTGGAACAACATTATTTAATATTTCAAATATTTGCACACATTAATTCATTGAATGTTCATTCATATTGCCTGTAACTAACTTGGAAATGTTTTTCTTTCTGCCTAGTTTTTTTTTTTTTTTTTCTTTCCAATAAGGAACTGAAGGCTCATATAGATTGCTGAATGCTTTCAAAATGATGTCTTTCTTAGGAGAGAGTCAGGAGGGGTCAGTTCAATGTAGTCACAAGTTAGGATAGAGAAATAGAAAATCTGGAGTTGAGACCCAGTTTTGCTTTACAAAAGCCACTTGACATGCCTTGCCTTAAAATCTGCACTTGAGAAAAGGGATACTAATGATGCATAGATGGACATAATTTAACAAATACCTCAATTACCTTTTTGACACTCACAACAACTCTTAAGCTGGTTACATCAAGGACTATCAGCTACAGTCCTGTTGCTGTTCCTTCCACAGATTTTGCATTCTTTAAATCTGAAGACTGACTGTTATTTTTCATTATGTAATCTGGATATAGTCGGTGGCTGACACATAATAAGGTTTCTGTAAATGTCTGCTGGCTAAAAGAATATTCAATAAACGTCTAGAAAAGAATGTCTTCCCCTAATATCTTGTATGAGCTATTACAGAAATTTAGTATCATTTTCTGTTCCATTTTAAACAATCAAATAAATGGACACCATTGCATAGGATGTCAATAACATTATTGAAGTCAAAGTCATTTCTGAACTTGACTTCCCATATAATGCAGAAGGAAGGATTAGCAATACACCCATAGACAATGATGATGATTTGCTGTTTGCAGGCTATGTTAGTCACTGTCCTAACACAGGGCCCAGGTATAATATTCCATGGCTTGAAATCTATGTGTTACCTTAAGCTGACCCGTGTGCTAAACTTTAAGCTCACATAGTCAACTGCCTATGTGGCATTTCCACCGAGCTGTCTAATAGATATTTCTAATTTAATGTGGCCACAACTGAGATTTCAATCTTTTATTTTTTCCCAAAACTGCTTCTCACCTCGGCGATCCCATCTTAGGAAATGACAGCTTCATTCATTATGTGGCTCAGGTCAAGAGCCTGAACATCCTCCACGACTTCTCTGTCTGTATTCATATCATCCATATTCAATGTATCAGGTCATCCTGTGGGCTCTACTTTGAAAAATACCTAGAATCTGACCATTTCTCTCGTCCTTTATGACTACCATTGGCTCCAGCCATCATCATGTCTCTCCCGCACTGTAAAAATAGCCCTAATTGTTCTCCCAGCCATGACCCTTGCTTGATCATGGCTACAATGTCTGTTTTCATCACTTCTCTCTTCTGATATTCCATATTTCGGAAACTTACCCTTAGTCCTCTCCTGTGTTTGTCTATGCCATTCCTCATACATGGTTGGAGCCTTTATTTTTATTGTTTTCTCAGCCTTAAATTTGGTGTCTTCTTCATGCTGCATTCCTAGTGTCTAAAACAGTGTCTGGTACATAGAAGGAACTCAATAAATATGTGTGGAGTGAATAAAGCAGGTATCATGTAGACTAGTTGGAAAAATATCATTGATGGTCGCTCAGATTCTTTCAAGTTTGAAAATGCCTGTGTTCCTAAATTTGAACAACTTTAAGGAAATAGCCCATCATATATGTTTGATTGGAAATGTTACAAGTAACAACACATGATTACAAATTCCAGACTCTTCATCAAAATATATGCCTACCAGGAACCAGGTTTTAGAAAAACCATAGAACCTTGGAGTGATAATTCAGATTTCACACACGCTTCTATTTGGAGAGGAACCTCTTTCTGTAAGGAGAGAAGATACATCTTGGCAAAATAGAAATGCTTTGAACAAGAGAAATTAAACATAATTAAAGGTCACAGATTAAGTATAGAAGTTTACAAAAGAAAAAGTAGTATGTGTGCATATGTGTATGTATGTGTGTGTCTATGTATGTATCTGTATGTGTATGTGTGTGTATGTGCATGTGTCTGTGTGTGTGTGTTTTCCAAATAACATTCAGTAATAGCTGAATGGAAGTACGACTTTGAGAAAGTTTAGAGGCAAAAGAAAGATAAAAATTAAAGGTTTTCCTTAGTTATAAACAGAAATGAATGCTTAGATGACAATTGCTAAAAATGTTTAATTAGAAAGAATAAAATTAATTTGTGTTTGCATTCAAAAGTATGTACTACTTTAACCTTTGTTTTAATTGGATATAATCTTGCCTGAGAAGAAAAATAGTAGAAGTTAATTAATATGAACT
The DNA here is from genome assembly GCF_008728515.1 of Papio anubis. Lineage (NCBI taxonomy): Eukaryota > Metazoa > Chordata > Mammalia > Primates > Cercopithecidae > Papio > Papio anubis. Next base: position 175,596,845 of record NC_044978.1, read on the forward strand.
GTCTCTCTAATAAAATTTGAACATTTCAATTTAAGGGAACTAATAAGCACAATTTCCTTTCTAGTCCAGATTTTCTTGTTTCTCTCCTTTTGGAGAATGCTTCTAAATTTTTCCTAAGCTTTTTAAAATAGAAACTACATTTCCCCTGGAGGTAGCTAAGAAAATTTTTTGCCCAGAGTCTAACCTTAAATTTGTTAAATCTTTTTAATTATAAAAATTTCACAAGAGGTTAAAACAAGTATATGGTCTCACCAATAACATTTTTCAAGTAAATACCAATTATATGTAAATGTAGAAAGTGGTACAAACAGCATCTCTAATCCAAAGGGAATGGAATCCCTCTCTAGAAATGGTGGTCTTCGTTTTCTGGGTCTATTAGTGCTAAATAGTTCAGTGAACTTTGAGCTTCAGGTTTTCTGTTTGCAAATAGAAGAGAAATTGCCCCAGCTCTCTCTGCAGTCCCAGAATATTTCAAAAATCCAATCAAATAAGAGATGAAAGAGCATTTTCAGTAGGTTACCATCAGTATCTCTTGTGCACATCCATACAGCCACTCATGGGGAAGCAGAAGACAAAGCTTCTTTATTAACTACGTGAAGGTCACGTCTCAGGTGCACGTCTCTCACGAATGTGTTTACGTCACGAAAGTCATCTTTGGCTCGCCAGTGACGCACTCCTACTGTTCCTGTCTCTAGAAAGATGGTCTCATTATGGCAAGAATGATTTAGAGGTTAATATGCTTAAAATAATGATGTAAATAAGAATTTTGCTCAGAAAACTATTTTTAGTAACACTTTCTTGGGGCCCTCAGTTCTGAAAACCAGGGCGATCAAAACCATGTGCTTCAGCAGGCAGTCCTCGGATTTTTCTCTCTGGATACCAAGAATTTGCTTCAGCAGATCATTTGCAGCTATGATCAGTTTCAGAGAGGCCGACATTGAAGAGATGAGAGAGTACTTTCCTGAGCCCAGTTTAAATATTCCCTTCCCCTTGGGAGTTCTTGGCCACCTATAGCTTCAAGAATTCAGTTTGGTTTGCTGTTCCATAATACAAATGTCAGCCAAGGCCAACATCTCCTTAAAATTTACATAAAATTGATGTGGAGTGTTCAATGCTCTCCCCAAATGTTCTACAAACTTCTAAGACTTCTTAGAATGCACCTTTTCTGCATTTGCATTCTCGTTCTGCTGGACATTTGCTCTTTTTTCATGAATAACCAACCATATCTCATCCCTTTTTCCACTCTGAAAGTTACAAGAGAAGGAAATTATCCTCTTTATTTTTAATATAAAAAAAATCATACCCAGCATTTGTGATCTAGCACTCTTTAGTGGACTTGGCAGATAGATGATTTGCATTTTGTTTGTTTGTTTGTTTGTTTGTTTTTTATTTTTGAGATGGAGTCACTCTGTCGCCCAGGCTGGAGTGCAGTGGTGCAATCTCACCTCACTGCAACTTCTGCCTCCCAGGTTCAAGCGACTCTCATGCCTCAGCCTCCCAAGTAGCTGGGACAACAGGCACCCACCACCATGCCCGGCTAATTTTTTGTATTTCCATTAGACATGGAGTTTCACCATGTTGCCCAGACTGGTCTCCAACTCCTGACCTCAGGTGATCTACCCGCCTTGGCCTCCCAAGTGCTGAGATTACAGGCGTGAGCCATCGCGCCTGGCCTGAGGGTTTTCTACTTATTGTAACAATCCAGATTGTAAAACTCAGTTTCAGTCACACCACCATTGGGTTAAGCTGCTTCTGTCCCTCAAGACTGGCCCACCTAGAGTCCCTGGATTTCTTATTCAGAACAGCTGTGCTCATCAGCCATCATATGTGTACTCACTCGCCCTCTCTGTCAATACCACACATCCTCAGTTTTACTCCTGGCCTCTAGTGGCCCCAAGGACTGGCTATGGCTGTGGTAGGATGGTCTCTTCCTTCCCTCTTCCCCATCAGATTGTGTAAGTGAAAGTGAGCAATGTGGAGATGCATTTTTCTTCCTATATACATTATCACAAACTTCTGTTTGCTTTCTTGAAGGGAAAAGGTGACTCTTGTCAATTTTTATAAACTGTTTTTAATGTAGAATTTTAGCTTAGATTTACAGAAAAGTTGTGAAGATTGTGGAGAGTTTCAATAAACTCCACAACCAAATTCCCCTGTTGTTAACATATTTACATTAACATGCTACATTTGTCAAAGCTAATAAACTGATACCAACATTATTAAATAAGTTCCTGCTGTATTCCAGTTTCCTTATTTATACTTAATGTTATTTTTCTATTCAATAATCCCATCTAGAATACCATGTTATCCCGATCAGTTTTGGTATTAAATAAACTTCGAAGAAATTAATTCTGATATATTTCCTATGGAGTTTCTCAGAAATTGTTGATTACTCTCAAACAAATTTAAAATTAATAGTAATAGTAGTGACAATAATAGTAATAAAAATGAAGTTTTGGAAAACCCACACCGTAGCTGATGTGAGATTATGAATCTGAGAGGGACTTTCCTTTTTTATTTTTTATTTTTTTGAGATGGAGTCTCATTCTGTCACACAGGCTGGAGTGCAGTGGCGTGATCTCGGCTCACCGCAAATTTTGCCTCCCAGGTTCAAGCAATTCTTCTGTTTCAGCCTCTCAAGTAGCTGGGACTACAGACATGCACCACCATGCCTGGCTAATTTTTGTATTTTTAGTAGAGACGGGGTTTCACCATGCTTGTCAGGCTGGTCTCGAACTCCTGACCTCAGGTGATCCACCCACCTTGGCCTCCCAAAATGCTGGGATTACAGGAGTGAGCCGCCGCGTCTGGCCGGGTCTTTTCTTATTGTGCTGTCAATTGTGTTGTCTATTTTACCACTGATGACGCGGTGCCCCAGAGAGCAGGTAACCTTTTTCTTGTTTCCATTGTGTATCAGTGATGAGATCAGGGCTAGAACCCTTGGCAGATATTTTTGAGCACTCTTAATTTATTTTGCTAATCATGAGTCCTGCCATCCTTAAGCAGAAGACAGAAAATTCCCATCCTCACCCTCTTGCAGCTAAAGTCAGAGCATGTGACCTGCTTTGCTTTAGTAAGACTTGGTGTGACAGGTCGGGAAACACCCAGGTGCTCTCTCAGGTACCCATTGATTGACTCATAGGTGAATGGGGTTGCCTGGAGAATTCCTCCAGTGTGACCCACCCTTGCCCTGGCTGTTCAGCATCAGAGGTCCACTTTCTGCCCATCCAGGGAATACCTGGGACTACACGGTATCTTTTAATCAATTCCTTTTCTGTTTAACCACAATAGGGATTCTATTGCTTTCAGCTAAGGATTCCAATGGAGCTGAAATTCTCAGAAACCCTTCCCAAGAGTAATTGTATTTATTTCCACTACACAGTCAGTCTCTGCAAAGTCTAATTTGTAACAAAGTGGTGATAGTCGAGTATCTTCTCCTTCCTTTGACTCCACTTAGACTTAAAGGAAAGTTTTAGGAAAAGGGAAAATGTGTTGGCATGTGTATGCGTTTGTCAAGACTGTTGTAACAAAGTACCACAAATGAAATGGTTTAAACAACTGAAATGTATTGCTTCACAGTTCTGGAGGTTAGAATTCTGAGACTGAGGTGTTGGCAGCGCTGATTCCTTCTGAGGGCTATGAGTGAAGGTCCTTTTCCAGGCCTCCTTCCAGCTTCTGGAGCTCTGCTGTCATTCTCTGGTGTTTCTTGACTTAGAGAAACATCATCCTGATCTCTGCCTTCATCTTTACATGGTGGTCTTTGTGTGTGTGTGTGTGTGTGTGTGTCCAAATTTCCTCTTTTTAGAAAGACACTAGTCATACTGGATTAGGTCCTACCTTCATGATTTTAACGTGATTACTTCTGTGAAGAACCTATCTCCAAATAAAGTTACTGCAGATAAAGTACTGGAGGGTAGGATTTCAACATATAAATTTTGTGGACACAGAATTCAGCCTAAACAGCACCCATTAAGCGATTACTAGCTTATTGAAAGCTAACTCCTGCAAGATTGTAAGTACTATGGATGCCGTGGTGCTCTGAAGGGGACTGACAACCAGAGAAAGAGGTAGTGCTATAGTCTCTGGTTCCACCAGTCAAGATGAAGAGTTTATTATGACCGAAAATCAGTTGGGGAACAAAGATGTTCACTGATACTGGATACTAGGCATGAGCCTCGTTTCACAAACCTGGATATGCAGGCAAGTTTTGATTGGGAAAGTCTCAAAAGTCTAAAACCTGAGTAGGGCAGTCAGCTGGCTCAAGTCACAGTAAACCAAAACAAGGAGATACGTATTGACTTGTGATTGAGAAGAAGGCAATCTCATGCTGGGGTCCTTTATGAATTTTCTGTCAAGAAACTGGAGTCTAGATCCCAGGTTTGGGGAAAGACAGGAAGGTTTCTGCAGGTGATTATGACATTAGGGAGCCTACAGTGTCTTCTCTGGAAGAATCCAGTCACTCTTTCCTTCTTCCTCCTTCATTCCTCACTGCTTCACGTCTAATCAATAACCAAGTCTGTCAATGCTAGTTCTTTCATATCACCCATGCCCATCCTCCCCTCTCAATCTCTACTGTCACTGCCATATTGCAGGCCCCTCATTCCTTGTTCAAATTATGATAACAACTTTACTTTTTCAAAGTATCAGCGTGACTTCATTTCTGGTTTTCACTTAAATTTTTTGCTTCTTTAAAATTTATTTTGGTGTCATAGGTAAATATGTTTCCAATTAATTGTTTTCTACTAAAGGCTCCTCAGTGGTCTCAATACAATTGATTGAATAATCTATGTTTCTTCACTGATTTCAGTGCTGCCTCCATCATATCCCAACTTCCTGTATGTACCTTGTTCTAATTTACATTCTCTTTCACTCATCATTTTGGCAATTCCTGTGCCAATTTCTGTTTTAATTAGAGCAGGCTTACAATATATTTTAATGTGTAACATTAAATCTGCCTTTTTGTTACTCTTTTATTTCAGAGTTGTCTTTCCTGTTGTTATAGGTTTGTTTTCCAAGACGGACTTTAAAATAGTTGTCACTTAAAAAAATAATTGGGGTTTTGATTGGAAGTGAATCGAGTTTGTAGATTAAATGTGGTCTAATTGTCACCTTCATAGTACTGAGTGTTTCCTCCTCACAAGCTAGGTCAGTTTCTTCACCTGCTTATTCTTTCATGGTACTTCCACGAGGTGTTTTCCGTTTTCATCCTAAAAGTTCTATGTCTTTTTATTAAGTTTATTTTTATTTGTGTTCATGTTATTGCTGTTGTGAATGGAGTTTTTCGGGTTTTATTTTTGTTTTAGTTTGCATTATGAGAAAGCTATTCATTTTTATATATTTATTACTACTAACTTTATTGAACATTCCGATTTTATACATTGGTGATTCAATGAGTCTTGTTAGGTTTTCCCAAAATGCAATTGCATCACCTTCATTACATCATTTTGCATCTTTGTCAAAGCTGACCTTAAAAAATTGAACACGTGAAAGACTGGTGATGAGGACCACATAGAAACGAGAACTGAATTTGAAATTTAATAAATAATTTTATTAGCTTTGTAATGAAAACTATGATAAAGAAATAAGCAAAAATAAGACAACTATGTTAATATAATTATGAATAAACCACACCAATATAGAATTCTCAAAACATGAATCACAGACAGGAAATAAATGAAAAGACATTCAACTACACAGGTAATGGAAAAATATATAAATAAAATGAATATTTTAGCCTATCATATCAGCAAAGATTAGAAAGATAAGTGACTATGGTGACGAGGAGAGCATGGCACTCCCACAATGATACAGGAAATAGAAAGCAGTGTAACTTTTGGAGGAGAATCAAGCAATAATACACAAAATTTTTATTGCATATATCTTTAACCCAGCATTTCTTTTCTGTTAATTTTTCCATAATGTATTCAGAAAAGTCTGTAATAACACATGCTGTATGGATGTTCAACACAGCATTTTTTATAACAGCAAAAAACTTAATGTTCACCCGCAAGGAGCTGGTTAAATTAATGAGAGTACCTGCATATAATAGAATACTCTATGTCCATAAATAACAATGTAGAGCTGTATTTACCCACATACAAAGGCATTCAGAACATTTTATGCAGTAATAAAGTAATATAATTATTATAATCCTATTTCTCTAAAGTTGTTTTTACGTTTATATACTCATATAACTTTCAAAAACTGCCACCCCTGCTTAAAATCAATTTAATGTCTGTTCATTGGGAAAACTATTCAAACTTTTTATTACGCCTCATAATCCAGGGCAGCTGTCCTGTCCAAATCCAGCTTTGCTCCACCTCCGCTGCCCTAAGTCATGACATGGTTCCTTCCTCATGTGTCACACTGGTGTCTCTCAGTGCTGTGGACATGCCAAGATCTTTCTCATTTCGGGACCTGTGTTTGTTCTTTACTCTTCCTGAGCCATTCTTCCCTAGTTTGTGCCATCCTTTAGGTCTCAACTGAAATACCATTTTTTAATCAAAGCCTTCTTTGGTCACTCGATATTAACCTCCCCATTTGCTAGTAGTAAGCAGTTTTTCTCCCCACATAGCACTTGCTACAACTTTTAATTGTTTATTTCTTGAGTTGTTTTTCTGCTTATTATTCACTCCTGTCTTTATACTGAAAATGCAACAAAACCAAGGACCGTCAAATTTCTCATTCATCATTGCCTGACACATATTAGATGATCAATGCATAAATTTGATTAGTGAATATTCATGAAGAAATAATGGTGGATAGTCTCTGAGGTGTTAGTGCTTATCTCTGGGCATTAAGATTTTTGGTCATTTTAAGTATCTTTCTTATATACTTCTGTATGGATACCAAAATTAATTTCGTATTTCTAAATATGAAAATCTTCTGTCATTTGTATATATCTATGTATATATTAGCCAGAAATCTTCAGAGAAACAAAACTAATAGAATATGTAAAAATTTATAAAATGAGATTAATTATAAGGGATTTACCCACACGATTATAGAGGCCGAGAAATCCTGTAATTTTCTATCTGCATGGTGGAAATCCAGAAAAGTCAGTGATGTAGTTTCAGTCCAAGCCCAGAGGCCTGAGAACCAAAGGAGCCAATGATTTAAGTCCCGGTTCAAGTCCAAAAGCCTAAAGACCCACAGTGCTGATATCCAATAGCAGAAGATAGATGTCCCAGCTCAAGAAGAGAGAACAAACTCACCTACATCCACCTTTTGGTTCTATCCACACCTTCAACGGATTGGATGCTGCCCAGTCACATTGGTGAGTGTGATCTTCATATATATTCTCTCTCTCTCTCTCTCTGTCACACACACACACACACACACAGAGAGAGAGAGAGAGAGAGAATATACATATGAAGATCACACTCACCAGTGTGGCCGGGCAGCATCCATATATAAAACAGAGAGAGAAAGAGAGAGAGAGAATATGTGCCTCGTGTGCATTTGTGTGCTTCTTGTTTTAAAATGCCTATCTAGTCATATTCCTCCATAGCTTCACTGTCACTCACAGAATAAATTTTCAACACCTTAGAATAACATTCAAGTCTCTTACTACTTAATGTCCCTTTTAAATCTTACTTTTCTAGATTAATTCATCCTGACAGTTTACCCTGAGCTTCAACCACAATGGAAACTTCCCTGTCCAGGATGACACATTGAATTCACTCCTCCCCGAACTCTTGCTAACAGTCCATGGAGTGCTCTTCTCTGTTTTTTCTCCCTGTTGAACTCTCATTATATTCATATCAAAAAGATAGTATTTGGTCCTGTAAAAAGCTAGTTCCTACTAATCTGCATAGCTGATTCTACCTCTAGAGTGTAAACTCTTTAGGATGGGGACCTTGGCTTATTCAAGTTTGGCTTTGCAGTCCAGAGAATGGTATATATTAGGTATCACATATGTAACTTGGTTAAGTTACAAATATCTTTTACAAACAGAATGTTTTGATTACATTTTAATTAAAAAAATATAGCCCCCAAATCAGTAGCTTGAAACAACAGTTAACATTGTATTGACTTCAACTTTTTCTTTGGGTTAGGAATTTAGAAAGGACAATTTAGCTTCAAAATATTTGTGAGGTTGCAGTCAGACAATAGATGGAATTGGAGTAGTGAGAGACTGAGACAATTGGCTTGTCATCTTTCCCTCTCCATGCACTATCCAGACTTCTCCATATGGTCTCACCACATGGACTAGGTTGAGCTTCCTTACATAATGGCAGTGTCAAAGCAGTCCAGCTGCTCACATGGCAACTCAGGACTCCAGGAGTAAATGGTCCAGCTAACACAGAGAATACTTTATTGCCTTCTACGTTCTGGCTTCAGAAATCAAGCCAATCATCTCTGCTGCATTCTATTGGATAAGAGTGGGTCACTAAAACCAGCTGTAATTCTAAGGTTCTAAGATTCTATCCCGTGTCTCAATGGGACTGTCAAAAACTTTGTGAAGACATTCTGAAGTCCCCATATATTGTCTTCTGAACCATGGCTACACCCCCTGAGTAAACACTGGGTGTTTTACTAAAATTACTAACAATCAATGCTAAAACTATGTTATCAGCTTAAACCGAAGACATCCTCCTTGCACATACTTTTTCAGCCTGTTAAATAGAAAACAAACACAAGAAAGAAGAAAAAGCATCTGGAAGTGATAAGACTGCAGTTCTGTTTTTAATAATTTACAACTGATGCAGAAGCTGCTTTCTTTGTGTGTCAAAAGTTGTGTTCCTCGAGATCATGTCCTTTGCAGGGACATGAATGAAGTTGGAAGCTGTTATCCTCAGCAAAATAACGCAAGAACAGAAAATTTAGCACCGTATGTTCTCACTTAAAAACGGGAGCGGAACAATGAGAACACATGGACATATGAGGGGAAACAACACACATTGGGGTCTGTTGGTGGAGGGGTAGCAGAAGGGAGAGCATCAGGAAGAATAGCTAATGGACACTGGGCTTAATTCCTAGGTGGTGGGGTGATCTGTGCCACAAAACACCATGGCACACATTTGCCTATGTAACAAGTCTGCGTGTCCTGCACGTGTACCCAGGAACTTAAAATAAAAGTTGAAGAATAAATAAATAATAAAGTGTAAACAGTGGGGGGAAAAGTGTGTTCCCATCCTAGATGCACAGAAATCAAAGAGTTCTGTCAGGTAAGGGGTCCCTCTTTAGATCTGGGAGATGCTACTCAAGTAGATATATTGATGCTTAGTCCCAAATACGTATAGTAGATTGTACAACAGGCAGGAATTCTGAAACCTGTTATAAGTCTTGGTTCTCCAATCCTGTATCAAAGACAGGTCTCAGGAAGCCAGGTAGAGAGCAAGCCCACCGTATTTCTTGTGAGAGATGGCAAAGTCCACCTCAAACTAGAGATTCAGCCAAACTTGATGGTTCTGGATGGCAAAGGGGACTTGAAGATCAAACAAAAATATTTGGGAGCTCTGAACTTGGCTAACAGAGGACTCAAGGGAAGGGATAAGTTTCATAATTACATTTGTTTTAGTCACTTGGGCTGCTATAGCAAAATACCATTGGGTACCTTATAAACAACAGGAATCTATTTCTCACAGTTTTGGAGGTTAGGAAGTCCAAGATCAAGGTACCAGCACATTCAGTGTCTGGTGAGGTCTCATTTCCTTGTTCATAGATGGAAACTTCTCATATGGTAAAAGGGGCAAGGCAGCTCCTTGGGCGTCTTTTATAAGGGCACTAATCTCATTCACAAGGAATCCATCCTCATGACCTCATCACCTCCCAAAGACCCCACCTCCTAATACCATCTGACTGGTGATTGGATTTCAATGTATGAATTTTGCGGGGGACAGAAACATTCAGACAACAACAATATCAAAAAAACATGTTTTATAGATTTATGTATTGTACTTGTTTCGAGGGCTGTCCTATGGAGATGAAATTCAATAAAATATTTGCTGACTTCCTATTTATATGAGGCCCTCCACCTGACACAGATTGGTTGCAGAGAGCACACAATTTGGCTGGTTGGGAGGAGCACTGAGGTTGAGAGTTAAGCTGAATCCTTAGGAATGTAGAGTCTATCAGGAAGTCTGGTAAAAGTTATGGGCTGGGAACAGCTCTTTGTTCCATATGTGCAAATATGCATGCATGCTGGCTTTGCAGACAGAGTCTTGCTCTGTCACTCAGGCTGGAGTGCAGTGGTGTGATCTCTGCTCACTACAACCTCCAACTCATGGGCTCAAGTGATCCTCACACCTCAGCCTCCCAAGTAGCTGGGACTACAGGCACACACCACCACACCCCGATACTTTGTGTATTTTTAGTAGAGACAGGGTTTTGCCATATTGCCCAGGCTGGTCGTGAACTCCTGAGCTCAAGCGATCCACCTGCCTCACCCTCCCAAAGTGCTGGGATTACAGGCGTGAGCCACTGCACCCCACCTGATTTATCAAACTTATAACCAAATGAGATACAGTTTTAAAGCTTTGCAACCCACCAAATCAAGACATTTAAAACAATAAAATAAAGCATTTATTAAGTCTAGAGTCTGCTTTTGGGAGGCAGTGAGGATAATAGAAATTAGTACTTTGCTTGGCAGACCCACTTGGTGCCAGGCATTGTGCCATTGCACAGTATCATTTTATTACTCTTCAGAATATGTGTTTGTGGTAGGTGTTATTTTTTGCATTTTATGTTGAAAAACCGGACCTTCAGTGAGGTCCATTAATTTACCCGAAGTTACAGAATATGGATAGGGGAGCAGGGAGTCAAATATAGGCCTATCTTGACTCCTAAGTACTTGTTCTTTTCATTATAACACACCATCTACATGTTTTGGCATTTGACAGAAAAGCTTGGTTAAATTCACATGTGTAAAAAGAAATATGGAGATAGATAATGTTTTCTTTCTCCTATTTTTATTTTTAATTTAGGTAACAGCATTGTGGAATGAAAAGAACAACCAAATTGGAGTTCTGACTTCATCACTCATTGGCACTAGGTCTTTGGGTAGGTCATTCATTTTGCTCTTTCAAACCTATTTCTTCATCTGCAAAGTGGAAATAATAACCCTTCCTCTACTTACATCATGAGATTATTATGAAATGAAAACATTATGTAGGAAAACATGCTGAAAATTTTTGACTCTAAATATTTCTGGTTTAAAATACTGCCCTCGTTAGTCATTTAGACATCGAATGGATCTATTTCTGGCCCACGGGGCCCCTCTGGCAGCATGGCTTTCAAAAGATGCATTGCTCATTGTAGAAGGAAAAGTGTGTGGAGAGATGTCTGCTACTGCATTGCAGGCTGCCAAACCTACAGTTATGAGCTGTTATATGAGCTAGTTGCACTTTGGATTTTTCCAACATTGAGATTCTTTGGGACTTGAGGAGGGTGCACTGCCATATGCACTGAGTGCCCGTGGTAACTGGAGATGAAGGTGGCTTACCCTTCACCGGCCTCATCATGGATCCAGGCCTGGCAGGTAAGGTCACATGTGCTACACCTACTGAGATAGAGGAGATCATGCAGCCATCCGTGGCTCTTACTACTGGAAAGGTGAATCGAGGCAATCATCTTTCACACATTTGTTCATTTAAACAGTAAACATTGATTGTCTGTGAACCAGACGTAAAGTGCAAAGAAAAAATAATAAAAATTTAAGAACAAAGATAAATGAGGGATAATCACCAGCTGGGTACAATCCCCAGCAAGAGCAGCACATAGCCTTTGTAAACAAAGGATTATATATTTAAAATGTTGTGAGAATGCCAGATACCCTGGGAGCTACCACACTGCACCGTGAAGGCTGAGTGGGGCCAGGATGGGTTTGGGTTGCTTTGGTTGTAAGTTGTTCAGGCTAAAGGCACGAAGTTATATAAATCCAAACATATTCCTGAGCCTCATTGAAAGTAAAATTTGGGGACCCGATATTAGACATTATGTGTAAATGAAATTAAAAAGTCATAAATAGAGTGCTTTAGTCCATCTGAGCTGCTATAACAAAACACCGTAGATGGTGGCTAAAAACAACAGAAATGTATTCTCACAGTTCTGGAAGCTGAGAAGTCCAAGATCAAGGCATCGGTAGGTCGAGTATGTGGTGAAAGCCCTCTCTCTGGATCATAGATTGTATCCCCTTGCTGTGTCTTCACATAGTGGAAGGGGCAAATGAGCTTCCCAGGGCCTCTATTATGAGGTCACTTATCCTATTTATGAGGGCTCCATTCTTATGACCTCATCACCTCCCAAAGGCCTGACTTCCTAATACTACCGCATTGGGTGTAGAGTTTCAACATATGAATTATGAAGGGGCACAAACATTCAGAACATAGCATATGGTATAACAAAAATGAGGGATACAAACCAGGGACTTGGCCAATGTTATGAATGGACCTGACCCCCGCAATGGCCAATGGCCAGTGGATCAGGAGTGGATTGTGCTGATGTAAAGACTTGGGAATAGATGCATACAAAATGCTATGGGAACTGAATGGAAAGCAACATTTGCAGTGGGTTTTGACAGCTCTTATAATGGCTCATGATTGCAAATGTGTGATATAAACCACACATAGAAGCTTTCCTGATATACAAGGGGTCGGGGGGGGGGGGGTGCTTGAAATCCTAAGCAAGTGGACAACATATCACATAAAATAAGTGATTAAAAACAAAATTGGAGAATTGTGCCCTTTGGCACTCATTGGCCCTCCTATGTTTCTGAGATAATCTGGGTACTAAGCCACAGTGAAGAGAAAGGGCCACAAATATCTTCTATCCCAGAAGTCTTGCAGTAAGTTGAAAGTTCTACTTCAAGTTTCCTTTAAAAAACGAAAACAGAATTACTGATCCAGCAATCCTACTACTGAGTGTATATTCAAAGGAAATGCAATCCGTTATCTTGAAAAGATATCTGGACTCCTATGTTTATTGCAGCATTATTCAGAATAGCCAAGATATAGAATCAGTTTAAGTGTGCATCAATAAATAAATGGATTAAAAAGTGTGGTATATATACACAATGGAACACTGTTCAGCCTTTAAGAAGAGGGAAATTCCGCTTTGCAACAACATGAATGAACCTGAAGGCCATTACACCAAGTGAGATAAGCCAGGCACAGAAAGACAAATACTGTATGATCTCCTATATATGGAGTCTAACAATACTAAACCCTTAGAAGCAGAGGGTAGAATGGTGGTTGCCAAGGGCTGCAGGAAGGAGAAAGATGGGAAGATGTTGGGTCCAACGGTGCAAAGTTTCAGTTGTAAGATTAGTTAAGTTCTGGAGATTAATATACAGAATTGTCGCTATAGTTAAATAATGCTGTATTGTACAGTTGAAATTTGCTAATGAAACTGCTTTTGCACATGTTATATCAGGGAGAAAATTTAACAGTAAGCTAAGCTAACCCAATCTCCATATTGCCCTTTCCTTAATTATTCCTGGGCTATTGAGGGGTGGGAGAGTCCAAGCATCTTAAATTGGAAACACGCATTGTTTATATTTGCTGGGAAGGGTGGGTTCATAAGGGTGAGAGGACAAGGGTTTGATAAGAAACGTCTCTTCAAATAACAGATATACCCAGGAACCCAAAGCCTCTTGTCTGTGACAGGTAATGAGGTAGGGTAGAGGCATGACTTCAGTCTGGATCTGAGCCACCAGGCTGGACTTATCAAACCAGGAGAATGAAGAAAACAATAAAAGCTTCACCTTAGTAATTAGAAGGAATGGCGGAATATAATTTTAAAAAGCATTTGGAATTGGCAACCAATTCTTTTTAAACTGGCAATATTAAAACTACAGAGAATAAATTGGAGTCTGAGGTCAGACACACACTGGGTGGGGTAATTTTACAGAGAAATGCTGAAATGAATCTGAATCTCTCTAGAAGGCTTACAGCCTCTGCATTTTCCTCCCATCTTAGAAGCACCTGAAAGCAGGTTTCTAGGGGGAGAAAGTTGAAAAGGACAGCACCTATATGTAAGCCCTGAAGGGGCATGAACAGAAAGGCAAAAGCCACGTCTATCAGAGATCAAGGAGCCAGGAACTTGGAAGAGGATCCCATAGAGGCACCAGGGCCTGGGAAGAGGCAAACTACACACCCTCTGCTAGCATCTGCAACATGCCTGCCTTTCAGGAGGGTACTCACGCCCATGCCCATCATACAGTGCAGGGTCATGCAGATTGCTTCAAGTATTTCTGCAATGCTTCTCCAAGACTCTCTGGGTTCGCACTGTGCAGACTTAAACACACTATTTAGTTCCCCTCAGCCTTGGGGTCCTGACTTGTAAAAAGGAGAACAATCACCTCTCTCTTGCAAGAATGTAAAGAAAATTAAAGGAGATGTGTGAAATACATTGTTCAGCAAGTTTTACATTCATAAAAATTATTGGTTTTTAAATTCCTTTTTATTACCTTTTTCTGCAACATCACGCAAAATAAAAGTTGCAAGAGGTAGAGATACAGTCCTGAGAATTCTGATATGTTTCCCAGAGACTGGGTGCAGCTCCAGGCTCCTAAAGTGTGATGCATTTACCCCAGGGCTTCCTGGATGAAGCAACTCTGACACCAGGATCTAACTAGGCCTGGAGTTCTCTGCAGCCTGGAGGGTGGTTTCGCAGGGTGCAGGACTGAGGCAGCTCTTTGAAGATCCACATACAAATATAATGATTCGTATAAATATCTTTTCCCTCATAGTGTTACCAGACTGTGGGATTTCATTTGCATACCCCTGATGATCTCATTATACGCTATTTTATCTCCCCCTTTCTGTCTGTCCCCAGTTAATTGGGTCCTATGGTATTAATCTGTCTGAAAAAGCATCTTCCGCTCCTGAATTTCAGATTTTGACTTACAAGTGAGTTGGTGCTGATACAGTGATGTTATATGCAGATAGTAAGCACAGGAGGCTTCCTGGAGGCCTTATCTCCTTCCTTAATATCTGTTAAGTCAACCATTGAGGTTTTATCAGGCTATGCATGGTGTTCAAAAACACAGTAAGACTAAAGCTACCACCTCTTCTCATTAAGTTGATTCAATTTCAACTTTCCCATCAAGATGCTCTATCCCAGTGAACATTTGGTCTCATCGCCTTTTTATTTCCAGCTGTCAGCTTAAAAACAGTGACTGCCTGTTCACCTTTCTCATCCTGCAGCATCAGCAGAATTAGCCCCAGTGCTTCCTGTGCAAAAGACTCACCACCACCTTCCACCAGAGGTGCTGAGTCTGCACAGCTGGCCAAGTTCAGCAGATGGCTGGCAAGGGCTTCAGCTGGGGATTACTCTGGCTGAAAAGACACAGTCATGGAATGTTTGCTACAGGCACCCTCCTTGAATGGGTACCACTGCGACAAAGAAGCCCAGCATAGGAGGTCATGTAGAAGATGAGAGAGAGAATCAGGAGGAATGAAAAGAAAGGAGGTAGGAGGATGCTGTGTCTTGCACAGGGCCCTATCTTGTTTGACTAAAAAATATGCCTATCCCCAATTCCAGAAATATTCTCTTTTTGCTTTTTTATTCTCATTAAATGCTTTGTAAAAATCTAACTGAAATCCACTGCCTTGAGTCCTCTTTCTCCTCCCCTTCCTCATGTTCACTCACGCTCACCTGTCAATGCTCAGCTTTCCTGACACTTTCCTCTTCCAGTCCCACACTTTCAGCCTGGGGGCTGCGACCTTTATTTGTGCTCAAGCACCCACACACATAGTCCCATCTTAATGCATGCCACATTGAACTGTCATTGTTGACTCACTTGTCTTTCCTACCTGAAGTCAGACCCTCTAGTTTATTCATCTCCGCATCCTCATTGCAGGGCTTTGATCAAAGAAAAGAGATGCACCAAGGCAGGGATCAACCCTTTAGTGACCCCAGTGTCTGCAGACTCTATGAAAAAATGATGCAGCCAGGTTACCCAGGTGCAATGGATTGCATGCTGAGCTATGGTACTGTAACCAAGAACCCCCACTTCTCTGAGAGTATGTTTTTCTTCCTCTCTCTTCTTTTCTCTTTTTCATATTTCCTCACTTCTTACTTAGCCCTTTAGAAATGCAGACATAGCTTTGAACCCCCCCTTCACCAGACACTCCCTACAGAGCAAGTTAATCTAACCATGTGCTTAGGAGCTCCAGAAAGGAACTCTCACCCACCAGGAAGTTGTCTCAAGAGATAACAATTGATTGACAACTTAAAGTATGCCCACCCACAAAGACACCAACAGTAACCAGCTTGACCACCCACTAGATAAGGCACCAAGCTAACACGTGCCCCCCCACCACCTCCTTGCTTTCCCCCTCTCCCAACGTGCTACTCATGTTAACCCCCCTTTAAAAAATGCCTCCTTTCTGCCCCAGAAGTGAAGTGGTACTCGTAATGCAAGAGGCTGTACTTCTTCCTTTAAGCTAGTTTTGGAATCAACAGTCATTTTCTTTATATTAATACCAGACCTTGTTATTATTAATTGAACTCTGTAAGCAGCAAGCAACAGAACCAGCATTGCATTCCGTTTTGCATGATATTAAAATACCATCATGCCACTCAGGGTTTTCAGTGAGCCCAACACCATTCCTGACAGGCTGTAGATTTTAAATAAAGTTTTGTTGACTCAATGAACAAATATTTGAACAGATAAATAAAGGAGCAAAAGGCATAAATCAACAGTTTTCACTTAATTCATTGCTTTATCAGTAAGCCTGTCAAAAGAGAAAATAAGATAATACTTCAGATAAAACACCAGTTGGAAATCACTAGCCTAAGTTACTGAAAATCTATGAATGCAAGTCTCTCAGAGTAACGTAAGCGACATGAAAGAAACATTTATGTGCTTGAGGTAGGCAGTTTTGTCAGAGGCATTTGAGCCAAAGCGACTCCATTTTGAATGAGAGCTGGGAAAATGAAGCTGAGACTTGTTGGGCTGCATTCCCAAAAAGTCAGGCATTCCTAGCTTCTAGATGTTTATGGTTAAGGAAACAAATTAGTAATGTTTACTAAAAGAAACTCAGACTTGGCAGTGTCCAGATATCCCGACATCTGGAGAACAAAGGCATTCCTAATTTTGCTTTAAAGATAATACTATCAATCCTTGCAAAATATAGTCATTAAGAAAATCACTCCTTTATCACAAACCCTCGTAGCAGAACACATCTCCCCATATATACAAGCATTGTACCTAGGGTGGATGCATTCCTCCTCTTACTTTCGAGAACTCCCTACTCAACGGAGTAGCTGTTCTTTCTCCACTCTACATTCTTAATAAACTTGCTTTTACTTTGCACTGCAGACTTGCCTTGAATTCCTTCTTGCGTGAGAACCGAGAACCCTCTCCTGGAGTCTGAATCGGGACCCTTTGCCTGTAACAGTGTCTAAGTAATGCCAAACTTGTGCACAAAAATATCCTTTTTATTCCCTAAAGAACATCATTTTGGATTTTGAACTTCTTTTTACAGACAAACCCGCAGCCCCCACCCCATTCACATGTCGCATGAGCACTGCAGTTAATATCCGGAATTAACATGGACAGTGCTTCAAAACATCACATGTATGTGGGGGAGTGGACAGCTTGGTTCCAGTTACACTAAAACAAAATAATAAAGAAAACAATGATGAGCTTGAGTCACATCTCAGAAAGCTTGCTGGCGCATTTACTGTAATCAGTATCCATAGGACACTGATGGGTTCATCATTTCAATTTATTTAATGATAAAGGACTCTATTTTTCTCAATGCCATTAAGCAAAATACCACAGTAAACAAGTACTTTAGTGGGATAAAACTATCTCCATTTGAATCACTTCTTTTTAAAGTAAGCATACACTAATCAGCTCTAGAAAAAAAAAAATCCAACTATAAAATTGACAAATATCTTTGGAAATGGAACTCCTTTTAGAAACCTGTTTAGGGAAAAGAGAACAAGGGAACATAATTGTCTGTCTAAATGGATGCCATTTAACAAAGATGATTGGAGAGCTCTTGTATATTTCCCAAACCATTTCTCCTCCAGATGTTTTTTGACCAACCTTGAAAATCCATAAAAACCAACTATTGGTTTTTCTATGTTTTTATTGGCTTTTCAACCTTTTATGGTGCTGCTGCAGTAAACATATTTATTGTATACAGTCTTTTTATTTGTTCATTCTTTTCGCAAATATTTTTGAACTCTTCCATGTTTCAGCCACTCTTCTGGACACTTAAGATGCTATGATGCACAAAAATGATATGTTTCTGGCCATAATAAAGCTTATAGTTGGGAGGGGAGAAATGGTGAGAGGATATATATTAAAATTATAATCACTCAATTAACTTAATGAATCACCGTCATGGTATGCTACAGAGGTTAACATCGTAGTACAACAAGGAGGCGTGGTGAATTGTGCAGCCTGGGACTACACCTCTGAGAAGACATATTTGCTGGGAGTTAAAGAAGAAATAACTTTCATAGGCCACACTGTATTGAAAGACTGTTTCATATGAGTCATGGAATTGCAGCATATGTGAGTGCCCTCAGGTAAGAAGGAGTTCGATCATATTTGTTCATCCATATATTCATGCACCAAATATTTTTTGAGCACCACTTTTCCAACTTAGATCTTTTCCAGCCTTCAAGGGGTCGTAGACTGGTGGGACAAACAGAGGAGATGGAACCAGCATCAGCCCTGAGAAGTAGCAGGAGTAGAGTCTTGGGAATGTCACTGAACTTAGGGTGCAGTGCAGGATATATGCAGAGACTAGAAATTCTTAATGGCTTCATATGACACTGACCCTGGGCGTGGTGGGGCAACACCAGCCAGTTCCCACTTACTAGAGGTGTCGGCCCCAGCAGTACCTCTGCTTCATGCAGTGGCTACTAGGGGTTCTTACTAGAAAACTCATAGAGCCATCTCTAACATGCTCCAGTTCAGAGACCTAGCTAAACTCCCAGCTTGGGATAAGTACAATGTCTCAAAGCAGAGAATGATTATGTCTTTGTATGGCTGGCCCTAGTTTATGCGCTAAGTATTTCTGAGGATCTGAACAAAACAAGAGTCCCTGTTAGGGAACCTCTGTCAAGGTGGGGCTGTTACTGCTTAGCTTATTCTCTGGATTATACTTGAAGCATTAAATCATGGGACAACACTGGTTTTCCAGATCAACTCAGCTAATGTTCAACTTCCCCTCCTATCTATTGAGATATTAATAAAAATTAGAGTAGCAATCTCAATCTTTTTTTGTAGTAAGAGTTTGGAAAAATATCAAACTGTGCTTGACTTGGAGTATGTGGCAGGGATTAGTGCTGGCTGTTCATGCAGGTTCCACTGTTAGGGGACTTTGTTCGCTGCTGTGCACTCAGCAGGCCTCCTTTCTAGGTGCATGCCCAGTAACATTTGGTCGCACTTTACCACTTTGCTGCACTGAACCCATTGTGCCTGTCTCTGAAGGTGTGAGCAGCAAGAGGAAGGTCAAAGCTGCAGTCAAATCAAACAACAAAACTAGCTAATGCTTACTAAGCACTTACTCTGAGCCAGTTAGTGTTCCTAACATATCTTGTATTAACGTATTACATTTTTACAACAATATAATAAGGTAGGTGTTACTGTTATCCTACTTTAGAGATAAAAAAAACTAAGGCATGGAGATATTAAGTAATTTCCCATGGTAACATAGCAAATAAGTGGAGGAGCTGAGAATTAAGCTCAGGTAGTCTTATTCCTGGGCCTACATTTTTAACATCCCTACCATGTTGCCAGCCAGACAGAACACTGACCGACATCTATGACAGACCCTAGAGCTCTGGTTTAGATGAGGTTGGATTGTGGGCTTAAGGCATGTTTTGGTTGGGCTCTCTTGGTGGTAAGGGACAGAGTCACTCAAGCCAGCTTAGGGAATAAAGGGTTGGATAATTTAAGGATGGATCTGAGTTGGATGAGAAGACTGAGTCTTGCAGAAACCATAAAGAAGAGTTGTAATTGGCCTCATAGATCCTGCAGATGGAGCATGTGTCTGGGTCCAAGGGGGTTTGAGGAATCTCAGCAGGGACATTTATAGATCCAGCTGTGCTTCTCCACATAGACCACTCATTCTAACTCATATTTTCCTTTGCTTTCTCCCTTATTGCCTCTCAGCATTATGCCCAGTACTCTCCGTTCTGTATTTGTTGCTTCTGCTAACACCTGATTCCCTCCAATTCTAACTCTAGGTATATGGTGCAACTTCCCAACTCTAACTCTAGGTATACAATGCAACCTCCTTACCCTAACTCTAGGTGTACAACAAAACCTCCCAACTGTAACTCCAGGTGCACAATACAACTCCCAACTCTAGGTAACAATGCAACTTCCCAACTCTAACTCTAGGTGTACGATTCAACCTCCCTACTCTAACTCTAGGTGCACAATGCCCCTCCCAAATCTAGGTGTACAATGCAACCTCCCAACTCTAGGTGTACAATGCAACCTCCCAATTCTAGGTGTACAACGCAACCTCCCAACTCTAGGTATACAACACAGCCTGTCAACTCTAACTAGTTGGACAGTGCAGCCTCCCAACTCTAACTCTAGGTGTACAATGCAGCCTACGACTCTAACTCTAGGTGTGCAATGCAACAGATAGAGGCTGTGGATATCGTGCCCTACATCCTGTGCCCAATGCTGTGTTCTCTTCTTGATGGCTAACAGCACCCTTCCTCACACTTCAGCATCTCTGCAGTGTCTGCCTATCGGCTTTTCCCAGGGCGGGTGCTTGTTCAATCCAACTTCAGAGCACCCTAAGGGGGCTCTAACACTCCCAGGGACACTCCCATCCAATGAGGATTGAGGGGTGGAAATTAGGAAATAAATGCCTCAGCTCCTGGAGGGTGGATGCATTGCATACTCCTTGGAGGGTCCTCAGGAGAGAACAGGCAGGTGGGAATGCTTCAGGAAGAAATACCAGGTACCCAGAAGCAAGTAGAAAAGTAATGAATATTAATGGTGTATTTATCTTGGGGCAGGATTTCTACAGTGGCCAGGTTAATAATTTTATGCACATTTATGCAGATCAGGAAACAGGGCTGCAGGACTGGTGCCTAAACTTCCCACAGCCAGAATGTGGGGGAACTTAGATATAGTTCACTGCAAGTCAGTTTCAATTCCTCTAATCCAAGGCCTAGAAGGATAGACAATGTCAACATGACAAGGACCCAATAGTCACAGGTACTTAATAGATTGAAATTAATATCTGGTGTCTCCCTCAATTGAAAATGAGCCGGTGAGCTGACACCTAACAGTCTATTTTGCAACCTGAGGGATGGCACGTGCCACTTTTGTTATATTCTGTTAGAAATGCAGTCCAGATCTCTTTGCCATGAAACTAGCAGAGCCCTACCCTAGATCTGTCATTAAACTGCAACTTGGTGCCAAGAAAATGGTGCTAAACTAATAATTTTTGCTTGAAGGGTATTCATGACTTTAAGGAAAGAACAAAAAAAAAGTGCTTACCATTTACTTAAAGTTTGAAGGTTTAAGCTCTAATAAAAGAGCTGCAAAAAATGTGGCAAAAAGCATTTTGGAGAGAACTGGGAATATGCCTGTTTCTTCTAGGCACATCAGAGCACTTTCAGACCTGAGGCTTGAGACCACACTCAATTTCTCCAGATCTTAACTTTATTTAGGGAATATTCTATTTAGGACTAGATTTGGGGATCTCCTTTCTCTGAGACAGGGTGGCAATTATACCACCATTCATATTTTAGGTTAACACTGTGTATGTCATATTTTAAGATCTTTTTTTTCTCATTTGATCAATGTAACAACTCCATGAGGAAAGCCCCTCTCTGTGTTTTGCAGATGAATTAAGAGATTCGGAGATGTTAGACAACCCAGCTAGTTAAACCTAACAGAAGCGTAACAGAACACAGTTACTTCTTTCTTTCAGGTTTTCTTCTTTTGTTCTCAGAAAGAATCAAGTAAATCATCTTAGTCAGGTGTTATGCCTATTTTCTTTATGGGAGGTAACTAAGGTCTAAAGAAATTAAGAGAATAACAAGAAAACTTGCTTTCTACAGTTATGGATTTGACCTATTTTTTATTTTGATTTTTTATAGATTTAGGAAGTACAATTGCAGGGTTTTTTTGTTTGTTTGTTTGCTTGTTTGTTTTTTACCTGGATTGATTGCATGGTGGTGAAGTCTGGGATTTTTACGCAGCCATCACTCAAATAGTGTACCTTGTTCCCATTAGGTCATTTCTCATCCCTCACCCCTCCACCCATCCTCCCACTTTTTTGAGTCTCCAGTGTCTATTTTTCCACTATCTATGCCTATGTATAGATTATTCAGCTCCTGATATCAAAAATGATTTTTTCCTTTTTGGTGATAGTGCCCAGGGCACAAGGGGAGTGGCTCAGATCAAACCAGAGGAGAGGAAGACCTGACCATGAATGACACGTTAGCACCAAGAGGGAATAGGTAAGAGACAGTTCAATAATCCACCGAAGCCTCTAAACTCCCATGGCTGCTTGAGGAGACAGCACCACATTAATTGCCATGCATTCCTATTCATTCTGCCCTCTGCTTTCACAAAGGTAGGTGTTCACTCTCTCTCTCTCTCTCACACACACACAATTGGATGCATACACAGTTCTAACAGTGTTGACTCCATGCAGCCCAACCTTTAGAATTTTCGATTGAATTAAATTCTTAAAATGACCCACTATCATAGATAAGACACTTGCTCTGTGTAGGGTGATTGGGTTTGTTTTTTCATATGTTTTTATTTCATTTATTCTCACAGCAACACTGTGAGGGAGAAAATTGTGTTCCCATTTTATAGATGAGGAGACTACGTTTTTGAGAATTAACTTGTCTACGGTGAGTTACCTAGCTGAGAAGCAGCAGAGCTAACATTTCCAACCAGGCCTGCCTGGTTCCCAGACAGGGTTTCTCCATCCCACCCCACACCCTCCAGCAGATATGCCCACAGCGCTAGTACTAGCCACGCCCATTCATGTGCTCCTTGTTTATGGAACATTCGGTTCGTGCCTGCCAGAAATTGGGTAACAGGACCAGGCCTTCTTTGCTTAAATGTAGATTATCTTTCTTAAATACAGAAGTTACAAAACACTATGTTTTGAGACTTATAACCCAGAAGCACTGTACTGTGTGGTGAGTGATGGACAGAACAAGCACACAGTGCAATGGAAACACCAACAGGGCCCACGACCTGGTGCAGGGTTGGTTGGTGAAGGCTTGGTAGGGTGGTCAGCATGTCAGTGAACCTGTGGCCTGAGGGATGGGAGCTAAGCTGGGCAGAAATCAGGGCTCCAGGCAGAGGGGATAGGTATTGAGTCCTGGAGGTGGGGGTGTGGAGGGCTCTATAAACTGTGCTAAGGAGTCTGACAGATCATAGCAACAGTTAAAAAGGTCAGGGATGAAACGTCAAGAAGGGTCATTATTAAGTGGAAAATTCTAAAGCTGCTACATGGGGTTAGCCATTGGCTGAGGCCTCTTTAGAAATAGCCTGGTGGATGGTAGGGCTCAGACCGTGCTCGGGTCTTGTCAAACAAAAGGAGTCCCCCATACTGGTGTGTGCCTGTAATCCCAGCTACTTGGGAGGCTGAGGCAGGAGAATCGCTTGAACTCAGGAGGCAGAGGTTGCAGCGAGCTCAGATCGCACTACTGCACTCCAGCCTCAGCTACAGAGTGAGACTCCATTTCGGAAAAAAAAAAAAAAAAAATGGAGTCCTCATACTTAAGTTACACTGTTATCCTAAGAACTTGATATGGTTTGGTTGTGTCCTCACCCAGATCTCATCTTGCACTGCAGTTCCCATATTCCCCAGGTGTTGTGGGAGGAACCTGGTTGGAGGGTGGTTGAGTCATAGAGGTGGTTATCCTCATGCTGTTTTTGGGATGGTGAATGAGTTCTCATGAGACCAGATGGTTTCATAAGGGGCTTTTCCCCCTTTTGCTCAGCACTTCTCCTTGCTGCCGCCATGTGAAGAAGGACATGTTTACTTCCCCTTTCACAATGAATGCAGGTTTCCTGAGGCCTCCTCAGTCATGAGGAACTGTGAGTCAATTAAACCTCTTTTCTTTATAAATGACCCAGTCTTGGGTATGTCTTTATTAGCAGCGTGAGAACAGACTAATAGAGAAGTATTAACACGGTAATATGGTTTTGTTAAGGAAAGTGGTGGAGTACGGAAAAGAAGGGAGTTGGGTTGCCTAGAATCTGTGATTCTAGCATTGAGAATGTCCTAATGGGCTGACTAGGGTCATTCAGTGTTAGGAGAAAATCTAGCTCTATAATAGCCACTGCTGTTGTTCTGATAAGGGAGGGTCTTGCATCTAGGTTCCTTCAGGTACTATATTCTAAGTACTACATGCTACAGATAATACATAAGGTATACTTCATTCCATTTCCTGTTTTTCACAGTGGCTCTCTTAGTAAGAAATAGCCATCTCTATTTTATAAGTAAAGATAAGATGGAGGCTTAGAAAAGTTAAGTAACTTTCCCAAGGTTACACAGGTGGAGATTGGGATAAAAATTAAATTTCCATCTGTCTGACTCCAAATGCCGTATTTTCACTGGTGAAAAGAGGATGTCGTTAATTAACGATACTTGCCTTTGCTGTCTTACCAGCAAGCTGCCACCTCTCTCAGTTCAATCTATCAAAGGAAGCTCTCCAGTCTGGCTGCTGAAAATATTGACCACAAGCTTTCTCCAAACAAATGAATGCTTTAACATGTTGGTTTCCTTCTTCTCTGCTGGAGTGTGATTCCATATCCAGAGGTTGATCACTGCTGTGTGGAGCTAAGGGAATTCAACGTCTGCTCCTGAAAGTGAACTGCTAGCTGGGTCTATCACTACAGACCGGCCGAAACCTGAGGGTGAACTGAAATCAGCCTCCAGACAGACTTGCCATGAGGAAAGTTCAGCCAGCCTTCACAACAGAAGCGCCTTTGAGGACCAGCTAGGTGCCAAACCTGTGCTTGACTCCAGGGATGTGAGAAGGAATAAGCCCCCGACCGTGCTCCGGAAGATCTTGCAATCTAGTTGGAGAGATAAGCATGTAAATAAATATCGACAGATTCAAGTGCTCTGGCTTAATTCTATGTGAGGTGTCATGGGAGCACAGGGGAAGGATGTGCCACTCGTACTGGAGTGGACTGTGAATACAGTCCCTGCACCGAGGCTGGGAAAATGAGGGGGGATTTCTCACCTGGTGAAAAGGAGCCTGAGGGGAATGGAGTAGCATGAGAAAAGTCATGACTCAACAATGTCAGTGTATCACTGTTAAACCAAGCAGCTGGGATGCTGTAAGAGATGAAGCAGGTGAGGCTCTTAGGGACAAGACAGTGGGCAGATGTGTGGCAGGACCAGAAGCTTGGTTTTTATTCTGTAAATGAGGAAGGGCAGGAAAAAGCATCCAAAGGCAAATAAGTCCGGCTGTCCGTTTAACAAAAGAAAAATTCACTTGTAGTTTTCTTCATTTTTAAATCTTTTTTTAAAAAAATTAAAGAGTCACTCAATCCACTTAACTATGTATTTCTGTTACGATATATTGTCTTCAAAGTTGTAAGCCTTTTCAAGGATGAATATATGTATCTTGCTTACTTTTGTTTCATTACAACACTTAAGAGAGAACTTGGCATATAACAAGGGCAAAATAAATGCTGGAGAATTGAAATAAAGGATAACTTTCGCTGAGCACAGGGTAAGGTTGTAAGAATGTTGCTTTTCTTAATTCTTAGTATACCCCATGATGTAGGCATAGCTATTTTCCACTTTCACAGATAAATAAATTGGAACTCAGGAATAACATATAACAATCCCAGGGGCACAGGTGTTGTGTGCAGCTGCTAATGACTAGAAATGTGGGAACTCCACCCTGGGTCTGTGGGAAGGCAATGGCTGTGTGTGTGTGTGTGTGTGTGTGTGTGTGTGTATGTATTTAAGTACTTTGCTGGATGTATGAAGTTACATTAGAAATTTTGGGTTCAGTATTAACCTGGTCACACTCATCAGCAACCTCACTGAAGTGGGAAATCAGCCACAAATGGGTCTTGGAAACCAAAATAAATCAAAATAATACATATGCTGCCGCCCATGTGCTCCCTAGGCAGACCTCTCAGAACTGTTCTTTTGGGCTGTGGAACTTGAGAGAGTGCTGGGTGAACAAGATGTCCGCGGATTGGCTGCTGATGCATCTATTGAATTATCACAGGTCAAATACACTCAATACAATTAGATTTGCACCAAAAAACAGGACGAGCGGTGCTTTTGTTCCAGGGAAATACATGCTCAATGCTTTCAGCATGCTGAATACTTATGCATCAGCACAGTACTGGGTATTGTGCCTCATTCAATTTGCCCAGTAAACATGTGCTGCTGACTTCATGTGGGACAGGCCTACGGCAAGCCTGATGTTGCAAGGATGAATAAGACAAGGAACAAGGGTACAAGACAGAAGACTGAAGCACAGTAAATCACCGCTATTAGGAAAGGAAAGGACAGTGGCTAGAGGACAGATGAGGGGCTACTTCCCAGAGGAGATGGCCAATAAGCTGGGGTTGAAGGATGAGGACGAATGTGCAAGATAAGCAATAAAACAATCTAGATTTGCCTTGTTTGGTTGAATCCTTTGCTTTTGTAATTCCATCTGTGAGCCCTGTCACTTCATTAATGATTTTTAAATGAAGATGGATAAAGTTCAATAGACTCTCTAACATGTCTGTACCCCAGAGCGTTAGGACCAGGGCATTTTTGTGAGGAGCAGGCAGGGTGCATAGAGGATGTTTGCTGCAGGTATGTGTGTGTGTGTGTTCTGTTACCAGGACTCTGCTCCCACTTCCTGTGATAAAAAGGCCTTGATTTTGTTGGGTGTTCTGATTCCCTGTCATTCTCCTTGCGTGGGTTTTAGGGAAAGCTAATGCTATGCCTGAGCCAGTGAATCAGGCACAACAACCAGGCCCTCCTATTGTTTTTGCCACAGCTGTTGGTTCACAGATGGGCAAATCATCACATCCAAGTCCATGGTATCCATTAAAATTAGTGCTGAGGCTCCTTGGAAATAAACTCTTGTTCTGATCTTGAAACCCTGGTAAAGGGAGGGGTAAGGTCTTGAATGGCTGCTTTCATCTGGCAGAGACTAAAATCTTACCAATCAAAGGCAGAGCTAAGGGACAGAGGAACTGAGTCTTGTTGATATTATCCGACCCTGGCTCTTGACAGAGCTGAAGTTTTGTCTACCCCACTGGGATCTTCTATTGTGCTGAGGCAATACATTCCCTCTTTGCTTGTAAAAGTTAATATCCTGCCTCATACTGTGTATATTTTTCAAGGGCTATTGCTTCCCATAGCAGAAGTAAAGACTTGGTCAACAGGGAACCTTACAGACAAGATTTTTGCTTACAGGCTTTTGTATTGGTGTGGCAAGGTGCAGTCTCTCAGTGAGAGAGACTTGGCATGTACAGGCTATTCCAGCTACCTGGATAATGTCTCCTGTTAAGATCTGAAATATGATTACTTTCTACTCTGTGACCTTTAGACAAACCATTCCCTACCCCACTACTTAGCCCACAAGTTTCTGGTTCTACTGCAAAGGTGTAATTCATTGTTTGTATCTTCTGACTTTTGTCTTATGGACATCCCCTCAAAATGAGAAATGTAAGGAATAAGCATGAGCTCATTTTAGAAAATAATCTACTTTTTTGCCTATCATAATTAAATCAAAATTGGCGTATTGGCTCAGAATCTAATCTACTGGGCCTAACACCTCATGCTGAAGACACACTATGGTATAATGAAAATAACTCTGGGCAGGTCAGGTGTGTTGGCTCATGCCTGTAACCCCAGCCACCGAGACTGAGGCAGCAGATCACCCTGAGGGGTCAGAAGTTCGAGACTGTGCCTGACAACAATATGGCTTAAAACTCTGTCTCTCACTAAAAAGACAAAATTATTCAGCTGCAGGAAAGATACCTGTAATCCCAGCTGCTTGGGAGGCTGAGCCGGGATAATTACTTGAACCCAGGAGGTGGAGGTGGTAGTGAGCTGAGATCACACCACTGCACTCCAGCCTGGGCGACAGGGTGAGACTTTGTCTCAAAAAAAAAAAAAAAAAAAACAGAAAAAAAGGAAAAAGAAAATAACTCTGGGCTTAGAAAATTATGGGTGTAAATCCAGACATTATCATTAATGTGTGTGAGACCTTGAGTTGGTCACTTGACTGCTGAGTGTCAGTTCCCCCTATGATAGGAGCAACACTACCTACTATACAGCACTATTGAAGGAATCCAATTCTTACTGCATGTGAGTTTCAATTAGAGGGCCTGCAATCGTCTAAGCTTAGTGTTCTGTCAACACATTCTGTTGTGCACAGCCCTCTGTGCCCTGTGCAGCTGACCACAGTGGATTGAAGTAGGAAGAGGGTATTCACCGTACCCAAAACAGCCAATCCATAGGCTTCCAGCGATGGAAAGAAGAGCCTGGTCTAGAAAAGAGGCTCTGGGAAAATAAGATTCCATTTCAGAAATTTAATATGAAAAACTTGGTGTAAATGACATGGTTAGCAGCAGAATCTGAACTGGAAATTGCCTTACAGAGAGAAAGGGCAAGACAGGTAGGATGCCCCATTGGTGTCTTTGTTTCGCTTTTTTTGAGGAGCTTGTGACAAGGGTTTGGTGCTGGTGGTTTCTTTGGGAGGTGACTCTAGGAAGTGTAAAGGAGTGAGGGCAGTGACATAGGGAGGGAGAAAGGTCAACAAATATTAACAAGCAGATAATTGATATGGTCCACTTTTAAATTATTTGGGGGTCCTTTCCTAAATACGTCAAGTCTGGCTTAAGTATACTTCCCATGTCCTCCTCTAATTGCCATATCTTAACACGAATGAAACTATATTTTGCTGCCTATTTAAATAGACCAGACACATCATCGGTCTTTATTATATAATTATGGAAGGAATTAATAAAGAACAAAAGGATGGAGAAAGAAGAGAGGGGTAGGAAAAAGAAGGAGAGAGAGGAAGGGGCATCTCCAGTGCGCCTGGGAAAGGCTTTGGGGATATTATAGCAAACAACACAGAGATGCTTCAGGAAACTGAGAGTTAGTTGAGGAGGATGGATAAATATCATAAGGAGCTGTTATGACAGGGAAAGTGCACAGAGCTATGAGAGTATAAACCACAATGCTAAGACCCTGTTAGGCGCATCTGGGAGTCACACTGGACGCAGTGAAGGAAAAACGTCTTGAGACAATGTCCACATCCAAACCGTTGGCTGATACCCTGAATGACGCTTCAGATGTAAACAGCTTAAAAGTTGAATCAGACTGAAAATATTTTGAGAATGGTTTTAATCATTATCTGAGTTTGGAGGAAAGTGAGGAATATGGAGAGGTCAAAAGCATAGATTAAAGTGAGAAATCTGAAGAGTGAGTGAGCACCAAAGCCAACTCTTCAAAGGCGGGAATCCAGGGAGTCCCAGGGCTGAACCGAAGACCTGAAACCGTCTACTGAAGCTGGTGGAGGAGGAAGATCTTTGTGGATACATTTTAAAAACAACAACAAAAACCCTGCGTTTCTTTTCTTCATACTCTTCATATTCCTTTTATGTCTGAATTCAAAATGATTTATGATGGATGCTATGCATGATTTTAAACATTTTCCTCCTTGGGAAAATTTGAGGTGTTAAACTTAATGTTCTGATCTTTAGTTCAACTTCCCAAAAAGTGAAGAATTCCAAAACAATAGTTTAATTGAAAGATTTGTGATGTACTTTGAGTAACTGAAAGTTAAATGTATAAACATCTGTACATCTTGAAGAGTGTTTTGTTTGATGTCATGCACAGTGGTGATCGTGGGTGGGGCAGTGGGAGTGGTTGATTGATGTGCAGAAAACAAAATAATTTTTTGTCTATAAAGAATTCTAAAACAATAATAAAACCAACTGGAAGTCCATATGCTTTGTGTATCACCAAATGCTAATAACTCTACACAAGCTTCATGATAGAATATGTACTCCTCCTGAAAAATCCTTCTGTTGCTCTCAGTTCTAAACGATTGCTATGTTTACTTCCAGTTTTTGATCATGTGCATGTAAGTTTCATACTAGGATATTTTTATTAGCTGTCCTTTGATAAACACAGTATTTTTACATGGAAGTTAATTTGGAGAATTCTCATTTGCACAGTGGACTCTCATACACACAAACTCAACTACATGTGCTTATTTAGAGAATAAAGTCATTTTCTTTTTCTTTTTTCTTTCTCTTTTTTTTTTTTTTTTTTTTTTTTGAGACAGGCTCTCCCTCTGCCACCCAGGCTGGAATGCAGTAGCAAGAACACAATTCACTGTAGCCTTGGACTCCTGGGCTCAAGGAATCCTCCCACCTCAGCCCCCAGAGTAGCTGAGACCGCAGGCGTGCATACCCCCATGACTGGCTACTTTTTTAAAATTGTTATTATTTGTAGAGACAAGCTCTCTCCATGTTGCCCTGTCTGGAGAGTAAATTCCTAAGTTTAAAATTTTTCAAGCTTGTGTCGGATGTAAGTCATGTCTCTAATACCTGTGGTTTAAAACGTATTTATATGTTTAAGCAGTAAAATTTATAATCTATGGGATTATTTTTCCTGTGTTACTTTTTCCTTTTGGTGTAAAGTTAGAGATGAAGTGAATTAGAATAAAAAATGATTGCAAAATTACAGACGTTTATATACAAAAAAGAATACCAGGAGAAATAACAAAAGATGCTGGAAAATATATATATATATATATATATATATTTTTTTTTTTTTTGAGACGGAGTCTCGCTCTGTGGTCCAGATCCAGATTAGAGGTCTGTGGCGCGATCTCGGCTCACTGCAAGCTCCACCTCCTGGGTTCACGCCATTCGCCATTCTCCTGCCTCAGCCTCCGGAGCAGCTGGGACTACAGGCGCCCACCACCACGTCTGACTAATTTTTTGTATTTTTAGTAGAAACGGGGTTTCACCGTGTTAGTCAGGATGGTCTCAATCTCTTGACTTCGTAATCGCCCGCCTTGGCCTCCCAAAGTGCTGGGATTACAGGCGTGAGCCACCGCGCCGCGCCGCTGGATTTTTTTTTGCCAGAAGAAATCTAAAGGACAAAGTTTGAATGTCTTCATCATTTTCACCAAGACCTGAGCGCTTGTTTCAAAGCAATGGATGTAATAATCTCAGTGTCTTCTATCATTTAGTGATTTCTCTGATATTTGCAGAGGAAAAATATTTTTGGAAGTCTGTACCAAATAGCATAAGATTTTAAAAATATTGTCAAGTGAAGTTGTTTTAGTGGAAAATTTTTCCCTGAAGAAACACTTGAAAGCCATTGGAATTAATCTTAAAAAAATACACATGGACAATATTATAACTTACAGAATTCATTATCTATAATTTTCTGCCAAATGTACCCTTACTTTTAAGACTTGCCCTATTTGTATATCTCTATTATTGTCTATGAAAGAACATTTTCAAAATTAAAATTAATAGAAGGTGAAGTATCAACAATGACCAAAAATAGACAAATCTGGCAGTACTGAGAACTGAACATAAATATGCAAAGATCCGTTTTGATGAAGCAATTGACAAGTTTACATACGTAGTAGGTGAGCCAGTAGTGTGAATCCTTGTCAAGCTTGTAAAGATGGGAATTTTGATATAAATCTAATCTCCATTAGTCTTTTGTGTTATTAATTAAATTTGTGTAAGTGTTTGTAGACTCAAAAAGGACATGGCGTTCTTCCTAATCTTACATAATAGAAATACACTCTTTTGATGTCTGTGCAAACTGTCAATCTATTTCTCTATTTAATCATTTGTAAATTTTAATTAATTGTTTTACAACACAAAATTAATAGCTTTCACAGTCATTGTGTATGGGATGAAGTTTATGAGTCCCCAGAGGCCCTCTTCCCTGGCCTGTCTCCTGGGTCCCACATGCTTGACTGGAGCGTGGCAGAACCCAAGTTACTTGCAGGTTGCAAAGCACTGGTACAATCCCTGTCACTTGTGCCATCGCCTTTATGTCTGTGCATTTTGCATCTTGTTTAAGAAGTCTTCCCTACCCTAGAAGATTAAACACATTTTTCCTATATCTTCTAAGAGTTTTATAGTTTTCTCTTTCATCTTTAATTTTTTAATCCACCTGGAATTGATTTTTTATGTATAGAATGATGTAGCGATTCAATTTCTTTCCTCTCCCCAATTGATAACCCAGAGTCCTAGCATCATTTTTTGAAGTCTATTCATTCTCCACTGATTTGCAACACCAGCTTTGTTTTAAATCACATTTCCATATTTGCCCAAGCTATTTGTGAGTGCTCTATTCTGACTGTTGTCAATTTGCCAGTGCCTAATATCACTCACTGGTATTTAAATCCTCTAACTTTATAATAATTTATATCTGCAAAAGCAAGTCCACCAAATCCATTTTTCTTCTGGATGTTGTCTATGACTGACCTTAGCACTTCCAATTATATTTTAGGTTTGAGCTTGCCAAGTTCCATGAAATACTCTGTTGACATTTTCATTGGAATTGCATTAGATCTATGGCTCAATTTGGGGAGAAGTTTGACATCTTTATAATATTGAGTCTAGTCTCTCTATCTGTTCTCTTAGGTCTTTATTACCTTTCAAAAGATTTTTGTAATTTTTGTCATAATGGACTTGCATAAACTTTGTTGGATTTTTTTCTAGGTAGTTTATATTGTTATATATGTATCTGTTATATATGTATCTGTGTATATATATGTATATATATGGATATTAAAAATTTTGGGTTTTAATATTTTACATCATCAAACTCTAGATAAGGAACTCAACTCACTTTGGCAAACTGATTTTGTATTTACAAACTTGCTGACTCTCTTATTAATTCTAATAATTTTATCTTTTGATTTTTCAAGGTTTTCTGCATAGAAAATAATATCATGTGTGCATAATAAGAGTTTTCTCTCTTTCCAAACTTTGCACATTCGTTCTTATGGTCTTACTTTCTATGCTGGGTAGGGCCCCTGGGACAATGTTCAAATATAATCAGTGATCATATTCATGGCTTATACCCAATGACTTCAAGAAATACCTTCAGCTGCATCATGGCTGTAGAGAAGTTCATTTTTACTTTAACAATTATTCCTAATTATTATACACTTTTTATATGCTTACTATGTTAACAGGTTTTTAAAAAAATTAAAAATAAAATTTTAAACAAAGACCTAGAAAATGAACAGAAGTTAGCCAATTCGGGGGAAAGGGATGTTCTCAGGTGTTCAATCAGAAAAAGGAGACCAAGAAGTAGAGAGCCAGCATGTGACCTATTCTAGGCATGCTGGCTGGAGACACTGAGGAAGAGCAGCATCCTTCCAAATGAAGTTGCTCCAGTTGTCAGGGGGCTGGTCTTCAGGCCTTGTGACAGGCGATTAATCAGTATTACTTCCTACCCACCCTCCATACGTGCAGAACAACCCCACACTTAGGAAAAGGCAGAAATCTGTTCATTCCCGATTTTAAAGATGATAAAGAAGTTGGCACCAGCTCCAAGCCAGGCTCTCGAGGCCCAGCAGCCAGATTGTAAGCATCTGCTCTGCCAGATCATGATGAAGCCTGACCCGTTAATGACTTAGTCAATAGAAAAAGCAAGTGGGGAGTCTCAGAGTCATACAGATTGTTATGGATGGAAGGAAGCTTGGAGTTCATGCCTTGGTCATGAGTATTTCAATGACATTATTTCCCACCCGCCTCCCTCTCTCTAGCAAGAGACTGACTCATTGGAGCTCCCCAGAGACACCTCTGGGCTTTGATCAGGCCCTTCCTCCTGCCTAGAGTGCCCTACTCTATGTCTCTGATCTCTCACTGACTTTCCTTAGTTCAGCTTCAATAGGACTGCCCCTGGGAAACTTCTCTCTCTCCCTCGTCTCCAAAGAAAGACCAAATCCTTCCCTGTGAGTGTGTTCTTTGTGTCTTGTACGTGCCTCTGTGGTCGGGCTTGCTCTTATTTCTATGTTCAACCATGCACTCCTGTGGAGGACTGTTCAATCCTCAATCACTTAGCACAGTACCATGTCTACAATCATGGGTGTCAGTGTTTATTTAGGCTTTGCTGTGTGCCAGGAACTGTGTTGAGCACTTTTCAAGACCTACTAAGGGGTGTTTAAAAATTCCTGTTAAGATAGAGATTGGGAGTGGCTTGCCCAAACCCAGAGAGCTAGTTAGAAGCTGACCTCGAATCCTCTGACACCAATTCCACCATACCCTGCCTTTCCTGCAAGCACAATCATCGCATGTAGCTTGATCTCTGTGGACTCTCAGCACTCAACCTTCAGATTCGAGCTGCAGTGAGTTTCCAGACATTTCTCAGCCCTGTGTTTTCAGAGCAGCAAGCTTCCCTCGGCCAATATAACCGGCATCTCTAAGAATAGCTACAGAGAGGGCTTTGCCATCCCAGGGGGTAAAACTGCCTGTAAGCCAGCATTCCTATTATTAGAGAAGAAAGGAAATGGCTCACAAGATATCTCCTGCCAGCTCATGTGCCCTCCCACTACTTTCTTTTCACCTCATCTTTTGAGTATGCTTGCCAAACGAGCAGGCTCACCAGCCCTTCCACTGCCGTTCTTCTAACGTGTGCATGTGCCTGTGTTCACGTGTGCACACGCCAGTGAATGTGCGCCTGTGTGTGCATGCACCTGTGTTCACGTGTGTACACACATATGAGTGTGTGTGCCTGTGTTCACGTGTGTACACACATGTGAGTGCATGCCTGTGTGGGTTCACTGCCTGTGTTCACGTGTGCACAAGTGTGTGCACATGTGTGCCTGTGTGTGCATGCAGCTGTGTTCACATGTGTATGTAAGTGTGAGTGTGTACCCGTGTGTGTGCATGCACCTATGTTCACATGTGTATAAACGTGTGAGTGTATGCCTGTGTGTATGCATGTGCCTGTGTTCATGTGTGTACAAGTGTGTGCACGTGTGTGTCTGTGTGTGCATGTGCCTGTGTTCACGTGTGTACAAACGTGAGTGTGTGCCCGTGTGTGCATGTACCTGTGTTCACATGTGTCACACGTGTGTGTGCCTGTGCGTGCATCCACCTGTGTTCACATGTGTGTGCATGTGTGAGTGTGTCTGTGTGTTCATGTGCCTGTGTTCACATGTGTACACATGTGTGTGTGCCTGCACCTGTGTTCACGTGTGTTTGTACGTGTGAGTGTGTGCCTTGTGTGTGCATGCACCTGTGTACACACATGTGAGTGTGTACCTATGTGTGTGTATATGCCTGTGTTCACGTATGTATAAACGTGTGCGTGTGTGCCTGTGTGTGCGCACGTGTGCCTTTGTATATGCTTTCCTTTTGGTGGGTTATACAGGAACAAAGCCTGTTTCAAAAAAAAAAGCAGATTCATTTGTTTTCCTCCAAGGAGCACGAGAGTTCAAAAATGAAGTGACTTAGGCTACTCGGATATTGAAAATCATGGATACTGCCAGATGTCTGGAAGGAAAACCTAAGCACACACGACAGATGTTCTCTCATCAGCAAGTGGTATTTCAAGCTGTAATAATTTCCGAAAATACAGGGCATAACATAATGGGAAGAGTAGTGCATTGGGGGTTAGAAGCACTAACAATTACAAATAATAAGTCTGAATTTCATTCGTTGATTTGTTTTAGGGCTTATTACGTGCCACGTGGAAGACTGAGCATGTTATGTGGAGTTCCTCTGTTCTTCTGAAGCTCATTTCTCATTCTGTGATGCAGAAACCTCATTGAATTGTCCTGAGTGAAAGGGAAATGCAAGGGAAAAAAAGGGGGGGTTAATCTTTGAGAAGTTCCTCCAGTGCTAATGATGATGACAATAATGTAACAGTAATATTTCCACTTGTGGAGCGCTGCCTGAGCATCATGCTCGATGACACCCATTCGCATGAAGTCTTTAACCTTACATCAGTCCTCGGGGTAGGTGCTCTTATTCTCCACATTTGAGGAAACTGGGTGTGGAGAGGTTAAGGGACTTACCCAGGGTCAAAATGAACAGAGATAGGAATTAAAGACAAGTAGTCTGGATCATACATAGTAAAATTGTTATAACCTGTTTAATCCTCATAAGAAAAGTGTGGAGCAAGTACTGTCCTTACTTTATAGACCATAAGCCAAATCGGAGAAGCAGTGAAAGAGGGAGCATGCTGGCCAGTGCCCTCACTCATGCTGGTTGGTCCAGCTCACATTCGCTCTCCTGAAAAATGCTTCCCTCCTGCTTCATGAGACCTGGCTGCTGGAGATGGCGTCTCTCCATCTGAACTTGCCCTCAGCTTTTCTTTCCCAGTTTTGGTTCTTCCTGAGCACTTCAGAAACTGCCCCTTTTCATGCATTCATTCGATAGCTGACTTTTGAGGACTAGCCTCGGACCAGGCATGGTACTAGTGTCTGTGATTAGAAGCAAGCACAACAGACAGGCACCTGCCCTGGTGGATTTGCAATCCGGTGACATCCTGCACCACCCAAGATCTTAGGTTGCCAACATTGGAGTGGCTGCCATGTCCATTCACGCTGCTGGACACCTTTTCCTTTTTGTTTTTTTTCTCACCTAAATGTCCACACTCATGAGTTTCTGATTCTTGATAGTTACATTTCTCATTTGAATGAATCACTCTATGTGTTTAAATTAAACACTGGGAACAGCTCCTTCTGTGTTGGCTGTGGTGACCAATGACCACCCAGCCATGCGTGGTCTTGCTGTTTTTAGCTGAATTTGTCATACCTTGTGCTTGACCATGAGCTGACATTTTCAAAAATTTTTTAAATCATATAATTTAAATATATATATCAACAGAGAGAATAGCATAATTATTCACCGTGTATACGCCCATAGTTCATCTTCAGCATTTGTAAATCCTGTCTCATCTCCCTCTCCCCACACTTGTTTCTTGAGCTCTTTAAATTCTAGATATGATGCTTTTGTACCTATAAATAATTCAGAATATGTATCTAACAGATAAGGGCACTTTCAAGAAACATTACCACCATGTGGTATAATAATAGAGGTGTTATTATGTCTAACAAAATTAAAAATAATTTCCTCGTATCAGCGAACGCCTAATTCCACATTTTCCTGATTGACTTAAAAAAGGGCCTTTACACTTTGTATACTCGAATCAAGATCTAAAAAAGGTCTTCACATTGCATCTGCTTGGTGGATAGCCTAAGTAACATTTTTAAATACAATTTCTTTCTTTTTTCGAGACGAAGTCTCGCTCTGTCGCCAGGCTGGAGTGCAGGGGTGTGATCTCGGCTCACTGCAGCCTCCGCCTTCCGGGTTCAAGCAATTCTCCTGCCTCAGTCTTATGAGTAGCTGGGACTACAGGCACCCGCCACCACGCCTGGCTAATTTTTTGTATTTTTTAGTAGAGACAGGGTTTCACTGTGTTAGCCAGGATGGTCTCGACCTCCTGACCTCATGATCTGCCCACCTCGACCTCCCAAAGTGCTGGGATTACAGGCGTGAGCCACCATGCCAGGCCAAAGTTCTTCTTTTGAGATCATTGTAGATTAACGTGCACTTCTGAGAATGTTACAGTGAGATTCCGTGGGTCCTTTAGTAGTTATCCCTAACAGTAGCATCATGCAAAACTATAGTACAATTCTCCATTAGAGTATTGACAACATAT
The DNA here is from genome assembly GCF_008728515.1 of Papio anubis. NCBI lineage: Eukaryota > Metazoa > Chordata > Mammalia > Primates > Cercopithecidae > Papio > Papio anubis. The sequence goes on from NC_044978.1 coordinate 175,634,464, forward strand.
CACCGTTAAACTCACTTTTGAAAAATGTCAGTACGTCAAAACTTATAAAATGATAATTAACTGGGAAATACTCCTTTGTAAAAGGAAGAAAACCACCATTTCATGAAGTGTCTTGATCAGGGCCCCCAAAGACATACCTATCTCATTGTGGTCACATGTCTCTCATTTTCTGAAGGGGTTCCACCTCACCTCACAGAAACACACAAACCAGCTTGGGTGTGCATTAGCTGATCTCATTCCCCTGAGACCCTATTAGTTACCTAGGAAATACCGCAAGGAGTCCCGAACTCAATGTGTATCTGTGTAAACTTAGAGGACATTTTTGTTACACCCCATGAAAAACAAACCTTTGGGGACCATCCTTAAAGGGGGGCAAAGCTGTGAATCACTGTCCTTCTGACCGTAGTCCTGATAGTTCCAGTGATCTCCTAGGACCAGGGCAGCAGGTCCCACATGTTCATAAATTAGGTAGTTTGCAGAAGGAATTGCCCAAGGGTGTAATTTCAGTATCTATTGCTCAGGAAGTTCTCATACTTAAAATTTTTATAGCAGCCAAATGGATATCAACGGGCTGTTTTGTGTGTTCCCAACATTTGTAGTTGTCTTTTATAAGAGATAACAGTCCATCCTTGAGCATCCAGACAGCCAGGTGTGTGTGCATATGTGTGATTTCAACGGTTTGGCTATGACGTGTACACGGTGCGGGGGTGAAGGAAAGGAGACTGTTTTTAAACACTCCCTGTGTGCCAGCAGCTGTGGTAGAAACTGCATCTGCATCCTGCCATTACATCCAGGCAATCAGATTTAAGGGACAAGATTTCTCTTTTCATTTTTATGATAAAGAAACAGACGATGTTCTCAAAATCCCCCAGCTGGTGAGTTCAAGTCAAGATTCAAACAAGAGCCCACAGCGCACATTCTTTCATCAATCAAATATTCTCGTTAGGTAACGCTGTGCCTTGTAAAGGTCATAGAAAGTATTATGGAAACTTCGGAAGGAACTGGGAATTTTTGACTTAAGAAGAGAGAACATTAAGAGACATCATAAAGCCTGTTTTAATCTGGAAAGCTCTCTTTTATCATGCAACTTATTCTTAGCACTTATTACTGCTAGGAAAAAATCATGTTTGTTTATTTGATTTTTAAAATTTCTAAATTAATGAATTTTGTAACTATTTGCTTATTTGATATAAATTTATCTCTATCATTAGAATTAAGGAGAGAGCATGTCTGTTTGGTTGTCCATAGCAGTGTCTGGCATATAACAGGCACTAAATAGATATTGACTACAAGAGTAAACGAATATTTTGTGAGGATTAAAAAGATGAAATACAATGTTTGTGCTTGGGATTTAGTGGGTGCTTAAGAACAAAAATGAAGATACCCTTTTGTCACATGGTGAGGGAACACATTTTGCCTGCATTTAAGGGCTGCAGAAAACTTGGCTTCAAGCTGGCTGTGACTTCATCTGTTGTTGCTGCCTTATAAATATCTTTCCTCCACTCTTGCTGGCTTCCCTCCTCCTCCTTGACTTTCACAGGCAAATTCCTGCCGCTGCACATTTGCTTACAGACTCCTCACAGCATTCTTTTCCCCTGTTGCTTCTCTGGGCTTGGTCATTCACTTTGCCGATCACCTACTAGAATCCTCTGGCCTAAAAGGTCCCAGTGAGTGTTCCAGTATTCAGCCATGGTTGAAAACTACTGATGTGCCTGATCCCTGGAGTAGCATGTGGCTGGAGGGGTTTGAAAGATGTCCTTGGCCATCCTTCAGGGCAATTTGCAATTCTGACAGAGCAACAAGACCTGAATTGGCTCCCACTTTCCCCTCTCTGTGAGTCTGTGAGTCTTGTTCTGAAATTCCATGGCCCCTAAGTTTCTCCCTACTTCACTGGGCACCTAGTATATATCACCTTTTCCCCTAAGTTATTTTTCATGTCAGCTATTTGGTTTATGCAGCTCTCCAGAGAGCAGGGTATTTGCAAAAGTAGAAAGCACACAGACAGGTCAGAGCTTCTTTTCATTCATTCATTCTGATTTGCCCCCAGCCCAGGAATCCTACTTACTGGTTGTGTTAAACTAAATTTAGCCTAAAGCTGCCCCCTTACATATTTTAAGTTGTCCCTAAAGGTTTCTCTGTACACAGTTAACTGTAATCTAACTGGATATATAAACAGCCATAACCTACTTTTGTGCCAATCACAGAGTTTTGGCCAATCACAGATGGTTAACTGTTCAAACTCTGTTCAAATAACGTCAACTTTAAGCCATAACCTATCTAGCTGTTCCTGTATCTCATTTCTGTTTTCTGTATGTCACTTTCCTTTCTCTTTCCGTAATTCTTATACTACAGAGCAGCGCCAGAGTCTGTTTTGGGAGGCTACCTGATTGCAAATTGCTCTTTTGCTCAAAAAACTCTGTTAAATTTAATTTGTCTAAGATTTTTCTTCCAACAGTTGATTGGAAAAAACTTGGGGGTAATGGCATAACCCCGAAGTTTTTCCTGAACTAGTACCATCCCCTTCCCCCTGCCCCACCTCATGGCTTCTTTAAGAAGCAGAAGAAAGTTGTCTGCCAGGGGAAGTAAAAAAGTGAGCTCCACGTAACAAAACTTTCCTTCTTTCTAGCAGCTGACTCTGCCCTGCTCCTTCCTGTTGTTCTTGACACTTATCATTCGTTTAACAAACTTTTGTTAAAAATCTTACGTGAGCCAAAGCAATGAATAAACTCCTCTGTAGCAGCCTTGACCTCAGAAAAGGTCTAGGCCAGACATTCCCTAATACACACTAGTGGGTCAGGAGCAAATAAGAAATTATTTGTGACCCTTTTTCATCCCAATCCAGTTTCCTAATCAGAAATTGTCTCTTTTTCAGCTGTTAAGGACAGCAGGAGCTCTGATGGGGAGAGTGGGCTTGTTTTTCGTTACATTCCTTCCATTCCAAGGTGGGAGACCAGAACATCAATACAATAGAGTGATTCTACTCTTTGGGGTAGGAGGGCTGCTCAGGATTCATGTATTGTTCTGTATAAGAGGAGTAGAGCAATCTTGTGCACAGACTCCTTTTCTCTTTGCCTCAGGAGGCCGTGTGGGTTAGTACCCAGAGTGTGTTGGAGATGAGTATCCAGCACTTCCAACAGAAACTAGCCATTATGTGTTGGCCTCTCTCGGGTGCTTACATTATAGATATTGTGTGTATAATTTAAGGCATCCAAGAACTTCCAGAAGCCAAGGAATGGATGGGTGCCCAGTTAAAAAGTCTTATTCTAGATATAATTGTTGATTTATTGAAATCACCTTTCAAATTCTACTTTATCCAGGATCTGTATATTGCATTTATTTGAAGTTCAAATTAGGTGCCCATGTCATTTATTTTGCATGTGCATACATAATTCTAATTTTTTGGTCTGGTTTGGTGTTTAAGGAGAAGCAGTGTGATAGAGAAGAGCAGTGTCTCCCTGGACAGGTCTTCAGCAGAATCTGCATTCAAGTCCTGATACCACTGAGCCGCTTCACCAACTGGATCTTCACCTTCTGCTGAAGAGGAATAACATCCAGTCCAGTGCAGGCAGTTTCCTGCCCACTGTGGTTAGTTCCAAATGTAAGTGCTTTAAAAAGATTAGAGTATCATTAAAATGTTTTAAAAAAATTGTTCTGATAATGTTATTATTCTTGTTTCTGGCAAAATTAGCTCTTAAACCAGAAAATCTAATGTCAAAAGCAGAAAAGGCTAACCAATGATGAAAGCATGGGCTTTTTACAGTAACTTCAAGTTTGTATGAGGGTGTGTGTTTCTGTGTGTGTGTGTGTGTGTGTGTGTGTGTGTGTGTGTGTGTGGAGAGAGAGAGAGAGAGAGGCAGACAGAGAGAAACATTTTGCTGAAAATTCAGAGATGGACCTACAATTGGCTAATGACCTTCCACAGACAGTTTTTGCAGGCAGAGGCGTTAGGCAACTTTACTGAATTTAAGTGCGGTGAAACCTTACAAATATAGAAATAACCTCTAGTGCGTGTACATGTTGGAAACTGTTATTATTATAAGTATCATCACATTTTATAAAAACCTGCAAACTAATGAGGCACCATTAATCTTGTCTACTGAACATTTGATTGAGCATTTGATTCTGACTCATTCTTCATTTGTTCAGGAATGTGTTTGCCTCTGAAAGTTTTAAATATACACACTTAGAAAACTATGGTTTAAACAATACATACATGTTAGAGATTTCTATGCAGAACTGCATACATTGTTTTCTTTTTCTTTCCTGTTTCTTTAAAAAAATATGTACAGATTGTGTAATGGCTAAATTACTCAATTGAACTAATTTACATATACATAACCTCAGATAGTAACATTTCTTGTGGTAAGAACACTGAAAATTTACTTTCAGTAATATTCAAGAATAAAATACCTTGTTATTAACTATGGTCATCATGTTATAAAATAGATCTCTTGAATGTATTCCTCCTATCTAACTTAAATTGCATACCTTTTTGTTCGAAGAGGCAATTGACCCATTAATGTGTCCTCAACTGGATCCCCCACAGCCCTTGGTAACCACCAGTTTATTCTCTGTTTCTGTGAATTTAAGATTTTTTTGTTTTTTTAGATGAAATCTCACTCACTCACTGAGGCTGGAGTGCAGTGGCACCATGTTGGCTCACTGCAACCTCCATCTCCTGGGTTCAAGCAATTCCCCTGCCTCAGTCTCCCAAGTAGCTAGGATTATAGGCACCCACCACCACGCCCAGCTAGTTTTTATATTTTTAGTAGAGACGGGGTTTCACCATGTTGGCCAGGCTGTTCTCAAAATCCTGGCCTCAGGTGGTCCACCCGCCTCGGCCTCCCAAAGTGCTAGGATCACAAGCGTAAGCCACCATGCCCAGCCAAATTTAAGATTTTCTTTAGATTCTACATAAAAGTGAGATCACGCAGTATTCGTCATTCTGTACCCAAATTATTCCCCTTAACATTCCAGGTTCACACATGCTGTCTCAAATGACATGATTTCTTTCTTTTTAAGGCTGAGTAGTATTCCATCATGTATGTATAGCAAATTTTCTTTATCATTCCTCCATTGATGGACACTTAGTTGGATTCCATACCTTGGTTATTGTGAATAAAGTTGCAATTAACAGGGGAGTGGGATGTTTTTTGACATACTGAAACTAGACCCTTACCTCACACCTTACACAAAAATTAACTCAAAATGGATTAAGGAATTAAACTGTAAAACTACTAGAAGAAACATAGGGGGAAGCTCCACAACATTGGTCTGGTCAATTATTTCTTGGGTATGACCCCCAAAGCACAGGCAACAAAAGCAAAAATAGACAAATAACATTGTATCAAACTTAAAAGTTTCTACACAGTGATGAAAGCAGTCAACAGAGTGAAAAGACCACCTACAGAATGGGAGAAAATATTTGCAAACCATGGATCTAATAATGGGTTAACACCCAAAATACATAAGAAACTCAAACAACTCAATAATAAGAAAACGAATAATCTGATTTTAAAATGAGCAAAGGAATTGAATAGACATTTCTCAAAAGAAGACATACAAATGGACAAGAGGTATATAAATAAATGTTCAACACTGCTATTTATGAGGACAGTGCAAATTAAAACCACAACAAGGTATCCTCTTATACGTTTTAGAAAGGCTATGATAAAGGAAACAACAAAAGATAACAAGTGTTGGTGAGGATGTGGAGAAAAGGGAACTCTAGCACAACTTTCAAGGGAAATGTAAATTAGCACAGCCATTATGGAGGTCCACAAAATTTTAAAAATAGAAATAAAACTACCATATAATCCAGCAATCCTACTACTAGGTATATATACCAAAAAAAATGAATTATTATGTTAGAGCTATCCATAGACTTTTCTGTACCAGCTTCCTCCACAGTTTCAACAGAGTGAATAAATGTGTCTACCTCTGAAGTTTCCCTGCAAGTTCTGACTTGTTCACCAGCACTAGGACTGGTGAGTACAGACCAGTTTTCTGAGGTCTAATTCCTATGAAGCTCTGATTCCATAATTCTCGTGGAGCCTCTTCCTCCCTAATTGAACTGCGGTATGTGCCTCTGTGTGTGTGTGTGTGTGTGTATTTGCATGTGTTTGCATAACTTAATTCTGACTCAGAGACAGGCTCTTCAGCATTTGCACAGCCCCACCTCCCCCTTTCCTCTGTGAACTAGGCTATGAGAACATGATTGCTGTGGTTGACCACAATGGACACACGCTTTGGAGCTTACAAGAAGCACTCAGCTGTGGTTTTCCTGATCTGAGTGACAATGGCATCTTTCAGGATCTACCTTTTTACTTGTGAAATAACTCCAACTAAAACGCCAGGGCCAATGAGAACAGGGAAGCCTAATGAAAAAATGGGGCCAAAAGCTAGTGTTCTGTAACTGCAGCAAGGATTCCTTCCTCCAGTGACTTTGTATGCTTATGAAGCCATAGAAATGATAAAACGTTAAGAATAATAAAACTTGGCCTGGCTTAGTGGCTCATGCCTTTAATCTCAGCACTTTGGGAGGCCGAGGCGGGCAGATTAGCTGAGGCCAGGAGTTCGAGACCAGCCTGGCCAACATGGTGAAACCCTGTCTCTACTTATACACAAAAATCAGGCATGGTGGCACAGGCCTGTAATCCCAGCTACTCAGGAGGCTGAGCATGAGAATATCTTGAACCTGGGAAGCGGAGGTTGCAGTGAGCCGAGATTGCACTGCTGCACTCCAGCCTGTGTGGCAGAGCAAGACTCCATCTCAAAAAAAAAGAAAAAAAAAAAAAAGAAGAAGAAGAAGAAGAAAACTTATACAGATATATAAGCCATATTTATATTCTAAATAAAATGTGGTATACATGCATATCAGTCAGAGTTCATTCAGAGTAACAGAACTTCTGTGAATTTTACTGAAGTAGAGATTTATAAGAATTAGACCTTAGACAGCTGGTGTACCCTAGCCAGCCCTGGCATGGATGAGAGAGTCAGAGCTCGCAAGAAAATCTTGAAACTGGCACACCCAGCTGCTGAATTGGGACTGTAGAGGAGGCAGGTATAGAAAAGTCCATGGAAGTTTCTCAGCTTTTTATAGATTTACCTCTTTAAATTTGCAGTAAAGCACTTTGGTGGTAGGTAGGGGGTCAGAGTGCTTATCAGGACCAGTGATCAGAAAAGAGTGGGGAAGACAACGGACAAGCAGGAAACTCCTGGCAACCCTGCATTGGGCTCTCATCTCCTGTAGCCACTGATAGCATTCAGAAGGTGATGACTGCTTCTTCCCTTTAACCTTCTCAGAGGGCACACATTCATCCTGAGCTCCCTCCAACCCATAACCCTATATAGGGAAGAGGATGCTGTGATAGTCAGCTCCAGAGGAAAGAAATTGACAAGGGATTCTAAATAATCTCATGCTCAGTCGCTCATCAACGAGGAGACTATAGTAGTGGATTTGCTCATTTATTCCTATTTATTATACCTGTTATGAGTTAAGCACAAGAGTAGGGGCTGGGAATACTATAATTTAAAATATAAATCCTACCTTCAAGAAGTGCAAAGCCTAGTCATAAGTACATATCTATAAACAGAAAAGTTCAGTAAGAGCTGTCAAGTTACAGTGCGTATGTGAAAAGTTAAAGGCTGCTTCCCTTCATGCTTACTTCTAGCTTTAACACTATTTGAAACTATAATTGTTTATCAATGTTTAATCAATGTAAACAGACATTAGTAAGATGATATTTTTCTTTAAAAATGTTAAGGTGGCTTCTCCATCCAATTCTGGAAGAGAAAGAAAAAAGAAAGGAAAGAAGAAAAGAAAGAAAAAGGAAAGAAGGAAAGAGAAAATGAAAGAAAGAGAAAGAAAGAAAAAAGAAGAAAGAGAATGAAAGAGAAAGAAAGAAAGAAAGAAAAAGAAAGAAAGAAAGAAAGAAAGAAAGAAAGAAAGAAAGAAAGAAAGAAAGAAAGAAAGAAAGAAAGAAAAAAATAAAGTTTGAAGAAAAGGATCTGTATAAAGGAGAAACGCATGACAATCTCAGCCCATGTGGATGTGGTGCCATCCTGTTATATATGATGTCCTTTCACCTGCACTGTTTGCAGGGTACGCATGTGTACGGATCTGGAAGTACAAAGGCCTTTGACTCTAAATTCTTACATGCTAGAAATGCCTGGCCTGAGCTGATTAACCCAGCACCATTGCTGTGTGCTAAGTAATCTCTAACAGTGGCCCCAATAGCCATTGGATAAACTCCCAATTCCCTAATATAGCATTCACAGTGTTTCTGAGTTCTACAGAGTCCGGTACATTTTCAACCTCATCTGCTAATGGCCCCACTGCTCACCTTACATTCTGCACTCAATGAAATACCTGCTGCATTCCAAATGCAGCATGAGTTTTCATCTTTGTACCGTCCGTCTGCCCATAATGCTTTCCAACCTGCTTCTGCATAGTGGTTTGTTTATTCTCCAATCCCTACTCAAATACTTTAGCCTTAGAAAGTTGAGAGAGGCTTGGATCAGGGAAATCTGGCTGCTTCTGAGCTGGTTTCAAGAGGAAGTGCCCTCATCTAACACCCAATGTGTCCACTGGCTTTTGGGGCTCAGATTATTTCCCAAAGAACATAGAACAGGGATGCACATCATACACCTCCTGGATTCCAAAGATTTACATATGGTTAGAAGGGCACAGAGGGAAGAAAAGAATCAGAATTTCATCTACCTTCCTTTGAAGTTCAAAGTTACAAAAGGTCTGATAGATGACAGTGACTCTGACCCAGGACACAGGAAGGACTGGGCAGTACTAAGAGGAGTCTCCAAGAGAAGGCTCCAAGGGAAGACCATGGGGCGGAGATGGGCAGTGAGTGCTGGATGCCTCCCTAATATGCAGCCATTACTAAAAGCTGTCCAGATCCGAACTCAGGCACTGTGAATGTGGCTCTTGGGGGGAAATGGTTAGATTGTACAAATCTAAAACATTGTCCCATCGAAGAAGTGTCTGGAGACCTAAATAAGATGGCTAAGCAGCACCCTAAAAGAAGAACTGTCTCCCTGCCATGGCCTGGGAGGTGGGGCAGGAGGAACAGAAAGGAAGGCACCTGGGGTATCACAGCCAACAGCTCAGTGGGACGCACATTGCTGTGGGTTTTAGAACTTCAGCAGATGGTCAATACCAGCTGTGAGACGGTGGCCCTGGTGCAACAAGAGTAGAAGGAGGGACTATCTGTGGGGTTGGTGGCTGCAAACATAAACACCAAGGGCATTCACTTCTCTTTCTGCTAGTAGTTTTAAGTAAGAACACAGGATCCAGTAACTGACCCCTAAGCCACACAGGTTAGATATTTGGGGAAGAAAAAAGCCGATGTTATGCTATGTGAGTAAGTAGAGGTTTAAAGCCACTCTAATTTGGGTATTTAATAGACATGTAACTGTATTTTGTTGACCCACACTGATGGGGCTTTGGCAATTGAGTTATACAACAGACGATGATTCATGAATAATAAACCAAGGAAGAAAATAAAGCTACGAGCTGGACAGAGGCAGTCTTTGCTCTCAGGTTTTTTTTTATTCTAGTGTTCATTGGATCCTCAGAACAAGCCTGTAAGGGAGGCATCACTGGTCACCTCTTACTACAGAGGAGAGTGAATCTGAGAGAAAACGGCCAACTTGTACAAGTTCTCAGAAGAGGCCAACTGTCAAAGCCAGTTCTCCAGAAACTTGAGCTATTATGCTGGTAAAGACATTTTCCTGTTCTCGAAGACTTCTATCCAAGTTAAAGGTAGATGACCACAGAGATCTCAGGTAGTTTGGGACATTAGCAAATACCATAGTCTTCTAGGAGCAGAATGCCATCTTCCAGCATTAACCTATTTGGTTGTTGGAAAATCTTACTTCTTTTCTTCCAGATCTTTCCAGCTACAGCAGGTTGCCAAAATTAGAAAGAGAATGCACTCTTAGTTGCTTCATAATTGCAGTTTAAATGTTTACCTTTTGATTTCAGGAAATATATTCATTGTAAAAATTGTTTTGTGTGACAATTCTACCAAATTGTATATTGAGAGAACATATTTGTATGTGTGTATGTGTGTGGGGGGGTGTATATAAGTGAATATCAGTGATTGGGTGGTGAAGAATAGAAACTAAAGCAATATTTTAAGGAAAAGTACATCCTGTGTATTTTGGATATTTTATCATGTGCTTTACACAGCATTGTCTCATTTTGTATTCATAACAATCTCAGGAAATAAGCATTTTAATCCACATTTGAAAGATGAAGAGAGAAGCTCAGAAAAGTTAATTTATTTCCTAAGTAGGTAGCACTGATAAGTAACAGAACCTATTATTAACTCTAATTCTGAATGCTGTTTTTAACCCAAAGAGACTATACATCTAAATTTAAAACTAGCTCATTGAACTGCCTATTCCTTAAGGAAAGGATGTATGTGTATTTCTTAAAATCTCCATGTCCAGTGCCCAAGAAAATGCCTAATTCGCAGGATCAGCACATTTGTTGATCAAATAATAAGCTTGAGTACAGGCTCTGTCTGGCCTATTGGCATTGTTCTGGAAATGTTCCTAATGCTTTAACTTCTACTTAAAAAGGAAAAACCGGGATGCAACGTGTATAACTAGTTTCTAGACTAAGCTTAAGTCTGCATGACCTAACATGTAGGCAGCCTGACCCTAAAAGTTAAAACAAAAACGTCTTGCAGTGATTACATGGTGTGTTTGCATGATTCCTGACACTTTAAAGTACTCTACATGTAGGAGGCTGCTGTCAATATTTAGTCTAAAAGGCTTATGTATGCAACAAATCTTTGGAATCTTTTCTCCAGAGGAGGATGTTTCCCAGTTTTTCTAAATAAATCCAGAATGACCCATCTGCAAATATAAGTGCAAACTGTTTTCTGCTACAGTAAGTATGCAAATATTTATTTTAATTTTTAAAAAATATGACCTTACCTTCACTATTTAATCTCATCTCTCCAGTGTAGACACACATGTGCATGCACACACACACACACACACACACTGCTGCTGTTCCAGGCCTCAATAAAAATATAGAAAAAGTAGAAGATGGCTGGGCATGGTGGCTCACCCTGTAATCCCAGCACTTTCAGAGGCTGAGGCAGGCAGATCATGAGGTCAGGAGATGGAGGCCATCCTGGCTAACACAGTGAAACCCCGTGTTTTGTATTTTTAGTGGTGGCAGGCACCTGTAGTCCCAGCTACTCAGGAGGGTGAGGAAGGAGAATGGTGTGAATCTGGGAGGCGCCACTGCACTCAAGCCTGGGCGACAGAGCGAGACTCTGTCTAAAAAAAAAAAAGAAAGGAAAGAAAAGAAAAAGTAGAAGATATATCCAGATTTCTTTCACAGCTTAGAATCTTGTTGGAGGAGTAAGGGAAGCAGGCAGGAATTATGAACAACACATAAAAGACAATCAGTCACCAATTGCAATTTGGGTGTGGGTCATGTTAGATTTAAGATGAGCAAAGGGCAAGTGAATGCTAAAGGATCCCAGAAACATAATGAAGGCAAAGAAATATAAGATATTTTCAAGTTCAACCTCTTTGTAGTGCAAGAAATAGATAGTAACTAGGGCTAACTTACACAGAAATGGGAAACGTTGTATAAGGACAGAAGGATATGGTGTCTGCTGGGTCCTCCAGGAAGCACGTGCTGAGATAGATGTAGGAGCGCAAGCAATTTACTAGGGAGTAAGGCCTGCAAAAAGGAAAAGGAAAGGCAAGAGAAGAATTGGGCAAGAAAATCTTTCCAACTCTGATGCAGATCCAGCCCCTGTGAAAGTAAAAGAGGCAAGCAAGATTGAGCAGGGAGAGCCCCAGACATGATATAGATCCCTAAGTCTCCATCAACGCAGTAGGGAACTCTGTTGCAATGTCCCTTAGAGAAGTACTGTGTTGGAAGTACTAGGCTGTAGTACTCCTGTGACATTCCATCATTGGCTAAGGCATGCCTGGGAGACGCATGGTGTGAGGGACAACATTCATTGCAGTTGCTCTTGGGGCTGCAACTGACAGTCATCATTCTCACCTCTGTTCATTGTTCTAAACTCCGCTCTGCTGGTCTGGGTGGCTATATCAGTCCGTGTTCTCCAGAAAAACAGGACTAATGGTTCTCTCTCTCTGTAGTTTAAGGAATTGGCTTACTCAACTGTAGAGTCTGGCTGGGCAAGTCTAAAATCTGCAGGGCAGGCTGGTGGACCGGAAACTCAGGCTGGAGCTACTTCTGCAGTCCACTGGCAGAATTTTCTACTTCTTCCTCAAGGAAACCTCAGTTTTTGATCTTAACACCTTCAACTAACTGATTAGGCCCACCTAAATTATTGAGGATAATCTACTTCACTTAAAGTGCATTGATTGTAGATGTTAACCACATCCAAAAAATACCTTCACAGCAAGACCTAGTATTTGATTAAATAGCCTGACACTGTAGCCTAGCCACATTGACACAAAAATAAAGTTAATCATCATAGTGGCTTACCTGGGAATGGTGACCCAAACCTTAATTCCTGGGTGGCCTGAGCTCTGGAAACCATTCCCTTCTCTGACTAGGTTTGCTGGACTTACACAGTCACACTGGGGCAAGGAGCTATTAAGAGAGCCCAACTAGATCACTTGAAGTCCATTCATAGACCACCTCACTTCCACTGGACAACAGAAGCCACTGTAAACACCACTAATCAGTGTCCATCACCCCAGCCTAGATGGTGACTCTTCTCTCATGCTGAATCTAGACATAAGGGTTCCAAAGTTTCCAGACAGTGGCCAAAGCATATAGATCAGTGGGGCCTTTGAGGTGACCCCTGGAAGGAATGCACCCTCCTTGGGGATATAACCTCTCTACCCTATCAAACACAGAGTTGCTGGGTCAAGAAACACAAAGTCTTTCAGGGGGTCATTGAGAACGATGGTAACTGAGGCCAAACTTGCTTCCATACTTTGATTCTCAGACTTAGGTAAGTCTGTTTTCCCTATGGGGGATACAGGGACAGGTAGGGTTCTCTGATCAGCGAGTACACTGCCTCCTGAAGAGTGGCACCCCACACTCGGAGTATCGCCTCTGAACTGGACTGACTGAGACTTCAGCAGACATTCTTATATGAAATTGGATTGCAGACTCTGGGCGGCACCATGTGTGATATGATCATGGACTTTTCTGGTCATAGATTCACTCCCATAGCTCCTTTGCCTTGAACTGGGTCTCCTGGTCAGATGCTCTGCTGTTTAGGATGCTGTGACTCAGTCTGAAACTCTGAAAGTCACCCAACAGAGATTCCATCTGAGGTTCTGTGGGAAGAAAAGGCAAAGCCTTTTCTGCAAAGAATAAGTATCCATTACTGTGAGAATGAACTATTGCCCTTTTGGGATGAAAAGAGCCCAGCATAGTCACAGCCAATCATGTAGTCACGTAGCAAGTGGCCAATTGGAAGAGTGTATATCAGGGGTTCAACAGTGGTCTCCATTAACAGCAGGTTACATACTCAGAGTTGTCCGAAGTACATCAGTCTTGAGGGTGGACAGTGGCTGGAGTAGGATTTACTCCCAGGCAGTCTTGCCCCAAAGTCTGCCTTTAAACCACTGTGCTACTGTGATTCTAAATAGACACAGTGAATATTGGTTTAAGTACTGATATGATTTGGCTGTGTCCCCACCCAAATCTCATCTTGAATTCTTATGTCTTGTGGGAGGGACCTGTCGGGAGATAATTGAATCATGGGAGAAGTCTTTCCCATGCTGTTCTCATGATAGCGAATAGGTCTCATAAGATCTGATTGTTTTATAAAGAGGAGTTCCCCTGCACAAGTTCTCTCTCCTTGCCTGCTGCCATCCATATAAGACGTGTCTTGCTCTTTCTTGCCTTCTGCCATGATTGTGAGGCTTCCTCAGCCATGTGGAACTGTAAGTCCAATTAAACCTCTTTCTTTAGCCTCTGGTATGTCTTTATCAGCAGGGTAATAAAGATTTCTACTTCTAAATTTTCAAATACAAGTTAAGTTTAGCTTAGTTGGTTTTATGAACCCTGAGTACCTGAGACAGGTGTCAGTTAATTTAGAAAGTTAATTTTGCCAAAATTAAGGATGTACACCCATGACACATCCACAGGAGGTCCTGATGACATGTGTCCAAGGTGGTCGGGGCACAGCTTGGTTTTATACATTTTAGGGAGACATAAGAAATCAATCAATATATGTAACATGCACATAGGTTCTGTCCAAAAAGGCAGGATAACTCAAATAAGGGAGGGGGCTTCCAGGTCACAGGTAGGGAAGAAACAAACAGCTGCATTCTTTTGAGTTTCTGATTCACCTTTCAAAAGGAGGCAAGGAGATATGCATTTATCTCGGTGAACAGAGGAATGGGAGGCAACTGCCCAAAGCAGTTCCCAGCTTGACTTTTCCCTTTAGCTTAGTGATTTGGGGGCCCCAAGATTTACTTTCCTTTCACAGTTTAGAGATTCCATTCCTACTCCTAGGATCCACTGGAGAAAGATCTCATGGTTAAAATGTTGCATGATGCTCCCACTCACCCTGTTTCAGTATGGGATGGGACAATTATCAAAGAGAGGGAATCATAGTGGATTTCCCAAAGCACACTGGCTACATCATCATACAAGGTCAGGTGCTGTCTTGGGCATTTTTTTGTCTTTCTTTACAAGAGCCATGGTGTACCACCCAGCACTCCCTTTATGAGGCAGCCTGCTGCAAGGAGTGAAGCTGCCACATCTTTGGGATCTGCTGCAGAGTGCACTCAGATCACACCCTCCTAGGGCTGCTTCTAAGTCATCGACTGAGCACATTGCAGATACTAGGGATGGCTATCCTGCCTAGGCAGGATCTCTGCTTTAATCTGGACTCCCCATCATTGACCAAGACTCTCTCAGAGCTGCTCTGCCACCTGAGGCTCTATCTCTTTCTCTCCCTGATTCCAGACCTACCCTGAGATTGGCTGACTTTCCCACCTACCCTCATGCATTCCCCATTTTATCCTTCACAGGCACCCCTCTCCCTAATACATTCCTTCTAACTGTATCTTGGCCTCTGCTTTCCAGAGGACCTCAATGGACACACTAAACTTTTAGTGTGTCCATACTGCTTTCATCCTGTCCCTTCCAGGGGCACTGATCTACAGATCACTCCTGAATAAATGTCCTGCACCCTGAACTTTGTCTCAGGATCTGCTTCCTAGGAACCCATTCTGTAGCAATGCATTTCTACAAAAGGGCAATCCATCTTGTGTGGGACTGGACCTCAAAGGACAGTCCTAAGTGATGCTGGACATGGAGTGGTTAAATAATAATAAATCCTAGGTTTAACAGAGTGGGGATTTTAACAAGGGTAGGATCCCTGTGATGCACCAACCACATCAGCCTTCATGAAGGCCATATTGCCCCCTCTGCTGGGAGTGCTGTCAGTACACAACTTTCAGCTCTTAGCCCTTTCGGGTATTGTTTAGCTGCTGAGAACTACCTTTTCCAAGATCGTGTACCATGTTAGGGTGACCCACATCCAATGACTGATGGATGTGGGACTGTAATAGGGACCTGGTCGTCTTGGCCCAACTTTGGACGAGTCTAAAAAGCCACAGAAGCTCCACACCTCCCCGTGGGACCAGCTGCATTTGCATCACATGGACTGTGCTGAAAGTTCTACTTGTCTCTCTGCCTTATGCTGCTTTCCTCCTGTTCCTTCCGGGGGCACAGATCTGAAGATCACCACTGAATAAATGTCCTGCACTCTGAACTTTGTCTCAGGAACTGCTTCTCAGGACCCCATTCTATAGCAATGCATTTCTACAAAAGGGCAATCCATCTTGAGTGAGACTGGACCTTAATTAGAAAGGAACTTTTTACTTCCAGAAGATGTTTTAAATATTCTTCCTTTTTATAATAAAGAATGAGGCCTG
Source organism: Papio anubis (assembly GCF_008728515.1). Lineage (NCBI taxonomy): Eukaryota > Metazoa > Chordata > Mammalia > Primates > Cercopithecidae > Papio > Papio anubis. The sequence continues at coordinate 175,650,391 of NC_044978.1, forward strand.
TAGAAAGAAGGTCTGTAAGACCAGTGAGGACTAAGCTCTGATTTTTTTCATCTTGCCCAAATTTCTATCTGACGGGCCTGGGAAGTCAGGCCCTACAAACCATAAACTCTCATCAGATGGATTTTATTTAACTTATATATCGTGACTTGACTTTCCAACGTGACTCTTGCATAACATTACAAGAAAAGAAAGAAAATAAAAATATTTTACCCCAAAACATGTTTATTTACCATATCTTAAAATGACCCTGCAAAGTTGTCCTTTGTGGGGGAAAATTTGCATCTGTAAAGAATGTCTATTAACACAGCTAGATCTTTTTCTTCCAGGCCCTCCCAATCCCCAAAAAATTAACTGAAAGTGTAGCATCTTTTAAAGATCTGAATAGGAAACACTTGTCATCTATTGTCTCTTAAAGCAGCCACTATAAGACTTCAAACAAACCTTGGTCTCCATAATCTTTCATCTTAACCCGAACATTTCCTTTCTATCAATCCCAGGTCTTTAGACAAACTCAACCAATTGTCAACCAGAAAATGTTTACATTTACTTATAGCCTGGAAGCCTCCACTTTCATTTGCCTCACCTGTCTGGACCAAACCAATGTATTTCTTTATTTGATTGATGTTTCATGCATCCCTAAAATATATAAAACCAAGCTGCACCCCAACCACCTTGGGCACATGTTCTCAGGACCTCCTGAGGGCTGTGTCACAGGTCATTGTCACTCATATTTGGCTCAGAATATTTTACAGAGTTTGACTCTTTTTGTTAACACCAAGATAAAGAGAAATGGGGAGAGCTGCAGATCCAGGGAAACAGAGGAGGAGACACCACACATGGCTTATCAGGAAGTGAGAGGCTGCTCTCTCCTGAGCCTATGGGAAGCAGCAAACTCTTGAGCTATACCACTGACAAACAGGTACAAACAGGAGCAGCAAGCAGGCACAGGCACAAAATCAGGGGAGATCTAGCAATAGTCACAAGAGCTGAGAACCAAACTTACAAGAGCTTAAGGCACAATAGTGTGGGGCATGTGTGAGAAACTCAGCAGGATTTTTAAATGCTAAGGATTCCTAGTCTCAAAAAGTCTTTGCTGACTCCAACCTTAAGTACTATTTTATAATCCAAGGGTACCGCAACAGCACCCTATCGTAGCAGTCATGGCACAGTTTTGTAATTGTCTGTTTTTGGGGGAGGGGCATAAATCATGGTGGAAAGTCACTTAATGGACAAAGTGGAAAATTCTAGGCCTAGCAGCACAGACAAAGATATGGGGAGGCTATGCCAGTAAAGCTGCGGGGACTTCAGCTGGCTACAGAAATGTGTCCCCTCCATATAAATGTGGTCATATTGATATGCCAGGGCTAAAGCTGAAAACCAGAATGTTTCTCTACCAGTGTTTCCTGGGCAAGTATCATCTTCCTACCATGAGGGAAAATTGTTTTGTCAGGCTCCATCTCAGCCAGCCTTCCCAGGCCCCTAAGATGCAACTCTCTTAAGCATGGTAGCTCACTCACCTTCCCCATGTGACCTTCGCCTCCCAGGCAAGACACCAGCATAGAGACGGAGTTGCCATCCAGATGGGTTCCAACATCATCTGGAAACTGAAAAGTCAGCTGTCACTTGTACTCTTGGCACTGGATGAGGACAGCCCTGAGGCTCTGACTTCTATCTTACCTAATCTAGCCAGGGAAACAAGTGAAGGGGGAATAGTTGCAACTCACAACCTAAGCAAGAATGAGCTGGAAGAATGATTTGGGGAAAAGCAGACATCTCCAAAGGAAGAGAGGTAGAAACTGAGGTCCAGAGGGACTCAAGACTGTGGTGATGTGTGTGTGGCAGGAGGGGTAAAAGGAAGAGGGTGACTGTGTAGGACTGTAAGCTCCAGACTGGTGGTTACGGCTTGGAGGTGATACCTTGGGATCAGCTCATCACACCAAGGGACAATGTATAATGTCCCACCCTCTCCCTATGTTCCAAGCCCACTCTGGAGGGTTTAGGATTTCTCTCCTCAGTAGGATGGCAAAGTAGTTAGGTATCAGGGGTGTGGAGTCAGATTTCCCAAGTTTCATTCAACTCTGCTATACTAGCTGGGTGACCTTATGCAAAATAGCTAACTTCTCAGCGCCTCAATTTCTTCATCTGAAAAATGAAGATAATGATATAACATAATTTCATAGGGCTGTTGTGAAAAGTAAATAAAATATGATGCATAAGGCACTTAGAACATCACCTGACACATTGGAGTCTGTCAAAGATGTTAAGCATTCATCTGTCATCTCTCCATTTATCTATCTATCCATCTACCTATTCATCTATCATCTATCTATCCATCTGTCTATCCATCCTCTATCTATCCATCTATTTACCTACCTATTTACTTATCCATCTATTTATCTATCTATATATTCATCAATCTATTTATCCGTCTGTCTATCTATCTGTCTAGCTCTGATTGAACCTCTTTCAAATGTAAATATGTGTGTTTTCTCTTCCTTGTCATCCACACTAAAGGCATGAAAGTCACCCAGAGATATCACTCCACCATCTTAATAACAACAGAGTTTTTCTGACTAATGTCCCCACGGCACACTCAGATTGATCCGTCACTTTGCTGTATATGATAATTGGAAAAGTCCCTTAATTCCCTGGGTGTTAACATCTCTATTTGTAAAACAAAGATTTTCAAACAAATTGGTCCTGGAAGTTCTCAATTTTAATATTATTTTATTTTATCTTCCTTGACAATCAAATGTGTTAACTATCAGTGAAACTAGTCATTTTTGGAAAAGCCAATCAAATAGAGCTTGATAAACAGAGATTACTTTCATGATACCAGGACTCCACCACAAAAATCCTAATCTTGTGAGTTGTTCTCAGTTCAGTAACTGCCAGATGCCAATTTTCCACATTTTTTTCACCACCATCTGTAGCCTAAACAGTGCTTACTGGTGCAAAGTCTGGTTACCCTGGAGCTCTGTAAAAGCCTTGGTCTTCCCAAAAGCCTCCCTAATTAGGATCACTAGATCCTCTTCCCAACTCCAGGAAGAGTATGATGCATGGTAGAAATATTTGCAACCACAAAAAGAGAGACAGGAGAAATTTTCCAGCATACTCATGCCTTGTGGCATGATAATTTTTTATTGGTTCACAGTTTCCTTCTCCTGGAGAAATGCTTTTCTAACTGTCTAGTTGCTGGGAAGGGAAAGGGGTAAAGTGTGGGATGGGTGGGATCAGACCAACCTGGGGTCTCTCTCATTTACCCCTGATTCAAGCCCATAACTTCAGCTCTGTTGTTATTTGTTTTCTTTGCTTATTCTTTGGGCTCTCTTTGAGAAGAAAAGTCCTTTGAATAAAAGCTTTTGGTTTTAAAATTTGAAAATCTCTGCCCTGGAGAATGTATCCACGGATACAGTCCTCATGACAAACTCAGGCAGTAATTATTAGTACTATCCATGATTACCATTGAACGTCCACAAACCTCAGAGTGATGGGAAAACTTGCCCACTAATAAGTCAGAGAGCAGTGACTCAAAGTCAGGATGTCTGATAATACATACATTTATTCTTTTCACTACATCACAGTGACTTCTCTATAATTTTATAGTAACAGAAAATCCTGTTTACAGAATTATGTATTGTCCAACTGTATTCAAGATTAATTTAGTAAACTTTTAGTAGACTCCATGTCTAATAATAATAACTACTATTTTTATACAATTGCTTTGTGTCATTCACAGTGTTCTACACTTAAAATGAAATAAATTAACTCAGTTTTATTTAATCTGCCACAAAAATGTGTAAGTGCCATTAGTAGCCCTTTTTTACAGATGCAGAAATTGAGACTCAGAAAGGTTAAGACACATTTCCAAGGTCAAATAGTAGTTAGAGGCTGATCTAGGAGATGATCCTAAGAAATCTCACTAATTAGAGACTGTATGATTCTAGATCGAGGTATAGCTGAGTTAAAGTGCTGGGGATTTTGAAATGAATAAGACACAGTCTCTGTACTCATGTATCACATATCACCAGTAGTCACATAACCTTGGTATTAGTTCATGCTCATGCTGCTATAAAGAACTGCCTGAGACTGGGTAATTTATAAAGAAAAGAGGAGTAATTGACTCTCAGTTCCTCAGGGATAGGGAGACTTCTGGAAACTTACACTTATGGCAGAAGAAGAACCAAACACATCCTTCTTCACATAGTGGCAGGAAGGAGAAGAATAAGCAAAAGGAGGAAAAGTCCCTTATAAAACAATCTGATCTTGTTCTCACTCACTATCATGAGAACAGCATGAGGGTAATCATCCCCATGATTCAATTACCTCCTACTGGGTTCCTCCCATGACACATAGGGATTATAGGAACCACAATTCAAGGTGAGTTTGGGCGGGAACACAGAGCCAAACCATATCATTCTGCCCCTGACCCCTTCCAAACCTCATGCCCTCACATTTCAAAACACAATCAAGCCCTTCCAACAGTCCCCAAAGTCTTAACTAATTCCAGCATTAACCCAAAAGTCAAAGGCCAAAGTTTCATTTTAGACAAGGCAATTCCCTTCCACCTATGAACGAATAAAATCAAAACAAGTTAGTTAGTTCCTAGATACGATGGGGGTACAGGCATTTGGTAAATACACCCTTTTGAAATAAGAGAAATTGGCCACAACAAAGGGGCTAAAGGCCCCATGCAAGTCCAAATCCATTAGGGCAGTCATTAAACCTTAAAGATCCAAAATGATCTTCTTTGACTCCATGTTTCACATCAGGGCATGCTGATGCAACAGTTGGGTTCCCATGATTCTGAGCTTCTCCTTCCTGTGGCTTTGAGGAGTATAGCCCTCTTCCTGGCTGCTTTCATGGGCTGGCATTGAGTGCCTGCAGTTTTCCCAGACACACAGTGCAAGCTGTCAATGGATCTGCCTTTCTGGGACTTGGAGGACAGTGGACCTCTCCTCACAGCTCTACTAGGCACTGCCCCATTGGGGACTGTATGGGGACCCCAACCCCACATTTCCCTTCTGCACTTTCCTAGCAGAGGTTCTCTATGAGGGCTCCAGGTCTGCAGCAAACTTCTGCCTGAACATCCCGGCATTTCTATACATCTAGATGTATGGTGAAATCTAGGTGGAGGTTACCAATCCTCAACTCTTGACTTCTTTGCACCCGCAGACTCAACACCACGTGGAAGCTGCCAAAGCTTGGGGCTTGCATCCTCTGAAACAACAGCCTGAGCTGTACCATGGCCCCATGTAGCCATGGCTGGAACAGCTGAAAAGCAGAGTACCAAGTCCTGAGGCTGCATACAGCAGCAAGGCCCTGGGCCCAGCTCAAGAAACCATTTTTCCCTCTTGAACCTCTGGGCCTGTGATGGGAGGGGCTGCTGTGAAGGTCTTTGACATGCCCTGGAGAAATTTTCCCCAGCATCTTGGTGATTAACTCTGGCTTCTTGTTACTTATGCAAATTTCTCCAACAGGTTTGAATTTATCCCCAGAAAATGGAGTTTTCCTTTATATCACATTGTCAGGCTACAAATTTTCCAAACTTTTATATTCTGTGTCCTCTTCAATGCTTTGTGGCTTAGAAATTTCTTCTGCTAGATACCCTAAATCATCTCTCTCAAGTTCAAAGTTCCACAGATCTCTAGGACAGATGCCACTAGTTTCTTTGCATAGCAAGAGTCACCTTTACTCCAGTTCCCAAGAAGTTTTTCATCTCCATCTGAGACTACCTTAGCCTGGACTTCATTTTCCTTATCACTATCAGCATTTTGGTCAGAGTCATTCAACAAGTTTCCAGGAAGTTCCAAACTTTTCCACATTTTCCTGTCTCCTGAGCCCTCCAAGTCTCTGGGAAGTTCCAAACTCTCCCACATTTTCCTGTCTTCTTCTGAGACCTCTAAACTCTTCCAACCTCTGCCTGTTACCCAGTTCCAGTAGCTTCCACATTTTTGGTTATTTTTATAGCAGCATTCTACTCTATTGGTGCCAATTTACTGTATCAGTCCATTCTCATGTTGCTAATAAAGACATACCCAAGACTGGGCAATTTATAAAGGAAAGAGTTTTAATTGACTCAAAGTTTAGCATGGCTGCAGAGGCCTCAAAAGACTTACAATCATGGCAGAAGTGGAAGCAAACACATCTTTCTTCACATGGTGGCTGGAAGGAGAAGTGCTGAGCAAAAGAGGAAAAAGACTTTTATGAAACCATCAGATCTCGTGAGAACTCACTCACTATCATGAGAACAGCATGAGACTAACCACCCCCATGACTTAACCACCTCTCACTGGGTCTCTCCCGTAACATGTGGAGATTATGACAGGGAACTACAATTCAAGATGAGATTTGGATGAGGACACAGAGCCAAACCATATCAACCTCTAATATAAGGTCTAGCATAAAAGTAACTGCACTGCTGCAGTGAATTTTGGTATGTAAAACAGTGAGGTTAGAAATAAAATTTATTTAGGATTAGCTTTAAAAAGGGTCAGAGTTCTTAAGGAACTGCATAAAACTGCAATATTTCTCAAATATTAAGAAGATAATTTATGCTCGCTTCAGGGAGCTCATTGAGAAAACCTCAGAGAATATACCGTATGACAAAGGTAATGTATAAATCATGGTGGTCATAAAGGGAGAGGAATATTATCCTGGAGAACTAACTCTTGAACTTGATGAGGGACTGCACACCAAGGCCTCTCTAAAAACCTGAGTAAAAAAATCTGCATATTAAAAGAAAGGATACATTATTCTGCTAGGCCCATGGTTTAAGAATATAAGCACATTGTTTACTAGTGTTCTCAGTTAGTGAGAGCATAAAATTCAGCTCTTAGCCCTATTACTGCACCGCAGAAATGATACACAAGACCAGAATCTGTTTAGAAAAGTTTTGGAGGCTGAAGTATTTTCTGCATCCCAAATCACATGCTTGTTTTAAATGGTTCCCTGATAAAACAGAGGTGTGTGGGTCTTTATACAAGCATCCTCCATGTAAAATTAAAATCGTGATTTAAAAAAGAAAAGGCAAACTGGACGGATGTTGCAGACAGAAACCCTTGGAGGTGAGTCACGGTCAAACTGTTTGTGGTAGAGTGTTTCTCATAATTGGAACTGTCAGAACAGACTTTCATTGCACACGAGGTAAAATGCTACCCTCCAGAGAGAGATTTTCATCATCATAAAATCTAATCTCCCTAATTTCAGCCCTGGAAACCTGTGTTGTCTGCTAGTATAACACCAAGGTGGAAGTGAAGAGGAAGTAGGTTAAATGCTTACTCTATTTGGACTGACTAGTATCTTCTCTTTTACCCGATAAGCTTTTAAAATTGGCAAAGAATATTGAGACAGGACAAATAATTGGTCATTCACAGAGTGTGGACAGAGAGTAATAGCAATAAGAAGGGAAAACATGTGGACTAGTACTAAGGATATATAAGGCTTTCTTGAACTTCTGTTTTATTGTTTGTTTTAATTTGTAAAATTTAAGTGTAAAGATAATCATATCCTTGGGTTACTGTAAGGAAAAGGAAAACATGAAACATTTCCGGCGAAGTTGATTGGTAACCTATAAAGCACCGTGTAATTATTGCCCATGCTACATTCTTTATACTATATTCTCTTTTGATTATAAGACAAAATATCCCACAAAATAAGCAATCCCAAGAGAAACAAAGCAGGACGGAAATGACAGGTCAGGACCTCACACAGAAAGGTGGAATGCGTGAAGGAAGGTGATAGAATTTGGTCTGAAGAGCCTGTACTCCCATCTGGCTTCACCCCCATGAAGATACAATGGGCTGACATATATAAAATATTTGGAAGCATGCCTGGGCATAATAACGTCAGCAAAGGTTAGTTATAGTTGGCAAGCCTTTTAACTTTCCTGAACCTCTATTCCTTGTCTATAAAATATGGATCAGTACTGCTTCACAGGCTAGTGAGGGAGAGTTAATTGAAGTAATACAGAAGAACAGAAATGATGAAATATTATTTCTGATTTTTGTTAGTGTCTATGTTTTTATATGATATATATTGTGCTGCATGTTCATATGTATGTGTGTGTGTGTATATATATATGTATATATACACCATATGCATATGTATTAGCAGAGAATGTAATGAAATAAAATGCTTTGTTATTTTCAAGGATATGAACTAAGTGCTAAATTAATCATTTAACTTTTTCCCTAATTTGGGCATAACATAATCAGCTTTGATAAATATAAAGATTACTTTGGAAAAGTTTGAAGGTTTGTTTATAGGATTGAACAGAGACTCTAGTGGCCTGCTCTAAAAGACACAAACCACGAAGGCCCAGGCTCACAGGCTGGCGGTGGTAAGAGGAAGAAAAAATGAAGTATTGTGTTTAAGAGAATTGATAAGATTCATTACTTAACACAATATAATTCAATATCAGGCAGCCTGTGATTCAGAAAATCTGAAAATTGAAGACTCACTCTAAAAATGCTTTATGCTTCTGTTGCACTTTTAACTTTTTCCAACACTTTCAGATCAATTACCTTGAGCTGCAAACAACAGAACGAACTCCAGCCTCATTTAGTGCCACATGTGGTGGTGTGGCATGGTGTATCAAACCTTGACATCGTGGGAACAGCACATGGTGTGTCATGATCTGAACTGGGTGGGAATCCCTGCTAGACCCTCATGTTGTGCTTGATTTAGGAAACGCTGTGAACCCCTCTGAACCTTCCCTGAATTCTAATCATGATAGCACCTTCCTCACAGGACTACCTGAAATACACCCAGACCTGTGCCCGAACATAGCAGGCACTTTATAAAAGTTAGAACTCTTCCTTTCCCCGCTCTGGCTTGCGATCTCATGATTCTGTAATAAATATACTAAAAGTCATATTATAGTCATGCTCATGAATTCTTAGATGTGAATAGGCTTTGTCACAAAACCTTGAAAAGCAACAAATAAAATTCTCTTGACATTTAAATTAATAAGTGGGCTCAGAGAGATAAATGCTTTGCTCAAGATAACACTTAATTTGCAGCTGAAGCATAACTAGAAAACTTAGTTTCTAGATTCTACTTCTTAGGCATTCTCTAAGCCCAGATATGACTTATTTTTTGGTTGCTTCAATGAAGATATGCATCTCTGCCTTCAAGAAGCTTAGATTATTAAAAATAAAAAGATTTTTAAAAAGCAAGAACTCTCCATTTCCCTGATTACATTCAGAGTACCAAGAAACAGCTGATAGTTTTAAATGATTCCCTTGCTACCTCTTTTCTCCTGCATGCATGAATGTAGCTGTACATTCAGTTAGTGATTAAACACGATGATCGCATTCCATACATAAGATACGATGCTAAACCCTGTACAAAGAGAACATTAAAATTCAGCCCGGGAGAGAAGAGATACACACAATTCGCTGGAGAGCAGGTCAGAGTACAGACTTCAGGATCAGAAAAATACAAGTTCAAATCCCACTTCTGCCACTTAGTATTAGTATGGGTTAGTTTCTCGAACACGTCTAGCCCTTTATTTATTTATCAGTAATATGTGAATCCCGTATCTACTCCCCAGATATGGCATGAACATCAAATGCTGTAATGTTAAAAGAGGATTCAGCCTGTTATCTAAGTTCTCAATCTTCCTATCCCATCAGTGGTGACTATTGTTAATAGCCATTATTTATTATTAGGGGAGGTTAAAGCCAAGCACTATGTGGTTAATATACTAAATCACGAGTCAACAAACTTTTCTTGTAAATGTCTAGAGAGTAAATATTTTCAGCTTTGTGAGAGGTAGGGCTAGGGTTCCAACCACTCAATTCTGCCACTGTGGCATGAAAACAGCCATAGACAATACGTAAATGTAGATGATGGGTATGGCTCTGTTTTTTTGCTTTGTTTTGTTTTTTGTTTTTTGTTGTTTTTTTTTTCTTTTGAGACAGAGTCTCGCTCTGTTGCCCAGGCTGGAGTGCAGTGGCATGATCTCAGCTCATTTCCTGCTCTGCCTCCTGGGTTCAAGCCATTCTCCTGCCTCAGCCTCCCGAGTAGCTGGGACTACAGGCACCCACCACCACACCCTGCTAATTTTTTCTGTTTTTAGTAGAGATGTGGTTACCCTGTGTTAGCCAGGATGATCTCGATCTCCTGACTTCGTGATCCGCCCGCCTTGGCCTCCCAAAGTGCTGGGATTACAGGCGTGAGAGGCATGGCTCTGTTCTAATAAAACTATAAAAAAACGGAGGCCAACCTGTAGGCCATACTGCCAACTTTTGTTCTGAACAGAAAATCATGGGAAATTCTACTACAAGAGATGATTTGTGTCTTTCTGAAACTATAGGGTTTAGCAGACAGATGGCAATAGCAGTGGAAAATATTGCATAAACAGAGGCAAGAATGGCAGTGGCTTGGAGCAAATCTAGTGTTTACTTGAGACTAAGTCCTCCAATCTGGCATCTCCCAACCACCCAATCCAAGCTTGGGTACATAAGACATGTTCAATAAGAGGAAGCATGAAATATTGGAACAAAAAATATTTCAGAGTTCTTCTATTTCAATTCTTCTACATCCTTGTTGAATGACAACTTTTGAGCAGAGAACTGGCCTGATTAATAATGCATTCTACCAAAATGGAAGTGTAATAAGGGCTCTCCTAAGACACAACAAACAAGTAACTAGGTAACTAATATAATTAGGGGAGAGAGGAAGCAGATGGAGTTAAGGATGATACCTTCTTCTCAAGCCTGGCCTGTAGAATATAAATAAGAAACATTAGAAGCAGAGCTAATTTTATCAGCTGAAAATGACACTGAAAATTAAAATATGAGATTTTGGGGCAAATCATCAAACCTGTGTGATCAATGGATTAGATTCAGAGAAGAACAATTTCAGATTGAAGTTGGTATTGAGCATATGCTGTCCTTTTGGATCTGTGATTTAGTAGCCAAACTAAATCCAATATAATTGGTAAGGCAGGACAGTGAAATCACCTGTACTACTGGAAACTCTCATTTTACCTCTCTGCCTCCCTTTCATGCTTTTCTCTTTTTCTTGGCTGGTTGGTTTCATTTGCTTGTTTGAATCCTGTGGAGTACACATGTTTGAATCTATTAGGTGGTATTTGCTTGGACTTGGCTCTATTGCACTGTGTTTGAAACTCTGGCAGAACGTAATCAACAATGGTGTCTGAGTGGATTTTCCAAGATACTGACATTTTCTTCATGTCCGTCACCTGCTATAAATGACAATAACAACTTACAAGACCTCTCATATATTGCCTTCAGTGTAGAACGCCCAGTGTTCAGTATGGCAGTGTTCAGTATGGTTTTCTTTATCTGGCCACCACATGCCTTCTAGCGTTCGACCCATTCCCCACCTCCAGTCCGGCATGTGAGCCAGAGAATTCCTATAATGTCCCAAATTGTTTTATGCTGCTGCTACTTTGCTCACATTACTTCCTTCTGTTGGGATTGCCAAGGGGACCCACAAAAGCATAATACCCTCTCCACCTGGATTGTGAGCAAGTAAATAAATAAAACCAAAAATTTGAAAGCCACACATGGCATTTAATACAGATGGAGGCCAAGATGGAAGACACATCCTCAGTAGGTTAGTCCAGCCGACTCAATTATTCTAAACTCTGGACCCAGAGAGACCTATCTACCAAACTCAGTCAGTGCAGGACTTGGGCAAGCCTCTCCTTCTTGCAGCTCTGAAGACATAAAGGGTTACTTCAGGAGAGCATCCCCAGTGATTCCTTCCCAACACGTCAGCCATGTAAGTCATTGCACCACACATGGGCCAAAGGGGCAGAGAAAGGCCCAAAGTGATACTGACTGAGCTTTAACAGGATGAAGATGTCGACAATAAAGAAGTTTTCCTCACTAACACCCACTGCTAAGAATGCTTTCTTATCCTCTTGGATAAGAAGCTTGTTATTCATTAAGATTTAATCCATGATTAACAAAGAGCCCTCCAAGTAGAGGCCCCATTGAGCTCATATAAGAAGATCTAAATAAAAACAGCCCAATGATATATCTTTGTTCAATGGTGTAAACTGCTACCTCCCAGTAGACTCAGGCCCTTGAGGACCACATGCAAGATACCTTTTATCTTCTCAGAATCCATTTCCTCTTCTGGTTGCAACAAGACTCTAACTTTCCTTTAGGGTTCTTCATTCCCAGTTTACATGCATCTTAGTGAGTCTGTCCATCAAAATATTTTGTCCTGTTGTCTGTCTATGATGGATTGTTACCAAAAATGACTGCAACTATGTCCTTTTATAATGTGGCTTTGTTATAAGTAATGTCTATTGCTCCTACTGCCTACCTTAAATAAGGCTGGTCTTGGTATGTACTTTGGCTAATTGATACAGTATGCTGGTCTGAGCCTAGGCCTTAAGAGGCCTCTCTCTCTTCTGTTAATTTTCCTAGACCTCCACCACCTTTATTTAAGCAAGCCAAAGGGATCCACAAGGGACTCTCATCCCTTTGAATGAGAGATGCTATGGCCCTCAGTATGCTCATTTTCTAAGGCAAGGTGTCAGATATAAGAGAATCCAGCCAAGGTCCAGGAAGCCAGCCTCCAGCTGACCAACAGCAGACGTCAGATGCATGGACAATGCCTCTTCTGAACCAACAACAAAAGATTTTCCCAACCACACTAGAATATGAGCTAAGAAATGCCTGCTGTTTTAAGCCACTGAGGTTTGGAGTTGCTCATTACACAACAATGGCTAACTTTTTTTTTTTTTTTTTTTTTGAGATGCAGTCTCGCTCTGTCGCCCAGGCTGGAGTGTAGTGGCAAGATCTCAGCTCACTTCCTGCTCCGCCTCCTGGGTTCACGCCATTCTCCTGCCTCAGCCTCATGAGTAGCTGGGACTACAGGTGCCCGCCACCAAGCCCGCTAATACTTTGTATATTTAGTAGAAACAGGGTTTCACCATGTTAGCCAGGATAGTCTCTATCTCCTGACCTAGTGATCTGCCCACCTCTGCCTCCCAAAGTGCTGGGATTACAGGCATGAGCCACCGTGCCCGGCCAACAATGGCTAACTTTTATAGAGCTTTGTATTATACTTAGAGATGGCTTTGGGGATTGGTATTACACTTAGAAATGGCTTTGAGATTGGGGGTCAGGCAGAGATCGAAAAAATGGCAAACTCTTGGTGGAAATGAAAAAACCTTGTGGTTCAGCTTTTGTTTCCATTCAGAAAACGAACCCAAATCTATTCAACATAATTTTTCTTACATTATGCTTTTTTAAAATTAATCTAAGTTTTTGTACCTTGCTTGAGACCAAAGAAACCAAACTGAAATAGGCAGAAATAAAGAAGGAAGAGACAGAGGAAAGAAAAGTGAGAAGGATGTCTGGCTTTTAAATAAACTCTCATCTAAAGAAAAAAAGTCAAGCCTCTACATTTAAAGAAAATGAATTTTCAAACTATAGAGTGCACATGAATCAACTAAAATGCTAGTGAACATCAGACTTATAAAACAGAACCTGTTCTGATGCTGTGATAATTCACCATGCATATGTAAATGGTATATATATATTAAACAGATATAAAAGTGTGTGTGCATATATATATAGAGAGAGAGAAAGAGAGATACATATCTGGTCAGAGGTCCTAGAAAAGTCTCAAGTAAATGCATATTGGAAGTTTTTGATTTATGTAGGAGGCTATCTGCAAACAATTCACTGTTACTGATTAAATCATTGCAAACAGATTAGGTTCTATTGGTGAAAGGAATAATAAAATGAAATCTATTTCTGCTTCCCAAAACATTTCTACTGTGTATATCTTAAACCAAGGCATTCTCCAGATAAACAGACTACAAATATGATCAAGAACAAACTCTGAACCTCTGAAAAATAGCAGGATATTCCTACTTGCGTTTTATTTATCAATTTCCTTGTACATACCAAAAGTAAAAGATTAGGTGAATTTTTTGTGTCCACCAAATAATTTTCAGATAGTGCGTACGAGAAACCAGGTAATAAACAATCTGGTCTGGCCTTCTCTTAATTTAATAATTCATTTAACAAATATTTATTCCTCAAATTTACCCTGATAATATTGCTGTGCTTTAAATGGCTTCTCATTGCCTAAAGAGTTGTGTGGAAATTACTACAGTGATACATTGACATTTATTGTAGCTGAGAAGACCCATGGACCTCCCTAAGATGTTCTAAATGTTGCTATAGCAATACTGGATACACATGGACCCCATTCACAGGCTGTCTGTGCTCATGATCCAGCCTGCCACACACTGACTGCATTAACTGTGGCTCATCCAGGCCTGGGCTTGTTCTTCTTTAAAAGGAGGTAGTAGTAGTACTGTCTTATTGTATATTGGGAAGATTAAACATGAAAATACACATAAAGTATTTAGATCACTTTCTGGCATATAGTAACTGCTTAATAAATGTTAGTTACAATAATAATCATACCCTCAATTGTCTAACATTTTATGCAATTTTATAAGCACTTACAGCACCTCATTTATTTTTCAGATCATTGCTCTGAGATTGTATATGTATGTATTAAATATGTGTGTGTGTGTGTGTGTGCGTGTATGTGCATGGGGATGTGTGTGTGTGTGTATATATATATAATGCTTACTATATGAACTCAAAACCAAGACTCATGTTGGTGAAAGAATTTGCCCAGGGTCACTCCCCTGGCAAGGGAATAGTCCAAGCCAGGGTCAGCCCAGGCCTATTAGACTTCAAAATCTATACCCATTCTCTACATTCTGCCTCATCCATTGGTTTCTAAGGGTGACCATCTATTTCCTCTTCACCTTTCTTCCCCTAATTCCTATGTACTCTGTCTAAAGCAACCACTCTTCTCAACCTGGTCAGATGTAAGCATGGTTTCTTTCCAAGAAGTCAACCCTGGCTGGATTCCCAACCCTGCTGCATTGTAGGGAAAGTAGTTCAATGCAGTAATTAACCATTTGGGATTCTTCAGACTGCTTGGATTTATGTCCAGCTCCAATGCTTATAGCTATGTTAACTTGAATTACTGTGTCTCAATTTCCTCATCAGCAAAATAATGCCTGCCTGACAGGTTGTTCTGAAGATTAAATGAAACAATCAAACATCAGCACAGTGTTTGGTATACATTTGGACAACTATAATTAAAATTGCTGTAAACATCTATGTTCATGATTTTGTGTGAAAATAAGTTTTCAACTTCTTTGGGTAAATACCAAAGGACACAATTGCAGATTATACAGTAACAGTATGTTTAGTTTGATAAAAAAAAAAAAAACTGTCAAACTGTCTTCCAAAGCGGCTCTACCATTTTGCATTCCCACCAGCAAGGAATGAGAGTTCCCATTGCTCCACATCTTTGCCAGCATTTGTTGGTATCAGTGTTTTGGTTTTGGTCATTCCTGTAATTATGTAGTGGTATCTCATTGTAGTTGTAATGTGAATTTCTGAGATAACATATGTCTTAGTCCATTTTGTGATGCTATAATAGAATGCCTAAATCTGGGTAATTTACAGTGAACAGAAATTTCCCACAAATCTGAAGGCTGAGAATTCCGAGATCAGGGAGCTGGCATCATCCCATAGCAGAAGGCAGAATGGCAAGAGAAAGAAGAGAATAAAATGGAGCCAAACTCCCCCTTTTATTTTATTTTATTTGTTTATTTATTTAATTTATTTATATTTTTAGATGGAGTCTTTGTTCTGTTGCCCAGATTGGAGGGCAGTGGCACAATCTTGGCTCACTGCAACCTCCACCTCCTTGGTTCAAGCAATTCTCTTGCCTCAGCCTCCCTAGTAGCTGGGTTTACAGGCACCCACCACCACGCCTGGCTAATTTTTGCATTTTTAGTAGAGACAGGGTCTTGTCATGTTGGCCAGGCTGGTCTCAAACTCCTGACCTCAGGTCATCTGCCCACCTGGCCTCCTAAAGTGTTGGGATTACAGGTATGAGCCACCTCAGACCTGCCCCCGCCCCCCACTTTTATAAAGAACCCACTCCTGTGACAACAGCATTGATGCATTCACTCTGCCCTCATGACCTAACCATATCTCATTAAGTTCCACCTTCCAACACTGCAACATTGGGGATTAAGTTTTAGATACATGCTTTATGGAGTGTCTATTTCAAACTATAGCTACATATGATGTGGATCATCTTTTCATATGCTTGTCTGCCATCTGAATATTTTCTCTGGTGAGATTTCTGTTAAGGTCTTTGGCCCATCTCTTAATGGGGTTATTTTCTTATTTGTTGTGTTTTAGGAGTTGTTTGTATATTTTGGATAGCAATTATTTATTAGATATATCTTTGATAAATATTTTCTCCCAGTCTGTGGCCTATCTTTTCATTCTCTTGACAGTGTCTTTTGCAGAGCAGAAATTCGTAATTTTAATGAAGCTCAACTTATCAATTCTTTCGTTCATGGATCATCCCTTTGTTGTCGTATCTAAAAAGTGATCACCAAACCCTAGGTCATCTGGATTTCCTATTTATTTTCTAGTTTTTTAAACCTCTCAACAACTTTGAAAGATACATATTACTATTGTAATTTTATATATTAATATAAAGAAATGGTGAACTAAAGGGTTTAAATGACCTGATCATTGCTGCATACCTTATAAGACATGGGCAGACAGACACACACATCTGAGCAACCAGGAACTCAAATGCCTGAGTCATGCATGAGCCTGTTTCCAAAGTTAACCTGCTACATTGAGGTAATAGATTTTTGTCCATTGATACTTCATCTTTGTTGCCTAACATCTGCCTTCTTAATGTGATTGAGTTTTCATCACATTCTCTGATTCCAGTAAGGGTGATCGTCTTACATTCTGTGTATGAGCACTTCCTTTTCCAGCTTAGTAGTTCTCATCCAGAGGTGATTTTGCCTTCATTTGGCACTTGAGAGTACAGTTTTGGTTGTCCTCCTGGGAGGGAGGGTGCTGCTGACCAAGTCCGGGATGCTGCTAAGCATCCTGCAGTGCAGCGGACAGTCCCCTGTGGCAAAGAATTACACAGCCCAAAATGCCAGTAGTGTTGAGGCTCAGAGACCATGCTGTAGATCCACTGCCTTGCACTTAACAGTCCGTCCATCTACTGCTCCTTCACCCCATGACTCCACACTGTACTTGTTCTTGCTGCCAGATTTCTAATTTTAAGAATTTCAGATTGGCCGTTTACTTGGCCAAGTTATTCAAATATTCTGAGCCTCAGTTACTTGAAAATACATTCGACTTCTTGGAGCTTAATTTCCTCTTCTTTGAAGGCTTCTTATGAAAATTAAATGGGATAATGTGGAGGGAGCTTTACCAGTTTTACCTCCAAACTCTTTGCAAAAAAAGCATCCGCCACAGTCCTGTCAACCACAAGAGAGAAGACTTCTCTTCCCACTCATGGTTAATGAGACTAAACATGTTTAAACAGCCGGTTCTCATTAAACAAATCAAAATGCTCGCCCAACCTCTTCTATAACTGCTCTGCAAAAGGGTCTAAATCTCGGCCTCCAGTGTTTGTGTTTTACATGTTAAAATAAGGTCCCAGCCTACAGAATGTGTTTTTTCCTCCCCACTTCTTTTTTAATAGTTGTATTTCCAGCTGGTTTTATTTAAGGCTATGCTTTTGATCTCTTTTCAATTCTGGGCCTCTTTCCAACTTGGCTGTCAATATTTTAAAGGCTCCCTTGGAGACAGCCTTGCTTAGAAGATGGCCTCATGCCAACCAGGAGAACTGGTCTACCCCTACTGATAGTTTGGTAAGTGTGCCAATATTTCAGACCTGTTCCTGACATGTGTCTACTGGGAAAACTATCATTGCGTAGTGATGCTTCTCAGGGCACTGTAATAACATATTATAGTGAGAAAGAATTATATAATTCATTTAGTCCAATAAACTAATATCACAAATGAGAACACTGAGGCTTAGAGAAGAGTCTCACACAAGAGATCTGTCTTCTGACTCTCCATCTAGTCCTTCATACACAATGCTACACCATAAATATAATTAAAACAACAAAATGAAGTAAAACCATGTATTCTTACCTTTTGCAATAGCTCCTTGCAATTGAGCAATTACTAAGTATTTTATGTTGCTGTCAGCCATACCCATCACTTTTGTCGTGCCTTTTTAGTAATACACCTATCGCATCAATATCCAAATGGGAAATTTTCCTAACCCCCATTTCTCTCCATTCTTCCACATGGACATGTGTAATCATCCATTTTCTGCAAGATAACCAGTCTCATGGTTGTATTCTAAATTTGTCATCATCAATATGTTTCTGATCACTTAAGTAGGACATTATTTGACTCTCTGTCCTCTATCTCAATCTATCAGCGCATTCACCTTGTATTCCCTTATCTGGAAATTAATCCTTGCATGTTCTCCATTCTCTAATCCATTAATTAAACATTTTTCCACTATCGATCCCTGGCATCCTACCATGTTCTCTCTTAATGACTTACTTAGTTTAAAAAATTGACTACATCAAAATAAATTTAAAATTCTGAATGAAAAAAAGCCACAGCAAAAGTCAAGAGGCAAGCAAAAAGCTGGGGAGATTATCTATAGATTATATTAGAGTTAATGACTAATGCTCTAAATATAAGATGATCTCCTAAAACTAGGTAAGAAACAAAAAATTGTGAGGAACCTAATAGAAAAATGAGTAAAGGCCATGCAAACACAATTTTGAAAAAAGAAAAAATGAAATACCTAACTGTATGAAACCTTCAATAAATAAATACATTTCAGGCTGGGCGTGGTGGCCCACACCTGTAATCCCAGCACTTTGGGAGGCAGAGATGGGCGGATCACCTGAAGTTAGAAGTTCAAGACAAGCCTAGGCAACATGGTGACACCCAGTCTCTACTAAAACTCAAAAATTAGCCAGGTGTAGTGGTGGACACCTGTAGTCCCAGCTACTCAGGAGGCTGAGGCACAAGAATTGCTTGAACCTGGGAGGCGGAGGTTGCAGTGAGCCGAGATCATGCCACTGCACTCCAGCCTGGGTGACAGAGTGAGCCTCCATCTCAAAAAAGAAAGAAAGAAAAGAAAGGAAGGAAGGAAGGAAGGAAGGAAGGAAGGAAGGAAGGAAGGAAGGAATTTCAATTAAAACTTTGAAGACTATCATCCTCTAAACCTACTGTGTTAGCAAAGATCTAATAGTTTGAGAATACTCACATGTGGAAATTATAAAACACTTTTATATATTGCGATAGAAGTTTATACTGGTACAACTTCAGGGAAAATTAGATAGCAATTCCTATTAAATTAGAACTCAAACTTCAACTCAGCAATTTCAGTTTTAGGAAGTTATTCCATAGAGAAAACTTGCACATGTGTGAAATGACATACGTTCAACAGTATGCAATACCACTTTGTTTTTTTAACAGCAATACATTGGACAAGACCTAAATCTTCATTAATTAAACAAAAACATACTGATCAAATAAACCAAGAATTCTTCTGTCATCATTGTATTAGCAGACATTTAAAAGAAGGAAGCAACTCTATACGCTGAATTGGAATAATCTGCAATACATTTTCAGGATGAAAAGCTAGAAACTGAACCATGTTTTTAGCATGTTCTTATTTGCGGAGACTATTTTTAAACATACACATGTATGGTTTTAAATACACGAAATATCTACATACGACTTCAAGAGAAATTGGAACCCTAGTAACCCTAATTTTCTCTGAAGAAAAGAACTGGCAAGTTGAGATCTGGCATGAAGGAAAAAAAAGATGAAAAATTGCTTTTTTCTCCTGTGCCTGGCTTATTTCACTTAATATAATGACCTCCAGTTCTGCCCATGTTGCTGCAAATGACATGATTTCACTCTTTTTTACAGCCAAATAATATTTCATTGTGTATATATACCATAATTAGGTAGAGAGTAGAATGATAGATACCAGAGGCTGGGAAGGGTGTTTGGATTGTGGATAGGGAGGATGAAGAAAGGCTGGTTAACAGGTACAAACACAGAGTTAGATACAAGGAATAAGACCTAACATTTGCGTTCAACATAGAGCGACTGTAATTACCAATAACTTATTGTTTCCAAATAGCTAGAGAAGAGGACTTGAAATATTCTCAACACTTAGAAATGATAAATACTTGAGGTGATGAATACTCTAAATACATTAACTTGATCGTATGTCCTATGCATGTAGCAAAATATCACATGTACCCCATAAATATCTACAAATATTATACACAATAAAAATAAATAAGAATTGATGTTTTTCTGTATTCTCTTTCGCCCTTTGACTTTTTAAACATACATATTATCTTTTAAATTAATTAAAAGTAATGCAAGTCCATTGATTTTTTCTGTATTCTCTCTTTTCCCCTTTGACTTTTTAAATATTCATATTATCTTTCAAATTAATTAAAAGTAATGAGATGAATAAATTAGTAAAGAAATAAATAAGGTACCCCCTTATGACTTTCTTTCTCAGCATCCTATTTTAATTCTCTATTTCGCATTTATCACTTATAATTGTCCTATTTATATGTTTATTATATGTCTCTACCACTCGAATGCAAGCTAAATAAGAATACAAACCATGTGTGTGAGACTCTCCTACAAGCCCTTCGTGTGAATTAGAAGTAGGAGTCTCCTTGAGTAGATGCAGCCTCCACAGGCTGTGGAGTGGAGCCTAGTGGAATTTCCATCAATACTTAACCTTCGCAGGTCATTCTTACGCAGTGAACAATGTGCAAAAGCTTGTGCAGTCACCCTACCTTTCTGGTTTGTATATCGTTTTTATTCCAGCACCTACAACAGAGTCTTCTACACAGCAGAATCTCAGTGTATCTTTGTAGAATGGATAAACATATAGGTCACAGTACTGAACTCACTGGGAATATAAATGACTGCAGTAAGCTGAGGCAAGCAAACTGCTTACTCATTCATTTCCTGTCTCTCAGTGATCACTATCTTTCATTGTCTGATGTTCCATATCTTGAAAACCATTGTGTCTTTTTTTTAAAAGGTTTGTTTGTTCTAGGAGAGAGGGTAGGTCTACCTTTATTACTCCATGTGATCAGGTGTGAAAGCGTGTCTATTGTGATTTCAAAATGCAGTTTAACTGTATTATTTTTGGCCATAAACCTGAGAAATGATTTCCGTTTGGATTAAACCAAGAGCTAGTGATAGAAAAGCATGTGTAATTGTAAAAGGTCATTTGGTGGAATTGTTTTGAAAAATTATAATACACATATGCCTATCCCATTAACCAGAATATTTTAAACCAGTATACTAGATAGTATTTTACACTAAAATTGCCCTTAGACTTTAGGGAACTCTGTAAGAATTAGCTTTCTTCTCTTTAACATTCTTTCTATTACACTTTTCTTACCGTCTATCTTTCACCCGTCTCACTACTTTTATTTTTGTTTTTGTCTGGTTTTGCTTTGTCTCCACTTCTGAGTGACTTGACAGCTGGAAATACTAGTCTTCCTTTCTTTACCACACTTACTTTATCTACTTTTATGTCTTCTCATAACAATAAAAGGGAAAATTATTAAAGTCAAACATGTGCGTAATATAAGGTTTTGATTTAGTAATACTAAGTTTATAACCTTTTGCTTACAAGTCATAAAGGTGCTCAATCTCTCTCCCATCAAATAAAGAGCACTGGGGTGACAGCCCGTGCAGGCAACTTGTTCCCTTACGTCTAAACTGGGGACTATGACCCATATGGTTGAAGAGTGTGCTCAAATGGAGAAAGCATTGGAATTAGAGTCAAAGGCCTTGAATTTCACCCTGAGTCCATGTACCAGCTATAAAGCCTTCTACAAGATGCTTAATGCTATTGAAACACATTTTCGTCATTATATTAGGAATGATCATTTTTACTTTATAGGATTTTAGTGAGAATTTATATATTATTCACAAAACATTTATTGAAAGTTCATAGGCATTGTACTACTGGTTGGAATAAATTATCAAATCATAGAACATATGTGAATCTAGGACATAGAAGGCATTCAACAAAGTATAAAATTAAAGTTTATTGAAAAGCCACAGGTAGGGGTGGTTAATTTTAGTTGAATAGGTTTTTAAAATATTTAGGAAAAATATGAATATATAAGCAGGAACTTGAGTGGGGATATCTTACGTTCGAGAAAGAAATTTGGACCAAACACACAAGGAGTCATCAGCATATGGCTAGGATTTAAAATTGTATAATAAATGCCTTAGGGAATGAGACATAGAAAATAAAAAGACCAAGAACCGAACCCTCAGACTCTCTAAACTAAAGAGCTGAGGAAATAAATAGAAATCAATAAACAATACTGAAAAAAAAAAAAAAAAACAGCCAGCTAGTTGGGAAGAAAATTAGAATGGCTTAAGTGCCAAGGGGAGACACAGTTTAAAGGGGAAGAAAAACAATCAGATGTGACAAATACTGGTTCTGAGCCAAATAATAGGCTTTTTTATTAATAATTCAACAAATGTTAATTGAGGTCCTACTGTGTGCTTTGTGCTGTCCTGAGAGGTAGAGGTGCAACAACCAACACAACAGAAAAATGTTGCTGCTTTAATGGGGTTTCCATCCTAGTCAACTATGACTTGACCACAGCATGCAGTAGGAAAAGGCCGCGCGTCCTTCACAAAAGCATTTTCTGTGGTTGTGGAGGAAAGCCTAACTGGAATGGGTTCAGGCATGAATGAAAGGTAAAAAAAAATTAGAGACAATAAGTCAAGTCATAACTTCGAGAAGTTTTGTTATAAAGTCAAAAAGAAAAATGGTGAAGAGGAAAGGGAGATTGTGATGGTTAATTTTATGTGTCAATTTCATTGGGTCATAAGGTGCTCAGATATTTGGTCAAAAATTATCCTAGTTGTTTCTGCAAAGGTATTTTTACCATGAGACTAACATTTAAATCAGTAGGCTGAATATAGCAGATTGTTTTCCCTAATGTGGAAGGGTCTCATCCAATCAGTTGAAGGCCTTCATATAATGAAAAGACTGATCCTCCCCCAAGGAATAGAGAATTATTTCTGCCTGACAGCATTCAAATTAGGACATAGACTTTTGTTTTTCCTGTCTTTGGATACAAACTGAAACATTGGCTCTTCCTGGGTCTCAAGCACACTGAACTAGAATTACACTATCAGGTCTCCTGGGTCATCAGCTTGCCAAATCACCCTGCAAATTCTGGGACTTGTCAGCCTCCATGATTACATGAGACAAGTCCTTGTAATTAATCCCCATCTATAGATCTCTATCTCTATTTATCTATATCTTTCTCTCTCTCTCTTTCTCTCTCTCTTTCTCTGAAATCTATCTACATCCTATCAATTCTGCTTCTCTTGAGAACCCTGACTAATACCTTTCAGAGATCAAGCGAGTTTTGTGTGTGTGTTCGTTTTGTTTCAATATGCAAAAACATCCCCACATGTTGTACCCTGATTAAGAAGGATTTGTAGAGGGAAAGGAGAGCTAATAATTCTAGAAGAGAGGGAAGAATAGTTACAGTGATGTTCTTGGAAAGGTCAGAAAAGTTCAGATTTGATATACAACTAGGGGTCCTGGCTCTATTGGGTTAAATTATGTCCCCTAAGAAGATATATTAAAGCCCTAATTCCTAGTACCTGTGAGTGACCTTATCAGGAAATAGTGTCTATGTAGGCACAACCAACATAGGTTGGGTTCCTACTGGATTAAGCTGGACCCTAATCCAATGTTTTGTGTCCTTATTAGGACACAAGGGAGGTCACCCTGTGACAACAGAGGCAGAGATTGGAGTGATGCATCTACAAACCAAGGAGCACCATGGATTCTCTGCAATTGTAAGATGCTAGCAAGAGGCAAGCCACAATCCTCCCCTAGAGCCTTCACAGGTAACATAGCTCGGCCACCACCTTGATCGCACACTTCTTGTCTCCAGAACTATGAGAGAATAAATTTCAATTGTTATAAGACACCCAGTTTGTGATAATACTTTGTTTTGGCAGAACTGAGAACTAACACACTGGCTTTAGTGGCATTTATAGACATTTCAGGACAAGAAGCTGCAAAGTTACCGGATCATAAAATCCATGCTATGCTTCAGTAGAACAAGTTATTTTATGGGCTTGATGACCAAAAAAAAAAAAAAAAAAAAAAAATGGATTGGTGAGTATCTTGGTGGGGCTCAATAGGCTTTCAGGCACTGATCCCTTTGTTCTTCCTTCTCTCCATGCTTCTGGCCTATAAAGCCAATGTGCATGGAAGTTAGCCAAATGGGAATGAAGTACCAATCCTATCAACTTTTGCAAGTTGTCTATGACTTCCAATTCAGAGGCCTCTGGTGAACACTACAATGAAAGGACCAAGTGCATTTTTCTTGTCCCTGATATCCCTGGAATTTGGAGGCCTGGTTCTGGCTGCTGAATCATGAATGCAGGGGCCATAGGGCCATCAGGATGGGTACCCTGCTCAGGAACACTGACCTGCTTCTGGAAGGCAGGCTCTGGCTTTGTCCAGGTTTATTAACTTATTGAATGAAGTGTGAGGAGGACAATGAAAAGAGAGAGGCCAGAAATGTCCCCTCCCACACCTATGCCCCTGAAGGAGAACAGTTGATGTTCTCCTCTCTTTTAAATTATAGAGAGGAAGGAGGAGTTCTCTTCTAATAATGATGGGCCTTAAATATCAGGCTACGAGATTATATTTCAATGCACTAGCAAAGATTACGTCTAGCTAGGGAAATTTGAATTTCCATAATGCCGTACGGCACTTAATAGTACCCCGGTGGGCAAAGATAGTTATAGTGCTTCTTAAGTCTAATTACAACGAAGTCCACGCCAAAAAGCTACACATGAAAAAGTGTTTGAATTCTAGCCAATGTAATACTTAATACAGCAAAATTCCAACAAAACAAAGAATGCAGACATTCCCATGACTCTTTTTCAAATATTTTTTATTATTCTAGAAAAATTACAAGTTTTGGATTCAGGTCATCTGCATTTAAATTCTGACTCTGCCACTTACTAATTAGATAATCTCAAGCAAAATATGTTGCCTTCCTGACCCTCAATTTTGTCATCTTATAAGGAAGATTGATGATTGTCCCAAAAAGGCTCCAGCCTCATGTTAGGGTGATCATATGTCCAGTAAGCCTAGAAAAATGCCAGTTTGTTTGATGCCCCTGCTTAATTATTATGCCCTTTTGTTCTCAAAAATAACCTAATTTGTTCAATAAAATTATAAGATCATTGAATTCATATGTGCCAATATGAAGGTGTCTTAATTCATTCAGGTTGCTATAACAAAAATATCGTAAACTAGGTGGCTTATGAACAATAAATATGTATTTCTCATAGTTCTAGATCCTGGGAAGTCCAAGATCATGCACTGGCTGATATGGTTTGGGTGTTTGTCCCCATCAAATCTCATGTTGAAATGCAATCCTCAGTGTGGGAAATGGAGCCTGGTAGGAGGTCATTGGATCCTGTGGGCAGATCCCTCATGAATAAACCATTATTATATAAACCATAGCACCATCCCCTTTGTAATAAGTGAAGTCTCACTCAGTTAGTTCACGTGAGACCTAGTTGTTTAAAAGTCGGGGAACTCCTGTCTCTCTCTTGCTCCCACTCTTGCCATGGGATACACTGGCTCTGCCTGCACTTCCCACCATGATTGTAAGTTTACTGAGGCCCTCACCAGAAGCAGATGCTGGCACCACACTTCCTGTACAGCCTGCAGAAACGTGAGCCAGTTAAACCTTTTTTTCTTTATAAATTACCCAGTCTCAGGCAATCCTTTATAGTAACACAAAAGCTGACGAATACACTGGGAGTTTCAGTCTGGTGTGAGCCCATCTCCTGGCTCATAGATGGTACCTTCTCACTGGGCCCCACGTGGTGGAAGGAGCAGAGTGGCTTTCTGGGGTCTCTTTTTTAAAGACACAAATCCCATTTATGAGTACTTCACCCTCATGACCTGATCACCTCCCAGAGACCCCATGTCCTAATAGCATCATTTTAGGAGTTAGTATTTCAACATATGAATTTTGGAGGGACACAAATTTTCAGACCATGGCACACAGCAACTTGAGAATTTTAAAATTACACATGAATGTAAATTTCAATAATGAGAATCATGCTCCCTAAGCACTCTCTATAAAGAAGAATTTTGTTTTTGTTTTTGTTGGCTAGTGTAAAGTAAACAGCATGGGAATATGTAACATGAGTCAATTAAAGGACCTCTTAACGAATTTTTAAGTGCCAGTTTTTTGTACACCAATTATACCTCAATAAAGCTAGAAAAAAATAAATACAAAACTGAATTGTAGGTAAATGAGTGAGTATAAGAACGTGCATGCTGAAAGGTCAGAGAAGCATTCTTGAAAGCAAAGGAATCTATTCAGTTACTTAGAATACCATTGATGAATTTTTCTACTGAAAAAGCTAGAGGGCACAGTAGGAGCTCAGGTGGATGGAACACCAACAGTATGCCAGAAATCATCATTTGAGCTGGTTCTCTCTCTTATTTAAATATAATTAAATTAAATTACTCCAACCTTATAAAGTAGGCATTGCTAAGCTCATTGCACAATGCTGGAAATTGAGGCTCAATTGATTCAACTGCTGGCTCAACTTAACAGCAGAACGAGGTTTTGGAATCAGATGCAGGTCTTCCTAAAGTCTTGCTGTCTCTCATATGCATTCATCTTTGACATGGCCCATCTTTTCACGGTCAGGGACATTTTTGAGAAAATAGAATGGAGAATGGTGGTGACACTCAAATCTGTCTCTGCTCTATCAAAGCCTTCTGAGATCTGTGCCACTACCAGTGGGTGAACAAACAGAGCTTCTGATGATGCCATCAGAGAAGACCAAGCCCTAAAAGGCTGCAGAGGAGCCAGCTGGGGAAAACGGATGACTTACCTGAAATCCAGTAAATGTGCATTTCCCAAACAAACATGGAGGGAATAAAACAGCTTTTTAGGACTGTGCGTAGCTCCAACTGGGCCACATGGCACCAAAGTTCAGCAATGCTGAAGAAATAGGCATCCATATTTGCCCCCATTTGAACACAAAGTCCAAAGATATTTGTTTCTGACGAGCAAAAACCTGAGGTCGTTTCCCTGTGAGTCCACCCAAATGGTGGCTGCCACCTCCTCCCATGCCTAGCCGCCACTGAACTAGGAGTTCTGCATTGCCACCGATGCTGCTGAAAGAGAACGAGCAATGAGGCATGCTGCATTTCAACTTTTAACCTTCTCAGCCTGTTCCTACCAGGCACTTCTTAATGTGGTCTTCTGCAGGAAAATCGGAGGAGCGAAACCCAAGTGAGTGGCTGGTGCACACCGCCACAGGGAAATTGCTCTTTCTTATGTCTTCTCCTGAAATCTGTTCTGAAAGGCACTTTACATAGCTTTGGTTACCGGCAAGAATGTGATGCATACTTTGGTTGAACCCCCCAATGTCTTATTTAGGCCTGTATAAGTAATTTGGGAAAGTGAGCCATAATCTTAACATCTCTTTCGATGCGCAAGTGAAGTGAAATGTTCTAAACGCATGCTTATGCTAGTGTCATTGAATATGGCCACTCGTTTTTCTTTCTTTTGCGTGCTTGCTTGATTTTTAACTTAATTGTATTTTAATATAACCTATTTGATGTAATTGAGTATTAATACTGTCAGTATTAAAGTGTACAATTTGGTGCATTTAAACAAATGTATACACTCCTGTAACCACCATCACAATGAAGATATTTAAAGTTTTCATTGCCACAGACAGTTCTGTAATTTTTTCTCCCTTTCCAGTCAAATCCACCTGCCACCTGGCACCCGACCCCCAGCCCAGCTCCAGAGGCCACTGCTTTCTTCATTTATATTACCATAGATGAGTTTTACCTGTTCTTGAATTTCATATCAGAGGAAGCGTACGGTATGACCCTTGTGTCTGACATTTTCGTCATTCAGCTATGTTATATTCATTGACATATTTATGTTTATTCATTCCTTTGTTGATGGACATTTTGGTGTTTTCACTATTTCAAATAAGAATGCAATCAATATTCTTATACAATTCTTGCTTACAAACAGATGTTTCCATTTCTTTGTGTTAAATATCTAGGAGAGAAACGGATGATTATAAAGTATACACTTAACATTATAAGAAATTGGCATACAGTTTTCCAAAGTTGCTGTTTTACATTCCCACTTGTAGCGTATCACAGTTGCAGTCATTTTGCAGTCTCTCCAAAATTTGATATTCTAAATCTTTTAAATTTGAGCCATTCCAGTTGGTGTATAACGATATTTCATTGTGACTGCAATTTATATTTCTCTATTATCTAACCTTGATGAATATCTGTTCATGTTCTTATTAAACATTCATATATCTTGTTTTGTGAAGTATCCACCTAAGTGTTTTGCTCACTACTTTTAAATTATTTTTTCTTTTTTTATTATTGAGCTGTAAGTGTTCTTTGCATATTAAGGAAACAGGTTTATTGTCAGATATATGATTATAAATTATTTCTTCCAATCTGTGACTTACCTCTTCAAAGTTGACACCTGATGAACTGAAGTTTTCTTTTTTATAACTTTTATTTTAAGTTTAGAAATACATGTGCAGGTTTGTTACGTAGGTAAACTCGTGTCATGGGGGTTTGTTGTACAGATTATTTTGTCGCTTAGGTATTAACCCCATTAGTAATAATCCATTAGTTATTTTTCCTGATCCTCTCTCTCCTCCCAACCTCCACCATTTTTGCTTACCCTTGTGGATCAAGATTGGAAATTGGGACAAGAATAAATACAAATAAGTGTACTTTTTCAGGGGTAGAAGGATGATACCTAGTCATGTAATTGCAGAGTACCTGAGTCAGGATCTGGGCACCCCACTGCTGAGGTCTCTAGAGTGAACCTGGGTTTAAAGAGCTGTGTTCTGGTCTGGGATAAAAGAGACCCTTTCCTGATAGGCCCCAGTGTATGGTATTCCCCTTTTTGTGTACATGTGTTCTCATAATTTCACTCCCACTTATAAGCAAGAACATATAGTATTTGGTTTTCTGTTCCTGCGTTAGTTTGCTAAGGATAATAGCCTCAAGCTGCATCCATGTCCCTGCAAAGGACATGATCTCACTCTGTTTTTATGGCTGCATAGTATTCCATGGTGTATATGTACCACATTTTCTTTATCCAGTCTATCATTGATGGGTATTTAGATTGATTCCATGTTTTTGCAAACTATGTATCCGACAAAGGTCTAATATCCAGCATCTATAAGAAATTTAAACAAATTAACAAGGAAAAACAGCCCCTTTATAAAGTGAGCAAAGGACCTTGACAGACACTTTCAGAAGACATACAAGCAGCCAATAATCATATGAAGTTTTCATTTTTTATAAAATCAAGTTTTTCATTTCATTTTTCTTTAGTGGGTGTTGTTTTTTGAATTCTAAGTAAACTTTACTCATACCAAGGACACAAATATATTTTCTGTATCTTCTTCTAAAACTTTTACACTATTAGCTTTTACATTTAGCATTGCAATCTATCTTGAGTTATTTGTATGAGGTGATGTATGGTTTAAAACTTCTTTTTTTAATTTGTAAAATACAGATATCCACATTTTTTAGCATTATTATTGAAAACACTGTTACATTACCCATTGAATTGCTATGACACTTGTATTAATCCATTCTCACGCTGCTAATAAAGAGATACCCAAGACTGGGTAATTTATAAAGGAAAGAGGTTTAATTGCCTCACAGTTCTACATGGCTGGGGAGGCCTGACAATCATGGTGGAAGGTGAATGAGGAGCAAAGTCACATCTCACATGGCGGCAGGCAAGAGAGCTTGGGCAGTGAACTCCCAATTATAAAACCACCAGATCTCGTGAGGCTTATTCACTACCATGAGAACTGTATGGGAGAAATCACCCCCATGATTCCATTATCTTCACCTGGCCCCACCCTTGACATGTGGAGATTGTTATAATTCAAGGTGAGATTTGGGTGGGGATGCAGCCAAATCATATCAACACCTCAATGAAAGACCACTTGAAAGGATATATGTGAGCCGGGCGCGGTGGCTCAAGCCTGTAATCCCAGCACTTTGGGAGGCTGAGACGGGCGGATCACGAGGTCAGGAGATCAAGACCATCCTGGCTAACACGGTGAAACCCCGTCTGTACTTAAAATACAAAAAAATTAGCCGGGCGAGGTGGCGGCGCCTGTAGTCCCAGCTACTCGGGAGGCTGAGGCAGGAGAATGGCACGAACCCGGGAGGCGGAGCTTGCAGTGAGCGGAGATCGCGCCACAGTACTCCAGCCTGGGTGACAGAGCGAGACTCCGTCTAAAAAAAAAAAAAAAAAAAAGGATATATGTGAAGTCTTTATCAAGTTTACTTATGTGTTCTCTGTTATAATCTATTAATTTATTTGCCTGTGTTTATGTTAATAACACACAGTCTTAATTCTTGTAAGTAGTAGCTGTAGTGTATCTTGCAATGAGGTAATGTAAGTTCTCCTACATGGTTCTTCTTTTTCAAAATAAATTTTTTTTTTTTTTTTTTGAGACGGAGTCTCGCTCTGTCGCCCAGGCTGGAGTGCAGTGGCGCAATCTCGGCTCACTGCAAGCTCCGCCTCCCAGGTTCCCGCCATTCTCCTGCCTCAGCCTCCCGAGTAGCTGGGACTACAGGCGCCCGCCACTGCGCCCAGCTAATTTTTTTTTTCTATTTTTATTAGAGACGGGGTTTCACCATGGTCTCGATCTCCTGACCTTGTGATCCGCCCGCCTCGGCCTCCCAAAGTGCTGGGATTACAGGCGTGAGCCACCGCGCCCGGCCTCAAAATAAATTTTAATGTCATCTTGTCAATTTTTACAAAAGTCCCACGGGATTTTTCATTGAAATTGAGTTGAATGCATTGGATTTTGTAAGTGCAAAATCCGATCATCTAAATACAGCTTTGTTTTTATTAATCCCAGTTTTTATGTGTTTCATCTTCACATTTTCTTGCCCTATTGTCCTGGCTAGAACCAGCAATACAAATGTCCACTGGCATTTCTTGTAGTGAAAGTTTGTTGTTATTGGATTCTCTCATTATTAGTTTATTCCAAAACTGTCTTTTTTGCCTTTCCTTAAGTAGATGCTTTTCCATGATATGGAATCGTAGTATGAAACATTTTTCCTCCCTCTCAGCACTTCAAGGTTGCCATTCCCCTGTCTTCTGTCTCACGTTGTTTTGATGAAAAATTAACCATAATTACTATTGTTGTTCCTTGCTTTTGACATGCCTTTTTTCCCTCTAATTAATTGTAGAAATTTCTCTTTATATTGGCTTTTAGCCATTTGGCAATGATATGCCTTGGTGTTGTTTTATTTGTATTGATTGCTTGGCACTCACTGAGACTCTATAATGTCTTGGAGAGGATTTGCAGCATTTTTGCTTACCCCTTTGGATCAAGATTGGAAATTGGGACAAGAATAAATATAAATATGTGTACTTTTCAGGGGTAGAAGGATGGGATACTGTTATGCCCAGACCGTTTATTCCCCGAAGAAGACCACCAGAGTCCAGAGTCAAAGCTAAGCAGCAAGGATCTTTATTACAGGTTCGAACCTGGAACTCTCCCTCGCTCGAGAAACGAGACGGGCAGGAGAGCTCCCCCACTGAGCTCCGAACAATGTTATATAGTCTAAGAAAAGTGGGCATAGAGTTATTATACAAATCAGATATATGATTGGCTAGTGTTTGAACAAGGCGATTTGGCTAACTATGATTGGTTCCCGCCATTTCTGATATTTTGGTTCAAACTTTGAGGCGGGAGAGCAGGTTTATGGCAGCAAGAGTTTATCTTACTTAAACACATCTTGTGACCTTGCCTCAGAACTTACAAAATCTCTGGTATGTGCAAAACAAAATCTCTGGTACGTGCAGAAAACCAGGTGCTCACAGAACTTACGAAATCTCTGGTATGTGCAAAGATTAGAGAGCAGAACAAGGGTGTAGCGGGTGGGGGGCGGGTACACATCTATCTTTGTGTCCTTTCAATACCAGTAATGTAATTGCAGAGTACTTGAGTCAGGATTTGGGCACCCCACCGCTGGGATCTCTAGAGTGAACCTAGGTTTAAAGAGCTGTGTTCTGGCTCTGGGATAAAAGAGGCCCTTCCTACCACCACTTCTGTTCCCAGGTTTCTACAGGTATTACCTTTCTTTGAGCTACGAGTACTCTTAAACTCTGTGATATAAAGAGTTTGCGAGACATAAGCTTAGTAAACACTTTATGATACCAGTTACTAGAGGCACAGAGCATGATGTTGGTTGGCTTTTCTCTCTGTACTTTTTTTACTTTTATTTTTTGAGACAAGGTCTAACTCTGTCAGACTGGAAGGCAGTGGCATGATCATAGCTCACTGCAGCCTCAAACTCCTAGGCTCCAGTGATCCTCCCACCTCAGCCTCCTGAGTAGCTAGGACCACAGGCATGTGCCGTCACACATGGCTAATTTTTTGCAAAGACAAGGTCTTACTATGTTGCCCAGACTGGTCTTGAACTCCTGGGTTCAAGGGATCCCCACCCCACCTCAGCTGCACAAAGTGCTGAGGTTACAGGCATGACCCACTGTGCCTAGCCTCTCTCTACTTCTGATTTAGCATTGCAGTTTCTGTTCTACCCTGAGATCACAGTAACTTCACGGTACTTTCTTCTGCTTAACAATGTGTCTCTATCCCATCTCCATCCCCTCATATTCCTGATAGGAAACACACACACTCACACACACACACTCACACACACACACACACACACACACACACGCCTTTTAGGGATGGATTCTCTCATCTCCTAAGTTAAATTTCCTGATATTTTTCCTTCTCCAAACACACACACACACAGACACACACACACAATGTAATATAGGGTTTTTTTCCATTTTGTTAATTGATTCTACAGATGGTATTAATGACTGGTACTGGCTTGTACCAAGTCAAGTGCTGCCCATATTTCCTTGATTCTTACCATTCCAGTCAATTCTGTACTATTTTGACTATCAGCACCTGCATCCTTTTGCCTGAGGCTTCCTCTCTGTCTTCCAATACCCACCCTGCCCGTACATACTATGATCTGAAAACCACGTATTTGTGTGCCATCTTCTCCCTGAGAGCAAACCCCAGTGAATAATTGGAAATAACTGGTGTATGAACACACACAGCCCCCTCAATTGTTCTAGGATGACTCTGAAGCATACATTCTATTTTTATTTTCCTGAGTTTTTCAGAGGGATGAGCTCCAGTTGCCCCAGTGGCGACTTGTTTAATACTATACCTCTGATACCACGTTGTCATTCTTCCCTACCTTGCTTCCCTACCCCCTATCAATGTCACCTAGGATTAACCCTAGGTAAAAATTTACACTTGAATATTTGTTTTAGGATGTGCTTCTGTGGGGACTCAGGTATCACATTTACATGTTAAAAGAGATCCTCAATGCTTCAATCCTGAAGAGAGTCTTGCAAATTTTTTAGTGTTGTTTTTTTTTTTTTTTTCCTGGCTATCAGTATATATGTGAATGTTTATGCCTAAGAACAAGAGTTTCCTATTTTCCAGGCCATCCGCTTGGGTCTAAGTAACAATCACACTTGATTCCCTGGGGGTGACTCACCAGCTGTCTTTGGACTTGTAGTTCAGTTTGAAATGCCTCCTGGTGCTCCTCCCCATCTGGTATGAGACCTTCGCACATTCCGGAAACCCTCCTTGTGCCTTAGTCCTACTGTTGCTGTGCCTACCTGCAGAGCACACTTCCAGAGGTAAAGGGCTCCATTTCTGTGTCACTCACTGATGGGACCTTTCCGCCATGCTGCCCATGCAATGGCCACCTGGTTAAGCTGCCTTGATGGTGGCAACAGAAGTGACCTGCTGCAATGGTTTTTCCTATCTACTAGGCTAAATTTCCTGATTTTGTTTCTTTGCCAACCCCCTCATAGAAATCGTTTATGCATGGATAACTAAGCCAGATCATCACAGGCCAGACCACATACTGGTGAGCTTTAAAAAGCATTTGTTGAACACTGCATGTTCTCCCTTACAAGTGGGAGCTGAACAGTGAGAACACTTGGACATGCAAGAAGGGGAACGACACACACTGGGGCCTGTCGACAGGGCATGTGGAGGGAGCACATCAGGATAAACAACTCATGCATGTGGGGCTTAATCCTCGGTCATGGGTTGATAGGTGCAGCAAGCCACCATGGTGCATGTTTACCTATGTAACAAAACTGCACGTCCTGCACACATGTCCTAAAACTTAAAATTAAATTAAATTAAATCATTAAATGTTTTAAAAAAGATCAGATGAATCTGATCTTTGTTTTTGCACCTCCTGTCTTTCAAATAAAGTTTTATTGGCACAGAAAAAAAAAAAAAAACTATTTGTTGAATCTTTTGTGTTACTCTTTAGTATCCAAGTCCTGGAAGAAGAAGTTTTTATTTTGTTTTGTTTCTTATTTTTCTCTCCTTATGAAGAAGATACAAGTTCACCCACACAACAAGCCTTGTGAGCCCTGCTGCCTGTAAGAATCTTTTCTTTCTCTTCCCCTCTGGCCTTCTCTTATATGAATTAGGTCAACTGATTTAAGTCTTGGGTCCTTCTCTAATGATTTCACTGTACAAAACTATAAAGAAATTATGGATCCTTAGAATAACAGAAGGCAACAAAAGTCAACATCCTTGTTCTAGGGATGAGGAAACTGACAGAAGGCCACAATGCAATTTGTTCAGAGTCAAGCAGGAGGTTAGTGGCAGGATGAAATATAGAATATAGGTTTCCTCAACATCCATCCAATGCTCTTGATACACACTAAATAGAATATTAGATCTAAAAGTAGTTTATAAAATGCAGTGTAAGTACAATAAAATATTAGAAAGGCTGAATACAATGTATGCATTTATTTAACAAATATCTCCATTTTCAAGAAACTTACATTTTAGTGCATATGACATATAATAAACAAACTCAGAAGTAAATAGAGAACATGATATTTCAGATGTGTTAAATGTCATAATGAAAGAGCAAAAAGAGAAAGGGAATAGGGAACCAAAGAAGTAATGGTAATTATATTTTTAGAAGATTGTTCAGGGAAAGTCTCACTCATGTGGTGACATCTGAGCAAAGACAAATTTGTTTCATGCTTCTCTAACCGCATGAAAGGGTTTTTTCCCATCCTCTCCCAACCAATTATCACTCATTTTCAGTGACATTCTCTCCAAGCGAACTTGTGGGACCTACTAGTAACCTGAACAATTGGTTTGTCAGTCATAAACTTGGTTTGATTAATTATAATTATCACAGTTTGAAACTGTATACTTATATATTTGTTAGCCTCTCTGTCTCCCCTACTGATTTATTACCCTCATGAGGCTCTTTTCAGCAATATATCAGCAGCACCCAGAATAATGATTAGCTCATAGCAGTATTTGAGTAGTTGTTTAATGAATGAATGGATAGAAGGGTAGATAGATGGGTGGGTGGGTAGGGGGTGAACAGATGGATGGGTGGATGAATGAAAGTATTGATGGGTAGACAAATGGATGAGTGGATGGATAGAGGGATAAATGGATGGAAGGATAAACAGATGGAGCGGAAGTTCGTAGAAATGTAGAACAGGTGTGGTTAACAGTCTCCAAAGATGGTGTCATCAATTTCTTCCCTCCCTACAGATGTATGCTGCAACTGACATGAAAGTGGAGTCTAACTATTTTCACCTCCATTCCAGATGGGCCTTTGTGACTTACTCAATAGAATGTGGCAGAAGTGACATTGCAGAACTTCTGAAACTATGACAAGAAGTCCCACAGCATCTTCTTGCATCTCTTGGAGTATTCAGCCTGGGAGAAGCCTGCTGCCATGTTAGAAGTCTGCTATCTTCAAACCTCAATGCTGGGCCGGGCGCGGTGGCTCAAGCCTGTAATCCCAGCACTTTGGGAGGCCGAGACGGGCGGATCATGAGGTCAGGAGATCGAGACCATCCTGGCTAACACGGTGAAACCCCATCTCTACTAAAAAAATACAAAAAACTAGCCGGGCGAGGTGGCGGGCACCTGTAGTCCCAGCTACTTGGGAGGCTGAGGCAGGAGAATGGCGTAAACCCGGGAGGCGGAGCTTGCAGTGAGCTGAGATCCGGCCACTGCACTCCAGCCTGGGCGACAGAGCAAGACTCTTGTCTCAAAAAAAAAAAAGAAAAAAAAAGAAAGAAACCTCAATGCTGTGAAGAAGCTTAAACTAGGCATGTGGAGAGGTCACACGGAAGGAGAGAAACCTGACCAGCCCCCAGGTATCTCAGCCCAAATGTCAATCTCCAGTCCTAGTTGTCATCTGTTTTCAACTGCCTGAGAGAATTCAAGCAAGAAGAGTTCACCTGAGCCTAACTGTGCACAGGACAATAGGGGACCACACTAAATTGTTGCTTTAAATCACTAAGTTTTGGAGCATTTTGTTACATAACAGGGGATAACTGGAATGTCTGGGAAAATAACATATTGAGAAGCTTACATTGTCATTTGAAACAGTAATAGAAATAGAAATGGTGGGTGTGAATAGATCTATTCTATAGATGAAAAAAAAATGAAGATTACAGAAGCCAATTGACAGCCAAGAAATGGCACAATGAGAATTACAATCCAAGCCTAGAATTTAAAGAGAGACAAGAGATAGACAAAAAAGAGGATGAGATGAAAACAAAAGACTTTATACCTTCATTGTGTTTAATGTTTTATCCAATCTTTCTTAGATGAAGTCAAGAATATATAATCCAAATGGTTTTCCCTAAGTTAAATGTTTGTTTTTTTTAAATGCCCTGCCCACCCTACAGGATTGCACATGTGCTACGACTGAAAAATAAAAGTTAAGAAAAGAAAGTTTTCTGTGCTTGGAATAGCAAGAGTCTCTGTCCTCTCACTCTTCATAGCATCTGGGAAACATGTCCTCAAACTCTTGGGTCCTTCTAGCTGGTTTTGGACTTGATCCAATCATTTAGTAACTACCACAATGCCCAATACAGCAAAAAGTTCAAAGCTACTTCCTGTTAATTAGCCAAGGCAGTTTTGAGGGTCCCAGCTGTGCAATTCATTTTCATGTGCAGTATCCCCAATTAGGCCAACTCTATCTGAAATTTCTGGATCCACAACTTGATAATCAGTGGAGAGATGCACCAAGCAAAGATAAGGTCAAAGTAGATTTTCTTTAGTGGTTCCCCCAAGACAACACTTCAAAATCACTTACCAGAGAAAAAACTATATTTCATATACTTCATGAAAATAAATGTGCAGTCCTAGAAGGGAAAGTATCCGTGATTAAATACCTGACCGTTTCTCTTTATGCTATAACCTAAAAGAACAAAAA
This sequence comes from Papio anubis, assembly GCF_008728515.1. Taxonomy (NCBI): domain Eukaryota; kingdom Metazoa; phylum Chordata; class Mammalia; order Primates; family Cercopithecidae; genus Papio; species Papio anubis. The sequence continues at coordinate 175,687,729 of NC_044978.1, forward strand.
TAAGATTCTTTTTTCGACTTGTTTGAGCCCACTTCTCATATTTTGAAATAAACTGCCCATCAGTGACAGGCTTCCCCTCCCAGATAAATGGGTCAAAAGAACCATGTTAGATTGCTGACCTAAAAATTCCTTTAGCTGTAACTGCCTGCCGTGTCAATGCTCTTTCATTAAAAAAGTGGTATTTTCTGCATAAACAATATAGAAGACCCACTGATCACAGTGCCTGGCATGCCAACACCCACTTTTCTTTTTTTCTTTTTTTTTTTTTTTTTTTGAGACAGAGTCTATGTCACCCAAGCTGGAGTGCAACGGTGCGGTCTTGGCTCACTGCAACCTCTGCCACCAGGGTTCAGGTGATTCTCCTGCCTCAGCCTCCCGAGTAGCTGAGACTACAGGCACACACCATCACACCCAGCTAATTTTTGTATTTTTGGTAGAGACGGGGTTTCACTATGTTGGCCAGGCTGGTCTTGAACTCTTGATCTGGTGATCTGCCTGCCTCAGCATCCCCGAGTGCTGGGATTATAGGTGTGAGTCACTGTGCCTGGCCTAACACCACCTTTGTAAAGAAATTCCTCTCCCAAAGGACTTGAAGAAGTGGACAATACCAAGAGACATGCTTGATTGACTAAGGCAGCAAATCCTGGAGCCAGCCAGTGCCGTGTCATCTTCCATTCACATGGAAAACCAGCCTGACCAATCAAATCGTTTCTCTCTCTGGGATTCAGAGACATTGACCAAAAGCAGCACTAGCAGGGGCAGCTGCTGCTCAAAGCCATAGCAGAGTGACAGGTGAGAGAGGCATGCTGGGTCTCAAGTGAGCCAAAGTGAAGTATAGCCTATAAAATAGAGAGATGAATTAAAGAGTGCAAAAAGCCAGCTGGTAGAAAAAGGAAGTTGAAGTAGATGTGAAATGTGAAATGGAGTCATCCTGAGAAGGTGAATGAAACCATGCAGGCAGGAAAAGACAAAGAGAGATTAGCTAGTTCCTGGACAGCCTTGGCTCCTGAATACCACTTGGCCTTCTAAATCCAGGACGGGCTCTGGTCTTTGAGTATATCTTTACAACTTCTTTTTCACTTAAAGTGGCTGGAGTGAGCTACAGTCCTTTAAGAGCATGGTGGCAATGTGCTTTACAGTGAAAACTGCCTGGACCCAGCCTTAAAGTTTAGAAAAGGCTTCTGCTGGCCAGGCACAGTAGCTCACGCCTGTGATCCCAGCACTTTGGGAGGCCGAGGCAGGTGGATCACGAGGTCAAGAGATCAAGACCATCCTGGCTAACACGGTGAAACTCCGTCTCTACTGAAAATACAAAAATTTAGCCGGGCATGGTGGTGGGAGCCTGTAGTCCCAGCTACTCGGGAGGCTGAGGCAGGAGAATGGTGTGAACCCCGGAGGCGGATCTTGCAGTGAGCCGAGATCGGGCCACTGCACTCCAGCCTGGGTGACAGGGTGAGACTCTGTCTCAAAAAAAAAAAAAGAAAAGAAAAGAAAAGGCTTCTGAGATGACCTCCTCAGTGCTGGGCATACAGAATCATGTTTCACAGGGAAGACCTGACATAAATGGGCGATATAGGTGGAGAGGTAGGAAACTGGCCCACCCCAGTGTTCTCATTTGGAATGTGAAAAACCTTGTAAGCACAATTAAGCTTGGACTACCGCCCATGAAGTGCTGAGCTGTCTTTCCTTCCTCTCTGATGCCTGCTCCATGTTTCAGCAAGAAAACACAGGAAATCTCCCGACTGGGAGGCTTCTTTGTGCTCTGTGGCACCTTTTCTCATCTCACCCCATGCACGTGCAGCCACCACCCCGAGGTTCTTGTCTGACTCTTGCTAATCAAAATTCTTTAGAACCTAATGTTTCTCCTCTTTATGCTCCTGCACAGGCCCAAGGATGGGGGCCTTTTCTTTGTCTTGTTTTGTTTTTTATCCACCAGTTCCTGGAAACAATTTAAGTTCTTTCTTATCTTTCTCTTTGGCCCCAATTAATAGCAGCCTTGCTTTTACCTCCATATAAGCAATATATGTTTATTGCAGATAATCTGAAAAATACAGAAGAAACGACAGAAGAAACAGTTTCCAATGTAGAGACAACCAATATTAACATATTAATTTACTTTTTCTGATTTATTTTCTATGAATGTATTTATTTATAGATATAAGATATATTTTTGAATCACATATAATCTGACATTTTCTCTTAACATGATTTTATGAATATTTTAGATTATCATGAAATATCTTCAAAAACGTTATTTTAAAGTTGCTGCAGAATATCCTATTAGAGGGGAAGACAAATGGTTTACTCAGCTTTTCCCCATTGTACATTTACAGTAGTTCAACGCACCATTGATCATAGTTCTTCCAGAGCGGTTTATCTGATAACCTCGGTCTCATTATAGTACAGATGGCAAATGTACCAGGTGATGTGGAGGGTAAGGGACTAAGAGTGACCTCTGCAACCAGCCTGCCGGCGTTTAATTCCACCTGCGCCATTTACTTACGCATATGCTCAGACAAGTTGTTTAACATTTTGTACTTCAGTTTTCTCACCTGAAATGGGGATAATAAAAGTTCTTTTCTCACAGGTTCATGGGAAGATTAAATGAATTAATACCTCTAAACTGCTTACACACTGAATGGTTGTTATTATTAGGGCACTGTTAGGAAGAACAGCTGTTCCCATTTGTGATGTTGATTTTCATCAACTGAGGAATGGAACTCTTCAGTAGGACTCCTGGCCTCTTTCACATTCTCCCTCTTCCTGGATAGTCTTCAGAAGAAGGTAGACCTACCTTCTTTGGAAGGTAGTGGTGGTGGCTTTGGAAAAAGACATGGGTATATGCAGTGTGGTGGGCTGAATAGTGGTTCCCAAGAAAGATATGTCTAAGTTCTAATTCTTAGAACCTGTAAATGTGAACTTATTTAGCAGAAGAGTATTTGCCCAATGTAATCAAGAATCTCAGCCGGGTGCGGTGGCTCACGCCTGTAATCGCAGCACTTTGGGAGGCCGAGGGGGGCGGATCATGAGGTCAGGAGATAGAGACCATCCTGGCTTACACGGTGAAACCCCATCTCTACTTAAAATACAAAAACAAAAAAATTAGCCGTGCGTGGTGGCGGGCGCCTGTAGTCCCAGCTACTCGGGAGGCTGAGGCAGGAGAATGGCGTGAACCCGGGAGGCGGAGCTTGCAGTGAGCCGAGATCGCGCCACTAAACTCCAGCCTGGGCGACAGAGCCAGACTCCATCTCAAAAAGAAAAAGAAAAAAAAAGAAAAGACTCTCAAAATCATCCTGGATTCAAGACAGGCCTCATAACCAATGACAAATGTCCTTTTAAGAGAAGAGGCAGAAGAATCTTTGATGAGACAAAGAGAAAGTGATGAGAAGACCCACGTGAAGACAGAGGCAGAGACGGAAGCGATGCGGCCACAAGCTAAGTTAACTCCTGAACCCACCAGAAGCTGGGAAAGATAAGGCAAGATTCTACCCTAGAGGCTTGGGAAGGACCACAGCCCTACCCACTCTGACTTCTGGACCCCACAACTGTGAGAAAACACATTTCTGTTGTTTTAAGCCACCAGGTGTGTAGCACTTTGTCGTGGCAGCCTTCAGGAAGTAATTCATGCTGTCCAGGCCCTTTGGCTGGGTAGTCAGAACACATGTTCCAAGCTGCTGCTCCAGCTCCTAATCCTCACGTGGGCGGCTTTGGCACGGTCTTTGCTGGAGTGAGTGAATATGTCCAAAGCTGAAGATAACGATCAGGAAGCCTGCCTGGCAACGGATATCCATGACACTTTCTTCCATTTCAGCTCGTTTAAATGATACTGATGTATTAAAAGACGTCTTCTGATCTCCGTATGACTCACTCCTCCTTGTCTTCCTTTCAGTTGTGTAGAGCCCAGGAGAGAAACCCCAGTATCTACAATAAACTTCTGTGAGTTTTATCTTTAAACTCATTTCTCCTATCTGCTCTTAGGGTAAGAGTGGCATCCTTTTATGCAAGGGCCTGAGCGTATTTAACTGCCTTCACACACACTCTCATTTTCTCCACTTCTTATTCTTTCATCTTTTCTTTGGATGATTTCGGAAGGTTCCTGTCCTGTCTCAAACTCTGAGGATCTCAGCACTGAATGCTGGGTGCTTGCCTGTGACTTGCTGCTTGACTTTGTTCTCTCTGAACCTCTCAATGCCTACCCAGTACTGTGTTCAATTTGTTCCTGCCTCTTTGGGCTTGACCCGGCATAACCTTCCTTGTTCTCCATCTCTCTTTGCAGCACTCTCAGAGCCTCAAGACTGTGTATTAACAAACCCTGTGATGCAGAATAATGTGACAATTTTGATGTGGATTCTCATCCCATGTGACAAGAAAAGCATAAAATATGGTGTGATATTTTTATTGAAGTTTTATGCATTGTAATTTTTATGTTCTGTTTCTCCAATCCAATCACATATTTTCCATATGCAAAATTTAGTGTTTCCATTGCAATCCATGCCTGAAACTCCACACTATTAACAAAGCTATCGTCCTTACTACCACTTAACTAAGAGATGCCTTGTAATGCTAATGACTTCATATTCCTAATTCTCATTTGTTCAACTAGATTTAAAAAACCTGGGAAAATATGGTTCTTAAATCTTACCAAGAGGGGCTTTTGCCCAGAGCTCTGTGCTTTAAAGTATCCAGTAAAGCACACACACACACACACACACACACACACACACACAAGCACACACACATTTATTAAACAAAACAGGAATGGCTCTTTTACTTGTGATCTGATACTTCATGCAGACACAGAACAACCTTCGCCATAAACCTCCTTTTCTATTATCCACACTATTCTAACTCTGGGAAAGTCTTCTCATATCTCCTGCCTTATGTCCTTGAAGAAGAGATGCCTGCATCTAAAATTCTTGAAGGTTTGTGGGTTATGCCAACTACTGACTTTAAACATGGGTACTGCTTCGGTATCCAGGAAGGACTTGAGCAAGAAAGTACTGAAGTAAGAGAAAAGACAAATTTCTTAGTTTACCCCATCTTCTCTTTCAGATGGCTTGAATGTATGAAATAAATCGTTGCATAATAAGGAATGGCTTGGCAGTCATGACAAGAGCTCATTTTGTTTTAATTCATGGTATCAAAGGTATGCAAGAAGTAGGCAGTGGGGTATAGCATATTTAAATAGTTCACTTTTTATGCATAACATTTAAATATTTAGCCATATAGTTTGTAGCCCTGCGTTTGTTCTCTTGCTCTGAGTCCTGCAAAGGAGAAGGGTAGACCTGGAGGAAGGAGCAAATTACGTCTGATGCTCTTCAGCCTGCTTTCAGGATTTTGCTCAATACAACTCTTGGTGCATTTGAGAAGTATTGATGCATGTTCTTCAGATGAACCGAAGCTAAATATCAGAGGCTGAATCTTTTTGCAGGAATGACAAAGTGATCAGTTTTGAGACTCACATTGAGGCAACCAAAATTTGCTTACCAGGGGAACCTCAGACAGAAAACAATTTAACTCAACTCTGAGTAGTATTAGTGGAGTACAGGAAGAGATAGGAAAAGGGTGCCTCTGCAGGCAGAGACAGGAAAGGGCAGTAAGAAGAGCGTTTTTCAGAATGGACCAGTCTTAAAACAGGCCTGATTCCCAAAGGTGTCATTTTTCTCTCCTGCAACTAAGAATGCAAATAAAGTTCCTTCCACAAAAGACGGAAGCAGGGACCATGAGAAGCAATCACAGGAGGAGGAAAGCGCGGGGGAAATGAGGAACCATCTGCAAATTACATGCGTAGACTTTCACCAGCCACACAGAAATGCACAAAATACATGCGGGCTGAACTTTGACTGCAGGCAGCTCTGGAGTCAGAGAACTCAACCGTCACCCCATCAGTTAAGACACTAGAAAGAAAGTAGCCAGCGTTCCCGAGTTGGACTAGCCAGAATGAGCACAGAGCATCAGGATCCTGGAAAAAAGTAATTGGTGGTTGTGTACATTTGTCAGATCATAATTACTGTAGGTGTTTATAAATGGTTCAGTTTATCATGAAGACACAATTATTTGCAATTAACCCTGCTCTCTTGATGAAATACTAAACTAACAACTTCCTCAGGCATTATCAAGAAAGAGGTCATGCCAACAAGAAATTTCATAAAAGTTCCTGTTTCCAGATAGGGTAATCCACAAAAATATACTTTTTACTGCATGAGAAAAGGAAAACAAATGAAATGGGAGTAAAGAAAATGCATAATGCAAATGCTGTGCCCTAAGATCGCTTAATATATTATGTTATCCAATCACCATAACACCAAGAAAGAAAACTGGTATGATCTCCAAACTACAAGTGAGCAATCTAAGACACATAGTGTGTAATTAATATGCCCAAGGTCATATAGCTTGTAAGTGGCCCTACTGGGATTCAAATTCAGGACATCTCATTTTAAAACCCTGATTCATAGCACTTAGCACTCAATTCCTGGCCCAAATCACATATAGTATAAGTCAACACATACAGTTGACTTGAGACCGCCCAGAGATGAAATGATTAGCTAGTGCATTAATTTCCTATTGCTGCTGTAGTAAATTATTACAAACGCAGTGGATTAAACCAACATACATCTAGGTATTATCTCATATTTCTGGATGTCAGAAGTCCAGAAAGGGTCACTAGGGCCGTACGTCTTTTGGAAGCTCTAAAGGATTATCCATTTCCTTGCCTTGCCTTTTCCAGCCTCTGGAAGCTACTCATTTCCTTGGCTCATGGTACCGTCCCCCGTCCATCTTCAAAGCCCATCACTCCAACCTCTGTTTCTGTTATCACATCTTTTTACTGACTTTGTTTCTCCTTTCTTCCTCTTATAAAGATTCGTATGATTACTTTGAGCCTACCTAGATAATCCAGGATAATTTCTCTGTTTCGAGATCCTTAATTACGTCTGCAAAGTCCCGTTCACTGTGTAAAGTAATGTACTCACAGGTTCCTGGGAGTAAAACATGGATAGCTTTAGAGGGCCATTGTTCAGCTTACCAATAGCTCTTTGTTGATTGATAGTGGCAGGTACATTGCAGATGTTTTGCCTTTATTGAGTGCTGGCAGAGTTCAGATTCTCCCATAAACAATGAAGGGTCAGAGTCTTTTCCTGGTCCTCCGCCCACCTGTATTAGACAGAACCTGCACTCCTATAATTGCAAAACAAAAGGTTCAGGGACATAATAGGAAACTTAATGTGGTCATCTCCTGCTTCTAGATGGCCAGGGGCTTAGCTTAGCAGAATCTATCAGCCAAGCATCCACACGGGCTTGTTGGAATGGGATGAGTCTGGAGAAAGCACTTGATTGAAGAAATGAGGATCTATACCCTGGGAGAATGATAGAAATGGCTTGCTTTGCATCAGAATTTACAAGCAAAATTTCATGGACTGCAAAAGAAGAATAAAAAGGGTTAAACTGACACTAAATACTTTTTTTTTTTTTGTCCTGCCCTCAGAAATGCATCACTTATTAGCTCTCTAAATAGCTTAATCATGTTGGACTCCCATTTCTTTTGAAAAATGGGAAGGATAATACCTTAGTAAAGATCACCAGGAAGATGGAACAAAATACTACTTACAATGAGAGTTTACCCCAATTCCTGGCATGTAGCTCAAAATTATGGTTACTTTACTGTGGTTCAGTGCTGCATCCAGGGGGCTTTGCAGACTTGTTGCATAACCTCTGGCTCTGTTTCTAAGAACCTTACTTTCCCTCACCAAATGATAGAAAAATAAATATTCACCTAATAGGTTTAACAAAATAAAATATTTTATCAGAGGTCACAATTCAAATGATGTAATCCATTTGCTATCAGCTTGAAACGTGGGGTTTATGTGACACACAAAAAATACACTCTACAGGCCAGGTGCCATGACTCATGCCTGTAATCCCAGCACTTTGGGAGACCGAAGGGATGGATCACGAAGTCAGGAGTGCAAGACCAGTCTGGCCAACATGGTGAAACCCCGTCTCTAAGAAAAATACAAAAATTAGCCAGGTGTGGTGGTGTGTTCCTGTAGTCCTAGCTACTCAGGAGGCTGAGGCAGGAGAATTGCTTGAACCTGGGAGCCAGAGGTTGCAGTGAGCAGAGATCATACCACTGCACTCCAGCCTGAGTGACAGAGCTAGACTCTGTCAAAAAAAACAAAAAACAAAAAACAAAAAACACTGTAAATTTGAAACGTTTTAGTATTAATAAAAGAATGTATACTAGTAAGTGATTGAGTGCTGACCAAGCCAATGATGCCTCTCTCTGTTCTGCACTTGTTCTCAGGAGCCCCCTGTTCTATAGCATCTTTTCTTTTCTCCATCTATTTAAACCGTAGTATCTTTATAATATACATCCAAGTCTCTCCTGCCCCTGTCTCATCTTGTGTCTTGCCCTTAATGCACTCAATTTTAGCTCAGTTCACATTAACTTGCGGTTTTCTATAAATAAGTCATCAATTGTATTATGAAAACCGAAGGTGCTGTGCTGATTACCTTCTCATTGGAACTCTCCAAAATCGAGGCACTCACTCCACCATGGGCTCCAGGTTTTCTTTCTGGAAGTGGATGCTGGCCTTCCTGCAGGGATCTTCAATTGGGTTTGCTCAGAAGGAGACTCAGCAACAGGGATACAGGTGCAAGTAGGAAACATAAGTAGGGGAATAAAAAAGTGAAGTGGAAAGAAAATGGGCAATAAAGCATTTGTTACTGTGGCTACTGGAGAATTCTAGAACAATGTAGAAGACGTGCCTCAGAGTCAGCCGGCCTGAGGGACTAGAGAACTACGTTACTTCCACACAAACTCCTGTAGTCGTTGTGTCTTTGCTTGAGGACTCCCAAAGGAGTGGGCAGGGGTGCTCCAGTATCTGTCTCTAGTTGGTGGCATCATGGACGTAGTGAAACCAAACTTTTGAGAAAAGAAATTTGGGATTGGTAATTGGAAATCCCCCAGGGCCAGGGTATGTGGGAGGGGCATGAGCCACAGGAATTGAAACATAAAACTAGAATAAAATCTGGACTCAAACCCCTACTTTTGCTAGACACCATCTAAAATCACATTACTCACCTTCCTTTCTCTAAACCACTTTCCCTTCTGAAAAGTGAAGATTGTAGTATCTACCCGCAGGGGGCAATGGCTCATGCCTATAATCCCAGCATTTTGGGAGGCCAAGGTGGGCAGATCTCTTGAACCCAGGAGTTTGAGAACCGCCTGGGCAACATGGCGAAACCCCACCTCTACAAAAAAAAAAAAAAAAAACGCAAAAATTAGCTGGGTGTAATGTCCTGCACCTGTGGTCTCAGCTACTTGGGAGACTGAGGTAGGAGGATTGCTTGGGCCTGGGAGGTTGAGGCTGCAGTGAGCCATGATGGTGTCATTGCAGCCCAGCCTGGGTGACAGAATGGGACCCTGTGCCCCAAACAAAAATCTACCTTTTGAAATTGCTCTAAAAATGAAATAAAATAACTGAATTAGTATAGTGTCTAGGTCATTTAAATGATAACAGTTATTATTATTATTAAGCCAGTATTAGCATAACACAATAGCCTGCATAGGTATCTAATAAATATGTACTGACTCTAAATTTATATATAATGAAATTCTATTTTAAAAGCTCCAAAAGGCATTTAACTTGAATTTTTCCTATAAAAAATCAGGGAAACCCTGATTCATAGCACTTACCACTCAATTCCTATGAAAATGTGCTCAACATCATGTCATAAAGGGATACAAGTTAAAACTAAAGTGAGATAGTATTTCACATTCACAAAAATGGCTAAAATTTTTAAATGAAGGACAATGCTGAATATTGGTGTGATTATGAAGAACTAGAACTCTCTTGCATTTCTGTTGAGAATGTTAAATATAACCACTTTTGGGAAAAAAGCAATTTTTTATAAAGTTAAATATGCACATACCCTGTGATCCAGCAATTTCACTTCCAGATATTTACCCAAGATAATGACAACATATGTCTACAAAAAGTCCCATATACAAATATTCATACTAGCTTTACTCTCAACAGCTCCAAACTGAAAAAAAGTCAAACATCCATTATTAGGGGAATAAATTATAAGAAAGAAAATGTTAAAAGATAGTATATTCTAATACTGAAATGTTACTCAACCATAAACATGAAGCAGTCAGTCCATGTAATAGCATGGATGGATATTAAACATATATACATATATACATTATATTGAACCAAAAAGCCATCCCCAAAAGACTAAACAATGTAGTCTTGTGTGTGTGTTTATATGAATTGATAGAAATCAGAATAGTGTTTTCTGGGGGATGACTGGAGGAAGCATAAGGAACATATCTGGGGTGGTGGAACGTAATGCTGATTTTGAGTTTACAGAATACATTTGCCACAACTTACTGAACTTTGTGATAAAGATCTGTGTACTTTTTTGTATGTAAATTGTAACTCAATTAAAATAATTTTAAAAAGAAAATGGCCAAGCACAGTGGCTTCCGCCTATAATCACAGCACTTTGGGAGTTTGCCAACGTGAGAAGGCTGTTTCGGGACAGGAGTTCGGTGTCAGCCTGGGTCACATAGTGAGACCCTGTCTACAGAAAAACTAAGAAATCAGCCGGGCATGGTGACATGTGCCTGTACTCCCAGATGGCCAGGAGGTTGAGGCAAGAGAATTTCTTGAGTCCAGGAGTTTGAGGCTGCACTGAGCCATGACTGTGCCATCACACTCCAACCTGGGTGACAGAGCAAGACCCCATCTCAAAAAAATTTAAAAATAAAAATAAAAAATAAATATAAATAAAACTTATCTCATGGGATGGGGCTAGACTGTGGTTAGAAGTAGATTTCTAGTCTTAAATGTATATGTTATCTTTTTAAAGATTAAAAATACATGCTAATAGGTATGTTTTTAAAGATATTAAGAGAAGATTTTCAGATTAGCCCAAAGTAGAAGGAAAAAAAGTAAGCAGAAATGAATAAAATAAGAAACAGTTGTGGGAATGGTAATTCAACCAGAAAGCATGGCACATGGCCAGTGCCTTGGGTAGGGGATCTGAGTTGGTATAAAAAAAAAATCTGATTACAGCATCACTTTCCTCTATTTTATAAAATGAAGCTATTGACCCCTTCTCATCAGAATACTATTAGGATTCAATGACATAATGTAAGTGAAATTTTTTTGTGTGTTTCTAATTTATTTTCATTATTTATTTTAGCTCTCTCTTCCTTTGCTTTTTTTTTTTTTCTGAATTTCAACTGCATAATCCTAGGTGTATTTGTTTGGATAGCTTAGGAAACAAATTTGATATTTCTTCCCTTTATCTGATTTCTTCAAAGCCACCAGTTATGTACTGCCTCTCTCTTGGGCCCTACCCTTCACATTTTAATTTCCCAGAGTCAAAGACACTTCTCAAATGAAAGAAACCTTCAGCCCAGCCCTCCTCGAGCTCTCCCAGGTACCTTACAAGAAGAGTAAGAGCTGACAAAAGATCATAGATCACACACCAGCACTACATCTCCCTCACAGTGGCCACGCCTGTGCCATCTGACTCTGTCCCTTTCCACTGCTGAGTGACCCAGGGCAGAGACCGATGTCCCCATCATGGTTTCTCAGACCTTGTCCCCTGGGAACGTCATGGGAGAACACAGACCTTGGAGCTGAGTCACATTAATGACACCGTCTTTTCAGAGACAAGCCCTCTGTCACCATGATGAGGTCTCCAATTGAAAACTCATCCTGACTCCTTCCAGCACTTACCTAGACATGCAAGTTCTGTGACTCATAACCTAAGGAACTGGAACTATTGGGACAGCCAAGAGCCTCCTCTGCATTTGAAAAAACCTATGTACCTTTGAAATCTCTCAAATTCAGAATCTTTTTTACTTTCCATTTCTTCCCATTCACCATCTGATACCTGGAGAAAGGAGGCAGGGGGCACCTACGGGTCCCTCCTGGCAGGATGCAAGGTCCACTCAACCTTGTCACTCCCTGAAGGTGCTCCTCATCTCACCACATGACAAAATGTGCCCTCCCCCATCTTCCCGAGGCTATTGAATGGAGATGAAAACATGGAAAACTCTGGGGCCGAAACCCTATAAATACTTGAAGAGTAGCTCTCTTTTCATGTCCTGTTTGAATAATATTTTTCTTTTCATGTTCTTTCATTCCTTCTAATTAGTTTATTTTCTGTGGAGTGTTGAAAAGCAAGGTCATTCTGTTAACATATATTAAAACACGTCCCTGATGTTTGAAGAATTATTTTCCATAACATCTGTAATTTTCTGGCATTCTGGATATGATGAGTAAGAGACTGGGAATCTGGGAAGTTGAGATTTCCCCCAAAAAATATCGACAATAAAAAATAAATATAAACAGACTCAGATGGAACAATTCATAGAATAGTTTTCTTTTAAATGCAACAGTAACTTTTTAAATTATAATCTGACACATTTATATGAACCAAATGCGACATGAAAGATCAGTATATAAAATATATAAGACAAGCTTCTCTGCTTGAGCCTGGATTCAGATGTCCAGAGTTATATCCACTTGGATCCTTGAAGGAACATGTCAAAAACTGGCTCTTTAAATACCATCAATATAACTCATCAATAAGACAAAAGGAAGCTTATTGCTTACTGATATAAAGGAGTATGCCATCTTTGCAGAGTTTTGGCAGTGTCTAAGAGTGGGGTCTGTAAGGTCAGAATTAATTGAGATGTGGAAGTTTGGTTTAATGAGGGTCTTTCAATGTGGTGACTTGATAAATATTGGGTAAGAATCATGATAAAGATGATTAGTGGAAATAGTAAGGACAGGATTTTGAGCTGAAGGACTCAAAGGATGCTAGGGTACAAACTGTCTGTTGCTGCTTTCCACTAAAGACTCAATGGGTCTTTAGGAAATTTGTGTAATGAACCATCCATCCATCTATTTGGCCAGGACAGTTTCAAAAAAGTAAAGCACATAATGAAGTAATGAATGTAATGAAAAAGCTGTAATGAAGATGGTGGAACAGCACAGCCAAGTTAACGCCGGCAATAAAGTGTAGTTTCTGTTTTCAGTGTTTAGGCTGAGTATAGATTCTCAAACCCTTGGAGATTTTGAAGCATAGCCAGAAAACCACTGTCACCCTGACTGTGTACCTCCTCCAGTCAGTTTTTCATGTAGGACATTCAGGGCAAAGGATCCTAGCTCTTCTCTCTATGACACCTTTATTGTCACCCAATCTTGCATTTCACTTCCATACCTTCCTTTTAGTCTGCCTCACCTCCACTCATAGCTGATGACTGATGAAGCTTCACCAGCCTTCATCTTTAGACTCAACTGTAAATAGAATCATTCATGCATTCACGATCTGGCTTCATTCTGCTTCTTGCCATCCCAGTGACGCCAAATATGTGGCCCACTCCCAGTCCAGGGACTCTATGCTGCCAGGAATCCATGTGGCTTGAACTTTTGGGAGGCCCAACTTTATTCCCCTGAGAAAGAGTGTGTCATCGAGACTACCTCCTCGTAGTTTTGAGTGAGATTTATGTTCACACAAGGCTTTGCAAATGGCAAATTTGCAAATTTATTGAGAAATGTATTGAATCCTTGAAAGGCACAATTAGACAACCAGTTTGTCTTAGTTGGTTTAGGCTGTCATTTTAAAATACCATAGGCTGGGATGCTTAAACAATAGACATTTATGTCTCAATTTTAGAGACTGAGAAGTCTATAATCCAGGTGACTGGCAAGGTAGATTTTTGTTCTAACTCCTCTTCTTATAGCTTATAGGCAGCCACCATTTCATTTTGTGCTCACATGACCTCTTCTTTGTACATACAAAGAGTAAGAGAGAAGGGAGAGAGATGCAAGCCCTCTAGTGTCTCTTATAAGGGCACTAACTCTATCATGTGGGTTCCGTCTTCATGACCTTATCTAATTCTATTACCTCCCAAAGGCCCCATCTCCAAATATCTCCACACTGGGGGGGTTACAGATTCAACATATGAATTTATAAACTTTCAGAGGACATAATTATTCAGTCCACAACACAGGTCCAAAATATTAGTCCCTTTGCTAAAGAACATTTTCTCGCCCACACCCTATTTATTATTTTTCTACTCACTACCAGACACAGGGGCATGACAAGGATGCCCTGTCAAATGAGTAAGTGTATCTTGGGAATAAATTGAGATTAAATTTGTCATAAAACATTCAAAGACACTATGCAAAGTAAATTGCCTTATCCGAGTGTGACAAGCCTGAATTAGAAAACTGGCTCTGTCACTTACTAACTTTACAACCTTGAATAAATTATTTAATATTGCTCATCCTCCACATCTTAGCTTCATTTTTAAAAATGGGGTTAGAACTACTTATCTGATAAAGCTGCTACGAGGATTACAGGTTAAAATATAATGTACCAGATATATGGTGCATAGTCAATGTAGAGTGGTTTTACTTTCTTTGGTGGGACATCTAATTTCTGGGCCTTCACATAAATACTTCTGAAAGTAATTATTGCTGTAGTTGCTATATACATTCTATCAATGTATGTCTCCAATGCAGAAGAAGAAGAAAAAGGGAGAGGGATGAGGAGAAAGGAAGACATATGAGAGAAGGAAGAGGAAGGAGACCTCATATTTATGGAGGTTTTACCATGTCCCAGGCACTGCAATGAGACTGTAACACAACTTGAATGATTGATCAGGTATCATTATAATCTCTGCTTCATAGGTAAGAAAGTTGAAGTCCAGAGACTAGGAAGTCATTTATCCAATGTGCCATAAAAGTTCTGAATTTATACATATTATATCTATTAAATCAAGCTACTCTCCCGGGACAGTGATTATTGTTCCCATTCTCATGCTAGGGAAACACAGGCGGATATTGGAGCACATAGCTCAAGCTCACAAAGCTGGCCTGACGCAGCCTGGGTGCAAGTTCAACTCTGTTCTACTTCTACATTTGACACTTTTTTTTTTTTTTTTTTTTTTTTTTTTTTGTAAATCCAAGTCTTAATACTAGGAAAATATTCTTGTGCACTTGTAGAATTTATTTTTACATTCACATTTTGTTATACTTCTTTTTTTTGCATGAAGCAAAAGCAAACACTAATTGAATAAGAGAAAAATTAAGTTTTGAGAAAACCCTTGCTAACCTCAAAAGCAGTGGTGATATTTTATTTTACTAGTTCTTGTTCCCTAGGAACAGAGGTAGGTTACATTAAGATGTAGGAACAGACTCTTCCTAGAGGTAGTTATTCACATTTTTATTCACTCAACCAACATGTATTCTGAGTTTTTTATGTGCCAAGAATCATGTTAGATTTTGGATCACAACTTTTGGATAGCAATGGTATTTTCTAAGAGTTGTTATATATTGTTTTTGTTAGGAGGAGAGAGAGCCAGGTGGATCGCAATCCAGTTACAGGGGTTTTGCACGGTAATAACAGGTACCTCTCATTGCATATGTCCTCTGGACCGGCACTGAACTGTCTTCTATGTGGTTTATCTCATTTAATTATCACAGTGATATTATCACAGGCATCATGTGAGCACTGTTGCTATTATAATAGTGTCCCTTCTTATAGGTAAACTATTGCTGGGGGTGGATAAGTGACTTGCCCAATGTCACACAGCTTGTAAGTGGTAGAGATGCCATTCAAAATCAAAGCTTCTAACCATTAAGCTGCCCTCTGATGACATCCACTCTGATGGCTCATCTCTGATGGCACATGAGATGGCAGAGTGAATCAAAGATCAGTCATGGTCAGGAGTTGGGAGATAAGATACTTTTGGCATCTAGTTCAAGCCAGTGGAGTAAGCTAGGAAGCCATACCGGGATACAAAAGTCAAATCATGAACATTAGACCAAATATAGGCAGTGCAGGGACAAGACCAGGTAAGATGCATGAGGCCATCATCTGTGAATATGAAGACCACCATACATAGTGACAAAACCAGAGAGCTGGTATCATCACACAATCGCAGCTGTGCCTTATCTGTCATACTGTTGCCATGAACACCTGCAATACATAACGGACCTTTGGAACAGAGACAAAAAAAAGTTCTTTCCTCATACCTGGAGCCTTGTAAAAACAACTTATAGATCATCTAGCCATAAATTCCCACTGCATGTGAGAGCACTGATGTCAACAAAGAGGAAGAAAATGTACCTTCCTAATAGCAACAAAGAGACACGTGTAGGAATATAGCTTAAACTTAGGGTAAAAATTCATTCATTCAGCCCTTTGTTCTCAATAAGTGGTTGTGAGCATCTACTTTGTGTCAAGTTTAAAAGTTTAGGATCCTGGGAGTAGACGAAAGTGTGAAAATAATAAGATATTTGGCCTCATGGAGAGATAGTCCAGTGGAAAGAGGAGGACACAGAACAAACTGAAAATAAATAAAAGTATTTCTGATGATGTCAAGTACTATAGAAGAAATTGCAAAATGAGCCACGTGATAAAAAGTGACTGGGGGGTGACAAACTGATAGGAAGAGACAATAAATGCTAATGCTTGGGACATCCAGTGAACTGGGCATGGAGAGTAAAGGAA
Organism: Papio anubis; assembly: GCF_008728515.1. NCBI lineage: Eukaryota > Metazoa > Chordata > Mammalia > Primates > Cercopithecidae > Papio > Papio anubis. The sequence continues at coordinate 175,704,277 of NC_044978.1, forward strand.
AGGTAGGGACTGTGGGTAGGGAGTAGGGGAGATGATGTGAGTTTTTGAAAAAGAGGTAGAATAGAACTTGTTGCATTTTGAGTGCCATGAAATATAGGTCAGATTTTATTCTGAGTGCAAAGGGAAATCACTGGTGGATGTTAAACAGTGGGCAGCGATGATATAATCTGGTTGAGGCTTTTAAAATAGCTCTGTAGCTGCAAGCTGTGGGGGGAAAAATTGAATTTGGGAAGCTGTTTTATTACTCCAGGCAATAGACAGTATTACTACGGATTAGAGTAAGTCAGTGGTTAATAAAAAACACAGAATAGATACAGGACGGATTTTGGAGGAAGACCTGCCGATGGACTGCCTGAAGGGTTGCAAAGAAATCTAGCCGAGAATAACTTCCAGATGTTTGTCTTGAGCCCCCAGGTAGACAGTGGAGCTACTTACTTAGAGAGAAGATTAGCAGAGGAACAGCTGGGGAAGCAAGAGGGAAAATGAAACTTCTGCCATTCAAAGGAGTTTTCAGGACTGAAGATACAAATTGTTGAGTCATCGGCTTATTGATATCATTTAAAGCTTTGGACCCAGATGAAATAATCTATGGACGAGTTTAGATAGATTCCAGAGTAGTCAGGAACACGCCCCGGGCAGCTGCCAGTTGAGAACTGAGACAGGAGGCACTGGGCTTCGCATTGGTGCTGCACCAATGATATGACACTTCACTGGAGTTCAGAAGAAAATGTTGTCTTTAAAAATACCACCATCCTCCCATTCAGAGAAATGCTCGGAGCTAAATTGGAGAAGAGAATAGCTAGTGAGAGCGACAGGTGAAGGGACATCGCCAGGGACACCATAGAGTCTCGAGGAAATTCAGCAGCTCAGAGGAGGTGACTCATTGTTACTCACAGCCCAGACTCTCTTTATTTTGTTTTAGTTTATTTTAGGTTCAGATAACATTGGAAGACATAAGGAGAGAGAGGAAAATCCTTCACTCTCTCTTGCTGTCACTCTCACTCTGTGTCTGTCTTACACACACACACACACACACACACATCTGAAACCAAAGCCAGTACTAGAGTGCATTACATCTTAGAGCTATCAAAGACCTCACAGAACCTTCAGGGTGCCTATTAAAGAGTCACAAAATCAAAGTGGGAAATTGTCATGACCGAGGGGGACAATATCAGAGAAAGAGAGTTCAGCACTAGGAACTACACTTTTCTGGTTTTGCTCATTGTCAGAAAAGTGTGAGTTGAGATCTGAAAAAGATAAACAATATACAAGAAAACTTGAAGAAAAGACCAGACTGGTGTGGATGGAGAATCTGTAGGTTCTGAGAACAAAGGACTGAGTAAAGCCCAGTCTGGTCTCAAAAAGCTCACATGGTGGTGGGAGACAATTTCAACATGGAGACATGAATGCCAGGAGGGAAGTGGCTGTGGGTTCAATGAAATGCTACAGGATGTGCAATTAATTCAGCCTGAAGGTTAAATGTAAAGGTTACCTTATACATGAAAATGATGAAAGTTCATACTTACATGATACAATACTCTAAAACTTGTACCTATATTTTCCTTCTTCTTCATTAATTCTCCCTTTTTTAGTCCATGTACCTTCATAATCTCTGAAACGTGCATTCTAAAGAATGCCAGTCTTATCAGTGTGATCTCTGAAGTGAGGAGGTGACAAAAAAGAATGACAATTTTTCCACACTTGTTATAAGAGGACATTTTTGGCCAGGTGTGGTGGTTCATGCCTGTAATCCCAGCACTTAGGGAAGCCAAGGCAAGTGGATCACTTGAGATCAGGAGTTTGAGACCAGCCTGGTCAACATGGCGAAACCCCATCTCTACTAAAAATACAAAAAACAAAATATTAGCTAGGCATGGTGGTGCATGTCTGTGATCCTAGCTATTTGGGAGGCTGAACTCAGGACTGGTGGAGGTTACAGTGAGCCAAGATCGTGCCACTGCCCTCCATCCTGGGAAACAGAATGAGACTCAACCTTAAAAAAAAAAAGAGAAGACGTTTTTGAAAATTATATATATTTATATAAATTTTAATGGGAAGATCAGTTTACACCTTCAGCTCCAACTTCAGCTTGTGAACTTCTTCCCACCAAAGGAGGCTGTTGCAATGAGAAGAGTCAAGTGAGGTAATGGAGGTTTTCAAAACTGTTTGACATGAAGAAGCTGGTCAGCATGCCAGTCCATAGCACCATGAAGAAGGCATGAGAATGTGCTTACACATTTTCTCCAAGAAAGAAGACAGTTTCTTGCTCTAGATTTGTATGTCTGTGTAAAAATCCTTGTTTATTCTTTCCTCAGAGGGTGAGATCCAGCCTCACTAGTTAAATGGCTTTAGGCAAGTTACTCTTTGTACATTAGTTCTCTAATCTTTCCATCAGAAAAGATGACAGTGATGATGACATGATGATAAGGAGGAAGCAAAGGAGGAAAGAAAGAAGAGGAAATCAGGGAAAGGGATGGAGAAAAAGGAGGAGGAAAAGAGAAAGAAGAAAAGAACAACAATAACAACTTCTTGATGGGGTTATATTGAAGATTAGATTAGTTGGCATATACAAAATGCTACATAGAGTGATTCCCAAGAGATGCTATTATTAATTTTCATTCAAGCAACTAACATTTATTGAGAACCTACTGTGTACAAGCTGTTCCATCACTGTAGGAAATGCAGTGATGAGTGAGGGTACCACTATCTAGTGCAAAACCAGACCAATGTTCATATACTAAGCTTTATGCCTTGGACTATAGCTTCCTCTACTCCACATTCCTGCCACCCAGCAACCTCCTGGTTTTTCTTTCACATTAATTGATGTATTGACACCTGAATCACAGTGTGCCCTTCTCCTCATGTTGTATAATCTTCCTAGAGGCAAGCATCGTCTGCTCAAACCACTCATTCAAAATCTTGACCCCAGGATTTCTGCTTTCATCATGTTCCAACAACTACCTTCCCTATAAACCAGGAAACTCAACACTCTACTCTTCTCCCTCAACTGCCTATCCTCTCACCATTCTGCATCTTTGCTCTATGTCTACCCCATAGACAGAAGCTCACCCAGAGGCATATATGGGATTGCTTGGGATCATGTGGACAGTCCTTATGTTCTAGTAGAGCAATTTTCCCACATTCAAGTGTGTATGAATCACCTAGGGATCTTAGTGAAACACAGATTCTGATTCAGTTGGTCTGGAGTGGAGCCTGAAATTCTGCATTCTAACATGTGTTAAGTTCCCAAGTGATGCTGATGCTGCTGGCCCAAGGACACACTTTGAATAGCTAAGTTCTAGTAGTCCTGATATATTAACCAGTCAGTGCCATGTTTCAGAGTTGAGCCCTGGACCCTGGAGATTCAGAAATATGACTTATGTTAGCATACTGAGTAAAAAAATACCCTTTGTGTGGATGACTCACATTGACTAAATTCATACACACAACACATACAGGCAGAGAGGCAAGAAAACAGCCCATAACAAGAAGCAACCCTCACTGGACTGAGGGGCTTAAAATACACATGGCCAGCCACTGTCTCCCTTGCATTGACTTACAGGCAAAATCAAATAATAATAAGAACATAGATTGGAGAGCATGGAATCAGAACATGCTGGAAAAATTGAATATGCATATATCTCACAACTGCTTGTGTGTCCTACCAAAAATCAAATTTGTTAGTGAGCCTCCACCCCTCTGAATCTCTGTTCTTGTTATTGTATGGCTGACAAACCCCTAACCCAAGAGATATACGCTTTCTTTACATAGGTTACAACAGTATAAATGCTTCATCTGCAACATCCATTTAAAGACAGGCATGCTACTGATCAATATTTATGTCATTTAGGTGTGGATACTGCAAAATAATAGCAACAAGCACTAACATTGAGTAAATGCTTGCTAGAAGGTAAGCACAGAGTTTAACACTTTGTACTCATAATATCACTTCAAGGTAGGTCCTACTATTATCCTATTCTATAGATGAGAAAAGAGAGGCTGGGAAAGACTTAGTAGCTACCAGAGTCAGGATTTGGACGTAGACATCTGGCCTTTGAGACTGAGCTGTTAGCCAAGAGCTGAAAAAGTGGGCATGTCAACAGAACGTATAATCCTGGAAGAAATTGATTTATTTAAAGGTATATCTTTATGTATGTTTTAATCGCTTCCTTTAGAAAGGTTTTTCTCACGTTTAAGAAGCTGCACCTTCTCTAAAATCATAGTCAGAATGGAGGAGACTCACTGGCCAGCATGTCTGGGCCTGGAAACCACTTTGCTTCCTCCATGTGCCATTTGGGAAGCTTTAGATTTGTGTTCCATGTTTGTTGGTGGAAAATGTTCAGCAGGATTTTACTGAGATGATTGAACAATGATTTGTAGAACTATAGATACATATAGGTAGCTAACTATAGGTATCTCAATGTGGGAAAAGTTGGTCAAAAATACTTACTATAATTTTACTCTGCATAGAACTAGGTGCAACAGAGTATTTCAAATAAAATTTAAAAAACAAAAAGATGTAGGTACAGTGTGCAGAAGACCCTTGGTTAGGTCACTTTGAATTAGTTTTCTGTATCCTACAATACCGGAATGCATTTGCTTATTGAACTGAACATTTCCAGAGGGTGAAGCTGAAGTTCAGACCCACAGGACGCAGGGCCTCAAAGTGTGTCCTTAGCATCAACAGAAGCCCGTAAAAAATTCTCACACTCTGAAGTTTAGGTAGGAAAGACATACATAAGATTCGTTTGTCAATATTTTAAAATCACATTTAAGACTTAGTTTGTTAATCACAGGTTCTGTTTCCTGGCTCTGAGCAAATGATAGAAAGTGAAATGGCGTAACTGTCAACTGGGTGCAGCAGGAGATGCTGGAAGGTTTAGATGTAAAATTATGTAACTTTCCGCATCTGGGTGAGGCTCTGGTAAGATCTCTGTCCTCTATGTCCTCCCAGGGAATCTTAATTTTATGGGGAGGGAGATAAAGAGAAAAAAATCTGCAAAGGAACTAAAGAAGTGAGAAAGATTTTTTTAAATCTCTTTTCTTGCCTAAAAGGTGACAGACTAAACCAGAACAAGATATTTGCATAATAAAACACCAGCAGAAATGAACTAGGCTAACTACGCAAAAGGTGATGTAGGGCTTGCAGTCAGCAGAGGTACTCACACATTTTAATAAGTTCCAGGTTTCAGCCTATGTCTGAGTATATTGGAATCAGCATGAATGTGGAAGTCAGAAAAAACCTATTCTGCAACATAACCTTTGACAATGGTCTTGATCCCTAACCCCCTAGCCCCACACCCATATAGTAGACTTAGTACCAGATGAATGGCCCAAATGAGGCATTCTCCCTCTGTTCCTCCCATCTCTCTTTGGTAAAATGGGGACATTAATGCCCATCTCTGAGTTCTGAAAATTAAGCATAATAATAAATGCAGAGAGTCTGCTACACAGTAGGTTCTGGAGGTGAGCATCCCTGCCCCTCACCAGCATTAAAAATTAAAAAGTCATTTTCATATTGGAACATTTGGAGTGGACGCCTCAAGGATTATGAATTCTATTAATATTTGTCTCTCAAATAAAAGAACAATTGGGGGGAAAATTGCACCCAGCCAAATCCATTTTAAATGGATGAGAGTGGAGCAGAAAATAATGAAGAAGAATGTAGACAGATACAAAAAGGGACTTAGACCATTTTGCTGCTAATAGGTGCCACAGACAGTTCATTACTGATAAATGTAGAATAATGATGTTCTTAATGAGTCTTTTCACGCACAAATTCATCATAAAACAAGAGGATGAGGTAAAACAAAAAGTCTTTGAATAGCACTCATGCAGCAGGGAAAGCAAGGATAATTTACATCCCCCAAAAAGCTACCGATTTAATAAAGCCTTCTGAGATTGCCTTCATTGTGTCCCAACTTAATAGCTTTTCTTCTCATATCTTAGAGGTAAATTTCAACCTGCCCCACAGTTTGGGGCAACTAAAAGAGACCGAAAGAGGTAGCACTGCTGCTTGTGTTTAAAAGTTCTTATGACCCCTTGTTAGTGATTGGACCTTGAGTCATTATCTGTGCCTGAAGTTTCTCATTATAATATGAGGATAATAATTCCTATTCTGGGTGCCTCACACTTGATTGGTGTCATAGGCTGAACTGTGTCTCTCCCAAAATCCTTATATTGACGTTCTAACCCCCTCAGTGCATCAGAATACCACTGCATTTGCAGATAGGTTCTTTAAAGAGATAGTTAGATTAAAATGGTCATTAGGGTTGGTGCCAATTGAATATGACTGGCGTCTTTAGAAGAAGAGGAGATCAAGGCACTGACACACACAGAGAGAAGGCCATGTGAGGACACAAGAGGAAGGCAGCCATATATCTACAAGCCAGGGAAAGAGGCCTCAGAAGGAGTCGGTTTGCTGACACCATGATTTTGGACTTCCCAGTCTCCAGAACTGTGAGACAATAAATGGTTGTTCAAGCCCTAGAAAAAAAATACAGTTCAGTGCTTGATGCTCAAAAACTGGATGAAGATTTTTGTTCACCCACTCCGTAAGTGTCACCTCACTAAGCCGATGGCAGCTACAGATGAGGATGTCAGACGCAGATGCTGTGTTCAAGTGCTTTTTGCATTAACAGTGCAAAACATGGTAAACATTTTAGAAGTTATAGCCATTACTTTCTCCTGCCTTCTATGTACATTTAAAGGACGGTCTCTCTGTGTGTGCAGAGTTCTAAATAAAGGATTCTATAAAATAATAGAACCAAATCAAGTTGACATAATTTTAAATCAATACTACTAAATACCTGTGGTACACAGAATTCTAAGAAGGCCTGAAAAACTCCCATCCCTTAATGTATGTGCCCTGTATAAGCTCTTCCTCCTGAGAGAAGCTAGGTCTGTGAAATATGATATATATAAAGTAATGCTAACATGGGAGTGATTTTTATATCACCTTCACCTGATAATGTAACCTAATCAAATCACATAATTTAACATAAGACTTTGTCCCACCAAAGGGAGAGATTCTCCTGCTGGCTCTGAAAAGTAAACCACAGGTTGCAAGACAGTCATGTGACTAGGATACTAGGTTGGCCACCAGGATTGAGAACAATGAGCAACTCCTGGCCAACAGTCAGCAAGAAAACAGGGGCATCCGTCTTGAAACCACCAGGAGCTGAATTTTTCCAACCACCTGAATAAGAAAGGAAGAAGACCTACAGCTTCAGAAAAAACTGCCACCCTGGCCAGCACTTTGATTTCAGCACTTGATCCAAAGATCCAGCTAACCTGACCCAAGGGAACCAGGAGATAATGAATGTACATTGTATCAAGCTGCTACTTTAGGGGTAATTTGCTGTGGCAGAAATAGGAAACAAATACAAGACCAAAATGTTGACCTTCCCCAACACACACACACGAGCAGACAGACTCTCACACTCGTATACATGCACACACTATTTTGAGAAAGTTATATCTTAATTAGTAACTAGTCTTTACTCATCACAGGTGTTTCCTTTTCTTTAGTAGATAATCAAAAACTAGATTAAAGAAAATAAAATTCTCCCTACTTCTCTCTAACCATGAAAGAAAGCAAAATTTATGCCAATATTGCAATCCTAGGTTTAGACGAAATAAAAGGACAGGCTAGATTATGGGATGTCCTCAGCAGCAGGTATTTCCTAATAAGAGATCAAATGGCAGACAGGCAGTTTGTAGGTATATTAGTCCAAATTCACACTGCCATAAAGAAATACCCAAGACTGGGTAATTTATAAAGAAAAGAGATTTAGTTGACTCGCAGTTCCACATGGCTGGGGAAGCCTCAGGAAACTTACAGTCATGATGGAAGGTGAAGGAAAAGCAACTACTTTCTTCACAGGGTGTCAGAAAAAAGAAAGAGGACAGGGAAAACTGCCAGACACTTTTAAAGCATCAGCTCTCATGAGAACTAACTCACTATCATGAGAACAGCATGGGGGAAACCACCCCCACCCCCATGATCCAAGCGCCCAGGACCAAGTCCCTCCCTAGACACATGGGGATTATTGGGATTACAATTTGAGATGAGATTTGGGTGGGGACACAGAGCCAAACCATATCAGTAGGAAACTTGTTTTTGAAAGTAGAAAAAAATAAAGGTAAACATAAATTCTTGCTCTGTAATTTGCCATCTGAGCATGGCTAAATTTTAAATCTCGCTACATCCAAGTGTTGTCATCCATAAAGTAGGGACAATAATGCCCATTTCATAAAACATTTCCTTTTTTAAAAAATTGAGATATAATCATATACTTAAAATTCAACATTTTAAAGTATGTAAATCAGTGTTGCTTTCTTGTGTAGTGACAGAGTTGTGCAACCATCATCACTATCTAATTCCAGAATATTTCCTCATCCCAAAAGCAATCCTTGTACCTATTAGCAATCACTTTCCATCTCCCTGTCTTCCAGTCTCTGGCAACCACTACTCTACTTTTAGTCTCCATGGATTTGCTTATTTCAGAAGTTTTGTATAAACTGAACCATCTGGCTTCTTTCACTTTGCATGATATCTTCAAGGTTCATCCATGTTTTAACTTTATGAGATTTTTGTGATTAAAAAAAGCCTTCATCCAAAGGCATAGAAGTTATGTCCACCCATCATTTCAGGCACTGTAGATTCTTGCTCACAACATCCTTGGCTGAATGTTCTTCAGACTCTTCTTGAAAACCTCCAGGCACTGGGAACTCACTATCGACAAAAGTTGACTTTCACCATGGCTGCAAAATTCTGACTGTTTAACAATTCATCCTTGGATTGAAACACAATGAACATCCCATTAACTGTCACCAATTAATCCTTGTTACACATTGAGTACTGCTCCCCAACAAATGGTATATTGAACTTCCAATCCCCAGCACCTCAAAATGGAAACTCACTTGGAACTAGCCTTAATAGGTAAACTCAAGTTAAGGCAAAGTCTTTAGGGTGGACCATAATCCAGTGTGACTCATTTTTGAAAAAGGAAATTTGGAGGCAGAAAAACACAGAGAGAATGTTGTGTGAACATGAATGAAGGCAGAAATTGAGATAATGCTTCTACAAGCCAAAGAGTACAAAAAATTGCCAGCAAATCTCTGGAAAATAAGGAAGAGGCTTAGAACAGATTATTCCTCCACAATCCTCAGAGGGACCACCCCCCCCCCAACACACATCGACTAAAACATTGATCTCATATTTCTAGTCTCAAGAACTGTGAGACCACAAATTTCTGTTTCTAAGAGCCATCCTGTCTGTGGTAATTTTTACAGAGACCCCAAGAAACTAATATAGTCCTAGTTTTCTGTTCTGATGCCATGGAGATTGCCTCTTTCTTCCCCTATTTGACATGAGCTTACCTGTTCCATCTTGAGGGCTCTTCTCCAGCATCGGGGTCATCTTGCTTCAGCCAAGCTCCCTGCAGTCTGCTCCCTGGATCCTCTGCTCTCCTCCCAGCAGACAATGGCTAATAAATAAATACATGTTTTCAGAATGCAGATTGAGGCTTGAACAGTAAATGTTAACACACAAAATAATTTCCTTTGCCAATTTGTTTGAATCATTGTACTCTACACTCTGTATAGGAGAGTCTCACATTATTCAGTACCTGCTGGAATTTTAGCAAAATTAATAAAGAAGGTTGATGTAGGTGATTTGGGCTTGATGTAGGTGATTTGGGCTTGACCTGAGTGGAGCTTCCTCCAGAATACATCCCAAATGTTTTGCACCATTCTTACATCTCTTATCCGAGTCAGGCCATCATCACTTCCCATCTAAACTTCTGAGGCAGCCTCCCAACTGCTATTTCTGACTCCATTCCTGTCTGCCTTATGGTTCATCCTCCACTCAACAGTGATATTTTTTAAAGCACAAATTAGATTATGTATTAATATCTTTGAATTCATTTTCACTACGATTAGATGAAAATCCTCACCTTGGTCTACACAGTCCTATAGGATACAGCCCCTGCTAGCCTCTCCAAAGTTGCCTCCTATTTTTCTCCTCCATTCCTCAGCAAGCTTCCTCTATGTCTGAACACACAAGGTCATTCCCACATTTGGATTCTTATCAGAAATCTTCCCACTTCATGAGACATTTCTCTCCCTCCAGATCTTTATTTTTTGTATATCTAGATTTTTAATTATTGAGATTTCAACTCAACTGTCCCCTCCTCAGAGAGGTCTCACTTGGTCACCCTAACTAAAGTTGTGTTCTCTACCCCATGTTTCTCTTTATTCCAGGATTCCTTAGAATAAGGAATTCTGGATTAGATAAGGGATTAGATAACTAAGGATTAAATAAAGGAATCTAGTCTCTATCTCAGGATTCTAAAGAGAGAGAGTGTGTGTGTTTATGTATGTGTGTGTGCATTCATACATGTCTGCCCCAAATTTTTTATTTTCCAAAATTAACTGATATCTTTATATGTTTATTATCCATCTTATTCACTACTCTATTTCCAGCATTCAGAATAGTGACTGGCAAACAATAGTTGCTCAATACACACTTGTTGAAGATAGGGATGCCCACTATCACCACTCTTATTCTGAACATAGTACTGAAAGTCCTAGCCAGAGAAATCAGGCAAGAGAAAGAAATAAAAGGCACCCAAATAGGAAAAGAAAAACTCAAGCTTACTCTCTTCACTGACGATATGACTCTATATCTAGAAAACCCTAAAGATTCCACCAAAAGACTCCTAGAGCTGATAAATGACTTCAGTAAACTGTTAGGATACAAAATCAAGGTACAAAAACCAGTAGAATTTCCATACACCAACAATATTCAAGCTGAGAGGCAAAATCAATAATGCAATCTCATTTACAATTGCCACAAAAAGAAAAGAATATTTAGGAATACAGCTAACCGAGGAGGTGAAATGTCTCTGCAGGGAGAATTACAAAACATTGCTGAAAGAAATTAGGTATGACACAAATAAAAGAAAAAGCATCCTATACTCATGAATTGGAAGAATCCACATCTTTAAAATGGCCGTACTGCCCAAAGCAATGTACAGATTCAATGTTATTCCTATCAAACTACCAATGTCATTTTTTCACAGAATTAGAAAAAAATTTTCTAAAATTCATATGGAAACAAAAAAGAGCCCAAATGCCCAAGACAATTGTAAGCAAAAAGAATAAAACCAGAGGCATCACATTACCCGATTTATGCTAAAAGGCTGCAGTAATTAAAACAGCATGATACTGGTACAGAAACAGACATATAGACCAATGGAACAGAATAGAGAACCTAGAAATAAACACTTACGTTTACAACCATCTTATCTTCAACAAAGTCAACAAAAATAAGCAATGGGGAAAGGAGTCTCTGTTGAGTAAATGGTGCTGGGACAACTGGCTGTCCATACATAGAGGAATGAATCTGGACCTCTACCTATCACCATATGCAAAAATTAACCCAAGATGATTAAAGACTTACATGTAAGACCTCTAATTCTAAGCATCCTAGAAGAAAGCCTAGGAAATACCCTTCTTGAGATTGGCCTTGGCAAAAATTTATGGCTAAGTCCTCAAAAGTAATTGCAGGAAAAACAAAAGTTGACAAATGTGACCTAATGAAATGAAATAGCTTCTGCACAGGAAGAGAACTATCAACAGAGCAAACAGGCAACCTATAGAATGGGAGAAAATATTTGCAAACTATGCATCATCTGACAAAAATCTAACATCTAGGACCCATAAGGAACTTAAATGACTCAATAAACAAAAGACAACCCCATTTAAAAGTGGGCAAAGTGTAATTCCACCGAGGCAGGCAGATCACTTGATCTCATGAGTTGGAGACCAGCCTGGGCAGCATGGTGAAACCCCATCTCTACAAAAATACTGAAAAAGATTAGCAGGGTGTGATGGTATACACCTGTAGTCTCAGCTACTCAAGAGGCTGAGGTGGGAGGATGGCTTGACCTGGGGAGGCTGAGGTTGCAGTGAGCCTAGATTGTGCCACTGTACTCCAGCCTGGGATATAGAGCCAAGCCTTGTCTCAAAAAAGAAAAAATAATAATAAAATAAAAAGAAAAGAAAAACGTAACCAAAAGACATGTACAGATAACTTCTCAAAAGAAGACACACGAGAGGCCAACAAACATATTTTTAAAATTCTCCACATCACTAATCATTAGAGAAATACAAATCAAAACAACAAGGAGAGGCCGTTATACACCAGTCAAAATGGCTTTTGTTAAAAAGTCAAAAAAAAAAAAAAACCACAAACCCAACAGATGTTGGCAAGGCTGTGGATAGAAGAGAATGCTTATACTATTGTTGGTGGGAGTGTAAATTAGTTAAGCCACTGTGGAGAGCAGTTTGTAGATTTCTCAGAGAACTAAGAGTTAAACTATCATTCAACATTCAACCCAGCAATCTCACTCCTGGGAATATACCCAAAGGTATATACACCATTCTACCAAAGAGACATATTCATTCACATGTTCATTGGAGTCCTCTTCATAATACCAAAGACATGGAATCAGCCTAAGTGCTCATCAATGATGGACTGAATTAGGAAAATATGATACGTATACACTATGGAATACTACACAGCCATAAAAAACAATAAAGTCATGTCCTTTGCAGCAACATGGATGCAGATGGAAACCGTCATCCTAAATGAACTAATGCCAAAACAGAAAACCAAATACTGCATGTTCTCACTTACAAGTGGAAGATAAATATTGGGTACATATGCTCATACAAATGGAAACAATAGAAACTGGGGACTCCTAGAGTGGAGAGGGAGAGAGAAGATTAAGGGTTGAAAAAAACCTCCCTATTTGGTACTATGCTCACTACCTTGCTGATGGATTCATTTGTACTCCAACTGCAAACGTCAACATCATGCAATGTACCTTTTGTAAAGAACCTTCACATGTACCCCCTGATTCTAAAATAGAAGTTCACAAAAGAGAAAAATACACTTGTTGAAAGAAAAAAATGAATACATGAATAAATAATGGTGGAAAAAGAAATTGGAAGATGAAGCCAGCTTTGGAGCGGGAACATCTCTGAATTATACACAAAACTACTGTTCTGTGCTAAGGAAGTGTGGCAAATGTTCTCGGAGGCAAGCTGCAGTTGGAAATTGCTTGGTGAGGTGCACTTCTCTGCCCATGTGCCATAGTACTCCTCTTTTCCACTATTTCAAGTTTTTGTGTAATGTCCAGAGGAGTTAAGAGTAAAGAATCTGGTATAGAAAAGCATGTCGCAGACTCCAAAGTCACAAGCAAAAGGCACGTGGCAGATCACTCTCTTTACTCTGAACATTTTTCCAGGGACCAGCTGGATTCTTACATGTATCACATCAGGTAGGTTAAAAAACCCAGAATTATTGTTTTCCAGAACTTCTCTGTCTGTAGACTTTCCAGGAGTTGCTGAAGATTTGGCTATTTTGCTCTCTAACCACTGACAACATGTCTGTGCCTCTCTGGAAGAAATCAGCTAGAGGAGGCGTGTTTGTTAAAACAGCCACAGACCATCCCCAGACACAGAGCTGGAGGCCTGGCCCAGGGGCAGCCCAACCTGGAACAAATCAGCTCCCAATGAGATCCGCCCGAGTGGGAAATGGCTGACGGCATGCCACCTTATGCTCCACACCATCTGGCTCCCTGCACGCCCTTCCTTGCTGGAGTTTTAATTTCCGAACCAGACGCACTGCCACAATTATGCTTTACTTCATTTTATGCATCCTGCTGTGGGAACACAGAAGCTCCTGGTAATTAAACGTCTACTTTGTGAACAGAGAGGAAATTTCCACACTTAACCATTGCTCTATTTGTTGGAGATAAAGCAGGGGAAATCCCAGGCCTTTAGCACCTGGGATAGATCCCAAGTGCCCTGGGCACTGACCCATAAAATCCAAAAGCAAATCTATGTGGGATGGGGAGACATTGGGGTACAGGGGGATGTGGAGTTTGATGAAGTCTCTGTTTGGTCTCTTACCAGCTGTGTGTCTTTGAGCTACTGCTTCTACTTTGTGAGCCACAGTTTCCCTATCCATACAAGGAGGAAACCAAGTGAGGCAGAAGTAAATTTTAGTAAGATAAGACACGCCAGTGTTGCACTGGAGCATGTTCTGAGCTCCATGCCTTGTTTTTTTAAGCACATGTAGACAACTGGACCTGCTGGTCCTATGAGGCACAGATATGAATTCTATTTGGCATACATAACCTTCAAAAATAACTCCAATATTTGAAAACCAAGGGATGGCATAAATGGTTTCCTGTTGACTTCCAAATTCTCCTGAAAAAGTGAAAGATTTGATTATGTGGGGAGCACTTTCCTACACAGCAGCAATAGGCTGGGGCTGAGACACACCTTTAGCAAGGAATTCTTGAGACTAGCACTTACTCCAAGTGTCAAGTGCCTGTCAGGTGCCTTGGAAACTTGTTTAAATGCAGATTCACATTTAGTGTTTCTGGGGTTGAGCCCTAGATTCTGTATTTGTAACAGTGGCCCGTGATGTGGATGCAGGTGAGAATGGTGCCCATTTTAAGCAGAGGGGGGTTGGTGAGGCCTGAGCACACTGCAGCTCTCCCTTCTCTTCTCCTCCCTGTTGTCTCCCAACCCCAGGGATGAACAACAGGTGTCATTCATCACTACACTCACTCTACTGTCTTTCTTTATTAGAGCTCTATAGTTCTATACCTGCTAACTTTGCTCATTTATTACTTGCCAACTTAAGAATACGTTTGAATATCTGACCCAGCTTTAAAGGGTATTTGGTAGCCCCAGTCTGTTTGTATCAGTCAGAGTCCTACGAGGAAAACAGGCATCATCGTTATTTTCAGTAGAGAGGATTTAGGTTACACAGGTAATGCAGAAACTCACAGTAAATTAACCCAGAGATAAGCAGTGGCAAGCGGCCATGGAGCCCTAGAGGAAAGAGGGACAAATGGAAGAGGCAGTATCCCCAGAGTCCAGGGTCCATATGGGGTCCCCTGGCAGACCCTGGGACCCTGGCAAGCCTGTTTAGCAGAAACTGGAGTCACAGAGATGATCAGTTGCTAGCAGAGATGCTGCTTGAGACAGACAGACAGAAATGGTGAGAGGTGTCCTGACTCCTCTCTTTCAATTAGTAATCTACACCAATGCCTCCCATTAGATAAACCCATCTGGAAGACAGCTGGCATGGGAGACAGAAGAATCCAGCCTGCAGTGGTCAGAATCCCCTCCCATGTGAAGCAGAGAAGCAGTGGGGTAAAATTGGATCTGAGGGCAGAGAAACCAGCTCTGGTACACTGCCCTTGGGTACATCCTCACTGCTGTTAAATGAAAGGAACACCTTAGGCTAGATTCTTAAAGAGTCAAAATGTTTTTCCACATTTTCTTAAAACTGAAAGGTAAAAAATCATACACCATTCAGCACCTTAAGAGGTTGTAACACTCTTGAAAAATTGGAAAGAGCCCTTGCTTAGGCATAAAGAAAAATATGCCATGGTCCAAAAATTGCCATATAATTATCAAATGACCTTGATAAACTGATCTGATTGATTTGGCTTCCATATCCTTATTTGTTAAATTGTAATAATGATGCTTCTCCACCTACTTTATAGGATTTTTGTATGTACAAAAATAATAGGCTGGGTGGGCTCATGCCTGTAATCCCAGCACTTTGGGAGGCCTAGGCTGGAGGATCATGAGGTCAGGAGATCGAGACCATCCTGGCTAATGCGGTGAAATCCCGTCTCTACTAAAAAAAAAAAAAAAAAAAAAAAAAAAAAAAAAAAATTAGCTGGGCATGGTGGCGGGTGCCTGTAGTCCCAGCTACTTGGGAGGCTGAGGCAGGAGAATGGTGTGAACCCAGGAGACGGAGCTTGCAGTGAGCCGAGATCGCGCCACTGCACTCCAGCCTGGGCAACAGAGAGAGACTTGGTCTCACAATAAATAAATAAATACTACTAATAAAAATATTTTTCTTATTCATTTATTCACTGAAAGAGCGATTCATGAATGCCACCAAGCATCATGGTTTCCATTGGTCATGGGATGTCTCCACTAGGAAACTTTCCTGAATCTCATTCTGTATTAGGCATTATATTGAAGGTCCTACATGTGCTTCCAAAGCCCCTGTGCTTCCCTATTACACTGGGCAGGGTCTAATAAGGAGACAGAAGCCATGACAAAATCTGAAAGGAGACAGAAACTGTACCAATATTTAAACAAGGGCAATTTAATATAAAATATTATCAACTTGAAGCAAGAGACACCTGTATCACCACACTTATAACATTGATTATTTGTTTCCCCACCAGACTGAAGTTTCCTTTACAGCAGGAACAATATCTGTAATTCATCATTTTGATCTTAAACTCCAAGTCTCTCCATACCTAAGCATAGTATTTGACATTCAGTGACTGATGGATTATTGTTGAGTAAATGAACAGAAGGTTACAATCTAAGGGGAACAAAAGTTTCAAAGCATTGTAGTCGCTAAGTAGACATGATATAGTGCAGTTCTGGATGAAGGCCAATGAAAGAAAGATAGGAACTGACATTACCAAGAGAGAAACATCTGCACATACAGGAGGAACAAGAGAGAAAGACATATTCTGGAAACTACTGGTTATCCAGCTTTGCTAAGCATGAGTTTTGAGGAAGAAAGTAACATAATATGGAGTTGGAGACAGAAGGCAGAAGATACGCCAGGAAAATGAGTTTCAATCACACCTAGTTGGAGGAAAGTCATTAAAGAGGTAGGGCAGGAGATACGACAGAATGGGAGATGTGGGGTGGCAGATCATCCCGGCCCTCTGCCAGGGGTGCTTTGGTTAATTGGAAAGGGCTGTAATTTTGAGAAGTAAAATATGCTGCATTTTATGTATGTGAACACAAATGATACAATTAAAGAAAACCAATTTATAAACAAACAAAAAAAAATCTATAAACAAAAACCAAGTACTGTAAGTTCTTGCTATGAGCAATCCTACATGGTTAATTCAAATACGATAAACAGTCATGGAAATGTTTCTGTATTTCATAAAAGCTGGGTAGCTGAAATAAATACTGCTGTTGAATCAAACAGTGCAAACAGTACTTTTGAACTCCGCTCAAAGGAGCTACCACCAAGTGACGATACCTGGGATTGAAATTGAGCAAAAGAAGATGTATTTCAAGTGCTTTTTGTCAATATAGTTTTTACTAATAGCTTCAAAATAAAAGCTCAAAATCACGATATGCAAATTCCTATGAAGACACATAAAGTGAAACTTTTCTTCACTCTTATTCTTTCCCCATAAATTCACACATGTCACATAAAATTTAACAAAACCATTCTATTTTGGATATACTGTTCTTGAAGGCTTTGCATTTAGTAAGTTGGCAATTTACCTAACCCCAGTGTGCCTTAGTTTTCTCATCTAGAAAGGGGACATAATTGCTATTTCCTAGTTGACTATTTAATAATTGTTTCAAAATATATTTTTAAGAAACAAAATATGATTGGAAAAAAGTTTCTAAAAAGCAAGAACTATTTTTTTACCTCACGTATATTTTTAATTCATTCTCAGTGAACTATAATTTAATGAAATTATCGGGTAGTATCCCCAGTTACCAAGGAAAAATGAATCAAAAAACATAAATGATTTATATATAAAGATCTTTACACATGCCAGTTGGCATACTTAAGTTAAAAAAAAAAAAAAAAAAAAAGATAAATGGGGCCTGCCTATGCAGAGAGAAACATTCACTAAAGGAAAAAAATAAGATTAAATTTTTTGCCTACAACATGCTGAGAAGAACAAACCGCTTCTATCATTGAGAACTCCTCATTTATTTAGCACTGCCTAATTAAAACCAAGTTTCTAAGGCAAGAATGCCTCATAAATTTTACCATGTAATAAACACATAGTTTTATTTATTGTTTAATTAAATTAATTATATCTTGATATTTGCATTTCTATCAATCAGACTTTAAATTATATTGGTGCTTCAATTGATGTCCAAAGTTCCTCTAAGTAACAGTTGCCTTATCAGTTAAAAGAAAAAGGTTGGGGGGGAACAGCTAACTCATGGCAGATGTGAGGATTTGACCATGATTGTGCTTATGTGAGCCTTGCATGTGGTATACAAGAAATACACAGTGAACGTTAATATTTTTTATTTTAATCATAATTGTTTCAATTGCTGCTATTAATAAAAGCTCTTAGAACATCATCTAACACGCCAATTTGTCAATAATTTTAAATTACTATATATTACATTAAAAGATGCATAATACATGATTTATGGGTTAAATAGAGATAAGAGGATATTAAGACATAATAGCCTATGTCTTGATATACCCTTGCTTAATAAAAGTGGTTAAATTTGTGTCTATTACCACCCTCCAAAAAAAAAAAAAGTCACATTGACCACCAAACTTAGAGTAATTCAAAACATACAGGGGATTTCAAATAGACCTCCTTCTCTTACATACTTGCATGTTTGTTGTTGTTGGTTTGGTTTGGTTTTTGTTCTTTTTGGGGCTTAGTAGGAAAAGATTTCAACCAGAGATTAAAGTTGCCAGTACACTGCCTGGTTTTAGTGAAGCGAATAAGAAGTCCATTGGACTTGGGGGAAATAATATTCATTCAAGTACAGAACCCAGGGTGACTCGTTAGTTTTGTGAATGTAATGTAGATAGGCATACATTCTTTTAAGGAAATATGATAAACATGGTTTTTTTTCTGAAATAATGTCTTACTAGCAGCTTGAACATTTCTGGAGAGAAGAATGGGTCTAGAAGCCTCTTGAAAGTAAGAGGAAAGAGACAAAGTCGGCTACATAGTAAGAGCTCAATAATACGTGTTGGTTAAACTAATAAAGAAATGAATCCCAATCTTTTTCATTTTCTTAAGCTTCAACATTACTAGTTATAGATATTGCTGTGGTGTTTGAAGACATAGTTACTGCGATAAATTGGCAAGAATGCAAATTGGTACATTTCTGGAAAGCTAGTTTGAAACATAGAGCAAAAGCTTTTTAATTGCCTTTACCCATTATGGTCAAGGTAGAATAGTTTTTGCAGACAAAATTCTCAGTGCAAAACTAAGAAATGCTGAAAAACATATTTTTTAAAGAAAATCTACCAAAAATAACAGAGAGCTATTAAAGCGGCAAGTACTTGGAGGCCCAGAGTTGACAGAGGTGATTATAATATTTGGCACCACTTTTTATCTCAATTGATGTTTTTATGTCTCAAGAGCAGCTGACAGGCTCACAAGAAGAGAAGAGCTTCCAGAATTCTGATGGGGCTATAAGAGAGTCCTGGAATACATCTTGAGTTTAAAAAAAAAAAAAAAATGCATTTTAGCTGGAATTCCAAATGACTGAATCTAGCACAATGAAGCAGACTTCACAAAGACTAAGTGTCAACCTCCAAGAGAAGGCTAAAGAGGTATAATAAGTAAATTTAACATGGGATTCTCAGACAGGAAAATACATTAATTAAAAGCTAAGGAAATTTGAATGTAACATTTAGTTTACAATGATGTATCAGTATTTGTTTATTAACTGTGACAAATTACCATACAATGTATGATGTCAATAATATGGGAAACTAGATGTGAGGTACATGGAAACTCTATGTGGTATCTCAACATTTTCTTGTTAATATAACATTGTATTAAAAATTAAGTCAATCAAAAAACAAAGATGTGACATATATAAATGGAAAAAATTATCTAATTAAAAACAGAAATTGACATACTGCGTAAAAAATTAAGAACAAACAAAAACCTTTGTAACTCAAAATAGGCAGACTCTAAATATAAAGATACTAAGAAATTGGAAGGCCGGGCACAGTGGCTCATGCCTGTAATCCTAGCACTTTGGGAGGTCGAGGTGGATGGATCACTTGAGGTCAGGTGTTCGAGACCAGCCTAGTCAACATGGTGAGAAACCCTGTCTCCACTAAAACTACAAAAATTAGCCAGGTGTGGTGGCAGATGCCTGTAGTCCCAGCCACTCAGGAGGCTGAGGCAGGAGAATGGCATCAGCTGGGAGGCAGAGCTTGCAGTGAGCCGAGATCGCGCCACTGCACTCCAGCCTGGATGACAGAGCAAGACTCTGTCTCAAAAAAAAAAAAAAAAGAAATTGGAAATAAAAGAATATAAAGAAATATGCCATAGAATCACTAAGCAAAAGAAATCTGACAAATATTAGAATATCAGAATATTATAGTTAATTGTATTCATTATAAATATCAAAAAGTGTAATATTTTATTTAAAATATCAAAATCATGATGTTTAACTGGAAAGTTGATCGAAAGAGGGATACTTTATTATTTTTAAAGTATCAACTTATTAGAATTATGAAGAACTATTGTTTTTCCTTTAATAAAATAGACTAAAAATATGTATCACAAATACTGACAAATCTAAAAAGAGGAAAATACAAATGTTCCATCATCAAAGGAATCTTGGCACACGCTTCTCAGTCACTGATAGAATAAGGCATTGATAAAATCAGATAAAAAATAAGAAAGGATATTGAAGATTAAAAATAAAATTTAAAAATTCTGCCTACTTAACACTTACAGAAGACTATAACCAATATTTGCTTTCAATAAAGCTTGAAAGTAACAACATAAGGATAACTATTTTTTAACTTTGAAAATAAGTAAAAACTTCTAAATTAACAACGGGTCAATAAAAATTAGAAGGCATTTTAAAGTAAATAAAACTTAAATAAATGTAAATATAATCTCAGCACTTTGAGAGGCCAAGGCAGGAGGATCACTTGAGGCCAGGAGTTTGAGACCACCCCTGGGCAATATAGCCAAACCTTGTCTCAACAAAAAGTAAACAAATTTCCAAGCATGATGATGCACACCTGTAGTCCCAGCTACTCAGGAGGCTGAAGTAGAAGGATTGCTTGAGCCCCAGAGTTCCACATTACAGTGAACTATGATTGTGCCACTGCAGTCCAACCTAAATGAGAAAATGAGAACCTGTCTCTGAAGAATAAAACTATAAAAAAAATAGATGTAACTAAAAATTGTCTCACTGGATGAGGTTACACTCTAGTTAAGATTTCTAGGCCTAAGTATATATGTTTTTTTTTAAAGATTAAAAATACATGGCCTAGACATGTTTTTAAGATATTAAAAGAATGTCAAATGAGCTCAAAGTGGGAAAAAATAAGCAGAATAAAATAAAAGTTGTCTTAGTCCATTTAGTGTTATTATAACAGAATGCCCAAGGCTGAGTAACTTATAAAGAAAAGAGATTTATTTGGCTAACAATTCTGGTGGCTGAAAAGTTCAAAACTGGACAACTGTATCTGGTGAAGACCTCAGGCTGCTTCCACTCATAGCAGAAAGTGGAAGGGGAGCCAGTGTGTGAAAAAAAAAAAAAATCACATCATGAGAGTGGAAGCAAAAGAGGACAAACAAGGAACCCAGACTCTTGGTAAAATATATAGACCAGACTATACTATGGCTAGTATATAGATTATACTTGCCAGACTAATCCATTTCCACTACAGCAAGATTTCATTCTCCCCCAGTGCATTAATCTACATATGAGGAATCTGCCACCATGAGCCAAACACTTCCTTCCATACTTCATCTCCAATACTGCTACATTGAGATGAAATTCAATATGAGTTTTGGCTGGGATGAATCATATCAAAACAATAGCATTATGCAAATAAATATAAAATGTAGAGAATCAACAAAGCCAGAGGTCAATTTGTTGAAAAAAAATAATAAAACCGGTAATTTCCTAGCAAGGCTAATCAAGATTGAAAAGAGATGAATCATAAATTACCAATACTAGAGGGATAATCACTACAGCTCTAACACACATTAAATGAGAAAGTTATTATGAACAACTCTATGCCATTATTGGAAAATTTAGATAATACTGAAAACTTAAATTAAAAAAAATGCAACTTAAACTAACCCAAGAAGAAATAAAAAACAAGTTCATGTGCTTGTTTTTAGTTGCATAACAAAGTTTATAAAATTAATGTCTAACCAGTATTTAAGCGAAGCAAGACCTTAAGCAAACTGGAAATACAAGTGAACTTTCCTAAGTGGATAAAATACATTAAAAATAAAAACAAACACCTATAAAAACACATACATTGACTCTTAATTGTAAAACATTATAAACTTTCCTCCTGAGATCAAGACTCAAGCAATAGATGACTACTTCTAATTGGCATTCTTCTGGAAGTGGTAGCCAGTGCAATAAGGCAAGAAAATTGATAGAATTGGAAAGTTAGAAATAAAACTCTCATCACATTATATTTGCCTATAGTTATTAAAAACATAAAAATTAAAAAGTTCTGATGTATTAAATCAAACAAATGAATTTAGCAAGTTCACTGGATACAAAGTTAACATATGAAAGTCAATCACATTTCTAATTTAACAGCAATTAGAAAATGAAATGTAAAATACCAATTATAATTATACATATGTATACAATTATACATAGATTACATATACACAATTTATACAATCACGTATATATGTGTATGCATAATTCACAAGATATCTATAGAGAAAGTACAGATCTAAACAAATTGAGAACTATAACATGTGAAGATTCTCTTCAAATTGATCTAGAATTCTGATATAATTACTAGCAGAGGGGTGTGTGTGTATGTGTGTAAATTGATGAGTAATTACTGACATGCTAGTAAAAATTAAAGTCATGAAAAAAGACAATCTTAGAAAGGATTTTATAGCAAACAAACATAACTTTTAAAATATGTTTTCTTGAATCATTTATTTCTCTAAAAATTTCAGAAAATAAGAGCATCCGATAGCCATAACCAGATGCTCATATAACTCTCTGTTTCTAACTCATCAATTTTATGGGTTTATTTTGTAATTGATTATAACTGCCATTTGTTCAGGTATAGTTTTGGGATCCACTGGGAGCCAAGGATGTTGTATTCATTAATAAATAAACTTCAAAAGGCTTGCAAGACACATTTGAAAATCTGTTCAAGTACATATTTTGAAAAGAGGAAATGGGGAAAATAGTAAAGAAGTTAAAATATACTATCTGAAGATATTTTTAATGTTGCAATTTGAGAACAAAGAAATTATAGTAAAGACGTAAATTATACATCTGTAAGGTGATGCAGATACACATTTGGAAAAAAAAAAGAGTCACAGTATTTATTCAGAAGTATGTCACAGATATGACTTTAATAGAGTTGACATAATTGGTAAATATGATAAAGGCTTAGTAATCTTAGAATTAGTGATTTTTCATTTCACATCAATAGTCCTAGAGCTATTTTTCTACTCCCACATAGCTTTTCAGGACTCACTTGTGGTCTTTATTCACTCAGTTGTGGGCAACATAGGGTAATTTCCACTTTCTCCTTTAGAATAAAGCTTCCCCATTGGGGTAAAATTTGATATTTTGCTCCAGCATTTAAGTGATATCTTCTGCTCACAGAAGAGTCAGACTCACCTTGCTTTGGTGGCTATTTTGACGTGACTGTAACTTGTTTGAGGATTCCTGCATCATAGCGCAGCATTAACATTCAATGAATTGTGTGTATCCCAAAGAGGTCAATGAGAAAACTCACAAGGCAAAGTCTATGTGAGTGTAAAGCAGTTCTTTCTCTAAGTCCCTTTGAATAGATAGATCCAGTGACCCAGCTGGATTACTGTAGAGTCCAGTGTTGGTCTGGAAACTCAGAGTTAGACTGAAAAGGAATTTGGAATAGAGGTGGGCCTTTGAGAAAAACAACAGTGTGTAGACACAGATGCTAGAAAAAACAGCTGAAAAAGCATTGAAATCATCACAGGCTGAATTCATAGTCCTTGAAATCTGTACTCCGCATCTTGATTAGCACAACTGCAAAGACCTCAAGCTTCTTATGACTCTTTTAAAAATTAATGACATTCTCTACTAACAGATACTTTGATTTGGAAGCTATTTTATGGTTATTATATCAAATTTTGTAATTTTAAGAGAACAATGTTTTCCTAAATTCAAGTTCAACAGATTACCTAATCATTCTCTCTACTAATAAAAAGCTGCAGCTTTCACCCAAGATTTTATATACTCATAAATGTAAACATTGTTCTTCTTTTAATTCTAGATATTTAAACTTGGTGGGTGATAACATAATGTTTACAATATACTTGGAATTATTTTCGTGTGAATTTTGGATATTTTATGTGCCTTTATGTGATTAGGGATACCAATTTATAGGACTGTTCTACTGATGTTCCCAATGAATCAGAAAAAAAAAAGTTGCTAAGTAATAAATTTACATTTACTAGTTTCTGTATTTTTTATTGACACAATAAATAAGTCAATAATACCAACCTGTTTTGAATAGCAAGACCAAAAATATTACTTTCATATTCTATTGACCTTCACTTAGATATCTTTATACCAATGTTTTCTCCTTTGGTATGTCATTATGGATTTATGACTTTTCAGATTTACTGTATATCATTGATCTTTGTCAATAATCGTTTGAGTCCCAATTGCCTCATCTTAGCCAATAGAAGCTCCCTTCAAATTATGCTTAGATCATTCCAAATTAGATTGTTTCAATGTGACTGCATTATTTGTGACATATTTTTGCTTTCTGGCACAACAGAATTACATAGGCTCACTTTTCCCCTTTCAACCCAGACATAGAATCAGCTACTTATTTTCAAGGCACCATGGTTTCTCATAATGGGAAAATAGTATTGAATAGACAAGAATCTGAGTGCTGCTATGAATAATTGCGGTGGGGTGGTGAGGGGCACATGTCCTTGGTTATTTCTTTGGGCAAAGCTAATAAAGATGTATTCTGAATTTCCTTTGCAAATTTATGACTTTGCTTTTTATGGTCCTGATTCAATTCTAATAGTACAGTCCCCATACCTAAATTTTATTTTATTTTCTCTCATACAAAGCATATTGAGTCCTAACAAACATATATTTTAAAATTTGCTAAAAATATAAGAAAAAATTATTCCAAAATAATTTAATATTCATGCAAAAATATAATTACTGAATGAGTTCAATTTTGAGCAGTTATTTTTGTTTCTATCACACTATACTGTAGATTTGCAGTCAGATTATTTTGTTTTAGAATGATAGTTCTCAAGCCTCATCGTGCATCTCAAGGTTTGTTTAAAACAAATAGCTGGGCTTTGTTCACTGAATTTCTGATTCAGTAACTTTGGGGTGTGGCTGATAATTTGCATTTCCAATAAATTCCCTGGTTGGAGGGGGCCAATATGGCCGATTAGAAGTATCCACAGTTCACAGCATTCATGGAGAGAAAGAAAAGGGGCAAGCGAATATAGCACCTTCAATTGAAATATCCAGGTAGTTGCACTGGGACTGATCAGAGAAACAACTCAATCCATGGAGAATGAGAAAAAGCAGAGTGGGGTGACCACCCACCCAAAAGTCATGCAGAGCCAAGGAAACCCTCACCAGCCAACGGAAGCAGTGAGTGACTATGTGACTCTGGGAAACCACACTTCTCCCACAGATCTTTGCAACCCGCAGATCAGGAGATCCCCTTTGGAGCCCACTCCACCAGGGCCCTGGGCTCAACACACAGGGCTGTGTAGAGTCCTGGCAGAACAACTGCTCAGACATGCAGAGAGACACAAGAACTTTACATACTCCATCCCTGAGATCCCCAGCAAACATATCTGCAACTCAGACAAGGTGGGAGGTCTGCACATACCCCTAGGAAGGGGGTGAAACCCAGGGAGCCAAACAGCCTCATTCTGTGGGCCCCACTTCCATGGCACCTCACAAGATAAGACCCACTGGCTTGGAATTCCAGCCAGCTACCAGCAAGAAGGTGAAGACTGCCTGAGACTGAGCTGAGCTCTTGAGGGGAGGGGCGGGTGCCATGTCTGCTGTTTGGTGGATTCCGTCATTCTAGCCTGTAGGTTTGAAGAGTTCAAACAGTCGAAATAAGGAAGGGTCCCCTCAAGCAATGCAACACAGAGGTTTTGCCAGATGTGGCCAGACTGGTTCATTAAGCAGGGCCTGGATCCTGTCCACCTCACTGAAAACTCAAAAAGCTTGAATGCCCCTTTTCCTCCAAATGACCGCAACACATCTCCAGCAAGGACTCAAAAGTGAGCTGAGGCTGAGACAGATAAAATGACAGAAGTAGGCTTCAGAAGTTGGGCAATAACAAATTTCACCAAGCTAAAGGAGCATATTGTAACCCAATTCAAAGAAGCTAAGAATCATGATAAAACAATAAAGGAGATGGCAGTCAAAATAGCCAGTAAATAGAGGGACATAACTGACCTGTTTGACCTGAAAAACACACCACAAGAACTTCACAGTTCAATAGCAAGAATTATTAGCGGAAATGATCAAACAGAGGAAAGAATCTCAGAGTGGGAAGACTGGCTTTCTGAATTAAGAAACACAGACAATAATAAAGAAAAAAGGAATGAAAATGAATGAACAAAACCTCTGAGAAATATGGGATTATGTAAAGAGGTGGAACCTATTACCGATTGGTGTATCTGAAAGTGACGGAGAGAATGGAACCAAGTTGGAAAACATACTTGAGGATATCATCCAGGAGAACATCCCCAACCTAGAAAGACAGGCCAACATTCAAATTCAGGAAATGCAGAGAACCCCAGTAAGATACTCCACAAGAAAGTCATCTCCAAGACGCATAATCATCAGATTCTCTAAGTTTGAAATGAAAGAAAAAAATGTTAAGGGCAGCCAGAGAGAAAGTCCACATCACCTACAAAGAGAAGACCACCAGACTAACAGTGGACCTCTCAGTGGAAACTCTACAAGCCAAAAGAGTTTGGGGGCCACTATTCAACATTCCTAAAGAAAAGAATTTCCAACCCAGAATTTCATGTCCAGACAAACTAAGCTTCGTAAATAAAGGAGAAATAAGATTCTTTTCAGACAAGCAAATGGTGAGGGAATTTATCACCACCAGACCTGTCTTGCAAGAGCTCCTGAAGGATGCACTAAATATGGAAAGGAAAAACCATTACCATTCAGTACAAAAACACACTGAAGTACACAAACCAGTGACTGTGACTATGAAGCAAACACACAAACAAGTCTGCAAAATAACCAGCTAGCATCATGATGACAGGATCAAATCCACATAAAATAATACTATCTTTAAATGTAAATGGGCTAAATGCCCCAATTAAAAGACACAGAATAGCAAGATGAATAAAGAATCAAGACACGTATCCTGTCTTCAAGAGACCCATGTCACATGCAAAGGCACACAAAGGCTTAAAATAAAGGAATAGAGGAAAATTTACCAAACAAATGAAAAACAGAGAAAAGGAGAGGTTGCAATCTTAGTTTCTGACAAAACAGACTTTAAACCAACAAAGATCAAAGAAAGACAAAGTAGGCATTACATAATGCTAAAGGGTTCAATTCAACAAGAACTAACTATTCTAAATATATATTCTCCCAACATAGGAACACCCAGATTCATAAAGCAAGTTCTTAGAGACCTTAAAGAGACTTAGACTCCCACATAACAATAGTAGGAGACTTTAACACCCCACTGACAATATTAGACAGATCATTGAGACAGAAAATTAATAAAGATATTCAGGACCTGAACTCAGCTATGGAGGCTGTGGAACTGATATCTACAGACCTCTCCACCCCAAAACACCAGAATATACATTCTTCTCATCACTGCACAGCACTTACTCTAAAATTGATAACATAATCCAAAGGAAAATATTTCTCAGCAAATGCAAAAGAAATCATAACAGTCTCTCAGACTACAGTGCAATCAAATTAGAACTCAAGATTGAGAAATTCCCTTAAAACCACACAACTACATGGAAGTTGAATCACCTGCTCCTGAAAGACTTTTGGATAAATAACAAAATTAAGGCAGAAATCAAGAAATTCTTTGAAACTAATGACAGCAAAGACACAATGTACCAGAATCTCTGGGACACAGCTAAAGCAGCGTAAAGAGAGAAATTTATAGTACTAAATGCCCACATCAAAAAGTTTGAAAGATATCAAGTTAAAAATCTAAATCACAACTAAAAGAACTAGAGAACCAAGAACAACAAACTCCAAAGCCAGGAGAAGGCAAAAATAACCAAGTTCAGAGCTGAACTGAAGGATACAGACAGGAAAAACTCTTCAAAAAATCAATGAGTCCAAGAGCTGGTTTTTTTTTTTTTTTTTTTTTTTTGGAAAAATTAATAAAATAGACCACTAGCTAGATTAATAAAGAAGAAAAGAGAGAATATTCAAATAAACACAATCAGAAATTATAAGGGAGAATTCACCATTGACCCAACAGAAATACAAACAACCATCAGAGAATACTATAACACCTCTATGCACATATACTAGAAAATCTAGAAGAAATGAATACATTCCTGGACACATACACACTCCCAAGTCTGAAGCAGAAAGAAATTGAATCCCTAAATAGATCAATAATGAGTTCTAAAATTGAGGCAGTAATAAATAGCCTACCAACATCTTCCTCCCATTCTCCACTCTCAAGTTGACCCCAGTGTCTATCATTCCTACTCTTTCTGTTCATGAGTACTCAGCGTTGGGCTCCCACTTATAAGTGAGAACATGTGATATTTGGTTTTCTGTTCCTGCATTAATTCACATAGGAAAATGGCCTCCAGTTGCATGCATGTTACTGAAAATTCAGGACATGATTTCATCCTTTTTTATAGCTGCATAGTATTCCATGGTGTATATGTACTACATTTTCTTCATTCAGTCCACCATTGATGGGCATCTAGGTTGATTCTATGTCTTTGCTATTGTGAATGGTGCTGTGATGAGCATAGGTGCCCATATGTCTGTTTGGTAGAATAATTTATATTCCTTTAGGTATATACCCAGTAACAGTATTGCCAGATTGAATGGTAGTTCTATTTTAAGTTCTTTGAGAAATCACCAAACTGCTTTCCACAGTGGCTAAACTAATTTACATTTCTACCAGCAGTGTATATGTGTTTTTTCTCTGCAACATTGCCAACATCTGTTACTTTTTTACTTTTTAATAATAGTTATTCTAACTGGGGTGAGATGGTATCTCCTTGTTGGTTTGATTTTCATTTTTCTAATGATCAGGCATGTTGAGAACTTTTTCATATGCTTGTTGGTCATGTGAAGAGGTACTGGTTTTGCTATGAGGTACGATTTTAAGGCTCTTGGCCTCAAGACCAAGCATTTTATTAACTCCTAGGCCTGTGGCCTGTTCTTATTAGCCCCAAATTAAAACTTTGCTGGCAGAGAAAATTAATTACCAGTTTAAAAATGTTTAATTTTTATAACTTTTTGTTTTAGATAGAGTTCCACTTTGAGTGTCATCCTGTTCTTGGTAAAAATCAGCTACATATACTGAAAATATTCAGATACAAATTTGTCACATTTCATATGTTTCACCATATACATCATAATAGTTTTTCTGAGAGCTTCTTTCCAAACAAATATACCTCAAGACCAAGATATTTCTGAACTTTCTTTTTATTTTAACAAATTAATAATATGTATTTAAAACTTCAAGCATTCTTTTTTTTTGCATGAAAAACAATGTGGTGATTTTAAAATATGGTCACAAATTTGTTGACACTGCTCCTACCAAACAGTGAGGTGTATGTCCTCTACCCTTGAATCTTGGCTCTGAGTCTTCTTGACTAATAGGTGGGAATGATGCTTACGGCCAGACCCAGGTCTTAAAAAACTGGTAGCTTCCATGTTCTGTCTTTATTCTTATTCTTAAAACCCAACTGCCATGCTGTGAGGAAGCCCAAGCCACTCTGTAGAGCAGCCCACTGGGAAAGGAACAGTTTGCCAGCCCTGTGACTAAGCTATCTTGCAAGTCAATCCTCTAGCCCTGGTTGAACCACCTCATCTACAATTTCCAGGTTTGGGCAATTGTGTTAGTCAACTTGGGCAGCTATAACAAATATCTTACAATGGGTAATATAAACAATAGAAATTTATTGCCCACAGTTCTGGAGGCTGGGAAGTCCAAGATCAAGGTGCCAGCAGATTCAGTGTCTGGTGAGGGCCTGTTTCTCAAAAATGGTGTCTCCTGTGCCTGTGCATTGTGGAAGAGGCAGGAACTCCCTTAAACCTCTTTTCTAAGGCCACTAATCTCATTCACAAAGGTGATCTCATTCATGAAGGTGGATCCTTCATGACTTAATCACTTCCCAAAAGGCCCTGCCTCTTAATACTGTAATAGTAAGTATTAGTGTGTGTGTATTAGTGTGTGTGTGTATATATATATATATACACACTATATATATATATCATACATTTTAGAATATTGGTATTTGGGAGAGGCTCGGTGAAAATTACACAGGAATTCTGTCCTATTTGTGTAACTACTAATGAGACAAACTATTTCAAAATTAAAAGTTGTAATAAAAATTAAGGTCTGAACAAAAGAAAATATCAATTTCAGTAAAACAACTCATCCTGGGGAGAAGGGTTTGGTTCATTTATTGTAGACAGAAGAGCAACCACTGGTTGCTTTTTAGGATGGTTTTTAGGATGAGCACTCATGAGAGCTCAGAGACTTTAGTGATGATACTTCAAAGGCTTATTCTTATATTGATGCATACAGTTTCATAGAGAGTCTGCCATACTCAGTGAAGGAAAATACAGGGGTGCAGGTACTTGGTTCAAGGATGGTTTTAAATATACTGGAAAAATACAGAGGTGACTGAGCTTTATTTGGACACTCATTTATTTGGATGCTCTGGATGCTTTAGCAGCCCTACAATTTTCCCAACCTGTAGATAAAGATCTTCCCTTTCTCAAATATAAGAGTATTTTGATCTTCACATGGGGAAATTTATACAAACATTTGTGGAAGGTTTCTCTAGTTTCTTAATAAGGTTTGAAAAACTTTCACAGACATGCTATAAAAGACATAGTAAAGAACTTCATTATTCTTCTTTTTAAAAAAACAGAGACAAAATCTCACTCTATCACTCAGGTTTGAATGCAATGGTGTGATTATAGTGAACTATAACTTAGAACTCCTGGGCTCAAGCAATCCTCCTGCCTCAGCCTCTTGAGTGGCAAGGACTACAGGCTCATGTAATGCCTAACTAATTTCTTCATTTTTTTGTAGAGGTGGGTTCTTGCTAAGTTGCTCAGGCTGGTCTCAAACTACTGGCCTCCAATGTATCTTCTACCTTTGCCTCCCAAATTTCTGGGATTACAGGTGTGAGCCATTGTGCCCAGCCAGATTTCATCACTCCTTTGTAAACCTAATTTTCCTTCACATACCTTGTTCCCATTTGACAAGATAATGAATTTTCCAGGTGTTCTCTTCCATGATTAAGAAGCCATGAAAAGAATACTGTCACTTGGTGCCATCTATGAGGTCCTACCTTACCTCCTAATGCATTTTATTGGCAGGGTACCATTACAGTTTAACAAACACTATGAGCAGGGGTGAGACACCTTGATAACTCCAAGATTCAGAACAGTCTAGTGATTGAAATGGAGCATATGCAAAGAAAAATATCCGTTTTAAACAAGGAGTATGGGGGGCACAGAAAAGATAGAAAACCAGAGAGTCACACTCAGTCTGTGCTTCCCATGTAAAAGAGCAAAAGCCCGTTGAACTGTAAATCGCTCAGAGATAGAGCTTTGCTGCAGAATCCCTAGGAGGCAGAGGGGAGGAAGAAGAACAATAAAAAATGGTGCCCTTACCATATGCGCATTCAATTTGCACTTTGTAGCCCTTTTCCATTTGTCTTGAGAGCCAAGATTACAACCTTGTACCTGTGTTGGAGAATGTAAGACTACAACACAGAAATGTTAAAACATGTGGGGGTTTTTTTCTGTTTTTTGTTTTGTTTGTTTTTTGTTTTGTTTTGTTTTTAGATGGAGTCCAGCTCTTGTTGCCCAGATTGGAGAGCAATGGCAGGATCTTGGCTCACCGCAACCTCTGCCTCCCAGGTTCAAGTGATTCTCCTGCCTCAGCCTCCCAAGTAGCTGGGATTACAGGCATGTGCCACCACACCTATCTAATTTTGTATTTTTTAATAAAGACGGGGTTTCTCCATGTTGGTCAGGCTGGTCTCAAACTCCCATCCTCAGGTGATCCACCCGCCACGACCTCCCGAAGTGCTGGGATTACAGGCATGAGCCACCACACCCGGCCATTACTGTTTACTAAAATATCTGCAAGTGGAAAGAAATGAGAAGAGTATGCCAGCCAGAAGCAAGAATGACTGCTTCAGTTCTTCATGATCCGGGTTTTCTCAGGTTGTGCCTTATGCATGAATACCACTCAAGACTCCATTTCTCCCACACTACCTCCCCAAAACAAGCACAGTCCACTTCAGAATTAATTTGAAGATCCATTTCAGAGGGGGACTCTGAGCTTGCAAGACATCGACCTTAAAAGCCTGATAATAGATGCATGAACAATGGTTCAAGCATAAATTTTAAAATCAGGGAAAGAACTGTAATAGAGTTGGAATATATGTCCCTGCCAAAATTCATGAACTGTAATCCTTAGTGTTGGAGGTGGGGTCTGGTCGAGGTGCTTGGGTCATGGGGGCAGATCCCTTATGCCTTGGTGCTATCCTTGCAATAGTGAGTGAGTTCTTGGGAGATCGGATTTTTTTGACATGTGTGGCAAACCCAACCCCTACCCTTTCTTGCTCCTGATCTTACCGTGTGGTGTTCCTTCTCCCACTTCACCTTCCACCATGAGTAAAGTCTCCTTGAGGCCTCCCAAGAAGCTGAGCAGATGACAGCATCATGCTTCCTGTACAGCCTGCAGAACTGTGAGCCAATTAGACCTCTTTTTTTTTTTTTAACAAATTACCCAGTTGCACATATGTCTTTATGGCAGAGCAAAAGTGGCCTAATACAAGCAACAAGTAATGTAAGATATATATTTGAGAAGAGATTTCAATCTATGTCTTGAAAACTAGGAGAGTCACAGTAAACAAGAGAAGGTAGCTCTCTGAAACAGGATGTTGATAAATATCTGAAAAGATCTCAGAAGTTCCACCAGAGAGGCAAGGGGGATGGCAGTGAGCGGGCAAAACACAAAGAGTAGTTTTTGTTACTTGAGTTTTTAAATTTTAGAATATACAACATAAAGGATTATGTTTGTTGGGCTTGTTGGTTGTTTGCTTGTTCTTTATGTAGGGCTTATTTCCTTATCAAAGAACAAAGTTGTAGGAATTACTCCAATAGATATCAAATTTTGTTATACAAAGATAGCATGTATCAGAGTACTAGTGGCACAAAGATACACAAATTAGAACAAAGGCAGATCTATACAGATAGGAAGATTTGATTTATGAGTAAGAAAGAACTATAGAATAGTACAGAAAGAACTTTTGTCCAATAAATTATACTGGGTCAAGTGAATATCCCCATGGAAAGAAAATGAACCTTTTTTTTTTTCTTTGAGACAGAGTCTCACTCTGTCACCTAGGCTGGACTGCAGTGGTGTGATCTCATCTCACTACAAGGGTTCACATCATTCTCCTGCCTCAGCCTCCCGAGTAACTGGGTAGCTGGGACTACAGGCACCCGCCACCACGCCCAGCTAATTTTGTATTTTTTAGTAGAGACGGGGTTTCACTATGTTAGCCAGGATGGTCTCGATCTCCTGACCTCATGATCCACCTACCTCGGCCTCCCAAAGTGCTGGGATTACAGGCGTGAGCCACTGTGCCTGGCCAAGAAAATGAAACTTTATCCTTACTCCATACTATATATAAAAAATACATTTCAGGTAAACAATCTTTTAGAAAATAGCATTGACTAATATTCCTGTGACCTTGGAGTAGACAAAGGGGCCTGAAAAGCATTAACCAAAAGGGATAGATTGGTCAGCAAGACTACACTAAAATTAGGAACTTCTGGTCAACAGTAAGAGAACAGAAATGTAAGTCATAAAGTAGAAAATATTTGCAATATATATAAACAACAAAAGACTCATATTCAGAATATGTGTATACAGATATATACTTAGTTATATCATAAATATAATTTACAATAGGCTATATATATACATATTTAAATTATAATAATCAATACAAAAAAAGGACAGAAATCCCAATTTTAAAAGCTATAGTTACAAGTAGGCACTTCACGGAAGATAATATCCAAAAAACCAGGAAACATATGACAAGTTGCTCAACATCTTTTTTAAGGAAATACACATTAAACCACAATGAGAGACCACTCTGTGTCCACCAAAATGGCTAAAATGTTAAGACTGGCAATACTACCTCTGATGAGGACAGAAAGTCAAATTCTCATAACCTTCTGGTAGGCGTATCTATTGATACAACCACTTCCGAGAACAGCTTCTAGTCATGCTTACTAAAACTAAGTATTATGACCTATCCAGCTTATGACTCAGCCATTACTTTCCTCAGAAATGAGAGCTTATGGACAGTCATGTTCATAGTGGCAAAATTCAATATCTCTAAGGCAAAAACAACTCAGATGTCCGAGAACAGTAAACTGAACAAATGAATGGTGGTATATTTAAGGAATGGAATCATAAACGACAATGAAAATCTGCATGTTGTTGCTATGTGCAACAACTTGGCTGGGTCTCACAAACCTCGTGATAAGTAAAGAAAGGCAGACACAGAACAGTATTGTCTATATAATTCTATTATATATAAAGTTCAAAAACAGGCAAAACTGATCTATGGTGTTAAAACTCAGGGTGACTTCCTCTGGGCAGGAGGGGGCTTCCTGTACATAGGTGTAATGGACAGTATAGGGGCTTGAGATCCTTTGGACTTTTTCTGTGCCCTTCCTCCAGCTCCATTCGCTCCCACCTCAGGGACTTTCAATGGCCAGTACTAGTTGCACCTTCATGGACAAAGTTTTGTCCAAGGGCACAGAGTCAAAAGGATCTAAGAGTTTGCATTTTCTCTCCCCATGGGGTCATTACCACTGATTATCACTGGGAATAAGGAATCCAGGTCCCATGATGTGGAGCAGGGCAACCTTGAGACATACCCCACTCCTGAGGTCTCTCACAAGGTCAGACTGAAGCTACCCTGCAGGAAATTTTTACTCTGACAACACCCTTCCTCACCTTCCCTATCCTGCTTCTCCCACTATGTCAATTGCCTTCCCTGGTGATTTACTCAATAATTGACTTGCCACAAATTCTCATCTTGTTATTTGCTTTTGGAAGAACTAATCCGAATCAGCTGGCAATATTCAGCTTCTGTTGAAAAGACTTGTTGGAAAAAGAAAGTATTGGCTATGCTGATGTGGATAATTCATCAATTTCATAAAACTTAAAAAAAATTTTATATATACTACATATTATTTCTTTTTTAATTCTCTTTTTTTTTTTTTATTTTTGAGGCAGCCTCTGTCACCCAGGCTGCAGTGCAGTGGCGTGATATCAGCCCACTGCAGCCTCCACCTCCCAGGCTCAAATGATCCTCCCACCTCAGCCTCCTGAGTGCTATGATTACAGGCACACACCATGACACCTGCCTAATTTTTGTACTTTTTGTAGAGACAGGGTTTCGCCACGTTGCCCAGTCTGGTCTCAAAATCCTGGGCTCAGGTAATCCACCTGCCTCAGCCTCTCATAGTGTTACGATTACAGGTCTGAACCACCATGCCAGGCCTACATTATTCTTACACAAGGAAAGGTTTATTTTCTTACAAGTATTCCAAATCTTGTGACCAACATATTCCAGAATTACGCCCTAGAAAATTTTCATATTTGGCTAGCCAGGTTATGCAGTGATTTATGTTTAGAAGAATTCATTACAAGGCTATTGTAATAGCAAATAAATTTTAAAAACTGTACATCCAAAATTAAGTGGTAAATTTAATAAAAATATGTTATATCCAAATGATTAAATACTACTTATTTACTGTAAGACACTTAAAATGGTTTAATGACATAAAAATGCTCAAGTATTATTAAATACAAAAAATCAAATTATGAGGCAGTACATATAATATAATTTCCACTTGGAAAACTAAAGTGTCTTTAAATGTTTTTATGTATTTTTAACATATATCAAGACAGTAGCACCAGCCCTCCCTAGGAGGTAAGTCCATAGCTAATTTTTCATTCTTTTCTTAAGTCATCTCCATATTTTCTCAGTTTTCTATAATAAATGTGTTTACATTTTAACCAGAAATGTAAAAAAAAAAAATACTTCCTCTAATAATAGCATACACTAGTGTCCACATCTCTGGAAATAAAGTAGCCTTTAAAAATGGGTTAATACCATGTTTTTCAGGATGACTACTCTTTAAAAAAACACAGCAAGTTATAAGTGTTGTTGATGATGGAGAGAAGTTGGAACACTTACGCATTGTTGGTGGAAATGTAAAATGGTGCACCTACTATGGAAAACAGCATGATAGTCCCTTAAAAGTTTTTTTAAAATTTACACTTCCAACAATAGTATGTAAATATCCCTTTTTCTCCACAACCTCGCCAGCATCTGTTATTTTCTGACTTTTTAATGACAGCCATTCTGACTGGTGTGAGATGGTATCTCATTGTGGTTTTGATTTGTATTTCTCTAGTGATCAGTGATGAGCTTTTTTTCATATGATTGTTGACCACATGTATGTCTTCTTTTGAAAAGTGTCCATATCCTTTGCTCACTTTTTTATGGGGTTGTTTTTTTCTCATACAGTTATGTTCCTTATAAATGCTGGATATCAGACCTTTGTCAGATGCATAGTTGGCAAAATTTTTCTCCCGTTCTGTAGGTTGTCTGTTTACTCTGTTGTTTCTGGTGCTGTGCAGAAGCTTCTTAGTTTAATTAGAGTCAATTCATCAATTTTTGCTTTTATTGCAATTGCTTTTGGCATCTTTGTCATGAAGTCTTTGTCCATGCCTATGTCCTGAATGGTATTGCCTAGGCTGTCTTCCAAGGTTTTTATAGTTTGGAGTTTAACATTTAGTCTTTAATCCATCTTGGGGTGATTTTTGTATATGGTATAAGGAAGAGGTGCAGTTTCAATCTTCGGTATAGGACTAGCCAGTCATCCCAGCACCATTAAAAATAAAAATAATTCCCATATCATGAAGCAATTTATACTTCTGGTTATATATCTGAACACATTAAAATAGGATCTTAAAGAGATATTTGTCTACTGAGGTTCAAAGCAGCATTAATTATGGTCACTTACAAGAGGAAGCAACCCACGTGTCCATGTACCTTTATCAATGATAAAGAGATAAACAAAATGTAACATATATATAAACAATAGACTATTATTCAGCCTTATAAAGAGAGGAAATTCTGACATGTTTCAACATGGATGAACCCTGAAGACATTATCCCAGGTGAAATAAACCAGTCACTAAAAGGACGGAAATTGTATTATTCTACTCATTCGAGGTATCTAGAGTAATCAAATTCGTAGAAACAGAGAGTACAATGGTGGTTTCCAGGGATGGGCGGGAGGTGGGGGAAAATGGAGGACTGATGTTTAAGGGGTGTAGAGTCACAGTTTTGCAAGCTGAAATAGTTCTGGAGATTGGTTGCACAACAAACATGAACAAACTTAGCACTACTGAACTGTACACTTAAAAGTAGTTAAGATGGTAAATTTTATATTATACATGCTTTACCACAATTTTTTTAAAAAGGATAGATACTGCTATTTTCATTTAATGAATGT
Source organism: Papio anubis (assembly GCF_008728515.1). Classification (NCBI taxonomy): domain Eukaryota; kingdom Metazoa; phylum Chordata; class Mammalia; order Primates; family Cercopithecidae; genus Papio; species Papio anubis. Next base: position 175,741,936 of record NC_044978.1, read on the forward strand.
GTGAGTTGGAGCAATTCTAAGACTTGCATTTTCGATCCTAGCACTGTCCTGCAAATGTTCACTCTGCTAATTAGCTCTGCATTGTCACTGATGGCTTTCTTTCATCTTGACACTTTATGCGCTAGACCAGCTTTGTCTGATATAACTTTCTGCAATGGTAGAATTTTTTTTTTTTTTTGAGACGGAGTCTCACTCTGTTTCCCAGGCTGGAGTGCAGTAGCGCCATCACAGCTCACTGAAGCCTCAACTTCCTGGGTTCAAGGGATCCTTCTGCCTCAGCCTCCCAAGTAACTGGGATCACAGGAGCATGTCACCATGTCCAGCTAATCTTTTGTTCATTTTATTTTTTGTAGAGATAGATTCTCACCATGTTGCCCAGGCTGGTCTCAATCTTCTAGGCTCAAGTGATCCTCTGGCCTCAGCCCTTGAAAGTGCTAAAATTACAGGTGTGAGCCACCATGCTCAGCTGGAATTTTCTATATTTGTGTTATCCAGTGAGGTAGCTGTTAGCCACATGTGGCTACTGAGCACTTGAAATGTGACTAGTGTTACTGAGCACCTCTATTATTTTCTTTTATTTAATTATACATAATTAATTTTAATTTAAGTATCTACATGCGGCTGGTGGCTACATATTAATGGCTGTCCAGATTTTGATATTCATCCTCTTCTACCACTGGACAGACTTTTACTGCAATAATTTTCAGAAAACAAAAGCAAAACGTTCCCCCCCAAAAAATTCCCATTTTGCTCTTCTTGACAGATTACAGTTATCCCAGGTGTTAGAATCATATCCCCTAAACACTGTGCTTTCTCTGCCATTCCCACATAAAGAGCCTTCTCTATGATATCCCTTTTATTTGCTCTGCTGGCAAACATTTGTCATTGTGAAACAGCTGATAAGCACTTTGCTGAGTCTCCAATTGTTATCAGATTACAAGGGCCTGTAGGGGATCATTGGTGAAGCTCAAGTCAAGACAGTTAAAGTAATTTGGGGGGAACTACAGCTGCTCAGGTCTAATCAGCCGCTGCTGGGATGCTTTTATTTTACCTGGGGAAGTCAGGCATTCAGAGAGATGGCTGGCCTAATTATAGAACAAGCTACATAGAGAAGGCACCAAAACAAACTATTGAGGGAGGCAAGAAAAAGCATTGGAATCAGATGGCTCTGGGCTTACTTCCATCTATGCTGCATACGATCTATCATCTTGAACAAGTCCAAAACTGCTCTGATGCCGCCATATTTTGGATCTACAGGATGAGAATAATAGAGCATTCAGATGATTAAGCCTGGCATAGAAAGATCAGTCAGTAAATGGCATCTGTTAAAAATGGCTAACTACGTGTCCCATGCTCTTTGTTCAATTACTTCATCTTCATCTCTGCATTTTTTTGGCTGTGACAGAAATAAGATAGTTATAGTCCCACTTGCTTTTTAAGGAAGGTATCCCTGTAGGCTTGGCCTTTAATTTTGCTTGTCTAAATAATATGTTGCAGAGATAAGTCACTAAGTGATCTATTTAGTTATAAGGAAGATACATTGTTTATTTGCTGGGTTTGTTGTTTTGTTTTTGTTTTTTTTTTTCTTTTGGCCTGGAGATGGGCTGGGAATGGAAGGGAATCCAAGAGATGGGAGATGGACCAGAAAAGCTGGACATGCAGGGAGCAGTAGCAAGAAGGGAAAACACAACTCTGGTACAGCCAAAAAATGACTTTGAAGACTCGGAATATCTCTAGGAATTCTTAAATTATTGGCTGTCAAACATGTGGTATAAATTCTTCCTTTCACAGTCTCATAAATTGTTTTATAGAATTTGCTTTGCTTATTAGAGCTTTTTGCATGAATGGACGCCTTTTTAAGAAACTCAGTGAGATGCCCAATTCTGCATCCGTATGAGCGTGAGACTAAAACAAAGAGAGAATTGGCATACATCTGGGTTGCCCATTCATCTACCCATTCTTCTAGAGTTTTGATCCACCAGACTTTATCGAGATTACTTTCTTGAGCATCTCATTATGTAAGATATCACCAGGCCAAAGGAAGGAGTTACAATCTTTGGTCTTAAGGATCTTATGGTATAAGAAGAAGGACAAGTATGATATTAAGGGACCTGGAAAGGATGTTGAAGAATTTCTAGCATATCTGCCTCATTTCACTGATAAAGAAAAATAAGGCTTTCAGGCTCAATGGGGGCCAAGTGATTGCTGCTTAGTGTCACAAAATTAGAGCTTTAATTTTGGATACATAGAATAATGGTCTTTTTGTCACCCAGAGACAAAATCTGCCACATCCAGAGAAAGGAAAGGCTGATCTTTCCGTAATTATCTCAACCAAGTCCAATAACAAGGTGTTATCCGAGATGGGCTGTGTCAGACAATATTAATTGTTTCCCAGTATCTCTTTTTCCCTTTGTCTTCAGTGTTAGAGCAACAAACAAAACAATCCTAGTTCTTAGCTAAGTCTCCATTCTCTAGCTCCTAGTGTGCTCAACTGTCGTCCTATGTGTATGTTGGACTGGTGAGGAGAAGCTATACATGAATTGCCTTGTGCAGTTCCAGGAAGTTCCCCTAAAGTGTGGCAATGGGTCCTCAACCCCCATGCCCCACCTCTAGGACAGCCCTCTGCTATGACTAGGTAGATCAGCTCAAATTACTTTATGTACAATATACTTTGATTATCTCTACCCCTCGTAGGTACCAGTTTATTTGCTTGTTCTAATTTTCTGTGCCATGAATTCTCTCTTCAACTTTGGAATCTTATTTATCCTTAAAGTCCCAGCATAAGCCCTACCTCCTTCAGAAATATTTGGCTAATGCTATGATCTAAATATGTTTGTCCCCAGGCCTCCCAATTCATATGTTGAAACCTAATCACCAAGGCAATGTTATTAGAAGATGGTGCCTTTGAAGGTGATTAGGTCATGAGGTTCTCCCCCATAAATGGAATTAATATCCCTGTAAAAGAGGATCCAGGGGGCTATCTTGCCCTTTTGCCATGTGAGGACACATAGAAGGTGCCATTGATGAGGAACAGGCCCTCACTAGACACAGAGTTTGCTAGTGATTTGATCTTGGACTTCTGGCCTCTAGAACAGGCCCTCACTAGACACAGAGTCTGCTAGGGCTTTGACCTTGGACTTCTGGCCTCTAGAACTGAGCAGTGCATTTCTGTCGTTTATAAATCACTCAGTCTAAGATATTTTGTTATAGCAGCCCAAACAGAGTAAGATAGATGACAACACCAACCTTCATTAACAATTTCTGCAGTCGTCACTGGTATCAGTTTTGTCAACGCAAAGGCATGAAGCCCATTCATGTAAACACTCCAGATTCCTCAGCTGCTTCTAAGGCTCTTCCATTGAACACCAACCCTTGGCAGAGCAGTGTGTGTGTGTGTGTGCGCGCGCGTGCATGCTGGTGAGATGAAGGAGGGTGGAAAGAAAAAAATGGACATTAGTGTGGCTAAGAGAACATGGCTAAAGAAATACAGTGAAGGCAACCAAAACTACCAAACTATACAAAAACACTTGCCCAGTGTTTTAGAGCACCAAAGTATGTAAGTGTATGTGCAGTGAACTGTTATCTACTCCATGAAAGCCAAGGAAGAAGAAGAAATTGACATGGTACCACCTACTTGGCACAAAAAGCCTAAATTCAATTGCTGGAGGAAACAAAGCATTCTGTAAAGAAACATAAAATGAACATGTGTCTAAGACTTTAATTCATTAATTAATGAAGGAAGTGGAAAAGATATTGCAATGTTTTAGAGGAAAAGACAAAGAATTGAAAATGTACACATAGTAAAAGAACGTTGGCATTGGCCTCCAAAACCTTATCTGTCCATTGGACAATAATCAATTGCATTCCACTGGGCACAATTTGCTTTTATCTGGGCAAACCTATTTGCATTGCTATCAGTTTTCTACAACTTAACTTCTATCTTCCCAGAGTTGTAAAATAGCCAAATCAAAGACAAAAGCTCAGGACATGATAAAATCAGATAATCCCCAGAGGCTTCATCATTCCATTGAAACAGGATATCCACATATTTCTTCAGTTCATTCCAAAGTCTTACGTTTTTCATTTTACTACTTATTTCTTCAACTTAACTTTCTGTCACTCATTTCTAGCCAAAGTTTGGTCTTCACAGCTCCTCAGTTAACTCTTTCTTGCTCCCCAGGTCTTCTGGACATGTGATCACCAGCCCCTCCGTTAACACTACCCCTCCTCTTCAGCCTACACTCCCATGCCTACTCACTTCTTTTCCTTTCTAGTCTCATTTTGAGGATCTCTTTCTCAGATAAGCCCTCCTGAACCTCAAAATTAGAAAGGCTCTCCTTTTTTTGTGTACATTTCTAATACCAGATGCTTGCTCATTTTATGTTTGTAAGCTCAATGGATAAGGTCTCTGTTTAATGCCTTGTGTAGTGAGAAAAAAAAATCAATGGACTAAAGTCAATCTCAACATTCTCATGTATAATGAGAGAAATGATCCCTGCCTGACTACTGTCAAAATTGGAGTATCAAATGAAACCTACAGACAATGACAAATGGGGCTTACAAATAATAGAGGCATTTGTTATTTAAAAAAGAAAGAAAAAAATCCTTGGTAATTTCTACCTCTGACAGCCTTCTATGCTTATAAGATAAGGTCCAAAATATTCAATTAAAAGGATCATGATAGAAAGAATATTTAAAAGGTAATTTAAAACATAGTTGATCCATAGCAAAAAGCAGACAATTTAGGCAGCATCTAAAAAATGTTAAAATAATACATACAAACATGAGGTTGGCGTATATTCATGAGCAAGACTGTCAGTTAATTCGGTAAATATTTATTTCCTTCTGACACATTCACTGTGTTCTTTGGGATATTTATGGAAGGGCCTGGTAATGAGCTGTTTATTATGATCTAAAACAAACCGATGCACATGTGAAATGCAGCCACTTAATTAAAGAAGAATAAATAATTTCCCATTGTCAAAGCCTCCCACCCACCCAAACTCCAATCTCATGTCAGGCCTTGCCAAAGACACTTGAAAGCTATCAATTTACTGTCTGTACCGTATGGTGCTCACATGGAAGGCAGATCTACTAACTCGTTAAAGTGCACTAATTATTCCACAATTTTGAAAGTGAGAACATATGGGAGCTGTTTTCCTTGTGAGTGTTTCTGCTTCAAAAACAAAGTACATGAAACTGAACAAGTATTTTCCATAATCTATGTCGTTTGCAACTGTTATTCAAAGTTCACCAAATTCGCTAAAATTAAAAATGCCTAATTCCCCTTTGGTCAAAGGCTGCCTGATATTCAGTTCCTCCTTTCACATCTTTTTTCGTTTCTATTGTTCTTCTTCCCACTGAGCTGTGACTACTTCTACCAAGATGAGCACAGCTAAATTAAAACTGATATATTCTGACCATTCAATTAGATGTTGGGTCAACAAATGGTGAACAGCTGGTGTGATGCTTTTTTGTTTTCCCTAGTTGAGCAGACGCCTTGGTGCTATAAGGATACTGCCTCTAAGGACAGAGAGCCCATCTGTAGGGGACACAGCAGTGAGGATCCCAGGCCAGGAATAGAGAATCTTGAAAAATGAAGACAGCCTTTCTTGAACTGGAAGACTTGTGTCTTTATTCCTGTAGCAGAAACCAATCTCTGGCTTTCAGATGAAAACACCTAAGGATCTGGGGCCCAAAGGTGGCTATTTTGAATGGTCTTATATCATTTATGGAAGCTCACAAATCCTGAACTAACACTGGGTTACTTGAAAACTAAACCACGTCACATAGGTGTGTACAGTTGAGATTATTCAAGAATACTAATGTTTACCTAGATATTAACCATTACATTATTAATATGATTTTTTTATTATTTTGCCTTTCTGTGTACATGGCCTTTGTTCTTGCTAGCCTGGATTTGCCTAGGGGAAAAAATCAGAACTTTTCCCAGACAGAACGCAAGAAGGAGGAAGTTGATATAAAGCTTTTGACAGGCCGAAACAGGATAGGCATTAGGACAAAGGCCCTGCAAGCCTGCCTATGTCCTCTAGAGTAACTTTTCCAAATCTTTGTGTCTCCTCCTTTGGCCTAAGAACAACTAAGTCCAAAGGATCTGTTGTCATATTATCTCCAGCAACTTAAAAGAGAGATTCTTTCACTTACTGCAGGAAGAACAGGAACCCAGGCATTTCATGATAAAAGGACAGGATATGAGGACTACTAACAGTTGAATTGTGTCCACCTGTGATGCATTGAAGTCCTCACCTCCAGTACCTGTGATCATGACCCTATTACAAATAGGACTGCTGCAGATGGAATGAAGGTATCATGAGGTCATTAGGGTAGGCCTTAATTCAATATTGCCTGTGTCCTTAGAAGAAGAGAGCCACTGGAAGACACACGCACACAGGAGAATGCCATGTGCTGACACACAGACACAGGGAGAACACCATGTGATAATGGAAACAGACACTGGAGCGATTTATCTACAAGATAAGGAAGGCCAGGAATGGCTCACAAACACTAGGAGGTGGAAGACACCGAGAAGAAGTCTTTTTTTCAGGTTCCAGAGGGAGCAGGGCCCTGCTGATGCCTTGATTTTGGACTTTTGACCTCCAAAAATATGAGAATAAATTTATGTTGTTTTAGGTGACCCAATGTTTGGTTGTTTGTTTGGGCAGTGTATTAGTCCATTCTTACGCTGCTGTAAAGAACTGCCTGAAACTGGGTAATTTATAAAGGAAAGAGGTTTAATTGATTCACAGTTCCACAGGGCTGGGGAAGCCTCAGGAAACTTACAGTCATGGTTGAAGGGGAAGCAAACATGTCCTTCTTCACATGGCAGCAGGAAGGAGAAGTGCCAAGCAGAGGGTGGAAAGCCCCTTATAAACCCATCAGATCTCGTGACAATTTACTATTATAAGAACAATATGGGGGCAACTGTCCCCATGATTCAATTATCTACCACCAGTGGCCTCCCATGACATGTGGGGATTAGAGCAACTACAATTCAAGATGAGACTTGGGTTGGGACACAGCCAAACCATTTCAGGCAACTGTAAGTAAATAATAGAAGAACAATGGGAAGACCAAAAAGAAGAGACAGGAAGAAGCCAAGAACTGAACATCTGTGTCCTTATTTCCACTTTCTGGGCTTCTGCCTGGAGAATGGGGGAACATCAAGTAGATGCAAGTGATGCCAAGACTTGGGGGGAGGTGGGGGATCTTTGGCCAGGCGTCTCAGAGGACTTAGAAGGTGGCTTTCTCACAGGTGTCCTGTGTCAACCCGAAGAGTTGTCTGGCAAGATAAACCTGCTGGTGCAATGTGTCTGATAAAGGGACACACAGAGGTTTAGCTTTCTTCAGGGTTCCCTTGGTTCCCCTCTGTTATTTCCAAGGACCAGGAAGTGCTAGACCAATACTGTTTTATATTATAATTCCACATTTATCTGGGAGTTCTGTTTACTGCTCTTGTTTATGTCTTCTTCTCTGTCATACAAATTTGTTTTGAATGAAGTGGGAATTTAACTCCTGATTTTCCAAGAAAGCAACCATTGTACAAGTTGGTTAAATGACAATTACTTTTCCTGGTATCCCAGTCTCTGTTAAAGACAGGAGTATTCATTGAATCACCCAGGCTTGATACCACACGTTCAGCTTCAGCACCCGCCTCTCTCTCTCAATTGTAATGTCCTCTAGATCATTCCTTAATTTGGTCAACACTCCACTAGACCTTTTAAGATCAACCTTCTACTTGCTTCATTCATTTAAGGAATAAGTAAAATTAATGCTTACAATCCAAGGGTCACTTTTCTGGGTATTCAAGATTTAGTAATCAGTAAAATGAAAGTGGTGCCTGCCTGCACAGAGTGTGTGTAGTCTATTAACAAGGGTAGACGCAAACTAAATAATTAGCTAAATATCTCATTGAAACTGTCATAAATTCTCTGAAAAGAAAGTACAGGGTGTCCTAACGGATTGTAACAGGAGAATTGGTCTAATCTGGGGAGTGGGTAAGGAAAGACTTCCTTGTGAGTTGACATGTGATGCAAAATCCTATGAGTAAGTAGGAGTTACCTGGGTGGACATAGGTGGTGGAGTGGAAGCTGGTGTTAAAAACCTTACATAAAGCGTGAAGGAAAACATAATCATTAAAGGAACATTAAACAGGACAGCAGGATGGAAATGAAGACAGGGCCAAATTATGCAGGAGCAGTAACTATTTTAAGGATTTGTATGTGTTATTAAAAAAAAGCAACAGAAAACCATCATAGAGTTTCCACTAGATGGTGACAGTCATATCACCTGGCTTCACTGTGAAGATGTGGAAGTGACAGCATGGATGCTGGGAGGCAAAATGATCTCCATGTCAGTGGTCCTCAGCCTGGCTGTAGGTAAGCACAATCTGGGGAACTGCCAAACCTGGAGCCTAGGACTACCCCAGAATCTCATACAAGTCATTTGGGGACACCATGGACATCTTAAATTTTAAAACTTCCTCCAGGTGAGTCTAGTATGCTATTAATATTGAGAACTACTGTGATATCTAGACAGTTAGATATTTGAGGGCAGGGTTGTTGGTTGTCTGTTCATGCTACTATAACAAAACACCATAGACTGGGTGGCTTATAAACAATAGAAAGGTATTTCTCATAGTTCTGGAGGCTGGAAACTCCAAGATCAAGACACCAGCAGATTCAGTGCCTGATGAAGGCTCACTTTTTGGTTCATAGATGGTGTCTTTTGTCTGTGTCCTCACATAGTGGAAAGGGTGAGGGGTTCTCTGAGACATCTTTTTTAAAGGCACTAATCTCATTCATGAGGGCTTTACCTTCATGACCTAATCACCTCCCAAAGACCCCACTTTCTAATAATGTCACTTTGAGGGGCAGGATTTCAACATATAAATTTGGGGGAGACACAAACATTCAGACCATAGTGCCATCCCTCATTCCTGCCATAATATTTAGACTAGCATGAGGTGTAATACTTTAGTCTGGAAACTTCATAACTTTATAAAAATAGTGGAACATATAATACCGTTCATTCATCTTCTTCTTTCCTTTATAACATTGGAAAGTTTTCATTTACACTGGTATCTGTAAATAAAATATTCCACCTTACCTAAGAAATAATGACTACCTTACTGTAGATGTTGTTTTTCTTTCTTTTTGTTTTTTTTTTTTTTTGAGGACGGAGTCTCTGCCTCTGTCGCTTCAGGCTGGAGTGCAGGTGGGCTTGATCTCAGCTCACTGCAAGCCCGGGCCCTGGCTTACTTCTATTCTTTCCTACCTCTTAGCCTCCCCCGGTAGCTGACTACAGGCTACTTCACCTCAGCCTCGCTAGTTTTTTGTATTTTTAGTAGAGACGTGAGTTTCACTCGTGTTAGCCAGGATGGTCTCTGGGATCTCCTGACTCCGTGATCCGCCTGCCTCGCCTCCCAAAGTGCTGGGATTACAGGCTTGAGCCACCGCGCCCGGCCTCTTTCTCTTTTAAAATGTAGCACCAGATCAGGTGCAGTGGCTCATACCTGTAACCTCAACAATTTGGGGTACAAGGAGGGCAAATCACTTGAGCACAGGGATCTGAGACCAGCCTGGGTGACATAGTGAAACACCAACTCTACAAAAAAAAAAATACAGAAAATTAGATGGGCATTGTGGCATGTGCCTGTAGTCAGCCACTCTTGTGAGGCTCAGATGGGAAGATCTCCTGGACCTGGGAAGATTGAGGCTGTAGTGAGCCATGATTGTGCCACTGCACACCAGTCTGGGCAATAGAGTGAGACCTTGTCTCAAATAAATAAAATAAATAAATAAATAAAATAAAATGTAGCACCTGTATGTTTTCGGTGTACACATGGTTGCCAGCTAGTATTAGTCCACTTTCATACTGCTATAGAGAATTGGCCTGAGACTCGGTAATTTATAAAGCAAAGAGGTTTAATGGACTCAAAGTCCAGCATGGCTGGGGATGCCTCAGGAGACTTAATACTCTTGGCAGAAGATGAAGGGGAAACAAGGCACCTTCTTCACATGGCAGCAGGAAGGAGAAGTGCTGAGCAAAGGGGGAAGAGCCCCTTATAAAGCCATCAGATCTTGAGAGAACTCACTCACTATCATGAGAACCTAATGGGAAAATCTGCCCCCTTGATTCAGTTACCTCCACCTGGTCTCTCTTGACATGTGGAGATTATGGAGATTATGGGGATTACAATTCAAGATGAGATTTGGATGGGGACACAAAGCCTAGCCATATCACAGTTGGAGACCACTTCTCACAGCTTCTTTAATAGGTAGGTTTAGTCATGGGAAAGCAATGGTGACCAATAGGATGTTGTACTCGTCTATTTTCACATTGCTATAAAGAACTACATGAGACTGGGTCATTTATGAAGAGAAGAGGTTTAATTGACCCAAAGTTCTGCAGGCTGTACAGTAAGAATTGCTAGGAGGCCTCAGAAAACTTACAATCATGGCAGAAGACGAAGGAGAAGCAGGTACATATTCACATGGTGGAGGAGGAAATGGAGAGAGAGCAAAGTGGGGAAGTGCTACACTTTTAAACTATCAGATCCCATGAGAATGCACTTGCTATCATGAAAACAGCAGGAGGGAAGCCACTCCCATTATCCAATCACCTCCTTCCAGAAACCTCCTCGACATGCGGGGATTAAAATTTAACATGAGATTTGGGTGGGGACAAAGAGCTAAACCATGTCAGATATCATCCAAACTTATAAGTGCAAGTTGTAAGTTAGGCCTCAGAGTATAGTTGCTTTTCACTTTTCTGATCACCTTTCAATACTAAAACAGAGACGTAGTTTGTACGTGGGCTTCAATGTTGCAAATGAAAGCAACACACCCTGTAGAGGTGAGGCAACAAGATAGTTGCTGTCAAATGTTTAGCCATATAAAACAACATTTACATAATAACTAGCTTTCTACCAGACAAAAAAATTGTTTCCTATCATTCAGAAGATGGATATTTGCATGTATATTTTATTTTAATAACCACCCAGCAAAAATAACATTAAGATACTAGTAATATCATATTTTAATACAACTTATGTTTCCTTCTAATATTTTGACATCAAAATTCTTTGGAAAGCATATGTATTTTAGGCCAAGTTAGCATATATAGTATTATGTTTTTATTATGGGAATCTCACATTACTTCATGATTGTATACCAATTCATATTTAATAAGAGATTGATTGAGTAAAGACACAAATGTATCCAGTACACTCCGTGGGTGTTTGTGTTACATCTTAAAAGAAAAATGTGCCTGCAGAGCAGTTGGTACAACTATAAGATCCTTGTTTTGGGGATGCATTGAGCCCAGCAACCTAGTGCTTCATTCCTCTCAATGTCTGTTGACCGCATATATTATTTATGTTAATGAATAGGTAATGAAAACATTTTACCTGTTTTTATAAGGAATTCTGTAGTGATTTGCAGACTATGGTTCTTTGTGTTTAATTTAAAAGTATTTAAACTTTTTAAGCACAAAATAAAATAATAGAAAATACTTGGAGTGTGTGAGAAAGAGTGATGGGTATTCACACCAGCTAGCCTCATGCAGCCTCCAGTTGTTAAATATGCTCATGGGAATCCTTTTCATCTCTAAGATAAAACCCATTCCTGCCGGGCAGAATTAAATGTGTTAATGCATCAAAACCCATTGGATCCTTTACCTGTCTGCCTGCAAACTTCTGATACATCTCGATCAATGAAGTAGGCAGCTTCACTTTCTCAGGAGTGGTTTTCAGGAGTTCATGCCAACCTTCACCTAAAACACAAGTGGAGTCCGCTGAAAAATGACCCACAAGATGCCCATGTCCTGATACCCGAAATCTGAATATGTGACATTATATGACAAAGGAAATTCTGCAGATGTGACTAGGGTTTTGTGATGAGGAGATATTCCTGCATTATTCAGGTGGGCCAAGTGTAATCACAACCATTCTTATGTAAGGGAAACAGGAGTGTCAGTCAGAAAAGTAATGAAGGAGTAGAGGTTGAAGTAACAAGTAGTCATGAGCCGGGGATGCAGTCAGCCTCTCAAATCTACAAAAGTAAGTAAAGGGATTTTCCCCCACAACCTTTGGGAAAAAATGTAGCCCCACAAACCTCTGAATGTTAGCCCAGTAAAACCCATTCTGGATTTCTTACCTCTAGAATTCCAAGATAATAAATTAGTGCTATTTGAAGCCACTATGTTTGTGGTGATTCATTACATCAATAAAAAACTGTATTTTTGTTTTTTGCTTTTTACATTTTTTATTTGAAAATAAAAATTTTTAACTTATGGGTACATACTAAGTATGTATATTTAAGGGGAATATGAGACAATTTAATACAGGCATACAATGCGTAATAATCACATCAAGGCAAATGGGTTAGTCATCACCTCAAGTATTCATAATTTCTTTGTGTTCTGAACATTCTATTCCACTCCTTTAGTTATTTTAAAGTATACAATACATTATCTGGACTGTTGCTACCTCTTGTGCTGTCACATACTACATCTTATTCATTCGAACTGTATTTTTGTACCCATTAACCATCCCCACTTCCCCCACTCCCTACTATCCTTCCCACCAATGGTAACTATCATTCTACTCTCTAACTCCATGAGTTCAATTGTTTTAATTTTTAGCTCCCACAAATGAGTGAAAACATGCAAAATCTGTCTTTCTGTGCCTGACTTATTTCACCTAACATAATGTCCTATAGTTCCATTCACATCGTTGCAAATGACAGGATCTCATTCTTTTTAATGGCTGAATATGCCTCCACTGTTTGTACGTACCTCAGTTTCTTTATCCATTTGTCTGTGGATAGACATAGAGATGCAATAAACATGGGAATGCAGATATTACTTTGATATACTGATGTCCTTTCTTTTGGCTATATACCTAGCAGAGGAATTGCTGGATGATATGATAGTTCTATTTTCAGTTTTTAGTTGCATACTGCTCTCCATAGTGGCTGTACTAATTTACATTCCCACCAACACTGTGTGAGGGTACCCCTTTCTCCACCTTCTCACCAGGATTCTTTCTTCTTGCTTGTGTTTTGGATAAAAGTTTTGGATAAAAGCCAGTTTAATTAGGTGAGATGATAACTCATTGTAGTTTTGATTTGCCGTTCTCTGATGATCAATGATGGTCAGCACATTTTTAACACACCTCTTGGCCATTTGTATGTCTTCTTTTGAGAAGCATCTATTCAGATATATTGCCCATTTTTTAAAAATTGGATTATTTATGGTGCTGGGAGAACTGGCTAGTCCTAGGCAGAAAACTGAAACTGGGCCCCTGCCTTACACATTATACAAAATTTAACTTATGATGGATTAAAGACTTAAATATAAAACATAAAACCATAAAATCCCTAGAAGAAAACCTACGCAGTACCATTCAGGACATAGGCATGGGCAAAGACTTCATGACTCAAACACCAAAAGCAATGGCAAGAAAATCCAAAATTGACAAATGAGATCTAATTAAACTAAACAGCTTCTGCACAGCAAAAGAAATTATCATCAGAGTGAACAGATAGCCTACAGAATGGGAGAACATTTTTGCAATCTGTCCATCTGACAAAGAGGTAATATCCAGAATCTACAAGAAGCTTAAATAAATTTACAAGAAAAAGAAAACCCATAAAAAAGTGTATGAAGGAAATTATCAGATACTTCTCAAAAGAAGACATTTATGCGGCCAAAAAAACATGAAAAAAAAAAAACTCCTCATCACTGGTCATTAGAGAAATGCAAATCAAAACCACAATGAGATACCATCTCATGCCGGTTAGAATAGTGATGATTAAAAAGTCAGGAAACAACAGATGCTGGAGAGGATGTGGAGAAATAGGAACGCTTTTACGCTGTTGGTGGGAATGTAAACTAGCTCAACCATTGTGGAAGACAGTGTGGTGATTCCTCAAGGATCTAGAACCAAAAACACCATTTAACCCAACAATCCCATTACTGGCTATATACACAAAAGATTATAAATCATTTTACCATAAAGACACATGCACATGTATGTTTATTGCAGCGCTATTCACAATAGCAAAGACTTGGAACCAACCCAAATGCCCAGCAATGATAGACTGGATAAGGAAAATATATACCATGAAATACTATGCAGCCATAAAAAAGAATAAGTTCATGTCCTTTGCAGGGACATAGATGAAGCTGGAAAACATCATTCTTAGCAAACGAACACAGAAACAGAAAACCAAACATTGCATGTTCTCTTTCATAAGTTGGAGTTGAACGATGAGAACACATGGACACAGGGAAGGGAATATCACACACCAGGACCTGTTGGGGGGTGGGGGACAAGGGGAGGGAGAGCACTAGGACAAATACCTAATGCATAGGCTTAAAACCTAGATGATGGGTTGATGGGTGTAGTAAAGCACCATGGTACATGTATACCTATGTAACAAACCTGCACATTCTGCACATGTATCCCAGAACTTTAATAAAAACTTAAACAAAAAAAATCAGATTATTTGATTTTTTGATATTGAATTGTGTGAGCTCCTTATATATTCCAGTTATTAATCCCTTGTCAGATCAGTAGTTTGCAAATACTTTCTCCAGTAAGTTCATGTCAAAGGACATGAACTTATTCTTTTTTACGGCTGCATAGTGTTCCATGGTATATATTTTCTTTATCCGGTCTATCATTGCTGGGCATTTGGGTTGGTTCCAAGTCTTTGCTATTGTGAATAGCGCTTCAATAAACATATGTGTGCATGTGCCTTTATGGCTTTATGGTAAAATGATTTATAATCTTTTGAGTATATACCCAGTAACGGGATTGTTGGGTTAAATGGTGTTTTTGGTTCTAGATCCTTGAGGAATCACCACACTGTCTTCCACAATGGTTGAGCTAGTTTGCATTCCCACCAACAGCGTAAAAGCGTTCCTATTTCTCCACATCCTCTCCAGCATCTGTTGTTTCCTGACTTTTTAATGATCACTATTCTAACCAGCAAATACTTTCAACCAATTTTGTAGGTTGTCTCTTAACTTTGTTATTTGTTTCTTTGTTTTTGAGACAGGGTCTTGCTCTGTCACTGAAGTGCAATGGCACTATCTTGGCTTACTGTCACTTCAACCCCCCAGGCTCAAGCAATCCTCCCACCTCCGCCTCCCAAGCAGTTTGGAGTATTGACGCATGCCACCACACCTGGCCACTTTTTTGTTTGTTTTGTTTTTGTGAAGACGAGGTCTCACCATGTTCAGTCTCCCAGTTCAGCCTCCCAAAGTGTTTGGATTAGTATAAGTGTGAGCCACCACACCAATTCCTCTTTATATTATTGATTGTTTCCCTTGATGTGTAGAAGCCTTTTAACTTAATGTGATCCCATTTGTTCATTTTTGCTTTGGTTGCTTGTGCTAATGGGGTATTATTCAAGAAAGCTTTACTCACACCAATGTTCTGGAGAGTTTCCCTAATGTTTTCTTACAGTAGTTTCATAGTTTCAGGACTTAGATTTAAGCCTTTAATCCATTTTGATTTCATTTGATGAGAGATAAGGGTCTAGTTTCATTTTTCTGCATATGGATAACCAGTTTTCCCAGCACCACTTATGGAAAAGACTGTCCTTTTCTCAATGTATGTTCTTGGCATTTTTGTCAAAAATGAGTTAATTGTAAATGTATAAATTTATTTCTGGGTTCTGTATGCTGATCCATTGGTCTATGTATCTGTTTTTATTATAGTATCATGCTTTCTTGGTTATATAGCTCTGTAGTATAATTTGAAGTCAGATAATGTGATTCCTCCTGTTTTTTTCTTTTTGCCCAGGATGATTTTGGCTACTCTGTGTCTTTTGTGGTTTCATATAAATTTTAGGATTTTAAAAAAATTTCTGTGAAGAAGGTCATTGGTATTTTGACAGGGATTGCATTAAATCTGTAGATTGCTTGGTTAGTATAAACATTTTAACAATATTGATAATACAGTCCATGAACATGAAATATATTTCCATTTTTTTGTGTGTCTGCTTCAACTTCTTGCATCAATGGTTCACAGTTTTCATTATAGAGATCTTTCACTTCTTTAAGTTTATTCCAACATATTTTATTTTATTTGCAGCTATTGTAAATGGGATTACTTTCTTGATCTCTGCAGTATTGGTTGTAATGTCTCCTTTTTCATCTCTGATTTTACTTATTTGGGTCATCTCTCTTTTTTTCTTAGTTAGCCTGGCTAAAAATTTGTCCCTTTTGTTTATCTTTAAAAACAAAAACAACATTTCATCTCCTTTTTGTATTGATTCCTTCATTTCAAATTCAGCTATTTTTTCTTTTTCTCTACTAGTTTTGAAATTGGTTCACTCTTGCTTTTCTATTCTTAAAATACATCATTAGATTGTTTATTTGAAGTTTTTGTTTTTGTTTTTGTTTTTGTTTTTGAGGTGGAGTTTCACTCTCGTTTCCCAGACTGGAGTGCAGTGGTGCTATCTTGACTCACTGCAACTTCTGCCTCCTGGATTCAAGAGATTCTCCTGTCTCGCCTCCCGAGTGGCTGGGATTACAGGTGCCTGCCACCATGCCAGGCTAATTTTTGAATTTTTAGTAGAGATGGGGTTTCGCTGTGTTGGCCAGGCTGGTCTCAAATTCTTGACCTCAGGTGATCCACCTGCCTCAGCCTGCCAAAGTGCAGGGATTACAGGCATGAGCCACCGTGCCTGGCCCAGTTTTTCTATTTTTTTGAGGTAGACACTTACAGCTATAAACTGCGTTTGCTGTATCCCATCGATTTTGGTATGTTGTGTTTCCATTGTCATTTGTTTCCAGAAAGTTTTAAATTTCTTTCTTAATTTCTTAGTTGACCAACTGGTCATTCAGGAGCATATTGTTTAATTTTCCTATGCTTGCATAATTTCCAAAATTCCTCTTATTACTGATTTCTAATTTTATTCCATTGTGGTCAGAGATGATATTGGACATAATTTCAATTTTTAGAAACTGGTTTTATTGCCTAATATGTGGTCTATCTTGAGAATGATTCATGTGCTGAGAAGAATGTGTATTCCGCAGCCACTGGATTAAATGTTTTGTAAATATCTATTAGGTCCATTTGGTCTATAATGCAGATTAAGTCCAATGTTTCCTTTTTGATTTTCTATCTGAATGATCTGTTCAATGCTGAAAGTGGAGTGTTGAAGTCTCTAGCTATTATTGTGTTGGGTTCTATCTTTCACTTTATATAGTGAGAGATAATATTTACTTTATACATCTGGGTGCACCAGTGTTGAGTGCATATATATTTACAATCGCTATGTCCTCTTGCTGAACTGACCCTTTTATCATTATATAATTAAGTTCTTTATCTCTATAGTTTTTGTCTTGAAATCTATTTTGTTCTTTTATCATTATATAATTAAGCTCTTTATCTCTATAGTTTTTGTCTTGAAATCTATTTTGTCTGGTATTAAGTATAGCTACTCTTGCTCTTTTTCTGCTTTCCATTAGCATGGAATATCTATCTTTTCCTTGATTTTCAGTCTATGTGCATCTTTGTTGATGAACTGTGGTTTTCGTTGGCAACAGATTGTTGGGTCTTGTTTTTTAATCCATTCAGCCACTCTGTGTCTGACTGGAGAGTTTAGTTCATTTACATTCAATGTTATTATTGATTACTTACTCCTGCCATTTTGCTGTTTGTTTTATGGTTGTTTGGTGGTCTTCTCTTCCCTCTTTCCTTCATTCCTGTCTTCCTTTTAGCAAAGGGAATTTTCTCTGGTGTCATGTTTTAATTTCTCGAGTTTTCTTTTTGGTTCATCCATTGTATGATTTTTGATTTGAGGTTACCATGGAGGCTTGCAAATGATGTCTTATAACCCATTATTTTAAGCTGATGACAACTTAACACTAATTGTATAGACAATACAACAAGCAAAGAGAAAATAAAAACACTACACTTTAACTGCAGCTCCCTGCTTTTTCACTTTTTGTTGTTTCTATTTATATTTTATTGTACTGTCTATGTCTTATAAAGTTGTTGTAGTTATTATTTTTGATCAGTTCATCTTTTGGTATTTCTACTCAAGATATGAGTAGTTTACACACCACAAATACAGTGTTATAATATTCTGTATTTTTTGTATACTTAACGATTACCGGCGAATTTTATACCTTCAGATGATCCCTTATTGCTCATTAACATCCTTTTCTTTCAGATTGAAGAACTTCCTGCCTTACAGAACAGGTCTGGTATTGGCAGAATTACAATTCTTCAGGTTTTTCTCATTATTATTCTTATTTTTTGGTCTGGAAAAGTCTTTACTTCTCCTTCATATCTGAAGTATATTTTTGCTGAATGTAATATTCTAGGAAAAAAGTTTTTGTTTTTGTTTTTGTTTTTCCCCTTCAGCACATCTAAAGTATCATGCCACTCTCTCCTGGCTGGTAAGTTTTCTACTAAGAAGTCTGCTGCCAAACACGTTGGAACTCCTTTATATGTGATTTGTTTCTTTTCTCTTGCAGTTTAGGATTCTTTCTTTATCCTTAACCTTTGAGAGTTTAATTATTGAATGTCTCATGGCGGTCTTGTTACCAGAAAGGGGTACCGATCCTGACCCCAAGATAGGGTTCTTGGATCTTGCACAAGAAAGAATTTGAGGTGAATCCCTAAAGTGAAAGTGAGTTTATTAGGAAAGTAAAGGAATGAAGAATGGCTACTCCATAGGCAGAGCAGCCCCGAGGGCTGCTGGTTGGCTCTTTTTATGGCTATTTCTTGATTATTTGCTAAACAAGGAATAGATTATTCATGAGTTTTCCAGGAAAGGGGTGGGCAATTCCCAAGTGAGGGTTATCTCCCCCTTTTAGACCATGTAGGGTAACTTCCTGACATTACCATGGCATTTATAAACTTCATGGTGCTGGTGGGAGTGTCTCTTAGCATGCTAATGTATTATAATTAGCATATAATGAGCAGTGAGAATGACCAGAGGTCATTTTCATCACCCTTTTGGTTTTAGTGGGTTTTGGCTGGCTCCTTTACCACAACCTTTACAAGCAGTGTCTTTATGACCTATATCCTGTGCCAATCTCCTATCTTATCCTGTGACTTAGAATGCTAAACCTCCTGGAAATATAGCTCAGTAGGTCTCAACTTCATTTCACCCAGACCCTGTTCGAGATGGAGTCATTCTGGTTCAAAAGCCTCTGACAATCTTATTTGGCTTAAATCAGCTTGATGTTCTATGACGTTTTTGTAATTGAAGATTGATATCTTTCTCTAGGTTTGGAAAGTTCTCTATTCATATTTCTTTGAAAAAACTAGCTACCCAATCTCTCTACCTCCTCTTTAAGGCCAATAACTCTTAGGTTTTTGCTTGTGGGGATATTTTCTAGACATCGTAGGCATGGCTCATTCTTTTTAAGTCTTTTTTCTTCTTTTTTCTTTTGTGTCTTATGACTGTGTGTTTTCAAATAGCCTGTCTTCAACCTCATTAATTATTTATTCTATTTGATCTGTTGGGCTGTTAAGAAACTTTCATGCATTTTTCTGTTTCTCAATTAAAATTTTCAGCTTCAGAATTTCTGCTTGATGTTTTAATATTATTTCAAACTGGTTGTTAATTGTATCTGATAGGATTCTGAATTCTTTCCTCTTGTTATCTTGAAGTTTGTTGAGCTTCTGCAAAACAGCTATTTTGAATGCTCTGTTTGAAAGGTTATGTGTCTCTGTCACTCTGAGATCGGTCACTAGTGCTCTGGTGAGGTCATGTTTTCCTGAATGGTCTTGATGCTTGTGGATGTTCACTGATGTCTGTGCATTGAAGACTTAGGTATTTATTCTAATCTTCCCAGTCTGGGCTTGTTTGTACTTGGCTTTCTTGAGAAGTCTTTCTAGGTATTCAAAGGAAATTGAGTGCTGTAATCTAAAATTTGTTGTCACTGAAGCCGTATCTGAAGTAGGGGGTATACAAGCTCAGTAACACTAAGTCTCTTGCAGACTCCTAGAGGTGATGCCTTGGTGGTCTTGGGTAAAATCTGGGAGAATTCCCTGGATTACAGGTAGAGTCTCTTGTTCTCTTCCCTTTCTTTTCCTCAAACAAGTTGAGTCTCTCTCCCTTTTCTGGACTGTCTGGAGTTGGGAGAGGGGTGGCACATGCACTCCCATGCCCATCACCACTGGAAATGCACTGGGTCACACCTGGAACGAGCACAGTACTGGATCCTGCCCAAGACCTGTGGCAACTATTGCGCGAATACACTGATGTGCATTCAAGGGCCAAGGTTTCTTTAGCCAGATGAATCCTGCCAGGCTTGGGTCTTTCCCTTCAGGGCAGTGAATTCCCTTCTGCCACAGGATGGCTCTAGTAGTGCTATCCAAGAGCTAGGTAGGATCTTTAGAATCATGAACTTTAGGGAATTTATGTGGTGCTTTATTTTACTTTACTATGTCTGGGCTGATGTCCACATTGTAAGAAAAAGTCCTTTTTAAAAAAATTATTTTTTTCTTTAACTTTCATTTTAACATCAGGAGTACATGTGCAAGTTTGTTATACAGGTAAACTTGTGTCATGGTGGTTTGTTGTACAGGTTATTTTGTCACCCAGGTATTAAGACTAGTACCCTTTAGTTATATTTCTTGATCCTCATCCCCCTCCCTCTCCTTACACTCTGATAGGGCCAAGTGTGTGTTGTTCCCCACTGTGTGTTCATGTGATTTATACGTGATTTGTTCAGCTTCCACTTAGAAGAGAGACTATGTGGTATTTGGTTTTCTGTTCCTGTGTTAGTTTGCTAAGGATAATTGTCTCCAGCTCCATCCATGTCCCTGCAAAGGACATGATCTTGTTTTTTCTATGGCTGCATAGTATTCCATGGTGTATATGTACCACATTTTCTTTAGCCAGTATACCACTGATGGGCATTTAGGTTGATTCAAAGTCTTTGCTATTATGAATAGTGCTGAAATCAACATATGTGTGTATGTGTCTTTATAACAGAAAAATTCATTTTCCTTTGGGTATATACCCAATAATGGGATTGCTGGATCGAACAGTATTTTTGTTTTTAGGTCTTTGAGGAATTGCCACACTGTCTTCCACAATGGGAAAAGGTCCTTTATACTGTCTTTGAAACTGTATCTTTTTGTGAAAAAAAGTTAATCATAACTCTTATGACATACCATATGCAAAAACTAACTCACTATGTACAATAGACCAAAATGAGAACTATAAAATTCTTTTCAAAATGTAGAATATCTTTACAACCTTGAAGCATAAAGCTATTTTCTAGATAAGACACAGAACAAATTGGACATTTTCAAAAACGAAATCTTCTCATCAAAAAATACCACTAAGAAAATTCAGAGAAAGACTTACACTGAGAGAAAATATTTACAATAGATGTATCGGGCAAGGGACTTGTATCCAAAATATGTAATGAAGTGGTACTGAATAAAAAGACAAACAACCCAGAGTTTATAACATAATATAATATATAATATGCTTATATATAATATAATAAGCACAATACTTTAACAAGCACTTCACACACACACAAGCACACACACACACATATATACCATTTGTATATGTGGTATATACACATATACATTTGTATACGTATATACAAATGGCATACATATGCCAATAAGTACATGAAAATGTGTTCAAAGTCTTTAGTCATAAAAGGAGTATAAATTAAAACAAAGGTTGTCAAAGATGTATAGCAACTGGGATGCTCGTATATTGTTGGTGGAAAGGGTAAGTGGTAAAACTTCTTTGGAAAACAACTTGGCAGGTTCTCAAAAAGTTAAATCTATATTTCCCATATGTCCCTATAATTTTACTTCTAGGTATTTATTTAAGGACAATGAAAATATTTTTGCTACACAAACGCTTGTATATACATATTCACAAAAATTTTGTAAGACCTTCAAACTGGGGGAAAAAAAACCACCTCAAATGTCTATCAACAAATAAATGCAAGAAAGAATTCCAGAATATCCATGCAATTGGAATGCTACTTGGCCACAAAAAGCAACAAACAACTGCTATATGGAAAAACAAAGATCAATCTCAAAAACATTATTACTATTATTTTGAGAAGGAATCTCACTCCATCACCCAGGCTGGAGGGCAATGGCACCATCTCGGCTCACTACAACCTCTGTCTCCTGGGTTCAAGCGATTCTCTTGCCTCGGCCTCCCAAGTAGCTGGGATTACAGACATGCATCACCACACCCGGTTAATTTTTGTATTTTTAGTAGAGACGGAGTTTCACCATGTTAGCCAGACTGGTCTCGAACTCCTGACCTCAAACAATTTGTCCGCCTCAGCCTCCTAATGCGCTGGGATTACAGGCATGAGCCACTGTGCCCAGCCTCAAAAACGTTATTCTGAAAGAGATCAGACACAAGACATTGTATTCTATACAGTTTCATTCTGATGAAATTCCATGATAGGCAAAACCAAAATCCAATCTTTAGTGATAGGAAACACATCAATGGTTGCTTGGGACCAGGAGTTCTTGAGGACATTCATTGGAAAGAGGCGGAGAATTGTGGGAGGTGATAGAAATGCTCTATACCTTGATTGCAGTGGTTGTTTGATGGGTAAACATATTTGTCAAAACTCAATTAACTGGGTGCATTCTAATTATGTAAAACATACTCCAATCAAATAGATTTAAATTGTTTAAATGCCCAAAGCATGAGCATGGAGAAGAGTGGTAAAATTAAAAGCATATCAAGGGCAAGAAATTAGGAATGAGATACTCTAGTGTGTCAAAAGGTAAGAGTACTATCAAGGCAGTTACAGGTCTTGTCAAACAGCACTAGAACAGGCAATGAAGCAGCTGCCACTGGCCAAAGACAGGGCCAGTTGAACATCAAAAAGAATAATAAATGCAATCAGTTGAAACACATTTAATATTGAAAAACCAAGAGATTTCATAATAAAAGAGAGTAAAATAAGGGGTAGGGAGACTGAGGCAGAAAGACAGAAATAGAAAGAAAGAGACAGGTCCTTATAGACACCATTGGAAGTAACTGGACCACTGGGCTACCAACTTATTTCCCTGAAAATCTGCAATTGAAGGAAAATAATGTCTATCTTGCATTTCCTGTACACACTATGGAGCACAGAAACCAAATATGCATAGAAGATAAAAAGAATTTCTTGTTTACACAATAAGTTCAGCTAATAAATTAGGAAGGAATCATAGAATCAGAAAATTTTTCTTTTGATAGCCAACTGAAATCCTTAGCTCAGGTAATGACCATCTATGCATAAAAAATTTGTGAACAGTTACTTTATTATTAAAAAGACAATAGAATGGTAACATTGAGCATTCTACCTGAACCCACTGATCATTTTAGTGCCCACCACAGTGAGACAACAAGACATTGTCTATCTCCTGGCATGATGCAAATATGAGCCATAGAATGAAGCTTTCAGCTCATTGGTTATCTAGGAATGCTGACCAGAACACCCTCTCTTGTGGCTTGGGCTCCTTATTACATTACAACTCTACTCCAAATGAGTACTTCCCAGAGTAAAGATTATAAGACATCCAAGTAGAAACTCCAGGGCTTTTTATATCCTATATGTCAGTTCCACAGACATCACTTCTGTCACATTCTTTTGGTCAAGGCTACTCACCAGGGCCAGCCCTGGTTCTAGGGGAGGAGAATTAGACTCTACCTTTTAATGTGAAGAGAGGCAGGTGGGTATGGGTAAGAAAGGACAAATGGTAGTCATCTTTGATTTCTACCTCACAAAAACTTTCTTTTCATTTCTCAATCATTTCAGAATTTAGACCAGGAAGAAGAGAAGCTTTTTACTGGGCTCCCACAGACACACAACAAAACTGTTCATGGGACTATTTTAGAGGCCAACATGGAAGAATCAACCGACATAAGAAGTAATGTAACTACCAATATTAATTCTAGGATCTCTCTGAAAGATTTGTTCACTCATGCACACAAAGATTTGTACAAAGTAGTCTGTGTCTGTATTATTTGTATTAGCAAGCAATAGGACCAGTGAAAATGATCACCACGGAGGTGGTGATAAAATCTGCAGTAGATCTGTAAAATAAAATGCTATGCAAAAGTTCAAAAGGCAGATACAAATGCAAATGACATAGAAAGCTTTCCAAGACTTGCTCTGTGACTTGCCTTTTACATATAATAACAATATGAGTAATGCAGAAATGTTAATCAGGTACATATGATTTTATTAGAAAATAATTTATAAGACTATGCAATACAAGTTCAACAATGGTTTGTTCTAGGGAGAATATTGGGAGAGAGACCAAGGAAGTCTTAAGCTTACTCTAAACCAAATGTTTTATAACAATAACACATTCTTATATTACTTGTGTAATTTTAAAGTAGCTTTTGAAACATATAATAGAGATAAAAAGGTCTAATGGTCAAACCATTATTTTAATGATTTATTAATCTTTCTTGAATTTGTTCAACAGTAACGTATTTCTTAAACAAGTATAGCAGGTAATACCTACAAAAACCTCACTATATTTCAAGGGTTAATAAATAACACTCCTTTTTTCCTAATTGTGTTGAGAAGTAATTAAAATATGGATAGAGGAATCAGACCAATGGACATCTTCATTTAAACTTTATTGCTGGTTAAAGCTAAGTTAGAGGTCTTGGCGTAAGTGCAAGGTCATATGAGCTACAGCTCATACTACAACCCCAGAAATACACTTGTCTTATCAGTTACTGGAACAGTTTTACAACTACAGGACCACTACAAGGGAACCCGCCCTTATAAAATTTACTGCATAAGGAAGCAGGGAATATATAGGCCAGCAAATTTGCCTCAGATACGTGGTAGGCAGAGTTCTAAGATAACCCTTCAAATTCCTGGCCTCTGGTGAACAACATATCCATTTTCTCAGTTATTCAATCAAATACTAATCTAGGTGTTTCTCTGAAGGAATTTTGCAAATATAATTTGGGTCCAAAACCAGTTGATCTTATTATGAGGGAGATTATCCAGGTAGGCCTGGCCTACTCACGTGAGTCCTTTAAAACTGGCCTGCAGGTCAGACATGGAGAAGTCAGCAATTGAAAGCGTGCTCTGGCTGCCTTAAAGTTGGAGAGGACCTAGTTGCAAGGAATGTGGGCAGCCTTTAAGTGCTGAGACAGCCACTGGTGGACATCCATTGAGGAGCTGGAAAACCTCAGTACACAGTCACAAGGAACTGAATCCTGCCAATACAAACAATGAGCTCGGATGCAGATATTTTCCAGAACCTCCGGACCAGACATCAGCCTAGCCAACACTTTGACGTCAGTCTTGGGATGCCTTGAACAGAGAACCCAATCACACCATGCCAGACTTCTGACCTACAGAGCTGTCAGCCAATAAATGGTATTGTTTTCATCCACTAAGTTTGTCATATTTTGTTACACCGCAATAAAAAGCTGACGCACAAAGAAAGAACACTAGAAAGAGTTAAGCCCTGAATGCACCAAACAGAAAAGTGGAAGAAAGATGGAGAGAGTGGAGAGAGTCCTGAAGGTTACTTTAATGGAGATTCTGCCACATGGAAACGCGGGAATGAGGAATGAGTGTTCCCTGTTAGCCTAGGCTCGGCAACGTTCACCATTAGCTCCAGATAGGAACTTCCTGATGTCCTAGCCCAATGTTCTCCACAGAGGCCCCATTCATATTTTCAGCAGGACAAGCCTCTGTTATGCTGGGCTGTCTTATGCATTACAAGAGGTTTACTTTTCGTGAGCCTCACCCATTAAATGTCAGCTGTATTCCTCCAAACATCGGGGCAACCAGAAATACTCTCTAGCATTCCCATATGCCCCCAGACCAACTGAAAACCAGTCGGAGCACACTGGCTGAGAACCAATGAAGCTCAACCCCATATATTACAGATAAAGAAAGTGAGAGCAAGAGAAAGGGGCTTTGAGAAGGTCTCATAGCCTCTCCGTGTCAGGACTACAGGTAGGATTCCTAGTAGGCTGTTTTTGCAAACATAAATTGTACATGGTATTTTTCAGTATAAGGTCTTTACCATTCTGGCCACGTGACATGATTCTGGACATCCATGTCTCCCTCCTATACATCACCAAGTGATTGCTCAAATGTCACCTTTTCAGAAAAATATTTGTGATCCTCCTATCTAAAATTGCAATGCCCCCACACACATACATTCCAGTATTCAGTACTTACGTCTTCCTTTCCTAATTTATTTTTTACAGAATACTTATGACCTTTTAACAGACTGTAAGATGTACTGATTTTTTAAAAATTTTGGTCTGTTTAAACTACAACTATAAAATAAACTCCTAGAGTGAAGGATTTCAGTCTGCTTTGTTCCTTCTGTGTCCCGGTTACCTGTATTATTGCCTGACACCTGGGCGGCACTCAGTGTGGTGGAACAAATAAATGAGTGAAGACATTATTCCAAGTATTTCATACAAGTAATTATTTTCTTTCTTTCTGTGTGGAAAGAAAAATAAATGTCAGAATGTAATAAAATCACTTTTTATTACTAATAACTATTTCACGGGAACAACTATGAGAAATATGGTGAAGAAGTTTATGAAAATAAAGCATATTCAATAAAAGGATTTTTGTACTAGATTTGATAAAACGGGGTATGCAGCAAAGGAAATTGTTTTATTTTCTCAATCAAAAATAATATTTTACTTTTTAAATAAAATTGGGTCATGAATTGTGTATTTCTCTTTTTTATAAATTAAGTATTGGTCAGCTCTGACACTAATAATAAGCATTAATAGTCTTTTAAATTTTGCAGGAAATTGTTAGTCTAAATTTTTCTTCTGCCTGCACCCTCCCTAGACTAACTAACAAGGTCAACAGATGGGTTTGTTGTTGTTGTTGTTGTTGTTGTTGTTGTTTTGTTGTTTTGTTTTTAGGGAATGCTGAATTTTTTAAAAATTAACTCATGGTGTGATCGATTTATTCTATTTTTAAAAATACCGAGTACCTTGCTAGATGTCAATATAATTTTACTTTTGGAAATACAAAGATAACTTCGACTTGATCCTTGACCTTGAGCAGCCTATTTATTACTGGTAGGTAGCTGGAATAGGTATGCATACAAAATATTGTTAACAATTTAGGGTATATACAATTTGTCATAGCACTAGAATGAATGCTTACTTTATTTACTTCTATTATTATTATTTTTTGAGACAGAGTCTCATTCTGTCGCCCAGGCTGGAGGACAATGGCACAATCTTGGCTTACTGTAACCTCTGCTTCCTGGGTTCAAGTGATACTCTCACCTCAGCCTCCCGAGTAGCCAGGATCACAGGCACGCACCACCAAGCCCAGCTAATTTTTGCGTTTTTAGTAGAGATGGGTTTTCACCATATTGGCCAGGCTGGTCTTGAACTCGTGACCTCAAGTGTTGCGCCCACCTCCCCCTCCCAAAGTGCTGGGGTTACAGTCGTGAGCCAGCATGCCTGGCCCAAATACTTACTTTGAAATCTTAATTATAACCACTTAAAGTTATGTCATGTGTTTTTTAATTGATTTTACTATTTTAAAAATCTTTAACTAGATTTTTTTTTTATGGTAAAAGCCCTTACATAAAAACAGAAACAACACAAAGTTTTTGCAACATATTTTCTCTTGATGGGTTTCAACATTACTTCAAATGGTAAATAAGACTGCGGTCAACTTGCCTGGAATTCACTGCTGTCAATGTCTACATTCATATCTACCTTTTTTCTTATGAATGCGATTACTATTTTCCCTGAAAAATAAAAAGTATACCAATGTACAAGTTTTCTGCCCTCCTGAATGTTTTAATCTGAGAGTTCAGTGTTACATTTAATACAATTGCACTCAAATGTCCTCCAGAATTTACAGCAAGTGATTTGAACCTACCAGGAACATTTTGTTCTTATGTAAAGATTTGCTTTTAAAAGCATATCAAATAGATTTTCTACTACATAGGGTGGTTGGCAAATAACCAAACATTTACTTGAATTGTTATCATGACATTTTAGTCCAAAAGGTCACATTACAATCAACCCTAGGAGTACTTACTGTGTTATGTGAAAAAAAGATTATGATTTTTTTCCAGGTAATTTAACCCCAAAACCTGGGGGACTGATGTTTGCTGGAGGGAAGGGGCTTATATTCCATACACTAGCATCATCTCATGGTGAAGAATGGTAAAGACTGAAAAACTTTATTAGTTTGATTAAGACTTACTAGGTATGCTTCAAGGGTCCAATTATTGAAATGAGCCTGGAGACATGATCTGTGCCTGAATGAAAATGATTGATGAATTTATAGAATTAAAGAAAAACAGGTGGTGATATGGTTTGGCTGTGTCCCCACCCAAATCTCATCTTGAATTATAGCTCCCATAATCTCCACGTGCCATGGGAGGGACCCAGTGGGAGGTAATTGAATCATGAGGGCAGGTTTTCCCATGCTGTTCTCATGATAGTGAGTAACTTATTCCAGTCTCACAAGATCTGACGGTCTTATAAAGGGCAGCTCCCCTGCACACACTTGCCTGCCACCGTGTAAGAGGTGACTTTGCTCCTCCTTCGCCTTCTGCTGTGATTGTGAGGCCTCCCCAGCCGTGTGAAACTATGAGTCTATCAAACCTCTTTTTCTTTATTAATTACCCAGTCTTGGGTATTTCTTCATAGCAGCATGAAAATGGACTAAAACAGGTAGGCACAGCAAGTTTGAAGTATCTTAAAGGGGAACTGGACCAGCAAATAATAGAGCAAAGCCAAGTCTGGATTAGATGTTGATCTCATGGTTGAGTGCTTACTGGATTGGATTATTCAACTCTGGAAGTGTACTCTTTTCAGGCCCAAGGCTGGTTCATTCCTTATCTCTCACTGTGGGAACCCCACAAGAGGTTCTCTAAAGGTCAGAAGCCAGTAGGAAAGTGAAAGGAAAGGAGTCACAGAAACCCAACAAACAAGGTTAGGCCCATGAGTGTTAGAGAAGGAAAGTGACCTGCCAGAGAATTATAAGGGGTTAGGAAACCCAGCTGAGCCCTCCCAAAATAATATTGGAACAGAAAAAGGAAATTTAGTAAATAGAAATGCTATTTTGAGCATGGAACTTTTAAAAACCAAGGAAAGACTGTTTCTTGAGGAACACAGGGCAGAGGTACCAGAGCTTTCAGGGTTGCTGAAACCACACGCTTCAGAAACATCAATAGCTTCAGTTCAGGAATCTACTGGGGGAAGTTTCAAGTCTCCGGTTGAAAAAAGTTAGGTCTAAGGTAGCAGCACCCTTCCTAGGAAGTGGATATTTACAGATCTCACTGAAAACACGGAAATTCATGGCAATGAACTGACTGTCAGAACAGGAATGCCTAACAGAGACTAGCAAACGTGTCACTTGAGAAATGCACACTGGATGCAACTCTAGGCTTCCGGAAACAAGAGACTTGAAGGAAAATGAAAAATAAGTTTTCAATTAGTATGAAGAAAATGAGAGGCATTTTACATAAACTGGGTGATAAAGGTTGGGACCACATAAATTTCTAACCTTTGAAAAGTAATTGCTAATATTTATCCAGTGCTTAGTCTGGACTGGGCACTGTTCTGTTTCACATGTACTATATTAGCTGTTGTGTTAATTCCCATAATACTCTGATAAGGCGAGAACCACTTTTAATTCTTCTTTTACAGATGAAGAAATGCAACATTGGGAGAAAGTAATTTGCCCAAAGTCGCACAACTAATAAGAGGAGCCAGGATTCAAACCCACGAAGTCTGGTTCCAAAGACAGCACCTAAATTACCATCCTATGAAACAAGCCAGAATGAGTCTCCAGGAGAGGGAGTAATTTGCCTGCCTTGCCAAGAGAAATGCATGGTTTCAAATTAAACTCTATCAAGAGACATGTCTGTGCTGGGATAAATTGTGTGTCCCAAAAAACTGGCAAAGACTAACATTTGGAAGACCGGAACTAAAAGGGTCTCTCCTTGGTGTGGCAGACACTGGCTAGCCAATTCCATATCTAATTCCACCTCCCTTATCTTCTTTCCACCCTCAGGTGGTCATGTGGTATGGTTCCAGTCAGTGAGATTCAAGCAGAAATATTCTTTTACATTTCTGGTTTTTGTTTGGTCTTTGTTTCAGTGTAAAATGTTTAACTGACAAATCATATGCTTTCAAAGTGTACAATGAGATGATTTAATATACATATACATTGTGCACTGGGGGACATGGAGAAATGTTAGTCACATGGTACAAACAGACAAATTCTGGCTGCAACTTCCAGGAAAGCTTTTACTTGTCTGACAGCTGGTGAACCCTTTCATGTATTGCTGTCTTTTTTTTCTTCCTTCCTGGAATATAGAAGTGTCTGGAGGGACAGCAGCCTTCCAGGGATCAGGAGAATATTCACCAACTGAGGATGGTGAGACCTTGATGGACCATCCAGCATATTCCCTGGGCCAGGACTGGCCACCTCTGAACCTCTTGTTTGGAAACCAAATAAACCACTGTCATTTTTGCTTTTTAAAAAATGAACATATTCCAGTAACTTTTTGATCACTTTAGCTTATCTTCTTCATCTTTACCTCTCGAATCTGTCTAAATTTTTAACAACCACTATCTCCAATGGGATGATGCCTCAATCCTGAGTCGCCTTTCAATAGCCTCTTGAATCTGGGCCCCTCCAGCTACCACTGGGCAAGTAATTCCATGCAACTCACCGAGGATCTGACCTCTCTTCCCCTGAGGAGCAGCTTCAGCTCCAAAACCCTGCCTGATCTAGCAACAACTGAAGTGTTCCCCCCCTTTCCTAATGCCCAGTTAAGGCCCCGGCATGTCATCTCCCCACTTCCATGTCTCTTTGGCTTTAATTGTATCAAGAAAGCATAAGCTCTAAAACCAAACCAAACAAAAGTTATGTGAAGGGTAATAAAATACTATATTTTAACCTGCTTACATGAATAGGGGGTTGATGTATTTCTTTTTCTATTTAGTTTTTTTCAGCAAAAAAACTGAGAACTGAAAAGTCATTAAATGAAGGAATACTTTTCAGATCATACAAATGTTCTGAAGCAGTGATTCTCGAAGCAGGGTCCTCTGGATCAGCAACATCTGCATCACCAGGGAATTGTGAGAAATGCAGATTCTCAGGCCCTATCCTTGCTCTCCTGAATCAGATACTCTGGGGGTGGGGCCCAGTAATCTGTGTTCTGTCAACCCATCCAGGCGATTCTGCTGCATGCTCAAGTCTGAGAACTATTGCTCTGGGCAATAAATTATTCAACTAATCCTTCGCTCCCACTAACCACCCTCACGCACTGAAATACAAACTCTTTTAGAGCAAGGCCTGAGTCTTATTTATCTCTGCGCCCCCAATATGTAGTAACATGCCTCAAACAAGAATAGTCCAGAAAATATGCAGACCAATAAATGAATCAGAGAATGATAGCGGTGATTCTTCATTTTTACAGCAAGCCCAAGGAAAGGCAGCTAATTCATTTAAAAATAATAATAAAGGCAAACTAATTCATAAATTTGAATTAGAAATACTACAACATGAAATAGCAGGCATTATTCTTCCTGAGCTTTGTCATAATAGCTACATCGACTGCTGTTTTTCTTCTCTATTGTGAGTTTTATTTTATATGCAGAAAAGTATATTAAAATATATATATGATATAAAATTTTTAAATGAAGGAAACAGGTATGAAACTACCACTAAGAAATAGAATTTTGGCCAGGTATGGTGACTCATGACTGTAATCCCAGCACTTTGGGAGGCGGAGGCAGATGGATCATTTGATTCCAGGAGTTGGAGAGTAGCCTAGGCAACATGGCAAAACATCCTCTCCATAAAAAATTAAAACGTTAGCCAGGAGTGGTGGCATTCATCTGTAGTCTCAGGTACTTGGGAGACTGAGATGGGAGGATCGATTGAGCCCACAAGGTCAAGGCTGCAGTGAGTGGTTATTGCACTACTGCACTCAGCCTGGGCAGCAGAGTGAGACTTTGTCTCAAGAAAGAAAAGAAATACAATTTGGTGAGTAATGTAGAAGCCCCTTTGTCTTAATCTTTGTGACTTCTCCCTTGACATAACCACTACATACAATGTCATAACTATCATTTTACCAACCATGTATAAATTCCTCAACAAATGTCATTTAGTTTTCTGTTTTTGAATCTTAGTGAATAGATCACCTGTGGCTTCGCGTTCTCCAGTTGAGAACCACTCATATTGATGCACATAACTGTGGTTCATTTTGACTACTCTATGGTTACATTGTGTGAATATTCCATATTTCTTTGTCTATTCTACTATTCATGGGCATTTCGGTTATTTCTGGTTTTTGCTATTACGAACATTGCCTTGTCACAATGACCACCATCTCAGGCCCCATTTGAGTCAGATATTCCCCCTTCCCTCTCCACTGGCTCCACTAGATTCTTCTGAAGCAAGTCACAGGCTATTATTTCATCTGTAAGCTATAAAGATTATTTTGATGAATATAATTCTTAATTTTAATGCAGTCACATTGACCAATCTTAGTTGGGTCATGGGTTTTAGACTATTTTTAAGAAAAAAAAAAACCCTTTTCGACACTGAGTTGATAAATATTTTTCTATCTTGTTTCTAAAATCTGTATTTTTAAACCTTTCACATATAGTTCTTAATCCGCCTGGAATTGGTTTCTGTGTGGGAGGATTTAATTTCATTTTTTGTTCAATATGGATACCAAATTGTTCTATGACATTCGTGGAAAAATCCATCAGTTCACATCATCACATGTGGCTACAATACCACATGTGCTGTATCTAAAGCTGCAATATCTATGCAGGCCAGTGTCCAGGCTTTCTGCTGTGCTCCATTTGCTAATGTTTCAGTCCTTGCACCAGTAACTCTGTTATAGTCTTTTATCTTTATAATCTGGAGACCAAGTACCCACCTTGTTCTTCCAGAAGGCCATGGCTATTCTTAGATTTCTCAACTCTCTTATAAACTCTAAAATCAGCTCATCACATTACTAAGCGATTGTGATTTGGTTGGTACAATATAGTACATCAATTTTGAGGTAATTGGTATCTATACAATATTAATTCTGTGAATCCAGGGGCATAATATATATCTTGCATATTTCCTTTTTTTGGTCTTTTTCAGTATATTTGAATCGAGTTCTGTGATTATGTCTTTGAAGGACTCATATGACTTTGTTATATTTGTTCTTAGGTAATTATATTTTTATACTATTGTAAACTTTAAATTTGACTTCTGTATGTTGTAAGTATATAGAAATAGAATTGATTTTAATATTGATTTTTGTATCTAGCAACTGTGTTAAATTATCATCCTAACTTTATCTATAGTTTTTTTACATTTGCAGTAATCTATTGATACATAAGAAATGGTTCCCAAACCCAGTGGCTTAAAGCACTAGTAATCATTTATTATCTCTCATGGCTTCTGTGGGTCAGGAATTCAGACAGGGCAACATGAGAATGGCTGTATTTGCTTTACAGTGTTTTCTGCTGGAAAGCTGAGGGCTGGAATCATCTGAAGCCTTGCTCACTTGCCAGCAGTTGATGCTGACTATTAGCTAAGACCTTAGCTGAGGCTGTCAGCTGGAACACCCCCAAAAGGCCTCCTCATGTGCTCTGGGATTCCTTCCAACATGGTGGCCGGGTTCCAAAAGTGAGTGTTCTGAGAGAGAGAGTGAAAAGAGAGATAACCATAACATTACTTCTGCTGAATTCTGTTGATCTGGGCAGTCATTCATTCCCTTCCAGATTAAAGGAGAGGAAGCAAGGTGATCTTTCTCAGTGGGAGGAGTCTCAGGTAATGGAAAGGAGCATATGAGATGGTGTTGGTAGGGCCATGTTGAAACGGTTTGAACAATGTTGTTTAAAACAACTGAAAAAGTATTTGTAAATAATGACAATTTGTTTCTTCTTTTATCATATTTATTTCTTTTCCTTCTTTTTTTCCTTGCCATACTACACTAGCAAGTCGTTTTAATACTGTGCCAAATAGAAGGGGTCGGAAGGAGAAATTTATAATTCACCTCATCACAAAACATAATGCTTTTAAACATTCCATTATTAAGAATGACTTTTTTTGTAGGTTTTTACAGAAGTAAATATGATTATGTGAAACTCATGTCCCCCAGCAAGGAAGAATTTGCTGCTCAGCTGTAGAGATGTATTCGGCAGACGGCCTCTAGCTGACAGCCCTTCAGGATCTGCCTAGTTGCAGAGATCTGCCCCAGCTGCAGTCAGGTCCTGTCCAGGGCAGCCCATCTCTGGAGACTGAGCAAGGTAGGAATAGAAAGGCCTGGCCATTTTGGCCCAACACAGGATCATCTGACAGGAAGTACCAGCTCCAGAGCCCCCCATCATGTTTTCTGATGTTCATTTTGCCTGCACTGAAATTCACTTCTTCCTTTAACCAATCCTGCTTCCTAGGATGCATGTTGATTCCTAATAAATATCTTACAGCCATGTCAGCACCTGACTCCAAAAAATCCATCTTACAACTGTAAAGACAGGTATGGTAGGATAAAGTGGTCAATGAAAGGGGTTTTGGAACTGGATGACCCACTGTCTGGCTGGAGGGGGACTCCATTCCTGGTAAAAGGTGGAAGAGAGAGAAGTTTCACAGAAGATGGTAGTCTAATTGTTCCAACATTTGTTAAAGGTAAGCTGGGAGGCTACTTCAGTGGAAAAGAAAACATCAAATACAGAGGTGTGTCTGACATTTAAGATATCTGGAGAAAATAGTAGCTGTAATGTTAAGAGGATTGAATAATGGGTTAACCCGCTAGGGTACCATAATACAATGCCACAGACTGGGTGGATTAAACAACAGGAAACCATTTGATCACAGTTCTGGGGACTGGAAGTTCAAGATCAAGGCGTCAGCAGGGTTGATTTCTTTTAAGGCCTCCCTCCTTGCCTTGCAGATGGCCGCCTTCTCACAGTGTCCTCACATGGACTTTCCTCTGAGAGCTCGTGAAGAGAGAGCTCTGGTATTTCTCCCTTTCCTTATCATCACAGCAGTCCTATTGGATTAAGGCCCAATTCATGACTTCACTTAACCTTAATTATGTCCTTAAAGATTCTATCTCCTACTGTCACATGAGAGGCTAGGGCTTCAACATATGAGTTTGGTTGGTGGGGCACAATTCAGTCCATAACAGATGGCTATTGCTAAGGACCATTGATGCATTACAAAATGATAATGAACAGCTGAAGTGAGTAACAGGCAATTAGTTGGAAGTCAGATGTGAAAGTCAGGGGGCCTCTTTACTTGTGTATAAGGAAGCAGGGCAAAGGAAGCCAGAGGAGCAAGTGGGAAGGTCTGAGTAGCACCAGCCCAGGCTACCATCAGTCCATACCTTGCACCAGGAAGAACACTCCAGCCATGCACACTACAGCAGCAGCCCCTTCATGGTCTTGTTGGCTCCTCTTTCTGGGGAGAAACTGGAAAGAGGACATTAGTAGAACAAGCTAAAGCCCACATGTTGTCACTGGGCTCAGGCTGCATCTGGTATTTATGGTCTGCTCCTTTGACATCTATTCAGCAGGCCAAGGTGGCTTACCAGCAGGACTGAAAGATATGACCCAATCCTTCGCTTCTGGGTGGCTGGAGCAACGCTCATCCATTCATAATTGCAAATTGATCAGCCAATTTCCTTGTGATTCCTCCAGCTCCTACTGTGAACTGTAGCCTTGATGCCTTTTGCCCAGCTGGTCAATTAACCATGCCAGTTGGTGACTCCTCCTCTCCTATAATGCACAACAATGTGCATACATCTTTTAGATTTTGTGTTTTTTCTTTAATTGTTTTGCCCTTGGGATATTTACTTAGAAGCATATCAGGACAAAGAATGAATATGCATGGATTTAAAAAAAAAAAGAATGCCAACTTTCCCTCTACAGGTATTGTACCATTTTGAATTTATGCCAGCAATATATGAGGATGCTTGTTCTCCAAAACCTCACCAACAGAGAGTGTTGTCTAATTAAACCTATTTTGTTTTTGTTGTAATTTTGAGGCTGGTGTGATTTGAGAAAACCTGAGCTACACAAGGGATGTATCTACTGCTTCCTACCATACCAACAAACTAGGAGCCCCCTGTTGATATGGTTCGGCTGTGTCCCCACCCAAATCACATCTTGAATTGAAACTCCCACAATTCCCATGTGTCATGAGAGGAACCCAGTGGGAAATGATCGAATTGTGGCTTTCCTGAGCTGTTCTTGTGATGGTGGATGACTCTCACAAGATCTGATGGTTTTAAACAGGGGAGTTTTCCTGCACAAGTTCTCCTTTCCTCTTGTCTGCCGCCATGTGAGACATGCTTTTCATCTTCCATCATGACTATGAGGCCTCCCAGCCACGTGGAGCTGTGAGTCCAATAAACCTCTTTCTTCTGTTAATTGCCCAGTCTTGGGGATGTCTTTATTCAGCGTTGTGAAAATGGACTAATACACCTGTGTATACTGATTTTTCCTCTGGAGAGTTGGAGAAAGAAACTCCTCCACATAATTTGACTTTCAAGAAGCATTCATTGACAAAGCTAGTGTTTCATTCTGTCTTTGACCTTTGCCAAAAGTTTCTGTTTTCTGACCCCTAAGACCTTGGAGAAACTGAGGTAGTGCAAGAAAGCTATTCAATGAGGTGATGGAAATAAAGTAGGGTTTTCTTTATTTGGATGAGAAAGACTCATGTGGGCAAATTCTCTTTCTCTAAGTATGTAGGGGAAGTTTCAGGGAACAGATGATAGACATCAAATTCCACAGAGGGCTGACCATTATTTTCCAGAGTATCCCACTGGCAATTATTATATTTGTATTAGTCAGGATTCCAGGAATCAATGAGAGAAAGAGACAGAGAGAGGGACACTTGTTATGAGAGATTGGCTTATGGGATTATGGAGGCTAAGAAGTCCCATCATCTTTTGTGTGCAAGCTGGAGACCCAGGAAAGCTGGTGGTATAATTCAATCCCAGTCCAATGGCCTGAGAACCAGGAGAGCCAATGTTGCAAATCCTGGTCTTGGTCCAAATCCAAAGTCCTGAGAACCAGGAGCTCTGTTATCCAAAATCAGAAGAAGATGTATGTCCCAGCTCAATCATAAAAAAAGAATTCGGCTGGGTGCAGTGGCTCACACCTGTAATCCCAGCACTTTGGAAGGCCGAGGTGGGAGGATCACGAGGTCAGGAGACGGAGACCATCCTGGCTAACACAGTGAAACCTCGCCTCTACTAAAAGTACAAAAAATTAGCCAGGTAGGGTGGCGGGCGCCTGTAGTCCCAGCTCCTTGGGAGGCTGAGGCAGGAGAATGGCGTGAACCCAGGAGGCGGAGTTTGCAGTGAGCCAAGATAGGGCCACTGCACTCCAGCCTGGGCAACAGAGCGAGACGCTGTCTCAAATAAATAAATAAAGAGAGAGAGAGAGAATTCAGCCTTCCTCCACCTTTCTGTTCTGTCTGAGCCCTCAACAGATTGGATGAGGCCCACCCACATTAGTGAGGGCAAATCTTTTTGACTAGGTCCACTGATTCAACTGCTAATCTCTTGTGGAAAGACCTTCACAGACACACCAAGAAATGATACATTACCCATCTGAGCATTCCTTAGCCCAGTCAAGCTGGCACACAGAAGTAACCATCACATTATTGAAAGAAATGATGCCAGGGCTGATGGAGACTTTGGTTATTACCAAACTCTCCCACCGTACAAAAAAAAAAAAACACCACCAACAACAAAAAAAAAAACCCATGACCTCTGTCAAAGATAAACAAAGCTAGGAACTAGTTAAAGTGATGTAGATGGATTTTAATCCATAATAACTATTGCATTAGGGAAAGGGTTCGTCATGAACTGAACTCAACTTTGATTTGTACAAAGACTACTGGATTTTTATTATTTATTTATTTATTTGTTTATTTTTTAGACAGAGTCTTGCTCTGTTGTCCAGACTGGAGTGCAGTGGCACAATCTCGGCTCACTGCAAGCTCTGCCTCCCAGGTTCAGCTGTTCTCCTGCCTCAGCCTCCAGAGTAGCTGGGACTACAGGCGCCCGCCCAGCTAATTTTTCTGCATTTTTAGTAGAAACAGGGTTTCACCCTGTTAGCCAAGATGATCTTGATCTCCTGACCTCTTGATCTGCCCGACTCGGCCTCCCAAAGTGCTGGGATTACAGGCGTGAGCCACCGCGCCCCGCCGACAACTAGATGTTTTAAAGGGAGAATGAGGGTGTAAGGAAGTGGGTGAGCAGAGCTCAGTTGAGCCAGAGAAGTGAAAAATTACAAAAAGTGGGTAGTGGGGGTTGGTCCGTGTATCAACTCTTCAGGTTTGCTAACCAGTGCTTATTGAATTTAGGCTTCTAGACTCTCACAGAGACTGGGTGGCAGGGGGCCTCTCTTCACATGTTGGCTGGAACAAGCAGTACATTCTTCTGGCAACCTCGAGCTTTCTCAGGCAGGCACTTTAAAGGGGGCTAGAGTCATCCCATGGATTTGGTTGAGATATTAAAAACTACGTTAGTGTCTGTTCCAATCTTTATAGGTTAAAGTTGAGGTCTAGTTGAGAAGATGGCTCACAGGAGACTGGCTAGCATTTGGTCAAGCAGAGAATCTTTGTCACCTCTAAAGATCAAACACCTAGTGCACAGGCAATCAAAAAAAATAGAAATAAATAATTTCAAAAAGAGACTGGACGAGACCTTCACTTCCTGACTGCCACTGGCCAGTAATATTTTATTGTCAGGAAGTTTGCACTCTCAAGGATTATTTACTCACCCACACAAAGAGCCACTCGGTATAGAAAGCCAACAACTTCAGCCATTCTGGTTAAAATAAAATAATAATATGAATCCTCCTTTCAGTTGCTCCAATGAAAGTGACATATGGAGAAGCCTCTTTCTCAGCACACGATCCATAATTCAAAGAGAAGAGCTGCCTACTTCCTCATTAGCTAAATTGTATTCATTGCAGAAAGCTGCTTTTGGTAGCCATATCGATCAGCAGGAAGTAAGATGGAAAAAAATTAACAAACTTGAAAAACTTCAGTCTCTGGGGTGTAACTCACCATCTGGGAATGATTTATTAGGAAAGAAACAAGAAAACACTGTCCGTATATGACCTTCCCATTTTACATATGCAGTCAGTCCTTATTAATCTGAGACCCACCAAAGTGGAGACTGCAATAATTCCGAAGTGACAATTGCAATCTCCACTGAAGAGAAGGTTCCATGCAAAATGTTTAATGTAGGACTGTAAAGTCTCTAATAAAAGTCAGGAGTGTTTTCCTTTACTTCTTGTTTTTATATGCAATCACATATATAATACAATGTGAACAACAGGCAAAAATGATATATTTAATTCCTCATTTTACATTCCCACATTTCAGTTGCTTTGATAAATTAATCTCACTTTCTTCATTTTAAATTAATACCACTTTATATAATAAGAACAAGATTCTGTTTATTGTGTAATAGTTTATCTTCAAAAGCTTTTTTCAGTCTAAGTAACAGAGAGAGATTTTGCAAATAAATGGTCAAGGTAAAAATGCAATGAAATGAGGGTCTTAGTCACAGAACTCTGCCCTGAGAAATTCACAAACACACACACACACACACACACACACGCACACATACACACAAATACTTCGTAAAACAAGATCCACATTATCTTTCCTTTTGTGTATTCTAATAATTGAACAATTAGTTCTCTGCCAGTAAATTAAAACAAAATTACATTCTTCTAAATATCCATTATCCAAGTAATTTTTAATAATTTCCTGTTTACTGGCACTTTCAGAATTGTTTTTATTTCACTTAGTTTTTTTTTTAATCAGTTCACTTCCTCAGATGAAGCTTAAATGGGTTGAATAAAGATGCAGACTGTTTCTAAAGAATATGAATTGACCCAAATAATTGAGTGAGAACTTGAAGTTAATGGGAGAGGGGATCTATTATGTGGCAGAAACAATAGTAGTAGGTAAATAGCATGTAATTATTCATTTCTTCCATTCACACTTCTGTGTTTGTTATAAATTTCCAATTTGTTGTGAAGTGATTTCAAATTAAAGCTAATTATCAATGCTTTTATTGCAGCAAATCTATAATAAATGTCTCTGTGTCAAAGCACTCTGCCAAGGAAAACCCAGAGAGAAATAAGACCTAGATTCCTGCCATCTGAGGGACCTGCATTCTTGTTAGAGCAAAAAATGAGTACAGAAATAGGTGGTGGTGTATTAATTTTCTAGGGCTGCTGGAACAAATTACCACAAAATTGGTGACTTAAAACAACAGAAATTTATTTTCACACAGTTCTTGAGGCCAGAAGTCCAAAATCCAGCTGTCAGCAGGGTCATGGTCCCCACAGAACTTCCGGGGGAGGATCCTTCCTTCCCTCTCCCAGTTTCTAGTGGCTTTGGCCATTCCTGATGATCATTGGCTTACAGATGTATCAGTCCAGTCTCTGCCTCTGTCTTCAAATGATGTTTTCTGTATCTCAAAATGGCCTCATATGCTCTTATAAAGACACCAGTCATCGGATGTAAGACACAGACTCATCTAGTATGGCCTCATCTTCATTTAATAACGCCTAGAAATACTGTTTCCAAAGAATGCCATATTCAGAGGTTCTGAGTGGACATAGAACTATTCAATCTACTATACATGGTAAAAAAAAAAAAAAAAAAAAATGGTGTAGGAGGAAGAGGGGTAGAGCCAGAGTTGGACTGGGACCTGTAAGTTAAGAGCAAGATGGAAAAAAAGACATGATTCTAGTCATCATGGAAAATAGAACTACGTGGGCTTTTATCATCTGATCCCAGCCAGTCTGCCCATCCTTAGCACAGATTTATTCTGGTCACACCAAACTACTCACTTCTCCTTGAGTATGTGGTAATCTCTTAAACTTGTAAAAAATTAGAATATATTTGTCTCCTTAGTCTCCACTGAGATCCCAAAATGTCCCAGGTTTGGGACAATGGGGATAAATTGCCCTTATATTTTACAGAAGAGGTCTAAGTCCATTCTGCTTGACTTGCTAAGAGATAAGCAAAACAAGTCCTGAGACCTTTAGCCCCAAACTCTCCACCAACCTGTATGTCTACCAGCAAAACTGGAGATTCATTGATATGGTTAGGTTTTATGTCCCCACCCAAATCTCATCTTGAATTGTAATCTCCGTAATCCCAGGGAGACATCAGGTGGAGGTCATTGAATTATGGGGGCAGCTTCCCTCATGTTGTTTTCATGATAGTGAGTGAGTTCTCATGAGATCTGATGGTTTTATAAGGGGCTCT
Organism: Papio anubis; assembly: GCF_008728515.1. NCBI lineage: Eukaryota > Metazoa > Chordata > Mammalia > Primates > Cercopithecidae > Papio > Papio anubis. The sequence continues at coordinate 175,783,243 of NC_044978.1, forward strand.
TGCACCTTCACTCAGTACTTCTCCCTCCTGCCACTTTGTGAAGAAGGTGCCCTTTGCCTTACACCATGATTGTAAGTTTCCTGAGGCCTTCCCAGTCGTGCTGAACTGTGAGTCAATTTAACCTCTTCCCTTTATAAATTACCCAGTCTCAGGCAATTCTTTATAGCAGCAAGAAAATGGACTAATTCATTCATTAAGCAGATTGACTGGTAAGTTTTTTCAAGAAAGTAGTCAGTCTAGAAGGTTGGGTAAAGGCATTTTTCTCCTCTCCCTATGAGGATGGGAGGAAGAATGTGAAGGCGGTGTGTGTCCTTGTTCTTACATGTGACTTGACAGGGCACACTGAGAGATTTCTGATAAATTGACATGTGCCTTAAAGACTTGAAGGGAATGGTACTGGCTACTTGCCTACAGGGGATAGGCTGGCTGGAACTGGCCCAGCATCAGCAGAGAAAAAAAAGTTGCACTGGGAACTGCCTCACCAGCATGGCAAGGGGCAGGCTTCCTGTGTGCCTCAGGGTGCTGTGGGCAGCAGCCAGACAAGGGTGGTCTCAAAAACTATCTATTTTCAAGAGGCCTGTCTGCAGGAGAAAGCAGATATCAGCAGAAAGTGGTTAGAGGCATCCCACTGGAAGTAGGAATTGAAGCAAAGTCATAAGACATCAGTAGGATTAAGCATAGCCCTTCTCAGGAAATACTGAAGAATGAGGAATCCCAGACATTGTGAGGTAACAAACCCCTAAAACACACAGAAGGGAAGGGTCAGTACTAAGGGCATTTAACAGGTGTGTGCGTGGAGGGTCCGAACTACAACTGTTCTGGCTACCTAAAACTCTACCATGTTTTTCTTTGTTGACCCTCACATGTGGTAGAGAAGATGGTAAAAGCTGACCCAACACAGAGAGTGAAAGAAAAATCAATAAGGATAAGAGGTGATGTGTGGGTATCTCTCTCTCTCTCTCACACACACACACACACACACACCCCTCCTTAGCTTAGTTCTCAGTACAATAACCGAGAACAAAGACTTCTTTCTCCCTTATGTCTATCCCAGGAGCTCTGCTAATTGCATCACAAAAACCCAGGCTGATCAGGCACTACAATTTTGAATACTGGAATAGAAAATGAGAATGCAGCAAAGCATAAACTTATTATTATAGCTCCCACCTAGAAGTTACACACTTTATTGGCTAAAGTAAGTCACATGACTATGATTAACTTTAAGGAGGTGTCAAAGTCATCTTATTTACTCTGTCTAGGAAGGAGAACTGGAATGTTTGTGAGCAACTCTATGGACTACTGAAATGAGTAAGTCCAACAGAAAGAACAGGCTGCACCCTCCCTTTCTCTCTGCTGGCTTCAGAGCCAGTTCAGGCCTAAGGTGAGGAAGAAGAAAAACTAAAAATTGTATGACATATTGAAGTTTCGATTAAAATTGGACTGAACATTTTAATATCTGAAAATATTGTTTAAATAGCTTGTGCTATTCTAGATTATTCGCAGCATTTTACTCCTATTTCCTCCTTACTGTAGGCAGAGACTAAGTCTTTGCCCTTTGATGTTGGTCTTGGACATGTGATTTGCTTTGGCCACTGGGAAGTTGGCAGGCATGATGTGAGCAGGAACTTTTCATAGCCTTGTGTGGTTTGGCTTGTCTCTTGTATGTTGGAGATTGGGCATCGATATAGTAGCTCTGTGTCCCCACCCAAATCTCACCTTGAATTGTAATCCACATAATCCCCACACGTCAAGGGTGGGACCAGGTGGAAGTAATTGAATCATGGGCGAGGTTTCCCCCATGCTGTTCTTGTGATAATGGGTGAGTCTCACAAGATCTAATCTTTTTATAAGCATCTGGCATTTCCCCCACTTGGACTTCTTCCTGCTGCCTTGTGAAGTAGATACCTTGTTTCCCCTTCTCCTTCTACCATGATTGTAAATTTCCTGAGACCTCCTCAGTCATGCTGAACAGAAAGTGGTCAATTAAACCACTTTCCTTTATAAATTACCCAGTCTCAGGTATGTCTTTATTAGCAGTGTGAGAATGGACTAATACAGGCATATCTCATGATAGCAGTATTATCACTGTCTTTCAGCATTGAGTAGACTGAGAACCCACGGCCAAATCCAGCTGATCCATGGACAGAGAGCTGCCCATCCAAGCCTAGTCTAGTCTGGCTGAACCACAGTTTCCCTGCAGGCAGTGAGAATGAGAATAATTGCGTAATGATGAAAACCACTGAGTTTACAACAATTGAGTTTGTTATGGAAATAGCTGAAGAATACATGCCTAAAATGATTGAAAGCCTCCTTGCAAATAAAACTTCCATTTGGGAAGGGAGATATTGTTACAGTAGGCAGCTAGTGAGACATGAGCAGGGTAGGAAACTTCCCCCACCCCCAACCAGGAATGTCAGGTGACTATTAGGTGATGACCAGGTAGTTGTTACACTGTTTCTCTAAAATAATAATTGGTCACAGCTAGAGCCAGGGAAAGGCAGACCCCAGTAGACAGAAACATCTGAAAAGCAGGAACATCTGAAACTGGTGATCAGCAGCTTCCTGATAAGATCTCAGAACTTGGACGAGTGGGCTCATGCATGTGCACTAAGAGGTAAAATGATGGAGTTTAACTGCTCTATGACCTTCTAGGAACATTAGAACTGGTAAGGAAGAATGCCTCAAATGAGCATATGTGCCATTCCAGTAAACACAATACAGCTGCAACCCCTCTCAAGTACTGGCAGGCCACTGAGCATGCAGGTAGCACACTCCAAGGGAAGAGTCAGGGGAGAAGGGATGCAAACCCCCAAAAAGCATGCCAATGTATAAGAACCCTAAGTCAAACGTCGAACCACACACTTGATTCTCAAGTCACCCACTTGGCCCTCTTCCAAGTACTTTACTTCCTTTCATTCCTGCCCTAATGCTTTTTTCCCCCATAAGTTACTGGGGTACAGGTGGTATTTGGTTACATGAGTAAGTTCTTTAGTGGTGATTTGTGAGATTTTGGTGCACCCATCATCTGAGCAGTATACACTATACCATATTTGTAGTCTTTTATCCCTTACCCCCTTCCCATACTTCCCCCCAAGTCCCCAAAGTTCATTGCGTCATTCTTATGCCTTTGCGTCTGCATAACTTAGCTCCCATATATCACTGAGAGCATATTTGGTTTTCCATTCCTTAGTTACTTCACTTAGAATAATGTCTCCAATCTCATTCAGGTCTCTGAAAATGCCATTAATTCAATTTTTTTTTGGCTGAGTAGTATTCCATCATATAAATATACCACAGTTTCTTTATCCATTCATTGATTAATGGGCATTTGGGTTGGTTCCACAATTTTGCAACTGTGAACTGTGCTGCTATAAACATACATGTGCAAGTATCTTTTTAGTATGACTTCTTTTCCTCTGGGTAGATACCCAGTAGTGGAATTGCTGGATCAAATGGTAATTCTACTTTTAGTTCTTTAAGGAATCTCTACACTGTTTTTCATAGTGGTTGTGCTAGTTTACATTCCCACTAGCAGTATAGAAGTGTTCCCTGTTCACCACATCCATGCCAACATCTGCTGCTTTTTTATTTTTTGATTATGGCCAATCTTGCAGGAGTACGGTGGTATCACATTGTGACTTTGATTTTCATTTCCCTGATCATTACTGATGTCGAGAATTTTCTCATGTTTGTTGGCCATTTGTATATCTTCTTTTGAGAATTGTTTATTCATGTCCTTAGCCCACTTTTTGATGGGTTTTTTTTTTTTTTTTTTTTTTTTTTTTTACTGATTTATTTGAGTTCATTGTAGATTCTGGATATTAGTCATTTGTCAGATATATAGATCGTGAAGATTTTCTCCGAGACTGTGGGTTGTCTAATTACTCTGCTGACTGTTCCTTTTGTCCTGCAAAAGCTCTTTGGTTTAATTAGGTCCCAGCTATTTATCTTTGTTTTTATTGCATTTGCTTTTGTGTTCTTGGTCATGAAATCCTTGCCTAAGCCAATGTCTAGCAGGGTTTTTCTAACAGTGCCTTCTAGAATTTTTATAGTTTCAGGTCTTAGATTTAAGCCTTTAATCCATCTTGAGTTGATTTTTGTATAAGGTGAGAGATGAGGATCTAGTTTCGTTCTCCTGCGTGTGGCTAGCCAATTATCCCAGCATCATTTGTTAAAAAGGGTGTCTTTCCCCACTTTATGTTTTTGCCAGCTTTGTCAAAGAACAGTTGGCTGTAAGTATTTGGGTTTATTTCTGGATTCTCTGTTCTGTTCCATTGGTCTATGTGCCCTATTTTTATACCAATACCATGCTGTTTTGGTGACTATGGCCTTATAGTATAGTTTGAAATCAGGTAGTGTAATGCCTCCAAGTTTGTTCTTTATTTTTGCTTAGTCTTGCTTTGGCTATGCAGGCTGTTCTTTGGTTCCATGTGGATTTTAGAATTGTCTACTGTCTTTTCTAATTCTGTGAAGAATTATGGTGTATTTTGATAAGGATTGCATTGAATTTGTAGAATGCTTTTGGCAGTGTTATCATTTTCACAATATTGATTCTACCTATTTATGAGCATGGGATGTGTTTCCATTTGTTTGTGTCATCTATGATTCCTTTTAGCAGTGTTTTGTAGTTTTCCTTGTAGAGATCTTTCGCCTCCTTGGTTAGGTATATTCCTAAGTATTTTATTTTATTGTATTGCAGCTATTGTAAAAGCAATTGAGTTCTTAATTTTATTCTCCACTTGGTTGCTGTTAGTATATAGAAGAGCTACTGATTTGTGTACATTAATGTTTGCTGAATTCTTTTATCAGTTCTAGGAGCTTTCTGGATGAGTCTTTAGGGTTTTCAAGGTAAATGATTATATCATCAGAAAACAGGGACAGTTTGACTTCCTCTTTACTTATTTGGATGTCCTTTAGTTATTTCTCTTGTCTAATTGCTCTGACTAGGACCTCCATTAATACGTTGAAGAGGAGTGGTGAGAGTGGGCATCCTTGTCTTGTTCCAGTTCTCAGAGGGAATGCTTTCAACTTTTCCCCATTCAGTTGTATGTTGGCTGTGGGTTTGTCACAGATGTCTTTTATTACATTGAGGTGTGTCCTTTGCATGCTGATTTTGCTGAGAGTTTTAATCATAAAGCGATGTTGGATTTTGTTAAATGATTTTTTTGCATCTATTGAGATGATCATGTGATCTTTATTTTTAATTCTGTTTATGTGGTGTTTCACTTTTATTGACTTGTGTATGTTAAATCGTCCCTGCATCCCTGGTATAAAACCCACTTGATCATGGTGGGTTTTTGATATGTTGTTGGATTTGGTTAGCTAGTATTTTGTTAAGGATTTCAGCATCTATATGCATCAAGGATATTGGTCTGTAGTTTTCCTTTTCAGTTATGTCTTTTCCTGGTTTTGGTAGTAAGGTGATTCTCACTTATTAGAATTAATCAGGGAGGCACCAAAGAAAGGCAAAGCCCAATGCAAAGAAATCCAAAAAATGATGCAAGAAGTGAAGGAAGAAATATTCAGTGAAATAGATATGATAGATAGCATGAATAAACAACAATCAAAATGTCAAGAAACATTGGATACATGTATAGAAATTCTCTGGAAAGTCTTAGCAACATAATTGAACAAGTAGAAGAAAGAAATTCAGAGCTCGAAGATAAGGTCTTTGAATTAACCCAATCCAACAAAGACAAAGAAAAAAGAGGAAGCAAGTACAAACAAAGCCTCCAAATAATCTGGGATTATTTTAAATGACCATACCTAAGAATAATCAGCGTTCCTGAGGAAGAAGAGAAATCTAAAAGTTTGGAAACCATGTTTCGGGGAATAATTGAGGAAATCTTCCCCAGCCTTCCTAGAGAACTAGGCATCCAAATACAAGAAGCACAAAGAACAAATGGGAAATTCATCACAAAAAGATCATCGCCTAGGCACATTGTCATCAGGTTATCTAAAGTTAAGACAAAGGAAAGAATCTTAAGAGCTGTGAGACAGAAGTACCATGTAAACTATAAAAGAAAACCTATCAGATTAACAGCAGATTTCTCAGCAGAAATTCCACAAGCTTGAAGGGATTGGGGCCCTATCTTCAGCTTCCTCAAACAAAACAATTATCAGTCAAGAATTTTGTATACAGCAGCTAAGCATCATATATGAAGGAAAGATACAGTCTTTTTCAGGCAAACAAATGCTGAGAGAATTCACCACTACCAAGCCACCGCTACAAGAACTTCCAAAAGGAGCTCTAAGTCTTGAAACAAATCCTGGAAACACATCAGAACAGAACCTCTTTAAAGCATCAATCTCACATAACCTATAAAACAAAAATACAATTAAAAAAAGAAGTACACAGGCCACAAATAGCATGATGAATGGAATGGAACCTCATATCTCAGTACTAACAAATGAATGTAAATGGCCTAAATGCTCCACTTATCTGCTGCCTTCAAGAGACTCTCCTAATACATAAGAACTCACATAAACTTAAAGTAAAGGGCTGGAAAAAGGCATTTCATGCAAACGGGCACCAAAAGTTAGCAGGAGTAGCTATTCTTATATCAGACAAAACAAACTTTGAAGCAATAGCAGGTACAAAAGGCAAAGAGGAACATTATATAATGGTAAAAGGCCTTGTTCAACAGGAAAATACCACAATCCTAAAGATACATGCACCTAACACTAGAGCTCCCAAATTTATAAAATAGTTACTAGTAGACCTAAGAAATGAGACAGATAGCAACACAATAATAGTAGGGGACTTCAATACTCCACTGACAGCACTAGACAGCTTATCAAGACAGAAGGTCAAAAAAAAAAAGATTCAAATTACACCTTGGAACAAATGGACTTAACAGATATATACAGAACATTTAATGCAATAAACACAGAATATACATTCTATTCAACAGGGTATGGAACTTTCTCTAAGACAAACCATATGATAGGTCATAAAATGAGCCTCAATAAATGTAAGAAAATTGAAATTATATCAAACACTCTCTCAGACCACAGAGGAATAAAACTGGAAATCAACCCTAAAAGGAACCTTCAAAACCCTGCAAATACATGGAAATTAAATAACTTGTTCCTGAAAGAGCTTTGGGTAAAAAGAAAAGAAATCAAGATGGAAATTAAAAAATTCTTCAAACTGAATGACGGTAATGACACAAACTTTCAAAACCCCTGGGATACAGAAAAGGCAGTGCTAAGAGGAAAGTTCATAGCCCTTAATGCCTATGTCAAAAAGACTGAAGGAGTACAAACTGACATTCTAAGTTCATACCTCAAGGAACTAGAGAAACAAGAACAAACCAAACTCAAACCCAACAGAAGAAAGGAAATAACCAAGATCAGAGCAGAACTAAGTGAAACTGAAACAAACAAACAAAAAAATACAAAAGATAAATGTAACAAAAAGCTGGTTCTTTGAAAAGATAGATAAAATTGATAGACAATTAGCAAGTTTAACCAAGAAAAGAAGAGAGAAAATCCAAATAACCTCATTAAGAAACAAAACAGGATTGGAAAGGGCCCCAATCCCTTCTAGCTTGTAGAATTTCTGCTGAGAAATCTGCTGTTAATCTGAAAGGTTTTCTTTTATAGTTTACATGGTGCTTCTGTCTCACAGCTCTTAAGATTTTTCCTTTGTCTTAACTTTAGATAACCTGATGACAAAAATACAAAAGATCATTCAAGGCTACCATGACCATCTTTAGACACACAAACTAGAAAACCTAGAAGAGATGGATAAATTTCTGGAAAAATACAACTCTCCTAGCTTAAATCAGGAAGAATTAGACACCCCAACAACAAGCAGTGAGACTGAAATTGTAATTTAAAAAATTACCAACAAAAAACAGTCCAGACCCAGATAGATTCACAGCAGAATTATACCAGACATTCCAAGAAGAGTTGGTACCAATCCTTTTGACACTACTCTAATGCTTTTTAATAAACTTTCACTCCTGCTCTAAACCTTTCCTTGGTCTCTCCTTCTGCCTTATGCTCCTCATTCAAATTCTTTCTTTTGAGGCAGGAAGAATTTAGGTTGCTGCAGACCATATGAATTCACCTCTGCTAACATACTTTGGTGCTGTGACTCAGATATGTTCACCAGTGGGAAGACACTGGGATACACTCCCCAGTGGTAAGTGGGTGACTTGAGAGATCAAGTTCATGGCTTGGCCTTTGCCTTTAGGTTCTATACATTGGTGTGCTTCTGAGAGGCTGCATCCCTTCTCCTCTGATTCTCTTGGCGTGGGCTATCCGCATGCTCAGTGGCCTGCCAGCACTTGGAAGGGGCCGCACGTTCACTGTGTTTACTAGAGTTGTACGCAGGCTCACTTGAGGCATTCTTTCCTTTCCAGTTTGAATATTCCTAGAAGGTCATATACCAGTTCAACTCCACCATTTTGCCTCTTAGGGCACATGTGTGAGTCCACTCTTCCAACTCCTGAGATCTTATCAGAAAGTTGCTGATCACCAGTTTTAGATGTTTCTATCTATTAGGGGACTGCCTGTCCCTGGCTCTGGCTGCTACCAATTATTACTTTAGAGAAACAGTGTAACAACCACCTGACCATCACCTGATGATCCCCTGACATCAGGTAGGTGGCTCCGGGGGAAAAGGCTCTCCTGCCCTGCTCATGTCTGACTAGCTACCTACTGTAACAAGATGACAAAATAGGTTTGATAGTGGATAAACAAATATTTTCAAAGTGTTTTTAGGCTACACACTATGAGTGAAGCTCACGCAACAAACCAGTTCCTGCTCTACCCCTCTACTAAATCTGTGTTTCTTTTATCCTGCAAGTTTTCTCTATGTAAAAAATCTCTATTATTCCTTAAAAACCCAATTAACATGTTGCCTCCTCAGTAAATAATTTCCTGATTTGGGCAGTTCTTGTGTTATTGCCCTCCAAGAGCACTTTACTCAACCTTCCATTTTCAGACTTGATGTTTTAAATCAAGACAGTTGGATTTTCTGTCTCCTAATGTAATAGAAGAACTGTATATATTTCTTTCAAAATCTATCTTCCCTCTTAGACTGTATGCTTATTATTCATTCACTCCATCATTTGCTTAATATATTTACTGATTTCCTATTTATGGTAAAGCATGATCAAGACAGAAAAGTGTAAAGCATTACCCTCAAAGCCTTTATATGTATTTATATGTTTGTTAGGCTATGTAGTGAGGCAATTGTATGGAAGAAATCATTGGTGGAGATAGACTGTGAGCTTAATATTGAGTTTAATGTGCTTTGGAGGACATCCAAAGGGAAAGAACCAACAGAGATTGAATTTATGTGGGTTTAGCAGAAAGATCACGGCTACCAAATAAAAACTCATCTATATGTGATAGCTATGGATTTGGATGACATGATGCACGCTGTATACTTAAGTTAAAAGATGTCAAAGAAATCTCAAAGAATAACTAAAACACCAAAATGGAAGCTGCTTGAGACCAGAAACATTTTCCATTCATGGCTGGATCCTCATTACCTGGAACGGTGCTCAACACATCATAAGAAGATGTTGAATTAAGTATTAGGAAAGGTTCAAATGAATGAATGACTTTAAGGACCAGAGAAACAGAAGCATAGAATGAGATCACTAAGAAGTTCCTGAATCATAATTTGAACCAGGGTCTCTCAGTTCAAAGTCTTTGCTGCGTCTACCATATCCAACTGCCTTACAAAAGGCAAAATGGTGACATAAGAAAAGAGCAAAGGCAAAAATGAAGTGACAGATGCATACAGCTGAGCTAGACAATGTAAAGTCAAGCCCAATGTGTTTTTCTTCCACCAATTTCATGTGATTGTTTTAAGGGCAATGGGGAGTCTTCGTTTCTGATGTATAAGTTCCCCCAAAGAAAAAAGCATTATATAATCACTTGACCAAGAATTAGACTTGTGGTTAGAAGGCTGAATGCCTATTTGCATTTCTCTTATTTGCTCAAACACACACACACACCACTGATATACAAGAGATAGGAAGAGTTGACGAGATGGGGAGAGAGGAAGGAAAAGAGAGAGGAAAAAGAGAAGAAAATGATAGAGGAAAATAACAGACCTCATTGTCCTAAAACTCTGTCTTTTAAACCTAATTACACCAATAATGGTGTACACTTATTTTAATGGAGATTTTGATTGTATAATTATTAACACTTACAATGTGGCAGAGTATTATTCAAAAACTAATTACAAACTATGCTAGTTGAAAAGCCAGAGGGGATGAAAAATACCCGATCATTGACCTGTTCCCCTGAAGACCCTAGTCTGAGGCCCCTCTAGATGGATCAATGATTGCTCCTCTTTGCAGGAGGTGGCATAAGGTAGGAGTTCACCCCCTCAGAATGCAGAGAGGTGAAAAAGAAAGAGCTAGGGATTGGAGAAAACCAAAACGAAACTAAATTCCAGTATAAATGCCAACCTACAACTTCTCAGCTGTGCAAATGGGAGACTCACTTAACCTCATCAAATTTTCATTCCCCCATCTACCTTCCCCAGAGGACTGTTGGGTGCATTGGTCATAAAGCATTAGCACTCCCAGCACAAAAAGGACACCCAATGCATGGCAACAATTGCTATAGATGGTGGAGTAGGGAGAAAGCAGAGGCAGAGAGGAGGTGTTTGTCATGTGGACATCACTGTGAGGACTAAGAATAAGAATGCTCTTGTTCTAGGTTGAATTGTATTCCCAAAAAGATATGTTGAAATCTTAATCCCCAGGATCCTATGAATGTGGCCTTTTTTTGGAAACAGATGTAATGAAGTAGCAATGAGGTCATTAGGGTGGGACTTGATCCAGTATGACTGGTGTCCTTATAAGAAACAGCCATAAGGACGAGACATACAGGGAAAACATGTGAAGATGTAGGCAGAGATTGGAGTGATGTCTGTAAGTCAAGAGGCACCAAGGTTTGTTGGCAATACCAGAAGCTAGAAGAAAGGCATGGAACAGAATCTCTCCTAAAGCCTTCAGGCAGAGAGAGCACAGCCCTGCCAAGACCTTAATTTCAGACTTCTGTTCTCTAGAACACTGAGAAAATACATTTCTATATTTAAAGCCCCACACTGTGGAACTTTGTGCCCACATTGTGCCCCAGGAAACTAATATAGTAGCAAAGCATTAGCATGGCTGGTGCACAGTTAGGGCTTGTCTCCTCTCTTTCCCCACCATCCCTCCCATCACATTTCCTGTTGTTAGAGGCTGATTCCTCCTGTAAACCTTAGCTTTTGGTCCCTGGGTGTTATTTATTAATGGCATGACCATAGGCACAATGGCAGTGCCTATACCATGGCTCACCAACTGGTGTCCCTATGACTTCTCTTCTTCAAGCAGTCTCTTTAAAATCTAGAGAACTGTCTCAAAATGTAAATGTGATTATTAATTCACTCTCCGTCAAGCCCTTCCTAGGCTTTCCCATGTTTTTAAGATAAATACAAAAACCTTCTCACAGTCTATATGGCCAGGCCATGCCCACCTGCCCCCATCTGGTTTCCTACCACTTTCCTGCTAAGTCTTGGTCTTACAGCTACACAGTAGGAAGCATAGTGCAATTGAGGAGTCAAACGACCAGGTCTAGGCTCTTTTCACCTGAGACGTACTATCAGAAATGGTCCTCACAACTCCCTTCTCCCAGTGACTGTCCAGCACCATTCACCTCCTCAGTGGAGACTAGATCAGACCCTTGTTCATAGGCTTCTTAGCCATAAATGCCTTTCATAGAATTTATGCCAATTCATATTACATTAGTGATTCTCAAGGCCCTGTTGGACTATAAACTTCGACAAGAAAGGAACTGAATCAGTTTCCTCAGAATTGCATCCTCAATGCTTAGCATAGTACCTGCCACATAAAAGGAACTCAATACTAAATATATATTGGATGGGTGGGTGGATGAGCTGATGAATGAATGGATAGGTGAACAGATGGATAGATGGAGGGATGGGTGGACAGATAAATGGATACATGGGATGGATGGACAGAAGAATGGGTGAATGGATGGATGGATGGATGGATGAATGGACAGATGACTGGATGGATGGATGGATGGATGTGGATGGATGGATGGACAGATGACTGGATGGATGGAAGGATGGATAGATGGATGGATGGATGGACAGATGACTGGATGGATGGAAGGATGGATGGATGGATGGATGGATGGATGGATGGATGGATGTGGATGGATGGATAGATGAATGAGTGGACAGATGGATGGATGGGTTCGTGCATGAATGAATGTCTTAACCAAAATCACATAAGTCCTTGGCTCAGGAAGTTGGGCATCTTCATTACTGAGGACAGGTAAGTGTAGAGCATCTTGAATCTGGGCCTGAAACCTGCTTTTCTTTGCCCTCTCAGGTTCCACGTTCCTACTGGGATGGGACTCTCTACACCCCCTATTGGCATTTCTGTTTTCCTAACTTCTGTCCTCTTGCCTGGATTCAGATCCTTTGGCCACCTTAACTTTGATGCCCTCTACTTTCTAATAATCTTCCTAACTGTGATTTTTGTGGATTAGCATAATTGACAATGGATATATATGGGTCCAAAGCCCAGATGTCTCAGTACACACCACATGGTTTTGGCTGAGTAACTTGTACTTCTTTAATCCTGTAAACAAGAAAGTATACACTATTCGCCTTTTAAATAGACTATTAGAGATTATGTGAAAAATTAGAAAAATTTAGTTTAAGAACACTTAAATAACTTTCTCAAGGTTAAAAAGTAAGAAAGTTTAAAAACCTAGATTTTTCAACTAAGTCCTGTATTTTTCTACCTCTTGATCACAGTTCACAGGTGTTGTTGTTTTTTTTTTTAAATTCAAGATATTTCCTATTGTTCTCCCAGGATTATGGCACACTCAGGCAAATGCGCATTTGTTCCCAGTCTGAATGTAAGCTTTTCTTCTTTGCTGATGTTCAATTTAAATCCTCTGCTCCCACCTACTAAAAGAAAAAGAGGGAAAATAATGAAGAGACGTGGAACAAATGAAAAGAGATGTCATATCACAAGAAACCTTGATTAGTCCACTTGAAATGCTGTGTTATTGCAGAATGTGTGCGGGAGCTTTGGAGAGAAGTATTCAAAAATTTAGCCAAGGTTAAATAATCAGTATGAATGTACCTGAGCCAAGTAGATTATCACAATCTAAGATAAATTTTTTACAGGATGGAGAAAACTACTATAAAATTAAAATTAATGAGAATAAGTTTGACATTGGTGTATCAGTTTAAATTAGCACGGATATGAAGAAAATGGCACATCCTTGTGGGGAAAGGCAAGTGGAAGGGACAATGTTGACTGATGCCTTCTACTTGTTTGGAAGCAATATCAACCCTGTTTTGGGTGCTCTTTCTGTGTAAACTTATACTTTTCTTATGTCAAGCCCAAGTTTCTTTTTATTTTATTTTATTTATTTATTTGTTTAATTTTTTTTTTTTTTTTTTTTTTTTGAGATGGAGTCTCGCTCTGTCACCCAGGCTGGAGTGCAGCAGCGCAATCTCAGCTCACTGCAAGCTCCACCTCCTGGGTTTACGCCATTCTCCGGCCTCAGTCTCCCAAGTAGCTGGGACTACAGGCGCCCACCACCACACCTGGCTAACTTTTTTGTATTTTTAGTAGAGACGGTGTTTCACCATGTTAGCCAGGATGGTCTCGATCTCCTGACCTCGTGATCCTCCCGCCTCGGCCTCCCAAACTGCTGGGATTACAGGTGTGAGCCACTGCCCCTGGCCAAACCCAAGTTTCTTATATCCTCTCTATCTCATCCTTCCAGAGCTAGTCTTTTCGTTTTTCCATTGTAGTCTTTTTGTTCTGCAGCAAAAATCAGTCTTGACTTAAAGCGGAAAACATGTAACCAGGAAGGCATATTTGAAAAAACATAGATTGAGAGTCAAGTGGACTTACGTTTGCATTCTGGCTTGGTCTGGCTGGGAAACCCTGAGCCCTTCACTGTGTTTTTCAGTCTTAGTGTTCTTGCCTTTACAATGATGGTAAGAAGACTCTATCACATACCTGTTGGAAGGGTTTGGTGCAATTTAATGCGATGAAACAGTGTTTGATTGACACAGTGCGCTCCTCAACTGTGTGCTCCATAACTGCCGGTCTTGGTTGCAAGCAGTGGAAGATGACTCTGTATGCTTAAACAGAGAAAAGGTATTTAAAAAGGATATTGGCAGTTCACTTAGTTTGGAGGAAGGCTGGAAATTAAACTCATGTGTAGATTTCCAGCAATGACCCAAACAAAGCCTGATGAGAAATCACTGCCGCCCATAAAGGATTTCAGGAAACTGCCCTGCTGCCTTCAGCCTCGTCACTTCTGCCCACAAAGCCCACCTGGCCACCTCCAGCTTTTTAAGAAACCCAGGAGGTGTCCTCATTAGAAGTGAGACTTGGAAACCCTTACATCCTGCCCTGGGTAGGAACCATCCTGATGTTCCTCAATACTGCTCATCTGATTCTCACGGAAAAACACACCTGTCTCTAGTCACTTAATTTCTTCCATGATTGGGAATAAAACATCAGACCAAAGCATCATTCAGTGCATTCTCACCCACATTTTTATTTGTTTACTGTCTCCCTGAGCCCCACCCCCCCACACTGCCCCAACACTAGACTTACACTTGTTTTGTGTGTGTGTCTTTTTTTTCCTTTTTTGTGGAGAATGGGGTCTCACTATATTGCCCAGACAGGTCTCGAGCTCCTGGGCTCAAGTTATCCCCTACCTCTGCCTCCCTAAGAGCTGGAATTACAGGCGTGAGCCACTGTGCCCAGTCCAACACTAGACTTAAGCTTCATGAGGGTAGGGCCAATTTGTTTATTATAGTATCATCTATGCCTGGAATAGGGACAAGCAAGGGTTTCCCATAAGTATTTCATGAATAAATGAATGTCCTGGGAGCCCTTTCCTTCAGAGAGAGATGAGGAAGCAGGATCTGAAGTCTTAACTAACAGAAAACCACAGGGGACGGAACAGAGAAAGAAAGGAAAGGAAAGGAAAGGAGAGAAAAGAAAAGAAAGGAATGGAATGGAAAGGAAGGAAGGAAGGAAGAAGGGAAGGAGGGTGGAAGGAAGGAAGGAAGGAAAGGAGGTGGAAGGAAGGAAGGAAGGAAGGAAGGGAGGAAGGAAGGAAGGAAGGAAGGAAAGGAAGGAAGGAAGGAAGGAAGGAAGGAAGGAAGGAAGGAAGGAAGGAAGGAAGGAAGGAAGGAAGGAAGGAAGGAGGAAGGAAGGAAAGGAAGGAAGGAAGGAGGGAAGGAAGGAAGGAGGGAAGGAAGGAAGGAAGGAATGAGGGAGGGAGGAGGAGGAAGAAAGGAAGGAGGGAAGGAAGGAAGGGAGGGAAGGAAGGAAGGAAGGAAGGAAGGAAGGAAGGAAGGAAGGAAGGAGGGAGGGAGGGAGGGAAGGCCGGAAGGAGGGGAAAGAAGGAAGGAAGGAAGGAAAGAGAACAGAAAGAAAGAAAAGCATCTGTGCTCTAGAAGTAATGACAGGACTTTGCTGACAATGTAGTACCATCATACCTTGTCAATTACAAATCCTGCCTTGTCAATTACAGAGGTACCCTTGGCTTGCCTGCCAAGGCTCTCCCTGAAGCTGCTTGTGGGCATTTTTCGCTCATCAACCCACATGGCCCAAAGTCTCCTTATAGAGGAGACTCCTATACAGATAAAAGAAACAAGTGCTACCTAGGTGCACTGTTCACAATAGCAAAGACTTGGAACCAACCCAAATGCCCATCAATGATAGACTGGATAAAGGAAATGTGCCACATATACACCATAGAATACTATGCAGCCATAAAAAAGGATGAGCTCGTGTCCTTTGCAGGGACATTCATAAAGCTGGAAACTAACATTTTCAGCAAACTAACACAGGAACAGAAAACCAAACACCGCATGTTCTCACTTATAAGTGGGAGTCGAACAGTGAGAACACATGGGACACAGGGAGGGGAACATCACACACTGGGGCTTGTCAGGGGTCAGGGGCTAAGGAAGGGATAGCATTAGGAGAAATACCTAATGTAGATGACGGGTTGGTGGGTACAGCAAACCACCATGGCACATGTATACCTATATAACAAACCTGCACATTCTGCACATGTATCTCAGAAATTAAAGTATAATAATAATAAAAAGAAAAAAAAAAACAAAAAAACAAGTGCTGAGGAAACCCACAGCACCCATCTACCATAATTCCTCTAGTTATTTCCTCATCAATAGCAGTCTAGGTCCAGGGATCTCTAGACATTTGAGTAAAATCAACAGATGGCATCAAATAACAATTAGAATTCACTTTGGGCTCTTACCATAAGCATGACAACATCTAAGCTCATTATACCTACCACCTTGTTTAACCCTTTAAGCCTCACAAAACTCTATGAGGAAGGTACAATGGTTTTATCGATAAGGAAACAAACACAGAGAGGTTAAGTAACATGTCAAAGTCCCATAGGTAGTGGGAGCTGGAGCCAGGATTCAAACTTAAGCCACATCATCACAGGGCTTCAGAACATGAGAAAAAAAAAAAGATAGATTAGAAAATAGGGCCACACTTTGTTTTATTTCCCTGTTCTCCTTCCAAATGATACCAGCAAAAGATATATGAAGCTATTGCATCCCCAGAACAAGGGCAGGCTGCCACAAAGACCAGAGAGACAGAGAAAGAATTGACTAAGAAGATTAATTCTTGGAGATTAAAATTATCATTGCCAACTTTAAAAAATGCATGGAATGGTTGAAGATTATGATTCAGCAATATAAACTGAAACAGTTATCAAATATAATTATAAAAGACAACTTGAAATTTTTGACTAAAATGTTTATATCCCCCAACCCTTTGATCCAATGATTGCGCCTACAGGAGGCGTCTCACAGAGGCGAAACGTCTTGTGCACCAAGCAGGTTTTGGGGTGTCATAAAGTCTCACTGGCAATACCTTAAAACCTGGAAACTTTTTAAATGCCCATTACTCAGCATATAATGCCATTACTTTTAATAGCATAAAACACAGTTACTTTTGTACCAACCTAATAAATTATATTTATCTTTATTATAGAATTCTGTTCATATATTTTGTTTTGTTTTGTTTTAAGGTAAGCACAACTATATGTACTGATATGGAAACATATTTATTATATATTAAGTTTTTAACAATCAAGCTTCTATATTTCTATTGTATAAAGCCTGGTAATGAGCATACAGTCGTCCCTATATATCTCTAGAAGATTGGCTCCAAGATCCTCTCCCTACCACCTGCAGATACCAAAATCTATGCCTGGACACTTAAGTCCCTGATACAAAATAACATAGTATTTGCACATAAACTATGTACATCTCCCATGTACTTTAAATTATCTCTCGGCTGGGCGCTGTGGTTCATGCCTGTAATCCCAGCACTTTAGGAGGCCGAGGCAGGTGGATCACGAGGTCAGGAGTTCAAGACCAGCCTGGCCAACATAGTGAAACCCCCTCTCTACTAAAAACACACACACAAAAAAAAAAAAATTAGCCAGGCATGGTGGCGGGTGCCTGTAGCACCAGCTACTTGGGAGGCTGAGGCAGGAGAATGGCTTGAACCTGGGAGGTAGAGGTTGCAGTAAGCTGAGATCGTGCACTCCAGCTTGGGCGACAGAGTGAGACTTCATCTCAAAAAAAAAAAATTATCTCTCAATTGCTTATAATACCTAATACAATGTAGAAGCTCTGTCAATAGTTGTTATACTGTATCATTTCTTAAATGTGTGTTATTTTTAATTGCTGTATTGTTATTTTTTCCAAATATTTTGAACTGCGGTTGGTTGACTCAGCAGTTGGTCGAATCTCCACATACAAAACCCCAGATACAGAGGGGCGACTAGGTGAATGTACCTGTATGTTGAACTGGATCTGGAAAGATGTTCATGAGCTGTGAATAATAGGACTTAAACGTGGCAATAACAGCAAACATAGGCAGAGAAGATCTAGGCGAGGGATAGGAGCTTTTCCCACACTCTGCTCCCATACTTGGATTTGTCTTCAAAGAGCATGTACAACTTTTGTAATTAAAAAAAAAAAATTTCAGCAGGGCCTGATGTCTCATGCCTGTAATCCTAGCACCTTGGGAGGCCGAGGTGGGCGGATCACCTGAGGTTAGGAGTTCAAGACCAGCCTGGCCAACATGGTGAAACTCCATCTCTACTCTAATACAAAAATTAGCCAGGTGTGGTGGCAGGTGCCTGTAATCCCAGCTACTTGGGAGGCTAAGAGAATCGCTTGAACCCAGGAGACGGTGGTTGCAGTGAGCCAAGATCGCGCCACTGCCCTCCAGCCTGGGTGGCTGAGCAAGACTTTTCTAAAATCTCAAAGGCATGCAGAGCTCAGAGGGAAGAACGTGAGATCCCATACAGCCTCTGCTACTCAATGGCAATGTGGCTATGTGCATTCCACTTCCCTTTCAGAGCTTCCATTTCCTCGTCTGTAAAATAAACAGAGTATCTGAGAGCCCAAACTGGTGAGCAGAGACCCAAACACACAGAGAGAGACCCCAAAATGTGTCCTTGCTTATTCATAGGTGACATTCAGGAAGAATGCCAGCATCTCTCTTAAACGGAATTCTTGCCAAATCTCTTTTCTCCCTCCATGAGCAGTGAATTAGATTTTTTGCTTGATTTCTCTTAAAATCCCTGTGCTGTATGATGCTTCTCCTGCCTACTTCTGAGGAGATCATCCTGTCTTCTCTGTCATGGACTGCACTGTTCTTCTCTGTATCCAGGAAAAATTTAACATTTAAACAGACTGGATTTTTTTTTTTTTTCAAATATAGGCACAACCGACAGGAAAAGGCCTGGGAGCCTAAATGAGGGTGTTCACTGCATAGATATTTATCCACCTCCAGTTTCAGTTGCTTTTCCGCATATTCCCAATCCTCTGTAACAGATAAGCTTTGCTTCTAAACAAAGAAGAAAAACAAAAGAACCCATGTACTTGCAAACAAACACTCCCACTCCCATGGAAACATCCATCTTCTGCATTTCATCCCGGCTTCAGCCTACACATGCGTCTCCCAGATCTTCAAACTTTATTAAGAAAAGGTTGGCCTTGAACAGTTAGCTCCTGTAAATAAATGACTTTCCCATGAGTGAGAGCAGCGCAGGCATTTCCAGGAACCCAAGCTGAAATGCTCTAAGGTTGAGTGCAGCTCAACCACTCAGGGAACATTTATAAAAGGGGACCCTGAGCCCATGGAAAGGGGCTGGACTAAGAGCAAGGGCTCATGCGTTTAAAAGTGAAATTGGCTTGGAAAAACGGAAATTTATTCTCTCACCGTTTAGGAGGCCAGAAGCCAGATACTGAGGTGTCCGCGGGACTGGTTCCTTTTGGAAGCTCTGAGAATCTGATCCAAGGCATCCGCCTGGCTTCTGGTGGCTGCCAGCAGTCCTTGGCGCTCCCCGGCTTGTAGACACATTGTTCCAGTCTCTGCCTCTGTGTTTATGAAACAGTTCCCTTGTGTGTCTCTGTGTGTCTTCTCCTCTTCTTATAAGGACGCCAGTCATTAGACTGAGGCTCACCTTCTTCCGGAGTATAACCTCCTCCTTAATCTGACTGCATCTGAAAAGATCCTATTTTCAAATAAGCTCACATTCACAGGTACCGCCGGCCAGGACCTCAACAAATCCTTCTGCGGAATATAGTTCTACCTACAAGAGAGCTCCAGTCCTTATCTCCAACCTACACTGGGGTGTTTGTTATGAGAGTAAATGAAACAAAATCATTGACTGCATGGGCCGTGACATGTGGGTGTTCATATATGAGAACAATGATAATGATTGTTTTAGCATTCAGGCTCCAAATACACATGGTGAAAATGTGGAGGTCCTTTTATCACAAAAAGATGTTTCAAGCTTCCATAATGAGATAAGCCCTGAGTTAGGAACCAGGGGCACATAGACAATAGAAGATGCAGCCAAACGACGGGAAGGAGCTGACCTGAGCATTGGCTATTGAGGGACTCATCCCCTCCAGGGTTCAATTTGAGGAAAAGATTGAGATTCATGTTTGATTTTTTTGTTGTTTCTTTTTTATTATTATACTTTTAGTTCTAGCATACATGTGCACACCGTGCAGGTTTGTTACATATATATACATGTGCCATGTTGGTGTGCTGCACCCATTAACTCGTCATTTACATTAGGTATATCTCCTAATGCTATCCCTCCCCCTCTCCCCACAATAGTACCCGGTATATTCCCCTTCCTATGTCCAAGTGATCTCATTGTTCAATTCCCACCTATGAGTGAGAACATGCGGTATTTGGTTTTCTGTTCTTGTGATAGTTTGCTGAGAATGATGGTTTCCAGCTGCATCCAGGTCCCTACAAAGGACACGAACTCATCCTTTGAAAGGAAACAGCACAGATTGCCCAGGGAGAGGCAGCATTTTGCAACCAGAAGTGTCCTTGAGACCCAAGACTCTGGGAATTTGCAGAATCCTTGGGGAAGGCTTCCAAATCCAGCCAGCCTTCTCTGGACCTTGAGGGTCACAGGACCACCACGAACAGCCAGGTGACAGAGTGAAACGGCTGTTGCACAGGAGGAGCACAGAGAGGGACACATTCCCCTTTTGCCAAGAGAGAAACTGCAGTCTCTCAAAGGATGCCCTTGGTGAGAAACATAGACTCTCACCTGCCCAGTATCTAAACAAGGCTCTCTGGAATGCAGCAGCCCTTCTCCAGTGGTATAAGTTACTCCTTCTTCCATGGGCCACCATGAAGACCCCTGACTCCGAGTGACCTTCCCAGGCAGGGCTCTGGTCCACGTCTTTCTCCTTTGCAAGGGTGAGTTCACAGAACTTCTTAAGGGCTTTAAACACAGACTCACAAACCAAAGACTACAGTTTTCAGAACCAAACTGTCAGTGAGAAGATGAGAGCCAAACAAGGAAACAGCCCACAAGGGCTCTGAGTAATAACAGTGATTCTCCAAAGCAATGCCTGTGTGCACATGCACTCTCACGCCCAGGGATCGCCCCAGCCCACCTCACGCCAACTCACAGAAACTGAAATACCAAGCAAGAAAATAAGAGAGAGAGGAAAAGAATAAGAGGAGCTGCACAGAATCACAATTTAACACACCACTCTTCTAAAAGAGACTGGAGAGAGACACATGAACAGAAAGCTGCTTCTAAAGAAGGGAAGAAAACAGAGCAGAGTGGGAGAACCTGGAGCAAAGCAAAGGACCCCCAGGTAGAACCCAGTTACTCTTAGTATCGTCCTCTCCCATTTTAGGATAGGCAATTATTGTGCAAGAAATTTTAGGTCAAATGTTACCATAACACATGCACGTGCGCACCCTCATACAAACTCAACTTGAGTCAGAAAACAAACAAACATGATTTGAATCCAGTCTCTGCCACTTGCTGGTTTTAAGACTTTGGGTAGAATCCTTAACCTCTTGCTGTCACCATGTTCTGTGGTGTAAAATGGAATTCACATAACCATGTTCCAGAATTACCATGGCCATTATGTGAGATAGTTTGGGTAAAGTTCAGGAAACATAGTAGTTAAAAATAAATATACCAATAATAAAAATCAACATAAAGGTAATAAAATCCACCGTTCAGAATTATTTTGGTTTAAATTTTTATTATTATTGTTATTATTTTTTTTTGAGACAGAGTCTTGCTCTGTCACCCAGGCTGGAGTACAGTGCTGTGATCCCAGCCTACCACAACTTCTGCCTCCCAGGTTCAAGCGATTCTCCTGCCTCAGCCTCCCGAGTAACTGGGACTACAGGCACTTGCCACCACGCCCAGCTAAGTTTTGGATTTTTAGTAGAGGTGGGGTTTCGCCATGTTGGCCAGGCTGGTCTCGAACTCCTGACACGAGGTGATCCACCTGCCTCGGCCTCCTGAAGTGCTGGGATTACAGGCATGAGCCACACGCCCAGCCTAAATTTCTAAATAGGAAGTTGGGCAGATGAACACTGGGGCTGTGTGTCAGGAGTTGATGTTGAAGTAAAGGAGCAGCAGGTGGAATATTGAAGAAACCAAATAACCTGGGTCCTGGTGCCCAGCCCTACTGTGTATTGTAAATGCTGGACGAGTTACTTAACCTCTCTGTACCTCAGTTCCTCCATCTGTACATGAAGAAAGGGTTGCAGTGCAAGTGTATGTTAAACATGTTAACACTGAGCACTTAGAACAGTGCAGGGAACATAGTAACCATTACAAGACTGTTAGCTACTCTCTTTATGACACTCTCGATGATTTATTTATAATTCAACTTAATTTATAATAACTCAATAAATGATTTATTATTTGGACTCCAGTGGGCTTTACAGAAATAAGCATGATATTCAGATAATCTTCAGAGTCTCTGTCTATAAATGAGTTGGTTGAGTGTATTATACTTGTTTCATTTATCGAATGTAGCATTTCCCACGCACTAACTAATGCGGAAAAATATCAGCATATTCCTTTATTGCCTTAGAAGACTTGTTTTCTGACTTTAGAAAAATGTAAGGTAAAACTCATGAAGTATTAAGGTACCTAGTCACTTAGATATACCCTATATTTTGTTTCATAAGTTTTATTAAATATGTTCTATATGCCGGATACCAAGCTGGGTGCTGAGTGTGGGACACAGATATTTCACAGCCAGTGACTCATATCTGGAAACCTACCCATTTATTGAACAGTCTATGTAACCTTACAATATCAGATGAAGTTTACCCAAACCTAGGTAAGTTTCAATTGTTAAGAAGTTCAGCCTTGAGCTGAACACAGTTTTAATTAAGAAAACTAAAAATATTTTATTCAAAGTGAGTTCCAGTTCAGCATCCCATTTCTCCCTTTTTTAATAATTTAGTGAAGTTTCCCAAGTGTCAGTGTCTCTTCTCTCTGAAGGTGACTTATACATCAATTTATCCCTAGTTACCTTGCAACATTAGTGGACACTTTTCCTCCCTATGTCCCTAATTTACATTTTGAACTTGGAGAGGAGAAATCTGACCATTCACTGGCACGTTTCTTGAATCTCATCACACACATAGTATCTGGTTTTATGATGAAATAACCCAGTCTTATAAATCTGTCAAGAGAATGAGTTAGATTTTTTTAAGAGTAGATGATACTTTGTTCAAATAAATCTGGTTCATGAAGAGTTTTGATGTTCCTTTTGAAAGTATTTTTAAAAGCATGTTTTTTGGTAACAGCCCCACCCTCATGAGAGGCTGAAGAACATACTTAAAACACAAGACATAATCAAATAAGGGCACAGGATCAATATAGAAGTGAGTTTAAATCTCAGCCCTTTAATGGAATCAAATCCAATATCAGGGAGGAGATTACGTTTCTCTAGTGTTTCAAGAGCTGTCCTATGACCTGAGTCAGTGTGTCATTGCCGGGACAGGACAGCAGCATGGGGACTCTGAACCACCCTCTGTCTTGGGCAAGTCACTTGACCTCTTCGAGCTACTCATTCTTTGCATTTCTGAACCCCCCCAAAAAAATGTCTATTAAGAACGTGAAATGAGCTCTTTAAATGTCAGCGCCCATCCTTCCCAAAACAGAGCAGATCAAAACAAAACACTTTTCATTTTGTACCTGACCTTTAGGCTAAAAACGACTATTTCCCCCAGCTCCGGCCCCTTCGTGGGTGACGCTGAGTACACAAGCAAATGTGCTTTGGCAAGACAGGATGTTTTTTCAGCTGAAATGGTGGTGGTTCAATTAGCTTAGCAGTTTGCAGAGAAGATTCATTCAAAACACTGAAAAGCAAACATTGGCAAAATGGAAAGTTATTTCCCAGCTTGCTCTGGAGGTATTTTAAACACTGAAGATCAACAGAAAAAGAGCTATGAGCAAGCTTCTTGGTCCAACAGAGGTAGAAGTAGCCTCAGATTGAATGAATTCATGTAGAAGCAAAGGCATGTCCCATATCGATTTTGTGTTGTTTGTTCTTGTTTACCAAGATTCAAGGTTGTGGGTACTGAGTGTTCCCTCATTATTGTCTGTTTTTCCACTTATTACTCACCTAATTCTTCCTTTCTTTATAATCAATTGTTTATTCTAGCTTTTCCCTCTTTACTAGACCCTGATCCAACTGAAGGCATAAACTTTACTCAGATCCCAAGACAGTGAAAAGCAGGTTAGTAGGTACTTAGAAGAAAGCAGGAATTCAAAGCTTATGGATTAGTCAAGGACTGACCAACAAACTCAGCCACTGTGGTGTGACTGGGCTGGAGTCACAAAAATCTGGGGTTTAGCCCTCATTTTAAGACAGTGAAAAGTCACTGGTCATCCCTGAACCTCTGTTTTTCACCTAGGAAATGAGAATTGTGTCCCTAGTTCTGAAGCTATTTTCAGAATTGAGGTGAAGTACAGCATGTTAAGAGTTGGACACTTGATTACTACTGGTGTTCCTTCTCTGATAATCAGGCGGTAGGCATGGGCATCAAAGAAAGTCAAGGACAAAAAGATAAAAATTCGAAGAGATATCTACTAAACACCCACTATGTTTGGGTCCTTGTGTGCACATTGTTTTCACTTCTTAGTGGTGGTCTGTTGGTCTTTCTAGTATTTGACACCACTAACCTCTCTTTTCTTGAAGTACCTTCTCTCTGTTGGTCCTGCTGGCTTCAGTTCTTCTGTTCTAAAACCTGATCTTCCAGGATACAACTGGAGTGAGGCAGGCCTGGTGCCTGGGGCTGACTCTTGGGTTCATGCAGGGCCGACCCTGCACATGTATGAACCCAAGAGTGAGTGTCTCATTAAGCATTCTGTCCTGTGTGCTTCCCTACCTCACCTTTGTGCCTGTCCTTTGCGCTGTCTCTTCCTTCTTGTATTTGATTCCTACGGCTGCCCTAAAAATTACCACAAACTGGATGAATTCCAACGACAACAAAAAATGTATTCTATCAAAGCTCCAGAGGTCAGAAGTTCAAGATTAAGGTGTCACAGGGCCTCACTCCCTCCAAAGGCTCTAAAGAAGACTCTGTTTCTTGCTTCTTCCAGTTTCTGGTACTATTGGTATTTGTTAGGGTTTTTTTGTTTTGTTTTGGTTTGGTTTTATTTTATTTATTTATTTTTTTTTTTTTTTTGAGACGAAGTTTCACTCTTGTCACCCAGGCTGGAGTGCAATGGCACGATCTCGGCTCACTGCAACCTCCACCTCCCAGGTTCAAGCGATTCTCCTGCCTCAGTCTCCTGAGTAGCTGGGATTACAGGTGCCCACCATCATGCCTGGCTAATTTTTGTATTATTAGTAGAGATCGGGTTCCTCCACATTGGCAAGGCTGGTCTCGAACTCCTGACCTCAGGTGATCTGTCTGCCTCAGCCTCCCAAAGTGCTGGGATTACAGGCGTGAGTCACCAGACCTGGTGTTCCTTAACTATGGTTACATCACTTCAATCACTGCCTCTGTCTTCACACCATCTTCTCCTCTTTATCTGTCCACCTTTCCTCTTTTATCTCTTATAAAAAAAATTTGCCATTGGTTTTAATACTCACCTGGATAATCCAGATGACCTTACCTTGAAAATATTGAGCTTTTTAATTATACCTGCAAAGCTCCTTTGTCCCAATAAGGTCACATTCACAGGTTTTAGAGATTAGGATATGCTCATACATTTTTGAAGGCCACCCTACAGTTCTCTTCCTCCCCTCTAGTCTTCCTCTTAGACCCTTTTTCTGGATCTTTTGCTCTATCCACAAAGAAATGTCACCATCATCCATGTTTTGGGTAAGAGCTAAAACAGGAAATCTAGTTGAGATGCAGAATGTTTACATTTTGACAGATTAAATCAATGTACAAAAATCACAAGCATTCTTATACACCAGTAACAGACAAACAGAGAGCCAAACCATGAATGAACTCCCATTCACAATAGCTTCAAAGAGAATAAAATACCTAGGAATCCAACTTACAAGGGATGTGAAGGACCTCTTCAAGGAGAACTACAAACCACTGCTCAGTGAAATAAAAAAGGACACAAACAAATGGAAGAACATACCATGCTCATGGATAGGAAGAATCAATATCGTGAAAATGGCCATACTGCCCAAGGTAATTTATAGATTCAATGCCATCCCCATTAAGCTACCAATGACTTTCTTCACAGAATTGGAAAAAACTGCTTTAAAGTTCATATGGAACCAAAAAAGACCCGCATTGCCAAGACAATCCTAAGTCAAGAGAACAAAGCTGGAGGCATCACGCTATCTGACTTTAAACTATACTACAAGGCTACAGTCACCAAAACAGCATGGTACTGGTACCAAAACAGAGATATAGACCAATGGAACAGAACAGAGCCATCAGAAATAATACCACACATCTACAGCCATCTGATCTCTGACAAACCTGACAAAAACAAGAAATGGGGAAAGGATTCCCTATTTAATAAATGGTGCTGGGAAAATTGGCTAGCCATAAGTAGAAAGCTGAAACTGGACCCTTTCTTTACTCTTTATACGAAAATTAATTCAAGATGGATTAGAGACTTAAATGTTAGATCTAAAACCATAAAAACCCTAGAAGAAAACCTAGGGAATACCATTCAGGACATAGGCATGGGCAAGGACTTCATGTCTAAAACACCAAAAGCAACAGCAACAAAAGCCAAAATTGACAAATGGGATCTAATTAAACTAACGAGCTTCTGCACAGCAAAAGAAACTACCATCAGAGTGAACAGGCAGCCTACAGAATGGGAGAAAATTTTTGCAATCTACTCATCTGACAAAGGGCTAATATCCAGAACCTATAAAGAACTCAATCAAATTTACAAGAAAAAACCAACAACCCCATCAAAAAGTGGGCAAAGGATATGAACAAACAT
Source organism: Papio anubis (assembly GCF_008728515.1). Taxonomy (NCBI): domain Eukaryota; kingdom Metazoa; phylum Chordata; class Mammalia; order Primates; family Cercopithecidae; genus Papio; species Papio anubis. The sequence continues at coordinate 175,810,072 of NC_044978.1, forward strand.
TTCTCAAAAGAAGACATTCATACAGCCAACAGACACATGAAAAAATGCTCATCATCACTTGCCATCAGAGAAATGCAAATCAAAACCACAATGAGATACCATCTCACACCAGTTAGAATGGCAGTCATTAAAAAGTCAAGAAACAACAGGTGCTGGAGAGGATGTGGAGAAATAGGAACACTTTTACACTGTTGGTGGGACTGTAAACTAGTTCAACCATTATGGAAAACAGTATGGCGATTCCTCAAGGATCTAGAACTAGAAATACCATTTGACCCAGCCATCCCATTACTGGGGATATACCCAAAGGATTATAAGTCATGCTGCTATAAAGACACATGCACACGTATGTTTATTGTGGCACTATTCACAATAGCAGACTTGGAACCAACCCAAATGTCCATCAGTGACAGACTGGATTAAGAAAATGTGGCACATATACACCATGGAATACTATGCAACCATAAAAAAGGATGAGTTCGTGTCCTTTGTAGGGACATGGATGCAGCTGGAAACCATCATTCTCAGCAAACTATTGTAAGAACAGAAAACCAAGTACCACATGTTCTCACTCATAGGTGGGAATTGAACAATGAGATCACTTGGACACAGGAAGGGGAACATCACACACCGGGTCCTATTGTGGAGAGTGGGTAGAGGGGAGGGATAGCATTAGGAGATATACCTAATGTAAGTGATGATTTAATGGGTTCAGCACACCAACATGACACATGTATATATATGTAAGAAACCTGCACATTGTGCACATGTACCCTAGAACTTAAAGTATAATAAAAAGAAAAGAAATATTCACAGAACTTTATGATTTATAACATTCATCAAAATTGTAATTAATTAATTTTGAGACTATAAGCTCAATGAGGACAGAAACTGCAGCCTCTTCAAGGCATTAGCTCTAATACTGTGTTTCACTGACGTGCAGGAAATGTTCCTTGAATATATGGGTGGAGGACTGGAAGGGTCATAAACCCCAATTACCTTCCTTCTTAAGGGATGGTCTGGGGTTTACACTCACCTGCTGGGTGTAGGAGGACAACAGCATCCTAGAATAAGAATTGAACTAGAAATCAAAATAATCATATTTAGATCTTTTTCTCAAGTCCTAGTTTTTGCATCTGAAAATTGGGAAATTAATTCCTGTCCTAGAATTCCCAAACTCCATTATTATTACGGGTGCGTGCACCAGACGGCATTGGTTCTTGCTGGAAATATGCTTTGTGGGCAAGGGGAGGAACTTAGGAAATGTACAAATATGCCTGTTTAATGAACCTGTGCCAGATTGTTTTGCGCATATCCAGAAGCTTGAATTTCCCCTCCTGCCACCTTTCACAGGGATGTTTACCAGTAGGCACTGGATAAAGAGAGCTGGGTAGCCAGCGACACCATGCTTGGAGCCCTGAAACCAGGAGCCAAAGCCACTTTTCTCTGCAACCAGTCTTCTTCCTCCTTCCTTGCTTTCCAGTAGTGTGTGTAATATTAGCACATGGTGAGATGCAATTAAAATGTGTGTCATGGAGCGTGAGTATCTTTACATTCTAATTACAGGTTAATAGAATGGACCCAGAGAGATTGCCTAATTAATCTTGGAAAGAGGTGTGTATATTTAATGATCCTTCAATAAAGGAGCTATGCTTCCTCCAAGAGGACTGGAATGAAAGGAAGTTAAATTCAGGTAGGGGATTTATTTATGAGTGAATACATACCATCGACATTAAGCTCATGGAAAAGTAGAGTCTACCAAGTAAGTGTATGTTCAACTGAATTCACGGCAGCTGATATTGTGAAAGTATCAGGGTATTAAAGTCACGTACATGATAAAACAAATATATAATGACTTTTTACAACATGGATTGGATTAACTTTACCAGATTGTGGTAAGTATCTTTTATTAATGGCCTTTTTTTTTTAGACAGGGTCTCACTCTGTTGCCCAGGCTGGAGTGCAGTGACACAATCATGGCTCACTGCAGCTGCAAACTGTTGGGCTCAAGAGATCCTCCCATCTCACCTCTGGAGAAGCTGGAACTACAGGGGATCCCCACCAAGCCCAGATATATATATAGATAGATGTATAGATATACCTTAGTACAACCTCAGCCTACCAGTGTTGTGATTACAGGTGTGAGCCACTGTGCCCAGTCAATGGTCATAATTTTTTAACCTCCAAGTATCTGTACCCTTTGCCATATACTGCTTTAACCATCCTCACTAAAAAAGCAGAAAGTATTTCCACACCCCAGGAATACAGATGAGCCAAGTGATTTGCTTTGGCCATGAGATATGAAAAAAATGTAACGCCAATGGAGGCTTAAAACTGTACTTGCACAGAGATACTGTGCTTTTGCACTTCTGCTTTCAGGACAAGAACATGCTGGGTCAAGCCTCCAAGGATGAGAAACAGGTGGAATAGACTCATAGTAGCCAGAGCTTGCTTAGGTCAGCCACGAAGCAGCTGACCCCTGGACTTGAGTGAGTCCAGCTCAGATAATCAGTACTGCTTTGATCCCAGATGTGTGAGCAATAATTAACACTTATTATGGTTTGGCAATTTTTTGCTTTGCAGTACCACTGTGGTCATAAATAACTAATATGTAAAATCATAGGTTTGTTGTGAGGACTAAATGGACTGTACGGGAGCATGTTTAACTCACCAGTTAGTATTCTCAGAGATCTCCATGAATGGCGGGTATCGTTGCAATTAACATAGCTCCAGGCTGTTTTCCACGAAGGCATCTTAGGGAATTTGGTTCACAATGCTCTTTTCTTCTTTGTTCTGCTCCTTCCTTTTGGCCCCTGGCATGAAATGAACTCTCAATTTCTAGTCATTTATGGTCAAGGGGGCAGGAGACTACATTTAGACTCACCATTTGAACTTCTACTGGAGGTTTCAAATCAACAAATTCCCTAGATTATTTAGTTCCTCATAGAAGGGCTCATCATTAATTCAACAAATGTTCGTTGAGCCAATATTAGGTTTTAACATACTGTAGGCATAGAAGCAAACAGAATAGATAGAGTTCCTGCCCTCTTGGAGCAAACATTGGTTTGATATACGGATGATCCTACTTAGTCATTCATATATTTCTTAATGTATTCATTAACCCAGTAAATATTGTTGATCACCAATTAGTACTGGGACAGCAGTAAGTATCCTTTCCAGTTTCCAAAGAGAAACTTAAAGAAATTCAGATTTTTTAACGTAAAACTTCCAGATTCTGAAATGTTGGCAGCAAATTGAAAAAAAAAAAGCTTTGTGTGGGTCAAACAAAAAAATCAAGGGCCACCATTTGAGATGCCACTTTGTAGCTTGCATTGAAATTATCCGTTTGAATTTTATCTCTCCTTTTAGATTATGAATTCAATTGAGATGAGATCAGTGGATTCACCTTGGTGTCTCCCAGGTATTCTGTGCTGTGCTTTCAAGTAGGAAGTGTCTGTAAATCCTTATGAAACGATTGGTGAGACTCAGTCTCTGTATTCAAGGAATTACAAAGTTATCACAGGTAGATAAGACGGTTCACAAATAACAATTATGTGTTAATAACAATGGTATAGACAACAACTGCCTTCAATTATTAAACACCTAATATGTCCTGGGCATTGTACTAAACCTGAAAATATGCTGACTAATTTAATCATCCCTGCAATTTTACAAAATGCTTTAACTCTACTGTCACCTGAGTTATCTCTAAATGATCTTGTCTTCTGGCTATTTCCCTGAACATTTAAATTTAAAATGGCTTAAACTTCATTCTCCATAAAGGAAAGAACCAACTCTCTGCCATTTGGAAATAAATCTCCATAGACTATGAAGACTTCATTTCGATTCCCTTCTTGCTCTAGCATCCTTCCTTCCTCTGCTGGATTCTGGACCTCCCTGTTTCATCTTCTGTAGTTGATTTATTCTCATGCAACTCAAACATTGTGACAACCCCTTTGCCCTTGGTTCTCCAAAACAACTACAAAAGCAATGCTTTTCAGAGTTTCCTGAAGATTTGAGATTGGCAGATAAGGATATCACTGAACATATCATAAAATAATATTTCTAAAAAATAAATTCAGACATACTATACTTCAAGTTTCTTGTTTGCGTAATACTGGAGAAATGTCACTGGTTACTTCTTATTCCTGCTATCTTTGTACAAAGTTGCTCAAAGACTCCCTGCCTCAAAACTATCTCTAGTATCTTGAGTTCTGTCACCTCTACCGTATCATTTCCACTAAGACTTCCAGTGTCTTCAGTCACCCCAGGGAATTCCTCACTTGTGTTCATAGATTGGAATAATTAATATTATTTAAAAGTTTATATTACTCAAAAAAATTTACAAATTTAATGCAATCCCTATCAAAATTCCAATGACATATCTCACAGAAATGGAAAAAGAAACTAAAATTCATATGGAACCAAAAAGACCCTGAATAACCAAGGCAATCTTGATCAAAAAGAACAAAAATAGCTGGAATCATCACACTATCTAACTGCAAAATATCCTACAAAGCTATTGTAACCCAAACAGCAAGATACTGGTATTAAAAGCAGATACATAGGCCAGGTGCAGTGGCTCACACCTGTAATCCTAGTACTTTGGGAGGCCAAGGCGGGTGGGTCACCTGAGGTAAGGAGTTCGAGATCAGCCTGACCAACATGGTGAAACCTCATCTCCACTAAAAATACAAAAATTAGCGTGTGTGGTGGCATGTACCTATAGTCCCAACTACTCTCAGGAGGCTGAGTCAAGAGAATCCCTGAAACCCAGGAGGCAGAGGCTGCAGTGAGCTGAGATCATGCCACTGCACTCCAGTGTGGGTGACAGAGCAAGCCTCCATCTCAAAAGGAAAGGAAAGGAAAGGAGAGGAGAGGAGAGGGGAGGGGAGAGGTGGGGAGGGGAGTGGAGGGAAGAAGGGAAGGGAAGGGAAGGGAAGGGAAGGGAAGGGAAGAGAAGAGAAGAGAAGAGAAGAGAAGAGAAGAGAAGAGAAGAGAAGAGAAGAGAAGAGAAGAGAAGAGAAGAGAAGAGAAGCAGGCAGATACACAGACCAATGGAACAGAACAGAGAGCCTAGAAATAAATTCACAGATTTATAATGAACTGACTTTTGATAAAGGTGCTAGGAACACAGAATGGGAAAACACAGTCTCTTCAGTAAGTGGTGCTGAGAGAGCTGTATATTCACAATCAGAAGACTAAAATTAGACCCTTATCTCATTCCATATACAAAAATCAACTCAAAATGGACTAAAGACTTAAACATAAGACCTGAAACTGTAAAATTACTAGGCCAAAAAAAAAAAAATAGAGAAATTGCTTCATAATATTGCTCTAGGCAATGACATATATTTTGGATGTGACCCCAAAAGCACCAGCAACAAAAGCAAAGATAGACAAATATGATTATGTCAAACTAAAATCTTCTGCACAGCAAAGAAATCAGTCAACAAAGTGAAGACACAACCTAAGAAATAGGAAAACATATCTGCAAATCCTATTAAGTTCTTAGAAGGGGTCACCTATTGTGATGGTTATTTTTACATGTCAACTTGACTAAGCCATGATTCCTGGCTTTTTGGTCAAACACAAGACTGAATGTCACTGTAAAGGTATTTTTAAGAGGTGATTAACATTTAAATCAGGAGACTCTGAGTAAGGTAAATGACCCTCCAGAGTATGGATGGGCCTCATCCAGTTAGTAGAATGCCTTATGAAAGAGAAGACTGAAGTCCCAAATGAGGAAGGGGTTCTGCCTCCAGACTGCCTTTGGATTCAAGACTGAAACATCAACTCTCGCTAGAATTTCCAGTATGGAATAGTGACAATTTTGGACTTCTCAGCTCCTGTAATTGCATAAGCCAATTTTTAAAAACAGATCTCTTTATATATTTGTGTGTGTATGCGTCCTATTATTTCGGTTTCCCTGGAGAACCTTGACTAATGCACCTTTTTTGGCCTTGCTCTGCTCTTTTGACATTGCTCTAGGGCAGAGGGATTATCATCTTTCATACCCAACTGGTCCCATCAAGGCATGTCAGCAAACACAGCCAATAAACCCTAAGGATATTTTCCTCAATCCCTAAGAAGCCCCAACAAGCTATTGGCAGATGATAGTTGAAGAGTGTTTTCCCTCTTGAATACACTCTAGTTTTGCTTTTGTTTGTTCATTCATAAAGTAAAGAAAATGATAATTCAAGGGATTGGATTATTTTCCCCCAAGCTATTCACTTGGTCAGCCTGAGCTCATGAATTTCAAAGTTCACGTCTTTCCATCATGCCGCACTGTTCCAATAATGTCACAAGAATTAAGATAGATGCACATTGCATGTCTTGGCTCAGTCAGGAAGAATTTAACTAGAAGATGAAGACTCTAAAACCCTGAAGAACGGGTTGTTCATTCCAGGGATGGTGGGTGGAATGATGGCGGAAGGAAAGGCAGGGAGATGGGGAAAATAGATTATTTATTTGGAGAAATGGGGAATAAAAAAGTCTAGCTGGAACAGAGTCTACTCTGAAAACAGCATTGGAATAGGCAGCATAGCTAGAATGAGTGTAGGGCATGTTTTGGGGAGGACTTGAATGCTAGGACAATAGCTGCTGTGAAAGACTAGCATGGGTAGCAATCGTATCCGAGTTGTAAGTGCCCTGTGTGTAATGTCATTGGACCTCTAACTCTGGGCCTACCTAGAATAAATGAAGAGCCTTAATTGTGCAGGAATCAAGATGATGACATAGACATAATTCATAATTTGCAGCCCTTCTCCATATACATCCGAAGGTCATTTTTAGAATGTGAAAGGCGCTTGGGAGAGTTAAATTATTTTTCTCTCATGCCTCTAAAAATTCAAAGCAGATGTGTTTCTGTCTATTATCATAAAGATGCTGCTGACGAGGAACTGCCTAGAAATGGGTGAGATTTCAATGTTGACCTAAAATTGTTCCCTCCTGCAAGATGCTACTTGAAGCACCACAGCTGCAGTTTCTCTCCTTAGTTTATTGGGCTTCATCCTGAGTTTTTTCTTGTAACTCTGTCTCCTTGAGCTAGGCCATATTGTTGCCCATCAAATTCTAAGGCATTTAGTGCTCCTCCCCTCCTGCCTTCTGAATTTTGCACAGAGTGATCCCTCTGCCTGAAATGTTCACCCTTACCTTTCTTTTCCATTCATTTCCTACTTGTCCTGCAGATTTGGTTAGAAAGTTCCCTCCCTAGGAAAGTCCTTTGTGGGAGCTGGACCCAGGCAAGCCTGTTAGACAACACTCATAACACTTTCATGGCAGTTTGTGTATGTAATTCCCCATCTCTAGCATCCTTGTGGGCCCTCATGTCAACCTGTTTCCATTTGATGCTTACCCTTCCTTCAGGTCACTTGAAGTATTACCTGCTACCTGCTGCCTCCCATCTCTACCTAAGCCCCACGCTGACTATGCTCACTGCTTCCTTTACTTTAAGCCACTTATAATATACACTATAGAGATGAAATAATGGGACGCCATAGATATTCTTGTCTTAATTCCCAGAACCCTGGAATTTTCTACCTTGGACAGCAAAAAGGACTCTGCAAATGTGATTAAGTTAAGGATCTTGAGATAGATAATCCTGGATCATCTTGTTAGTGCTAAACTAATCACCCACTGTGTTGAGAGAAAGAAATGAGGGAAGCAAGTGGTCACAGTCAGAGAAGGTGATGAGACAGCAGAAGCGGGGGTTGGAGTTATGAGCTTTGAAGATGGACGTGGGAACAATGAGTCAAAAAAATGCGACTGGCCTCTGGAAGTTGGAAAAGGCAAAAAAACCTGAATTTTCCCTGAAACCTAATGAAGGAACCCAGGCATACTGACAATTTGATTTTATCTCAATGAGACTATATTGCCCTTCTGACCTCTAGAAACTCTAAGAGAATAATTGTGTTGTTTTAAGCCACAAAGTTTGTGGTAATTAGTTACACCAGGAAATCCTTGCTTCGTTGTAATGGAACTTCTTTCCCCATCACAAAGCCAGGTCTTCTCAAAGAGAATGAGCTTAGCTTACTCACCTTTCTATTCTCAGCTTGTGTCACAAAGCAAACACAAAGATAATCTTAAGTTTAAAAAAACAAAACTGTGTTATAAAAAGGATAATTTAAAAAATACTAAATCAATATATAAATGGATAAATCACTCAGTCTACCAAATTTGCTGGAATGGACTCTTTTGCTTAACTTTTAAACATATTTTGTTTTGAATGTTTTATGAAAATGTGCTTCTGGAGAAGGGCACGTACCATTAGTGGACAGCTCAATGAATGTCCGCAAAGTGACTATCCAGCTCCAGAAGCAGAATAGTCTCATTGCCTTTAGAAACCCCCATATGTCTCCTTCTGCTCACTACCCACAACCCAAGAGTTGCCACTCTAGTAGTTTCTACCACTATGTGCTTCTTTTTCAAATAATGCATTCACATGACGAAGAATCGCAATAATCAAAAAACATATACAGTGAAAAGTAAGTTGTTCTGAACGCGTTCACTCCTGATCCTTCCCAGAAGCAACTGCCGTCAACAATGTATTGTGAATCCATTGAGACATCTTTGGTGTATTTCAGTACATATCTTTTGGCTTTTGAGTCACCTTCTGCAGAAAGGTTGTTTTTGGATTAACTGTTACCTTTAATTTTTACACTAAACTACCAAGCCAAAGATAGGCATTTTGGGAACCAACACACACAGCACAATCCTCAAGAAAAATTACCTCACTCTAGCAGCTAGGGTGCCCACATTGCTTTGCTCACTGGCCTCATGTCCATCTCTGGCCTGCTGCCCCCTGCCAGATTCACATGTTCGCAAACTGACTATCTAGAAAGGAATTTTAACATGGCCATAAAGAAAGCAGCTTTGAAAGAAAGTATATTAGTAATAGGTCCTTAGAGGTGAATTGGCGGTCCGCTGTCAAAATCCGCCTTCTGTTTAAAGCCGAGAAAACACAGGCATGTGATTCACTGGTGGTGTCAGTATGTGCATTGGGTGTCAAATTCCAACTGCATGCTGGAGTTGTCTGCTTGCTGGAAAAGACCAGATGTAAGTGAGAGCCTCTTTGGGAGTGCAGTCATGCAAATGCTAACTCTAGACACGTTTAAGGCGATGTGATTCTGATACACTCACCACCTGCGAAAAAAATGAGTCTCTCTCTTCCTTTATGCTGGGACAATCCACATATCTTCCCAGGACTCACTTTTGTGGAGGACAATAGGCACAATATGGAGTTTGGAGTGAGGAAATACAGGCGCACATCCTGCTGTATCACCTAAAACCTCTGTGGCTTTAGAAAGGTCACTTGGTCTTGGAATCTCATACTACATACAGAAAAAGGAAAATGATGATTTGCCCTCAGGTAGTCAGGAGATTAAGTGAAATAACATATGCAAAATTAACTGGCACAAAAATAAGCAGCTGTGATTAGCCCCCACCTCTTTTCCACTAGAAAATAAAAAACCAAAGCTCACCTATTTCTACCAAAAGTCAGCTTCCCTCTTTCTACACACATTATTATTGTTACCTACAAGTATTCAGGAAACAAACACAAAACTTGGGATCATCTTCAATTCTTTCTTTTCCTTGACTCCTAGTTAATGAATCATCCAGTTCCCCCAGACCCTTCCCTGTGATATTTTCTAACAATAGATTCCAGGCCAGGAGTGGTGGCTCATGCCTGTAATCCCAGCACTTCGGGAGGCTGAGACAGGCGGATCACAAGGTCAGGAGTTCGAGACCAGCCTGGCCAATATGGTGAAACCCCGTCTCCACTGTAAATACAAAAAAAAAAAAAAATTAGCTGGGCGTAATTAGCTGGGCATACTGACACAGGCCTCTAATACTAGCTACTTGGGAGGCTGAGGCAGGAGAATTGCTTGAACCCGGGAGGTGGAGGTTGCAGTGAACTGAGATTATACCACTGCACTCCAGCCTGGGCAACAGAGTGAGACTTCACGTCAAAAAATAAAAACAAAAAAAATGATTCCTTGACTCCTGCCCCAACTCAAGCATATCCCTCCTTCTATCTAGTCCAGCAGTTCTCAGCCACAGTCATCTTTACCCCCACCCCACTCCAAGAATATTTGTCAATGTCTGGAGACAATTTGGTTGTCACAACTGGGGAGCTTCTACTGGGGAGTGTAGGTGCTGCTAAATATCTTACAATGCAAATGGCAGCTACCCACATGATACGGTTTTCCTGTGTCCCCACCCAAATCTCATCTTGAATTGTAGCTCCCACAAGTCCCGCTTGTTGTGGGAGGGACCTGGTGGGAGGTAATTGACTCATGGGGGTGGGTCTTTTCCGTCGTATTCTCATGATAGTGAATAAGTCTCATGAGATCTGATGGTTTTATAAAGGGGAGTTTCCCTGCACAAGCTCTCTTCTCTCGTCTGCTGCCATGTGAGACGTGCCTTTCACCTTCCACCACGATTGTGAGGCATCCTCAGTCATGTGGAACTGTGAGTCCATTAAACCTCTTTATTTTGTAAATTGCCCAGACTTGGGTATGTCTTTATCAGCAGCGTGAAATTGGACTAATACACCACAACAAAGCCTATGTGGCCCAAACGGCAGTAGTGCCAAGGCTGAGAGATGCTGGCCTAGCTGAAGCTTTTTTGTCACCTAATGCTTTTCCACTCTTCTCTGCCAGGCTAATTTTCCTAAAATTTTCTCTGATAATCTAGAACTCACAAGGATCCCTTATTTTCTAGAAGATCAAGACCCAAAATACAAGCCTACTTTGTTTACCTGTAGAAAAAGAAAATTAATATTAAAAATATTTAACGTTTTTGGGGAGTGAATATGTACCAGAAACTATTCTAAGTATTTAACCTACCTTAACTTATTTTATCCTTGAAACAGCTCTATTAAAATTAAAGTTAAGTGTTCTTTAAACTCTGATATTATAAGATGGCTTTCTTTAATCAAGCTTGGAACGTGGTAAACACTCAATAAAAATTTATTGAACACCAATAGCTAACAAAAAATTGACATGCTAAGATATGTTGAGCTTATTACATAACAGGCACTACGTATCTCATATATATTGCTTCATTTCATCATCAAAAAGAAACATTTTCCCAAGTAACAGGGAGAAAATACGTTTAACTTAGTTATAGCCAGTCAGATTCTCATGTAGTTTAAAGCCCATGAGAAGACAGACACTAACATAAAATATCATTTTTTAAATCCCTAAGCTATTTTTTAAATCTACAATGGGAAAATTTCTGTGAGGCTAAGGAATCTAGATGTAAACATGTTTCAGCATCTTTTATCCCTGTCCTGGCAGAAAATAAACATCTGAAGACCTGTAGGCATGGAACTTTGAAGGGTTTATCTCCTGCCCTCTGGTGTGCATGTGTCTTAAGAAAGTTTCCAATGAACTAGCCACGTCTTGCTCATTCTATCTGACTAGGATAATGTCATGAACATCACAGACTGGTGTCTGTGCTGCAGAATGTCCTGCTGTTCCTAGAATCTTCAGATCAGGACTATGTATTAAAGCAGGGGAAAGTTAATGTAGCCCTGAGCAGGACAGTTCAGAGCTGGGTTATTGTTGGTTCCAGAGCAATACAAACTTTGATCCTCTTTCTAGTAGAGATCTAAAAGAATGACTTGCTAAATTGATGTACACACGCAATGTACCTGGAAATATGTTAACCTGCTCTAGTAACATCCCACGCATGGTCTAGCATCTGTAATTGGGTCCACTCCTTGGACGAACTGGCAAGAGTTTGTGCATGAGAATCCATGTGGGTTTTGCAGGATCTAGACTGAGACATTACGTTATAAAATAATGGAGCCACTATTGCCGCATACTTTAAGTCTTTAAGAGTGATATTAATTTCTGCCATTTCCCTTGCTATGCAATATTGTTTAGATTTACTCCTTTGGGCAAGGGGCATCCAGTTTCAGAGACTTTTACTTGGCCTTCCCCATTACAAAAGCCCTTACCTATTAAGCCAAGGAACCTGCAGAGTTGTGACAACCACCAAGGATGTTGTAAAACATTCTCAAGGGCTTCCATCACAAAGTACTACAGACTGAGGGATTTAAATGATGGAAATTTGTTTTCTCGCAATAATGGAGGCCAGAAGTACAAAATCAAGGTGTTGGCAAAGTTGGTTTCTCCCAAAGACCCTCTCCTTGACTTATAGATGGCCATCTTCTCCCTGCATCTTACCATGGCCTTCCCTCTGTGTGTATCTATATCCTAATCTCCTGTTCTTATAGAGACATCAATCATATTGGATTTGGACCTATCTATATGACCTCATTTTACCCTAACTGCCTCTTTGAAAAGCCTATCTCCAAATAAGGTCATATTCTTGGGTCCTAGGGAGTTAGGACTTCAACATATAAATTTGAGGGAACACAATTAATCCTATAACAAATGTTTATTCCAATGACACAATTGGGGACCAGGAAGAATGACTACCTGGCAAGTCCACGGAAGAGTCACTGGATGCAGAACACCCCAGGAAAGGCATGAGCTTGGGTAGTGGAGCTCTCTGAAGCTGAGGCCATTTTTACAGGAACTGGAAGCTGACGGCTATCTGCGGCAGCACTTTCACAGCTGGAGCTCCATCCTGTCATCCTGAGAGAAGTTCTGTGTGACACATCATAGCATCCACCACACAATACTTAGGCCTGTTGATGGCATTCAAATGGATTAACCAATAGATTTGTTGACAATTTGCTTAAATGTTTATACATGTTTAATCTGATTAATTAAAAAGTATACCATTCCTCCCCAAGTGACTAATGACAGTCATCAGTGTAAGCCTTGGTGGTTTTGGACATTCCATTTTCAGCAACGAGGTAAAATTCAGTACATAAAATAAAATGATAAATGAGGTATCAAAAATGTCTGCATTCTCATTTAGCTGTCATAGGATTCCCTTGCTACTTAGAGTCATTCATGAAGCAGCAGCGGCTGCATTCCCTTTGAGCTTACGGAAATGCGGAATCTCAGATCCCACCCAAGACCTACTGCATTGTTACAAGATCCACTCAGGTGGATTCCTATTCTCATCAAAGTTTGAGAAGCATTGCCATAGCTGACCTTGAGCAAGTAATTAACCTCTCTGAGCCTGATTTCATCTGGAAAAGAAGGCAATTATAACCAGAAGGCCCCTTAGATACCTTCAAGTTCTAAAATGCCGTGACAAATCTGAGCTGAGTTTGATCTTTAAAAGTGACACTATGCCTCTCATAGAAAATGTATTGAACTTCCATCGCTCCTTATTCATGAACGTTCTGCTCCCTGCAAACGACTTCCATCTGTAATCGGCAATTAAAGTCATGGTTGGAGGGAAACTTCTGATAGCCTCAATGCAAAAGACATTCTTCTTAATATATCAGCTCTGCACCTTAAGGCTAAAGCACCCTAGAGGTGTTTCAGGGTGACGTGCGAATGTGCTAGATCAACACTTATTGGAGTTGCAGTAGTGATTTGGGTGAAGACGCAAAGACTATTACCGATTTTACCATTTAGTGACTTGACCCTCAACAAAGGACTGATGACTCCTGGTTACCCATTACAATTTATGGCAATGCTTCATTTAGAAGCAGCCATCAGCAAGATAGTGATGGGAGACAAGGGGCAAAGATCTGAGATGAATGAAAGTTTGCTTTAAGGTTGAATACCAAATTATCACCCATTCTCTCTGCATGGATCATTTGAAGCCCTGGGCTCCATTCTAAATTAAAAATTCCCACAGGATAAAAAATTCCAAATACTTGAATGATGATCTGCACATAGAGTTTGGTGCAAAAAATGCCAGTCAAAGATTACCATCAAGAGATATGTTCACTTTTTGTAAAGATCACAAGTACAAAGGTGCAAGGCTGATAAAAACTACACAGCAACAATTGCTTGAAAATAATGATATTATTAATAATATTAATGCCAATAAAATAATTGTAACTAGCCTATATTGAGCACCTTCTGAATGCCAGAAACTTTTAAAATGTACTTTATTAATTCTTAAAACAAAATAAGAAGCATACCATTATAAAGCTCATTAAGCAAATGAGGAAACTAAAACTTAGATTAAGAGGTGCTCCTAATGTGGTGTTCCTGGAATAAAAACCCAGATAATGTGATGCCAAATTTCTATTCTATGTATAGAATATGTATATGTGTGTGTGTGTGTGTGTGTGTGTGTATTTATGTCACAAGCATTCATGATAAATATGCATGATATAAGTTATCATTCCTATTTTATGGATGAGAAAAAGGTCTCTTACCTGTATCCAGGTTCACCCAACTTTATAGCTAGGCCAGGTGAAGAGAGTTTGAGCTATTCCAGACAGAAGCCTTGCCTCTGTCCATGGTACCCATCATCGCTCAGCAAACTAGCCTGTGCTAGATTTTTTCCTATTTGTTGCAACTACAAACTAGTAGACAAAGTGATGCCTATCTTAAAATCCCCATCAAGTCTTAGCTCTAGGTGACTTGACAGAGACTGATGTAATATATAATAAAAATGATGTTTCAGCTTAAGTTTAACATAAAAAGAAAGGACTCTCCATTTTCCAAGGAAATAAGCCTTTGTGGAAAAATACGATTCTATTAAAGATTAATCAGAAGATTCGTGTTTCAAATAGATTGAATAGTTCAATCTGCAGAAATATTCCAGGCAGCTGCCAAATCCATTTTATGATGAGGAGTATTGGCTGAGAGAAGTGTAGTGATGTGAGGCGCTCTGTGGGTGTCCATTAGGATCCCCTCGGTATTTATCATCCATTCACACTCCCTCATTGTCAGCTGCCAGAATCCAAGCTGTCTCCCTAGAAGGTTTGGTGTTCTTTAGAAGACAAGTTTTCCCTACCTGCATGCCAAGCAGCCAGCAGTGCTGGGGTGTCATTACCACCACAACCCAACAGCTTTTAATCAATGCTTGGTTGGAGCTGATTGCTTAACGCCCCAGAGCTCCTTTGCCCCTTGGCAATATAACTCAGATTTGTTCTCCACTGTTTTTCAGAATTCCTCAGTGGAATAAGCTGTCCACAGTGCCAAAATGTGCATGATCAAACATTTCTTGATATAATAATATGTTCCTTGTTAGCTTCTTATTTTTTCTGTCCCTTACTTTCTTACTTCCCTAGCTTTTCCTGGGATCACCTTCTAAATAAATTTGCATTTGAAGCCTTAATTTAGGTTTCTCCCAGAGGCAAAACTCTGAGACAAGAGAGATGACTTTCTGAAGTTTACATTCATATAATAAGTTGAGTGTTTTCCTTATGCCCAGCACTAGAATAAGTTTTAGGGATATTATTATAAACAAGACACGTCAGGGCCCCTTCTCTCATTATCACCTGTCCAGTGGACAAGACTCTGGGAACAGTCCAGTGAGCAAGACATTAAGAGAGTAAATGCAATTTTTCTAAAGGGGATAACCACAGTGACATAAAAGGTATTTGTGAACAGTGTTCCATCTATTTTGATATTTAAAGAGAAAGTCATGATGGGGAGAATGCTCTGAGCAAAAGGAGTAGCAATCAGGATGGAAAACCAAATAACCATGCAGTGCACTGGGGAAATAAGATCACTGTGGCTGCAGGGTAGAGACAGTGGCAATGAAATGAGTTATGAGGATGGGGAGGTAGGCAGGGGCCAGATCTAGAAGGGACTTCTAATTACAAGTGTTTTGGAATTTGCCCTTAAACAATGAAAATTTGTTGTAATATTTAGAATAAGGCAGTAGAAAGACTAATCTAGCTAAAATGTGGAGACGTACTAGGCATAAAGAAAAGAATTGTGGCCAGAAGACCAATGAAGAGATCTCAGACTTCTAATCTGGGAGTTTTACAATATACTTTGCTCCTTTTGGATGGCTATGTCACTGAGGGGTTGAGTTTAGCAACACATAACAGAAAATTTATATAATGGAAGCTTAAACAAGTTAGATGTTTATTTTTATTCTCTCACATAAGAAGTTACTGAGTAGGTGTTTTGTTGGCTATGGTTCGTTGGCTTAAGGATGTTGAGAACAAAGTCCTTGTGTCTATCTTGGTAAGCACTGTCTGTATAGTCACAAGATGCTCAATTCCCAACAATCTCAACCTCTATGTCTGCATTCTAGAAAAGCAAATATGGAAAGATAAGTGGTTAAAATATATTGACCAGTCAAGTCCACTTTTTAAGGGTCTTTTGTAAGAGTTTGCCTAGTGATTTCTGCTTACTCTGTTATCCCAAAGTGTGTCACATGGCCGTCTTTAACCACAGGGGAAAATGAGAAATGTAATTTTTAGATGAGAACATTGCCAATGAGCAAACACAAGAAGCCTCATCAATTAAGAAGAAAGGGAAAATGGATATTGAGGAAGCAATTAGTAGGCTCCACCCAATCTATGTACAATTAAAAAGATTAGATGAAACAACAAACCATCAAACTACAGCAAGAGAAATGCTCATAACAATGATAACAATTCTAACACTGACTCTCTTTGCAGAACATTTATATTTTTGAAGTACATTTTGTGAGTGCAATTCCCCTGCTTAATATACTTAATAAAATAGTGGAGCATAAAGATATTGATGTTCCACTAAGCAGAAATAACCCAAGAAAAGCTGAAAGAATGATGAATAGAAATGGCGGAGAAAACAACTTCTCACTGAAACTTGCACTGCTTTTTACCACAAATTCTTTTTTCTGGACTTTGCCTTACATGTATAATTAGTTGTGCTTTCTGGAGAAGATGCATGGCAGGGTCATTTAGAGAAAGTACCAAAAGTACTGCCAACTAGAGTTCAAGTCCAGCCTGTTCATTCACTGCTCATGAGAAATGAACTTACCCTTTGAACCTCAGTTTCCCCCCTTGCACAATCTGGTAAACAGCACCTGCCTTACAGCCTTCAAAAGGTTTCAAGACAATTTTTTTCTCTCTGTCTTTCTCTCTCCCCTTTCTCTCTCACTCTCTGTATATATGTTATATATATGTATATACATTTATATATGCATTTTAGTGTTTTTGTATTCTCCACTTTAGTGTGCTACCATTATTAATCAAAGGCCCTAAAAAGAATATTTGCATAACAAATTTGCAGAGAGGTAAGTGCTACATTTTGACTTAGCAGGGACAGAAAAGGATGGTTATGTAGCCTGATGCCAAAATGAGACAGCTTTGGGAGTGAAGTGAGGGGGTTTGCTCTATACTTCACCCACCAGAGGCATTTTGGAGCATTTCCAGGTGTTAGAAAGAGTGCTTCCCTGGCTCCAGCAGCCTCCTTCAGCACAGAGGTACTGGATCAAGTAGAAAGAGGAGTAAAGAGAATGGGAAAGTTTTTAGAAAGAAGGACTCCAATTTTTGTTTTCCTGAGAATGGTAGGTTTGAAGTGTGACCAAAGTCTTCATTACCTAAAATAGTCTCTTTCCCCTGAAAGAAGCTTGGGGAAATGTGGTTGCCACAGAGACTCACAGCTTGAGAGGAGAAAATCCCCAGGGCCTGTGGGATCGGCCTGTGGGATCAGCCTGTGAGCCAGCCCATATACATGCCTTTAAACTTCATGCTGCAAGTCCTTCTTTGAGTGGCTGCAATCTTCCATCCTCTATCACACTCCTGCAGATCATGGAACAAAATTGACTGAACTCTGCCTCTTGCTGAGCTCAGTTAAGCTGCTCAGAATTGCCAGGAGGAAACAGGAAAGGCCACTCACATGTATCTCAGTGTGGTTGACACCTGGCCCATAATTCCGGTGGAATCCAGCCATCATTTACCAAACATGGACTTCATGCCAGGTTCTAGGCTTCACTCTGGAGGCCACGAATAATAAAGCATAGGTTCTTTCTCAAGGAGTCCCGAGTCAAATTAGAGAGGGCCACTTATGCGGGAGGCAAGGGTCAGGCTATCCACCTTTCTGAGAATCTTGGGAAGTTTCTCAATGGAAGCACTTTTGTTTTGTTATCTTGAGTTGAGCAAGAAACAGCAACATGAACTATCAGAGAGTCAGCAGAGAGTCAGCAAGCTGAAAGGGACAGAGCAGGGACAGAGCTTGGGATGGCCTGGAGGTTGGAAGCAGCTTGACTAGAAGGCCATTTTTTGAAAAGTATGCTGGGTCTCATTATGAATGCAGGGCTAAAGCATGTGATCATTTATCCTACAGCCAACAGAAAGTTCATAAAGGATTTATTCAGATACTCATTTAAGTTAATAGTTTAGCAGCGTCGAGAAGGACTTGGAGTAGAGCCACACTGGAGAGGGGAAGATGAGCTAACAAGCCCATGTGAGAGTCTGAGGGAAAGGCAATGGAGGTGGGCCCTCTCCTCGGCAGCAGGGGAAGAATCATGTGAGAGGACAGAGCTCCTTATACAATGTGCACACACGGCCACCATGGGAAATAATGTTCATGACAATTCAATTTCAACTTTAGAGATAGGAAGAAGAGGTATGGCTTATCCTAGGACCAACCTCTGGCCTTCTTGACACGATCCCAATTTGTTCATCCAGGGCAGTCTGTGGACTCAAGGTTTGCAAATGAAGTATGCCTTAATGGCAAAAATCACAACTTGTCCCCGGAATTTCTGCCAGGTTGATGAATATCTTGAATGCTGTTAAAAAGACATCTTGCCAACACGGGCGGATCACAAGGTCAAGAGATCGAGACCATCCTGGGCAACATGGTGAAAGCCCACCTCTACTAAAAGTACAAAAATCAGCTGGGCGTAGTTGCACGCTCTTGTGGTCCCAGCTACTCGGGAGGCTGAGGCAGGAGAATTGCTTGAACCCGGGAGGTGGAGGTTGCAGTAAGCCGAGATCACACCACTGCACTCCAGCCTGGTGACAGAGCAAGACTTCATCTCAAAAAAAAAAAGAAAAATCTTTGAAACACATGGAGAGGAATTTCAGGGATACAGCTGGGGCCATGCATTTAACCTATCTTCATTTTTGAAAACGTCAAATACAAGTTTTGAGAATAAGTCTCCAGAATTGAAATGTTTTGCTCAGTCAGTCCCTTTCTAAGTCATTACGGGAGTGACTTCTTGCACGGTCAACTGCAGTCTGAAGCAGATGTATTTAGAATGCATTAATGATATTTGCTGGAAAATATAACCATTTCCTGACATTTGTATTCATTTCTTTGAGCTTTTGGCTTATTTCTGGATATTAATTTAAATCTCTTCCTAATTTTAATTAGTGGTAGGATTTAATAGTGTTGAGTCTTTTTGCTTTTTTTTCTTCTAAGAATAAATGTTAACTTTACCAATCCAGGATTTGAAGTATCTGTATTTATTCCAGGACTTAACAATGAGTGGGGATTAATATTTGGATAGGGAATATATAAGTGCATCCACTGTGCCTCTGGAAATTAATTTAAAATATTTTAAGATTTTTAAATGGTTTATTTAGTTAAATCATCCCAAAGTAATGAACAGGTGTAAGCCAAGCTTTACTATAAGTCTTAAGTATTTGAGTGTTTTCTAGTGTCTGAGTTGATCCCACCTCAGTATTCAATAACGTTAATATTCATTTTTCCTTGTCTCATCTCGTTTTGCAGTCCTACTGCAAAACGTAGGGGCTGAACCTGTTCACCCATTGCATGTTCAGCTGCAGCACTGCTCAATTCCCTTTGTCTTTTTTCAGACGTCGTGCTGGTCCATGCCCATTTGTGTATTTTTTAGGCATAATTCTATTTATAATTGGCAAATCATAATTGTATATATTTATAGGATTCAATGTAATGTTCAATACATGTATACATTATGGAATGATCAAATCAGGCTAATAAATCCACGCCTATTTGCTTTTGCACCTCCAGTTGCCTCTGCTTGAACCCCCTCTCCAGACCTGTATACACCTCACAAATTCCTGCATATTATTAATAGTCGAAACTTAACTGAGACATCCCCTTTAGAGTAAAGTCTTCAATTCATCCTCTAGACAGAACGTATACATTCCTCTTTTTATCATTTCTATCTTTTGAACAACTATATTTGTATTCATAAAAGGGTATTACACTTGTGTTTAAATGTCTGTCACCTTTATGCCCCCTGCAAGGCTTAGTGTAGGGCTTCAAAAATAGCAGTGATTAAAACATCTGAACTCAACTTCCTGAGTTCTTTCAGTGATATAATTGAATAAAAAAAAAAGTTGGCTTTTTTTTATTAACCTGCCAGGTAGATTAAACTTTCAATTTGTCAACAGTATGGGTTGAGTTCAGTTATATGTTGGAAATTTACTTAGTGCTGTTATTAAATGCCAACTGAAAGAAATTGCAGAGAAATCTATTGATTCTACAGCTTAGAAATTAAGATTTTCTATTTTAAGGAACACCACTGATATCAAGAATTGAAATGAAATATGACCAATATGGTCTGATTAAACCCTATGAGTAATGCATCAGAATTTCCTCTGTGCTAGGAGTTTTCCTATTTTCTTCTGTGAAAGAACCAAAAGTGAGAACTTTAATGAGGGGCAGAACCCTACTGTTTGCCTTCTGCTTTGGTTTCTGATTGTCCAGGACCAACCTGAGATGTGCAGAAAGGATGAAGTGCATGTTAGAGACATGTAATACAATCAAGATTCAGAAATTATAGTCCAAATGAACTTTTATTATTTAAGCTCAGAAGTGTAATAAACACACCTAAAGCTTACTTTAACAGCAAAATTCTTCAGCAAACTCTCGTAATATTTTTTTTGAAACCTAGGATTTTATAAAACATGCTGCCAGCAAACGATTCTCTAGACTCGGAAACATCTGTCTAACTTTCCCTATTCTCTATGTTGTCATTATTACTCACTTACAGCATAACGGGCAGACACACACAGAGTTTGGCTTTCCATGCATGGGTTTGAATTCCAGTTCTGTGAGCCTGGTGGCCACTGGCCAGCAGCTCACCACTCTCCCTTTGGTTTCCTCCTGTGGGGATATCGCATCACATGGGAGCTCACCTCATGCGATTGAGATAGGGGAGATTGCTCCTCCTTCAGACAACTTTCCCTCTCCCTCTCTAACCACAAAGGGAATAAAAGTCAACGTGCATGTTTAAGCTCCCCTTCTAAAGAATGCCATATTCTGATTTATCTTTTAATCTGCTGTGAATTGAGAAATCACAAATCACCAAGTTTATTTGAATTAGCTAGAAATACGAATCAATGGAGTTAATGAAAACAAAGAAATAAAACTCCAGAAATGTATTTAAAAGTCTACCCTCAGGACAAATCCAGAGGTTTCTGTACAGTAGTGAGGAGGCCACATTTAACAGCTGTCATCCTATGTAGATCAAACGTTCATTCAGCAATTGTCACTTTGCCTGCTGAGTCATGATCAGTGGACTGAATTCTGCCGATTCAAAGGTGAATTAAGATAGAGAAACCCTCTCTGCAATTCAAGAACTAATCATGTAATGTCGGGGAAAGGAAAGCAAACAGTACCTAGTTTGGGAATCTACATTCCCAATGCTGTAATAAAGCAGATAATAAAGCAGATTCCCAACTGTGGCAAGGAGAAAGACAGAAGTCAGGGGTTTTGTGTCTCTTGACCCTATTAAGGGACACTGGCCTACAGTTATCAGAGAAGGCTTTGCTGAACAGCAAGTGAGGAGGGGCTGTCTGAGACAGAATGGACCATGATCTGAAGGCTACGTGAAGTGAACAGCAGGTTCTAGGCTAAGGAGGAGGAAATTAACTGCGTAATCAGATTTGTGTTTTGAAAATTTGTCATACATGAAACTCTCTTGTTTTATAAGATCTTCAATGTCTACATAGTTGTGTTGCAGTTTACCAAAACTTTATTATATAGTAAGTTGTCATTATCTAAAAATATAAGAGATCATGAATATAGTGACAGGATTCACTCTTTGAAGTTAATACAGTCCAGCTTCACTTAGCAAGAGTGCTTGGGGAAGAGGACCTTTGCTTTAGTAAGGAAGGGAGGTGTCAGTGAGTTGTAGGAAACACATAACTGCTGGTAACAGAAACTAAAAAATCCCATTGCCTCTAGATTTGTAGGAGAAAAGGTATCAAATCTATTTTTTCCCAATTTTCTGTGGTTTAAAAAAAAAATTTCTGGGACCAATTTCCTTATCATGAACTGTTGTTTGGCATGCCTTCATTTATCTGCTTCTGAATGGAAGAAAAAATGTTTTACTGAGTACCTACTATGTACCAAGCACAGAGGTAGGCCTTTTCTCATTTAATGTTTATTCATTTAATGTTCTCATTTAATGTTTATTCATTTAATGTTCACAAAATTACTAAGAGGTAGATGCTATCATTACACTATAGACAATAAGATGATAATTCAGAGGTGGTTTCCTTGCCAAACTCAGTCTTGGTTTTCAATCATCATTCCTTTCAGGACTGCCATGTTTGGCCAGATGGATTGTGTATGGTACCCTTTGGGGTTGTGCAGGGTGATAACATGATTACACTCCTATGTGGCCCCAAAAGCCATTGTGTAGTGCCGCCTAGCCCGCTATCCCAAGAGTCATCTTCAAATCACCAGTTCTCAGTTGTATTTGTATTTATGGCAGTGAGGTCTTGGAGAAAGGGCTCCATACACTGGGCACTCAATAAATTTACAGTTGTGACTGACTGTGGATATTTATTTGGTTCTCAGAAAAATCAATCTGTGGAGGAAAGCAAAGTGTAACAGTTATTTCGAGGCTTTAGTTAGTAGGATCCAATTAAATAGGTTTTCGTGTTACGGTCCTATTTCATTTTCCTTACCCACAATACTTAGCCCTCCAGAGTTCAGCAAACAACACAGAAAAAGACAAAGATCCCAGAACCTCCAGAATACCTCTCAGAAAATTGTTGTTCTGAAGCATTGGCAAATTATCTTTGGGTCTGACGTATGGTTCCCTTTTCTCCCTTTACACAGTTTTTCCTAACTTAGAACCTTTCTGCTCTTAATTTCAATAGAACTGTTACGTGACTAATAATGGGTTGACCAGCCCATGGCATGGGCAAAGCGCCAAATAAGGTCTCAGGGGGGCCGATGCAGGAAGCAGGCAGTGAAGGCAGAGAGAGAAGAGCAAAGAGAAGAACCAGAAAGAAATTTTTAAAAAACCTAACAGTTGGCCGTCTTTCATGTAAGGGCAGACATCCATCCAGATTTCGAACAGTGTAACTCTAGGGGAGGAGTTCCCAACCAGCCTGTGCTGGTGCCATGTGGTTGAATCATAGTGGACCACATTGGTTTACCTGTGTCTCGGATGCTTTTCTGCTTCAGTGATTAAGTTGAGTTGTTGTGAAAGAGAGCCTAAGACCCATAAAGCCTAAAAATTTTATTAAACTGATTATGACTTTTTATTTAAAACATAGATCGTTTTCCAGAATAATCCATGTTACAAGGACTTTTTTTCCCCATTCATCAGATTAAAGTCACTTCTGAGGGTCACTGCTGGGCTATAGCTCTCTGGAGCAGCTGTAGGGTCATCTTGTCACCATGGTGCTACTAGCATGGTACCCTGACCTTCATCTACTGAGCAAAGATTCTCCAACATGCAAAGTTGTTAAAAGTATATTGATGCTTCCAAAAGTAACCTTCCTTTACAGGAACATTTGCTTAAGTGATACTAATGGGTTTTTCCACCTGGAATATTCTTTCAGATATCCGTATGGTGTAGAGTTTTATTTTGTTCAGGCCTCTGCTCAAATGTTATTGCCCCAAAGAACCCTCCTCTGACCAGTAGACCTAAGTAGGCATACTCTTTGTCTCCCTAACAACCCTACTCTATATTTTCAAAGCAATTAGCGCTAACTCCCATTGGATGGTTGAAACATTGGCTTATTATTTGTTCCCTTTCATTAAAATACATCATCTATGGGGTTAGACACTGCTTACAGTTTTACTTCTATATTCACATTCCTTATAAACATGTCTGATTTGCTTAGTAAGTCTTGTTGAGTGAATAAACAAAGGAAGCCAAGCAATGGTGCTGAACAGATAACATATTACCTCCCATTAATGGGTTAGATCAGGAGCCTCAGAAAGGAAAAGAAAAAAGATAACAAAGAAAAAATAATTTTCTCACTAGAACCTGAACTATTTATTTAACTCTAAGTTGTGCTGAGAACTCTAACAGAATTGTCAAATAAAACGTTTCTTCAATTCTCTGGTGAGGCTATGAGACATAGTAGCATGTGCCTGGAGTAATACGGGTCTAAATTCAAATTGCAGGCCTATTTCTTAATATTTTCCTTTTCATATAGAAATTATCTCTCTATATCTATATCTACATACACACACACACACACACACACACACATATATATTAAAAATGTGGTTAAGATTAGCTGCCACCAAAGGTTCTTGTGGGTATTAACAAAGATGATATCTGCAAAGTCCCTAAATGAAAGTCCAGCCCTCAAGGTGTTTGATTGGTGGTTGGGTTTTGCTTCCTCTTCTAGCAGGACAGTTGCCCGTTGGAGAAGTGAGATACAGCCGCTCACACTTGCATTGCCATCCTTTTCTAAGGCCTCAGGTCCTCACTTTTCATTTTGAAAGTAAAAATGCAAACCAACAGTAGTCCCTCAGATGAAAGTTCCTTGGGTCACCGTCTCCTTTGTTGGGATGGGGGAGGCTGACTCACCTCCCAGGCAATTCTGAGAAGTCTTTGGAAAAGGGCAGCAATTTGTTTACCGTTTCTGACAGTCTTATTGGTTGCCATAGCTTGACTTTAGGCAGCCCTCCTACCAGCTGCCTCATTAAAATAAAGCCCTCTTTATGCCTTCAGTGGCCAGTGGCCTCGCATGTAAAAAGAGCTGCTAGCCACTCCCTGGATTCTACCAGTGCTTGCAGCCAAAGGTTTGGGCCTCCCCATCAAGGGTGGGTACACATTCCCCATCCTCAACCTGCTGCCAAATAGCTGCAATGACTCTAGAAGCTTTTGGAAAAATATCCTTCAGCATAAAAGGCGAATTTTATACTCTAATCAAAATAACTGCCAAGTTAAAAAACATTCTATGAAAAGGGTGCTCTGGGAGAAGAAATGAAAAGCAAAGGAATGTTCTCACCCAGACACTACCTCACTGTGGTAGGAAAAACAGAATAAAATAAAATAAATTGAAAGATTTGCATTATTCCTTTCAAGAGAAAGTGTCCAGTTCAACAAAGAGCCTTTCTGAAATGTTAAGGACTTCTAATTATGACTAATAAGCTTGGCCTCACACTAACTTCCAGCCCTAAGATTTACAACCTCCAGCTGCTAGGAGGATTTTAGTTCTTCAGTAGGATTCTTCCAGCTAATGTAGTTGATTTTGTGTGTCTACAATGTTGAAGGAATGGGGAATTTCTAGTCTATTAACTAATTCAAGTCAGTAGTAACAAATACAACCAGACATGGTTTCAAAGCTTGTGTCTATTACTTTATGGCTGTGTAATCTTGGACAAGATCTCAGCCTCTCTACGTTCAGTGCTGTCATTTGTAAAATATGCAAAATATTGCCTAACTTTTATGGTTGTTTGGAAGGAGCAAGAGGTTCTTTTCAAGGTGCCTAGGACACCACAGCTGGGAGTAATTGCATCTTATTTCTTGGCCTCTGTACACCGCACTTTCAGACAAATGTAGAAAAGGTCTCAGGACCATAACTTGAAAACCTTTGACTGAAGTGATGTAAATCCAGATACTCAATGTGTACAAGACTTAAGGGGATATGAAAACATTTTCCTGTAAGTAAATAGACTTCTACAGTGACATGAAGGAGTCAGAAAGAAAGGATGAGCAATTGCAAGGAGATATTTCAATTTAGATTTAGGCCAATATGAAATACTAATTAAAAGTAGCCTGTGAAGTCAAATATGGCTCAAGTTCTTTTATGAGCTATGTAACTTTCAATTTATTTTTTACTTCCTGTACGTCAGTTTTGTTTGTGTAAAATGGAGCCCACCATAACCTCAAAACCAATTCATGACACAGATATTAAATACTTAGTGATATAAAGCACTTTGTGCCTAGGTCATAATACACACAACAAAATACAACGTATTATAAAAATATAATGTAACATATTCTATTTAATATATTTAGAAAATATATTTTATATTTATGCTATTATCATTGTAACAATACAATGATATAACAATACAATGATAATAGCAGCTCTTAAGCTTCCTAACATGCAAACAAACTCATCCAGAGAAAGAATAGTAACGATTTCTGTGTTTGGTGTGAGCCTAACACAGATAAAACATTTTTCAGGAGAGGATTCAAGCAACTGAAGATCATTGTCCTAGAAGATGCTCAAAATTCATTCAGATCTTAGGAGTTTAGGATTCTAATGCTGCCACTGTTTTCAACTCAATTTATGCAGGGTTTTGAAATAACAGCTTTATTGAGGTACAGTTTGTAGGTCAGAAAATTCACTGTGTCAAAGTGTACAATCCGGTGATTTTTAGTATACTCAGAGTCGTGCAACAATTATGACTATTTTATTTTAAAACATTTCATTACCCCTTAAAAAACCCTGTACCAATTAGCAGTCACTCCCTATTTCCCTAACTACTTCTTCCAAACAACCTCCAATCTACCTCTTGACTCTATAGATTTGCCTGTTACGGACATTTCATGGAAATGGACTCATGTGATATGTGATATTTTGTGACTAGCTTCTTTCACTTTACATGTTTTCAAGGTTTATTCATGCTGTAACACGCATGAGTACTTCATTCACATTTGTGACTTTATAACATCCCCTAGTATGGATATATCACATTTTGTTTGTCTGTTCATTAACTGATGAACATTTGGATTGTTTCCACTTTTGGCTAATGCAAATAATGTTGCTATGAACATTTATGTCCAAGTGTTTTATATCCAGAAATGGAATCTGTAGGTGATAACTCTGCTTAACATTTTCTCCACATCCTTGTTTATACTTGTCTTTTTAATTTTAACCATCCTAATGAGTGTGAAGTGGTAATTCATTGTGATTTTGATATACATCTCCCTAATGAATAATGACATTTGAGCATTACTTTTGTGTGTTTATTGGTCAGTTGTATATCTTCCTTGGAGAAATAATATTTATTTGGAGAAATGTCTATTTAGATTATTTGCTCATCTTTTTGATTGGGTTACTTGCCTTTTCATTGTTGGGGTAAAATATTTTTATGTAATACAAATTCCTTACTAGATAATTTACAAATAGGTATTTTTTCATTTTGTGGTTTGCCTCTTCACATTCTTGCCGGTGCCCTTTGAAGAATAATTTTTTAATTTTGTGATAAATGTAAAGGTTTATTTTTGCATCCTTGATTCTATTCCATTATTCTGTTTGCATTCTTATGCCGGCACTATCTTGATTACAATAGAATTATAGTAAGTTTTTAAATCAAAACATGTGAGTTATCAAACTTTGTTTGTTCTTAGAATTTTTTCTTCCAATCTGGGCTTCTTGATTTTCCATATAGATTTTATAATCAGCTTAATTTCTTCAAAAGAAATTACCTGAGATTTTGATAGAGATTTTATTGAATCTGTAGATCAATTTTGGGAGTATTGCCACCTTAGCAATATTAAGCCTTCTGAGGCATGAACATAAAATAGTTTTCCCTTTATTAAAGATTTTTCTTTAATTTACCTAAATTAAAGAATCTTCTTTAACTTCTTTCAGTAAAGTTTTACAGTTTCATGTGTAAGTATTGCACTTCTTTTGTTAAATTAATTTCTTAGCATTTTAATCTTTTTTAATGCTACAATAAATGGAATTGTTTTATTAGTTTACTTTTCATATTGTTTATTGCTAGTATATACAAATGTAATTGATTTTATAGCTTGATCTTGTATCAATTTAAGCTAACAGTAGGCACACCAGCCACACATATACAAAGATTAACAGAAACTCAATTTACTTGTGAACAGGTAAATTCTCAAGTAAAAGATGCTTATTTTTTCTTTTATCTCTTAAAAGTGTTGGTTAGAATTACATTTTCAACCTACCTTAATGTTGTGTTTGTCATTGAAAGACATTGTCAGATAAGACAGAAATCAGAATAATGGGTAGGAGCAGACAGATGAGAGCAGGTGGCATAAACCATGGTCCTGGAGGCCAGAACATGCTTTGCTTTTCATGGCCCTGACAGTTACCTTACAGTTTTACGCCATCTTCGTATTATTCTTGCAATTAGAGAACATTGAAGACAGAAACAATTGAATTAATCAACAACATGCTAGAACAATAAGGCAACAAATCCTGTCTTAGTCGATGTGCTGTTTTCAGAATTTTTTTCCTAGGTTATAGCAAAACCTAACAAAATAAACAATTTTGGTTCAATCTGTGCTTCTTGTTTTACTCAGTTTTGGTATATTCTCCCCAAACCACTTCTGCTCTTATTCCCTGGGGACCCTATTTCATTTTCAATCTTAATGGCATTCTCATTTTCAAAATCATTCGTGCGGCACACAGAAATAGAAATGCAGGCTACCTAAGTCAACCTGAAAAAGCAACTATCCAGTACATCCCCCATCCATAAATGACCGCTGTGACACTATCATGCTTTGCACACACCTCCCTTTTAGCCCTCTTCACACTCTGTTACAGCCATTCATTCACATATTTGTCCCCACAAACTCGTATGGAAAAGATCCATGTCATTTTCATCACTGCATCTCTAGAGCACAGAGCACAATGGCTAGCCCTTAGTGCATGCTTAGAAAATGTTTTCCAACTGAGTATGTAAAGGGAATTTCTTTTGAAACTCTCCTTTACCCTTTCTAAGTCCCAAAACAGCTTTACATAATTGCTTTGGCATAATTTTTCTAAGCATTTCTTCTGACATTTCTTTTGGGAAATAATTTTACCAAAAGTCAATAGAGTTATTACCTGTTGTGTGGAAGACTCTGCCAGATGTTATGGCACATAGAACAGAGCTTTTGATATAGCTGGTGACACAATGTATGTACGTGATAAAAATCAGTGCAAGCGTTGACCAAGCACTTATATGTGCCAGGGATGGTGCTTTGATGAATGTAACTCATTTAAGTCATGCAGCAAATGAATGCACCGGGCTCTAATCCTATTCTCTCTGACAGGTGAAGAAACGGCAGGTGAGCTATGTCACTTGCACAGGGTCACTCAACTTATAAATGGCTAAGCCAAGATTTGATCCCAGGCAATCTGACCCCAGGACATATTTACATAACCAACAATCTACTTTGTACATACAAAGTCACAGATGATAATTGACAAGTAAATTTTTTTATTTCTCCAGAAATGTAGGGGGACAGATGATCACTATAGACCAGGATGTTCACTGAAGGATTCAAACAGATGATAGATTTCAGTAAGCTGAAAAAAAGCTGAGCCAAATTTAAACACAGTAACAAGGAACTCTAGACAAGGGGAAACTGTGAACAACACTAGAGAGCTTGGTGGAGGGTCCAGTCATTCTGAGGTAATGGTTAATATTACCCAATGTACTATTCTGGGCAATGAAGATAAAATAAGACAAACTGCATGTTCTCATGGACCTTACATAACAAACAAAAAAAACAAAGACAGACTTATCTAGTGGAGAGATGTGCTATGAAAAAAGTAATAAAGCAGCATAAGGAAACTGAAAGGGACAAAGGAAGTGTTGCTATGTAATAAAGTGCACGCAGAAAACAGCCTGTCTGTGAAGGTGACAGTCCACCTGCCACCCATCGTAGGAGAAAAGCAGGGAGACGTGAAAACCTGTGGATTAGGTATTTCCAGGGAGAGGAAACAGAATATCCAAAGGCCCTGAGGTAGAGCATTCTTATTGAGTGTGAAGCAAGTGAGGGAACCAATATGGTTGGAGTGCAGCCAGTGAAGAGGAGAGAGGTGGGAGGTGATATCCACAGGAGCTGGGGCCAGGATCTGTAGAGTCACATAAATCACTGCAATCACTTTGAATTTTTCTCTGCTGAAGACTTTCCATCAGCTTCCCATCTGACACACAGGAGCAATACATGAGTCTTCCATTTCAGAAAGATGATTCTGGCCAAATGCTCCTAGAATAAAGGAGTACATGAGCAGGTAACCAAGGACGCTTGAGGAGTCATATTCTTGGCCGGCTCGTGTAGAGAATGTTTGTGTAGAGAAGCAACAGAAATTGAAGCTGAAGACAGTTCATTGAGAGTCGTCTTGGTTGCCGTGCTGGCAAGCTTAGACTTAGACTCTGTGGCAACCAGAGGGTTTGCGGAGGACACTCCATCACTATATCAAATACATGATACAATGCTCCTATTTCCTGTTTCAAAAGTCTTCCTGTTCTATAAATATCATAGGACTGATAATATTCAGAAATGTTTAAGAAGTAAATTTGACTAGGTGAGATACAGGAAACCAATGAAACACAAAACTATCAGGGGCAGTACTGTCACTGATCCTTAGCAGGTAAAATAAATTCCAATTTTATTTTAAGAATACCAGACATCTTCTGAGCATTTGCCATATGTTAGACACTTGGATACAAACTTTCTTTGGATTAGGTCATTGAATATTTATAAGAACTTAAGCAATCCGGTGCATCTTAATTCACAGTTGTAAAATCCGAGACCAGGAGAGGTTGGGCAACTTAGCCATGGTTATAGTTAAGGAGAGGTGAGGCTTGGGAGTGGGTATGCTAATATTGTGCATTTCTTTTTAAATATTACCATACTCCAGTATAAATATTTACAGTCAATTTACTTCACCCAGGTTTATGAACAAATTCTAGCAACTCCTAAGAATTTGTCTATAAGGGATAAACTGATACCTCTGTAGTACCTAAACTGGAAACCTGTGTTTAGAGCTTGGGAGAGAAAGAGGAGGAATAGTGGATCAATTAAGAGACAGGAAAAGGAGAAGACCTAGAAGAATGTGAGTCCTGCATGCCTCGTTGGTGATATTGGACCACAAAATAATAATTTGTCATAAAGCAAAATTTATAGTTTTCAAGAAAAAAAACATTAAAATTTGTAGTTTTCTTCACAGGATCTTAAAACATTCTAATAATTACTAAGAATATTTGGTGAAGATTTAGTTCTCACCAAAGGTAACTAAAAATGACTTGTCCACAGTTCCACACATGGTGAAGCTTAAGCTGTACTAACCTCACATACTCCTCTCCTATTTGGGGATTTATTTACTTTTTTACTTTTTATTATTTTTCCAACTCCAAATTCCATATCTGATTAGGAGGGCAGCCACCATGACAGAAAGCACCCAATTTTGCATCTTAGCCCTCCAACCAAAACCATATTTTACGCCTAAAGAAAACAGGACTTCCTTTAGGCTTAGGTTGCTGCGTTCAACTCTGAAAGGCTGGAGAGTTTCTCCATCAAATAAGCCTAAATCTACCTTCACCTTAGAAATCAGAAATAAATGTAACACATTCTTCACATTAAACATACAGCATATAAGCCACAGACAGTGTGTCAGAGAATTTCTTCTTGATCACATATTGTATTCATCAGCTGGAATTCATTTAGCAGAAAAGACCCCTTCTGTCCCCATGAGCCACCCCTTCTAGCCCTGCTATGACTAAAGGCGATTCCTGTTGACACAATTCATTTCTGTTTTCTTATCTGTATAGTAGATAGACTCTTACCACATAAACACCTCACACATGTTATGTCAGGTATAACTGGCAAAAACATTGTTTTCTTATACTAGTTTGAAAGGAAACTAGATCAGCTGTAGACAGCTTTGAAAAATTGAGTGCTTATTAAATTCAACAGCAGCAACAAAAATTCGGTTGTCCATCTCTTCAGGAAGGGAGTAGAGAGGGAAACCAGCTAATTCAATATGAATATGATAGAACACTGCTTAGGACTTTCCAAAGAATTGAATGGGAAGGGCATGAAGAATGAAAAAGCCATGAGACAAGACAGCAACCTGGGCCTAGCATCCTCACATCCCTCCTCTTAGCTTTGTCTCCATAATCTACCTATGTCTCCAATTGATTATGTATCTATCCCTCTAGTTATCTTTCTATTTACATGTATGTATCGTTTACCATCCATATCAATTTATAAACTATGTATGCAGATATCTGCCCATCTGTCTCTCTGTTCTTATTTTGAAATTTTCTTTATTTTGCAGGCATACATTGGGCACTTATTGTATTAGTCAGTCCCTTTATTAGTAGAGATATGATAGTCAATAGTGTAAATACCTGGCCTTCATTAGCTTACAGTTAAATGGAGACAGACTGACAAGTGACCCTAATAACACTTCAGTGGGATGACCTCTCTCACGAGGTCAGCACATGGTGCTGTGGGGACATGGAGGAGTGATGCCTGAAGGATACTTGGTGGATGGATAGGAATTAAACAGTCAAGGAAGGGAGGAGGAACAGAATGCAGAGAGAATAGGGTGTATCATGATGTGCAGAAGTAAAAGGAAAGTCAAAATCTGATTAATCTGAAAAGCTGTCTGTATTAGTCCATTTTCACACTGCTATAAAGTCTATTTTCACACTGGGTAATTTATGAAGAAAAGAGATTTAAAGTTCCACAGGCTTACCATAGTTCCACAGGCTTACCAGGAAGCATGACTGGGAAGCCTCAGGAAACTTACAATCATGGCAGAAGGCGAAGGGGATGCAAACCCATCTCCTATGCTGGAGCAGGAGAGAGAGCAAGGGGGGATGTGCCACATGTTTAAACTATCTTGTGAGAACTCACTCACTATCATGATAACAGCATGGGGGAAATCCATCCCCTTGATCCAATCACCTCCCACCAGGTCCCTCCCCTGGCATGTGGGGATTACAATTCGATCTGAGACTTGGGTGGGGACACAGAACCACGCCGTATCAATGTGTGTAGGACCAAGTTAAATTTTTGTTTCATCTCACTATGGTCTTGTTTCTCAACAAGAGACATAAATGTAACTGGAACTCCACCCAGAGCACCTGCAATCCAAACATAAACATGCAGTGTGGTTTAATTCATATTCCCGGAAATAGGAGAATGCTGATGTCATGCAAAACATTCAAACATCAACACAGACTTGAGTATACTGTCAGGTTATATGATAAACACAAACCTGGGATGTTGTTTGGCAGTATGTGGAAAACAAATTACTGTTAACAGAGCAACTGATGGAAAAAGGCAAAAGTAAACGTAAAAATAGATACCAGGAAACAAAGTAGGAAAGTCAGCCCAGCACTGGTATTGTATTATGTATTCCTTATTACTGCTTGGAGGGTTTGTGTTTTCATGTAATATATTGCTATCCCAGGTGAAAACAACTGAGAACATCAGTTGTTATCCAACTAGGATTAAGAATCTGGTTTCTACACTGACGTGTTGATCTAGCACGTTTTTCTCTTTGGATTCGGTCTTCTAAACACAGCCTATTAAAAGATGCTTTAATTGGCATTTTGTTAGAAGGTTAATGAAAACTTACCAAAAATAGCTTGTGAAGGAAGTAGATAGGAACACAAAGTAAAAATACATCTTAATTGCACAAATTATTTTCTTTCACTCAGGCTTCTTTTCGGAGGCAGTTTTAAAAATACTGGGTCAATAACTTAGCCTTTGGCAGTCTTGCCTCTCCAGTGGCCTCCATTATTGCTTGAGGGATCTCTCAAACTCCTGCTCCATTCTTCTGCTTATATATTGTTGGCTAAAAGGTTTTTTTATTCACCCAACAAATACTATTGATGATGCATTGCATATTTATCCTTGCTACACACAATTGCGGTTTGATTCTTTTCTGTTTGCCGCTTTTCCAAGAAATTACATTTTCATGTGCATCCTTTGAGAACTGCTTATAAATCCTACTTCTGAGACGTTTCGCTACAGTTGACTTTTATTCTTCTCCCAAACACAAAGCTCCTCATTGTCTATCTTGTGCTGGGAAACAAAGGTAAAATAGACACGTGGTGCTTACCTCCAAAGAATTCATTGTCTGGTGGGAAAAAGAGATAAATACAAAATTATAATAAAATCTGATATGTGAAATGTTAATGATACAGAGTCAACGATAAAGACAAAGTAACACAGGCTGGGAGAAGGGCGAGGGGGAGTTCTCAATTCACAATACCCAAAACACAGATGGTTTTATGTCATGAAAAGGAATCGATCCTGTGAGTTAACTCAACTTACCTAATGAACTCCCCATTCAACTCCCCATTTGAATACTATCTTTGCATTATAATCGTATACTTACTTTTATCTTGAAGCCACCAAGAAGTCATTAAAAATTTAAAATAAGAGTCTACTAATTTTGACTTCCGCTTCTTTCTCTAGCTAGATTTCTCTTCCTGCTCTACCTTGGATTCTTCTATTCCCATGACTCTTGCTCCTTCACTAATCCGCACACCCGCTCTTCTCTCTCTGAAGCAAGTGGGGCAAGTAAGGAGGCTACCAAGGTCTGACTCACAGAGAACAAGGGTTCAGCACGCATCATAATCACCATCATCATCACCGTAGCAATCATCACATTTGTTGAGCATTTAGTAAAGATGTGTAGTAGGTGGTATGTGTGTTTCACTGATATCTTTAAGAAAGCTTTATGTCAACTCTATTAAGTTGGAAGTATTCTCTTTGTTTTGTAGATGATGAAGTAGGTGCTCAGAGAGTTCCTGACACTTGGCCAAGGTCGTTCAGAAGCTGGCCAATACCTGAACCATTTGGGCATAGGCTGGGGACATGGGTCAGATGCTGTGTTAATCAAAACTGGAGCGCACAAGATTTGCCTGATAGTGAACCTAGGACTGTCATTTTGGAACTGCTTAAATCCTGTTTTTCTGTTTCAATTCCAGAAGTCCCAGCTATGAGAATGAGGGAGAGGCCAAGAGCACAGAGCAGGCAAAGCTGGCCAGACAACCGCAGGTTCTCCCCCTGCCGCTGGAGGGGCTCTTCTGCCCTTGCTACTCACCAGTCTCTACTCTCATCCTGTTGAACAGGCTGCTCAGCCTCCTGTGGCAGAGCCAGCTGTATTCAAACTCTTATGGGCACAAAGGGCCTGGTGGGGATTGAAACTCAGATCTCTGAAGTGGCGCAACATGTGCCCCTTTGCTCCGCTAAGCTTACAGGTAATGTATTAGCTGCAAGTTCTGAGTGTCAGGTCAGCTTTGTTCTGGCTACCCAACCTTCTGCCAAGTGCTGGACAATTGCCCTCATGATGGTCCAATACTGGTCTAAGCCCGAGTCTCCTTCCTGTACCCTGTGCTCCAAGATTGATAACTAGATTGCTGCCCCAACCCTTGGGTCAAAGCCTCTTTTAATAACCCATTACTCCCATGATCCCCAATCTTTCAAAGACTGAGTCCCCAGCTTTCTTTCTTGGCTAGCCTTCTATCTTCAGACAGAAGCTTCTGCTAAAGCTAAACATGTAGTTTGAGCCCAGTTCCTTGATGAAAGATCTGAGGCTGCTAACTAGCCACCTGCTAATTTCTAAGCCTGTCCTGCCTCATGTTCTTGTTATTCTGTCTTTCCTGTCTACCAAGCCTTATTTTATAATCTCACACATTTCACCCTGAAGCTAATAAATAGGATAAAGACCAGGAACCCCATAATTGTTAGAGTAAGATCTCAACTTTTTAACACAGAGAAGGTGCGCTCATGACAACATAGACCCCAGCAGCCTCTCCAGCCTTACTCTTCCCATCACAGGCTACGCCGGCCTGAAATGACCCTGGCCCACAAAACAGCTTGAACTTCCATGGATGCTCCATGCTGTTCATACCACTGCCCATGTTTATTTATTGACTTTTTTTTAAAGTATTATCGAGGCCTAATTGGTATACAATAAACTGCCCATATTTAATGTATACGATGTGATGATTTTGGACATACCTGTGGAGCCATCACCACAATATTAAGGCAATGGCTGGGTGCGGTGGCTCACACCTGTAATCCCAGCACTTTGGGAGGCTGAGGCAGGCTGATCACTTGAAGTCAGGAGTTTGAGACCAGCCTGGCCAACATGGTGAAACCCCATCTCCACTAAAAATACAAAAATTAGCCGGGCATGGTGGCGAGTGCCTGTAATCCCAGCTACTTGGGAGGCTGAGAAAGGGAATCGCAGGAGGCAGAGTTTGCAGTGATCATGCCACTGCACTCCAGCCTGGGTGACAAAGTGAGACTCTGTCTCAAAACAAAAAAACAAACAAGAAAAAAAAAATTCCAATATTAAGCAATAAATATATGCTACACCTCTAAAATTTTCTTGTGTTCTTTGTTTTATTTGCTCATTTGTTTATTTGATATTATTTTTTAATATTAATTTTTTAAATTCGTAACAAAGTATTGATGACTATAGGCACTATGCTGTATAAAAAATCTCTAGAACTTATTAGTCTTGCATATTTGAAAACATGCTATTTTTGTTCTACTTTTTAAACTTACTCATCCCTCAAATCTAGAGCTTAGTTCACCTCCCCTAGGAAGGTAAAACGTACCTTTCTCCTTGAGAAACCATCTATGTGTGTGTGTGTCTACTATTTACTGAATGTCTGCACTATCTCTGCTTCTTTCACGAATTTGTATCATTGCATTTGCATGTTCCCACAGTTCTATCCAATAGGTACCTTGGCAGGAATGTGAGCTGAAATCCATTTGACTAGTTAGCTAGCGTATTCCAGGGCTATAAAATAACAGTCCCAGGAGCCTGCATGGTTGTCAGACATTTCTAATAGATCACAGTTCTCTTTCCTACTGAGCCAGCCCAGGATCTCAGAACTCTTTGCAAAGTTATGCTGCAGGCAACCACCACCAATCAATGTGAAAGGGAATATGAACTTCTTTTCATCAAAAGATTCCATGAAAACAGTGAGAAGGCAAGTCCCATCTTGGGAGAAGATATTTGCAATGGACATAACCAAGCATTAGCATCCTGATCTTACACAGAATGCCTCTAAAGAAAGAAAGAAAAGAAATGGCACATTTGCTGCCTTTGCTCTAGGAAGATTCGGATGGGAGAAATCTTGAGTTTCCTGACCTCAGGGCGTACCCTTCATTGACACAAACAACAGGCACTGTGGGAACATGTGACTGTTTGATGTCAACAGCAGCTGTGAGTCGGGCTTATGCGCCACCCACCCCCACCACTCACCTCAGCTCAGCTCACCTGCTTTGTCCCAGAGCCAGCAGAGTACAGGCTGCTGTTAACAACTTCATGTCCCCGTAGGTAGCAGGCAGGTGCTTCTGTCTGATCTGGCTCTCCTTGACCACTGTACTCATCAAATAGACCAAGATCCCCAGAGTCCAACATCCTTACAAGGGGGCCAGAAAGGGATGAGCTTTCTGAAGAAGCACTGATGTAAAATACCAGGAGTTTTGACATCAAAGAAGATGTTTGTGATGCCAGCTGGGATTTGGCCATAATCTAGAAGACACATGGTGAATACAGTTGCAAGTCATTTAGTCATATTTCTTGCTAAATTGCTGTGTCTTCAATGGTGAGTCTGTTCGATTTTACTTTTGTTATGCTTCCCTCAATCACATAAAGGACAAACTTCTCAACAGACTGGTCCTGAGTAAAAGTGACCTGAATTCTCTAATAAAGAAGAGGGAAAGATTCAGCTGGATAATGTCAGGTTTCTCTCACTTGACAGTACAATGTAACCATTTTTGCCATAATGCTGTGAGAGAGGATATGTGTGGGCCCAAGACCAGAATGGTGGAACTATGCAGTCAACCATAGATTTATAGCATTGCATGCAACAAAATGCCCAGGTTTGGTGTCAGGAAGCCCAGGTTCAGGCTTTGCAAATCCTAGGACTGGAAGTCAGTTCCTTAACCTCTCTGACTTTTAGCTAACTTGATTATAAAACCACGTAAAGAAAGGCTTTTCATATGGTTGTTTTTATGGAAAAAATGAGATAATGACTATAAAACTCACAGAAGTGCACTTACGTAGTAGATGCTTATTGAGTAGTGGTTTATCTCCTTCTCCTATTCCACTCCAAAGGAAAAAGAAGAGAAAAGAAAAGAAAAAGATGTGTGTCTCTAATGGGCCAGTTGGCCATAGACTAACTTTAAAAATGCACTTTTGGGAAGTAAACATAAGCAATATATATTCAGAAATGACTCTTCAGGAGAACGGCACTAATGTATGATGGATACGCAGGAATGTCAACTCTCTGGGTCTGGAACACATCTCTGCATTCTCTGTAGATCTCTGGCACTTAGTTCAGCAGCAACACAGAACTATTATTCTATGAAAAGTGATAAAAGCATCTCTAGACAAAATACAACAAGCTCCTATCAACTACAGACAGCAAAAGAAGGTGGACAGCATGGTGCCTGGCATATGGCAGATGCTCAGAATGAATAAATTAGCAGGCCTTTGAAAAACACACAGATGCATGGCAAACCAGGTAGTGCATAAAATTAATAATCACAGAAAGCAGTGTGCTGTCATTCACTGATGGTGCTAGGCACTTTGAAACACTCATTTTCTCAATACCTAACTTGGAAAAAAAATCCCCATTTTATACATCAGAAAACTAAGACCAAGAGAGGTTCCCCAGTTTACCAAGTATAACATGGTTAATACATAATGAGGCAGGAATTTGACTGTCTCCATAGGTGTTTTTCTTGAGTCTAACCTGGCCCAGGACTGAGGTGGACAGGGTCTGAATGGGCAGTGAAGTGGGGAAGGTGGGCTGTTGTCGTGAATGTCCAGGGTGGTGGTGACTTGAAGGGTTTGGTGACCAAGGGGTGGACTGTCGCATGGGGTTTATAGGCAGACGTGGGGGCTGTAGTGGCATCAGGAATCTTGCCATGAAAGAGGTCTGGCAGAGGCACCCCTGAGACAAGCAGCTGTGAAGACAGGAAGCTGTGGCTATCACCTGGGGATGGGGGGAATAAAAGCCAATACCATAATGACAGCTATAACTGAAAGGGGGGCTCGGAATTGCTGGTGGATTATTTTCCCCCTACGTTGAAGCTGCTCGTTTGTCTTCTTCATCTTGGGTTGTGCTCTCTGAAATCTCCAGCACCAGAAATTTCCTAAAATGAAATGTCAGAGCATTTACTGTCCTATTCACTCTCGCCAAACGGGAGCAGCATAAATAATCCACATTATTCTCTTTAGGATCATGTTGGCAAAAATATATTAGCAGATATAATTGTCTGACACTTCAAGGAAGTGATGTTTTAAAAATAGGAACCCATGAGGAGGGAGAGAAAGAAAAAACACCTGACTCACTTGGCTTCCTGTGGCTACTTATTTTAAAGATAAGGCTTTTTTTTTTTTTTTTTTTGGTCCTCGAATTGCTGTCATTTTTTAAATATATTTATACTTATAATGTGCTGCAACACACCCCTTCTAGGTTCTTAATTCATCAGTTCTCACCTCTTCTGCCTCTACTAGTTTCGTCTTTCTTTGATTGCCATGCAACTTCAGAGTTGGATGGAATGTGAAAGACTAGTCCCCATTCAGAGCCTGAACCCTTGTCCTTGGGTGTTTACTCAAATTCAAACAAAACCACTCAATGACAGTGGAAAACCCCCTCGTCTCACCACAGGACTTTCCAAAGTTCAGTCATACCATTTCACTTCTACTTAAAAACCTGTAGCTTTTTCACTTGTTATTAAGATGAAGTGCAAAAAGCCATAACAGCCTTGCCAATCTCTCTCTCACCACAGGACCTTGCATGGGCTGCTAGCTCTGTGTGCTCCTCAAATCCTGTTAAATCCACCCAACCTTCAGTAATGTGCCAGATATAGCTTGAATGAGCTCACAAGGACTGACCGTTAAATTTTCGGACATTTTATGAGCTGATTGTTCAACAGAGCTATTATTTAAAATGAAATTACATAAACTCATAAGTATATTAAAAACAAAGGTAATAAATATGCAAAACTCATTACTTTCTAATTATTTTCACCACATTGTACTCTATAATCCTGAGGTCATTTTTGCATAATAAAAGTGCTATATGATGGTGGCTACTGCACTTGTCCCCAACTCCACATTCAGACATTGATAGCTTGAAATCAGCCATAATGAGGACATTTACAACATGAAAATCAGCAAATACTACTCACTAGAGCTTGTCCCGTGCCTCACCACTCAGAGAGACAGTCGCTAATCCTTTAGCAGCAAACCACTGCTTCAAACTCACCAAACTTTGAACTAGGTTAGATTTGCATGTGGTATGATTTCATAGGACTGAATTCCCTTCTTGCAAAACCTTCTCTTTTTGTAGTTATGCTTTAACAGTAACTGATACTACCACATGGATGGATGTTACCCTCCATGAGAGCAGAATCCTCGACAGGTTTTGCATACCATTATGATATCGCAGCAACAAAAAGGATGCCAAACTCATAAGAACTTATTGGTAAATAACTGTAGGGTAAATATCAAACTCAAATTGTTAGAAACATTCAACATGAGTGGAAATCTTCAGCCCCTTTTAAGAGAGAATAATAACATATTATCTTAACAGATGAAAGAGAGTTCCTCTTAGGAAGAATCTGTCTTTCTTTGAAGTAACATTGATAAGCTGAAGTTACAGAAAAGGCCTGAGAACTGTGATTAGCAGAAACTAAGGAACAAAAGATGTGGCTAAAAACCCCTGCGTGAGAGGAGAGGAATGGGTAGCCCGGTGGCATGAGACTGGAGGACGAGGAGCCCCGAACCCCCCGGGGAGAAATCCCCTGTGGTTGCATTGCCAGAGAGTGTCTCAGAAAAAGAATATCTGTTATTTCATTTGAAGTTTTTGTTGATGAGAAGTAAATAATTCTTTTTCTAAAACTAATACATAATGATTGTGCAAATTCCTGGAGAAGTCGGTTAATGGGTACAAAAATACAGTTACATAGAAGGAATTTGGCCTAATGTTTGATAGCACTGTGTGGTGACTATAGTTAACCATAATTTATGGTATATTTCAAAGTAGCTAGAAGAGAACATATGGAATGTTCTCAACACAAATGATAAATGTTTGAAGTGGTGGATATTTTAACTTGATTTGATTGTTACACATTGTATGCATGTATCATAATATCACATGTACCCAAGAAATCTGTAGCTTTCCTTTCTAACTAAACCTTAGTAAAGTCCACACACAAAAAGATGTGTGTGTGTATGTGCACACATGAGTGTAAATTAATTAAGCGAATGAATTCTATGCTTGGGATGGTGTCACAGGGAATAGACACAGTATGCATGTGATGGTTAAAAAAAAAACCCTCATAAACTGAAATGGTTAAACATACATATAGTTGTAAACTAGAGGTGACCATAATGAAGTAAGAATAGACCTGCATGAAAATCTCAGTAGTTCTGGAGTTTCCAGTTCATGAGGCATGTAAGATTTTGATTGGGTTTTTTCCTTTGATCTCAAGGTGCTGGGAGACTGGGAACATGTATTTCAGTGGTGGTTCTATTTCTAAACCTATAGAGCAGGATATACTTCACTTGCAGTTGCAACTCCCTTTTGAGGTAGGGGAAGGGAAACTCGGAGACAGCCAGAA
The DNA here is from genome assembly GCF_008728515.1 of Papio anubis. NCBI lineage: Eukaryota > Metazoa > Chordata > Mammalia > Primates > Cercopithecidae > Papio > Papio anubis. Next base: position 175,851,427 of record NC_044978.1, read on the forward strand.
CTGTATTCAAATGCAAGATTAAAAATTCAATGTACAGTTCAAGGTCATTATATTTATCCAGCAAGAGCCAATGAAGGCTGAATGGGAATGAGTAGCAGGCAGATTTTCAGATATATTTCAGACGGAGTGCCATCAGTAAGACTTGGCAATAAACCAACATTGAAGGTGAGGGAAACAGAGGAGTCATATAATGACTCTGAGAGTTGAGGGCATGCTGGTATCACTTAGTGAAATGGGGGAAAACTGCAGGAGCACCACACCATGGAAAGAAAGTCTGTGCAATGTGAGGTTCAATAGTGCAGTGATGAGCCAGGGTGTCTGCAGATGGTGGCTATGCAGACCCCGCGCTTGGCAGGCAGGTGCCCAGAAATACTCACGGCGCATTGGCATGACTAGGGCCCCACAGCCTCTGCCAAAACAGCCACTGGCCATATCTTTTGGCTTTTAATCATCAACTCACATTGTGCCACTCAGCATCCTCTTGGTTTCTTTGGATAAACTTAGAGGTTTGATTCATGTAAATAAGTGTCTATGTTTCAAATTCATTTGTGTTTCAAAAACAAACGGCAGTTAAAAGTATCACCTTGAGACTGTATACAGTAACCATTCTTCTGGGAAATTTCCAACACGCATCTTTTGTGCTTTATCTATCTAATCTTTCATACTTGCAAGAACTATACACTAAACATTTAATGAAATGTGGTCAAGTAAATATCATGGGGGAAAAGGTAATGGGCAGGTAATTGAATATAAATTATATGTTTCAAATTTTTGCAATGTTCCTTATAGTTCTTACAGTATAGAGGTTCGGTGAACATCAAAAGCAACCCATGGCAGTATTTGACTTTCCGTTTCCGATTGTTTCACTTGAGATAATGGCTTCTAGTTTCATCAGTGTTGCTTCAAAAGACATGATTTCATTCTTTTTATGGCTGAATAGTATTTCAGTGTGTGAGTGGGTGCGGGTGTGGGTGTGGGTGAGTGTGTAACATTTTCTTTATCTGTTGATGGACACTGAGGTTGACACTTTGCTCTTGTGAACGGTGCTGCAGTAAACATGCAAGTGTGGGCCTATTTTTCATAAAACAATTTATTTTCTTTTGGGTAGATACTCAGTAGTGGGATTACTGGATGGAATGGTAGTTTTGCTTCAGTTGTTTGAGAAATCTCCATACTGTTTTCCATAGAGGCTATACGAATTTACATTGCTACTAACAGTAGATAAGAGTTCCCTTTTCTCCACACCCTCTCCAACATCTGTTATTTTTTGACTTTTTAGTAACAGCCATTCTGACTGGTGTAAAATCAGTAAAAGACAATCCAGACTCTGAATTAAAAGGTACAGAGTGCCAAACAGGACACAAAGAAACAAATTCAGAAGAGGAAGCAATCATTCTCACTTAGCAATGCTCCAAAGATTTGAGTTTGAGATACTAACAAGGATTATACATTATCAGGAAATTAACAGAAATTATCATATAAAATATGCATATAGGTTGAAGTTCATGGCAAAAGATATGATTCCACAGAATAATTAATTGCTGTATAAAGTGATCAAACTTGGATATGTTTAAATATACAAGTCAAGAATAATATCAAATGTATATGCTAAAAATATAAGAAAGGGGCTGGGCGAGGTGGCTCATGCCTATAATTCCAACACTTTGGGAGGCCGAGGCGGGTGGATCACGAGATCAGGAGATGGAGACCATCCTGGCCAACACAGCGAAACCCCGTCTCTACTAAAAATACAAAATAAAAAAAAATTAGCCTGGTGTGGTGGCGGGCGCCTGTAGTCCCAGCTACTCGGGAGGCCGAGGCAGGAGAATGGCGTGAACCCAGGAGGCGTAGCTTGCAGTGAGCCAAGATCGTGCCACTACACTCCAGCCTGGGTGACAGATGGAGACTCCATCTCAAAAAAAGAAAGGAGGAAAGAAGGAAAGAAAGAGAGAGAGAGAGAGAGGGGGAGGGAGGGAGGAAGGGAGGGAGGATGGAAGGAAGGAAGGAAGAAAGGAAAGAAGGAAGGAAGGAAGGAAGGAAGGAAGGAAGGAAGGAAGGAAGGAAGGAAGGAAGGAAGGAAAGATATATCACAGATCAGTGACCACTGAGGTGATGCCAAACCTGCAGCAATTCATTGGTAAAGGTACCTGTTGACCAAGGGGAAGCTGAGAGATTTTGCTTTAGGCATCATGTCATGTTATTTCTCAACACTAAGGTCAACTATTATAAATGCTTTTAGCTACACTCTCTCTCTCTCGCTCTTGCTCTCGCTCTCACTCTCTCTAGGATAAAATGTTGCTTTGTTCCTGTTTGTTCTTCACAATAGAACAACAGAACACCTAATTAAAAACTCATGGTATTTGTGTATTCTTCTAAAAATGTTTGGCAAATATTGTTTTTGGGGAGGCAAGAGAGACTTTGTGAAGGAGATACATCACGGCTTCTCAGTGTCATCACTCCTGACACTTAGGGCTAGATAATTCTTTGGGCTGCCCTGTGCGCTGTAGGATATTCAGCAGTAGCCCTGGCCCCATCAGTAGATACCAGAAGCCCTTCCCCAGTTCTGACAACCAAATATGTGTCCAGACATTGTACGATATCCACTAGGAGGCAAAATATTTTTAGTGTAAGACTGTTTCAATGTCTATCCACGTGTACCTCTAATTTGGTGGTTCTCAACCTTGAGCACAGTATGCATCAGAATCCTCTAGAGAGCTTGTTAAAACAAATTGCTAAGCCCGATCTCCAGACTTGCTGATTCACTAGAACTGGTTGGGGCCCAGAAATTTGCACTTTTTATAAGTTATCAGGTGATTTTGATGTCACTGGTCCTAATACCACAGTTTGAGAACCACTGTTCTAGTTTATTTCTTCTCTCTGCTGCCTGGTGTTCCATTATTTGCATCTCCAGTATTTTACTTATTCATTGCTCTAGCGTTGGGCAGCTTGGCTGTCTCCATTTCCCTCTTCTCACAAACAAGGCTGCAGTCAGCATTCTGATGCCTGTCCCCTCACCCTTTGGGGTGTGACTTTCTCTAGGTCTATACCCCAGAATGGCATTGCAGGCCCATAGGGTGTGTAGATGCTTTATTTCAATAAGTGCTGTCTGATCACACTTTAGAATAGCTGATCCCAGGTATGCATAAATAGCTGTATCCCCATTTAACAGAGGAGGAAACCATGAAGCAGGAATTTAATTAGACTCACCCCCTCCAATTCCACCATTAACACGGCTAGTGAGTGAATGTCTTGGTGCAAACCCCTGTCTTACTCCACCCTGCTGGTAACTGACAAAATGATCTTTCAGTTGCCTTGTGTTCCACCACGGAATTTTCCACGACTCTCAAGCTGACCTTCAGTATGAGCCCCACCTGCAAACTGTGCTTGTTTACCCTCCTACTCATGTCCTTAAGTGGGCAGAAAGATCAGTTATTTTGCTGATAATTTTGCAAGTGAAAAGAGTAACGGCCCTTGCTCTACACGAGTTCCCCACATAATTGACTTGGATTTCCTGGGTCAAATTTCAACTTTTTTACTGCTTGAGAATGAGTTGTTGCCACATGTCCCCTTTGCCTGCTTGTGAGTCTCAGGCTTCTGCACTGACCTCTACATAAAAGAATGACTGGGACAGTGCTGTGTCTGAGGAACAAACTCCAGACTTGATGTGATGCTCGATAGGTACCTATTGCATGCTGGCCTGTCACTTGCTATGTGGCCTTAAAGAAACACCTGTTACACAAACATGTCTGTTACAGGTAACAATGCGTTTTCGTAGCAACAGTTCCATTTGATCTCTAACTTTCCTGCTAGGTAACAACAAGCAGGCATTGTCATACCCATGGGAAGGATGCGGCTCACAATGAGGGATTCTAAACCATGTGGTTTATCATGGGTGGAGCTGGAGAGGCATGTCTTTCCCACTTCAAACTACCCTAAAACTTATCTGGGCTTCAGTTCTTGCAATTATATAATTGGAAGGTTAAAGAGGTTGTTTTAATCTTCAATAATAATAAGTTTACAATTGAAATTTTTGCTCTACCTTGTTAGGGGTTGATGGTGTCCACCTGGAATTCATACGCTGAAATCCTAATGTCCAGGACGTAGGAGTATAACCTTACCTGGAAATAGAACAATTGCAGATATAATTAGTTAAGATGAGGGCATGCTGGAGTGGGTTGAGCCCCCAGTCCACTATGACTGGTGTCCTTACAAAAAGATGAAATTTCAACACAGATACACACATAGGGCCAGGCGTGGTGCCTCACGCCTGTAATCCTAGCACTTTGGGAGGCCAAGTTGGGTGGATCACGAGGTCAAGAGATCGAGACCACCCTGGCCAACATGGTGAAACCTTATCTCCACTAAAAACACAAAAATAAGCTGGGTGTGGTGGCAGGCATCTGTAGTCCCAGCTACCCGGGAGGCTGAGGCAGGAGAATCACTTGAACCCGAGAGGCAGAGGTTGCAATGAACCGAGATCTCACCACTGCACCCCAGCCTGACGACAGAGTGAGACTCCATCTCAAAAAAAAAGAAAGAAAAAGAAACACACATAGGGAAAAACGTAAAGGCGGGGGCCAGGGTGACGTTGGCAGAAGCAACGGGATGTCAAAGATTGCCAGAAACCCCAGGGGCAAGTAGAGGCCTGGAACAGATTCTCCTTCACAGCCCTGAGAAGCAACCAGCCCTGCCCACACCTTGCTCACAGCCTCTGGCCCCCAGAACTGTGAGACAATATATTTCTATTGGTGTCAGCCACTCCGTTTGTGCTGCTTTGATACCACAGCCCTGGCAAACTAACAGATCTGCAATACCCCATTTACAGGAATCTCCTTGTAAACTTTTATTTCTAAATGTCCTCCAGAATGTGTTTTTCGCTGGGAAGGGGGAATGGGGATTTCTTTCTTTCTAGAAAGAAAATGAGAATTTTCTTTCTACAGCTTGGATTTATGTGGGGGTAGTCACTTCTGATGGCCAAGGAACCTGCACAGGCGTCCTTGCAGATGCTGTGAAGGAGGAGGCTAGGGAGCGGTACGGTGCCCTCCGCTTCCAGTTCCAGAAAAGATCTTGCCCACACTTCTTTACCTAGAATTCACACTCCACCCAAATAAAGGCTGGGGCCCAGACCACCTGGTACACATAACAAATGATAATGCGAAGCTGTGAGCCCTGGCCTGGTACAAAGCCAGAGGAGAGGGGACCCTAGCGAAGTGGAGAGGGTGTGCTCCAGTCAAGGCATTAAATCGAGTGACCTTTTCAAGGCACGTCTTACCCGGCGAGCTACAGTGAGCAACCCCTGGTTAAGCAGTTCTATCCCCATGGTGCTACGGGACCTGGGGAGGCATTATGTGCCTTTTCTAGTCTCCTTGGCCCTTTCCTTCACAAGGGAAACGGACTGTGAGCTCAACAGATAGAGGGTCAGAGACAAAGCCTGTCCTCCTCACCTCTTCTTCACAGGTGTCCGTGACTCCACCCTCCTCCCTGCTTCAGAAATAAGTTCTTCCACCACTGTTCTCTTGGGTGTTTGAATTTTTTAGTCTCAGATAATTGAGATTAAATAAGGTTTCTCTTCTCTCTTGTCACTAAACCTCCTCTGAGGTCTGCTGGGTCACCAGGAGAAGGGGAAATTCCCTTCCCACAAAGGGGATAGGGGCTTAGCAATAAAACAATAGGACAGCGTGAGCCCCAGGCTGTACCGGCTCCTGCCTTTTTTGGATGACCTCTAAGCAAATCCATCCTTCCTATCTGGGAATGTTTGCTGTAAAATAAATTCATTCATTCATTCCTCTCTTCTTCCTAAGAGCTGTTGCCTCTCTAAAGCCCCATCTGATTTATTCTTTTATTCACCCAACTTTGGACACGTACAGGGTTCCTGTCCTCTGTTCTAAGCACTTACCATACAGCAGTGGACAAAACAGAAAGAGCTTTCTGCCCTCATTGCGCTTACGTTATAATGGGTGAGGGGAAAAAAAAAAAAAAAAAAAAACTAAAAATGTAATATCAAGTGTGGCATATAGCATTCCAGAAGATGACTTAAGCTATCACAACGGGAAAAGGTAGAGAAGGATGAGGAGGATTCAGATTCTGAGCATAGGGAAGACAGGTTGTAGAATTACATAGGATGGCAGGAGAAACCTCTTTAAGAGTGTGACGTGTGAGCAACAACTTGAAGGATGAAGCGAGGGAGTTATCCACGCACGTATCCAGCAGAAAGTATCCTGGGCAGATGAAACAGTGAAACAAAGATCAAAGATTGGACCGTGATATGTGCATATATACATTATATTTATATAATGTTAAATATGTATAAATATGAAATATATAGTAATGTATAAGCCCTTATACAGTTTCTTCAGTCTAATAATAAGGACTTATGCTGAGAGCATCCCGCAACCCCATGGACCCTTGGTCTGAAATATCTTGCAAAGCATCCTTTTTTTTTTTTTTTTTTTTTTTTTTTTTTGAGATGGAGTCTCGCTCTACCACCCAGGCTGGAGGTGCAGTAGCCTGATCTCGGCTCACTGCAAGCTCCCCCTCCCGGGTTCACGCCATTCTGCCTCAGCCTCCCAAGTAGCTGGGACTACAGGGGCCCGCCACCATGCCTGGCTAATTTTTTGTATTTTTTTTAGTAGAGACGGGTTTTCACCATATTAGCCAGGATGGTCTCGATCTTCTGACCTCGTGATCCACCTGCCTCGGCCTCCCAAAGTTCCGGGATTACAGGCGTGAGCCACCGCACCTGGCCCTCGCAAAACATCGTATGCTATCTTGACAAGCAAGAGCTTCTTGCTCAAATAGCTGCTTTTTAATCCCTGGGCAAACTCATATATCCCACCCACATATAAAAGTAACCAAAGCCACGCAGCCCTGACTCCTTCCTCTCTCTCTCTCTCTCTTTCCCCCTCCCTCCCTACCCCTCTCTCTCTCTCTTTCTCTCTCTGTCTCTGACTCCTGTGTTATCCTCAGACCTCTCCAGGGAGCACTAGAATTTCAGTGAACACAGATTAATGTGATCTAACTGGAAGAGACACAAGAAATCCTGCAATCTAGTTATTCCCAAACAAGCTGTTTCAACAAACCTGTGTTATCTACTGTGTACAAGTAAGTAATATATTGCGGGGTAGGCATGATTATTATTAATAATATTGTTATTACTGCACAAGAGTCTCAACGAACAAGAAATAATCCCTGCCTCAAAGAAGTGGATAGAAACGCAAAAAGGATTTCCCATAATACCATAAGAGCTAGCATTTCCTCAGGGCTATCTACATTCCACGCAGTTTCCCAAACACTTTCTTAGTGTTATTTCTCTTAATCCACACATCAGTTCTGAGAAAGGAGCCTATTCATATCCATAAAGTCTTAAGGAGAGAGAGATTCAGGGAGACCCACAAGCTTCCCTGAGTTAAAACACTTATTAAGTGGGAAAAGTAGAATTTAGTCTTTATCCATTTGATCCCTGAACTTCTTAATATACTCCACTGGCATGATTAGAACCTGAACCAAAAGTATACATAAGTGTTATTGAGGCAAGAGAATAGGGTCAGGAAGGAGGGATCCTAAGCACTTTCTGGAACTGAAACAAAGGGAATCCCCCCTCCAACTTTCTAAGTACTTTCTACTTGCCCAAGTAAATAACTTCATAACTTCACTGCAGCTATGACAGGAAATCTCTTCATTTGCATGTAGCCTGTACACCAAGTAAATAACTTGGTAACCTCACTACATCTTCTTCATTTACATAGGGCATACACCAAGTAACCAATGAGAAATGTCTAGTGGGGTTTTTGGTTTTGTTTTGTTTTGTTTTTGTTTTTAATACAGAGCCTCGCTCTGTCTCCCGGGCTGGAGTGCTGTGGTGTGATCTCAGCTAACTGCACCCTCCACCTCCCGGGTTCAAGCAATTATTGCCTCAGCCTCCCAGGTAGCTGGGATTACAGGTGTGCACCACCACGCCCGCCTAATTTTTGTATTTTTAGTAGAGATGGTGTTTCACCATGTTGGCCAGGCTGGTCTCGAACTCCTGACCTCAGGTGGTCCACCCGCCTCAGCCTCCCAAAGTGCTGGCATAACAGGCATGAGCCACCGCTCCCTGCCGTCTAGAGGGTATTGAAACCCCAGAAAATCTTGTGACGGTGCTCTTGAACTGTTTGCTTGGGCCCACTCCCACCCTGTGGAGTGTACAATAGCAGATTTCAATGAATCTGATTTTGTTGCTTCCTTCTTTACTTGTTTATTTGTGTGTTTTGTCCAATTCTTTGTTCAAAACGCAAAGAACCTGGTAGCCTCAACTGCTAACATTATGAAAGCAGAGACGAGCAGGTCATTCACCCCTCCTCTATGGAGAAACAGAAAGTTATCGAAAGTTGCGTAATAGTGGGTCACTTGGTTGACAGGTGGGGAAAGGACATTCCTGTGGAGGAAACAGCAGGAACACACACATAGAGCCCAGCTGAGCTAGCAGGAGGTGGGGCTGGAAGGGGATATTGGAGCCATGTTGGTGAGAGCCTTGTGTTTCCTATTTAGGAGCTTAGGAGCTTAGATTTTATACTGGGGGTCATCAAAATTCAGTCCCATTGAATCTGTGACTCAGTACGTCCTTCTTCACCAGATTGGTGAATTACTCTCTCTCCTTTCCTCTTCCATGTTTACCTTGTCATCTTTATTATTTGTTTATTTATTTTTGAGACAGGGTCTCTGTCACCCAATCTGGAATGCAGAGGCACGATCAGGGCTCACTGCAACCTTCACCTCTGGGACTCAAATGATCCTCCCGCTTCAGCCTCCCAAGTAGCCGGGATTACAGTCATGCCACCTTGCCCTGCTAATTTTTGTATTTTTTGTAGGGATGGGGTCTCACTGTGCTTCCCAGGCTGGTCTCAAACTCCTGACCTCAAGTGATCCGCCAGCCTTGTCCTCCCACAGTGCTGAGATTACAGGCATGAGCCACCGCCTGGCTGTTTATTCATATTTTATGCCAAGCAGTATGTCAGGCTTTGGCAATACAATATGCACCTGTCAACCTTGGTTGGTTGGTTGGATTGATACTTGCTTGACGGAATGTATAAATAAATGTGAACTCTCTAAATCAGAGGTCATGCCATGCTCCTTTTCTCTCCCTCCTGGTGCTTAGTACAACGCCTAACATACAATTCGATAACTACTGTTTAAATGGAAGATAAAGCGTACAAGTGAATTAATAAGTTTATAAATGAATGAATGTATGAGAATATAAATGGGTGGACAAATTGACTTCATCAGCAAATGAATAAAAGAGGAAAATGTATCAATATTCTACCCCATCTATCTTTCCCTATAAGGAGTGTAGATTTTACCTACACATACCATATGTTCTCTGCACTTCTTTCCACCACAACATGACTCAGAAGTAGCCCATATTCTTGGGGAGAGAAATATGTCAATGCGTTCCTTTTAAATTTTCGAATAGACTTTTAAAATTTCAGATGATTGTAGAGTCTCATGCAGTTGTAAGAAATAAAGCAAAGAGCTCTGTGTGCCCTTTACCCATTTTCCACCGGTGGCAATCTTTTCAAAAGCTATTATACAATATCACAGTCAGGGCATGGAGTTGGCACAGTCAAGATACAGAACTTTTCCATCATCACCAGGATGCAGCCCTTCTATAGCCACACCTGGTTCCCTCGAGCCCCCACCTCCCTCCTCAGTCCCTGGCAACCACCTGTCTGTTCTCCATTCCTATAATTTTCTCATTTCCAGAATATTATATTAATGGAATCATATATAAGTAATCTTTCTTGATTGACTTTTTTCACTCAACATAATTCTCTGGAAAGTCCCCCAAGTTGTGTAAGTATTAACAATTCATTCCTTTGTATTATTGAGTAGTATATGACGATACAAATGTACCATAGTTTATTTAATCATTCACCCACTGAAGGACACTTGTGTTGTTTCCAGTTTTCAATATTATAATTAATTTGTGTACCAATTTTTGTGTGAACATAACCTTTCATTTCTCTGGGATAAATGCCCAGGAGTGCGATTGTTAGTTGTTATTTTTTTTAAGAAAGTGTCAAGCTGTTTTCCAGAGTCCCCGTACAATTTTACATTCTCATCAGCAATGTATGTGATGTGTGATCCAGTTTCAACATGTTTGTCAGAAATTGGTGGTCACTATTTTTTTTTTTGTATATATTTTTGTTCAGTTCTTTATTTTCATCTCTCTTGTGGTTTTTCTGTACCTAATTACATTTTCATAGTACAGTAGAAAGTAAATTGTACAAGTTTTGCAGAGGTTTTTTAAGCCATTCTAATAGGTATGTAGTGATAAATCACTGCAGTTTTTAAATTTTCATTGTTTTAATGGCTAATGATGTTGAACATTTCATGCACTCATTTGTCATCTGCCTATCCTCTTCTGAAATGTTTGTTGGTATCTCTAACCTATTTTCTCATTTAATTTTTTTCATCGGGTTTTGAGAGGTCTTTAAATAGTTTGTAGTGATGTTCCTAATAGTCTTTCATTCCTGGTCATGGTCATTTGTGTTCGTTTTTTATCAGCCTTTTCAGAGAAACTTGTAAGTTTTATTGATCTTTTTAAACAAACAACTTTGTTTCATTGATTATTTTTTCTGTAATATATTTTGTGTTTTTATTTGCTTCTGTTCTGTATTGTTTTCTTCTCTCGATTTCCTTTGGATTTATTTTGCTATTTCTTTCCAGGCTCTTGAAGTAGGATCTCAGATTATTGATTTCAGACTTTATTTTTTTAACATTTGCAGTTAGTGCTCTAAATTTCCCTCTCAGCATTCTTTTAGTCATATCCTACAAAATTTTTATGTTACATTCTCATTTTCATTCAATTCAATGTATTTTTTTTTCAATTTCCATGAAGACATCCTCTTTGACCCATGGGTTATTTAGAAGTGTAGCGTAGTTTGAAAGTATCTGGGAATTTTTCTGGTGTCTTTGTTAATGATTTCCAGTTTGATTTCACATTGGCTCTGTATGATTTTAAATACTTTAAGTTTGCTGAGGTTTGCTTCATGTCCCAGGATGTGGTCTGTCTTGATATATGTTCTATGGGCACTTGAAAAGAATTTTATTCTGCCATTATCGGATGGAGGATTCTACAAAGGTTGATTTGATTCTATGGTTGATGGTTTTATTGAGTTCTTCTATATCCTCGATAATTTTCTGTTGGGTTTTTCTATCAATTATGGAGAGAAGAGTATTGAAGTCTCCATCTACAATTGTGAATTCATCTATTTCTTCTTTTAGTTCTATCCATTTTCAGTGCATATATTTTATAATTCTGTTTCTTTGTGTGTGTTTGCACACACATTTAGGATAGTTATGTCTTCTTAGTGGATTAATACATTTTCCATCCTTTTATTCTCAAACTGCCTGTATTATTATATTTGACATGAGTTTCTTTTAGTAAGCATATAGTTGGCCTATATTTTTTAATCCACTCTGTTGATATCTGTCTTTTAATTAGTATATTTAGACCATTTACACTTAGTATGACTATTGATACATTAGGGCTTGAGACTGCTATTTTATTTTCTGTTTTCTGTTTACTCTTTCTGTTTTCACTTCTGTTTTATTTTTCCTGCCTTCCTGTGAGTTATTTAAAAACCTTTTTAGAATTATATTTTGATTTATCTATGGAGTTTTTGACTGTGTCTTTTTGAAGAGGTTAATTTATTATTTTTAGTGCTTGCTCTAGGTATAAGCATTATATATTCAAAATTTACTACCGTCAACACAGTCTGGTGTTGTCATTTTACCAGTTCAAATAAAATATGGAAAAATTACCTCCCTTCCCATCTCTCCTTCCACCCTCCATTTATAATATAATTATAATGAATATTTCCTTTATATACATTTAGAACATATTAGATGGGTTGTAATTTTTGCTTTACCCATTAAACATAATTTTGAAGACTCAAGAAGAAAAATCTATTTTGTTTATCCATATTTTAGCTTACTGTGTTATTTCTTTCTTTCTGATGTTTCAAAATTTCTTAACTTTTTTTTGTTTTGTTTAGAGAACTTCCTTTAGCCATTTGTTAAAACAGGTCTGCTTCTGCTAGTGACGAATTCTCCTAGTTTTTTTGTTTTTCTTTATCTGAGCATATTTTAATTTCTCCTTCATTCCTGAAAGATATTTTACTAGATAGAAAATACTGGCTTTACAGTCATCTTATTTGCTTCAGGACTTAAAAAATATTGTGCCACTTTTTTTCTGGTCTCTACGGTTTCCAATGAGAAATTCACTGCCAATCAAAGTATTTTTTCTTTGATGGATATTGTTTCTCTCTTGCTGCTTTCAGGATTTTTTCTTTGTCTTTAGTTTTCAGAAATTTGACTATTTGAGTTTTTTTGTGTTTGTGGTTCATTCAGCTTCTTGAATATGTGGATTTATGTATTTACAAAATGGGAGAGTTGTCAGTATTTATTTCTCTGAGTATTTCTTTCAACCCTGCCCTCTTTCTCCTTTCTTTCTTGGGTTCCAATGGCATGAACATTAGATCCAAAACTTTTTAATTGTTCTACTTCCAGTTCATTGATTCTTTACTCTGACTCTTTCGTTCTGCTGTTGAGCCCATCCATTGAGGTTTTGTGTAGATTTTTGTTTGTTTCATTTTAATTTTGGTTACTGTATTTTCACTTCTAAAATTTCCATTTGTTCTTCTCTATTTATTCTATTTTCTATAAGACTTTGCTGTTTTTTGCTAAGACTCTTATTTTTTCATTTGTTTCAAGCATGTTTGTAATTGCTCATTGAAGCATTTTTGTAATGACTCTTTGAAATCTTCATCAGATACGTCTTACATCTCAGTTGGCATCTATTGATTGTTTTTTTCTCACCAACTGAAACTTTATGGTTCTTGGTAAAATGACTTTTTTATTGAAAACTGCATATTCCAGGTATTATATTATGAGACCCTGGATTTTATTTAAACTTCACGTTTTAGCTAGCTTCCTCTGATACCGTTCTGACAAGGGAAAGAAAGAGACTCCCAGGGATAGTGTGGGTGTAGAAGTCTGTATTTCTCACCTGGCTCCATTGATACCTCCCTTTACGGGATGGATGGGAGTGCCTCATACAGCTTTTCTGTTTGTTTTTCTGGTTGTTTTTTTTTTTTTAAATATTTGTTTGGTTGGTTTTTGTTTTTTGTTTTTGAGATGGAGTCTCGCCCTGTTGCCCAGGCTGGAGTGCAATGGCACGATCTCGGCTCACTGCAACCTCTGCCTCCCGGGTTCAGACAATTCTCCTGCCCCAGCCTCCCGAGGAGCTGGGATTACAAGCGTGCGTCACCACACCCAGCTTATTTTTGTATTTTCAGTAGAGACGGGGTTTCTCCAAGTTGCCCAGGGCTGGTCTCAAACTCTTGGCCTCAAGTGATCTGCCTGCCTGGGCCTCCCAAAGTGCTGGGATTACAGGCGTGAGCCACTGCGCCTGGCCACAGCTTTTCACTACACCCCCTCTGATACTACCCCAATGAGGAGGGAAAGAAACACGTCACTGCTCAACGAGGCTGAAAGTCTAGGTATCCCACATGGTCTTTACAGACACTGTCATGGGGAGGGGGCTTATTATTGCCTGGCAAGGAGGAAAGCTCTAGCTTCCTGCTCAGCTTCCTCCCACACTACCCCAGCTGGGCATTTGGGGCCCCTCATTTCAAACAAGCAAAATGGCAGTCCAGGCTTTCCACTCATCCTTAGCCAGTGCCGGTGGACTATAATTTTTTTTTCTGTGGCGTTTGGCTACGGTAGGACAGTTATTGTCCAAAAGTTTTCTGTTGGTAATCCCAGCACTTTGGGAGGCTGAGACAGGCGGATTCCCTGAGATCAGGAGTTCGAGACCAGCCTGGCCAACCTGGTGAAACCCTGTCTCTACTAAAAATACAAAAATTAGCTGAGCACGGTGGTGTGCGCCTGTAATCCCAGCTACTTGGGAGGCTGGGGCAGGAGAATCACCTGAACCCAGGAGGCAGAGGTTGCAGTAAGCCAAGATCACACTATTACACTCCAGCCTGGGCAACAAGAGTGAAACTCTGTTTCCAAAAAACAAACAAACAAAAAAAAAAGTTTTCTGTCTCGCTAGGCTACTTCTTTCCTGTTCCTTTTGGTGGAGAGGGAAAGTTTTTGTTAAGGCTTGTCTCATCTGTGTCTATCAGCATTTGTCAATTGTTAATTCTTCAACGTGAAGTTTGGGACATATAAAACAGAAGGAAAACTCAGGGAACTAATCACCTTGCTGTTCTTTGAGTTTAGAGGTCCCTAGCCAGTCTGTCACCTTCTCTCCACATTTAAGTTTTCTCAAATTTTTTAAAGTATGCCCAGGGCTTTTAGTTGTATTTAGTGGGAAAAACTAGGTGAAAGTTCATCTACTCTGTCTTCTCCTCAACAGAGGTCACAATTGTTCTTCACGGTTCTCTTTTAGAAATATTAAATTGCTTCCATGCCTACCTTAGCTGAGACTTTATTTATTTATTTATTTATTTATTTATTTATTTTCCTATTTACTTGATCCTATCAGAATCCTCAACCTCAAAGCCAACAAAAGGTGAAAAAACAAGGAAAAAGAAAAAAGAAGTCATATAAATATTCCTGGTTTAGGAGAGAGTTAATGTTCTAAAGAAGCAGCTTCTTGAGAATTAATTCAGAAACTGTTTATTGTTGATTTAATATTGCTGAAACCTCAATTCTGTGGCATTCACTCAGAAATCCCAATTTTAAAAATAATCTTACATGTTCAACCTTGGTTATATATTATTTTAAAACTTTCCTACCTTCTCAAACAGCAGAGGCTCAGGAAAAGAATTCACCTCTTCTTAATGACTCAGATCCTAATTCTAAGCAGCTGGGGCAGTTTGCTTTCTCTCTGCCAAGCAGCTACGAGCTCTTAATGCATTTTCCTGCATCTGCAGGGCCCACATCCCTAATTCCTGCCCGTAATGTTCTGGGGAATTGGAAATGAGATAACCATGCCTGATGAAGTAGTGGGCTGAGGACACAGGGATTCTCCTACCAAGCAACCAATAGGGATTTTGACATAGGTGATTTTGAAAATAATTATGGTGATACTTAAGTAATGTAAACTTAATTTAATATTCTTAGTTATAATCTATGTAACTGAAGTTGCCAAACAAGTAGATGTTAAAGAAATAAACAGCAAAAACAACAACAAAATATAAAGAAGAAGAAATGAAAGAAGGAAGAAGGAATTTTCCTGTTGGAAATAAAATTTGTGGAATGTTAGTGTGAGTCACAAGAGTACACTGGATCCCTTACAGATACTATTATTTTGAATTAGTCTCACTTTGCAACATCGTGGCTAAGATTATTATCCATATTTTGAAAATAAGAGAACTGGGGCTGGAAGTTTAAGTGAATTGCCCAGGTCTGGATTCAGCTCAATTCTCCCCTTATCCATTCCATTATGATGGGGCGGGATGGAAGCTGCAAGGTGTAATTAAACACAAGGACAATAAACCCCATGGTCAATGTCATGGAGCTGTCTAATAAGGTGTTTCTCAAACACTGATGGGCAGTTGACTCCCAAGTCAATAGGTCTAGAGAGGGGCTTGTGGTTCTGTATTTCTAACAAGATCCCCAACGTTTCAATGCTGCTGGTCTACAGACTGCATTTTAAATAGCATGGACCTAAAAGACCCACTTTTGACAATACATAAAGGACAGTAATATGAATTTGATTTTTAATTGAAAGTATTTGGGGAAATTTATTGTTTTTGTTCACCTTAAAAAATAAAATATACTCATAAAAATACATGACCATTTTATTACTGATACTGAAACCAAAGAAGGATGTTGATTTAAGGTAGGGGGAAATAAAACTTACCTCTTACCAGCATTTTTCAATATTCTTTAGCTACACTGAAGTCAGAATGCATAATTTATGGCTTAACAAAAGACTAACAAATGAAATCAGGATTTTGTTAACTAGAGTGACTTTTTCATTGAGATTTGCAATATTTAACTTAAAGTCATGGAATAAATATGAGAATAAGCTACACACGCACACACACAAACCACAATGAACGTACTATCTAAGATATTTGAGATTAAAAGAGATCTAAGGACCACAGAACATATATATACCAGTTGCTGTCTTGATTTTTGATCTATGATTTGTTTGAATGAAAACACTAACTCTCTGCATACTAATCTAAAAGAAAATATTTAGCCATTTGAACACTATATACCTAACTATGTTCCAAATGATTCTCCTTTCCATGGCATATTATTGTTCTTCTGTGACAAAAAGAACTTTGTAGGGAAATAGAGTTTGGAAAACTCAGGTCAAAGTTAATAAGATTCTTTACTGGAGGACTTTGCAGTTAACAACTTGCTTCTTTTATTTCCCATTGTTAAAGTCTTTCATGGAGGGTAGTTCTTTCCCTGCCCTAACCTCTCTTAAGTAACACAAAATATTCTACTCAGTTTAAGTCACAAGTATAATCTTGCTTTCCTGTGTAAAATATGTGTTACTATTTAAATAGGAAAATCACAAACTTGATTTTGAGTCTCAGCCCCTCTCCTCCTGGAAGGTTCTATGGTTTGTGGAAGCCACAGCCTGGGAAGGGGGCTCTGGTTGGCTGTGGCTCTTTCTCCTCCCTGTTACTTTCTTCCACTACTTCTCCCCAACAATATCTGCCTTCTAGGTTTGTGCCATGGAAAGAAAGCAGGAAAGGAGGGAAGGACAGGAAGATTCTTGTTGGGCCAATAATGTAGTGAGCTGCTGCCTGGGTTTGGCAGCTACAAAATGCCCATGAAATGTCTGAAAAAGGATTGCATTAGTCCATCTTGCATTACTATAAAGGAATACCTGAGATCCAACAATTTATAAAGAAAAGAGGTTTATTTGGCACATGATCCTTCAGGCTATTTAAGAAGCATGGTGCTGGCATCTGCTCGGTTGTCACATGATGAGAGAAGGAGCAAGAGAAGAAGGGGAGGGATGCCATGCTCTTTTTAACAACAAGCTTTCACGGGAACTAACAGTGTAAGAGCTCATTATTGCAGGGAAGGCACCAACCCATCCATGAGCGGTCCATTTCCAGGACCCAAATACCTTCCACTAGACCCCACTTCCAGCACTGGAGATCGAATTTTAACATGAGATTTTGGGGGAACAAATTTTCAAACCATATTAAAGATAAATTTTAGAAACCCCCTCATTACCCCCAGGTCTCTTTCCACAGCTATGTGATGTGGGCCATGACCTCATCTTCCTCTGCACCTTCCTCTATCTCCTCCACTTCCTTTTGGCTGAAGTCATTCCCCCTTCTTCCTGGTGCCATCTTGGACAGCAGCTCAGATTAATCCACCCCAGTTCCCTGTTGTTCATGGCACTCATTTTATCCACGTCTCATTCACACATCCTTTTCCCAGAATAATTCTTGGAGTGTGAGACACTCAATGACACCATCTCCCCATCCAATCCAGTTTATCCACATACAACTCATCAGCTTCTCTCTTATTCTTTAGCTGTGTCAGGGGTGATTCAGATTCCAGATCTCTGTGACCACCACTTTTACAGTCCAATGGGTTCTTCTTTCCTGCTGCCCAGATAAAAAGCCAATGCACTGACATCAGCAGCTCTTGCAGTAGAGAAAAAATTTAATAATCACAGAGAAGACAAGCAAAGTGGATGGAAGGTGTCTCTAAAATCTCCCTCCCCAGGACCTCAGAGACTAAGTTTTTTAAGCATAATTTGTTGGGCGATGGGCTAGGGAATGGGGGCTACTGATTTTTTGGGAATGAAATCATTGAGGTGTTGAAATTAACTTCATGAGCTAAGTCAGTTTCTGGTGGGGGTCATAGGACCAGTTTAGTCACTTCTTTCCTTGGTATGGGCCACATGTCTGGTGGGCATCAGTTGCTCCACAAGAATGCAAACTCTGAAAAATATCTTAAAGACAAGTCCTGAGTTTCACCATAGTGATGTTATCTATAGAAGCAATTTGGGGTAGTTATAAATTTTGTCCCTCACCCTGTCCCTGGCTACATGATTCTGTGAGCAGTAAAGTGAGCAATTATAGAAAATCCAGCTAAGAAACAGTGACTGGTTGCCACTTAACTTCTGCTTATGGCTTAACAGAATTCCACCATTGACTATAATTTCAGCCTTGTGGCTTTTCATTAATGTTATACAGGCTATTTTAGTCCCCAAGCATGGGGGTGTTTCGTTTCAGGATGGGGCTGTTATTGTCTCTTTTTTTTTAAGTTAAACTATAAGTTAAATTCCTCCCATTGTTAGTTTGGCCTATTTGCAGGAATGAGCCAGAGTGGTTAGCTAATGAGGTTAGAAGCAAGATGAAGTCAGTTATGTTAGATCTTTCTCATTGTTATTGCTATAAGCTTTGCAAAGGCAACTTTACCACCACCACCACCACTACCCCACCTCTGATCCATATATTCCACTGCAGGGGACTGAAGCAAAATTCTCTAAGTGGTTCTGCTAAAGACCACCACCCCAACCCCTGCAAATCACCAGGCTTGAGGTGAGAGGCTGGCACCTCCTCACCTTTCTCTTTGTGAGGAGTAAAGGCCTCACAACACAGCCATATATTTTCCAAAAATATATATTCAAAAAAACTCTCCTTATACTCCCCTCTGATGCTCCTTTTGATACCTTGGACGTGGGTGAGACATCTAACTCACTTTTGATCACCTACTTTGAACTTTCTGCATGTGATGTAGCAGATACCGCACTTACTTTGAAAGGTGATATCCATTGTCTCCCAGTGCTTCGGCCAGTATTTCCATCTTCAGGTTCTGTTGAATATGCTAATGAACCTCTGGAATCCCCAAGAGTATTTCTGAAATTTCTCCCAACTTCAAACCTTCTTTTCATGGTGCAGATCACAGGAGTAGTCAGGAATGCTTCTTGTAAATACTTCAGTAGAAGGTTGGCATTGGACAAGATAAGAAATAATCACTTTCAATTTCATTCTTTAGTAAAGAGGATGATCTGAGACTCAGAAAGTTTATTGGCAAAGTCAAGTCACCCAGGTTCTCATTGGGAGAGCTGAAACAAAGTCAGCTGCCCTGACTTGGACACTCCTCCACCACTAATGTCTAGGAAAAACACAGGCTTCAATATTTAAATTTTTTTCTAAATTGAGGGAGACTAAAAATATCTTTCCAGTTTTAAGTGGAACTAAACCAGTGTTTCTAAACAAAAAGACTCCGTGAAGAAAACATAAACAGGATGTGTTTCTAAGACTCTCTATTTCAGTGTTCTCTGAGACATTTTGTTTTATGGATTAATATATACTTTTTATATTTCAAAATTATTTGGCAGCTATTCTTTGGAAGAGAATGTTCTGTGACTCTGCAGTATTAGACCAGAAGATCTTCTGTGAGATTGTAGACCCAAGTTAGAAAGCACTTGTCTTTGCAAAGAGAAATTGATGTTTCTTATGCTTGTATTGGACACCAGGTCCTGTACTGCATGAAGAAAGGACCTCAAAGGTCTCCCTGTTCCTAATTCCCATGACTCAGTGCAATGAGTCAATTGAGATCAGTGATGCTTTAGTGTTCCAGGCATAGATTTGGCCACCAGCCCATACCTTTAGAGGGAGAGGAGTATGCTGCTCACAAATTCTGCATCTGTCATATTGACCTACAGATTTTTGTTTGCTGAGAAGCTGGAACCACCACACCTTAAGTATGAAACCAATCTGAAGTCAAGACAGACTCTTGAAGTATAAATAGCACCCATCTTATTCTCAGGGTCAAAGACCTCAAACCCAAAAGGAAACATTCTTACAGCATTGGGTATCAAAGTCAAAGCAAATAGGCTCTTCTACCTATCAATTCCACAATGTTCTCTCATCAAATTGTCCATTTGTCTTTTATAGAGGAGCGATATGTGAAGAGGACTGTACAAAAAAATGCAGACAGAACCTGAGTGTGAGGAGGGGACAATGTCAAGGGAGACAGACATAACCGAGGCATGAACAGGTAATGTCTGTAGTATTAATTACCCTAATGTAATAAGAATTACCTCTGGGAGGCTAGCTCAGGGGAGAAACAAGGCCTCTGACTTTGGAATTGAGCACATCACAGCTCCATTTCCAATCAAGTTCCTTTGCTCTCAAAGCAACAGTCTCTTCAGCTGTCAGATGGGGGCAAGAACTGTGCCTGCCTCAAGAAATCATGAGAATGAAATGAGTTAATGCTTTTAGATTAGCCACACAGTGTCTGGCACATAATCAGTTCTTGAAGAATACTGGTTCTTATTATTAGACAGGACTGTGATAAGGAATGCATTCTGGAAAACAAAAACTCAGAAAGGCTGGTATCCTTTGGTTTCTTTACTTCTGTTTACTTAGCCGACTTTTTTCCCTTTTATAATTTAATTGTGATTGATGGACCCCAGCTCTGGTTGGTCTGACTCCTGCTTTCTTGGTCACTCATCAGTTCCAGACTGAGAAGCACGGAAAACCAACCAGTCTTAATGCCTCACTCCTCTGCCCAGAAATACAAAGGCTGTGTTTCTAACCAGAGCCCAGATCTCTGCACTTGCTTGAGTTAGGATCCCCACAGAGAGGGCAACCTGGGTAGCTTCCTTTTGCCTCTTACCTTGTTGTACTTATTAACGAACCCCCTTTCCCTTACAGAAATGTTTCCATCTGAATATTGCAATCAAATGATTATCATATCAGTTATCAATAATGCTATCTAACAAACACCATATCAAAGATTTGAAACAGTAAGCAATTGTTGAGCTTGTAACTGAGGGTTGCTTGGGGAATTCTTATGGTCTGGTCCAAGCTCTGCTGGTTTGAGCTGGGATCCCTCCTGCATCAGTGATGTCAGCAGGGGTGTTGGCCCATGACGGGGTGATCTTGCATAGCCTTACATGTCTGCAGTTGTCAGCTAGGGTGATAGAGCCACTGGGCCTTGTGTCTCTCATCTTCCAGCAGTCTAGCCTGGTGGTGTTTATTTGGTAGGTTACTTGACAGCATTCTAAGTGAGCTAAGAAAAGTGTGCAGTCCTGCAGGCCTGGTGTTAAAATTAGCATAGCATCCTTTCTGCCACATTCTATTGCCCAGAGCAAGTTGCGAGGCATCTACATTCAAAGAGGGGAAATGGAATTTACCTCCAGATGGAAGATCTAGGGTATCATATTACAAGAATCTGGCTACAGAGAGGGATAGAGAATTATGGCCATTTTTTTGGCTATTAATCTATCAATTCTCCACGTCCAAAGAACCAGAAGTAAGAGTTTAGAATCAGAAAGACTCAAGTTTGAAATTAGCTGTGAGATCTTAGGAAAATGACTGAACTTCCATGAAACCTTGTCTCCTCATTCATAAAATGGGGACAGTGATCACACCAACTTCACACGCCAGTGCTAATGATTAAACAAGAAAGTCACTCTGAGTACAGTGCCTGGACATATTTGGCCCTTGACCACTTGAAAAGGATAGTTATTGGGTATTATAGTGGGTGCTCAATAAATGTGAGATGTATAGATAGTCTATGTAAAGTACATTCCACTGAAAAAGTTTTTTGAGTCTTTCAAGTGCTGTATTTTACAGACAAGAACATAGAGTCAGTATAAGAATAGGTCTGAAACTCAAGATCCCTGATTCATGTCTGATACCATACCACTATCTGCAAATCATAGAATCTTATTAATATGAAGATTTTACTAAAATGATTAAGTGAGTCTCCTTGCTTAAGTTGAGTATTTTAATGCTGTTTGGTAGGTCCATCCTAATTTATTTGTTAGGCCAGGATTTTCAATAGATCTCTTCATTTTCTAGAAAAATCTAAAGAAGAAAGTTGTATAGCATAATCATAGAAGTAGTCTCTATGGCATTTTGGCAGTCACAGACTGAATCCTGATCTTTTTGCCTGTACAATCTGTGCTCCTTCTGTGACGCCACAAATTGCTATGAATGAAGGCTCTTCAATTCCTTTCAACATACTTGAAATGTCCTCTAATGTCTTGCAAAAACAATGTTCTGTTTTACCCAGTCTGGGCCTTCCTGTACTCTACCACCAGAGTGGTCACCTTAAAATGAAAATCTGACCATGATGTGTCCTACCTTCCCTGAACTCTCAATGGTCTGGAGGATAAAAGACAAGTAGAGCTCTTCACCTCTGGCCTCTGCTCTCCTCTGCAGCTCCATGATGCCCCGCATGCCCTACCTTGGGCTTATTTTCTGTTGGTGCTCTAGATATGCTAACACGCTGTTGTATATACTCTCTATGTACACTGGTTAAGAGGTGCATCTCAACTCCAGCTCTGTCACTGGTGGGCATGTCACCTTGGGCAAGTTACTTATCTTCCTGCATTCAGGTTCCTCATTTGTAAAATAGAAAAAAAAAATTCTATTTTGTTCACCACAAAGGGCTGAGAAGATTAAACAAGTTAATATGTACAAAGCACTCAGAATAGTATCTAGAAATAATAAATATTGTTAGTTTTTTATATTATCCAAAACAGTAATCATGAAAGTCTTTTGATGCAAAAACCATACTCCTACTTTCAGATGTGAAAAACTGGGGCTCCAAAAGGTTAAGGAGTGGCAGGAATTCACATAGATGGGATTTGAGCCCAGTCTCTCTGACTTCAAAATTGAATGCCGTCCACTTCCTCCTGCCACTTCCTCCCATCATAGGGAATCTCATACTGTTCCCTTGTCTCTCATCTCTATTCCATTGTCTGGAACTCCACTATCCCATCTTAGTCCAGTGAAGGTCTACTTTGCTTTCAGCACTCAGTGCAAGTATCATTTCCTCCCTAGGAAACTCCTAGCCCTCTCCAGGTGACTATTTTGGGTCTAAGACATCTCCTGCACTCTCCTCCTTTGTGATCCATGCTGCGCTGTGGCATCATTGCCTCTTTACCTCTATGTTGTGAGATGTGCAAGAGTGGCCCCTGGGTCTTGTTTACTCCCCTATCCTCTGAATGAATAAAGAAAGGAATGAACCTCACTTGTGTCCTAAAGAAAAGTCTATGATTCCCTGGCACAAGAAGGGGTGCCCCAGAGAACCGTTAATGGAAAAACCAAACTGTAAAGTAAAGAGGTTTATTCTGAACCAATATGGGTGACCATGGCCCAGGGAACCATCTCAAAAGGTCTTGAGAAAGTGTTCCAAAGGTGGTCAGGTTACAGTTTGGTTTTATACATTTTAGCATTACAGGAATAATAGATAAATTCATAAACTAACATATGGAAGGTATACATTCATTCAGCCTAAAAAGGGAGAATATCCACTAGTGGTAGGTGGAATACCTTGAAGTGACTGAC
The DNA here is from genome assembly GCF_008728515.1 of Papio anubis. Lineage (NCBI taxonomy): Eukaryota > Metazoa > Chordata > Mammalia > Primates > Cercopithecidae > Papio > Papio anubis. Next base: position 175,874,718 of record NC_044978.1, read on the forward strand.
ATTAGTCTATCTTGCATTACTATAAAGGAATACCTGAGTTCAGATAATTTATGAAGAAATTGATAGATTCAAAGATTTTCTTACTGGCAGTTGATTGAAAGAGTTAAGCTTTGTCTAAAGCAAGCTTGTCCAACTCACAGCCCATGGGCCACATGCAGCCAAGGACAGCTCTGGATGTAACCCAACACAAATTCGTAAACTTTCTTAAAACATTATGAGTTTTTTTGTGATTTTTTTTTTAGCTCATCAGTTATTGTTAGTGTTAGTATATTTTGTGTGTGGCCCAAGACAATTCTTCTTCCAATGTGGCCCAGGGAAGCCAAAATATTGGACAACACTGGTCTAAAGACTTGGAGTCAGTATCAAGAAATGCTTGAGTTAAGATAAGTAGGGGCCAGGCACAATGGCTCACCCATGTAATCCCAGCACTTTGGGAGGCCTAGGCAGGTGGATTGCCTGTACTCAGGAGTTCAAGAACAGCCTGGCCAACATGATGAAACCCTGTCTGTACTAAAAAGTCCTGCCTAAACACCAAAAGGGAGGGGGGCCTAATGAGGCGTGTTCAACTTCCCTTCCCTTTACGGCCAGAAATTTAGTTTTCCAGGTTTCTGTGGGGTCCTTTTGGCCAAGAAGGTGGTCCTTTCAGTTGGTTGGGGGTCTTTTATTTTTGGTTTATAGACGTCGCACAGGGAAAGGCAAGGCAGGGTGGCTTAGCCTGGTCAGTGCCCTGTTGAGTGGCCCACACTTCACTTTACCTGCACAAAGGAGACCACAGAACTCTTCTTGTGTAGACCACAGAACTCCCAATGTTCCAAGATGTGAGGGAGGGATTCAATGAGAAAAATAGTTGGGCAGCTTAGGACACCCATAGGAGATGTATGCAGATGACATATACATACTTCCTCTTCTTCTCCTGAAGTTCTCACAGCTGATATCAAACAGATATGGATCTCTTCAGAGGTTGCCTCGGGAGGGATTGAAATGAAGTGTTTCCTTTGCCCAGTGAAACTGTGGTGTTTATTTTGGCATCTCTACCTATACACCAGGGAATCCAGGCATGTGGCTCTTGGCTGGGTACTTCTGTGTGGAGTCAGTTTAACATAGAAACAAAGTCTGGTACTATCTCAAAGTTTCCCCCAATAAATCCCTTTAGTCCTAAATTTATACTAATAGCAGCACAGCCCTTGGAAGGACACGGGAGGTTTAGGATTTCAGAGGGTGAAACTGAGAAGGACAAAGGAGGTGACTTGCCCAAGGACACGTGTGGACCGAGACTCTGAGCTGCTGAGACAGGTGGAATTTCCACTACGCCTATTCCCACGTTCCCTGTCGGAGGGCAATGTTTAGCATCTCTTTGTAAAATGCAAGTATATGTCCCCAGAGCAAGACTCTAGCACAGTCCCACCTTGTTTCTGCTTCCTCTTCTCCACACATTTGTTCTGTCTTCAGACAGAGCTGCTGATCCACAGGGAAAGAAACAGAAGACCATTGAGTCAAAATGGCTTTCCAGGATCACACACATTTAAGCAATGATGCTGAAACCAGAGCCTGTTGGCTTCTCATATTAGTCCAGTGTCTTACACTTTTCCCGTGCTCTTTACCTGATTTAAATAGAACATTTGATTTTGTGCATAGCGCCTGTGGAAAGCAGCATAGCAGCCCCCAAAGATGTTTATATCCTAAATCCAAGAGACCATAAATGTATTATGTTACATAAAGAGAATTAAGGTTGCAGATGGATTTCAGGGTGCTAATCAACTGACCTTAAGATCGAGAAATTATCCTGGCTTGTCTGAGCAAGTCCAGTACAATCGCAAGGGTCCTTAAATGTGGAAGGGGAAAACGGAAGAGGGGGTGAGAGTGATACGACATGAGAAAGGTTCAGCCCGACACAGCGGGATTTGAAGATAAAGGATGAGGCCATGAGACAAGGAACAAGGGCAGCCTCTAGAAGTTGGAGAAAGCAAGGAAAGGAATTGGCCCCTGGAGCCACAAAAAGGAAACACAGCACTGCTTCCACCTGGGTTTTAGCCCAGTGAGACTCATTCTGGAATTCTGGCCTTCAGAAATATAAGATTTTTTAAACTGTGTTGTTTAAGCCACTATGATTTTGGCAATTTGTTATGGCAGCAAAAAAATAATAATAACATCTAAGTGTAGCCAGTGTTTCCCAAGGTCACACCAATTGGTGAAGACAAATGGGTTCTAACAGCATAAACGTGTTATTTTGTTTCCTCTTTCTCTCCACTTACTACAGAAGGAATGCAGCCTTCAGACTCCATTCCTTCCACCCCATTATTACTGGTAGTTGCCAAAGAGAGTTTTACATAAGCTTATATGTAAATGTTGGTAATGAGGCCTCAGATAAATTCTTCCTACTGTCTTCTAGGTCTTTACTGATGCCTACTTCAAAAACTACCCTTACCTTTGTTGCTTAATGAAGGTACTTCCCTTGCACCCACACCCCACCCTTGGGCCATACCATCCTGGCCTCTCAGCTCTCAGATGCCAAATTGACCACACTGGTACCATTGGACACATTTAGGACTGAATTTAAGAGAGGAAGAGGTCAAGCCAACAGGAACTAAGTCTGCTTTGATTAACATGTGCTGCAAACCTATTGGGTGCCAGGTATTTCACCAGACACTTAATAAAATTGTGTCATTTATTGCTCCAAGTTCAGCGCTCTGAGCTTCAGAGGTGTGTTAACTATTCCCTGATTCCACAGCCAGGAAGCAGACTGCCTAGTATGTTTAGCACAGGGGGCCTTGACCCTGTGGGCACAAAGACTCTATCAGCACCAGCTGCTTTGGGCAGAGCTGTCATGTCCTGGGCCTGGAGGCTGTGTGTTGTCTCAGCACCTCCACCCTGCACAACCTAGAGGAGCAGACAGGGACCTGCTGCAGCATATGGTTGATCAAAGTGGAGGGAGGGAAGGGGTCTGGAGCCTGCAGCATCCCCAGGGGTTCAGAGTACGGAGCTGGCATCAGCCAGCAAGAAAAAAACAAAACTATTTTTCAAATGGCAACAGAAAAATTAAGTTTGCAGTTCCATTGTTTCCTATAAAAAATATCAAGAATGAAAATCAAAATGATTCTAAGTTATTTTATCCTGAGTTTATTTTTAACGCCAGTGACAACAAAAGAGCTCTTTTACATGAGTCCTTTTGCAAAGCAGAAAACGTAATTTCCTGAAATGGCGTTTTACAGAAGCTTAAAGGAAACCACTATTTGACATGAGGAAGATGGATTGCAACTACTTGGGGTCTCTCTCGCTCTCTCTCTTTCTCTCTCTCCTCTCTTTCTTTCTCTCTCTAGAATGTTCTTTTTTCCTCCCTTCTTCAGCTACTTATCATTCTTGCAAATCTCAAATTATTACTTTATCAGAGAGGTTTTCCCTGGCCAACCCCTTATTTTAAATAAGATCCCCTCCACCGCCACACACTCTCAAAGAATATTGTACTATTTCTTCATAGCACTTACTGAAACTGTGATTATTATTCTCTCTGTGTTTATGTGACAGATGCTCAGGATATAATGAAATATGCCACACTCCACGTGACATTTTGGTCAACAATAGACTGCATATATAACAGTGGTTCCATAAGATTATAATAGTGTATTATTACTGTACCTTTTCTGTGTTTAAATATGTCCATATACAAAAATACTTACCATTGTGTTACAATTGCCTCCAGTGTTCAGTATAGTAACATGCTATACATATTTGCAGCCGAGGAGCAATAGGCTATACTATATAGCCTAGGTGTGTAGTAGGCTATACCACCTAGGTTTGTCTATGTAAACTTCATGATATTTGCATAACTACAAAATCGCCTAATGACACATTTCTCAGAACATATCCCCCTTATTAAGTGACACATGACTGTATAGGCCCCGAAAAGATTCTGCTCTCTAGAGCTTACAGTGAGACAGTTTCTGCACCGCTCAGTTATACTAAGGAATGCAGAATCCTGCAAATGGCTTTGAGACAAGAAACCCAGGAGCGCCTAGCAGGGGGTGCAGGCAAGTCATGCTTAGATATTAAACAAAGCCCAAAATGTGTTTCTCCTGAGAAATGTGTTTCGTGCTGTTTCTCCTACCAGTTGACTCAGTATTGGTCACATATCATGTACTCAACAAATGGTTGTTGAGTCACTTAAACAAAAAGTAGCCCATTCCTGGCATCTGGATGAACAGTGTAGTTAGTACCTGCGACTCCAGGTTCAAAGCTGAACCCAACAGGTCTAAAAATTAGACATTTAGACTGTTATCACTAACAATCCCACAAAGCCCCCCATGCCCACTCTCATCCTTGAGGTGCACACTACATCTAATTGATCAGTTTTTATTTTTAACTTAATCGTCTTCTGCACTGAATGCCACCCTGTTGATGCCACCTCCATAAAGAAATGCACCTCGGCGGGGTGCGGTGGCTCAAGCCTGGAATCCCAGCACTTTGGGAGGCCGAGACGGGTGGATCACGAGGTCAGGAGATCGAGACCATCCTGGCTGACACGGTGAAACCCCGTCTCTACTAAAAAATACAAAAAACTAGCCAGGCGAGGTGGTGGGCGCCTGTAGTCCCAGCTACTCGGGAGGCTGAGGCAGGAGAATGGCGTGAACCCGGGAGGCGGAGCTTGCAGTGAGCTGAGATCCGGCCACTGCACTCCAGCCTGGGCGACAGAGCTAGACTCCGTCTCAAAAAAAAAAAAAAAAAAGAAAAAAAGAAAAAAAAAAGAAATGCACCTCATATGACATACACTTCCACTGGAGTTCCTCTTGGTCTCTTAGTGGTCCTTCTCACAGTCATCTTGGCCGTTTCTAAGATGCTGGCTCCTCAGACTTCTCCCTCTGTTCTTCTACCCAAGACCAGCATAAATCAAGTGAGAAGGAGAAGTGCAGCTCTTATCTCAATGGGGGTCTATCTGCTTATTTTACTTGTTTAATAAGCACTTATAAGTTCCAGGCACTATTCTAGGTGTTTCATAAATGGTAATTCATTTAAGGCTGATAACTCCTACAACTTATGAGTAAGCCTGACTACAGACAGAATTCCAGACCCCTATCCAAGAAATGGTAGTGCAAGAAAATGGCATCTGGAGGACTTGGGCTGCACCACTACCTCCTCCAGAATGCTCTTTCCTGAGAAATAGTCAATTATACATGTCACTATTCTATAAGCACAGCTGTAAGATGCTCTTAGTTAGTGCTTCTACCCAGATTTGCTGCCTGTCAGCACTTCTATCTCTATCCATCCTGTGATGTGCATGCATCATTCTCGGCAGATCTCCTAAGTAGCTCCAGTTCTAAATATCCAAACTAGGACTGACTATCTTCCTCCTCCCTGCTTGATCTTAAGTATTTCCTTCAGCCCATCTAAACTGGCCATAGTCCTCAGCACCCTCCTCTTCTTCACTTTCATGGCCCATTGTTTTCAAGTCTCCTTTGTGCATATTTCCCAGTCCATCTTAGGCTGAGTGTTTTCCCTGTCTGCAATGTCCTTTCTCCCTTTAGCATCTGGACACCTGTGAGAGCCTCTCAGCTTGTTTCTTTCCTTGCTTCAGGTCTTTACCCACAAATCTGCTCCTGCAAATGACCTCATGGAAAATGGAAATTAGATCATGCCATTCCTGTATGTAAAACATCTTCAATGGCTTCTCACTGTCTTCAGAATAAACTAGGGATGTCTTTACATGCAAGGAGCACGGTAAACATGCTGACCTGTCTAGCCTCACCTCTTGGTTCTCATGTCTTCACACCTATGTGCCAAGTGGAAAATCTGCACCCCTGCCATGCCTTCTCAGTGCCTTTGCCTCTGAATAGGCAGCTCTCTCTGCATGGAATGTGCTTCCCACTTCCCACTGACCGCTGCTGAGATGGTGTGGGATTCCTCTTAAGAGTATGAACTCCGGAGCCCATCTACCTGGATTTCACTTTAAGCAGATGTACTTGTACTTGTTTGGTGACCCCATGTCACCTCACCTTTCTGTGCCTCAGTTTTCCCATCTATAAATTGGGGATCATCCAAGCTACCTCACAGAGTAATTGTAAGGATCAAATGAGCTAATAAATGTGAAGCCTTTTCTACAGTGGAGTGTGGCAAGCACTATGTGAGTGTTTCTTAGGATCAACTCCCGCATATTGTCAGGTTCATTCCCAGTTCCTTATGCATATCTCTACACTTCCATCCACCAAACAACTTGCCTATTTACTTTCAGTATCTCACAGCACAACAGGCTCTTGAGAACAGGGACTGTGTTTCATTTTTCCTCCGAGCATCTAGCACAGGACATGGCAGGGGCTAGGAGTTCAGTAAAGGTTTGCAGTAGCAGCAGATAATGCTGTTTTTCCACCTTGTTCTCACACACACAGTCTGATACAGTAGGGTTAGGACACATATGTTTTATGGAGGACCTTCAACCACACTGGCTGAGAGGCAAGGAAGATAATACTTTTAAGGAGGAGATTTTATTTTACATTCACAGGCAATAGATGCAACCAAGCCTGAAATTGACAATGTCTGCTTGCAAAATCTGTAGCATGAGTTTAAGCATTTCCTTGTCAAAATATTGACAAACAAATGAAACAGCTATATTTCATTCATGGCTGGGAAGGTTGGATGGTGATAGCTCCATGGACATCTTTATGGAAGAATTGGAAGAAGGAGTTGAGGGCTTGGAGAAATTTTGACTAAGCAAAAGTTAGAGAGCTGGTAAAAGCTTTTATGGGTGCAGACGGTGATCACGATTTTCCAGCAATTTAGTCGTAACAATTTGCTGAAATGTTTAAAGCAGTAAAACAGTTGACTAATTTTATTTTCGAATACAAAACGTCTGTGTAATTATATGTGCATCATTTTGTACATATATAAGATATACATATATACAATCAGTATTGTCATTTCACAGTGGCACTTGTGTATTAGTTTGCCATTGTTTACACAAAACCATGTTTCTTTTACTGTATGAAAAACATAGGGATTTTTGTAGGTAATTTTCCCCACCATGCTTGTTGCCTTACCAGCTTTAACAGAAGAGCGGAAACTCCTTTATGACCCACCTGCACCAAACAAAGGGTCACATGGCTTAGAGTCCTGAGGCCTGAGCCCCCCAGCATGACCACTGCATTCGAGCTGCATGACTAAGAAATCCTTCTCTTTTCTATGTTTTGAGTTTCCTTATCTGCCTTATCTGTAAAATTCTAAATGTCACCTGCCTCACAAGTTGGATTCTGAGATTTGAATGAGGTAAAGATTTTTGGAAACTGTGAATCCCTGTGAATGTATAATAGCAACCCACCTAAGTCTATCTTGCAAAATAATAAATAATTCCAAGATCTCTGTAAAGTCAGCCTGGATATATATTTGGCTTTGGAGTTAGACAGGCTTTGATTCCAAGGTTCAGGTTCCACCTGCTAGCTATTGTTGTAACCACAATGACCTTCAGTTTCTTGTAAACTAATCATATCAATCCCAAAGCATTTACTGAATAATTCTGATATTGGATATACTATGTAGCCTATCTCATTTATCGTAATTGTAATTCTCAGTTTCTTTATCCCCAAAGTCAGCATCTTCTTCATCTCATTATGCCTTATTCCATAGCTAGCCATTCTTCCCTTTGTGAAACCTGTTTCTTCTCTGATATCTATTTAAATGCGAAAACTTTATGAGTATATTAGGGTTCTCCACACAAACAAAGCCAATAGAAGATATATACACACACACACACACACACACGTATGCACACACAGTCAGTCCTTTATATCCACAAGTTTTAACCAACCACAGATTAAAAAATATTAGAAGAAAATAACAATACAACGATGAAAAATAATACAAATAAAAATACCGTATAACAACTATGTACATAGCATTGACATTGTATTAAGTACTGTAAGTAATCTAGAGCTGATTTAAAATATATAGAGGGTCAGGGCACAGTGGCTCACGCCTGTAATCCTAGCACTTTATGAGGCTGAGGCGGGTGGATCATCTGAGGTCAGGAGTTTGAGAGCAGCCTGGCCCACATGGTGAAACCCTGTCTCTACTAAAAAAATACAAAAATTAGCAGGGCGTGGTGGCAGGCACCTGTAATCCCAGCTACTTGGGAGGTTGAGGAAGGAGAACTGCTTGAACCCGGGAGGCAGAGGTTTCAGTGAGCTGACATGGTGCCACTGCACTCCAGCCTGGGCAAAAAGAGCAAAACCGTCTCAAAAATATATATATATAATATATATACACTATATATATGTATTATATATATAATATATATACACACACATATATACACACATACATATATATATAGAGAGAGAGAGAGAAGATGTACATAGGTTATATACAAATACTATGTCATTTTATGTAAGAGACTTGAACATCCGTGGGTTTTTATATCCAATCCTCACAAACAGGAAGTATGACTGTGCATGTGTGTGTGTGTTTAAGAGATAGAGAGAGAGAGAAAGAAAGGTAAGGAATTGGCTCATACAATCATGGAGGCTAAGAAAGTTCCAGAATCTACCATCAGCAAGCTAGAGACCCAAGAAAGCCGACGTGTAGCTCCAGTGTGTGTTCAAAGGCATGAAAACTGGGAAAGCCAATGGTGTAAGTGCTAGTTCAAAAGGTGGCACCCTTGAGACTAAGAAAGATTTAATCTTTAAGTCTGAGTCTGAAGGCTGGAAAAGACCAATGTCCCCACTCAAGCTGCCATGACAAAGAGAGTTCCCTCTTACTCAGCCGTTTTGTTCTATTTAGATGTTCAGTTGATCAGATGAGACCTACCCACCTACAGTAGGGAGGGCAATCTGCTTTACTCGCTGAAATGTTAATCTCATTCAGAAGCACCCGCACAGTCACACCCAGAATAGTTTGGCCCAATGTCTGGGCACCTCATGGCCCAGTCAAGTTGACACATAAAACTAACTGCCGCAATTAGGGTTCACAAGAGCTCTTTCACTACTTAAGTTGAAAGATGCTCCCTGACCTTTCCTTGCAGATTTTGGTTAGGAGGTGAAAATATCTGAGAAATATGAGAAATTTGGAAGGAGCTCTGTCAAGAGACAGAAGGGACAGGTGGATCAGAGTATGGAAGAAAAAAGCAGAGAGCACCAAGAACGAAATTAGCTTCACAGATTTTCGGAAATATGAACAAACCTGTGTTATACATATCGTCACATTTTATTATTCCATTAGTCACCCGTTTATTTATTTATGTATTTACTTAGCAATTAACATTTACTAAGGGCATAATAATGACATGGGTATTTCACCAGGTACCAACTGCAGTATAGACCTTGCCCTCAGAGTGTCCCTATAAATTTAGCCATGTTTATAAATGTATTCAGAATAATGTTTAATAAAATCCTATAATTGCTAGTTTGGAAACTGTCTTTAATGTTATCTAGTATAAAATCACCACCACCAATGACACTGCTTTCACCACCAGGGCCTTCCAATTTGCAGACATATAACTAGACAAGGAATTTACAAACCACCTGCTGAGTTAATGGTTCGTGGCTGTTCACCTCTCATAAAGGTCTTAACTCTGAACTACAATCTGCTTATTGCAGCTTTTACTCCCACACACCTACTTATGTTACGGAAATGAACACAAAACAGTAGCACTTCCATAGACATACACCCTTTTCTGGTCTTCATGGTTCTGTTTGATGATCATAATGATGGAGAGGATGAGGATTAGTATCTGCAATTTCTTGAATTCATATTATATATCATGATTCTTTTATAATGAGCCTCATTTTATTCTCACAATTCAAAAAAGCAAAGGCAAGGTGGCCATTGTTCAAATGAATAGGTCAAAATTTAGAAGGATTGGGTACAGTTCAATGTTCCCAGGAGAATGAAGAGCCAATTTAGGTTTGGGAACCACTAGGCAAGTGGTTCACCAAGGAACCACTAGCTTCACCAAGGAGGAGCTAGCAGAGAGAAAACTAAAAGCAAATTTATTCTCTGAACTCCCAGTGGCCCTCCTAAGTACAGGAAGAATATGCTCTGGCATGAGAAGCCATTCTTTTTGGACTGCTGACCTTAGAGAATGAATTATTTGGAGAGGGGGAAGAAGGTGATAATTCTTTTCTCTCTCACACTGTCATCCATCGCCATAATCTTGTTTTCATTGCACTTATACTTGCAAAGACCACCAGTGGCTTCTTTTGCTCACCAAGAGAGACGATGGACTGGAATTTCCTGGAGACCCTGACTCCAGCTCCAGCAGAGTCTTCCTCATTATGGCAGTCATGCAGGGGCTTCTTGAGATCTAAGGCAATGTTAGAAGAGCTTGTCTTGACCTGGGTTTCCCAGAAAACAGAACCTAAAGCATGCAGGCTCTTCTAACATTGCCTTCTTTCTCAAGAAGCCCCTGCCTGCTCAAGTATTCGTGTCTCTGAACTCCGGATGTTAAATGAATCACAGTAAAACTCAGGAATTCCTCATGGGTAACTTTGCGGTGGGAGAAGGCATGGGGCCAGCACCAGTGAGATTGCTGCCTTGAATCTCCATGGTAACCCTGAGTCCAGGTGCACAACTGACTTTTATGAAGGGATTTTAATATTTCTTTTGCAATCATGTGTGTCTGGAACCATTCACCTGTGGCAGAAAATGTAGAAAGTTGGAGGGGTGGCAGTTGGGTTTACTAGTCATAGCTGGAGATCTTTCAATTGTTCCAAGAAATAGGAAACCAAAAATTGATTATATGCCCTGCCCTCTTCCTCAGTCTAGACTAGACTGCAGGTTCTCAGACTATAATATGCATAAGAATCCCCAAGAGAATTTGTTTAGAATGCACAGTTGTACACTCGAAATCCAAAGATTTTAATCATTAGTCTGGGGAAGGGCCGTGGAATTCGCATTTTTACAAACATCCTGATTGATCCACAGAGAACACTGTAAACTCAGTCTTAGAGGGAGCTTGTCTTGACCTGCGTTTCCCAGAAAACGGAACCTAAAGCATTTACGATGGACTACTTCATTTGAGAAGGCAATCCTAGGGAGGCTGGAATGAGGGCAAATGGGAAACTGGCAGGCTGGGAGGGAGAACCAACACAAGGAGAAGACGTTCGGCTATTGAGTGCTTTGTATCGTGCCCAAGGAGTTGCTCCATCTCGCTTTCTTGTGGTGCTCTTCTCCTATTGCCCTTACGGGCCACTGTGTCCTGAGGAGTTTCTCTGGAGGACAAAAGGGCAAAGAGTTTATCTGCCAGCTTACATCTTCCAATGTTAAAGTTAAAACCCACAGAGCTTCAGCTCCCCTCAACTGCCAGGTGGTTCATGCATGGGCCTCAAGCAAGCCCGAAAGCATGTCAGGCCTCAGCAGCAATTGGATTGCTCTGTGCTGCAGCAGGAAGCTCGAGGCTTAGACATCAGGCTGGGTGCTGGCAGGCTGCGAAGTAGACGTGGAGCAGATGCAGCAAAGGGGCTGATGAAGCCCGTGTTGAGTGTGACTGTAGCCAGAGCTGGGTCTACACAGATGGCCTAGGACCAAAGAACAGCAAGGCCAAAAAAGACCTGTGGTAGCACATCTGATACAGATTCCAGGCTCCACCTCGTCCTCAGGCCATCTACTTAGATAAGAAGCTCTAGGCTGGGTGCAGTGGCTCACACCTGTAATCCCAACACTTTGGGAGGCCGAGGTGGGTGGATCACCTGAGGTCAGGAGTTTGAGACCAGCCTGGCCAACAGGGTGAAACCCATCTCTACTAAAAATGCAAAAATTAACTGGGCAGGATGGTGGGCGCCTATAATCCCAGCTACTGGGGAGGCTAAGGCAGGAGAGTTCCTTGAACCCAGGAGGCAGAGGCTGCAGTGAGCTGAGATCACACCACTGCACTCCAGCCTGGGCAACAGAGCAAGACCTTGTCCTGAAAAAAAAAAGCACCAATTGTTAATTGTGAACGAGGACAAGATGACATTCTCAAAGACAAAGCAGGGGAATGGAACACTCTGTAGGGGTAACAGATGAAACTAAATGAAACTGCGAGCTAGAAATGCCTCTCCTCTTCAGTCTTCATTGTGCTTACCTCTGTTTTGTACAAAATAGGCTGGTACACCATGTACTTGGAGAGCTGGCCTTGACCAGGCTGTGGGGATATGGAAGCAAACTCTGAGAATATGACTCAGAAGAGAGGGTTTCATCCCCCTTCTCATCTCTTGCCTTTGTTATCATAAGATCTGGGAGGCCCTGACAGGCCAGGACAGGCTTAAAGAGAAGCAGGCACAGAGCGTGCCACTGAGTTCAGCTTGAGAGAAAAGGAGAAGCATGGAAGGGCTTGGAGTTGGCCAGGTATGAGCTAGTTAAAGCACAGACCCAGCTGCTTTCTGATTTTAAAACATTCAAGTTTTCACAGCTTCAATCTCCTTCCTTTTATTCATTTTTTATTTTTAGTGGACAAAGAATAATTGTCAATTAAATAATACATTGAGAAATAATAAGTTTCAATTAAATAATTGTCCATATATTTAAGGAGTACAGTGTGAGGTTATGGCACACATATACATTGTGGAATGATTAAATCACGCAAATTAACAAATCCATCAACTCACATACTTATCCTTTCTTTGTGATGGAAACATTTAGAATGTATTCTGTTAGCAATTTTGAAACATTCATTACTCTTAGCTATAGCTATCATGCTTACTGGAACTGACTCCTTCTGTCTAACTGAAACTTTGTATCCTGTGATCGCTATCTCCCCTCTCCCAGTCCATTCCTCCATCCCTGCCAGGCCTCTGGCAATCACCATTCCACTCTCTCCTTCCATGAGTTCATTGTAGGATTATTCACAGTAGGCAAGATATGGAAATAACCTAACTGCCCATCAACAGATAAACAGATAAATGGAACACTATTTAGCGTTGGAAAAGAACATTCTGTCTTTGCAACAACATGGGTGAAGCTAGAGAACATGATGCTAAGTGAAATAAGCCAGGCACAGAAGGACAAATGCTGCATGATCTCCTTCTTTTTAAATGGAAATCATGCCCACTCTGAGAAATGATGGTAGTATACCACCACAACATAATACAATCATGAATCACTAAATGACTCAGGAAGTTCTAAGAAATGCATCGTTAGTTGATTTCATAGTTGTGTAAACATTGTAGAGTGTACTTACACAAAGCTAGGAAAGAATAGCCTCCTACAACAGCTAGATTATATGGTATAGTTTATTGTTCCTAGGCTGCAAATCTGTACAGCATGTTACTGCGCTGGATATGGTAGGAAATTACAACATAATAGTATTTGTGTATCGAAACTTATCCAACATGAGAAAGGTGCAGTAAAATTATAGCGTTATAACCTTGTAGGACCTTCGTTATGTACACAGTCCATCATTGACCAAAACATCCTTATGCAGTGCATGACTATACTTGCACAGTTCCTGGGTCTAAACAGATGCCCAGCCACTGTGAGTGCCCTTGTTCCTTACCTTCAGGCTCAAGGTGTCTAAAGGTGTGAATGGTAAGCTGAAGGCCCACACTTGGTCCCACCTGGTAAGGTGGACATTAAATAGAATTTGGGAATCTGGTATGAATCAGCAAAAGAGGCGGTATATTTGCCTGTACTTACGTCATTGGTGCTTCTGCTGCTGAAAAGACTGACGTGGCAATTGTAGGATCCTCGGGGGTGATTTAGGGACAGGGCCTAGGAATGGTTCCCTCGCCTCTACCACCACCAATAACAAACGCTGAAGAAGCTGGTACACCATCTCCAGAAGATACGACAGTCTTTTTGTTGACAAGCCTAGAATATTTGACTGCACTATCTCAAGTGCTATTTAAACAAATTATAGCTGCTATTCATAGGATTTCTGGCCACTGGAGCTGCAAAATGGTTTCAAACTGCGATCTCCTCACTCTGCAGCACATGGTTACGGTCCATATGCATCCCTAAGAAATCTCAGATCCTTAATTTGAGATAACATTTATTAAAAACAATGGTTTCACTGAGGATTAAAAGAGACAGGGAACTAAAAATGTGTACTCTTTAGGCATAAATGTTGTTTTTCTATAGGAATTTTCAAAGCACTGGTGCATCAGAGTTATAAATGTATGGCTCTGTGTCAGGCACTTAGGGCTGCTGGAACAAGTGCCACCAACTGGGTGGTTTACAACAACAGAAGTGAGTCCTCTCAGGGTTCTGGAGGCCAGAGTCCTAAATCAAGGTGTGGACAGGGCCGTGCTCACTCTGAAGCATCTAGGGGAGGATCCTTCCTTGCCTCTTTCAGCTTCTGGCAGCCCTAGGCACACCTTGGCTTGTGGCCACATACCTCCAATATCTGCCTCTGTCTTCCCATGAGTGTCTTCTCCCTGCATGTCTCTGTTTCTTCAAATGAAGTTCTCTTTTCTGTGTAGCTTTCCTCTTTTTCAAGGATGCCAGTTATCTTGGCTAAGGACGACCCAAGTGACTTCATCTTAACTTGATTACATCTGCAAAGACCCTTTTCCCAAATAAGGTCACACTCTAATGTAACTAGGAGTTAGGACTCCCAACACATTTCTTTGGGAGAGGCAATGCAACCCAGAACAGGCTCCAAAACCAAAATATCGCTGAGCAAATACAGTCTGTAATTATAACCAACTTTGCTCCTGAGTCTTTCCTCCCATCAGCAACATCAGAATCACTTCACATTGCTTTTACACCTACGAATCCCTTTTACATCCATTATTACCAGGCTCCTTATACCAGGCTCAGGGATAACTAAATAAAACAGCTATCTTGCAAGTCCGGCTAGTTCCCAAATGGCCCAGAATCAGTGCTTCCTCCCCAGCTGAAGTGTGTTACATACACACTAACCAGCGTATCGTGAAAATTATGTCCCCAGATTGATCCGCATACATGCTCAATCCACACAAGATAATCTCTCCATACAGGAGCCATACCTTGATCTAAGACTTAGTATGGACCCATTTGGCCTAATGGTCAAATTATATGGCATAAATTGGGAAGTCTCTTTAACCCTTTCTTTTCCTCTTTTCCATCTGCTAATCTACAAGGCTGAGCGAGTGCTCTTGCAGATGCTGGGAGAGAGCATGAACAATGCAGATAAATCCCAAGCCCCATCAAGGTTTTATCATTCCTTTATTAATATTCACTGAGCACCTACTATGTGGCTGAGAATATTCTACATGTTGGATTTCAAGTGAGACAAAACCCCACCCTCGCATAGCATGCATTTTGAAAAGGTTTCCTTGTTTTCTCATTATTGTGCCTTAGAATTATTTCCTCCACATTTTGCATTTGTATAATCTCCTTCTTAGGATCTCAGTCTGTCATAAAATATATTGAGAATTTTCCATCTGTGGATCTGATCATTAGGGGGCCATGCCGCTACTCAAAACCCCAGTCTCAGAGTGTTCGCGTTCAAGGAGACCATGAAGCTGTGCAAAGAAGTCCAGGCTTAGAACCTGAGTCATGGGATCACTAACCGCTGCCTGTGAAAGCAGCCCTCACTTTCAACTTTGCTATATCTCTGTTAAAATACTGGCAAGGGCAAGTGATCTGAGGGTTAAAGATCTGAGCTTGTCCTTGCCCAGTAGTTTACGAGCTGTAGGATCCAGGCAAGGCTTGGAACTTAACCTCTTTGTATCTCAAAAAATTATGCTGAGGAGTTCATACATTTAGACTAAACTTCAAATGAAGGAAAACAAAGTACAGGAAAATGTTGGAAAAGTGTCAGTTACTCTATTTATACCAGCTATTATTATTTCTACTTGCCTTAAAGAGAGGAAAGTAATTCTGATCCATTTCTCATTCTTTCTAGAAAAGAAAAGAAAAGAAAACATTTACAAAGAGAGAGGCAGGGAGAGAGAATGAGAAAGTTGAAAAGTCCTGTCCCAGTAAAAAAGTCAAAGATCTAATTTTATTTTAAGTGTTGAAATTGGCTTCATTTCTCTTATCTTCTATTCTAGGAATCTGCTTGTCCCACCCATAGATTGATAATCACGTGTACTAACACGAAACTCATCAAGAGGTTCCCCGGCGGTGTTTCGTGCTATTTTCTTTCTTTCTTAATCTGATTCTTGCTTCAAGACCTAAATTCAACCAATCTGAGGACAGATGGCGCGGGGCCCTTTGTCCTGCCAATTTGGAGACCCTCGCAACAATTTAGCCCCTGCACAGAGAGGGAATAATTTTGTCAGCATGGTTTAAAAATACTGCAGTGTTTTTAACCTTGGGCAAAAGTGTTTGGCAAATAACCCAAAGCAGATTTTTTTGTTGCTGTTATAGATAATGTCACACTCCCAGCCAGATTCGTCTAAACAAGGCTCTGCTCAAGACAAATTGCTAGCAATGGATGACATTTACATGTAGAATTAAGAAACATAGCTATGCTGAGCTGGAAAAAGATTTGGAACTTAGGTCTCTGTCTTGGTTCTTCCCCCTACTCACCTTGGTGACCAGTCACTTCACCTAGTTAGGACTCCACCGTCTCATTTGAAAATGTGAGGTTTAGACTGTCATCATTTCAGTTCAACTATTGCTGGGTGATACAAGGTGGGTCCTTAGTATTGCAATGAATTCCAAGATGAGAAATAACTGTGACCACCCTCAAGGAGTTTATAATTTATTAATATATATTATACCCCCATATTATATATATTATGTATACCCCAATACATATTACTACATATACATATGTATACCCCAAAACCTATTAATACATATTATACCCACAAAGCTAATTCTTCCCTTGGAACTTCTCATGTGTTTCCTCTACTTGGAAATCTCTCCCCTCCAGAGCTTCACTTGGCTGGGTCTTTCTCATCACTTAGACCTCAGCTCAAACCTCATCTCTGCAGAGATGCAGACTCAGACCTCCATACATAAAGTTCCCATCCCACACTCTTCATTCCATTATCCTGTTTCATTCTTGTGTTGCCCTGCACTTTCTCTTACATGTTTATTTATTACTAGCATTTCACCAGGTATAGTAGCCTGTGCCTCTACCTGCTCCCATGGCCTCAGTAGGACAGAGCTACCAATGTTCTGAGAGCCTTTATGGTGCTTAAAGGGGACTCATGGAGACAGTGGGGCATGAATGTATCTCTCACCAGTGTTGTGAGAACTTGGTGAATCTGAGACGGGTATGGTCAAAGGTATAACAGCAATAATGATACCAACACAATCATTATTGTAATGATTAAATTATGCATTTATGCAAAGTGCCTAGCACAATTATAGCATATATTGAGGTCTTAATTAATGTTAGCCTCATGAGGTCCTTCTGGGGAAAAGTAGTGTGAACTCAGCAATGAATTTGTAATTAATGGATATTTATTAATTGATAAACTTCTATCATTTTTTAAAGAAGAACTGGGAGAGGTAAAAGAAACCAAAGCAGAGATATTCAAAAAGAGCTCTTTCTACATTCACGTACCACCTCTGCTTCTGTGGTTTCCAAAGAACTTAGATATGAATGCAACAAAAGGAGGCTAGGAAATAAATACAAAATCAGAAACCACGTTATCCTTAAAATGCCCCTTCGTCTCTGACCAATGAGCTCTTATATTGAGCCCTGGATTTACCCATGTTGGGTTCTTCTGTCCTATAGGATGCTTTAGTCAGGGTGGTTGGGCCAGGAAGCAGGGCCTTGCTGGAGAGAGTAAAGTAGGAACACCCCCACCCCAACATAGTTCCCAGACTTGACCAGATGTGTTTGAATGACAAGCGTGTTTATTTACTGAGGTGTTGACCAGGGAGTTATTTCTTAGCAGCCATGAAAATTGTCTAATTCATGCCACAGACCGTGGCAGTTTAAATTCAGCACGTCTGAAATCCAGCAGAGGACATGACTTCCGCTCACATGGAGATTCCCCTTTCAAAAGTTTTAGCACGTTGTGAAAAAGAAATCAGAGCTAATTGGGGGGAGGCTCATAGCATGTGTCCTGAAGGAGACATGCTATGAGATGAGAAGGGAACAGCAATTAGTGTAAGCTGAGCTCCTCTCAAGGGCCTGGAGTCAAACTGCCTGAGGCACCAATGTAAACAGGTGCTAAACTGTAATAAATCAGAGATGCTGGCACTAATTAACACAGGTTTCCACTCATATAATTTGTAAAAAAAAAAAAAAAATGCATGGATTTTGATCCATTGCAGGAGATAGCACTCTGAACTAGGAATTTTTAAAACAAACAACGCACCCTTTTTCGATTGTGTTCAGTAGCTCTCTTTTGTGTTTTGAGGGCGTATGTTTGTGTAAGCTGCAAGGTGCTATCCCAGACCTTGATACCAGCCTGAGACCAGCTGTCTGATAGGAGCCTGAACTTGGCAGTCATTACCAGCTGAAAGGATGAAATCAAACATTGAATGATGTCAGGGTGTTTCCCCAAAACCAGGGACTTCTTTCTTCATTTTAATTTGTCTTGTTGGAAACATTTCAAAAAAGGACAGGGTGTAGTGGCTCACACCTGTAACCCCAGCACTTTGGGAGGCCTCAGTGGGAGGATTGCTTGAGATCAGGAGTTTGAGACCAGTCTAGTCAACACAGGGAGATCCCATCTCTACAAAACTAAAGAAAGTTAGCCTGGTGCAGTGTTGTGTGCCTGTGGTCCCGACTACTCAGGAGCTGACGCAGGAGAATCACTTGAGCCCAGGAGTTCAAGGCTGCAGTGACCTGTGATAACATCACTGCACTCCAGTCTGGGTGACAGAGTAAGACCTCGTCGCCCCCGCAAAAAAAAAAAAAAAAAAAAAAGGAAAGAAAAGAAAGAAAGAAAGGAAAAGAAAACTTAGATAGCAAAAACAGCGAGAAAATGGAAAGGTTAGGTAAGGTTTTGCCATCTTTTAATTTTCCCCCAGCACATTGCCTCAATTTTAGAAAGAGGAAGTGAATTAAGAATCAAATCTGTTTCTGCACAAAATGTTTATTCATAAGAAATCTGTTTCTCGGGGGGAAACTGAGTGATAGGTACTACATGGGACCTTTCTGTACTTTTTTTTTTCTTGTGAGTCTATAATTGTTTCAAAATTAAAAGGTTAAAATAATAAAATGATATTTAAAGCATAGATAAAAATGTCAGTTTCTTCTCATGTGCACTAAATGCATAGCCGAAGGTTAAAAAATTTTTAAACATCTTCTGTTTGAATAGATTTCAGGTTGTTCACAGATGTGTTATGCCCATATATTCTTACCTGCTTGTATTTGCAAGAGAATTTTATCATTTCATGCATTAACAATGCCAGGAGGTTAGTGATATTATACCTCTTTTTAAAGGGGAAAAAGGGGAGAATCAGTCAGTTTATAAAACTCATCTACATTTATCCAATTAGTGTAACTGGGTGGGATTTGACCTAAGCCAGTGTAACTCCAAAACCTGACAGCCTTGCAAATTAGCCTCCCAGCAGGCCGTGCAAGAGCCAGGAAAAGCTCTTTCCCAGTCATCCAGGCACCATGGTCCTCCTTGAATATGATTGACCTTAAAAGTCCTGTTTGGGTTTTCTCCCCCTTGTTTGTTTGTTTGTTTGTTTCCTCCCTGTATTTCTTCCACATGATCTACCCAAGAGTTTCATGCTTGAGCAGATTATCCAGAAAGTGAAAACTTGGCAGAATCACTAGGTCAAGCACTGACTCAGAAATATCCCTTTTGACCACAGATTCAGCTCTACACACATTGTGCATCCCCTATTAAATCACTTATCCACAACTGAGTATTTCTGGTGGTTCCATGCTATGCTTTAGTGGCACTGTGAGACAGGCCCAACAAAAGCCAAGGGGGCTAATGCTAATTATAGCCAGGCACACACTAGCCCGTTGCAGGAGGTAAGCGATTTTATCCTAGGAGCCACTCCTCCAAGTAAGTACTATCATCCTCAAGTTACATAAGGCACCCAGAACGGTCAAATTCCTTGGCCAGATCTAGGCAGCCACTGTGTGATACATCTGGATAACTGTAACCTGGTTGGCAAAACCCAAACTTCTCTGGATTTATACTTCTTATCATGACTCAGGGTCCGTGAACCCAATAAACTATGCAAGAGGGAAATGGGAGATGAGAGGCAAGAACTCGTGAAGCAATGAAAACAAAATGAATTATCACCCAAAGAGAAGATGAACGCAAGGGAGTCCCTCTAACTGTGGAATGTGGGACAGGCAGCAAGAACATGCAGATTGGAACCTGCAGCTGGCCTGAGACTGAGACTCTCTTGCTGCTTTTATGTCACGCTCTTCCTTGCTCCCTCTCCATTCCAGCCACCTTTCGCTATATAGGCTCCTTCAGTGAGCTACGCTGTTTTTCCCACCCAGGCATCCAGACTGACAATATCTTTGGCCTTGAATATGCTCCTGGACACCTCCTTTACTCCTTCCCTTCTCCTCTCCCTCCTCTTCCCTTTGCTGCTTCCTTCTTTCTTAGAAGACTTCTTTTGTTTCTTCTTTCCTTCCTTCTCTCCTCTTCCCTCCCGTTTTTTCTCCACTTCTGGTCCAGCAAATCTCTACTTATTATCAACACCTCAGCCGTCCTGTCACCTCCCCAGAGGAAATCTGATCTGAATTCACAGAGTAGAACACATGTGCCTCTTATTTGTTTCAGAGCCCTCTTTGTTCCTATCTCTGAATACATCATCTTGATGGTTGATTTCTTGTCCAATACCTCTCTATTCTATTAGATTCGAAACTCCATGAAAGCAGGGACAAGTGTTTTTTTTCACCTCTATATCCCCACAACTTGTCCAGTGCCTGACAGAAGTAGGTAGTGGATGTAAATATCTATTTGTTAAATCAATACATATCTGATCAGGCACTATTCATTGCATTTACCACAAATTGTAGTTTTATATATATCTGAAGTCCATTCATTTATTTTAACCTCTTCTAGGCTATAAACTCCATCAAAGGATTAGGTATCTCTCTTACCTAGTTGTATTTTTCAGCACCTAATAGAGCTCCTGATGCATGGTACATATTCAACAGATAATAAATTAATGAATGATATTCCAAGAAAAAAAAGCTATAAATATCACCTACACTATTATCAACTTTGTCATTAGACCAAACTGTCTTCAATTCTTCCTTGGTAAAAAGCAGGAATATTCATATCATTAGACTTGGGTTCTTATTGCAGTCTGGCCACCTATTGGATGTGAACATGGATTTTAGATTATTTGTCAATAAATACCACAATAATTCACTTTTCTTCATTCACCCCTTGAATAATCTTCTCCCACATTCACTCCGAACTTGGCCATGTGACTTGCTTTGGCCAATGGGACTATGGCAACTAGGATGCAAGCAAAGGCCTGGAAAAGGCTGGTGGCTGGGGCTTCCCCTCTCCCACTGCCCTTGGAGGCCCAAACTCACCATGTAAATGGGCCAAGCTGGCCTGTTAGATATGCAGAGGAGAACAGAGGCACCTGGCTGACGTGATTGTCAACCAACACATGTATGAATGTGATCATCCTAGATCATCCAACAGCCTCTCAACCACTAGCACAGACCAGATGATCAGGTCTTGTTATGGGTCAAATATGTCCCTGCTAAAATTCATTTGTTAAAGTCCTAACCCCTCCATACCTCAGAATGACTTCTGACGTGGAGACAGGGTCTTTAAAGAGGTAATAAAGTTAAAATTGGGTGATTAGAGTGAGCCATCATTCACTGTGACTGCTGTCCTGCTCAGAAGGGGAAATTTGGACACAAACACAGGGAGAATGCCACGTAAACACAATAACAAGGATACAAAGACACCCACAAGCCGGGGTTAAAGGCCTGGAACAGATCCTCTCCTCACGGCCCTCAGGAGGATCCAACCTGGTCGACACCTTGATCTCAGACTTCCAGAGGCCAGACTATTAGACAATACAGTTCAGTCTTCTGTTTTGTTAGTCACTCAGGGCTCAGTCCTTTGTTATGAAAACCCTAGAAAATTAATACAGGTGCAGACCAAAAGAAGTGAGCAAGTGACGCACACAATTATGAACTAAATAAAATGGTTACTGCTTTAAGCTCCTAATGCAGCAAAAGCTAATTAATAAAGTGGTTAACCTACTTAAGTCTCCCTAGTTTTCAGTTTTCACAATTACAAAATGGGATTTAAAATATGTTCCTTGCACGGTTATTAGTAAGATTAAGGAGGATAATGCTTGCAAGTTGCTTAGCAATGTAACTGATTCATAATTAGCGTTCAAAGAGTGCTTATTTTCATGTTTTCCTTAGGGTGTCTGTTAAGTCAAAACCAGAGTTATTTACCCAAGAAAATACAAACTTTTACCTTTGAATTTACTGTAAATAACGTTGGGGTTTGTTATGGAATTCAACATCAATTTATATAAAACTAGAATGTCACATCCCCAGAATGGGAGACAGGCACTCGGCTAGATCAGCTTAAATGGACCAAGATTAAGGCAGAAGGAAAATATATTAAGCAGCTAATATGTGCCCAAACATTGTTGCATGCCTTTATTTACAATATTTTGTTTATTTATTAAAATATTTCTAAAATATAAATGTTATTATCCTTCCATCACAACTGAGGAAATATCATTTCCTCAATGAAGGCAATATCATCCTCAATTATCCCTCATTTTTTAAAAAAGTTTCTAAAATACAAATATTATTATCACTCAAACTACTTGAGAAATAAACTTCAAAGCGTCCAAGATCCCATAGCTAATAATTAACACGGCAGGCATTTATCCTTTAGTTCCCAGGTTCTCTCCACAACACCTGGTCCTTGTGTCTGGGGGGAGATCTCAGGAAGCCATTGCAAAATTAAGCTACAAGATAGTTAATGTCCACTATGCATGTTAAGTAAGACTCACAAAACCCACCTTCCATGCTTGAGTGTTGCCCAGCAGTTCCTTTTATTGTGTTCTGGTAACTATGAAGTGCCACGTAAGGACACTGTGTGTCTTTAAACACACCCTTTGGGTTGGAGGATTTCAGCCTCTGAAAGAGTTTCACGTATTGCACTCCAGCCTAAGAAGAGGAAGTCCTGCCAGCCCTCAGGTCAGACCTCTCAGGTCTGTGGCTGCATTTCACAGGAAACCAAGCCTAAAACGGACCTACCAGGAGGTTTTCTGCTGAAGGGTACTGCTTAGCATTGAGAAGAATTCAACCCACCGCCTTACTGATTTCCACCACCCCAAGGTCTCCGCGCTACCGCCCCTCCTCACAGGAGACAGACACCTCAGCCCAGATCTCTTGGTGCTCTCCATGCTGTTCAGGTAAACTCATTAGGCCATCTCTTGTGAGTGATCATCTGATGGTCATGTCCTTGTCATAAATGATCATTAGGAAAGACCTGAGCAGCAAGGAAAAATGTGTTTCTAACGTGGAAGTCAGGGCCTTCTATATAGCATCAAAGGGGCAAGAAGAAAGCCCTTAACTCAATTGTTAAAGATCCTTTCATTCTTTTGGGAGAAGGAATCAGGATACCTACCCACAGAAAATTAAAAGACTAAATGTTTTCAATCTTTTTTGCCTGGAGCTTGGACTCCCTGACTGTTTGCAACTGAAATATAAAGACCAGGCCCCAAGGTTGGCGTTCCTGGCTGACTTTCATTAAGTAAACCCCCTAGAAAGAAAGCCTCCATTCAAAGTAGGTCATTCAAAGTAGAAGTTAACTCCTGGAGCCCTGTGGAAATATATTTTTAACATTCCCTAAAGTAATACGATTTTCTTTCTGCTTTGGGGTAGAGGAGACTTAGACTTTGGAATCACGCAGACATCCTTCCACTCACAAAAGTAAGGAGCTCAAAAGTGAGGTTAAAGTTGGGGTTAAATTCTTACCTTGAAAACTGCCAGGAGTCATCTCTACCGGATTTTTCTTGGATAAAACAAACAAACTGGAGTGAGACAGAAAAGAAAATAACTATCATCAAATTTTGGATACTTTGATTTTAAAAGGTGTTGATATGTCTGAACTTTTTATCAATACTGTTTTTATTACTTTACACCAGTCTTACTTATTTGACTTCTCTGTTGTGAGTATTACTTGTCTATTACTTACCTACCTGGCTGTTTCTCTGGCTGTCTCTTTGTCTATACTGTGGCACAACTCCTCAATAGTGTTGTTCTTTGGATTTCCAGGGGCCTCCCAAACCACCAGGAATAATCATTTCAAATATCAGGAAGACAATGGTAGACCTGGTTAATTGAAGGCCTACCAGAGAAATGACAGAGCTTCAGAAATCCTGAGAAGCTTAAGATACAATATGCCCTAGAGAAGTAGGAATGGCAACTGGCATTTACTTACCTTCAGCTCCTGCTGGCCGGAAGAGTTGGCTATTACTTACCCTGGTTTACAGGTGAAGAACTTGAGTTCTCCAAGTAATATGTGCAAGGTTGTTCAGTCACTAATGTCAGTAACAGAATTCAGAAGGAAACTGATTTTCCTAACTGATCAGAATGGTGAACAGTGTTGGTTTGCAGTTTCACAGAGCTCATCTCTAAACTCACTCCTGTGTAGTCTCTGACACCAACCATCTAAATGGTAGTATTTCTTTCTTATTCCCAATAAGCCCTCTCAGATGATTCTATAGGCCAGACCATTTGAAAACCAATGCTTATAATCTTCTGTACCGTCTGGCCAGCTCTGGCCTGAACACCAGGGGATTCTGTTTCTTGATCACTTTGCCATGAGTCAGGTGCTGTCTTAGAAAGTCCGTAGGATTTGATGCCTGAGCAAAATGGTGAGGATCCTGACTCTGCCACTTGGACGAGGGATGCGGCTTCATATCTGACCCTTAATTCCTGCCTCTTTTTAATAGAGTAAGATCTCATAAGACTTGTATTGACAATTATTTAGCCTCAATAATGTAATATTTATATTACATGAAATATGGTGCATTCTTAACACTTAGCAGGTATTCAGTAAGTGTCGGCTTCTTTCTCCACTACTTTCCTTTCTTCACTCCAAATCAGCTCTGATTTTATTCATAAAATATGACCACAATCACTACGGAATTGATTAATACACGTAAGTTTACAAATATTGTATTTTAATAATCTCGTTAGAGAATGGTAATATTCCACAGTTGCATAGCCTTATGTAATCTAGCCCTTTGAATGCATATTTTCTTCTTGAATGATCTTAACGACTTAACGAAGTAGGCAGAGAACATGTTAGGGCATTTAAAAGGTGAAACTGGGGCTTAGAAAAGATGAGGAAGGACAACTTGGTGAAATGGAAGGAAACAGGGCTTTGAGATCGTCAAAAATGGATATGAATCTAGTGTGTGACTTCACTGTTTGTCTTTAGGTAAGTAGCTTAATCTCTCTGATCTTCAGTTAGCTGTTGTTGGTGTTGTGTAATTGGAAACTGGGTAGAAGAATACATTTTATGTGCTGCTTCGAGAGTGAGAGCAAATGTGCACACAGTGTCTGACACAGAAGAGACAGCCAGGAACTGGCTAAATGGTCACATGAAGAGTAGTAGAGGGCGATCTAGAAGCATCCTTTTTTGAATCCTAGTACATGAAGCAGTTATATCCACTATCATAAGCTACTGCCAACATCTGCCAAGACTTGAGTTCTGCAGAGTTCTTCCAGACTGTACCTACCCTTCCAGCATGACAAAGAGACATAAAATGTTCAAAGGGGCTAAATTATTAACCAGAGAGATAAGTACCTGAATTTAAATTATATTTATGATTTTTTAACAAATTAAACCAAACATTCACTGATGTTACCAATAAAACTGAGAAGCATCAGGTTAGATATAAGCAGTAAAAATAACGACCCCCCGCCCCCCACCACCCTCGCCACACACACACAAACAGAATTGTGGAATAGAGCTATCATAGGACCACTTTTTGTGTTTATTATTTACTTTTTGTTACTCTTGTGGGCAGAATATGTGGGAATCATTATTGTGATTATTCTGCTTAATTTTAATCATGTCTTCGAAAGAGCAATGACTTACACGTTACCATTGAAGTGCCGCTGATAGACAAAAAACGTTCATCATTTATCACTTTTTTAGTAGGTGTACTTAATTCTTACTTAACAAAAGTGGATTCTGAAGTTCAGACAGGCTCCATTTCATGCAACGAATAGGAGGATATGCCAGAAATGAGACCCAGGTCCACCCGAGCCCCGAGCTCCTGCTCTTGGCATGGTGCTCCGTCAGTGCCCTGCTGATGTGCCCAGGTTCATGATCAGGGCATCCATCACTGTCTTCCAAACTAGCCAACAGCATTTAAGGAACTCCCAGATACACCACAAGCATTAGCAAAATATGTATTTTAGTTGTTTCTTTTAAATTTCATTGGTCATACTAATTGAAACACTGCTTCCTACACACTTACACATGAGAATCAAAATCCTATTGCGTTTAAATGGTATTGTGGTTTGTCATGTGAAATAAGATAAGCCAAAAGGTCTAGATGCAACATGAAAAATTAATATCTGTGTTTTGGTGATAATCTTTAACTATGGTAGGTTCTGTGTTCAATTTCGTGTAAGATAAAGATGAGGGCTGACTAACAGCCTAGGCCCAAACTCTGAGAGGGCTGAATTTTTGTGGAGGGCCCAAGAACCACATTTCACCATCAGTTTCGAAGACCCAGAAAGCTAATTGAATCCAAGGCACACAGAGTTGATGGAGCTCAGGAGGTCAGTCCACTCTGGTACTCTGGCCTATCCATCCATCTTTGGTGATTTTGTTCAAGTGTACTCAAATTATAAGTTCAGATGACTGGCATATTCCCTCCCAGGAGACAAATGTACACCGGAAACTAAATTGCTATTGGGCAGTAGCTTGGTGAGCACAAAGTCAGAGCTGTGTAATTTCCATAGCTGGATTTGCTGAGCTATGGGAGGTCTGATGCCTTGACAAGTACCTGCAAAGCCCGTCTTCCCCATGGCTACCTGCAGATATTTATACATCACGACATCCTCACTCATGGGCAAGTCTAGGGATCTCCCGATCAGTTTTATCTGTCTGGGCACCTTACACAGGACACCTCCACACTGTCCCCATCCCAAACTCCTACTTCTGCTACATGCTCTTTTCACTACACCACGCCATCCAGTCATTGAGATGTGGATATCCTGGGTTGGAATCAGTTACTTCCTAGCAATATAGTTTTAGGCAAGTTACTTAACTCCTCAGAACCTCTGTTTATCCTTTATAAAATGGAATGAAAATATCTACTGCTCGAATTTGTGGTGAGAAATGAGATTCAGTACATAAAAATGCACATGGTGTCTAGCAATTATTAAATACAAAGTAAATGGTAGTGGCTATTATCATCATTGTTAGCATTATTATTATGAGTTTATTTTATATTTAAACAAACCTTCCTTAGATGCTTGGCCTTTTGTCCCTTTTTAAGATATCTGACCTGAAGAAGTTCTATTTTAAGGTGATTTCTGCAGAAAACTAATTTCATCATATCCTTATTTATTTTTTATCATTCATCTATCAAAGCCTTGGGTGTCTTACAATTCCTCAAATGTACTAATCCTCTGGAAATATTAAGATTTAATGAAAAATGATAGAAATTCTTTTGGAATACCTTCCTAGTCCATTTCAAATCCTCGGAGTTTTTCATAGCACTGATACATAGAAATTACTCAGTAATTACCCGAGGAGCTGTTCTTGCACAGCAGTTTATACTTTACAGAGTGCTTTCACTTTCATCATCGCATTTGGTCTTCAGAATAACCCTATGAGCAAAGAAGGATGAGCACTCGTAGCCTCATCTTTCAGATTAGAGAAACTGAGACTCAAGTTGTAGAATTCACTGTATAATTCAGCATACCTAGGCTGAAAGACTTGTCTTCCATCTTGCTAGATAAGTGATCCTGAATAAAAGAAGAGAAAAAGAGATAGTCAATTATGCAAGGGGAAGTTTAATTCAGGGGTTAGGTTCTAAATGTACTTGAAGTTACAGATGAAATGATGATCTCATCTGGATCCACACTGTGCATTTGTTCACTGGACAGGCTTGGCTCAGGAGAAGTCTCTTGCACAGAATGACAGGATTGTTCAATGTTGAAAAATCTAGGTCATTTGGATTGTTGCTGTATAACAGAAACCAAATTGAACAAAATACCCTACATATGGTTCTGGTAAGCAGTAAATGATATTATTATTATTATTATTACTATTTGTATTAGTCCATTTTCACACTGCTGTAAAGAACTTCTCTGAGATTGAGTAATTTATGACTGAAAGAGGTTTAATTGACTCACAGTTCCATATGGCTGGGGAAGCCCCAGGAAACATACAATCCTGGCAGAAGGGGAAGCAGGCACCTTCTTCACAAGACAGCAGGAGAGAGAAGAGTGAGCAAGACCATGGAAAACTCCCTTATAAAACCATCAGATCTCATGAGAATTCACTCACTATCATGAGAACATCATAGGGGGAAACAACTCCCATGATCCAATCACCTCCTCCCTCCCTCGGCACCTAGGGATTACAAATCGAGATGAGATTTAGGTGGGGACAAAAAGCTAAACCATATTACTACTACTATAAGTTGTATTACTCCTTTCCAGTCTTATTTAGACTACCTAGGCTTTTGTGTTTCTCCTTTGGATTTTAAATTTCCCTCAAAAATTTTTCAGGCTCTCCTGATCATGAAACAGCTCCTCAGAAAATCACCAGCATACACCAGGTGCTTAATAAATGACAGTTGAAAAAAATTAGAGTGCTTTTGCCATGGGCCTTTAGATGTCCATGAGAATGGTGGGGTTTACTGGATCTATCTTTACCCCTATCTTCACCGCAGGGCTAGCCTGTAAATTGTGGTAAATATATAGCAATCCCTAAATCTTAGTTTATTTTCTTATACTTTTTGTCCTCTGAAGTTTGCCTTCAGTACCATCTCAATGCATTAATCAATCAATGGAGAAACAATCACAGTTGGGTATGTTCTGATTTAATCCAGGCCTAGAAGTGCCTGCCCCTAATCAGTGTGGTTCTGCTATCATTTATGAAAGCCAAAAAATAAATGGGGGTGAGACAGAGGTAAACTTAATAATAATAAAATAAAATATCTGTTAGGATTTTGGCAAACTTGGAGACTATTTTTCTACAGTCTCGCTTTATGTGAACAGTAAAAATCATTTTAATAATAAGAGCAGAGGGAAGGAAGATCCAAAGAAAAGAGAAGGAGGAGGAGAAGGAAGAAAAATGAAGGATAGAGGAAGGAAAGGAACACGAGAAAGCTAAATGAACAAGAAAAAGGATAAAGGGTCTATTCACCACAAAATGGAACAAAAGGAGAGAAAGAGTCTTACCACTAAAGGAAGGAAACCCTTTCTGCAGAATCAGGCAGCTGAAGAGAAAAAAGGAAATGGTTTTTGAAAACAAAACTCAACAGGAGTAATAAATTCAGAAACTATAGATTGCATCAGTTCATTAAGGGTGTTTTCAAAATCATTTAAAATAAAAAATGAGCACACAGTCACATTGCCTTGAGATACTTAAGGGAAGTTACTCATTACCAAGGGAGTTGCAAAATCTTATAAAAATATGCCACACATAATGGTAGAAAAACTGGAAAAGCACTCTCTCTTACCCCTCAAAAAAAAAAAGAAATCTTTAATAACAATCCATTTGACTTCACATGCCTTCACTCAATGGAAATCCAATAACATTAAATGTTATATTTAATTAAATTGAGCTGATTGACCCGACTGGGGTATAGAATTAGAAATCCAATCAGCATATATTTTCCTCTAAGTATGAACTTCTCCAAAATGTAACTTTCTCATTTTTGATATGAAAATTAAAGAAATATATATAACTCTGAATTGTAACCAAATTAATATCATCTGTATCTGAGAAATATTGATTTTGACGTGTTTACTCAAAGCTCCTACATGTGTGCGCAAACACACACACACACTTCTGGCCCTCTTCTCCAAATATACACACATTGCTCCCTTTCTCAATTCCAAAAATCATTCACCATTTTGGATATGTGTGATGTGGTTCTGCAGAAAAAGTCAGATGTGTATTGTGTGGGTTTGATACTCTTTTCCTTTTTTCCTGTTTTAATGAGAAAAAAAGCCTTAAGCCTTAATATAGACCTTATTGTTGATCCTTGACCCAGTTTTAACTGCACAGCTACCTCCTACCTTCCTGATTCATTCAAAGCTTTTCTTTAGCCATTCACAGTTTGCTTTTGGTCATTTCCTATATCCAGAAGGTATGTTGTGGATATTATTAGAATGATGTTTCCTAGGCTTTAAAATAAACAGAGGCCAGTATTTTTATAAGAATTATCTTCTAGGAATAAGTAACGAATGTTGGGGAGCAAAACAATTTCTTTACCCTAAAAGCATTTTTTTCTTCATGAAATATTAATTTTGGATCAGGTGAAACGCAGCAGCAATATTTATGGTAAATGTCTCTTTGCAAGCTCAGTTTGATAGTACTGGTGAATTCCCAGGGGATAACAAGAGTTCTCAAGGATAACAAGGAAATGCAATTTGTTGCATTACATGTTTCCAATTGTTTAAACTGCTTGTGATACCATAAGGGTATTAATTATTTTTGGATTAAGACACACGTGAAAAATCCAGCCTATTTATAAAACAAGTCTCTGCTTCTTAAAACATTCACTCAGACCCCAGGTGGGTTCTGAGCTCAGAAGCAGGTATCCTGGTTTTAATGCCCAAATCGAATGTATGTTCTTCAGAAATCTTATGGACACTTTCATCTTCAGAACGCTGTTTTCTTTATTCCAGTTTTCTAAAATATAGGTGTGATTCTTTTTTTTTTTTTTTTTTTTTTTTCTTGAGACGGAGTCTCGCTCTGCCGCCCAGGCTGGAGTGCAGTGGCCGGATCTCAGCTCACTGCAAGCTCCGCCTCCCGGGTTCACGCCATTCTCCTGCCTCAGCCTCCCGAGTAGCTGGGACTACAGGCGCCCGCCACCTCGCCCGGCTAGTTTTTTGTATTTTTTTTTTTTTTTTAGTAGAGACGGGGTTTCACCGTGTTAGCCAGGATGGTCTCGATCTCCCGGCCTCGTGATCCGCCCGTCTCGGCCTCCCAAAGTGCTGGGATTACAGGCTTGAGCCACTGCGCCCGGCCAGGTGTGATTCTTTAACCCTCAGATCCATTATCTTTTTTTTAATGCTTTAAGTTCTGGGATACATGTGCAGAACCTGCAGTTTGTTACATAGGTATACATGTGCCATGGTGGTTTGCTGCACCCATCGACCCATCATCTAAGTTTTAAGCCCCGCATGATTTGTCCTAATTAGGTATTTGTCCTAATGCTCTTCCTCCCGTTGCCCCCAACCCCCCAACAGGCCCCAGTGTGTGATGTTCCCCTCCGTGTGTCCATGTATTCTCATGGACATGAACTCGGATGAAGCTGGAGGCCATCCTTCTTAGCAAACTAACACAGGAACAGAAAACTAAACACCACATGTTCTCACTCGTAAGTGGGAGTTGAACAATGAAATCGAATCCATTATCTTTACAAAACATTTTCAAACCACAAAGTACTTAATGAGCTAATCAAATATAATCATTGAGACCATTTGCTCCAAAGTCATGGGGTTTGGTCCAAACAGATGGTTGAGGCAGGGGTCTCTCTACTCAGGATGTGAGCCACCCTGTGCACCTCTCTTTGACATGGTCCCCTTTATACCTGGAGGAGGTTACCGTGAGCCCCATAGGGAGACAACACACACTGTTTCTCAAACTGGGGTTCATTTTGGATCCCCAAAGAGTTCCAGGTCAGGGTTTATAAATTATGTGGGAACTGTATTAATGAAATGAAAGCACAGAGTTCCAACCCAAAGTAAATTCATTATGAGCATATCCTGGCTCTTTTGCCTAGGCTTTAAGCCCTGGTATACACTCGGGCAATTTTATTGCCCATGTTGACGTTTGCAATTAGATTTGCATTGGCATCTAGCACTTAGTACAGTGGTGTTTTTTCTTGTTGGCGAAATAAACTGGCATCATTAAAACAGGCAGCCTCTCCTTGTGGACTCCCAGAGGACCCTGGGCTCCTTTGCACCTCCACACTGCTCCACCCAGCGTGGCTCCTTCTGCCTGGCCCCTCCCTGACAGTGAGGCCCTGAAGGTAGGGTGTGGTCTCCTCTTGAGACCTTCAGAGCTTCTTTCAGCTTCCCCACAGCAGAGTTGACGCTGGGCCTATTAATATCCCCATGCCAAGTGCCCTGCTGTGACTCCGGGTTCCACAGGCAGAACTGACAGATGACACCTCAGTGTCACTTCTCTTTGCCAGAGAGAACTATGCATGGGCTTTACTTCTGTGGCTAACCAGGAATAGAAACTGAAATAATTCCTATAGAAAGTGAATGCACAAACACCATGAGATGTGCTCCATTTCTGGGGCATTCCAGCTTCTCAAGGTCTCCGAATCAAGGCAAGAAGATGTTGTATACTCTTTGATCTGGGTCAGATCTTGAAGTAAGACTCCTTGGAGAAAGACCTGCAAGACTGACACTCCACAGCCCACAAGTCCTGCCTCCCCTTCCATTATCATAGCCCATGTGGGAGTTGCAGTTACTTCTTTTATTATTATTATTATACTTTAAGCTCTAGGGTACATGTGCACAACGTGCAGGTTTGTTACATATGTATACATGTGCCAGGTTGGTTTGCTGCATCCATCAACTCGTCATTTACATTAGGTATTTCTCCTAATACTGTCCCACCACCACCCCTCCCACCCACTGACAGGCCCCAGTATGTGATGTTCCCTACCCTGTGTCCAAGTGTTCTCATTGTTCAACTACCACCTATGAGTGAGAACATGCAGTGTTTGGTTTTCTGTCCTTGTGATAGTTTGCTGAGAATAATGGTTTCCAGCTTCATCCATGTCCCTGCAAAGGACATGAACTCATCCTTTTTATGTCTGCATAGTATTCCATGGTGTATATGTACCATAGTTTCTTAATCCAGTCTATCATTGATGGACATCTGTCCTATTCAACATAGTGTTGGAAGTTCTGTCCAGGGCAATCAGACAAGAGAAAGGGAGTTGGGGATACTTCTAAGGGGGGTTGTGGCAAAGCTGGGTAAGAACCTGTTCCATTGAAAGCTGTGTAGATGCCTCCAGGACATATTTTTCCCTGTGTTCCCATAACACCTTCTGCTCTATGCTCTCTGATTCCTAGGATCTGGAATGTGACTGGCACATAGTAAAGCCTCATAAATAGTTGCAGATACGGTAGTAAACTCTACCCTGTACAATTGCAAGAGCCTGGACTTTACTTCTTCACTGCCTGTTAATCAGACCTGAGAGAGAAATGGATGCTTGACATGATTAGAAACCTTTTCCATGATCAAATTGTTAAAATCTTTGGATGTGGTAGGTTTTTGTTAAACATTCCGCTAGAAATTGACTCAGAAATAACTCTAAGTATATAGAGGATTATTTACAAGCAGTGCCAGTTCCTAAAAGTCTATTTAAGATGCGTCTGGAACAGCAAGGAGAATGAACATGTGATTATTTGGTGCTTTCCGTAAGAATGAGAAAAATCGGTGTGTTCAGTGACAAGCTGCCAGTGAGTAGTGCTGGCCAGATGGAAACGCGAATAGAATGACCCTCCCTTCTGCCTCCCTTCTGCCTCCCTGCCTGTTAAAATACCTGGGACATTTAGACAATGTCCATACCTGGGCTTTTCCCTAGAACAACTGAATAAAACTTTCTGGGACGTTATATTTTTTAAGGTTTCCAGGTAATTCCAAAGCATAAGCAGGTACAAGATTCTATGATTACATCAGTGGTTATTAGCAGATACTTACCTCAAGATGCTTACCTAAGCATCTTTCATTTCTAACTAAATCCAGTGCCACTTTAAGGCACGTAAAGTGATATAAGGCATTTAATTACTCTTCAAGTTCAGACTCATATTAATCACTATTTCCCCCATGTCTTAGATATGGTATTTTTTCATGTAATCCTCATAAGAGCCCTAAAGGTAGCTGTTGTGTTACCCGCATTTTACAGATAAGCACACGGAGGCTCAGAATGGTTAAACAGTTGTCTCAAAGCATAACTGTGAGAAACAAACTCACCTGTCCAAACCCAAAGGATGGACTCAGAGATCCGGAGAACAGCAAAAGTGAGACTTTTAATGGTGGTCTTACAAGATCCAGTGTCTGGCATGCACTCACTCCCAGAACAGTTTCAACAAGCCATTTATCCCATAATGTGCAGGTCCCTCCCCCAGTTCCTCATGGGCTGAGTGCTATGGGGTCACAATCTTCCCTGACGTTGTTGCCTATGGATTGTTAGGCAGGGGCTTTAGGTGGTTTTTTTAGGGTTGTCTTGCTGCATTTTGTCACAGCCCACAATGCATTGCAATCTTAGTTAGCTCAGCTGCTCTTTAAGTATTTGGCTTATGACCTAAGTAGCTGGGTAGGCTAATAAGAACAGACGGAGCAAGCTATTTTGCATACTAGTAAACCTTTATCTTAGACTAAACTTCTTTGGTTCGGGTGAGGGCAAATAAGGTGGGGGGAAGCTGTTTCTTCTGTAGTTTGCTGACCTAAGCCGATTCAAGGCACTGTGTCTTGGAAATGGACCACGGTATACATTATTTCCTTTATAACTAAAACATGTTTGATTTTGTATGAAATGAGGATCATAATACAGACCCGATGAGGTTACTGAGGTCGGGAGATGGAGGATATATAACAGGTGATCTGTATTCACTCCCTTGTCTTTGAAAACGCACACATGAGGAAGGGAAGGGGCTTGTATTCTCTACAATATATTACCTTCGAAAAGCCAGTGGACATAAGACTCTTTCTGACTGACTCACCACATCCTTTGCACAATGGCTAAGATCAGGTCAGACCGTGGTGCTTTCAATGTGTCAGCCATTCTGAGTAGAGCACAGCTGTTTACCCTGTACAATGCCATCCCTTTTGTCTTGCTGATGATACTTTGTGGCTAACTCAGTCTCTGGTGAGGGTGGCTAAAACCTCAAATTCTGCTTTTTTTTTTTTTTTTTTTTTTTTGAGATGGAGTTTCACTCTTGCTGCCCAGGTTGGAGTGCAGTGGTGCAATCTTGGCTCACTGCAGCCTCCGTCTCCCTGGCTCAGGCAATTCTCCTGCCTCTGCCTCCCGAGTAGCTGGGATTATAGGCTCCCACCATCACACCCGGCTCAGTTTTTGTATTTTTAGTAGAGACAGGTTTCACCATGTTGGCCAGGCTGGCCTCGAACTCCTGGCCTCAGATGATCTACTGTCCGCAGCCTCCCAAAGTGCTGGGATTACAAGCGTGAGCCACTGCATCCGGCCTCAAATTCTGCTTTTTAAAATGTCAGAAGAGTTTGGGCTTTCTCTGTAATATTTTCAAACTCTTCTTATATAATAAAGTACTTGCATCTCTCAAAAGCTACTACTAGAATATTTTTAACTTTTATTCAAATTATAAAATACAAGTCTAATAAGCACTGATATTACTGATCAAATAATATACATATAAGGCAAAAATTAAGGATTCCTCCCTGATCCCTCCCGTTTCCATCCCTGCTATCCTATGTGTTAGCAATTTGGCAGAATCCCCTGCAATTTGGCTCTGCGCTGAGTTCTATTGGAGAAGACAATAAACTATAAGAAATGTAATGACATACTCTTAACTTTTGAAACCATTTTTGTCACCAAATATTGATGGATTGTAATTTTTTTAATGAAACTATTTCCATTTCTCTGAGCTGAAAAAGACCTATTTGGCCTAAGCTGCTCGTTTTTCAGGTGAAGAAACGAAAGCCCAGAAAGCTCCATTGCCTTACTCAAAGCTGCCCGGTGCATGGCAGGGCTGGGGCTGGAGAGCAGCTTCCCTGGCCACCTTGCCAGACCTCTGATTTGAGGCAATAAGCCTTGCAGGGAACTGTCCTGCATCTGTGGTCCCCTTACTCTGTACACAAGAACTGGCCAAGATCCAGGCACACAGGGAGCCGTCCATAAAGATTGGTTTATTTTGTCCCATTTCAATGCTACTTAATGCATTCAGAAGAATGAAGTAGCTGTATAAGCAGCTATCATTAAGAGGTAGATACTTTTAAGGGATGGGGGATGGATTTGTCCTGGATGACTGTAATCAAGAAATTTAATCTCTGTAAGTATTAATATTCAAAAATTGGCAACAATATCCCCACATACCCAAATATAACATGACGTGCTAAAGCACCTTGCAAACTCTGCTTTGTTATACAAGTAATTGCATATCCGTATTTCATAACATTTCATAGTTTATAAGACATTTTCATATGCATCAGTTTATTTCACACTTAAGACATGATGTAAAAGAAAGATATTGATACTACTATTTATAAATGAGGAGGGACCAAATGTTCCTTCAAGGCCACACAGCTAGTTGATGACAGCACTGGAACTGAACAGAGGTCTCTCAACTTCCAGTCCAGGACCCTTCCAGTATTTGACATGCATTCTTTGCATGACACTGATGAATGTTCAAGTCCTCTTTCCCACCGCCATGACGGAAATGACTTCCAAGTGAGGCTAGGCACTCTACACACTGCCATAGTTGGCCATCAGTGAATGAAAGGCTAACAGCTGCCTCTCCTTTCCCTGCTGTCAATATTGACCTACAACATAAGACGAGGGGATGAGGCAAGGGGGTGAGGACAGAGGAAATACACAGGGTATCAGAAGTCATAGAGCTTAGTTGAAGTTCTTTACTATGGGTTGCCAGTATAGGTTGAAGATCACACAGTTTAATTTCAAATCCCATCCCTTAGCGTGCATGATCCTTGATCATCTCAATCCAAGGGACCTTCCCTCATTATTTTTCATGTACTACCAACATCCCAGCTACCGACCCTTTTAGTTTCACCAAAGTGTGCAAAGCCACTCTGGCACGATCTGCATTGTAACATCTTCACATCTTTGCACATGATGCTCCATTTGCTTGGAACACCTTCCTTAATTTTGAGCCCAAAAGACCCAGACTTACCTGGCAAGACAAAGCTCAAATATTGTCTCCTCTATGAAGATTACTCTGGCTGGCTCTCCAAGACAGAGTTAGGATTTGTTATGTTTTGTTTTACAATTAACTGTTTTTTGCAAAACATTTTAATAACAGGAGGGATGTCACGGAGAGATGCAGAAACCGTACTATACTTAGTTTTAGAAGTGGCTTAAGGGTAGGGACTGTGTCTCACTGGGCACAATATTTACACAAAGTAAATTTTCAGTAAATGGTAGTTTCCCAGATGGATGAATGAATGAATGGATAGATGGATGACAGAATATGCTAAAAATGCCTAAGGCTCAGTGGGGTGCCATATGCTGACAGGTTAGGAAATGGAAATTTCTGGGTCTCGGGACCTTGGCTCTTATTGCAGATGGGTATTCTTAATCACATAATTAAATCTTTCTGGGTCTCATTCTCTAACTGTGAAACCCACTTTCTACCCTACTCCCCTCATCTGGGAGCCCAGGGAAGCTGATGGATATTAAACCATATTAATAGCTCCTCGCCCTTGGCTTCCTGTTGAGTTTGGCCAATGGGAAATGGCATCAGGAGATCCAGGGCAGAAGAAGCGTGAGATGAGATTTTCATTCCACCCACCACAGCTCCCTCCCTGCAGGTCCCACAACTGAAAGCCACAGCTCCTCTTCCCGCAACCCAGAAAGAGAGCCCTGTCTCTGTGTCCCAGTGCCTACCTGGTCCCCAAACCCCTCCAAGCCCAGGCATGTGACAGCGCCCTTTTATTACCACCCCCAGATACTTCACTGTCTGCTGTGGATTCCTTCTACCCTGCCAACACCTTTTAAGTGGTCTCTTTATTAAGCTGTTCTCAAATTACCCAATTTGAGAGTGCCATCTGTTTCTTGCTGGAACCTCAGCTGATATCCTTTACACCTCTCAGGGCCTTTGAGTAGATTACATGAGATCATTGATACGAAGCCCTTACTGAATACTCCCAGGGTCTCTACTGCTAATTTATATGGTAAATAACATTAAAAATCTTTCCTATGTGGGTGAATAGAAGGCTCAAATAAAATGCTGCATTCTACGTAAAGTGATGTAGAACTGTAACTTTCAATAAATATTTTATGGTAAAGCCACACTTGGAAACAAAAAGCACCCCTTCTGCACGCTCTGGCTCGGAGCAGAGCCAGCCGAGCCTGGCTGACGTGCCCTCGGTGCCCAGGGGGAGCACACAATTGCAC
The DNA here is from genome assembly GCF_008728515.1 of Papio anubis. NCBI lineage: Eukaryota > Metazoa > Chordata > Mammalia > Primates > Cercopithecidae > Papio > Papio anubis. Next base: position 175,912,827 of record NC_044978.1, read on the forward strand.
GCCAGGGAAAACCAGGCTCAGTTTCTGTTTGCTCAACTCCCGGGGGCAGATGGGATGAAAGCTGACAGAAAGAGGACAGCCTGTCAGAGAAAGAAATCCCCTCCCCCACTGCGTTCCAGAAATAAGCCAATTCTTGACCTGGATTGATTCTTTCTGCCATTTCCTCTAAACCAGCACCTGTATCCGATTTTAACAAGAAGCAACAGTGGCTTGTTCCCCAGAATTAAAACATGATGTAGAAGTTCCAGTAACGACTTTGCTTTTGTTTCCACAGGCTGAATTGAAGATCCCTCTTATCTGCCGGGTGCCAAGAACTATGAACAGGCAGTAAGTACCACGGGATCACTGTGAGTCCCAATTCCCTTTTCGTAGTGGGGACAGGAGGCGTTTTCTGGAAGATGAACTAAGAAATGATGCCAGTGTGGCCACCCGTGGAAAGGGGATTTCCTGAGAGGCCATGGCTGGGGCTGTGCGCTTTGGTGTTCGGAAAACTCCTCTTTCCAGTAGCAGCATTTTCTCATGGACAGAGCACTTGCTCTCACCCAGCACGGGTGTGTGGTGGGGCAGGAACAAGATATCCTAGCACTATGATGCTAGAAGGGCACCCAGTCAGTTTCCACCCATAGGTGTGAAGGAATAAGTAAAAGGACAGTGGTTTGTGCCCTTTTTCCCACAGGAGAAAGCCTGGAGTCCAACTTTCTCTTTGCGGACACCCAGAGTAAGTGGTGTGGTCAGTCTGAGACACCGAAATTTGTGCCTGATAGAAAAGAAAAAAAAAAAAAAAGCCATCCCTGATGTCTATAAAAAAAAAAAAAAAAAAAAAAAAAGCAGGACTCAAACGTTTAAGAAATATTTACAGTGAAAGAAAAACCTTGAAATTGGCAAAGTTTGGTGGACCAGTTTTAAAATTAATCTCCTTGTCTATTTATTTGCTTTATTTTGCCAGTCAGAAAGGTAGTTTTGTTATTCCTCTTTGGTGTGAAAAGCAGTGATTGTATTAGAAAGAGCAGGAGTTTCAGAGTCAGGCAGACCAGACCTACTTTAAATCCCTTGCCCTGTCATTTTACATCTGTATGATACTGGAGAATGATGAGATCCTTACCCTCTGGATACGCAAGAAGTTCCTTAACCCTCTGGAAAGCAGAACTGACTCAGGGAGGAGGACTGCCTGGTTTCTGGGTGGATGTCCTGATCCTAGAGGGAGGCTAGGGGACAGCAATGGCTGTACCTCGCAGGTGGGCACTGGCTGGAGGGCTCTGGTCCAAGAGACAGAGACAGCAGCAGATGCTGTGACAGCCCTGGTAATCTCAGCTACCCATGGATGCCCACAGGTGTCCAGGTGGAGTGACCTGACTCACAGCCAAGCCCATGGGATGGGAAGGCTGGAGCTTCTGCTCTTCCTCTTGCCATGAAAAGCACAGCAGGACCTCCCTGGCACGTAGTCCACAGATGGGCTCCTCACCTGAGTGAGAATTAAGCTCATCAAGCATCCCTTCTTGCCAGGAGTTGTGACCTCGTTTTCCTCCTCGATCTTTGCAGCAGGACTGAGTGGCAGGTATTACTAGCTTCCTGGAAGATTAGCTGCTTCATCTAAATGACTTGTCTGAGAGGGCTCAGAGCATTGAGATGAAGGTGGAGCTGGAATTCAAGTCTGTCTGACTCCCAGTTCAGTGCTCCTTCCTTCATTCCCTCGGCTGTGGGAAATGTGAGCTGGTTAACCTGTGGTTGCACCACAAAGGGGATGAACTCTCAGACCCAAATGAGCACTGGGGATAAACGTGACAAACGGCAGTTTCACTGTAGGATAGACGAATTGGAGGTTTGTGCTGATGGCATAAACAGCACAGCAGGTGTATTAGTGTCCTGGGCTGTCTAACAAATTACCACCACCTGCATGGCTTAAAACACTGGGAATCTAGTCACTGACAGTTCTGGGAGCCAGAAATTCAAAATTAAGGAGTCAGCAGGGCCTTTCTTCCTCCAAAGGCTCAAGGGAAGAATTCTTCCTAGTCTCGTTCACCTCAGAGGCTCCTGACTTTCCTTGCCCGTGGCTGCGTCACTCCCCTCTCTGCCTCCATTTCACATGACCTTCTCCTCTCTGGCCATATTTTCTATTCTTCTCACCTCAAACCTCCCTCTGGCTGTCTGATGTGAAGATATTTGTCATTGGATTTAGGGGTCACCTGAATAGTCAGAATGATTTCTTATCAAGATCCTTAACTACATCTGCAAAGATGCTCTTCCCAAACAGGGTCACATTCACAAGCAATGGGGATGGGCATGTGGGTGTGTGGTAGGGCCACCATTCAGTCCACGGCAGCAGGCCTTTATCTTCACACTCGCTCTGCTCTTCCGGAGCAATGTGGGATGCCTCTGAAATGTCTGGCAATGTTTGCTATGAGCGTCTGCTTGGCTTTGTAGCTGAGATTTCCACCCCTTCAGTTTCTGCTTCTATGCCTTTTTTTTTTTTTTTTTTTTTGAGACAGAGTCTTGCTCTGTCACCAGGCTGGAGTGCAGTGGCACAATCTCAACTCACTGCAACCTCCGACTCCCCGGTTCAAGTGATTCTCCTACCTCAGCCTCCCGAGTAGCTGGGATTACAGGTGCCTACCACCATGCCTGGCTAATTTTTGTATTTTTAGTAGAGACAGGGTTTCTCCATGTTAGCCAGGATGGTCTCAATCTCCTGACCTCATGATCCACCCGCCTCGGCCTCCTAGAGTGCTGGGATTACAGGCGTGAGCCACCGCGTCCTGCCCTATGTCTTTTAATGATTTCACCCTATGCCAAGGGCCTGTTCTGTAGGAGAGGTTTTCCCCTTTTATGAGGACTTTCAGTGGCTTTGTTTTTCAGCCAGGGAGTTGGTCTCTGTTGAAAATGGCTTCTCACCAAGCTTTCCAAAGGGAAGCTGTGTGGTTGCAGCTTTACAGTCACGTTAGATTTGAAGCTGGCAATGCGTAGACCAGAGGACAGCCAAACCGTCGCCACTTCACAAACATTAGCTTCCTTCCCTTAGGATGCGTCCACGTGGAGCCTACACACTTGACTATCTGACACCTCAGCATGAGGAACCTGCCCTGAAGAATAACTCTTCTTCTTTCCCAAAGCTCAGAGCATCCTTTTCCTCGCCTAGTCCCAATCTCTTCTTCACTCCTTCCTCTTGTGCACCCTCAAACCAGTCAATCCATATGGGATTGCTGCTGGCCTGTCCCAAAACGAAAAGTAAATATTAAAATTAGACCCCCGCCCCCACCAGTGCTATTACACTTTAAAGAGAAATGCATACGCTGGCACCACACAAATGAAAGGTAAGATGCCCTAGGACGCTCCATGTTTTATTCTCCACCTTCCGGTTTCCTGTCCAGGGTGTCCTGAGCTGGGAGATGCAGTTGATCTAAGTGCAAGCTGCACAGCAGCAGTGTCAGCATCACCAGGGAGCTTGCTAGAAATGCAGAATCCCAGCTGCTACAGCCCAGCCCAGGCATGCAGAGTGGAATCCATACTTTTCCAAGGTCCTCAGTTGATTCCTGGACACATTAAAGCCTGAGAAGTGCTGAACTAGAACAGGAGTTCCCAACACCTTCCCGGCACACTTGAGAACTTATCTACAGTAGTCACGAAAGCATGACTCAGAGAAGGCAGCCACGTGTCAGGCTGCGTGTGAGTGTAGTTTGGAAATGTGTGCCCCCCATCACCACGCACACGGAGGTTTTTCTTTTGCTGAGCCTTGTGGGGTAGTACTCACTTCCTCTGTCAAAATTATTAACCCAGTCGATTCAAGGTAGTAGATTTTAAACCTGAAGGAGCGTTAGAATCATCAGGGAGGCTTTAAACAAAAGCAATTTCAGGGTCCTTCCCCAAAGCAAAGAAACCAGAATAGCTGGACATCAGTCTTTTTTTTTTTTTTAATGCTCAACTGAGTGTAATCTACAGCCACTTTTGTGGAATAATGTCTCACAATTCTAAAATCTGGAATTTCTTACAATTCTATAACCTGGAATCCTAAGCAGACTTTGTAACGACAACTAATTCCTTACCATCTGTCTTGGTCTTCTCAGGCTGCTATAACAAAATAGCTCAAACTGGGTAACTCAGAAACAACAGAAATTTATTTCTCACAGTTCTGGGAGCTGGGAAATCCAAGAACATGGGGCCAGCACATTTAGTGTCTGGTGAGAGTGCTTCCTGGTTCATCGATGGTCTGCTTGCTGTGTCTTCACATAGTAAAGGCAAGAAATGTGTCTGGGACTCTTTTATAAGAGTGCTAATCTCATTTCATGGGAGTTTTGCCCTCTTGGCCTAATCACCCCCCAAAGACCCCACCTTTTAATACTATTACCTTGGTGATTAGCTTTCAACATATGAATTTAAGGGTTTCACAAACATTTAAATCATAGAAGCATCTCTCATTAAGCACTTTTATAATGAATAAATTAATAAGTATAGATGAATGGATGATATAGAAATATATATTATATATGTACATGTGCATGCACACGTGAACCTATCAGTATATATGTATGCATATGTATGCAGACACACAATACAAGCGTATGCACACATATTTGTATTTGATTGTATCAGTTCAGTCAAAAGCACTTATTTATTGAGTATATATTTCACACACCTCATTTATAAAGATGAATAAGATCTAGCCCCTGTCCTCAAAGAGCATTTGCCATATGTAAAGAGAATTCTTTCAGTATTATATAGAGAGCGATGGGAAAACTCCACAAGCACTAAGAAGGGATGCTGATGTCATGATTCTAAATTGCTTCCGAAATTAGCAGGTTATTTTTCATCGACTTTCCCTGCAACAAAACTTGCAGCTTCCCCAGCAATCCATTAAACTGCAGAAAGCCTCATTCCTTGGTGCTATTAGAGAAGAGCAGACAGACCCACCAGCGGCCCCATTACACCGCTGGGGCTAGATAAGGGCATCTTGGGGTTCGGTTTCCAGTACCTCTTCATCATTCTGGACAGGACTGATAAGAACCTTGACGCTGTGGTTCTGAGTGCTTTGGAAGAGACAAAGTCACCTGAGTGATTGCTTCTGGGCTCTTTCCAGTAAGCCAGTGCCCTGCACTGGCCACCCAGGCTCTTTCGGGAATTTGGGTGAAAGTCACTCTTGCACATCCCAGATTGGGGATAGATCAGAGAGCAAGGGTCTCCAGAGTGTCCACTTTGAAATAAAGCTTAAACAATTATTAAGCTTGTTTTGTTCATTGCTGAAATTATCCCCAGTATTGATGGAAATTTCAGAAAACATACAAAAGTACAAAGATGAGAAAATGAAAATTATCAATTATCCTAGCACCCAGCACTAACTTGCTACAGTTGTCTTAGTTTATTTTTCTATATCTATGTGTAATATCTTAAAATTTTAGAAAATCTACTTTTAAAACTCATTGTTTTAAGTCATTCATTTAATAACCATGTTTCCTTTTCTGAGCATTGTCCTACACAATTAAATTTTCTTTAAAATCATGGTGTTTTGAAGCTATGACTTAAATAAGGTTTACCACCCCTTCTCCACAATTTCAAAGTCAAAAGGCTTTGAAATACTGAAAGGTCTTTGTAGCTAATTTGACAGCAAAACCTGATGTGCAATGAGGTAACGTATGTTCTTCATTTATCCCAATTAATCCAACTATCACATGTTTCACTACGGAAATATTAGCGTGTTTAATAACCAGAGGTTATTCCAGTCTTTACTGGGAATATTACATAGTGTACAGCACGTGCACTGTGTTCCTTTTCTAAAATCCACAATATTCTGAATTCCTGGCCCCAAGGGATTTAGATCAAGCATGGCAAACCTGTATTTTATTTGGCAGTTTATTTTATCTTGCCCTTGATGTTGGACATTTAAGTTGCTACCTATAGAGTTTTATGAGGCAGTTTTATCACCAAGATTAAACTTAACGCTATATACTCTAGCAGTATTAGAGCAGACGGTGTTGTGATGCTCCCCAGCAGACAACAATGTGTATGCTGCATACATTATGTACCTCTACCCTAATAGTCTAATATTATGTAGGAACATGAGTTCAAATTATCTAGTAATAACCTAGCACTCCTTTTCTTGCATAGGGAATATGTATTTCCTATTCGCTTGTTTTGGAAAAAGTTTTGATGGTAAACAAAACAATAAAATAGATATTTAGAGATGGAGAGAGTCATAGAAGTATAGAATTCCACCTTCCACACATGGTTATAATTTCCTTAGCAATAGCTCTGTGAGACAGAATGAGAAGCTTCTCAAACACTCTTCTTAATGAAGAGCTGATTACCTTCTGAGCCTATGACTTAGGAAACAGCAAGAAAATTCCTCTTTGTATTGACATCAACAAAGCCACCTTCAAGTCAATGTTAATCATTGACATTTTACATTTTACTAAGCAAAAACAGTGATATTTGCCTGCAATACTTTTCTCACCTGAATGCAGTGTCTAGTTATAAGAACGAAAGAGCAAAAAGGATACAAAAATTCTTTACCCTCCCTGACACGCCAGGCACTGTGCTAGCCATTCTCCATGAGGATCTGTGTCATACTTTCTGACCGCTCAGCACTAAAACAGCTTTCCATATTGCCACATAAGAACAACTGTCCGAAATTCAGTTTCAGGAGTAAAACCAACATATTTCTGACTCCAAAATCCGTGATCTTACGTCATAAGACATAGTGATTAAGAATATCATGCTTGTGTATTTCTCATCACGGATACATCACCTGAGTGAATGACTGTTTTGCCCATTAGAGGCATATTTTGTCTTTGAAACCTTGCACAATAAAATATATTCAATTCCTAGGTGGGGATGTATGTCAGCTCCTCTTGAGAGGGCTCAATGTCTGGCACACAGGAGCTGCCCAATAGATGATATTTCTCTCTGTGTGTATGAATGATAAAACTCCATGTAAACCCCAGATCATTATTTTCCTTCATGACATGTGTGAACAACCCCTGCTTTCGACCTCCAGGGGCACCTTCATTTTGATTTGCAGGAATAAATAAGTGTAAATCCCAGTGAATCTAGAGAAAATGAGAACCAGCAATTTTGGCACCCTGAGATCAGAGTCCTACACCCAGCTGTGTAGTCAGTATGGCTGCCCTCCTAGTTACCCAGAAGTAATTATGAACCAACTCTCGGGCCAACTGGGTCTGCCCTCTGATGCTATCAAAGTCACATAGGTAGGATTCAGCTTCATGGTTGGCTGGTAATTAAAAAGCTGCAAGCTGTGAGGGAACATAGCTGAGATCCAGAGAGAGAGTTTGCCAGAGGTTGCAGACATGGCCAGTGATACTCTTGCAGGAGCAGCAGGTGTGGTTGGCTTTGAGACTCAATAAAGATGGTCGGTGATGAGGGAATAGAGGATGTTAAGACAGTCTTCTCTCTCTCTTACTGGCAAGATTACCAGTTGCTGATAGAACTAGTTGACTTAACTAGCTTATCACTGCTTGGGAAAATTCCAGCTGAACAAGGTCTCCTGCTGACTGTCCACAAGATTAGAGTTTTCATCATTACAGTCTTTGAAAATGTCACAAAGAACAATAAAGGTTCTGATGTATTTAATGTAGGAGTTTGTTATCATATAAGTAATGTATATTCTTTGTAGAACATTTAAGATACAAAATATATACATAAAGAGAAACTACCATTTCTAATTGAACCATTGAAAAACGGTAAACAGTACTGGATATTTCCTTTTAGGCTTTCCAATACAACTATCCATTCTACTTTGTTTTTAACTTGATGTATCATATGTATAATATTTCCCAACGTTATTAGAGTCATTTTATAGCTATGTAATCTTTCAATACCTTAGGTATCCCATATTTTATGTTCTTCCACTGCAAGAAAACAAGACAACTCGTGAACTAATTTGACAAATTCAATTAACATAATCATGCCCAAATATTAAGAGGCTGTGTTTTATTACATGGAAATAAGGAAAAACAATCATCCTAGGAAATATTGTGAGCTAAGCCAGTGTTTGGAGAACCTGACCCATGATGACAGTTTATAACAGAATAGTATTTGATTATAAAAACATACAGAGAAGTCAGTAACAAGGTCCAGCATTTACGGTTGCTATTTTAGCCATGAAGTCCAAACCACTGGTCATTTGCATGTCTATAACTTACATTGGCCCAACATACCCCACAGATGAGACATAAGAAGGGAGAAAACTTGACTTTAGGAAAATTTTGTTAAATTCAAGTACACCTGACAGTAAAATTGTAAAATGATTGCCAACAGTTTTTAATTCATATGATTTGGGGCCAATATCAGGAAGTCCTAGAAAATGTATCCATTGGAAAGGAAAAAAAAAAAGGAATTCCTGGAGATCTAGATGCGTAAAATTTCAGAATTCCTGGTAAAGAGAGATCAGATCGCAAATAAGAGGAAAGGAGTACTTATCATAAGCCAGATATCAGTTGCCTCCAGCTTGGTTCTTCATTCCTGACTTCCATTCTTCTCTATATTTTTTATGGGGGTGGGGAGGATTTTTTCTGAGAGAGGTTAGAAAGGATTCTGTTGAGGCAATCCGTGAAAGGAGATGATAAAGTCAAATATTTATCTGTCTCCCCTGGTGAGGAGAACAAATACTTCAATAGAAGTATAGCTCTGCAATAATCCGACAGAAATATTGGTTGGCCATGTGCCGATGGAGCTGTGACGTTTTAGGAACTTAGCCTCCCTGAGTCTCATTTTCTTTATTAAATGAAATAGTAATAGTAACTATCTCAAAGGGTTGTTGAGAAAGTTAAGTGACTTAATGTATACAATATGTGTAGCACCGTGTCTGGCACACAAGGAGCACGCCACAGGCGCTGTAGCCAGTTGAATCAGGTTGGTGCAAAAGTAATCACACTTTTAGCAATTACTGTTTTTTTGTGTTTCTTTTTTTTTTTTTTTTTTTTTTGGAGACGGAGTTTCACTCTTGTTGCCCAGGCTGGAGTACAGTAGCACGATCTCAGCTCATTGCAACCTCCACCTCCCGGGTTCAAGAGAGTCTCCTGCCTCAGCCTCCCAAGCAGCTGGGATTACAGGTGCCTACCACCATGCCCAGCTCATTTTTTGTATTTTTTGTAGAGACGGGGTTTCACCATGTTGGCCGGGCTGGTCTCAAACTCCTGATCTCAGGTAATCCACCCGCCTCACCTCCCAAATTGGCAGTAACTTTTAATAGCAAAAACGGTGATTACTTTTGCACCAACCTAATACTTTCCAAAGATGGCTACAGCCATGTATCCCACCCCACATGCTTTTCTGCAGTGTATCCTGACACTTCCCATTCAAGGGTGAATCTGTTTCTCCACCTCCCTTAACTTGCATGGCCCTACAGCAGTTTTGACCAACGGAGTGTGACAGAAGGGACACTGTGTCAGCTGTGTGCATAGTCTTTAACTGTCTGGCCAGCTCGGCTTCCTGCCTTTAGAAGCCACCTTCCACCAAAGTCATATGCTATGACTGCTCTACTGTGAAGACACCCAAGCCTTGTGCAGAAGCCCTGGGGAGACACCCTGTAGAGAGATAGGGAGGCTGGGGGCATTACGCACCTGCCTTGAAACCAAGGATCTAGTCTGGGCATTCAGCTCAGTTCAGTGCTGAAATCACCATCCAAATGAAACAGCACCAGAGACCCCTAGAGGAAACCACCCAGCTGAGAACCAGGAGAGAGAAAAACAAATCGTCAGTTTAAGCTACTGTTTTGGAGTGGTGTGTTAGGCAACAACAGATGACTGGAACGGATATTGTCGGCTGGTTATATCATCATCACAATCATTGCTTCATGCAAGGGCCTTTGCTGTTAGATATCCAGGGTACAATTTAAAGATTCCTATGACTTGATATTCCATCATGAAGAACATTCATTGTAAGTGAGAACAATAATACATCAGCGAGTGATAGTGGGTGAGCAGGATGCTAATAAGAGGTTCTCTGTTCTGAGTGTATGTAAAGTGCTAAGAGGACACAGAGGAGTGAGTGGTTATTCTACTTGGAGCAAATATTGGGAAGGGGTGTGGTGGCATTAGAGGAGACATCCTCACAGAGGCAGTGATGTGAGCTGACCTTGAGGAACAATGGGATGTTGCGAAGCAGCAAATGGAGAAGACAGTGGGGATAGATTTTCTCAAGTAATTACAGCAGCTGGAGAACTTCTACCCAGATTTAATGTAAAGAGTAACACTAAGACTGATAATTTGACTTATGTTGCTCAAAAGCTGATTCTAAGTAATTGGAGAGATAATTTGACTACTTAGGATAGATGGTGGAATTTGATTTTTCATATCTCTCGATTGGCAGGGAAAAGAAGAAGCTGCAGCAAAATCAGAAGGAGAATAAAGGCCTGAATCTGGCTGACAATTTTTAAAATCCTGTGTTGGCGGGCTGGATTCTGCTGCCCTGAAATGCCTCCTTTTGGGTAGGCTGCAATTAGAGGCATTTGTGCTGCCATTTGTTCCCATTGTTGTTTGTTTGAACAAAAATTCTGTGAATAACGAAAATTCTACATCCAGTTCATCTTCTGTTGATTTTTCTAAGAACTCTATCTGCAAAGATGCGAGGAGTTTTATGATGAAGAAACATAAAGTGTTTCTCTACCATCTTTGTCAAGGTTTCATTTTCTCTTTTAATTTTTTCATTTGCTTTAAATATTGATTAGATACAAAGGAAAAGTTATAAAATATGCATACAGTATAAAGAACAATAAAACATATTAGATATGTGTATGCATTCTCAGTTTTTATAAATTACCATTAATTTTGATGTTTTCATTCCTCCTTTCATGTTCACAACTCCACACCCCCAACAAGCAAAAACTATCCTGAAGTGTGGGTTAATCATCCACTTACTTTTATCTTTAGTTTATATCATTACAAATACTTTGGTTTTGCTGGTTTTTGAGATTCCTGCCAAAAGAATCATGTTACAGATTTTATCTTGCATCCAGACTGCCTAGTTTTGACAACTGGTTCTACCACTTATGAGCTATGAGATCTTGAGAAAGTTAAGAAGCCTCATTGTACCTGTTTTCTCATCTGCAAAATTAAAATAATAATGGTGTGTACTTTGTAGTATTCTTGTGATAATTAAATGAGCTAATTTGTATAAGACATTTAAAACAGCATCTGGAACATAATGTGAGCTATGTAAATCTTAGTTCTGATTGTTCTATAGTCTGTTTTATGACTGCCCCAACGTACATTCCAAAGATAATCCATGCTATTGTGGATAGCCATATTTCTTTCCATTTCATGGACATATATTTTATGTGCATATAATACCATTTATTTATACCCTCTCCAGTCAATAGACACTTGAGTTGTTTCCTAAATATTGCTTATACCACTGCTGTTAAGAACATTCCAGTTTACGTGTACTGAAGCATAGATTCAGGAGTATCCGTACAGAAGGTATATTCCTAGGATTGAAATTTCTGAGGGTCAGAGTATGTATACCTTTGATTTTCCTTAGGTCACAATTACCAAAGCAGCCAGGTCATTTTATGCTCTCTACCCACAAGTGTGCGTAAGTGACCCAGTTTCTTCATGACTTTGGAGAAAGTCATGCCAGTCGTTCCATACTGGGAGTTTTAATTTTTACCAAACCAGTGGGTGGTTTTCTGTGTTTTTTGACTATAGTGTAGGTTTAATCTGTATTTTGTTGACTATGGTGTAGCTAAGGATCCTTTCAGATATTTATTAGCCATTAAGCTTTTCTCGTCTGCACACAGTGCTTGTCAAATCTTTTGCCAGGCAAAATATATATATATATATGGTTTTTTTTTTGGTCAAGCATTTGTCATTTTCATATTGATTTGTATGCATTATTTATTTATTCTGTACACTTTTCTCAGTTTGCGACTTGAGTTGTTATTCTCTTTTGATATTTCCTTTTGGTGACCATAATTTCAGGTCAATGAGTCATAGCGAACTTTTCCTTATGATTCATTCATTTTGTGTATTGTTTAAAGAAACTTAACATGAGATCATAGCTTCCTACCTTGAATTCCAGACATCATAAAATCTGCCTTTCACTTTTAAATCTTTAATCAGCCTCTAGTTGATTAATTTGTGTACGGTGTGGAGGGATTTGGGGATTCCTTCCTTCCTTCCCCTTCCCCTTCCTTCCCCTCCCTCCCTCCCTCCCTCCTTTCTTCCTTCCTTCCTTCCTTCCTCCTTGCATGGATAAACAATTTACTCGGCACTGTATATTTAAAATGCTATAGGCCGGGAGCAGTGGTTTACGCCTGTAATCCCAACACTTTGGGAGGCCGAGGCGGGCAGATCACAAGGTCAGGAGATTGAGACCCTCCTGGCTAACACGGTGAAACCCGTCTCTACTAAAAATACAAAAAACTAGCCGGGCGTGGTGGCGGGCGCCTGGAGGCTGAAGCAGGAGAATGGCGTGAACCCGGGAGGCGGAGCTTTCAGTGAGCCGAGATCCGGCCACTGCACTCCAGCCTGGGTGACAGAGCGAGACTCCATCTCAAAAAAAAAAAAAAAAAAAAACTATCCCTCCTCCACTCATCTGCAATGCCAGCTCTGTCATAAACCAAGTTTTATTATACAAGTGGATCTTTTCTAGGTTTTCTTTGCCACGATTAATGTATCTACCCCATGTCAATGCACATGTCCTAATTAGCATAACTTTATTGTAGCTCATGGTGTCTTGAAATTTGTATTCCCCGGCTAGCACTTCAGCAGGAGATTGGCTCTTGAATGTCTGCTCTTTCATGTAAATATAGGACACACACACACACACACACACACTCTCTCTCTCTCTCTCTCTCTCTCTCTCTCTCTCTCTCTCTCTCTCCCCCCGCCCCCTCTCTTTTTGGGGGTTTTGGGCTGGAATTACTTTGAAGTCTACAGATGACTTAGAAGATAAATGACAGCTTTATGACGTTGAGTTCTCTAGTTCATGAACATGTTATATATCTCCAGAGAGACCAAGAGACAGAGAGAACTTCTTCAACGTAATTCCACAATGTTTCATAATTTTCTTTCCAAAAGACTAAACCTTAACATATTTTGAGAAATCTTTTTTAGACATTTGACTTATTTTAATGATATTGTAAATGCTAAGATACCAACATTTCATATTTTCATGTCTGTTGCTGGTATATATTTTTGATGTGATGCAGACAGCAGGCTTCCTAAAAGTTTTATCCATTCGAATAATCTGTTTATTCTTTCATGTTTGTTATATAGATAATTATATCATCCATAAATAATTAAATTTTATTTTTTCCTCTCCATTTCCTTTACATTTTTTTTTCTTGCCTGACTACACTGGTTAGGCTAGATTAAAGTGGTGATAGCAGGCACCTGCATTCTAAATCTTGAGGGAAATGCTCTAATGTTTCACCACAAAGTACAAGGCTTGTTTTCAGATTTAGGTAGGCTTTGAATATCAGGTTAAAGACTCTAGGTTGCTGAGAGACTTCATATATATATAAAATCAGTAAATATTTATCAATATATTTAATCAATATTTTCCCTATTTATTAAATGACTTTTTTCCTTCTGCTTTTGTTAATGTAATGATTTATATTAATGGGTTTGCTAATGTTAAACTAAACTTGATTTTCTGAGATAAACTTAACTTGATCATGACATGTTATTTGTTAACACATCGGTGCAGTGTTTCATTAATGAGTATTAATGAGAATGGCCTGTAATTTTCTTTCTTTCACTCTCCTTGCTGGTTAGCATCACATTTGTGCTGGCCTCATCAAATGAGTTGCAGTTTCTATTGTCTAATTTTCTATTCTGGACAAGAGACTACGGAATGGGGAATACACTGGACCTGTATCAGCAAACTGGTCTTGGATTGGTATCCTTGAGGGAAGGTTTTCAGCTATTGGTTAAATATCGTTGATGGTTATAGAAAGATATTCAGTTTTACTATTCCTTCATGAGTAATTTTTGTTGCTAGATATTTTTCTACATGTGTGTTTGTTCACTAATATTCTGTTACCATTTTAAATTCTGTTGTGCCTATAATGATGTGCCCTTTATCAGTTCTTACTTGGTCTGTTGGTATCTCCCCTTTTGTTCCTGATTAAGCTTGCCAAAGGTTAATACATTTCAGTAGTCCTCTGTGTTTTCATTTCATTTTTGATATGAGTAACTTCTTTTTATGATTTCCTTCTGTCTGTGTTCTCGGCAATATGAGTTTGTTATTTCACTCATTGCCAAATTAGGTGCTTCATTAATTAAATTTTAGCCCTCCTGTTCTACTATAAATATTTCAGTTATATATTTCTATATTACTGTTCATTTTAAATATTAAATTCCCATTATTATTTATTCTTTGAATTATAATTTGCTGATCTATAAATAAATTCTGGAGTTTTTTACTACCTTGTCACTGATTTCTAACTTAATCATATGGTGGTTGTAAAAAAATAGTCTATAAGCTATTATTTTGTAAGTTTTTCTGAGAATTTATTTTATGTTCTTTTTTTCATACTTTAAGTACTGGAGTACATGTACAGAATGTGCAGGTTTGTTACCTAGTTATACATGTGCCATGGTGGTTTGCTGCACCCATCAACCTATCATCTACATTAGGTATTTCTCCCAATGCTATCCCTCCCCTATCCTCCCACCTCCTGACAAGCCCCAGTGTGTGATGTTCCCCTCCCTGTGTCCACGTGTTCTCATTGTTCAACTCCCACTTATGAGTGAGAACGTGTGGTGTTTGGTTTTCTGTTCTTGTGATAGTTTGCTGAGAATGATGGTTTCCTGTGGCATCCTTGTCCCTGCAAAGGACATGAACTCATCCTTTTTTATGGCTGCATAGTATTCCATGGTATATATGTGCCATATTTTCTTTATCCAGTCTATCATTGATGGGTATTTGGGTTGGTTCCAAGTCTTTGCTATTTGTGAACAGTGCTGCAATAAACATATGTGTGCATGTGTCTTTATAGTAGAACGACATATGGGGCATTTTTTTTTTCAATATTCCATGTGTGCATGAAAAAAAAGGTAGATATCACCATAAGTGCATGCAGTGTTTTAGAAATATCAACAAGAATTTTATAAATTATTAAAAGATAAGGTGTTAAAAACATTTAAAGTGATTGTGAATTTGTCTTTTTCCTGATAGTTATTTGCAAATACATTGTATTGAAACAGGATTTTCAAACTATTATTTCCTCCTGGTGAACTAATTTTTATATTGTAATGTAGTGACCTGCTTGGGAAAAATGTTTTTCCCTGAAGAGCTTATTTTGTCTGCTATTAGTATAATAACCAAGCCAGCCTCTTTTAGTATTTTAACATATGTCCTTTTTTTTTCCTTTTTTTTTTAAACAGAGTCTTGCTCTGTGACCCAGGCTGGAGTGGAGTGGTACGATCTCCACTCACTGCAACCTCCACCTCCTGGGTTCAAGTGATTCTCTTGCCTCAGCCTCCTGAGTAGCTGGGATAACAGGTACTCACCACCATGCCAGGCTAATATTTGTATTTTTAGTAGAGACAGGGTTTCATCATGTTGGCCAGGCTGGTCTCAAACTCCTGACCTCAGGTGATCCACCCACCTCGGCCTCCCAAAGAGCTGGGATTACAGGCATGAGCCACTGCGCCTGGCCTCAAGTGTCTTTTAACTAGATAATTTTCTCCATTTATAGTTACTAAAATTACTGACATTTATCTCAAACTTTATTTTTTGCTTTCTATTTGACCCCCCGTATTGCTTCTTTTTTTTTGATCTCCTGTTGTTTGTGTGTATATGTGTTTGTGTATTTTTCTGACTCCATTTTACTTCTATCAGTTTGTCATATGTTTATTATATATTCTATTGGTATTTTTGTGATTTCCCTAGATATTTTAATACACAAGTAAATTATCAACATCTATAGCTAAACAATGTATTTACTATCTTGTAGAGTAATAATGGAACTTTCAACACTTGAATTCTGATCACTCACAATTTATACGCTACTGCTGTCATGAATTTTAATTCTATGTTATTTGTTAATTTTTTTAAGGTTTTCATTATTAATGTTTCAAACAGTCAATACTTTTAAGTATTTACCCAAATATTTAGCATACTGTTTGTCTTTGGTCATATTTTATTTTATTTATTTTTTTAGAGCACATGCAACTTTATTCTAAATAAACTGGCAAAGGAAATCATAAATTCAGGCCCCAGTGTGTGATGTTCCCCTCCCTCTGTCCATGTGTTCCCACTGTTCAATTCCCACTTATGAGTGAGAACATGTGGAGTTAGCTTTTCTGTTCCTGTGTTAGTATGCTGTGAATGTTCATTTCCAGCATTATCCGTGCCCCTGCAAAGGACATTAACTCATCCTTTTTTATGGCTACGTAGTATTCCGTGGTGTATATGCGCCATATTTTCTTTATCCAGTCTATCATTGATGGGCATTTGGGTTCGTTCCCAGTCTTTGCTATTGTGAATAGTGCTGCAGTAAACATACGTGTGCATGTGTCTTTATAGTGGAATGATTTATATACCTAGTCATGGGATTGCTGGGTCAAATGGTATTTCTGGTTCTAGAACCTTGAGGAATCACCACGCTGTCTTCCAAAATGGTTGAACTAATTTACATTCTCACCAACGGTGTAAAAGCATTCCTATTTCTCCACATCCTCTCCAGCATCTGTTCTTTCCTGACATTTTAGTGATTGCCATTCTAACTGGCGTGAGATGGTATCTCATTGTGATTTTGATTTGCATTTCTCCTAATGACCAGTGATGATGAGGTTTTTTTCATATGTTTGTTGGTCGCATAAATGTATTCTTTCGAGAAGTGTCTGTTCATATCCTTCGCCCACTTTTTGATGGAGTTGTTTGGTTTTTTTCTTGTAAATTTGTTTAAGTTCCTTGGAGATTCTGGATGTTAGCCCTTTGTCAGATGCATAGATTACAAATTTCATATCTCACACTTTCCACTGAGGATCATATTTTTCAGTATGAAGAACAAAATTTGGAATTTTTTTTAAATGAAAGCCTATAGTAAGAAAATACTTTTTAATGCTAAAAAAGTCTTTATTTTCTTAAAAATGATAACTTCATTAGTAGTTATTAGACATATAATTTCAGATTGGTTGTTTTCTCTCAGACTCATAAACTTATTTTTTATGCCCTTTTGCAAACAGTAGGTATTAATGAAAAATAAATGCTTTGGAAGGTAATATTTATTTTCTCTCTAGATGCTTTTAAAACCTTCTGTATGTTTTTTGGTTTTCTGTAGTTTTACTATAATATGGATAGATGTGAATTTTTTCTTATTTAACCTGCCTTGGATACATTGGATATCCTGATTTTCTATTTTGTTGTTTTTCATCATTTCTCAATACTCTGTCATTATCTCTCTGAATATTTTTCCCTCATTCTTTCCCATCTTTTTCTGAAACTTTGATTAGATGTATACTAGACCTTCACACTTTAGCCTTCATCTCCCAACCTTTCATTCAGAGTTTCTATTTCTTTGCTCTAGCCTGAATTCTGAATGATGTATTTTAAGGATTTACATATCAGTTAATTAGTTAAGTATCTTTATTTGTGTCTAAACTGTATTAAACCTATAATACAATCTTTTCACAAATTTACTTGTTCATTTTTATGTCTCATTCTTATTTTTTATATGAAAGTTCCTTTTCTTTAGTTAAACATAATATGTACACTTTGTTCATGTGTTCACTAATGAATATATGACATATAACATTTGTCCACTAGTTTTAACGTCTAGACTGAACAGCTAACCCTGTTGTCTGTTGTTTCTTCTAGCTCTCACTTTGCTGCTGTTATCAGAAGAATTTTTTTATTTTGTCTGCATGCTCATATTTCTTACAAATTAATCCGTGGGAATTCTTTGAGGCCTGGGTTGCAAGTGTGCGCCCCCAGAGAAAATTTGTATTTGTTTTGTCAGGTACCTAAAGGAACTATTAAAACAGGCCTTCCTTACATTACTCAGATTGAAGGTTTCTAGACAATCTAGGCTGAAATCCTATGCATATTTGTTAATTCTCAGGAGGAAATTTTGTCCCTTAAGTATTGATGTTTGAGAGTACAGAGGTAGGCTTATCTCTAGTTCTCCCTTACCCTGAGAGAGCAGCTCTTTAGAGGCCAGTTTTACACACAGGTGGGTCTCCTATTAGACTCCTTTTCTTTACTCTCCTGCTAGGTTATTCCACAATGTAGAATATGTGAGCTTTGTGTCAAGTCTCCCATGTTCTGCCGGGCCATGAAAATCAAAGGCCATTTTCCTCTGTGTTGGCAAAGCAACTAAGGAGAAAGCAGATTTCAGTTCTTTGCTTCTCTTTCTAGGTTCTCATCTTTATCCACCTTCATTTAGATTTTGGGCTCTCTCTGAATAGTCCCTACTTTTGGCATCTATTAATTGAAAATTAGTTACTTAAAAAAAACTTTTCTGTTGAAGGTTAATCATGATATCTGTTTATTATGCTACAAGAAATAAACAATATCCTCCCTGTGGAATTCAATTTTTTATTTTAATAAAATTATAGTTAAAAATAGAAGGAAAGAGGATTTTACGTTTTTCATTCCATCATCGGTGCTCTTATTTTTACATAAAGAAAAGTAACACATCTGTTCTTTGCTTAATGTGATTCACTAACGTTTTACAAAGGCATATTCAATGAACATGAATTAAGCTCTACTGCATGCCAAACTTTGTGCTATTCCTATTCAAATACATTATCTCATTAGATTTAATCTTCAGAGATAAAGGATTCAAGGGCTACTCTATATATTAAGATGCAAAAACCAGATCTCCCTGGTTTGAGAGATGAAAGAGGGGAATGAGCACTGACCCTCTCATTGTCAGGGAAATGTGAAGTAGATAAGATTCATGAGATGATCGAGATACCTTTGAGAAGAATTTTGTTAGTACTGAGCTTCTGTGCTCTTTCAAGCTTTGGACATGAATGTCTAGAAGAATGGAACAAAGGGGTAACCATTGACTCAGAACCAGAAAGGCAGAGGCCTAATTTTTTCTCCACTACTCATAAGCTCTGTGAACCCAGGTAAAAACCTTTACTCTGTAAGCCTTGGATTTCTTTATTAGAAAAAGAAAAAAAGAAATATTGGAAAAAGAAAAAGAAAACTTCTACCAATTTTCTCCACCATCTTTCATATGCCCATGCTTGAAATGGCAGAACGTTTGATCATGAAGACAGATGACTCTGGCTGCTGTGACAAGAGATTATGTGAGAAGAGATTAAGCCTTGAAATCAAGCAGACCACAGTTGCAATCTTTTCTCTGCTAGATAAGAGTTACATGATATAGTGTATGCAAAGCACATGAGAAATGTGTGGCATTGCGTGCCAATTAATTTGTAGTTCTTTGAACTTGGAGTCCTAAGACAATAACAGCTCCAGCATATAATGGCACTTGAGACTCAGATAAACTGGTCAGTTTCCTCCTCTATTACATAAAAGAGATGATAATATATGTCTCACAAGACTGGTCCCCTGATGCCACTTGAGATAGTACATGAGAAAGATCTTAATCACCTCAAAAGGACCATAAATATGAGATATCTCATTATGTGGTATTTTGTACAGTGAGATATTTAGCTAAGAATATCAGTAACGAGATAGGGAGTCTGTCCTATAACACCAGGATTCAAGTGAAATATGAGACATGATTCCATTTGTTTTCTGGTTTGCAGCCTATGTAGAAGGTGAATCTTCGGGGTCTGTTAGTGTCCAGAGATGAGTCACAGTGAAATCAGTGAATTTGACACAATTAAATGTGGTGGAATGAGCACTGACCTAGAATCTGGAAATCCAGGTTTCAGTTCAGAATCTATGGCAACTTTTTGAGGATAAGAGGAGGAGCATCTATGGGACTTAGGGCATAACATATCTATGTTTATCGGTCTTGCATAGCCATCACCTACAATAGTGTCTTGCATGGGTCAGCTGAATGAACAAGTGAAACATTTTTTTTACAGTTTGTTTTCCCTCCGTAAAATAGTGATTATAATGGCTACCTCTTGGAATTACTTGGATATATAAGAAAGGCCTCACCTAGGACATAGTGGTTACTTAACATAGAGTACTTCCCTCCCTGAACTGCTAATAAGAATCTCATATCTGTATCCTAGGTGGATTTAATATGACTTCTTTTTCTACAAGTTAGAGTTCAATCATATGTCCATAAAATAAAGTGCTCTTCCAACTCCAAAAAGCTATGTCTTAAATTCCCTTCTTGTTCTTCACCGGAATTAATTACAACAAACAAAAGAAAATGAACAGATTCTGCTGGCAAAACTCAAAATCCAAAGGAGACACATGTATAACTATTTCCCAATCTTCAAAGACTTCAAAGTCCACCAGCTCAGATGCCTCATAAAAAGTAGCAAGATAGGAGACAGAAACTGAAAATGTCCAAGGACCTCCAACAAGCCTGAGACTCTGTGGTGGCAGGCACCAAGTCCCCACTTTTCACTAGATAATCACAGAGGGAAATGGTTGAGAAATGAATTATCTCTTGATACATAATAAGTTTTTGGTGATAACTTCAGGGCCAGCCTATGATGAGCTATGATTTCTGTATATCACGTAGAGATTTAACCCACTTAGTAGGGGTTAATGAAGTAAGACTCAGCTCTTACCCTGAGGATATGAAAGTCTGTGGGGGTCTGGAAGGCACTAATGACAGCATCACCTGGGAAACATGGGGATAGAGATGTATACAATGTTCAGTGATGGCAACAAAAAGAGTGTGGGGAAAAAACCTACCCAAAGATAGGCCATCTTGAAGACATATATCTTCAGTGGAGTCTTAACAACAAGAGTCTTTGTTCAGCAATTTCTTCCTGTTGCCAGATCTGTGGCTGTGAAATCATGCACACAGATTGTTCACAGAGTTGCTATAGGAACATGTGCATAAAGTTGATCTTAAGGGATAATGAATAGTTAAGAATAATAGTTTGAATGTGGGTGTTTGCTTTCCTGTGGAACATAGGCAGCTACATTTACCCATGATTATGTTCAGGTTTACATACAAGAAAAAAGAAAAAAAAAAAAGCAGGTGAGAGAATAAAGCCCTTCTCTATCTTGATTGCAGTGTGGCTGTGACGTTGCACTCAGTGCCAAGAAGCACACAGCTTGGTGGCCCACTTCTGTCTTCTCCATTTCTATCTTTCACAGGCCAGTTTCACTGGCACTGAGGAATTTCTTCCTGGCAAAATGAATTTGCTTGGGCACATCTGCTCCAAAGCTGATAATATGTCTTGGAAATCAAGTTGATCATGCCATAATAATTTTACATATTTTAAGAGTATGGGTGATATTTCGATACAGGTATACAAGGTGAAATGGTCAAATCAAGGTAATTCACATACCTACACTCAAATTGAAATTTAAGTTAAAGTCCTCCAAAACTTGTTCACCCACCACTGTGAACACTTTGGTGTTATTTCTTTCCAGGCTTTCTTCTATTCAAAATGTTAGATTACCCCCATAATATAAATCATATTTGGCAAAATTGGGATTTTGCTGTTCATATATTGTTGTAGCTGCCTTTTTTCTTTAATAAATAATGGGCATCTGCCTGGATAAATAAATAGAATTTACAAGCCCATTAAAAAAAAATCAAGGTAATTGGGATATCCATCACCTCAAACCCTTATCTTTTCTTTGTGTAGGGAATATTAAAATTCTTCTCTTCTAGCTATTTTGAAATATACAATAAATTATTGTTAATTCTAATTTCCCTACTGTACTCTTGAATAACAGAACCTACTTCTTCTATCTAACCGTATTTTTGTACCCATTAACCAACTTCTCTTCAAAGGCAGTATCTACACTTACAGTTTTAATGAATGTTTATCTGTGTGTGCATATGTGCCATTTTATAAGTACCTACTATGTACCTGGTACATATATTATGGTATAAGCTAATCTTAAATATTGAATGAAGATTAAATATATTATTATATTTAAAGTAAATGATTAGGCAGTTAAGTATGTAAATTCATGTCTATCTGACTTAAGCACTTGTGTCATTTCAATTTAACCATTTATAAGGTTCTTACCCTCAGAAAGGAGGGGAATGGATATTTCAGGATGAGTATAGAATCTTAAAACAATAGGGTTAAAAGTTCCCTTGAAGCACATTTATTCACTTCGCAGGCATTTAGTGAGCTCTGTAGCATGGGCTGGGCAACGACTAGACTCTGGGGACAGTGACATAAAATGTCTCCCTCTGTCCATCATCATTCACTTGTGTCTTCACATCATACTATTAGCTGCTAGAGGCAGTGAGGCTCAAGGCTGAGACATAGGATGGATGCTTGACATTGCAGGGGACACCTATCTAAGGCTGAAGTGGAATCCCAGAGAGGAAGGAGATCAGGGAAGGCTTTTCGGAATAAGTATTTATTTTTACCATTCACCCCACTTCCTTTAATGGCTCCAGGTCAACCCATAAATGTATTTCAAGATTCAATCACAGGCAGAGCAAACAGTATGTGCAAGTGCAGGAAGACACCAGATGCTTACTCAGCTATGAACTGGGATCTTCTAAGCCTTGAGATCTAGCTAAGATTGGCATAAATGCCCTTTTCATTCTTTGTAGAAATGTGAAGCCCTGCTTAAGAAGTATATGAATCCCCAACATAAGTATCCTCTCATAACTATCTCTGGTTCAGAGTGCAGGGCAGGAATTCAGAAGCAGCAGAAAAACTGACTTCACTTAATATCTTGCTGAGCCATGTTAAAGTCAGTGAGAAAAGGAAAATCATTAGTACTGATCCTGTTTTTATTTTAAAATTTGATTTTTATTATGAATTGCTTGCATTAACGTCATTTTTTAAATATTGCATTCATTTTGATTACTGACATTGTTTGGTGCCGCCTTAAATTTTGCTCTCAGTGCAAGGGCCTCATGTGTCTCACCCTGTTCTTCTTCCTGAGCCTTCACTATATTCTGGGTTGCGCAGTGTAGGGTCCCTGAGCTCAAACCTAGGCTCTGCCTCTTACTAGCTGGGAAACAACTTACATGTGACCAAACCTCAGTGTGTCTCAGTTTTGTCATCTATAAAATGGAGATAATGACAGCACCATATTTTTCAGTTGTGAGGTTTAACTGAGTCCATACATGGAATGTGGTAGGAGAGCACCAAACACCTAGAAAGCACAGTTGTCAGTTATTATGAAGGCACCTAAATAAATATGAGCAATCATTGCTCTTTGGTCCACCCCTCCCACTATCGCAACAACCAAGACAAGCCAAAACTTTGGCTTTGTATGTAAAGCAAAGCTTGTGCCTGAATATTTGGGAGTAACGCTGAATGGAAATATGGTCTACACCTGAAACAACTTAAATCACCCAACAGACACATGCATTCCTTGTGACTACTTCCCACGCGGCTCTGCCCCTCAGTAAGAGCCATACTCAGCTTCCTGATATACACAGGCTCCCCTTTTCTCCCTTCACAAGGTATCCTTCTTGTCCTCTTGCCCCTGTGTTATCCAAATTCGTCTCCGTATTACACAGAACACTTTGATTTTCTCTAGCCCTTTCTTCAAAAATCAGTTTCAGGCCTGCGTTCATAGCCAAACTCACCGAGATTCACAGTAGAGAAAAGGAATTTCCATGTAACATGATCTAGGGAACTACAGTTATAAACCATCTAAGAGCATAAAATAATTGAGGAACATAAGATATTTGATGTGGTTGGGGCCCAAAGATGTCATAGTGGAATTTCCCTTTGGGACGTTTGGACATGTATTTGTGACACTGACAGTTTACAATTGAATTGGTATTTGGGCATATTATAAACTAATTTTGAACTCTCATTGAGGGTATATTAGAAAGTGTGATAGTGTGATAGTCTCACTTGTGAGAGTGAGGATTCTGGCGTAGCCCCTCCCTCATCCACCCTGTACCAATCCTCTGTTATTATACACCTGTGCATGGCTGTGTATCTTCTTCCCAGTGTGTTCTCCTTTGTCACTTCAGCACCTATCCTTGTGGAAGCAGGAAGTTATGAGACAGGAGCAGCAGGCAAAAGAAAGGAAAACAGTCACTATCGGGCAACCATGATAGACTATTTTCTTACTTCTGAACTGTAGGCACCATCAGGACAAGGACTGTGTCTCTCTTGGTCATTATTTTATCCATCCCAAATATATAGCACCAACCCTGGTTCAGAGTAGATATCCAAGAGACATTCTGTTGATTGATTATTGCTAGAGCAACCGATTAAAAGATGAGCAGAAACTAAAGATGGTATCTCATGAGTGTGAAGTCATATGAGTTTCTCCCTCTGCAGCCATCACAGGGAGGAGTAAATACAAAGCACTATTTTAACTTTCCAGGAAGATTCATTCTTCTCCAGGTGACATAAGTTAGAAACACAACCAGCAGAGAAAACGCGAAGGGGAGAGTAACATACTAGCCAAGACCCAGAACACTTACATCCTGGAGTTGAACCACACAGTTTTAAGCATTGTGTCTATTTTTCCATTTGTCTGTCTGTCTAAATGTGTGTGTGTATATAGCCTCCTATGTTCTAGGTAGAGCATCTGTCATCCATCAATACAGATTTACCAGATACCAACTAAGATAAACATTAAAAAATGGCGACTTACAGCTTTGAAGCATTTAACATTTGAAATGTCCATCAGTGTTCACTATTTTACATGCCCTTCTCAGGAGCTCTAAAGGAATTATAGGGCAAACATAATTATTACCATTTTGGAGTTGAGACAACAGAGGATTAAAGAAGTTAGATGACTTTCCCAGCTACCCAGCTATTAAATGACAGTGTACCCAGTGAGTTAAGTTTGGTCATTGTCGTTTGCATTGTTTTATTTTTCCCCCTTTTTTTGTATATAGGTGAGGAAACTACAGGGCAAAGTTTTCATGACTTACCCACATGCATACAGGTCCAAGATGCACTAGCACAGTCAGCCAGTTTTTTCTTTCTAATGCTCATGCCGTCTTCTCTCTCCTCATTCCTTACTCCCTGCTTCTATCCTGGTGGTGCACTCTGCCTAGAAAGACCTCCTCTCCCCAGCTGGTCTACCTTTAGGGTATAAATTAAATGACTCTCCAGAAAAAAAATGTTCCTTATTCTCTGAACCTCAAGGAACATCCTTCCTGTGCCTGTTTTCTCTCCTTTGCATTGTTTCATGTTGCCTCGGCCTTTCAATCAGAAGCTCCCTGAGGGCAAGTGCAATATCTCGCCCATCTCTGCATGATGCAGGACAATTCTGAGACTTGTCAGGCATGTGGCAGGAGGAACTGGACATGAAGTAAGAGTATGTATGGCAGTGTATGCTGAAAATAGTAAACGACACTATGTAGGTCCAATTTGTGTATTTATTTCTACTTTACGCCTTTGCCTTTATTGAAATAGACTTACACAGTTTGTTTCTCATACGTTAGGTAGGTGTTTTAGTCCATTTTCACACTGCTGATAAAGACATACATGAGACGGTGATTTATTATCAAGAAAAAGAGGTTTAATGGACTAACAGTTCCACATAGCTGGGGAGGCCTCACAATCATGGCGGAAGGGCGAAAGGCACATGTTACGTGGTGACAGACAAGAGAAAATGAGAACCAAGAGAAAGGGGAAACCCTTTATAAAACCATCAGATCTCATGAGACTTATTCACTACCATGAGAACGGTATGGGGGAAACACTCCCATGATTCAATTATCTCCAACCAGGTCCCTCACACAATACGTGAGAATTATGGGAGCTACAATTCAAGATGAGATTTGGGTAGGGACACAGCCAAACCATATCAGTAGGAGAATTGTATTTTTGAGAGTTCCAAGTTAATGGATGATGTACTTGAAGGATGCATTTTGTCATGTATTTAATTATTCACTTATTCATTCAGAAGAAGAGGTCTGAAAGCTAAGAGCTGTCCATATGCAGCACTCCCAGCAGCTGGGGGAATAAATCTCTTAGTCCCAAAGGGGACTAAGCACATCACAGTACAGTATCCACTATGGTCTTGGCATAATGTTTGGATTCTATCCCAAGGGCAATGGGGTCTCCACTGGAGTGAGAGTAGTGTCTGCAGTTTACCCTTCACTCCATGTAAGCTCCTGTTTCTGCTGAAGTCATTCTGCACCCTTAGTGCAGACCCAGGTTATCAGAAACCCCAATGATGGGAACCACCTGCTGTCTCTCTACCTCCACCGAGGCTTCCGCTTCTACCAGCAAAACCCCGGTAACAACATTCCCATTCCCCATCCCTCTCATACTAAGTCCTCCAGCCCCAGGAGGCCTGTGCAACCCCACTGAGTAAGCCCTCCCCGCACCCCTAGCAAAGCTCCCGACCTCCCACTCCAACCGTCCCTCAGGAGGCCCATTCTTCTCTACTTAAGGGTCGAAATCATGCTAGAAAGTTTAAACATGACTCCCTGTATTCTCCCACAGCTTCAACACACCCAAGGCAAAAATCCTACATTCTGATCCAATGCTTTAATTTTTTTACATGAAAAATAGCCCTGACATGCTCAGCGGTTGAGGGTTGGGCAAGCTTCCAGAGTCAGCTGCCACGAGGCCCCCTTCGCTGTGGCTTCACTTCCAGCTATAGCAAAGGTCTGCCTCTGAAGCTTGAAACACAGGCTCCCAGGTGAGCGCTTCCTGCTGGCTTCCAGCATCTGCTTTTCATCTGCCTATAAGTAGGTTTCACGTTGCTGTTTATAGTTCTTGCTACAAGGACAGTTTCTGGGCAAGGAAGCAGAAGCCTGCGGTGCTTGGGAGAAGGCAGAAGCGTGATGATGGAAGAGGAAGAACAATAGTAACCACTCACACTAGTGCAGCCCTTCCTAGTCTGCATCTCCAGTCTGGTGATGTGAACTAATAGCCTGGCCATAGGATTCACATTTTATTAAGGAGGTGGAAGTGAAGAATGTGCAGTTTCCTTAATGGTGCATAGCAGTTAGCAATAGAGGAAGAATTATAATACACAAGGTGTGTGAGTGTGTATATGTGTGTGTGTGACACAGAGAGAGAGAGACACTTTTAAGACCTCTTCAAAAATGTTAGTCCAGGCCGGGCACGGTGGCTCATGCCTGTAATCCCAGCACTCTGGGAGGCGGATGTGGGAGGATCGCCTGAGGTCAGGAGTTCGAGACCAGCCTGGCCAAAATGGCGAAACCCCACCTCTACTAAAAATACAAAAGTTAGCTGGGCGTGGTGGTGCATGCCTGTAATCCCAGCTACTTGGGAAGCTAAGGCAGGAGAATCGCTTGAACTCGGGAGGCTAAGTTTGCAGTGCGCTGAGATCATGCCCCTGCACTCCAGCCTGGTGACAGAGCGAGACTCTGCCTCAAAAAAAAAAAAATAGAGACAAAAAAAAATGTTAGTCCATTGTCCTCCTCCATGCAACAATGCCCCAAATAACCTCTTTGGCAGAGACTTCAGAAACAAGAAGCGTACTCATTGTCTTGAAAGTTAGATTGTACTGCTATTGATTCAAATGACTGCAGATCAATGATCCATCATCAAACTGAAAATGAAAGATAGTGTGGTCTAGGGAAACGGAGCCCAGACATTAGAAACTGGGCACCTCTGGAGTTGAGTCTCAGTTATATTCCACTTTGTGTGCGTCATGGAAGAAATAATTTCACATTGCAATGCCTCCAGTGTTTCACCAGTGTAGTAATTTCTTTCATGAGAGAGTATTTGTCAGGCACTCAGAGCAGCACCATCCAACAGAACTTTCTGTGATGATGGAAGTGTTCTAAATCTGCACTGTCCAATATGGTAGCCGTTTGCAACATGTGGCTACTGAGAACTTAAAATGCAACTAGTACAACTGACGAACCTAATTTTTATTCATTTTTAAATGTTTCATTAATTTTAATTTATATTTAAGTAGCCACATGAACGCATGGCTACCATATTGGAGAGTAAATATCTAGAAACTGCTAATTCATGATCTTATTTGTTCTCCATGACTTTTATAAAGCCCAAAGTCTTTTCGTTTTATGGATGAGGAAACTGAGGCCCACAGGAAATCCCATTAGGCTCTCATAGGGGTATCTCATGCCGTTAGTTGGTTCCCAAGCTGAGAGCCATAGGCAGCCCCCTCTCACCCAGCCCAGCGGGATACATGCAAGTCCTAAAGCCAGTTGATCATCGCCTGAGCAGAGAAAGCGCTTTGCACAATGAGCCAAAGCCCCTGACAAAGCGTTACTCATTGAGTCAGTGCGGAGGCATCCTGTCTAAACCATTTCCGTCACCAGCAGAAGAGACTGGCTGGGTGAAAGACTCAGAGCCATTCCGTCAGTTTCATGCAGCCTCCCTCAGCAGTGCAAGAAAGGGCCTGAAACTTGATGTTAGACTCTTTTTGTATTGTCCAGAAATGTCTCTAACTCGCCAGGTAAAGAATATTCTGAAACGCCCACTTCAGTACAATGATTTGAGGCCTTAAAAGATGTCTTCTGGAAGACATCTGTAGGAGCCGAAGTGTGTCCCACAAACATGCATATGCTGAAGCCCTAACCTCCAGCATCGCAGAACGTGACTGCGTTTGGAGACAGAGGTAACTAATTTCAGGTGAGACCATTAAGCTGGTCTCTAAGCCAATGTGACGGATGTCCTGATGAAGAAATTTGGGCACAGATGTTCAGAGGGGACCATTAAAAACACAGAGATAAGACAGCCAGCTACAAGCCAAAGAGAATGGCCTCGGGAAAAACCTTGATCCCAGATTTCTGGCCTCCAGAATTGTAAGATAACAAATATCTGTTGTTTAAGCTACCCAGTCTGTGGTTCTCTCCTATGGTAAGTTCAAGCAAACTAATACAGTATTTATTTCATAAATCTCTCCAAATGATTCTAGCAGGAAGCACAGGTGGGCAACTCTAGCTTTAATTCATCAAAGAGTGACAATCATAGTAACACCACTGTCAACAGCAACAACCACCACAAAAAAAATGAAAGCATTACAGATTTTCACAATTAATATACCACTGTGACACACATTTTCAAGTTCACAGAGTCTATATTTAATAAAGCTGAATCACAAATACTAGTTCCTAGACTCCTCAATCCTGGGCAAATTCCATGTCATCATTTCATATATCTGCTTTTCACCAAAGCCGTCTATGATTCAGGGTGACCACATTCCCCAATTTTCCTAAGACTGTTCATGTTCATGCTGTTTTCCCAGAGTAATTATTAGTAGTACCCTCTTTCACTCTCAAAAGCATCTGGACATACACCATTTATTACACAGGCCTCCTACATGTAAGCTACATTTAATAGTGAGAGTTTTCCCAGGGTGGTTTCAAATCCTCACTAGAGTATAGTGGCTATGGATATGGTAAGGAAATGTCTCTCTGCAGTCGGTGTTCTCACAGGCACCCCTGAGGGTGCAGACACAGGCTGAATGTCAGGCCGTGGTGTAGAAAACATGGTACAGTTTGGGGCTACATTCAGGAGACCAGTGCCTTGGTTTGGACCTGCCACTGGCTTGCAGTGAGAGCATAGTTAAAATGAGAGAATTAAACTAGACGACCCTGTGCTCACTCCAGCTTCATTTTTCTGGTTAATTCAATAATCACCTAATGTGTTTCAGGGACCCTTTAAGAAAGTAGGCAACAAAAGAGGAATGACGGGCCGGGCGCGGTGGCTCGCGCCTGTAATCCCAGCGCTTTGGGAGGCTGAGGCAGGCAGATCACGAGCTCAGGAGATTGAGACCATCCTGGCTAACATGGTGAAACCCCGTCTCTACTAAAAATACAAAAAAAAAAAAAAAATTAGCCGGGCATGGTGGTGGGCGCCTGTAGTCCCAGCTACTCAGGAGGCTGAGGCAGGAGAATGGCGTGAACTCAGGACACGGAGCTTGCAGTGAGCCAAGGTCGTGCCACTGCACTCCAGCCTGGGTGACAGAGAGAGACTCCGTCTCAAAATAAAAAAAAAAGGAATGATGGGCATGTTGCAGGAGTTGGGAGTCTTCTGGAGACGTAGGACATATGTGTGATTCTAATGTTTTGCTCCAAAACATCTGACGTATGTATTAGTTAATTTGTGACAGTAAGAAACAACCCTGGCAAAAAAAAAAAAAACAACTTTTTTTATTGTTGCTTACCACATAAAGGTCTATTTTTTGTTTTCACAAAGTTTTTTGCGAGTACAGCAATTCTCCAGGGCAGATATCTTCCAAGCAGTGATACAACGGTTCCAATCTTGTAGCTTCCCCATCTGGAACAGGCATCTGAGGCTGGAGATAGAGAGCTGGGGGTTGGTGGGTACAATACACTCCCTTCTGCTCAAGCCCCAATGTCTGGAACTAGTTGCATGGCCTTCCCCGAGGCTGGGAAATGTGGAAAAGTACATGGGTCCTCAGTAAGCAATAAATGTCTTTTATGAGCAACCTCGCAGAATCCAGAGAATGATAGAAACACGTTTATTTGCTCTTTCCATGCCCTTCTTAGCAGCCTCTGCAGTCTACCTGCAATGGGCACTTGGGAGGCCCTGCTCCACATTGCAACACCTGTGTGCATACAGCCATAGTGCCCAGCCCCTGGGGTTTCACCGTGGGGGAAATATTTCTCTCCTCAGAGTCACAAGTGTACTTGGAGTACAAAGAATGAGAGGGAGGCGGGTATTTACAGTACAGAGATATATTGGCATGATAGATGCTCTACTCTGAAGAACTGGGAAGACTTAAAAGACCTCCCCTACAAAAGCTTTGGTGGGAAGGACGAAGTGGGTGAACAGTGATCAGACAGCACCTTTACCAGGTAACCTCCATCCTTCGAAATTCAGTTGCAATCAAGTGTTTCAACCTCACAGATACAACGTCCTGCCTGCACACCCTATTTCCAGACATACCCCCAAGTGCATGGTACGAGAGCCCTCTCCATGCCTTGGTGTGCTGCTGTTCCTTCTGCTATGCCCTCCTCTCCTCCCCTCTGTCCAAGACCACTCAGGCCTCATGATTCATTTAGGTTCCATTTGCTTGAATGTTTTCCTAGGATTGCCGTAACAAATGGCCACAAACTGGGTGGCCTAAAACAACAGAAATGTATTTTCTCACAAATCTGGAGGCCAGAAGTCTGAAGTCAAGGTTGTGAGCAGGGCCATGTGCTCTCTCGTATCTTCCCGTGTTTGCTGGCCATCCTTGGCATTCCTCCCCTTGCAGCTGCATCACTCCAATCTCTGCCGCGATCGTTACATGGTCATCTTATCTCTCTGTGTCTTCACGTGTGTTCCCAGCTCTGTGTATGGTTCTCTCTGTGTCTGTTCTCCTCTTATAAACATACAAGTCATATTGGATTAAAGACCCACCCTACTCCAAGATGAATGGAACTTACATCTTAATTACTTCTACAAAGATCCTATTTCCAAATAAATTCACATTCACAATACCAGGGGTTAGGACCCCCAACACATCATTTTGGAAGATACCACTCAACCTTGACAGTGCTTCAGAAGTCTACCCAGCTCCCCTCAAGCAGAATTCTTCCCTCCACCTCTTGTCCTCATTAATCATAGACCATCTATTTTGAGTATAGTGTTTGTTCCACGGCAGGAGTTAATGGTTTGCACATCTCTCTTTCCCATTTTGTGAGAAAAGCAAATTGCAGAGAATGCATCTTACGTACCATTTGCATCTCTCTAGCAGCATTCCTCACGATGCCTGATGCTGTGCAGAGGAGCCTAGTCAAGAAGGAACATGGATTTTGGAGACAGGCATTCCTCTCAACCCTAAACCTGCCATCTCCTAGTCATGTAACTTTGGACAAGATATTTAACCTATAAGCTCTTTCACGTCTTCATCTTTGAGATGGAATAATAACCCAATCCAACCCATTTAATTCATGAGAGGAATGCATTAGCTTGGAAAACTGAAACAGTCTAGAACGTATCTAGATTCAGACAGCGCAAAATGCAAAGTTTTAAAGGACATCAGCAGGTACCTCTCTCTCGCTCTCTTCCATTTTTTTGCTGATACTCTGCAGCATCAGCTTTATTTTCAGACAGTTGCTTTCCACATCCAGCACAGATGGTGGACAGTATCTAAGTATATATCATTGGGAGAATATACTATCCCGAGGAGAGGAAAGGTCTCCTCTCTCTTGGCCAGAGCACATACTGTACAGCTAAATTCCGGCCAAGAGATTAGTGTCAGAGGTGGACAGGGTCGATCAGTCTCTGCCGTAGGAAATGGAGCAATCTGATTACCCAGGCAGGATCTCCTGACTCTTCACTGTCAGGAGCCGCAGATCGTGTGACTGGAGCCCTACCAGTTGAGGAGGTTGCTGGTCACAACAAGGCAGTCAAAATGAGCAACATGTGTCTAATACAGAATGTCAGAAACTCAGGAAAAGAAGAAAGCTTCATAAACCTGTTGTAGCATCCCACTTCTCTCACTAAATTCTTGTCAAAATACTGAATGCCTAAATAGGTAAATTCATATAGCACTTCACCAGTTAGTAAAAATGTCATCCATCTAGAAACCAGGTTAGAAGATGCTTCATAAGATTCTTCTCTCTTTTGAAAGGGGAAATAGGCAAAGGGCTGTTATAATGGGAAAAGCCCTAGGCCTGGAATCAGGAGGGCAGGATGCCCACCTGTTCTTCAACGAAGGAGCCGTTCAAGGAGGAGAGGCCTTTCCTCCCTCTGGGCCTCAGTTTCTGCCCAGAAGTCCCAGTCCCACTCCAACGGCTCATTTTACCAAAGATTTTTTTTCCAGTAGTGATATTCTCAGATCCTTCCTCATCTCTAATGACTTTTACTAATATGAATGAACCTGAAGGGAAAAGTCAAATTGTTCTCCAGGAGGTTTGCATAGGAAGGAAGCAAAAAAGCTTCAGAAGGCTGAGCAGTGACAGGTATTTCAAAAAACCAAAGTTAGACTGGGAAAGCTGGAAACACAGAGGTGCCGCTGAGGAGCAGTAGGGCAACTGAAAGTACTTACAGTAATTAGCACTGAAAATTCACCATCTTTTGGAGCACAGCGTAAGTCCAGTAGGCAGAATCCAGGCTGCTGGGTTCTTTGCTCTTCCTTAGATCAAATGTGGAGAGGTAGAAAGCATGAAGCTTGAGTTGCAAGGGAAATGACAGGCAAATGAAGTGAAGAGAACTAATTAACTTCAGCCTCATTCCCCAGATTACAAAGGACCGAGCACACACAGCAAGCTGGATGGGAAGCTGGGAAACAGTGGGGTCTCCAGGCCCGCCCACTGACTCGGTGCTAGTGTGGGGGATACCTCCCAAAATGACCACCCAGGCGTCTCCTTTTATATTCAAAGCTTCCTTTGGAAAAAGGCCACTTTTTCAGGGCAAATATTTAACCTTCCTCCCGTAGCCTCTATTCTGTGCCCCTTCTCATGGGCCTTACTAATGACCCTAATGGCCTCTGTTTCTCTTCTCTGAGCTCTGGCACCTTAAAAATGCAAGTATTGTCCAAGGGGAGTGACTTCCACAGGATGACGAAGGGAAGGGCTCAGGGTGAGCCCACCAGTCTGCACCCACCTCTACCTGTGTGATCTTATACAGGGGAATTAACTGTGCTGAATTGCATTTTCCTTGTCTATAAAATGGGAGCTCTAATTCTGACCTCACCAGTTGGCCTAAGTATTAATGGGAACTCAGTGCATAGCTATTATCATTATGTAACTGAGCACCCAACATTGTTTAACCTTTTCCACTACAACCAACCTCAAAGGGCTGATACAGGGAACAATGAAATATTGTATGTGAAAGTGCATAACAATATCTACCACTGATTATGGCAATAGTATGATTGCCAATTCTATTACCATTGTGAGTGATGGATTCTGTCTGTTTCTGTGTACACAACCCAATTACATTCCTACTGTTTGGTATGGTATGGTGCAGTGATTAATGAGTGAAGTACAAGGATGACAGAATTTCTGCTCTTTGAAGACCTTGCAGATAGACACTACGAGTGTTGTTTCTAGGTTCAGATGTTCCTGCATTAGGTACGGGTCTCTGTCAAATAGATTATCTCGTTTTCTTCACCTGCAAACCGTGATCACAATCAAATTCACCATATAGGGAATGAGAATCAAATGAGAGAATGTAGAGGAAGTGTTAATCTATCATCTGGCACAGAGTAAGTGCTCAATAAATGTGTCCTTGCATCAGATACTCTGGGAAAGCTGCAGCCCATCAGTCGCAACAAAGCTGATGAAGATGGAAACACATGCACAAATAATAATGCTCTCAACTTGAGAGAATGCACATTCTCTAAACTTAAAAATGTTTAGCTTTGATTCTATAAGGGAAAGGAATTTCCAGATTTAAAATTCTTCCAGGCCAGGTGTAGTGGCTCATGCCTATAATCCCAGCACTTTGGGAGGCCAAGGCGAGCAGATCACCTGAGGTCAATAGTTCGAGACCAGCCTGACCAACCTGGCAAAACCCCATCTCCACTAAAAATACAAAAATTAGCCAACTGTGGTAGCACATGCCTGTAATCCCAGATACTCAGGGTGTTGAGACAGGAGAATCACTTGAACCCAGGAGGCAGAGGTTGCAGTGAGCCAAGATCATACTGCTGAACTCCAGCCTGGTTGACAGAGTGAGACTCTGTCTCAAAATAAAATAAAATGCTTCTGTTATGAGTTAGTTCGCAGCCTCATCTGCTTATTTGGGCCTAAGTTTGAGGTATTTTTAAATAGGATTTAGTTCCTAATACATGATGAACGCAAAAGTAGTGAAAGCATTGAAAGTTGTGCAAATGAAAATTGAGAATTTTTCTGTGAAAACTGAATAAAAATGACAAAGGTAACACGAGTGTGTGGCAGGATCTTTTCAATAGTAAGAACATTCTTGAAGACAAAGAGTAAGTCTGTTGTGTTTAAAAAGGGGGGCAATGTGCACCAGTGGCATTTAGCAAGAGATGAGCAAAAGTGAATGTCAGGCACTCGGCTAGACCTAGAGGTACAGTGATGCACAAAAAAAGACGACCCTGCCCTGTGGCATCGCAACGTAGTACAGGAAACAAATATTCCACAAATAGTCACACAAAGGCTGTAGATGCTAAATGAAAGTTGTATAGTCTGATACGTGTGGGACACTGGGCATGTTGCCTGGGCAGAATTAGAAGCCCTCCCCCTCTCCTGATGTATTCCTGTCGAATTCCTGCTAAGCGCTAATGACATCGTCTTCACATTTTGTGGGCTTGGGGATAGTAAAAGATGATGGTGGACACGGCAGAGGTCGGATGGAGAGAGGTGGAAAGACCCAAGACAGTTTGGAGGGAAAATCTCCAGGATTGGTTATGAACTGGTCCGGAGGCATGAGACGGTCAAGGACGAGGCCTGGACACTCATACTGTACAACTGGGGGAAAGAAGTTGCCATTCACTGAATCAAGGAAGTCTGGGAAGATGGAGTTTTGAATGTTAAGACTAACATTTTGGATATTTTAATTTTTACGTGCTTGTCAGGCATCCAATTAGAGATAGCAGGTGAACACCCTAGACAAAGGCTATTCATGCCTTCAGCCACCATGTTATACTGCAACTCAATCTGTAAATCAGGTAACGTGCGCCTTGAGCCTTCTATTTCAGAAACAAGGGTAGGTGTTTAAATAAAAAGACCTCAGAAAAAGACACATTTGAATCCTTACCCCGTTGTCTAATAGCTGTGTGGCATCTGAAGGACAATTGAGAAAATCCTTTTGCCTGTGTGAGCTTCACTAAAAATTAAAGCTAACTCCTATGTCACAGAGTTGCTTTGAGACTAAAAAGAACATTTTCTAGTTGGTAGACACCAAAATTGAAACATTTCCCCTTTCACTTGTTCATTTCCCTTTCTCTCCTCTATATCTCGGTTACTAGGCTAGAGTGAATTAATATTAGACATGGAATCGAAGATTACTGAAATTATTCTGTAATATTTAAAATTATCAGCTTTAACCCTAGTTCCTGACCATTGCATATACATGTCTAGATTGACTGATCAATCAATTGCCTATCCACCAAGGGTCCCCATCTTATTTTCACACAACGCAAAGATCTGAAAAACTTACAGCTGCCTGTAATTGTGATATTTCCTTCCCTGTCATTTCATTTCTTTCTTTCTTGGTCTGAGCATCTGGGGTAAAGGCAATATTCCCTCTCCCACCTGTCTCTGGTTTCCAGCCTTCTACTTACCGAGTGCCACCCATCCTAGAACAGAACATCATTAAATGACTTCCCACATAAAGCAGCTAGAGTACTCAGCCTTTATGAGAGAGGACACATGCTTAGACACATGAACGTGCTTTTCAACCAATATGCTCTGGGTAGCAGTCACTCAGACTGTGCTTAGAACCTGTAGAGCTCTTCGGGGCTGACCTCACCATATTTACCCAAAGACTGCTAGACCTCGGGAGGAGCAAGAGACACACAGAAGGCTGAAAGAGAAGCTTTCTTTAAGCTATGAGAGTGGATCCAGAAATGGCTGATTCCATAAAGCAGCACTGGCATTTGGTACCATTGATCTGTGGCAAAAAGTCAGGGAATCGCTTCCCTTTGTGTTTCTCCTTCATACAATCTGTAAATAATATCAGTACAGCCCTTCCTTATTTCTCCATCCATTTATTCATTCAGCAAATATGCCTGGAGATTAATGGCTTGATGTAATGAGAGAAACACCCTCAATCCTGCTTACCTGCTGTAAGCAGATAGGCATCACAACACCTATAGGGCAGTGGTGCCTAGCACAGTGACCAGGCTGTGGTAATGGCTTATTGTTATAATTGCTAAAGAGATGTACAAATTGATGAATAAATGAAAAGATGGACTAAAAGTAGGTGAATGAATGAATGAGAAAGAAGGATGCTCAGATGGTGTAGATAGGAAATGGGAAAGAGGTGGACTTGGAGAAAGGTATATAAGCCTTCCCTCCCCCTCTATAGTGCTACAATTAATTTTCTCGGCTCTTCCCCTCCTAGAATTCACAGCCTGTTTGGAGAGATAGTGGCTCCATAATTTCTGAATCCACAACACATAGCCCAGAGCTCAGTGTAGACTGAGAAGAAAGAGTGGAAAAAACTCTGAGCTTCTGGCTCATCAGGCACAAGTTGGAATCCTGGCTCTGCCTGTGAGAGCCTGGGCCAGTCCTTCGAGCTTGAGGAATCTCCATTTTCTTCCATGAGGAGGGTGATGAGAGCTTATCTTGCAGAATGGTCACAGAGTCCAATGGGTACAAATGTGTGTCATAGTAACTTGCCAATCATCATGTAGGCATGATGTTCAAAGAAATTAGCAGGCTCAGGAATAAACAGACAGACAACAAGCCAGATTCAATTCCAATCTACAATATTTCATCAGCGTCCACAAGACTGAGGAATCTTTGCAGACAATAATCCAATTTTCTGGCCAAGAGGAGCATAGTGAGGCTATTCTCTGTTTTATCCCTTTATTATTCTTAGTCTTGCAGGTATTCCTTGATCCCCAGGCCCTCAGAGGTTTTGCACTACCGTGATCCCCAAACACCAGGCATGACTTGGGATTGCCTGGCAGCATCAGAAGTCCTGGGTGAGGACTGAGGAGAGAGAAGAAATTTTCATTTTCAAAGATGTATAGGATATTTTTGAAGCCTTGAAAAAATGAATTTGCAGAGGTTCTAATTTTGGAAACCTTGAGAGAGACTGTGGCTGTTTATAAAAGAATTTCCCAGTGATTAGCCAGCACGGTGGCTAGCTACTGATATGCTCACTTTCACACTGCTTTCCCCCCGAACTTCACACTGCCTTCCCCCTGAACTCTACAGTTTGCAAGACGTTGTCTTGAAAACTAGTTGGGCTTGAGAGACATTGGCCTGGGTTCAGGGCTGACCTCACCATGTGGTCTCTTCATGAGTAAATGTGCAGTCTCCCCAAGGTTTGCTGAAACACTCAACCTTGTGCTGAGGTTTTCTTGATGTGGGCGTCCCCTCACAGATGCCTGGTGGGTGTTAGCACCTCCTCGCTCTGCCCCAGCTGTGCCCACTTCCGATCCCTAAGACATGTAAATATCAGGGTGTCTCATCTGTGAACACCCCATGGCCTTGACTCTCAGGCTGCCAGCATGTCTTGGGAAAGGGAGCCTGCCCTCCCTCTCTTCCTGGAAGCTCAGGCCAGGTCAGTGCCAAGAAAAGCCACTACTTGTTGAAGAAGGACCTTCACACAGCCTGTGAGGGTGGCAGGCATAGGTGTAAAGGAAAAATTTCTCCTTCATCCTCTGAAGTTTCACTGATAAATCAACTCATGAAAGGCAGATAAATTGGAGAAAACACATGCAAATTTATCTGACCATAGTTTGAGGTGACATGGGAGCCCTCAGAATGGAGACCCAACCCCTACATGGGGCACAGAAGCTTATAAACCATCTTGAGGTTACAGAAAGAATGGGGGCATGGGAGCTGGTCATACAGGTCATGGGAGGGGGAAGAAGAGGACTTCTGTTGAGGGACAGTAAATGGTTACTGGGGAGAATTTAATAGGCTTAAAGAACAGGCAATCATCTGGGACAAGCTCTGCTGGGTCTGTAGAGCAGACGATGGTTTGTGACAGAAGTCTGTCCAGGTGTGTTGACAGATCTTAGCCTTCCTTCCTGCAATATGGGTTCAGTTCACGAAAACTCAGAGAAAGGGCAGGAGGTGATTGTTTTCTTCGTTGGTAGGTCTGGACTTGAGGCAAACAGGGAACTTCAGAAAATCCTACGCTTTGAGAGATTGGGGAGGCCTGAAAGAGCTTAAAGCTCCTATTTCAGTTCGGCATGTACAAAGCATCATATTTTGGGGTATCAGTTTCTGAGCCCCAACGCAGGCATCACAGTCTTTACTGAAGAAGGAGGAGCAGAGGCCACTGTGCACAGTTCGTCCCAGGGAACGAGAAGTTGAGCCCATCTCTGTCTCCAAGGCCCCTCAGCCCGTCCAACTTTCATCTTCTGCTCTATTCTCAATGTGCTGGGCCACATTCTAGGTGCTGTCATAGTCTGGAGGGCAAAGGAGAAACAGACCCTGCCTTTGACAAAGTTAACATCAATGCAGACCAAAAAAAAGTAACTAATCTCATAAATGAATATTTGCAAACTACTATGAGTTGATTTCATCTGAGTTTTGAATGTAGCCTTGAGTTGAAATCTGAAGGACAATTAGCAAAGAGTGAAAAAAAACAAACAAGCCTCAACTAAGAGAACCACATGGAGAGAGACCTTGAATATGAAGGGAGAATGGCCCTTTTAAGGAAATGAAAGGCCAGTGAGGGAGCTTGTGTGAGGGAGAAACATCGAGATAAGCCTTCAAAGATTATTCAAGACCAG
Organism: Papio anubis; assembly: GCF_008728515.1. Classification (NCBI taxonomy): domain Eukaryota; kingdom Metazoa; phylum Chordata; class Mammalia; order Primates; family Cercopithecidae; genus Papio; species Papio anubis. The sequence goes on from NC_044978.1 coordinate 175,952,094, forward strand.
ACCATGTAGGTCCATGGGGCCACTGTCCCAAGAGCAAGAAGCTGTTACAGGTTTTTAGGCATGAGAGTAATACAAACAGATACACATTTTGAAAAGCTTCCATAGGCTGCTTTCTGGAAACAGATTGGAGGAGGCCAAGAGGGTTACATGAGATGCCAGTTAAAAGGCTGTTATCCAAGTGAGAGGTGGCGGTCTCACGTTCTGCTGACCCTCGTGTCCACGTCAGTCTCTCTAGCAGCAAAGCCTGAGACCTGGATTCTGGTGCAAGTGGATTATGGGGGGAGTGCTTGCAGCAGAACCCTGTGGGGGAGAGAAAGACAGAATGGGGAGGAAGCATTATGGGGAAGGCTGACCTAAGCCTGATTTCTCAGTGAGTTCTGGAGCTGAGCTATATCAGACTCTGTGCAACCCAGAGGTGAGGGGCTCAGGGCAGTCCGTAGCCCAGGATGCCTGTGGGAGTGAGGAATTCAACCTCTCAAACATCACCAACCCCTGTGCCTTCTGTCAGTCAAAGGCAATCCTCCCAAAAAGGATGAAAACAGGAGTAGTTAGCAATCACCCTGCAGCAGCAGAAGGAGGAGACAGAGAGAGTCTCTGCCTCTCTGACCTTGTCCCTCTGTCCCTCTCTGTGTCCATCCCTCTCTGTCTCTCTCTCCCTGGCCCTGACAGTATCCACTACAGCTCCAATCATGGTTCCAAGTGACAATGTTGTTTGGATCAATGAATCAGACCCAATGTAGTACTCTATGTTATTAAGTAGAAGCCAAAGCTGATGATATTAAATAAGTAACCATGCAGAAGCTTATGTGGCTAATGACTTTTTGAAGGTATTATTTCCTCCAAAAGCCAGAACAGAGGGAGAAAAGTGCAAGTTTGGGAGGGACAATTCTCATTTTGTTCAGGTTCTGAAGTCCTGGTGCAGGGCCAGGCTTTGAGGTGTGTGGGATATGCTTCCTATTCTGCATAAAGGTGGCAATTGTGTTCCAACACCTGGGACTGGGACACCTTCCAGCTCCACAGTCCTGTGGCTAGTCCTGGCCCTTAGGGAGGTGTCTGTAAAACTAACAGTTTTCATCAAGTAAAAGGAACCCATTCTCTGTGGATATCAAGTTTCCTGCCAACAGCTTCAAAGAAAAAGGAAAGTTTAAGTCTTTTGGAAAGACTTAAAGAGGAAGCTGCCCTGGACACCCCTTTGACCTCTGGCTGATGTAGTAAAGTGCTTGGGCGAAGTTTACAGAGCCTGGCTCTATCATGACAACCAGATTCTAGAGCTAGTCTATGGATGAAATGTGGCACAAAATCTCTCCCTGTTTTACAGGTGAAGAAACTGAGGCACGGAGAGGTTGAGCAGCCTGCTCAAAGAACACAAGGGTAGTGAGAGGCAGAACCAGGAGTAAAGTGTAAAGCACGTGGCATCACACTCCACATCAGACATGAAACCACACGTCCGCAACTGTGAATTGGGGAAATTGTTAAAACACATTATAACAGTGACATTACAAACTGTAATGCAGTCATGAAATATGACTTCATGGAGACACATCTCATATTCATATATCATAATGCATATATTTTACCAAAAAATTATTATTTACATATATGTGTGCCATAAACCAGAATAGATCAAGGTTTGTATTATACGATTTTTATTTTCCTATTTTTTTCTTATACTTTTCTCAATTTTCTCCAAGTGTTAATTTTGTGATAAAAATATTCTATAAATATAAACTTAAAAACTAAATTTCAAAAAAGAAAGGAAAGGGGAAAGTGAGCAGGGAGAAGATGACTTTCTCCAGTTGTCTTACAGGAAAGAAAGAATTTGGTGTGAATAAATGACATTCAAGAGCATCAGAGGAAAGGCAGATGGGTTGATGTCGGTCAACAAAATAAAAAGAAACAAGAGAAGGAGAGCATGAATGAGAAACAGAAAAGGGAGACAGCAACTGTCTGTCTAAAATCCAGGCAACCTGGAGATAAAAACTGGTCAGATCATTGCCCTCAGAGCAAACCTCACTTCAGAGATGCAGCAATGGGATGCAGGGTTCTGAAACCACTTCCTCAGCTCTGCGGGGACTGAGGCAGAGCTGTACTGGGCAGGCGGACACTGCACAGTAGACAAGGCATGAGCCCCAGCCAGGGAGACCTGGGTTTGCAGTCAGCACCACCCCCAACCAGTCAAAGTGCACGAGTGAAGATTCAGCCTCTACAGCTGAAAGGTGGGAATCATTTCCACACACAAATGCTTCTGTGAAGGTTCAATTTAAAAAACAGTTGAAATGAATGTGCCCAGTACAGAGAAGGTCATAATACATTGGCTTCCTTCTGTAGTCTAGAGAATTCCTTCCCTGTATGAGAACCCTCAGCCTGGAGCTACATTGGCCTCAGATGCATCAGTAGGAGTTTGATTGGTAACGGACCTGGTTTCTGCTTTCTGACTCTCTGTCTCTCCCTGTCTATCTCTGCCTCTGTCTCTGTCTCTCTGTCTCTCTGTGTCTCTCTCTGTTGCTCTGTCTCTGTCTTTCCGTCTCTGTCTCTGTCCCTCTCTGTCTCTCTTTATTTCCTGCTGTCTCTGTCTCTCTGCTTTTCCCTGTCTATCTCTGCCTGTCTTGTCTCCGTCACTCTGTCTCTCTGTCTTTCTGACCCTGTCTCTCTTTCTCTGTGTTTTAGTCTGTCTCTGCCTCTCTCTATCTCTGTGTCTCTCTGTCTTTCTGACTCTGTCTGTCTCTCTGAGCCTGTCTCTCTGTCTCTGTCTCCCTCTCACACACAAGCACATGCACCCGCACATGCCTGTAGTACAATAACCATCTGGCACTCTTCATTTCCAGAGTCTATTGATGATCTCACTGGGTCTAAGGGGACCAGTCCACTGGAAAGGGAGTAGCCCAGAAGGGCCAAGCTCAGGGCAGAGGCAGCGAGAAAAGCAAACACAAATTGTTGAAATAACCTCCCTGTAGTATCAGCCTGTCATGTTTGCCCCCTTTCTCTCCCTTTGTACACCGAACACCTTCCTCTGCAGAGTGGAGGACAGCTCTGCTTCAATTACATCGGTTAATGCTTCCCTGTCACAGCAATGCTCAAATCTTGCCAGCCATCCCTAGGGCCTGGTGGATTGGTCTGTTAAAATCCTGCCTGGCTTTATAGCACCATGGGCAAGAGATCTTCCTATCAAAGGCATCTCTGAGCTAATGCTACTGTGATCTTGGCGTGCCTGCAGCTTTGGGCATGAAAGATGGGTTCACATTCACAATACCATGATGGTTATTATTCTACTGCCCAGTAAAACTATGTAATTTGTCCTTGAAAACTACCAAGAAAGACATCCCAGACTCTTGTCTTACAGGAATTGAGAAAACGTTAAGTCCAACCTGAGTTTCCACCCATAAGTGTAGAGATGTTGGGCCGGTCATCTCCCTCTGTAAGTCTATTTCTCACAGTCATAACACAAAAAGTTTGGACAGAATCACCATTTCCCAAGGTGTGTTCCTCCAAATGCTAGTCATCAATGAATAAAATGAGTTGTTTCATAACCAAATACTATGGGAAGCAGCTCAAACTCTCTTGAGTTTCATGATGCTTGTTGGCATATTAAAGATCTTGAGAAGTCCTGCAGGAAGTATGCCTGTTGTATTTGCTATCAAATAAGTTAAAAAAAAAAAAAAAAAAAAACTGGCCAGGTGCAGTGGCTCACGCCTGTAATCCCAGCACTTTGGGAGGCCGAGGCAGGTAGATCACAAGGTCAGGAGATCGAGATCATCCTGGTTAACACGGTGAAACCCCGTCTCTATTAAAAATATAAAAAATTAGCCGGGCATGGTGGCAGGCGCCTGTAGTCACAGCTACTCGGGAGGCTGAGGCAGGAGAATGGCGTGAACCCGGGAGGCGGAGCTTGCAGTGAGCTGAGATCACACCACTGCAGCCCAGCCTGAGCAACAGAGCGAGCGAGAGTCCATCTCAAAAAAAAAACAAACAAAAAAAACTACTGGACACTAATCTTTGTGGAATATCTACTGTTTAATATGGCTTGAGGTTATCTTGTTTATCTTTATGGAATATCTACTGTTTAACATGATTTGAGGTGAGGGTTCAGCAAAGCACACTAGTGCTTACCTGTTCCAGCATCTGCATTCCTCCAGCTGACATGCTCTGGATTGTTTAGATTGTGTAAACCTAAACCACTCAGGCTATTTGCTTTTGCATCTAAAGATGGGGAAACTAAAAAGTGTTCTTTTCAGAAAATTCTAGGTTGTTGCAATGACTGGGACACCATCATTTCACAGGAATGTATGCTTTAGACACATCTCAACGTTTTACATTAAACACGTACCTTGCTACATGTAACATTTAACGTGTTTTCTTCCTTTCTTCACTTGTCTACATTTGTTATCTTCCTTCAATCATGCACATTTCTTATCCTTCAAGAAAAGACATCACTGTCCTGACTCGGAGTTCCATGGAAGGTTTTCTAGCGTTGGCTTCTCCTTCTGTAGCAACTGTATTTTTCATTATCTGAGCACTTTTCACACTGAACTGAAATTGCTTATTTGCCTATTTCCCTTCTAAACGAGGAATCCCTACAGGTCAGGACACAAACTTTTAAGCATTTTATCACCTGTATGGTTAACACTTAATATGTAAAACTTACTTTAGATATTGTTTATATATCTCATTCATTTAAATATTATGTCAAGCACCATCTTATTTAATCCTCTCAATTATCCAATGAAGTAGAAGTTGGCCCTTCACCTGATTTATTGATGAGGAATTGGAAACTTAGAAACATGTACTGGCATTCCCTAAGCTTTAGAGGCTACATAACTGCAAGGTTAGGGGCTGAAATTTGAACCCAGACACAGTCAGATTCCAGAACTCTTACTCTGGCCACCGTATTATATTACCCAGAGGCACTGAGGAGATGCTCAACAAAAATTTGTTGAAAGAGAAATGTATGAGACTTTATTAAAAGAGCATCCTATAAGACGGCTGCTTCTCTGATTTTACATACTCTAAATCTTGGAGTGAATGGTCCATGAACCCTCTCCAACCCAGGTATCCATCTCGAAAAACCTAGAGAGGGATTTGTTAAGTCAGGAGTTCATGAAGCTGAGCAATGACTTAACTGAGTAATGAGAGACTCATTTTCTGGAATAAGAACTGTAGGTAATGTGGATTTTTAATTCATATTTAACAGCTTTATCGAGGTATAATTTACTGCTATGGACTGAATATTATTGTTTCACCCAAATTGACATATCAAAGCCCTAGTTAATCCTCAATGCAATAGTATTTAGGGGTGGGGCCTTTGGGACATAAATGCGGTCATGGGGATGAGGTCGTGGGGATGAAACCTCTATGAAGAAATCAGTGCCCTTGTAAGGGATGAAGGGACCAGAGCTCCCTCTCTCCACCAAGTGAGGACACAGTAAGGAAGCAGTGTTTGTAAGCCAGGAAGGGAGCCCTCATCAAGAACTTGACCATGCTGGCACCCTGATCTTGGACTTCCAGCCACCAGAACTGTGAGAAATAAATGTTTATTATTCAAACCACCAAGTCCATGCTATTCGGTTATAGCAGCCCAAGCTGACTGAGACATTTTCATAATAAAAATCATTGTTATGTACTCAAAATGGGCGAATTTCATAGTATAAATTTTGTATGCATTTGTACCGCTGTTCCTTCAACCAAACCATGACAAGTTTTAATACAAAAATTATGTTCTTTCTTGACAAAGAACGGGTGAAAACCTCCAGATGGTGTGGGTGCCCCCTTTCTGTCCTATACTGTTTCAACCAAGGTTGGGCAAAGACCTTCTTTCCTTGGTCAGGGCCCTCACGCCTGTATTGCAGTTAGCCATGAGTTGTTGTAGCCTGCCACATCCCCTCATGAATTGTAAGCTCTCGAAGGAAAATGACATTTCTTTTACATTTTTAAATGAACCCAAGAATAAACAAAGTGGCATACTTGTCTGGAGAAAACATAAGGCTTGAAATCAGGTGACCCAAGTTTGCCTCCCAGCGTCCTTCCTTTAAAACTATATGACCACAAGCCTCAATTTCCCCATCAATATAATGGGAATAATACCATTATAACCCCGGGTTCCAGGCTGACAATGCCCCCAACAATCCATATGGTATTTACCAAATAAAGGGGTACAGAGGGCAAAGACTTTTAAATATTTTCTACTCCTTGAAATCTTTGATGCCTGAATTTTAAGAACTCAAATTTCCAAACAAAAACTTTTTTCTTAGTCTCTAAGCAGCCATTGTTCCCAAACCACTTGCTTTTATGGCCTAGACTGCAAATAACAAGTCCTATTTTGCTCAGATGAAAGAGTGATTTGAGAACCATTTAACGGTGTACACTTCCTCAGCATCGCAATCACAGAAATACCTGGGCTAAATGGCGCAGTGCTGATCCACTGTGAAAATTTGTAGAGTGTTCAATTACCCTTAGAATTGTTCATCTTTTACCTGTGGAGCCCCAGAGTCTAATCACAGGACAATAGGCTGCAGCTGGAAAATTTTTCACAGCACACACAAAGAAAGTTCACAGAGAAGCCACAGGCCCCAGACCCCACCTGGAAAGTGAATTGTCCTGCATTTTACAGCACATGCATCATCCCTTTCTTCACAGTGTGTTCCTAATGTCCTCCTGGAGGGACAGAATAATAAATAATAACGATAAATCTGACATTGGCTTAGCAAATCTAAGGACAGAATTAATTCAAGGGCTACAGATTCCAGTGACTAGCATTTGTGGATCTTAACTGGATCTGAATGGATTCAGACATATGTCACATTTCTGGCCCCAAGTCTGTTGAAGATTCTGCTCTTGACTCAAAGGACACTCACTGGACCCCAAAATGGAAAGGCCTCCAATGACACTTAGTTTTCTTGGATTGAATGATAGACTTCTTCATTTATTCCTTATTCCACAAACAGTTAATACTTGTCAACTATCTTCCAGCGACTCTGCTTGGGGCTGCAATTAGAAAACAGATAAAATACAATCTCGGCCCTCAAGAATCCCCCTGTCCGAGGTGTCCTGTTACCGTTCTGCCCTCTCCAGGAAGACGCTTGTATCGCGTTTCAAGGACATACTGTGGGAAAGGGCCCGGGCTTAGAGCCAAACCGAAGAGTCTGGCCTGCAGTAGCCACTTACCCCTTGGTGGCTGAGGTACTGAGGTAGGGTTTTTTGGTTTTTTGTTGTTTTGTTTTATGAGACAGAGTCTCGCCTGTTTCAGGCTGGAGGGTAGTGGTGCAATCTCGCTCACTGCAAGCTCCTCGGGCCTCCCGGGTTCCCGCCATTCTCCTGCCTCAGCCTTCCTCGAAAGCAGCTGGGACTACAGGTGCTCCCACACCACCGGGCTATTTTTTTTTTTAATTTTTAGTAGAGACGGGGTTTCACCGTGTTAGCCAGGATGGTCTCGATCTCCTGACCTCGTGATCCGCCCGCCTCAGCCTCCCAAAGTGCTGGGATTACAGGCATGAGCCACCGTGCCCGGTCTCAGGTAGGGTTTTTACCCTCCTTAGCCTCAGGTTCTTCAACTGTAAAATGGCAGGCAAGCAAGCCAGCAGTTACAGCACTGTACTGTCAATATTATAAGAGAAATAAGCACAGAGCACCAGGAGAATTAGGAGCCATGGAACAGGTGCAGGCAGGCACCACACGCTAAAGAAGGCAGAACTGGGTGTCAGTTTTGAGAGCAGAGTAAGAGCGAACTGACTCTAGAAGTGTGGGGGAGCCCTGCAGCCTAGGCATGAGAAACCTTCTGGATATGAGATGCTGCGTGCTCTGGGAGGAATTAATGGCACCTTTAGAGAAAAATGCAAGGGGATGGGAAAGCTTGATTAGAGGGAGCTCTAACAAACTGAGTGGCTCAGATAAAATCAGTGACAATTGTTTGACAGTTAAGTCAGTGCCTGAGTGAGGTGACTTTAGGATAAGTGGGTTTCTGGCGTTGATGTTGACATGGATACTCTAGGTGACAAAACCTCGCTGAAAAGGACAAAGCAATGGGTTCCAAATGAAGCAACAGTCTCCTAGTAAAATAGCGCATCTCAGGAACGAAGTTAGTACCGATCGTGTGACTGGAGTGTACAGCTTCCCGTTTCCAGATTCAAATCCTTCATTTTCACAATGACGAGTTGTGAGTGCTTAGGCTCTGAGGAAAGGGAGGAGGATGTGTCTAAGAGGAGACCATGCTCAGTTCTCTCCCCTTTTCTTAATGCACAGAATTTCTCACTTGGCCGTGAAGAGCAGAGAAAGGAAGGGACTGTCCAGGCTACAGATTTCTCACATTCTTATGTGAAAAGAAAACAGGGGCTGGTGAATGAGGCTCCCTCTTTCTGTGCCATTGAAACCCACTAGTGAATATTAAGGCAGAGTATTGTGGGAAAACGCCCTGGGCTTTGAGTCAGGCAGAAGAGTCTGGCCGGCAGCAGCCACTTACCTCTTGGTGACTGGGGTAGGGTTTTTACTCTCCTTAGCCTCGGTTTCTTCATCTGTAAAATAGAAATAGGAATGCCAGCTCCACACGATGCTGAAAAGACTATTTGAGAGTCTGTGTGGATCACACAGCACATCATGTGGACCGCCTTTCTATGTGTTGCTGTTTGTTTAATTCCATATTTCGTAGATCAGAGAGATCTATTTCAACCCATTCATTTGCTAAATGTCCCTTTTCCTTTCCCTTTTATTTATTTTCCTTTTTTTTTTCTTTTTCCACCCCAACCCCTCCTGCACTCACAAACACACCTATGTTTCCTGCAGAAATGAAGCTAATTCCAACACTCAATTAGTGAAGTCATTGCCACACAGAGAGCAGCCAAGGTGCTTTGAGAGGGATGGTAACTCATAACATTTCATTTTATTTCGAACAGGGTTAACCACATCATTATTACCAAAACACAGTCCCAAAGGCTCCATCTGTCTCCCATTGATGTCTATTCATGGTTTGCTGGCAGCAGTTCAAGGATTCTGACCGGTTTAAAAACACAAAGCTCCTGAAACCAGAGCGAGTTTATTTTCCTAGCAGGTGATTACAATGCTTAGCTCTAATTTAGCGTGAAAGGGCTCCAGTGATTGCCTCTGGAGATAGCTAGGCACTGTTAGCTTGAATTACAGCACTTGGTCCATGACTGTTCACCTACCTGCAGGTATAGCTCCAGAAGGACTAATGTGTTACCGAGTTTTGGCGGAGCTGAGCAACTGGAAGTGTAGAACACTGTGTAGAGCTATTCAGAGATTTTCTGTGGTCAAAGACAGAGCCTGAGACACTCATTGATGATTGATCAAGGCTAAAAGAATGCTGACAACATGTACTTTTCTCCTGAACCTTCTTTTAGATATAAATTTACTTAGGTATACAATATGATTTGGATCTGTGTCTTCACCCAAATCTCAGGTCCAATTGTAATGCCCAGTGTTGGAAGTGGAGCCTGGTGGGAGGTGATTGGATCCAGGGACCAGAGTCCTCATGAATGAGTTAGCACCATCCCCTTGGTGCTGTTCTCATAATAGGGAGTGAGTGAGTTACTGTGAGATATGGTTGTTTGAAAGCATACAGAACCTTCCCCCTTTCTTTCCTGCTCCTGCTTCTGCCATGTCAGATGTGCCTGCTTCTGCTTCACTTTCTGCCATGATTGTAAGTCTCCTGAGGCCTCCCCAGAAGCAGAAGCAGCTATGCTTCCTGTACAGCCTGCAGAACTGGGAGCCAATTAAACCTCTTTTCTTTATAAATTACCCAGTCTAAGGTGTTTCTTTATAGCAGTGCAAGAATAAACTAAAACGGCGTATTTTACATGTCATATAATTCACCCATTTTAAAGTATACTATTCAACGATTTTTTAGTAAATTCACCAACTTGTGTAACTCTCACTATAAATCAGTTCTGGAAGATTTCCATCAACCTTACAAGATTTCTTATGCCTGTTTAGTGTTGATCCCAGTCCCCCACCCCCACTCACTTCCCCAGGCAATTACTAATCTACTTTTTTCTCTTCAGATTTGCCTTTTCTGGATTATTTCACATAAATGGAATTATTCAATAGGTGGTGTCTTGTGTCTGGCTTCTTTCACTTATCATAACATTTTTGAGGTTAGTTGATGTAGCGTGTATAACAGTTTATCCATTTTTATTGCTAAATAATATTCCATTGCATGATTATACATTTTGTCTATCTAACTCACCAATGTATGGGCATTTGGATTGTTTTCCATCTGGGGCTCTTATGGATAACACTACTAAGAAGGTTCATGTATAAGTCTTTGTGTGAACATACATTTTTATTTTTCTTGGGTAGATACCTAAGAGAAGTATTACTGGGTCATATGGTATAACCATGTTCAACTTTTTAAGAAACCATCTCCAGAATCTTGATTCTTTTGTAGAAGCTCATTTCCTCTTTGCTCCCCAACTAAAACACTAGTGATTCAGATGTAAGGAACATACCTCCACAGCTCTCCCTATGGCCCAGGATGAAAATCAAAAACAGAAGCAAACAAAGCTATTTTTTCTTTCCTGATTACACTCATAGCAGAAAAGCACAGAGTTGAAACCACAAAATGAGCCTGCCAAAGAAGTAACAAACTCTTTATTCCCTCTTTTTCAGTCTTTTCTGGCTATACAGTACAAGTAAAACAAAATAACAGTAGAGATACTGAAAATCAAACCATAAGCTTCAAAAGTCTGTCTTGGCTCATGGATCACTTGCTAAAGCCTTTATTTTTAATGTTCTGAGCAAAGATTAACTATTATTTCATTGCAATTTAATTTACCAGAGAGTTTTACAAACCTACCAAGTGCCTAGTACAGAAAATGATGGAAGTAGAAGTTTCCAATGAGCAGCTTCTAGTCCCACTGGTGAGAAATCCATACCTTACGATCACATATCACACGGTAGTTTGTAAGGGGATTTTGGATTTTTTCTCCCCTTTTGCACACATCAATCCTGTTAACAAAGATTCTTTTAGGGGGAGAAGAGAAAAGGAAGATTGAACTTGGATCGTCTCCAGTTTTATATCTCCAGCTATGAACAATAGATGATGGGGAGTTGAACTTGGAGAACAGCTAAACAAATACTGAAAGTATTAGCATATTAGGCAAGGGATAAGGAGGTTCCTTAATTTATATATGTATGCATTGGGATGGGGAGGGGAGGAAAGAGAGGGAGGGGAGAAGTTCTATGGGATTTTTGTTTCTTTTGTGTTGCTGTTCTTGAAAGGATAGTAGCATTAACTTATATTGTGCACTCACTCTCACACCTAAGACACTATTACTGTTCCCACTTCAAAGATAAGAAGCATGTGGATCAGAGCAGTAAAATCACTGTTAGGCCAGAAGCCCAAGGATTCATCCTAGGAGTGCCATGTGCTATTTCTGACTCCCAACCTGAGTTTGTTCTACCACAGGACATGATAAATGGCAATGCTTTAAGGTGGGTTAGCCAGTGGTGTTCTGGTAAATTTTAATAAATGTTGAACAACTCTCTAGAAAAAAAGTATATATACACACATATATATATACACACCACTTTGTTATAAGTGTTACCAGTATAAAAGTTATGTAGTACATAATTTATAAATAATAATGAAATATACAGTATTCTTCATTATAAATTCCATATAGTCAGTTGCTTCTCATAGAATTATTTCATCGATTTTTACTGAACTCTCATATCTTTAGCAAATCAATGGTTGTAATTGACAAATGAGTATAGTTCTGACATCAATATTGGTTGCTATTTTCCTTTGTATTAATGAGTAAAATAAAAGTGGAACAACAAAGAAATAGGAGAACTTTACTTGCTCTTCAGAGATGTGGGCAACTTCTTTGTTGAATCAGGTAATACTTTTCAATATTGGAAGAATATATCCTGTTTGTGCTATTCACAATGTTGTAGATATTGACACAGCACACTTTTAAGTTAAATCTGCTTTATTAACGTTTCCTCCATTATTTTCTTAAGTCTAATGTGTCAACAAAGCAATAAACTAAACCCTGATTTGTAGCATGTGCCAATTTCTGTGGTGTAATTACTCCCACAGTGGCCAATGTCCAGCTGCAAATATGACTTCACTAAATTGAGAGTGGTGAAGAGATAAACAGTAGCATATTTTCACCATTCAGATAAAATAGATGTACATAATATCAAGACTATAGGTAATAGCGAAATGTAATAAAGTAATTAGAAAGTGATGCATTTTGTATATTCATTGTATTTGCTTTTAGTCTAATTTTGTCAATTATAATTTTATATAATTTAATTTTTAATAATGACTGTTTAACAACTGGTGTGCAAAATTCCTGAAACTTTAATGCAGAAATCAGCTCTGCTGGGCCAGCTTCAGCACACCACTGATAACTCAATATTCCGTCTGCTCTTCTTCTTCCTCTCCATGCAGGTCTGACATTGAATGCCTCCTTTATTACTGATTTTCTATGAAAATGTTTCAGGCTTTATCAGAACACTACCATTGACTAGTTGACCTTGGAAAAATATTTGACCTTAGAGAGTCATTTCGTTATTTGCAAATCAAGGTTATTGTACCTTCATCACAGCATCACTGTAAAGATGGGTAAAGTAACCGAGACTGTGACAAGACAGCATACCTGCTCAGATACTATGAGCTCGCACCCTCGTCTGCCCCTTAAAAGTCCTGGGGTTTATACCTGGAGCAGGTGCATGGAGAACTCTACTGGTCCTTCTTTGCTCTTCTTTTTCATTTTTTTCTTTCTCATTGTTTGGTTTTGTTTTGTTTTGTTTCATTTTGCTTTTTGAGACAGAGTCTCACTCCGTTGCCCAGGCTCGAGTGCAGTGGCACAACCTCTGCTCCCTGCAACCTCCACCTCCCAGGTTCAAGCGATTCTCCTTCCTCCTTCTCCCTTCCTCCCTCCTTCAAGCGATTCTCCTTCCTCCTTCCTCCCTCCTTCAAGTGATTCTCCTTCCTCCTTCCAATCCCAAGGAGCTGGGATTATAGGCACATGACACCATGCGGTTAGCCTGGCTAATTTTTGTATTTTTTAGTAGAGAGGTTTTGCCATGTTGGCCCGGCTTGTTTTGAACTCCTGGCCTCAGGTGATCTGCCCGTCTTGGCCTCCCAAAGTGTTGGAATTATGGGCAGGAGCCACCGCACCCAGCCTCTTTCTTGTTTTTTAAGAAAGCATCTCACCCTGTTGCCCAGGCTGGAGTAAAGTGACACAAACTCGGGTCACTGCCGACCTCCACCTTCTGGGTTCAAGCAATTCTCCAGCCTCAGTCACCTGAGTAGCTGGGATTACAAGTATGCACCACCATGCGTGACTAATTTTTGTGTTTTTAGTAGAGATGGGGTTTCACCATATTGGCCAGACTGGTCTCAAACACCTGGCCTCAAGTGATCTTCCGTCCTTAGACTTCCCAAAGTGCTGGGATTCCAGGTGTGAGCCATCGCACCCAGCCCCTTCTTTGCTCTTCTAATCTCTGTTATTAGCGCACCCAGAACTGATAGCGACCAGATGACCTCTGTGACTAGGAGAGTGGGTACCCATAGGAAATAATCACAACAAGGCTCTATATGTATTGATTTTTTGATCCTTACAACAATTCTATGACGTGTTCTCATCAACTGTATTGCAGATAAGAGAAATAAATCCCAGAGCGATCACATCAACTTTCTCCAATTTGAATGTGCACACAGATCCTGTGGCCTCTTATTACAATGCAGATTACAGTTCAGTGGGGCTGAGATGGTGCCTGGGATTCTGCCTGCCTAACCAGCCTTTGGGAGATGCTGCTGGTCTGGGGACCACACTTTGACTAGCAAGAAATGGGAATTCCCAGGCTGATAAACAGATACGGCCAGTTAGCCAATTCCAAATCCCACACTCTTAATGTCCATGATATTCAACCTTCTGGAAAAGCCTAAGTCTACAAGGAGAGTTCCTGGAGAAACAAGGGCATCATAGATATCTATAGCACCAAAGAAGACAATTCAGCTCTTCCTTAAGGGAATCAGAGCTCTGTGTGGATAAATCTAACATATCCAGGTCACCTGGCGTCTCTGTAATGACAGTGTTTACCATTATTTGAGCCACTCATCAACGTGCTAGTTACCATACACACAAGATGTCTAACATCCCACAGAAATTTCCTACCAGCAGGCTCCATGCAGACATCTCACCCAGACATCTGCCAGGGGAGGAGAATTTAATCACTACATTTATTGGAGTTTGAGCCAGAAGACTCTCAGAGCCCAAATAATCTAAATTCCTACATTACAGCTGGAGAAATTTCAGCCTGGAGAGGGCAGGCACGCTATGAGTCCGAGGTTGCTCTCTCAATCTCCAGTTGGTATGGTGGTTGCCACTGAGGGCATTCAGGGTCCTTGGTCAGCACCTGGCTCCCTGCTTTCTCTGGAATCCTAAGCACATGCTCCAGGTGAGACAGAACCTGTCCTGCAGGTTGTCAAAGACAAAGCCACAGAGTCAGATGAACTATGCAGGATGGAACAAGGGAAAACATGCAAAGTTGGAAGACTTGCTTTTTTAATGGTTTCCAAGGGAGCAGACATTCTGGAGAGATTAATTCTGTGGGTGAAGTCTCAGCTATTACAAAGAGGGTAACACCTCCCCTGCTCCCATCCTGTTCCATCTCCTGCTGGGGTTGTGGCAGTAGCTTCCCAAAGGGTCTCTCTGCTTCCACTTTATCCCTCAATGACATACCTATTCTCCAGCCAGAAGACAGAGAGATCCTATTGAGTCATAATTGTTATCTCTGTGTTCCTCTGTCCGAGACCCTGATGTGGCTTCATAGCCATGGCCTAAGTCTACTGCCTCTCAATGACCTCTTGCCACATCTGCCCTGATTCTCCCAAAAGGTTCTTGGACCGTCTTCCCCATTCATCCCAGTAGACATGCCAGTTCAGCCACGTGGACCTCATTACCTTGATTCAACTACTTAGCCACACTCCTGCCTTTGAACTTTTCATGCAGATACCCCACAGCTGACGTGCCCAGTGCCTTTTCCCTGTTCTCATCTTTCCAGTGAGGCTCACCTTGACCACCCCAAGGAATATTCATACCCACCTGCCCACCCCACCCAGCACTCTGATTTTCCCACCTGCTCTACGGTCCTTCCAGAGCACCTTATCACCTGCTAACATGCTATACCCATTCCTGATTCATTCTGTTTACTGTTATTGTTGTCCTTCTCTGTTCCATGGACAGAGATCCTTTTCTGCTTTGTTCCAGAGGAGTTAGGCATCTTCTTTATTTTGTTCACTGATATATCTCGAGCAGTGAGAGTAATTCTCGGCCCACACTGAACACTAAGAAAAAAATAAATGTGTTGTTGAATTCATTTTAGTAAAAATTTCTAGCCTAAATACTTATTGAGGACTTGTTCTATTCCAAGTATAGTTGTAAGCATTTTGCATACGTTATCTCATTTAATTCTTACAATATTCTCAACATATAGCAAAACCTAAACACCCTCGGTGCCAAATGCTGCTATTAAACAGTCCCTGGGGAACACAGATGAGCTGTATTGTGATGATTGACTCCCACCCTGGCTTCCTGGGTTTAACTATCTTTTGATAAGTGCTTTGAAAACCCATGTCTCCAGATAGCATGATAAGATAGATCTGCCACACCCCAGAGCTCATCAGCGTGGGAAAGCAACTGTGCACCAAGGGCAGTAGATAAGCCCTGGGGTAAATCTAGGATTCCAACCACTCTCCATTTCCATGAAACCCAGCTTGACGCAATAGAGAGTAACAGTCTTTGGGTCAGATGGGCCTGATACTGAATGCCATTCAGGCGTTTACTGCTGTGCAGCTGCAGACAATATACTTGGCCTCCCTGGGCTTTTCCTCCCCATCTATAAAGTAGAAATATGGCTTAACCTGAAATGTCAACAGGAATAATTAAGAAAAGTGGCTGACACACTCTCAGCAAGACACTGTGGACATAGGATCTTTCACAGGCCAATGTGTCCATTGCCTTTTGGGGAATGATTTCAAACTCAAGTTTCTTTCTCAGGACCATGATGTTGGGCAGACCTTGTACTAAAGCTCAGTTCTGTCACTTCACACCAATCTGTATTGAACTCGTCCTGTGGGCAGGGCCCCATCCTAAGAGCTGGGAATATGGATATAAAATAAATGTCATTTTTTTTTTTCACTGAGAGATGTAAGTAGGTTTCTTCAGCTCTCTAGACGCTCGGTTACTGAGAGGATCAAATGAGATGGGTCTGGAACAAGAAAGCTTGCATCCAACGTTCACCTATGCACCTTTTCATTGTAGACATTGTGGGAATAGTGGCTGTGACATGCAGCGTTTACTGTTTACAGAGAGAGATTTGGCCAATTGTTCATGATGGCTGCTCTTTGGGGCAGAATGGGGGCTGTAGGGAGACAGTGGAGGGGCAGGGACCAGACCATGGAGGGCCAGTGAGCCATGTTCCAAAGATGGACTGTGACTACAGGCAGCAGAAATGCCAGATTTTAGAATGAGGATCCTGGCCACAACACAGTGAATGGATTGGAGGAAGTGAGAAGTGGAGGGAAGGAAGGGGAGAGAGTGCTGGCGATTCTCAGAGGACAGAAGGCAGGAGCCACCCCTTCTTGGACCTGTTGGAATCATAAAGTGTGCCACAAGGAGATAGATGAAAGGCTATTTTCCTAGGGGGCTCCTTCTCTGGAAGCCCCTCTGGCACTCATGGGAGGCCCCTCCTAGCTTTCCTGCAGACTGCAGAAGAAGGTCCGTTACTTTTTTTGAGACTTATTCTCCCTCTGTTGCCCAGGCTGGAGTGCAGTGGCACGATTTCAGCCCACTGCAACCTCCACCTCTCAGGTTCAGGTGATTATCATGCCTCAGCCTCCTGAATTGCTGGGATTACAGGCACCCGACATGATGCCCAGCTAATTTTTGTGTTTGTTTGTTTGTTTGTTTTTGAGATGGAACCTTGCTCTGTCTCCAGGCTGGAGTGCTGGAGTGCAATCTTGGCTCACTGCAACCTATGACTCCTGAGTTCAAGAAATTCTCATGCCTCAGCCTCCCAAGTAGCTGGGATTACAGGCATGTGCCACCACACCCAGCTAATTTTTTTTATTTTTAGTAGAGATGGGGTTTCACCATGTTGACCAGGATGGTCTCAATCTCCTGACCTTGTGATCTGCCCGCCTTAGCCTCCCAAAGTGCGGGGATTACAGGCGTGAGCCACTGCACCCAGCCTAATTTTTGTATTTTTAGTAGAGATGGAGTTTCACGATGTTGGCCAGGCTGGTCTCAAACTCCTGACCTCAAGTGATCCATCTGCCTCGGCCTCCCAAAGTGCTGGGATTACAGACGTGAGCCATACCATGGCCAGCCCATTATGTCTTTTTTACTTGGGCTATTTATGGTGTGTCTACTTACCAGGTACAGATCAAGTTTTTATTTTGAGGATTCATGTGTGTGTGTGTGTGTGTGTGTATGCGTGTGTGTGTGCACGCGCGTGCGTGTGTGTGTGTGTTGCTTTTTTATGTTGTTTTCTATCACGCATCCAGAATCTTTCAGGCATGACCATCTATAAATTAAATTCCACCAGGAACACATCTATGGACCTATAAAAAGGGTGATTCACTGTTGTTATTGTATTTGCTCATTACATACATTGATGGTCTATTAAAAGTTACATCTTTTGACAGAGACAGAGAAAAAAAGGAGAAAGCATTTGAAAAGATGAGATGTAAGGCCTCTCTTTGTCTAGGTTCATGTATTTCGTCTTGCTGAATCAAAATTTAAACAAAAAAGAAGAGGGGGAAAAAGCTTTTATGGGTTTTCTGGAAACCTGGGCATCAAGGATTCAGGATTATTTTCTTGTTTTCTAAATTAGATCAGCTTTTTTTGTCGTTCTCTTTTTCTCTCCCCAAGAAAATTAAAAAGATTAAAAAAAACGAGCATTCATTTAAAAGGCACATAATGAGGCTTAATTAGAAAACGAGTACTAGGGAAGTCAAGGCCAAGCAAAAGGGACCCGGATCACCTCACATGGAGCCAGAAGCTGCAGTGGAACCTTCTCTCTCTCCACATCTGGTTAGCTTGGACAGATGATTTCACTTCACAGGGTCTCATTTTCCTCATTTGTGAAATTAGCAGGTTCAAGCAGATGATATGTATTTTTCCACCCAGCTTCATGCTTTGAGATTCTTTGAGACTACAACTCTGGGAAAGGAGCTAAAATCAAATGCCACCCTCTACTTTGCACCTGCAACCCATAGGCAGTGCTGGTCTATTCTAGAATACTCTGAAACCCTTTTCTGCCTCAGTAAACAAGAATTCGTTATTCCCTTGAGGCATTCCTGCCTCCGGGAGTCTTGGATCTTCTCAGGCACAAATATTTCCTCTGCTGCTCTTCTGTGTGAGGGTCTTGACAGGTGGTCCCTAATGTCAGGAAATTCCGAATTTTGGTAGAAGATGGTGCATGCAAATGATGACTGTGCAGGTGGCAGTCCCTGAAGACCAAAGTCTGATCCATTTCAATGGAGAACCCAGGGCCTTACTGTGAGTCAGAAGAAGCTAGAAGACAGGAATGCAGCCCAGGTAGACTCCAGGGACTGAAAGGAGATCGGAGAATGGGCTACCTCCTGACCCATAAGGACTTCTGACTAAGTATGAATCCAACAGGCAGCAGTTAGAGCTGAGTGCCAAGGGAAAGCAGGGCCAGAGCCAGGTAGACTGTCCTGAAACCAGGTAGCCATTCAAATGGTACAAAGGTAGGAGTGTGGGGAAAAGAGAGGCAGAGGGGATGACAGTCCCTTGCTCACTGGCTTGGTTCCCACTCGGCTGTCAGCTTTATGAGGGCAGCACCTAATCTGTCTTGTTTAACGTGACCCAGGCCTGTGATGAACTGAATATTTGTGTCCTTTAAGTTCCTATGTCAAAATCCCAAGCACCGATGATGGTATTGTGAAGTGGGGCCTTTGAGGCCCTCATGAATGAGGCACTAATGCCCTTCTAAGAAGAAATATGAGAGAGATGATTTTTTTTGGCCACATGAGGATACCACAGGGAAACAGCTCTCTGCAAATCAGGAAACAGGCTCTCACCAGACGCCAATTCTAAGAGTAGCTTGATCTTGGACTTCTCAGCCTGCAGAGCTATGAGGGATAAATATTTGTTATTTGAGCCCCCCAGCCTATGATAATTTGTTATAGCAGCCCAAACTGACTCAGACAAGGCCTAATACAATCCCCAGCCCACAGAGGCTACTTAATGCATAGTTGACTTGAGGATAACATGAGGGTTTTCTTCCCGATTTCAACACAGTTCAGTAGAGAATTTTCATCATTGTTAAGGAGTTGGTTCCCATGACCCAGACACAGAGCCTTTTAGGAATAGTCAACAAGGATGCAAAAGGAGAGGCATGGGGTTCGGGTTGAAGCTGGGGGCTCAGAAAACACAGTTGTTATTCACTAAGGAGAGAGCAAGCATCATTCTAGTTCACAGAGGAAACGTGTTACATCCACATAGAAGCATTTGGGCAAGATTATTGGAAAGGATGGCATCTGCGCTGGTACTCGAAGACCAAGGAGATTTGGAAGATGTAGAGATGGGAGAAAAGGAGGAGAAGAGAGGGAATGGGCCTAGCAGGCCAAGGAGACTACATGAGCAAATTGCATCTCAACTTGCTATATTTCAGCTGAGCAGGAAGTTCAGTTTGCATAGATTGTAGCTTGAAAAACAAAATTGAAGGGTTGAAATGATAACTAAGATAAAATCGTAAAAGATCTTTGAGTGGAAAGGGATTAGCGTCAAGGAGATCAATGAAGGAATTCTTGCAGGGGTCCGGGAGAAAGATCAAGACACTTTGGTAAGCACAGGACACTCCAAGTTCTCATGTCCCGTTACATATACACATCTCTCCGAGTATATGGATTTTTTGAGACTCTTCTACTGGACTTTCAACTGCTAATGATTCAGCACTTTTATTCCTCTCTATTTAACACAGGGACAGAAAAGTGCTCAGGATATTTTTGATGATTATCCACCATGGACAACATCAAACAGCCTTACCCTCTGATTTTACAGACGCAATAACCAGGGCTTATAGTTATGAATGGTTAAGTGATTTAGTTGAGCGACACAATAGTTGATAAAATAGTTAGGGCTCAAACTTGAATCACACAGCCAAGCTCTCAGTCCCATTCAGCTGACTGTCCCTGGACTCATTGTCCAGGATTGTGGCTGAAAACACCATAAATGGGAGGCACTGACAAGATGTATAGGACCCTCTGAGCAAGGTCCCTAATGCTGCAACTGCTTCAGAATAGAAGCTTGTCTTATATTTGAGGCATTTTCCTAACTTTGTGCTACAGACATATTGCTAGGCAGGACAAAAACAGCCTCCAAATTCGGTGGGTTGTGTTTCCTGGCATGCAGAGGCACAAGGAGATACAGTACTTTATAGGATTCCAGTCTCGGAGCAGGGTTCGCAATCATGCCTTATCATCAGTGTTTGCTTCCCAGCAAATGAAGCTTCCTGCAAGATAGCGAGGCATGGGTTCATTGCAACTACCCAGATCAGGAGAGAGATTGTACTGTGGCCAAATGATAGATAACAAGACCCACTGTGTCTTCATTGGCAGCTCAAACTCCAGTATGACTCAGATAGGGGAAAAGAGAGCATGCCACGGTGGGGCAACGGCAACCTATTAGGACCTTGCCACCTGTCCTTCTTCTTGCCAGAAACCAGCTGAAAGCCTTGCTCAACTCTTGTGAGATCCATCAGCAAAGAAATTCTTATGGGTGCACCTTTTCCCCCATTCCTCAGACACCCAGTGTTGCCTAGAATGGACTACCAGTCATCAACAGAATCTGTTCATTGAAGTGACAGGTTTTAAACCAAGATATGTCCAACTATAGGACCCAAATGGCTAGAGCCCTGAGCCATGGTTTTCTCATCTGTTAACATGAGGACAACATGTGTATCTAATTTAAGAGATTGTGACGATTAAATCAACTCACCCAGGGCAGTACCTGCAACAACCTAGATGCTTACTACCTGTTAAAAACATTTTTTTTTCTACTGTATCTGTCAAGAGGCTATTCCCAATGACTACATCTTTATGATGTGTATTAGTCAGAGCTCT
The DNA here is from genome assembly GCF_008728515.1 of Papio anubis. Lineage (NCBI taxonomy): Eukaryota > Metazoa > Chordata > Mammalia > Primates > Cercopithecidae > Papio > Papio anubis. The sequence continues at coordinate 175,973,206 of NC_044978.1, forward strand.
ATAGAAAAGCAGAATCAACTCTGTGTGTGTGTGTGTGTGTGTGTGTGTGTGTATAGTCATGCACCATATAACATTTAGGTAACTGAAGGGCCTCCTATATGATAGTGACCCCTTAAGATGATAGTGGAGCTGCAAACTTCCTATCACCTAGTAATGCTGCAGCTGCTGTAACATTGTAATGCCACACATTACTCACGTGTATGTGATGATGCTGGTGTAAACAAAACTGTGCTACCAGCATATAAAAGCATAGCACATACAATTACGTAAAGTACACAATACTTAGTAATCATAAATGGCTATGTTACTGGTTTATGTATTTACTAGACTATACTTGTTATTGTTATTTTAGAGTGTGCTCCTTTTATTTATTTATTTTTAATTAACTATAAAACAGACTCTGGTAGGTTCTTGAGGAGAGATTCCAGAAGAAGGCATTGTTATCACAGGAGATGACAGTTCCATGCTTGTCATTGCCCCTGAAGACCTTCCAGTGGGACAAGGTTTTGGGGCGGCAGGCAGTGATCCCGTTGACCCTGACCCTCTGCAGGCCTAGGCTAATGTGTGTGTTTCTGTCTTAATTTTTTAACAAAAATGTTTAAAAAGTAATACAAATTTTGAAAGTTTAAAATTAAATATTTACAGAATAAGTATATAACAAGTATCTTCGTACAGCTATACCATGTGTTTTTGTTTTAAGTGTTATTACAAGAGTCAACATTTTTTAAATTGAAACATTAATCAAGTAAAAAAGTTACAGTAAGCTAAGTTTAAAGAAAAAAAATTTCTAAAATAAACATACAGAGTCTCCAAACCTACAGTAGTATACAGTCATGTCCTAGGCCTTCACATTCACCCACCACTCACTCACTGACTCACTCAGGGCAAATTCCAGTCCTGCAAGCTTCATTCATTCAAGGTAAGTGCCTTATACAGGTATGCCATTTTCTTTTCTTTCTTTCTTTCTTTTTTTGTCTTGCTGTGTCCCCGGGCTAGAGTGCAGTGGCACAATCTCAGCTCACCGCAACCTCCACCTCCGGGGTTCAAGCAATTCTCCTGCCTCAGCCTCCCGAGTAGCTGGGACTACAGGTGTGCACCACCACACCCAGCTAATTTTTGTATTTTTAGTAGAGACCGGGTTTTACCATGTTGGGCAGGATGGTCTCGATCTCCTGACTTTATGATCTACCTACCTTGGCCTCCCAAAGTGCTGGGATTACAGGTGTGAGCCACTGTGCCCCACCCAGGTGTGCCAGTTTTTAATCTTTTTTAACTTATTTTTACTGTACCTGTCTATTTTTAGATATCTTTGTACTTGTAACACATGTACCATTGTGTTATAATTGTTTACAGTATTCATTACAGTAACATGCTCTTTAGGTTTGTAGCCTAGCAGCAATAGGCTATACCATATCACCCAGCTGTGCAGTAGTTCCACCATCTCGGTTTGTGTAAGTACACTCTATGATGTTCACCCAAGGACACGCTTCCCAGAACACATTCCCATCATTAAGAGATGTGTCACTGTATATACATATGTATCCAGAGAGAGAGAGAGAGAAAGCAAGGGAGATTTATTTTAAGGGATTGTCTCACAAGATTTTGGGAGAAATCTGTAGGTCAGGCTGGCAGGTGGGAGATTCAGGTAAGAGTTGATGTTGTAGTCTTAAAACTAAATTCCACAGGGCAATAGGCTGGAAACTCAGGCAGGCTTTATATGGTACCATCTCGAGGCATAATTTCTTCTTGTTCAGGAAACCCTAGTCTTCGCTATTAAGGCCTTCAGCTGATTGGATGAGGCCCACCCACATTATGAAGCATCATCTGCTTTAGTCAGAATCTACTGATTTAAATGTTAATCATATCTAAGAAATAGCTTCACAGCAACGTCTACACTGGTGTTTGAACAAACAACTGGGCTCCATAGCCTAGCCAAGTTGACTCACAAAATTAACCATCACACCATGAAACTGCAAAGGCAGTGAATAGGTGGGGAGTAGTGATTAAATCATCTCATTGCCAGAAATTCATTATTGGACTTCCCTCTCAAGTTTCTATGTGAAGTGTTACAAGCTCAAATTTTCAGGGGGCAGTCTCCTAATATAAAAATGTGAGATAATAGGGAATGAACGGTGGGGCTTCATGAACTTGAAAGAATAGACCCCATACACATATATTTAAACTTTTAAAAAAAAGCTGTAAACTTGTTACAGCTTAACAAGAAGGCTTTTTGTGCTCTTTGGTTTTTCAAGGATGGGCAGATCAAGCACATGGATGTTAACTGGCATCTAGGCCGTGGTGCATCACAACCCCATAACCTTCACTTAGTTGCTCAAGGAGAGTGCTAAAAATCTCCTCGGCTTAGAAGAAGCATGTGCAGGAACATGCAACTTGAAGGAGGTTTACACCTAGCACCCTTACAGCTTAGGGACCAAATGGAATGAACAAAATGGACATGGATCACTTGGCTACAGTTCTAGAACTGCAGCTTTGCCTCTCTGTAATCGAGTAAGCCACATTTCTGACCTGGCTGGAATATTTCAATTACCAACCGCCCTTCTTGATGCTACTGGTTGTTCAACTACGATATTCTTTAGTCATTTGGGGTAAGAACTGGGCCCTAGAGAATAAATATAATCATGAACATGCAATCAATATATGAGGAAGGTGCTATACCCCTGCTCTTCCCCATGTGTAAAATGGGAATCAGATTCACTGAATAGCTTGTTCAGTTGGCATAGCTGCATTCATATCCAGTCTACTCGCTCCCAGAGGACACTTGCCCTCAGGATAACTCCTGCCTTCAGCTCATCTGTTGTCCTTCTTTCTGCTCCTTCTCATTCTCTTCTACTGAAAAATATAACCAAAGCCCATCTTGGTTTCTTTGGGTCCTCAAACTCACTAAATAAAGAGTCAGAATCCAAGATGATCTTGTACTACACTCTGTCAGTCTCCATCCAGGTCTCCCTCTCAACCTTTTTTGGGAATTGCCTTGGCTGAGCAGGGTTGCCTCACCTGGAGCAGCCCACACCCACTGACTGGGCCACCCAGGGGTGCATAGACCTGGCCTTCCCACCCCAATGTGGGATGCTCAGAAGAGTCCTCATTCCCCATGGGGGCCGCTGAGGCCTCTGTTGCAACTGCATCACAGCCCACTTTTCCCTCTGCTCAGTCCTGCCTCTTTCTCTTCCCTCCACAGGGGTTGGTCCCAGGAGCACGCCCTAAAACACTTTCTGTATGGTCACCTCTGTCTCAGAGTCTGCTTCCTCAGGAGCCCAACCTGTGGCAGTTCCTGAGGAGATGGAACATGTGCTGAACATGAGGCAAAAAAAATTCAGCAGGATGGGGATAGATAGAATAGGACTGGACTCATAGGATTATTAGGAGGGTTAAATGGATTAATATCTTGTAAAATGCAAACAATGACCAGTTAGGTGAAAATCTTATATATAAATTTCTTGCAGTTCTGATTTTCATTATAATGATAGTGTTGTACCTTATTACTATTATTCATGATGTTTGTGCCAAAAATCAAACTGTATAAAACCTTAAAAGAGAATTGTGACTTAAGAGCAATTTTAGTGATTTCTCAGCAGCCTGCAAGCTCACTCTGAGTGTCTAGAATGAGAAGCTTCTGGAAAAATCAGAACTGAAGCTAAAAGTCTATTGAGAGAAGTGTAGTTTTACAACAGAAGAAATGGCAGTTCTTTCTGTGCTGGTCAGACTGCACCTGCCATATTGGGTGTAGCTGGGAGTATCTCACTGTAAAGGTGAGAAATTAGAGGGGAATGACCAAGATGGGATGGAGAAGATGTCTTTAACTCTTGGAGTAGGCTTCCTGTACTTACTCTCCACCATCAACTTGCCGTGTCATCCATCTGGCAATTCAACCCCTCACTGGTTGTCACCACCTAGTGAAAGTATTCCTTGACTATACCATCACTTAAATATTTGACCAGCTTCTTCCTCCTTTTTCTTCTAGACCATATGTACAATTTTTATCATTGTGCCTATTGCATTGCTCGTGTTTGGATGTGAGTCTGATTCATTTCTTCGTCTCTTGGGACAGATGAGATGTTCAGTGCATGTCTTTTCCTGCGGCTGCCATAACAAATTGCCACAAATGTAAACGTACTGGCTGAATACAACGGAGATTTACTCTCACCGTTCTGGAGCCCGGAAGTCTGAAATCAACGTTTAGCTAGGGCCATGCTCCCTCCCATGCCTCTAGGGGAGAGTTCTTTCCTGCCTCTTCCAGCGTTTAGTGGCTCCAAGTGTTCCTTGATTTGTAGCAGCATCACTCCAATCTCCGCCATCTTCACATGGGTCTTTTCCGCAGCCTCTTCATAGAAGAACACCTTGCATTGTATTTAGAGCCCACTTTAACCCAAGATCATCTGATCTCAATATCCTTAGCTTAGTTACATTGTTAAAGACGTTTTTTCCAAATAAGGTCACATGTACAGTTTTTGGGTAGACATACACCTTGGTACACATTGTTAAACCCACATATCAATTCAACTACACTGAATTGGCTTCTATTAGGTCTACATGAAAAGTAATGAGGGTCTGCAAAGGGCAGTTTCACAGGGGAAATAAGATAGAGAAAATGCAAGGAAAATGTGAAGGAGGACTAGATGGGTGTCATTGAGCAGTCATGCAGGAGGGAGATGCAGAAAGGGAAAAGGAAATCAAAGATCACTGCCAAGTATTGGACCTGAAGGTGCTGGAAGGGTGCTCAAGCAGAGAGACTGGAGTGCGTAGGGTGATGTGCTCTGTTTTGGCAGAAGATGAAGTGATTGCAAGAACAATTATTTGGTTGGCCCACTGATGTTCTGTGCCTCAGTTTCCCCACAAGCCTATGGCACTTCCGGCTTTTCCAGGATGTGCTGAGCTCCTGGTGCAATCAATTAGCCTGCCTTCCTTCCCCAGAGGACGCTTGACCAGAGTCCGTGACAAGCAAATCGAGCAGCAGTTTAAAAAGCTTTATGTGATTCATTTCACTAGGTGGGTGGGATGGGCTGAGTGGACCGGAAATGCAGCTGGCCCCAAATGTTTGAGGCCTTGTAAAATGATGTGCGTCTACTTAGGAGACTAGTAAATGGTACTGTCCTCCCCAGGTGCGATAGCCAACTTGGGAACCTTGAGCATCTCCTTTCAAGGTCCGATATCAATTCAATGCAAAACAAACAATTTTGCCCTATTATGCGTAACATTCTTTAATAACATTTTCTGTTATTAAATTCTGATATGTTGAGAGTTTATAAATCTTTCACCATTCTATATTTTTTTAAAGTATATCTAAAATCTCAACACTTAGGATTCAGATTTAGGGCAGGGAGACCTGGTAATGCTTGTTGCTCTTTGTAAGCAGTTTACAAACAGGCTTTAACCACTTACTGTCTAGGTAGATGGCTCTTTATTTTCCAGCCTTGTTAATATTTTCCTTCAATAATCCACTGTAGGAAGAACAGCTCCTGCTCCCCATTCCCCATTCTCCCCACCTTCTTTCCTTCTCTCTCATGTGTCCCTTAGTTGCTTCCAGCTGGGCCTGCTCTGACTTCCTTTGCAACATAGCTGACACACACTCTCCAGGAGACGGGCGAACTGATGCGTAGCCCTGGTTCTACTCCCAACTAGCCTGGCCACCTGGAACTAAATCCCCTCCACTCTAGGGCCGCGTTTCCTCATCTGTAGCATGGAGCTGAGAAGAATGCCTGCCTATTTGCTACTCAGGCTTGCTGCAAACATGAAATAAAAAGAGAGTTTGAGTTCAGCTCTCTTCTTAAAGTTAAAAAGGCCAAAGCTGATTATCTAGAAAGGTCAGAGGTAGTTCCCAGTCTTTTGGGTTCTTGAGGCACCTAGGAAGAAGTTGAGAAATTCTCAGACTCTATCCCATACTCCTAAAATTGGCCTGGTTAAAGCCATTTAGGCAACTGTTATATGGGCTGTCAGAGCACAGAAATGGTGCCCATAACCTAGAGACACGATGAAACTGAGGGCTCCTTCTCAGTGCAGGGATAGGTCAGAATTCCTCTGGTATCAGACAGAGTCAAAGGACTCTATCCAATTAACGACATGGCTTGCTATTGTGTATAAGCCCAGACTCGCAGGCCATTTATGTATTTGTATCTAGGTATCTATTCATTATCTTACAAACATTCCTGCAAGCATGCAGGGTCAGTTATCCAGTGTTCTAGGAGAGAAAAAGATGCCCAGGCTACAACCTACCTTTGCAAGGCTCCAATGCAAGGGGACACAGACAGGTACATGTATAATGAATGCATGTACAGGGCATTTAACAATATTTGATTGTTTACTTGCTTATGGCTTGGCTCCCTAAATACACTAAAAGCTCCAGGAAGCAGTCTTCATCTATTCTTTAATTACTATACCCTATTGCCTAGTGCATTGCCTGATAAGGAATAAACCCAATAACTATTTGTTCAGTAAATGAATGATTGGACTCATGAACAAACGAAATGAATGGCAATAGAGAGGTATGCAAATGTACCAGAGGGACTCAAAGCGGAAGCACCAGGGAAGAATTCATAGGGAAGTAATATTTGAACTTGACCTTGAAGAATGAAAAGCATTTTGCCAGGCCCAGAGGAGGCAAAAAGAATAATTAGATCAATGATATGGGAGCATTAAGGAAAAAAAAGGTCTGGCCCAGAGGCCACAGTGTGGGATGACCTGGCAGAGAGAGACGGTAGCAGGAAATAAAGAAGCAACAGAAATGGGATTCCAGGCCACTGGGGCAGGAAACTTAGCTACCGTGGTTAAGAGTTTGGGTTTTCTCTTTCAGGAATAGAGAACTGATGAGGATTCTCAAGGAGGTGACTTGATAATATTCTGCTATTAATAATTACAAAGGTTGTGCTTGCTGCAGTTTGGTGTATGGATTGGAACCCCGGAGGCCAGGAAAGAAGTTGGGGTAGATGCTGGAAGTCAGCCTAGAGATACTGAAAGCAGAAGTAAGGCTGAATATATTAAATAGCTCAAGAAAGTGACAAAGAAGAGATAGAGTCAGGAGGCATTTGGGGACTCTGACTGTTAGGATCTGGTAACAGATTAGGATGATAGCAATGATAGAGGGGGAGGGGTGGGAAGACTCAAGGTTAGCACTCAGGCTACTGGTTTGGAAACCATGTGAGCAATGGATTCTCTCACTAGGAAAAAGTCCTGTGCCTGCTGGAGAATAACCAATTAGAAAGATCCAGAAAATAATTCAGTGTTCATGCCTGGAACTTAGTAGAGAAGTCAGAGTGCAGATGGAAATTTGCAAATTCAGCTGTATTTAGATAGAAAAAAAATGAATAATGAAATATGTGAAATAGTATAATAATGAAATTTTAAAATAAAAAATGGAAAAATGAAATTAATGATAATGAAATAAGCCATCATCTTTCTAGATGGTCAATATACACAGTAACAAAATATACCCAAACAACTCACAGATTTTTAAATGTATTACGTTCTATTCTATGGGCTACAGGCAAAGTCCAAGATGAAGAGAGAGCCTGAAGTCATCCTGAAGTATTTCCTGGACTTCTTTAGTTTTGTGTGTCCCTGTATGAGTGTCCACTCAGCTCCTCGGTGGACCAGGCACTGACCCAGTCCCTGGGGATGCTAAGTCCTGCAAATCTCTGCTTTAGTGGAGATGGCAGTTGAACAGTCAGATGTGAACACAAGTTACTAGTTAAAACAGAAGTAAAATTAAAACTCAGGCAAGTGCTGTGAAGGAGCGAGTCTGAGAGGTCGAGGAGGATTCTCTGAGGAGGTAGCACTTGAGCTGAGTTTGGAAGTAAGAGTTGCCATTAATAAGAAGGAAGACAAGGGCATCTGAGAAAGGGGGAACGGTACCTGAAAGGGCCCCGTGGGAGGGAGCAGAGAAAGTCCAAGGATCAGGAAGAGGCAAATTTGCTCCAAGTGGAACTGGGAGGACAAACAGGGTAGCTGAGCTAAGGAGGCTCTTGTCAGGAGCATTTGTGGAGGAAAAAAATCACCAGTTAGTGTTTGATAGAGCTCACGAAATGCCTGCAAAAGAAAGGAAAGTGTAGGAAACTTGGCTGATTAAATGAACTAGGAATGTATAACAATGATGCTTTATGACAGTGAATGTATTTAATGGATGTTAGCTAATTAACTCAATGAAAAATAAGTTAATCTCTTCATAGAAAGTGCCTTAGCAAACTGCCTAAATGATATGGGAGCTCAATAAATATTACTTGAATCAGAGCTGCTATTGCTAAATAGTCTGTCTTCCCACGTTGGATAATGTTTGCTAGATTTTTATGAAATTCAACAAACATAGGAAAGCATCTGAGACATTGCCTGGTTTATGGTTGCTGTCCCTCAAATTTCTTAACAGCCTCTCATCAACCGTGTGGCAAAAGTACGATATTCTTCATTTTACAGAGGAGACCGATACTGGCAGAGCTTGAGGACGGTACCAAGGTCACCCTGCTGATGAGGGAGAGGCAGCCCACATCCTTGTCTTGACTGGGCACTTCTTCTGCCCCACACTACTGTTTCCTGTAAAATAAAGCTCTTACATTTAAAAATTAAGTAATTGGATTACTTTAAACACAGATTTTCTTTAACCCTAGCGGTAATGCAAAGAGAGATTCAGAATTATGTGTGAGACATAATTACTTAAATCTGACTGGGTGGTTGTTTCTATGAATGAATGCACTTAATTAATTTTTCCCCTAGCTTCTTGCTATTTCCCAGCTATAATTTATTTTCTTTCATCCCAGGGGTAATAGAAGGACAACTAAAGAAGGAACCAACGATTTGAAATTCCAGAACTTCAGTCTGCCAAAAAACAGGTCAGAATATTTACTTGTTTATTAACAGAGGAGTGAAAATTTTAATTCTGTAGCAAATAAGCTGACCATCACACGCACGGAAACTGTCAATGTGATGGAATGACCTGTAGTGACTTAGAGGTCAGACAGAGACCAAGGTACAGGAGAAGGGTCTTGGCTGGGGTTGAGCAGCCAGAAGGTGTGTGATACAAAGTGAGGCTGAGAAGCCCCCACCTCCGCAGCTCTGCAGGCCAGGCCTCCTTCCACCCACCCCTCCCAGGTCTCCAAACAAGCCCAGAGAGAGCCAGTGATGGGGAGGCTTCTCTTCCTCTGCCAGTGAATGATTTGAATGATGGATCACGGATCCCGCCACACGTTTACCCTGGAGTCTCACAGCAAGCGGACAAGAGAGAGCCAAGTGCTTACATTGCTATTTCCTTTGTCCTTCTATTGAGAATAACGTTTGCTGAGCAGTGATGGCATCAAAACTTGCACAGGCTACTGAAAATGCAGAGACCAAAGACAAAGTGTCTCCCTCAAGGAGCTCGCAGACTAGTCAAAAATCTCAGAATGGAGTGCTAACTTGACTGAATTACTGACGAGAGACAAGACCTAAAGTCAAATCCAGCTGTGCACTGCCCAGCCCTGCCCAGCAGACTAAACCTGGGCCACATCCTCATGTGCAGAACTGTCTCTCTGATGCTCAGGTAGGACTCCCTGGCCAAGCATTCCTGGGGGTGGCTTCTGTTCCTAGAGGTACCCAAGGGTCCTTACAAGTTATATCAATCCTCATATCCCAATTCAAGTCCATCCAACAAACATCCTTCATTCCCTACTATGTGCCAGACACTATAAGCAGTCTTGGAATTCTAAAATGCTCTGGAATAAATAGTTCTCCTAAGCAGAGTAAATGAATGCTGGTAAGATGATAGAATACTTGAGGTGTTTTTGCAAAACCACTTTGAGTAGAGGGAAATTTGTGGCTGTTCTCAGACTTCTTTAATGTTTACATTAAATACATTTGAATAATGCATTTTAAGTCCATTTTCCTTATTTCTTGACAATAGCAAGAGATGGGAGATGGAAGGTTTAGAAGCCCTCCTTCAAATGGAGAGGGATGAAGCAATTACATACATCAAAGTAATATTTACAGTTACATTTGGAGGAAAAAAGACAGAGAGAGAAGAGCAGTGCTTTTTTCTGAAGCAAATTATTTCAAAATGTGTCATAGCATGCTCAAGATATATTAAAAAGAGCAACAGATGATGTTTTTGCAACCTGTTCTAAACTATTTATAAACCTAAATTTAAAAAAATCTATAGACATACAAATCTCTATACCACTGCATATTTTATAATGAATGCATTATATGAATATAAACTACTATTTGAGATATATAAATCAACTAAAAATGTCTGAAAACTACAAATTTGTATCTACCATATTCCTTGGTAAAAATTATAATTATCAACATTTGATGAGAAGGTAAGGAAGAAGCTACTTATGGGCAGCATTGCAGTGTAGAATGAGTCCATTGGATCAGGTTTTCAATCTCAGCTGACCTACTTATTAGCTGTGTGGCCCCAGACAAGCCTCTTTTTCCATTCCAACACCTCCTGTGTTTTAGAAGTGATATCTGAAGCCGAGCGTGGTGGCTCATGCCTGTAATCCCAGCACTCTGGGAGGCCGGGGCAGGCGGATCACCTGAGGTTGGGAGTTCGAGACCACTGACCAACATGAAGAAACCCTGGCTCCACTAAAAATACAAAATTAGCCAGGCGTGGTGGTGCATGCCTGTAGTCTGAGCTACTTGGGAGGCTGAGACAGGAGAATCACTTGAACCCGGTAGATGGAGGTTGCGGTGAGTCAAGATCAAGCCATTGCACTCCAGCCTCGGCAACAAGAGTAAAACTCCATCTCAAAAAGAAAAAAAAAAAAAAAAAAGAAATGGTATTTGAAAAAGTAGACTCTGTTGTTCATTATTGAATCTCTTGAGCCTTCCTGTGTCCACAGGATAAATGGATGACCTCTGAGGTGTGCTGGGAATAGAGTAGGTTCTCATTAAATAACGTGGGCTAATAGTCACTGAGTGGTCACTGTGTGCTAGGTGCTGTTCTAAGAGCTAATAGGTAACCCTTCCTGGATCCCAACAATTACACTCTTATTAGTTTCCTGTAACAGCCCAGAGAGGGTGAATAACTTCCCTCGAGGCTCAGTGGCTAGTCGCGATATGGTAAATGGCAGCTGTAATTATTACTAATATCAACAACCCTGGTGCTCCCCATCACTGCCCTCATGCTAGGTTGAGTGTGGGAGTTAACTCTCCTGCAGGCCCCCACAGCCCAACCACCCCAAGTTCAAAAGTGCCTTGATCTCCTGGTAATAAACAAAGCAAAACACCAAGTTGAGTGCTGGACCCCACTTGGATGATACGGCCTGGGAGGATCTCCAAGAAAAATACAGATCACATCCACATTCATTATCCATGATCTGTCTACAATATTGAAATGAATGTGTTTTTTAGCATCTCACTAAATCCCCAATACCCACTTTTATTTTGTACTGTTTCCTCATGTCCATAGTAAAAGAAAAACACCAACTGATGTTTCTCAATTAAATCCAAACTCCACTCAATAACTGAGCGCCCGATGTGCGCCAGAACCTTGGCATCCAATGTGCACCATAATCCTCTGAAGTAGGCATTCATATTCCCATTTACGATAGGGAAAAATAGTCTGAGGGAGGTTATATGTTTTTGTCACAGTCCCAGTGGAAAGGGGTACCAGATGGATTTGAATTCAGAGTCTAGCTTCAAGTCAAGTGGCATTTCTGGGATTTTTTTGGTTTGGTTTGGTTTGGTTTGGTTTGGTTTTGAGATAGTTTCGCTCTTGTTGCCCAGGCTGGAATGCAGTGGCACAATCTCAGCTCACTGCAACCTCCACCTCCCAGGTTCAAACGATTCTCCTGCCTCAGCCCCCCAAGTAGCTGGGATTACAGGCGTGTGCCAACACATTCGGCTAATTTTGTATTTTTAGTAGAGATGGGTTTCTCCAAGTTGGTCAGGCTAGTCTCGAACTCCCAACCTCAGGTGATCTGCCTGCCTTGGCCTCCCAAAATGCTGGGATTACAGGTGTGGGCCACCCACCGTGCCCAGCTCTGGGTTCTAAGTGATCAAAACTTTCTTATGTATATGTATATATATGTATATGTATATTCTTATTTATATGTATATGTCAGCATATACATATGAACGTAGATTTCTATTCTGATGAGTCACTAATCTGCTCCTATCAAGTCTCCCCACCATGAGGAAGGGGCATGTGCCCAGCCCTTCTGGAAAGCACAGCCACATTTACATCAGGGAGGCCTGGTAGCTGCGGTTCCTAGAGCGTGGGCCTGGGACCAGCAGCTTCAGCATCATCTGGGAACTTAGCATTGCTGATTCCCAGACTCTGGCCTACTGCACCAGAAGGGCAAGTGTTGGAGCCCAGGCACCCGTGTTGAAATAAGCCCTCCCTGGGGGTGCCAGTGTTTGCTCAAGTTAGAGAACCTCGGATGGAAGCATGGTTACCAGGAGTGTAAGCTTCCAAGTGGAGTGACAGGCCCCTGGGCTTGAATTTCGCTCTGCCCCTACTCACTGAGTGACAGTGAGTGGGGTGGAGGGAGGAAGATGGGAGGCAGAGGGTGGGGGGAGATTGGAAAAATGGTGGATGCAGGAGCTGTTTCCCCACTGGGGAAATGTCTGACTCCTTCCATTAACCTCCTTAAGTTCTCTTTGTTGGGCACTGGAAAAATCAAAGATGAACGAGACATAGTCCCTGACACCAGCATGCTCAGTATCTGGTGGGAAGCAGAAGAATGGGTGTGGAACTATAAAGTACATACATAACAGATCATAAGCCCGTGCCATGCACCATGGCAGACACAGACGCAGGCCCTAGGGAACAGGAGGTACACAGGATCAACCAGGGAGCTGAAGGGCTTGCCAAGTCCTCTCTCTCTAGTGAGCAGCGGCACCAAGGTTCTAATCCATGTCTTCACTTTCCAAGCACTAGTCTCCTTTCCTTCCTTTACTCTTGGCAGCGCTGCTAGGACAGTGTCACCACACTATCCACATTCAGACCCCTCCCATTCGTCACCTCATCGGCTATGGAGTTCTTCCTTTCTGCCACTAGCACCTGCAGCAATAGTTAGATCCAGGGGGGCAAAGTGCAGGCAGCCGTAATTTCTCAGGGCCCATGAGGCCCAGTCGTCATCCTTTGGAGACTGGAGTCCTCTTTTTGTTTTTCTGGGTTTTTTGTTGTGTTTTCTTTTGTTTTTTGAGACTGAGTCTCATGCTATCACCCAGGCTGGAGTGCAGTGGCGCTATCTCAGCTCACTGCAACCTCCACCTCCCGGGTTCAAGTGATTCTTGTGCCTCGGCCTCCTGAGTAGCTGGGATTACAGGCGCCCGACACCACGCCCAGCAAGTTTTGCATTTTTGGTAGAGACGGGGTTTCACCATATTAGCCAGGCTAATCTCGCACTCCTGGCCTCAAGTGATCCACCCACCTCAGCCTCCCAAAGAGCTGGGATTACAGGCGTGAGCCGCCGCGCCCCGCCTGGAGTCCTCTTCTATTCAGTGAACTAGGAGGCCCTCTACTGGGCCCCTTCAGCCAGGCAAGCCCAGGAGCCTGCTGGCCACAACCGCTGCCCGCTCTCCTGGCTGCTCTGGTCTGCCCCGCCTGCCCTGAGCCTCTGGAGCACTTAGAGAGCCATAAGGGTCACACTTCTCACTGTGGCCCACCTCACCATGTAGAAGGCAGAGTGCCGCCCTGAAAGGTGTCACAAGCAGAGAGCTTTGTGACAGGTCCTAGGTTCTTTCACAGAGGATGCAGAGAAGAAAATGTGGTGCTCCACTGGCTTTCTGGGAATTGTCCGCAAAGGTCTCCTACATAGTAGAGGCTCAGGCTGGGCGCTGTGGCTCACATCTGTAATCCCAACACTTTGGGAGGCTGAGATGGGCAGACCATTTGGGGTCAGGAGTTCCAGACCAGCCTGGCCAACATGGCGAAACCTGATCTCTACTAAAAATACTAAAATTAGCCAGGCATGGTAGTGGGTGCCTGTAATCCAAGCTACCAGGGAGGCTGAGGCAGGAGAATCCCTTGAACCTGGGAGGCAGGGGTTACAGTGAGCTGAGATCACATCACTGCACTCCAACCTGGGCGATAGAGTGAGACTCCACCTCAAAAGAAACTAACAAACAAATAAATAAATAAACAACAGAGTAGATGCTCGAGAAACATTGGCTGACGGGGGAGGAGGAAGAAGGGAGAATCAAGGCAGAACCCTAGGGTCTTATGTTATGGATAACCCTAGGACGCTGTTGATCTGTAGTATACCGAGAGCCTCCTATAATGCCTGGCATTACTAGATACTTAAACAGACGTGAAAAAGAAACTTTAATAGGGAAAGAAGGATAGAGAAAGGAGGAAGAAGACAGAGACCAAGTGGGGAAGTGGGGGAGGCTCAGAGAGTGGATGAAGGGATTTCAGGAGCTGCTCTGCCCACTAGAGGAATGTCTGAGCTATAACAGGTCTGGCAAATCATCCTGCTACTCTACTTGTCTGCTGCACAACCCATCAGAATGTCAAATATTTTTTTTTTCTTTTTTTTCTTTTTTTTTTTTTTTTAGACGGAGTCTCGCTCTGTCGCCCAGGCTGGAGTGCAGTGGCCGGATCTCAGCTCACTGCAAGCTCTGCCTCCCTGGTTCACACCATTCTCCTGCCTCAGCCTCCCGAGTAGCTGGGACTACAGGTGCCTGCCACCTCGCCCGCCTAGTTTTTTGTATTTTTTAGTAGAGACGGGTTTTCACCATGTTAGCCAGGATGGTCTCGATCTCCTGACCTCGTGATCCACCCGTCTCGGCCTCCCAAAGTGCTGGGATTAGAGGCTTGAGCCACCGCGCCCGGCCCTGTTTTCATTTTTTAATATGCGTTGGGAGCATTATAGCTTATAGGCACAGGACTATAGCTTATACAGACATGTTTTCTGCCCTCAAAGAACTTAAAGTAAAATTGAGGAAAGGAAAAAAACACAAGTAAAGTTTTACAATATGAGATTTAAATAATAAACTAATAATTAAATGTCATCTTCTAGATTTACTAAATGCATGATTCGAGCAAGAAGTGCCACAGTGTCTCAGAGGAGGGAGGAGACCAGACAGGCCCTGGCAGGGCAGGTTCTGAGGAGGTGGGAGCCTCACTCAGCCAGGAGGGTCTTGGGGGCATGAGCTTGATGAGAGTTCTGAGCGGCACCAAACACTTCCAGCGTTTTCCCCAGGTCCCCTTCAGGGAATTGAATGCCCCAAATATTTCTTATAAAAATAAAATAGGTAAGAGGAGAATTCTTGAAACCAATCAGGAATGCCTTCTAGAAAGAATGAACCCGTGGATTCACTTATTTAAAATGAGCCTTGGCCTGCTTCCATCTCGGGGTGAATTTCATCTGGATTGAGAGGGACTCTCCAATCTCTAATCTTGAAAATGTACAAGCGATTCCAGGGGAATTTAAGTGGCACTTGTGCACACACATGGAATAGGTTCCTACTACATGCTAGGCACTCCATCTGGCCTTGTCGGGATAGGACAGGTCAGCGTATAGACCCAGACATGATCTGCAGTGTATCTTTGGCCCATCTCGCTTTGGGATGCCCTCTTTTCTATGCTTCCCTCTACATGCGCCTGTGGCATTCATTCACTTATGCATTCACTCACTCTTACCCAGTCAGCACCATGTTGGTGTGCACATGCTCCAGGCACCATATTAGGCACCAGGCCTCCCTTTTAGAAGCCAGAGGTTCAGGGTAGGCAGTCTGAGAATTCCAGTCGCATTCTGTTCTAGTTATGTCAGTGTGAGTTCCATTACATAGGTACCAGGAATGTGCCCAGGTAAGGAGAAGAGGGCATCGGTGGCCACATGGGAAACAAGAAAAACAGTCTGTCCAGGCCATCACTACCTATTCCCTGAAATATTATAGAGTCCACTCCTTCTCTCTCAAATCAATGCTGTGTGTTCCTATGTTACCTCTGTGAGACACAGTTCTAAGCATTCTTCACTCTTGCAAACCTCCACACGACCTCTAGGATGAGGCTTTGCTCATTCATCCCTCCAGATTCCCTACTCTCTGAGCACACTGCATTTCCAAACCATAGTCCCCACAGCTCCATGATGCAAACGCTCCACCTTTGAGTGGTGGAGACAAAGGGGAGAGATGTATCATCAGACAGGCTCGGTGGGACTCCCAAGGGGGCTAACCTCAGCTAATCCATCTGCAAAATTAAAGGGTTCATTTATGGTGTTGAATGTCCCTTTTGGCACTAGTGATATTTTACAGTGGCCCTAAAATTGAGATAAAGATGCTTTCTACCAAGAACTGCTATGAGGTTTGAGTGAAATCATCTTTCTACAGTGCCCAGTTCCAGATGCAGTGCAGACATTCAACTAGAGGGAAGAAGGTGATGAATGCAGAAACTTTCCATCCTTCCTTGTTTTTATCTAGATTATATTTAAAATGAGTAACTCTTAGAAGTACAAATTGTCTTTCAAAAATTAGAGAGTCTTATTCTAGAGTCGCTTTCTAATTTCAGGCGACGAACTTAAAATGAGATGTGGAGCTGAACCAGTTAATTTCAGAGGTTTGGGAGAGAGAGAGAAGGCTGGCAGTGTGAAATCACCCTTATCATTTCCCAAGGGTTTTGCTGCTGAATTCTGGACTAGTAGTCGGTGCCTGGGGAGACCCAAAGGACTGCATACCACACTCGAGGAGGCAAAGAAAGATTCATCTCCATGCCAGGAGCTTGACCCTGGAGACAGAACCAAATCCCTCTCTATGGGACTGGAATAACACACCATCCAAACTCTGTTCCCATGGATAAGCAGAAGGCAAGCACGCCCTGTCTACTTCATCACAGCCAGTTCTGCTGGGCAGCAGGAGAGAAAAAAGTGGAAGAGGAGAAGGAGTTTACTTTAGCAGCCCTTAAAAATTAAAAATTATGAGAAGTATTAAATTATTTAAAAGTATTACAAATTGAAAATAATCCAGAATTTAAAATCTGTATTTGTAATGAGCTTTAAATATTAAAAAACACAGACCTCGAAAGGTCAGCCTTGTTCATTTCCTGTGCCACACACTTTCTTGTGACAGTGTTGACACCTGCTTATACACACCGGAAATAGAGAGGAAGGAAAAATTGCTTTCTTTAGGCCCAGCTGTGGAGGGGAACAGAGATAGGGAAGGCAGAAGGGTGGATGCCAACTTATAACACCATCCAGCTGTGGCCCGCTTGCACGTGGCCGTGTTATGGATGCTGTTGACAAAAGGCAGCCGGGGTGCATCCTTGTAATTCCCTGGCAAAAGGCAGCTTGCTAACACATGGGCCTTGCCTGAGCACAGATAGAGTACATCAAATCTCCATGAAGTTTGCTAGCAGTTCCTTTCATTAATCACCCTGGGCTGTCAAGTTGCAGAGTGTTAACACAGGAGTCCTTTCAGATAGCTCATCCGTTGCTTGTGTCAAGACAATGTCCACAATCCATCTAGACAAAACTATGGTGTTCGGGCCACCTCCCCTGATCCCCTCCCTCCCGGACCCTAGGCGGCTGGTCCCAGCCTTCCTCTTTTCCCTCCCCGCTTTGTTTCTGCAGCTCTCTGGCTCACAGCAGCAGGCTCAGCTGGAATAACAACACCATTCCCTGTTTGGCTGATGCTTCCTCTGCTAATTCACTTGGCTTGCACTGACGCACGGAGAGCCCCAGGGTGCATAATCCCGGAGGATGTGACATATGAATGAGCACCATTACTCTGGAGCCCCACTGAGAGGCAGAGTGGATCAGATAAGCCACTTTCAGACAGCTTTGACAATTGGGAGGAAGCTCCCAGACAAGAGAACTCTGCGGTCTACGTTGCTGCCATAGGCTTGTAAATAAGAAGGGATTTGGAGGGAGTCGGACAAATCCCAGCCCTGCCGATTGCTTGTGCCACTTCAGGCACGTTGCTGAACTCGTCTAAGTTTTAGTTGCAATCTGCAAAGTGGAGCTGCAAATGCCTAACAGCCTAAGTCTATGCCTTAAACTTACCCATCACCTCCAAAAGTTTCCTCCCACCCTCTTTACTTACTATTATGATTAAGTGTGTGCATGTCAAGAACAATTAATATAAGATTTACTCCCTTAGCAAAAATGCAATTATGTGATATGGTACCGTTAGGCGTAGGCACTATGCTGTCCAGTATATCTTGAGGACTTATTTATCTTGTCTAACCAAAGCTTTGTACCCTTTGACTAATATCTCCTCATTTTGTCCTCCGCCCAGCCCTTGGCAACCACCCTTCCACTCTGCCTCTATGAGTTTGACTATTTTAGAGGTATCATAAAAGCAGTATCATGTAACACTTATCCATTCACAAGTATATACTTATATCCAAACTCATCAAGTCATCTAGTTGTACACATTAACTATGTACAGCTTTTTGTATGTTAAAAATAATAAGTAAATAGGAACATTCTAAAAATTGTGAAAATGAATGTAAATGGGTTGAACAGACCATAAAAAAAAAAACTGCCTACCAGCCAGAGTTGAACCTATCTCAGTGCCCAAACAGGTGCTTACAAATACGGGTTATTTTATTTTCTGTTTGGTGCCACTCTTTTTAGATGTCAGAAGGCTTCAGTTCTGCCTCCAAGTGTCTGAGACTAGGAACAATCCGGTAGCCACTCTAGACCCCAGTTCTCCCATTTAAAAAGCTAACGAACTGGACGACATTCTCTCCAACATGCTTTTTAGCGCCAGTTTGTCTTTGATTCTAAAATCCAGGTAAGGCCAGGGTTGGAAGATAACGAGAACCCTAATTTAGAAGTCAAAGTTCCTTCTGGAATCTCAGAAACAGTTTGCCTTTTATTAGAAATTCCCGAGCTCCAGCCGCCTGCGCTGGAGGCTCTGCCTCTGATCAACGGGACGGCTTTTTACGCTTACATTAAGCTCCCTGTACACAGTCACAAAAACATATCATTTCCATTTCCCGTGTCATGAGTTGCAAGTCCTGGGCGCCTTTTGAGGCCTTAATCAAAGACCGAGATACCAGAGAAGAGGCCATATGTTTAAAGTGTCAAGAGAAAGCACTCAGGCCTCCGATAAATGATTTGCTCCTCACTGGCTGATTTACTGTTCATTTCTGCAGAACCTCCGGCAGCTTGAAAGGGCGCCAACTGTTAACCACAAGGGCTCTGAGGTCGCAGCTGCACGGTGCCTCCTAAGCAGGACTTGCCGTTTCCTATAGGCCTGGGGTAATGGAGACAGTAGGAACCGGGGAGGCGGATAGGCTGGTGTCAAATCCCTCAGTCTTAGAGGCTCTGTGGATTGGGCAAGTTGTAGAGCCCTCTGAATACCCCATTTCCTATTCTGTAAATTTGAGGCGGTAAGAGCGAGCCCACGGGTTATTTCGTTTTGGGGTTTAAAATGGTGAACAGAAGGCAGTAAGGTACGCTGAAGTCAGACTCAAGTCACAGACCGTGGTCTCCTGGTTACAAACGTCTTACTGCTTCACTATTCTGTGCCCAACGTCCCAGACACCGAAGAGACCTCATAAATATTTACACCTGGCGTGTGTTGCGATGTTCAATTAATTGCTCCTGTGACGCACTTTGAGTGCCTTGGAGGAAAGGTGTAATGCAAAGGCCTGGGATTATTAAAGGCACAAACAAGTCAGCTCACGGAAGCAGCGTCCTCAGGAGCCTTCCACTGCCTCGGGGCTTGTCAGAAAAGCCCAAAACCTAGGGAAAAAGTGTTTCCAAAAGGATCCCATCCAATGGTTGGATTGTGGCTGTGCAAAGACCTTGTCAGAAAATGAGGCCAGGCGCAGTGGCTCACACCTGTAATCCCAGCACTTTGGGAGGCCGAGGCGGGCAGATCATCTGAGGTTAGGAGTTCGAGACCAGCCAGGCCAACCTGATGAAACCCCGTCTCTACTAAAAATACAAAAAATTAGCCCAACGTGGGAGGTGGAGGTGGCAGTGAGCCAAGATTGTGTCATTGCACTCCAGCCTGGGCAACAGAGCGACACTCTGTCTCAAAAAAAAAGAAGAAAAAAAATAGGCAAAGACATGTACAGATAACTTACCAAAGAAGACACATAAATGGCCCAAAACCTTTTGGGAAAAAAGAAATTCAATCTCACTAGTCATCAAGGAAATGAAATGGGTAAAATGAGGAATCAAGTGCCATGTAGGCAAAGTGGTTATAAGGTATGGATTTAATGGTGGTGAGACCCAGTGAGACGAGCTCTTCACACTACATGCATAAGAATATAAATTATTATTAATTGGCGCAGCTCATCCAGAAAGCTTCTGAGTAATATGCAACAAGGGGCCGAGAGTGTTCACGTTATTTGACCCCTTCATTGTGCTTGATAACATCTCTCTATAGAAAGATCGAAGCCAGGCATGGTGGCTCAAGCCTGTAATCCCAGCACTGTGGGAGGCCAAGGTGGGTGGATCACGAGGTCAAGAGATCGAGAGCGTCCTGGCCAACATTGTGAAACCCTGTCTCTACTAAAAATACAAAAATTAGCCTGGCCTGGTAGCACACACCTGTAGTCCCAGCTACTCAGGAGGCTGAGGCAGGAGAATTGCTTGAACCCGGGACGTGAGATCGTGCCACTGCACTCCAGTCTGGTGACAGAGACTATGTCTCAAAAAAAAAAAAAAAAGAAAGATTCAGAGATGAGGTTTAAATGCTAAATACACATGGCAACATCATTTTACAAAGTTAGAACTAGCAAGAACCTAAATGCCCCTTAAAATATCATGTAGATCAGGGGTTCCCAACCCCTGGGTCCCAAACCAGTACTGGTCTGTGGTGTGTTAGGACCTGGGTCACACCGTAGTAGGTGGGCAGTGGACAACTGAGCATTATCGCCTGAGCTCCGTTTCCCATCAGATCAGCAGCGGCATTACATTCTCATAGGAGCGCAAACCCTTCCATGAACTGCCCCTGGGAGGGATCTAGGTTCACACTCCTTGTGAGAATCCTACTAATACATGATGATCTGAGATAGAACAATTTCTTCCCTTCATCCTGAAACCATCCCCAAACCCCGTCTGTGGAAATACCGTCTTCCAGGAAACTGGTCCCTGATGCCAAAATGGTTGAGAACCACTGAGGTAGATAATCAACACCTTGTTTTTGAATAACATTTGAAGATATAGAATATATTTGTAACATCAAAATCCTACACGTTCTTTTATATTATTATTTTTTCAAGAGATCTTGCTATGTTGCCCAGGTTGGATGTGAACTCCTGGGCTCAAGTGATCCTCCCACCCCAGCCTCCTGAGGAGCTGGGACTGCAGGTGTGTGCCACCATGCTGGGCTCTTTTGTATTGATACGGATAAAAGAAAAACTTCAGCCGAATGAAATTTAAAGGAGCTTAATTGACCAACGAATGGTTTGAGAATCGGGTGGCCTTCCCAGCCAGAGGAGGCTCAGAGACTCCAGTGCAGCCATGTGGTGGAAGAAGGTTTATGGACAGAAAAAGGAGAATGATGTATAGAAAATGGAAGTGAGGTACAGAAACAGCTAGATTGGTTACAGCTCGGCATTTGCCTGATGTGAACACAGTTCCAACAGTTGGCTACATCTGACTGGCTAAAACTCAGTGATTGCCACAACGATAGGCTATTGTCTGTTTACACCTCCACTTTTTATAGTTCATGATGTATAGAGAAATCTTTAGGCAGAACTTAAAATATGTAAGGAGGCAACTTTGGGCGAAGCTTGATTTGACAATGCCTATATGTGTTTAAATGCATGCATACATCTTCAGGTATGTATATAGCTACGTACATGAGAATAACCAAAATATAACCCATAGTGTCCATTTTTATTTTCTTCTACATGTTGTTTTCTAGAAAATAGAAATCTATACATTATTTCTGTGTATGATAGAATAATATGTGACTTCAGGTCTGTAATAGTACATACGTAAAGCAGCTTCAGAGGCTGACTTGTACAATGATGTTTGATGACTGCCTGTTCGTACGCAGGGGATCGGTGGAAGTGCAGCAATGGACACTTAACTTGGTTCTCTTTTCTTCCCTAGGTCATGGCCTCACTGCAATAGTGCAACAGGTGAGTCGGGGCTCTCTATCAGCTAAGTGATGGGAATGTCAGCATGAGTCTGTTGGGCTGTTACTTCCATTCTTTTTTGTTTTTATTTCAATAAAACTATGGCCTATTCGAAGTGAGATTAGCCACTGCCATTCCTTCCAGTTGCCCCAGGGTACAGCCTGATCTGTGACTCTCGCAAGCTTTGGAAACTGGCTGGATGGATGGGAATCCTGGCTCTCTACTTAGCTGTGCAGCTTTGCACGGAGCACAGATCTTTCTGAGCCTGAGTTCCTTCATCTGTGCAATGGGTGTAAGTCTAGCTCAGTGCCAGTCTTATGGCAACTCGCTAATATTCATTCAACTAAATTCTATATAATTAGTTACCCCAAAACATGAGTGGAAAGAATGAATGGTTCAAAAGCCATCTTTGATGCTTCTCCTGTATCTCTCTTCATAGCCTCTTTTCTGGTACTAGGCACTCAACAGGAGCCCATTAAAGCTTAAGTAAAAGTATGCACTATTCATCGGGGAAGGTTATTATTTCAGGGAAAGTTCCATAGAACTTCCCTAGAAAGCTGGTGTCTAGATAGAATGACTGGAACGAGGCAGAAAAACGGAGACGTTGTCCAGAGGAAGCACGCAAAGAAGTGATGGAGTCCTAAGGAGTTATGTACTCGGCAAAGGCATTTGAAACTTTCATCATACCGCATGTTGGAGTGCATAACCAGCCCTCAGCATGTCCCACCCAGCAGCCAGGAGAACTGGGCAAAAAGCAAAAGTGAAAGCGAGAAATGTGAGTTCACATAGGCAGAGAGCACCCAGCCTTAATCCCTCTACAGAAAATGTTTTCATTCAACTTCCCGGTCAGGCCTCACCAAGGTTGTGTTCTCTCAAGGTAGATAATATCAAATTGTGTTGGGGTCTTTAGTATCAAAGGCACCCCTCACCCCTCCCATCCTGCACTGGAATCCTGGAGGGTAGAGAATATTGTAACGGGGTGGCATACCTGGGAATGAAGTGGCTTGTCTGATGTGCTTGGCAACTGGCGAATCATAAAGCACACAGGTAAAATAGAGCGGCCAGCTCCACCTACTTGTACCCTCTTCCTCCCATCTTGCTCCCCAACTTGGTTAAGACAGACAGAAATGGACAGATGGGCACTCCATTTCTTAAAAACAATCTAGAGACACCAGCAGGAAAAACAAAACAAATCGAAACCCCACAAAAGTCCATTGAGATAAAGTGGCCCAGGCCTGCTCATACACACTCGAACCTACACCTTACCAGAAACACTTAGCAGCAAATCATGACCTTCCCAGTCTGTTCACAATAATAGCCCAGACCAGGCGCAGTGGCTCACGCCTGTCATTCCAGCACTTTGGGAGGCCAAGGCAGGCGGATCACAAGGTCAGGAGTTCGAGACCAGCCTGGCCAATATGGTGAAACCCCATCTCTACTAAAAATACAAACATTAGCTGGGCATGGTGGTGGTCACCTGTAGTCCCAGCTACTCGGGAGGCTGAGGCAGGAGAATCACTTGAACCCCAGAGGTGGAGGTTGCAGTGAGCCGAGATTGCCCCACTGCACACCAGCCTGGATGCTCTGGGTGACAGAGCAAGACTCCGTCTCAGAAACAAAAGAAAAGAAATAACAGCCCAGCAGACCTATGCATACTTATGAATCGGCCTAGGCATACTTATGAACCACAACAAATGTCTACTAAAGCACAGCAGACCTTACCTAATTAAGATACGCACGACGATTTACAAAACAGACTGTGCGCCACGGTGGTTTGATAACATTCCCAGATACTTCAAGTTGTTTCTGATTTTTGACGATGGGATCATTTGAAAGCAGGAGAGGGCGTTCATGTGAGAAAATACTAAGGAGTCATTAAAATGACGATGTTGAAGCATATTCATTGTCATGGATGTGTTGGTAGCATGTGATTTTGTGAAAAAGCAGGGAAAAATAGTATACACAGAGTGATTGTATATTTATAAACTATAAATCGATGATGGGTGGTGTGTGTGATTATGTGTGTGTCTGTGTGTGTGTATGAGTGACTTGACTATAATCAAATATTTGTATACTTGTATGATTTGTCTTGCTATGGTAACATTATAGTAATTTTTATTCCCTTCTTTTTTGCGTATCTGTGGCTTATAATTTTCTACAGTAGCACGTGTTTTTGTATGCTAAAAACAATCTATCAGAAAATATTCTTTAGGAAACTATTCCAAGCCTGGAGAAGACAGACACATATTCAAACTGGGACAGTCTGTCAAGGTCAATACCTTCTCAGAGGCTGATACACAGAGAACAGTGCAACGCTTTCCATAAAATAAACTCCTCAGTTTTTCTTCTTGCCCTAAATGAAGAATGTAACTGGAAAAGATGGCCCTGTTTAGAAAGTGGATCCTTCTGTCTTAAGCCTCCACGTATAATAAAAACATTGTTGAAGATAGATATTGGCTGATTTGATTTAAAAGACAAGAAATTTCATTTTGTCCAGGAAAATCTTACTTTTAAGTCTTTCTAAGGAAAGCAGTCTTCAAGGTTAATTTTCCCTACTTGTAAAAGAAAAATTAATAAGGATTTTAGGACACGAGGGAGACATGCAGGTATAGAATATGTGAGCATCTAATGCCCCCTGCTGGCTATTTCCAGATGCTGCGATGCCTGTATTAATTGAGCGGAGGCTGGCGTCCTCTTGGTTCTCTCCACAGGGTGTTGCGAATAATCGTGAACAGAAATAAATAAAAAAAATTGACAGTTGAATCTCGGGGACAAGCCAGGATTTCAAATCATCCCAAGATTGGTAAACCCAAGGATTAACATTGTCTTCAAAATTCAGTTACAACCGTTAAAAATCACAACAGTTAAAAGTGAGTATTTTCAAGCCCACATTGGGGTTTAGCTCTTTGTCAGGCATATAGTAAAGCCAGGGAATCCCTACCTTTAACAAGATGATTCCAATTCAAGTAGTTCTGGGCCATTCTTCTTTAGAATTGCTGGCTGAGGGTTAAAAAGGAGAGAGAGAAGAAAACTCTCCAGACTCTTCCCACCAAGAAGCTGTCCTCAATTCTCTAGATAACAAATGTCTCCATATTTCATTTGAATTTCTAAGGGCACTCAAGGAATGGGACAGGAGGCAGCTGCCTTCCCTATCACCATTCACCCACTCGTCCATCCATTTATTCAACCAATTTGTGATACGTTCATATCTGTGCTTTGGGCACAGATTTAAAAAAAAAGAAAAAGAAAAAGAAAACAAAACTTAAAGGTCCTGGGGACTCAGGTAGTCTGAGATTGTATTACTGTATTTTGCATATGAGGAAATCAAGAACTAGAGAACAGAAGTAAATTTCCAAGGGCCACCTAGTGAGAACATTATGCCTGTTCTTCAAACCCCCATTAAATGTTTCCTGTGTAGCTATTTCTGTGAGTTTGGACTATTTGTGGCTTCGAATTATTAGCTCATAATCTTCAGATCAAAGAACTGTTGTTCAGTGAATAAACTGAAATGCCCAGAGAGCTAGATGACTGAGTCTGTCTCTCTCTCTCCTCTCTCTTTTTTTGTGTATGTGTGTGTGTATGTATGTATACACACACACACATATATATATATACACACATACACAGTCATGTGTCACATACTAATGGGGACGTATTCTGAAAAATACATCATTAGGTGATTTCAACATTGTGTGCACATCATAGAATGCACTTACACAAACCTAAATTGTGTAGCCTACTACATACCTAGGCCGTATAGCATGGTCTATCGCACGTAGGTTACAAACAAAACATCCTGCACAGGATGTTACTGTGCTGAATATTGCAGGCAGTTATAACACAATGGTAAGAATTTGTGTATCTAAACATAGAAAAACTACAGTAGAAATACAACATAAAAGATAAAAGGGGTACACCTGTGTAGGACACTTACCATAAAGGGAGCTTGCAAGACTGGAAATTTCTCTGGATGAGTTAATGAACGAGTGGTGAGTGAATGAGAAGGCCTAGATCATCACTGTAAAACCATGTCGACATTAGAATCTCTATGCTTAGGCTATTTGATTAAACTATATATTTTCTTCAATAATAAATTAACCTTAGGTTACCAGAACTTTTACAGTTTTAAATGTTTAAAGTTTTGTGACTTTTTGACTCTTTCCTGGTAAGACTTATCTTAAGCACAAAGGCATTCTACCATTTTACAAAAATACTTTCCTTCTTCATGTCCTTATTTCAGAATGTTTTTTTCTATTTTTAATTTTTTTATTTTTATTTTTTATTTTTTAAATGTTTTTGCCAAAAACTAAGACACAGATGCACACATTAGCCTAGGCCTGCACAGCGTCAGGATCATCAATATCACTGCCTTCCGCCTCCACATCTTGTTCCACTGGAAGATCTTCCAGGGCAATGACACACATAGAGCTGTCATCTCCTAGGATAACAATGACTTCTTCTGGAATCCCTCCCAAAGGGCCTGCCTGAGGCTGTTTTACAGTTAACTTTTTCTAATAAGTGGAAGGATGCTTTAAAATAACAAAAAAAAAGTATGATATAGTAAACAAACCAGTGTTATAGTTATTTTATCATTATGAAGTGTTACATACTGTACATAATTGTACGTGCTAGACCTTCATATGACTGGCAGCAAAGTGGGCTTCCTTACACCAATGTCACCACCACAAGTCCATGAGTCATGCCTTGTGCTATGATGTTTTAATGGCTACAACATCATTAGGTAACGATACGGATCTGATGAGTGGAGGAAACCAGGGTCCTCAGTCTTGTGCCGAACTGGATAAAACGACATGGACACATGTGGCGTGGTCTTAAGGAGTGGAGAGTTTAATTAGGCAAGAAAGAAGGAAGGAAGAAGAAAACAGGTCCCCCATACAGAGACAGAGGGAAGCGGGATTTGAACAAAGAGAAAACCCCTGTGTAGCAGAAAAGTGTTTGCTTATATGAGGAGGCTGGAGGAGGTGGTGCCTGATTTGCATAGGCTTTAGGGGATTGGTTTGACCAGGCATGTCATTCATGTAGCCCGTGAAAAAACTGGCCCTCTTAGCCTTTTAATATGCAAATGCAAGGCACCATGATGTTCTACACATGTGGGGATATGTGGGGCTGGCCATGTTGCCAGGGACATGTGGGGACAAGGGCAAGAAGAGGGCAGGAATCACCAAGTTTGGGTGGACCTAATTTCTAATGGCTAGCCTTTGCATATCAAAATTTGCTAGCTGGTTCTAAGAGCCTGGGCTTTCCTGCTAGACAAGAAGCATTTCTGGGGCTGCTTTAAAAGAAACAAAAATTTTCCAAGGACCCCTTTTCCTCTCTATTTGCCTAAAATAATTTATTAATAACTCCCATAACAGTAATAGGAATTTTTCTGCTCCATTATAATCTTATGAGACCACGGTCATATATGTGATTCATCATTGACCAAAACATGGTTATATGGCACATAAATGTATATACATATATATTTTTTTCTATACCTATTTCTCTCTCTCTCATTCCCCTCTTCCTTCCTCTTTTCTTCTTCTTCCCAGTTATAAGCCATATAGTCAAAACTCACTGACTGTCATAATCCTTTACTCAGAGATGGTGAAATATAAGATTTAAAGAGTTCTACTTTGGCCTTCATCTGGCCACCCAGATGACAGTGGCTACTGAATCCCTGTGCCTCACAGCTGAAGGGGACCCCAGCTTGAAGAACCCTTGTGAAGCATCAGCAGGTGGATATCAACAGAGTTGAACGCTGAAAAAGTCGCACATGTTGCTTAAAAATGAGCACTAAAAAATGAACAAGTTCTGAATATAGATCTGAAAGCAGTGCTAACAACCTGGGTTGACTGAGAAGGATTTGGTCATGACGTTAAACTTGAAAAGACAAACACACAACACAGCATCTTGTTACTGGGCGCTGAGCCAAGAAGTTATCCTCTGGGAATTCCGAGTTGATTTCCCACCTAAATTCTATGGACCAAAACTTCTAAACAGCCGTTTGGGGGTAGGTGCTATTACTCCCATTCTACAAGTTAACCCTAGTTAACTGAGGCTTATAAGCAATTGGGTTTGCCTGAGGTCACATGGCTCCAGAGTGACAGGGCCAGGATTTAAGCCTAAAACTTCTCCACTCAGCTCCCATGAAATACATGTTGCCTTCCTCATGCCTTTGATCAGCTGCTCTGCTGTGTTCCTGCCAAACACTAACCTCCATAAGGAGATAAAACATCAAAGGCTGCAAGGCACTTAAAAAAATTCATGGGGCTTAAACACGAGAGATGTTTATTTATTTATTTATTTTTTCTTATGTAAGTCAAGTCCCAAGGTAAGCAGTCCAAGGCTCTTTGGCAGCTCTGCTCCTGGAAGTCCTCAGAGACCCTGTTCTTCCTGCCTTCTTGCTCCCTCCCTTGTATTGGCTTTAATCTTACAGCCTAAAATAGTGATGTCTGTACTCCAGGCAACAGGATGGAGAAAGAAGAGAAAAGGGAGAAATAAAAAGTGCATAACAACTTCAGGAAGTATCCTGGAAATTGTGACTTGATTTTCCACCTAGATTCAATTGACCAAAGCTTGGACTCATGGCCATGCATAGCTACAAGGAAGACATGTAGCTCCAGGTGACCACGAGCCCAGCTAAACAGCAAAGGGTTCTGGTACCTAAGAAGACAGATAAAATAGATATGGGGAGACACACGACTGTCTCTGCCACAGAGTAGTTAGTAACAGGTAGCTGGGACTCATGGACCCCTCAATTTTCAACACATATTCTTAAGTCCAGCTGGCAACCTGCAGATTTGGAGCCAACCCTGATCTTTGCCACGCCTCTCCTCCCCTTCCCCACTGCCCTGAGTCTTCTTTTGAAACTGAAATGAAACCAGAAGCTGGTTTTGCTTGGGGAACTTGTCTGGCTTGAGAACGTCCAAGCAACCTACTAACTGACTTGCTTTCCTAGGGAAATAGAAAGTGCTAAACCTCTGCAGGCTTCCTATTTTTATTTCTCTTCTCATGCAAGATAAGCATATTCTCGTCATGGGACCCACCGGGAATTCTTCCAGTTCAGGATTTCCTTTGAATGTGAATATCCCATGGCAACAGCACTTGAAGGTCCACCAGCTACCCTTTCCCTACAAAGCCACTAAATGGGGGCATAGATGAAGGCACCGGCCCTGCACCTCCAGAGACTTCAGCTCCCAGAAGTGTTTCCAAATGAAAATAATCTGAGAGTCTCTATTTACCTAATGGCCTATCTTCCTTTGGAAGGGAACTGGAGCTTCTAGGTTAGTGGTTCTAAAACTTCAGGGTGAATAAATGTCACCAGAGGAGCTGGAGGAAAAAAAAAACAGACTGATTCAACTGGTTTGCTCTGGGACTCAGGTTTTGCCTTATTTCCTTTTTTCAGCTCCCAAGGTGAGTCTGATGCAAATGGTCAGGGGACCTCAGTTGGATGGGTATTGGTCAAGCACCTCTGTCATCCTTGGCTGGGCCTCTGCAGACACAAGAAGAGATGTTCAACGGACAGCCACAGGGCTGGAGTAACTGCCCTCTGGCTATCAGGAGGCTCTCCTGGGCTTTATACTGAGTATATCTATCTTCACTTCCCTCTTAAAAATAACTTTCAAAGGGACATTGTTTCTTGCAAAAAGATGTTTCCTTGAGGGAAACACAGAAGTCAGGTGTTCTCTGGAGCTGTCTGGTGTCTGTGGGTGATGAACGACTCCACACATCCACGCAACACAACCACAACTCTCCCAGGATGCAGATGTGAAATCTACTGAGCAACTCCCTTTCTCTTTTTAGAAAATGGTCCCAAGAAGCCAATCTTTCTTTCAGGTCCAGGAAGATGCGAATGCCTGGAAGGGTTTTGGTTGAGCCACTTTGGTGGGGATCTGGGTCCATGAGGGGAAGTGTAAAGCTCTGTTCGCTCAGCGCGGGAGGAGGAAGGTTCCGTCGCTGCTTCCCGGTTCTGACATGTTCCTGCTGTACTGCATTCTGTATTTGACAACTGACTGTTTATTGATTGCGCATTCACCATATGCCCATCTCCGCTACACGTGGGTGGCAGGAGCCATCAGGAGCCTGAAGTCTTGCCACTGCCTGGGGGGAGGCAGGTACCATAGTCTGTAACTAGATTATTTATTGGTTAGCTTTGTTCCTAGACACTATGGAGAAACTTTAAAAAAAAAAAAAAAGTATTAATCAGGGAGGACTACCATCTACAATGAATAAACTACAAATGTTAGTGGAATATAAAAAAGGTTTATTTCTTCCTCACATCACAATCCAATGTGGATCAAAGCAAGGCTTTTTCCAAACAGTCATTGTGATTCACTTCCCTTTTACCCAACAGCTTCCATCATCCCCATGGGCCTTGGGGTCTCTGCCCAGCCACTGAGGCAAGATCAAGAGCATAGAAGGTCAAGTAGGGCAACCTAGATTCCATCACAGCCAACACCCCAGGGGTGGGAGATCCATGCCATGCCCACTCGCCTGCCCAGGGCAGGGGAAGGAGAGATATGTACACCAGCCAAGCACCACAGGAAAAGGAGACAGACCTGGTGCACACATGTGTGCAGCATTCTCACTGCCATACCAGGTGCCAGGGGTGGTGAGGTACAGGGCTGGAGAGGTGCTCTTTAATTTTTGCCTGACATCAGTGATCAGGGAAGCCCCCTCCAGGGGAAATGACATTTCAGATACAGTTGGATAGTGGACAAAGATCCAGGCATGGGCAGATCCAAGAAAAGAGGGCTATAGACAGAGGGATGGTGTGTGCAAGCTCCTGAAGTAGCGTGAGCTGGGTGTGCTGGGAGACTCAAGGAGAAGCTGGCTGAAGCAGCTGAAGTCAGAGGTGAGAAAGAGGTAAAGGAAGAGTTTCATGATTCTTATTGCAGAATGGTGAGACAAGCTTCATTCCAGATGATGGAGATAGGTACGGGATTACTGTAATGAGTGTTTGCAGTATGAAAGAGACTGGGCTCAACTCAGAATACAATAAAGACAAGTGGAAATTTATAGGAGAGGTGTAGCAGGACAAGTCACAGACAAAACCCCTCAGACACAAAGTTAAAGAAGGAAGGGCTTTATTTGGCTGGGAGCTTTGGCAAGACTCACGTCTCCAACAACCGAGCTCCCCGAGTGAGCAATTCCTGTCCCTTTTAAGGGCTTACAACTCTAAGGGGGTCCACGTGAGAGGGTCACAATCAATTGAGCAAGCAGCGGGTACATGACTGGGGGCTGCATGCACCGGTAATCAGAACCGAACAGAACAGGACCCCTATTTTCACAATGCTTTTCCATACAATGTCTGGAATCTATAGATAACATAACCGGTTAGCTCGGGGGTCTATCTTTAACCAGGCCCAGGGTGTGGCACTGGGCTGTCTGCCTGTGGATTTCGTTTCTTTTATTTTTTACTTCTTTCTTTGGGGGCAGAAATTGGGCATAAGACAATATGAGGGGTGGTCTCCTCCCTTAAAGGGAGCAGTGTGAAGGTCTGGGAAAGGAAAATTGCAAAATGGAAACCTCAGGGGTAAGGGAAAGAGCAGGGGCAGAGGTGGTTTCTGGCTAAACTGACCTGAAAAGATTCTTGCTGAAGGCAGGCCAAGGTGATCAGACGTCACTGGAGGAAGGTGGCAGAGGAGGGCCCTGATTGGATGAGATATGGAGGCTGATCAGGCATGGCGAATGGGAGATTCTGGCTAAACTGACTTAGTAGGAGTCTTGCAAAAAGTGGACAATGCAGAAATGAATGTGGAATCTCACAAGGTGGGCCTCGCAGAGAAAAGAGTTCAGGATAGCCTGACTACAGTTTGGTCCAGGAGAGAAGAGGCTGGAAAGGGATGAGGTCAGAGAACAGGATGGGGCAGGTTGTGCTGAGCTCTGGGGGCCACACAGGGCACCTGGTCTGTATGCCATGGGCAACGAGTGACATGAACTGATGCACTGTGTTAGGATCATGCTTTAAAATTACATTTTCAAAACTCTGCACTGATGACACAGATAGGTACTCAGGGAGATTGAAGGATAAAAGACAATTCCTTCCCTAAAGAACATACAACAAAAAAGTAATCAGATCCTGCCTATTTGTATTTAAATGTCATGGTGAGTGAGACAGAAAACACCTACGTTAACAATTCAGTGAGACTGACGTGGCCTGGAGTAGTCAGAGAGAAAAGCAGGGAAATCGGATCTGAAAGGACGATGAGCATTTGGGAAGCAAAGGGGAGGTGAGAGGGAGAAGGGGCTCCAGGCAGGGTCTGCACAAGCAGACACAGAAGGAGCATGAAGCGTATTCGGGGAATCTGGGAGAGTCTCAGGCTGGAACGCTTGCCTCCGGTGAGAAAGGAAACCCCGCAGCTCCCCAAGAAGATGTCAGTATCATGACTGCACTCCTTGAGGCCAATTTCCTAAAATGAAATTATATCGAACCCTGAATTAGACAGTGGAGTTGTTTTCCTCGATAACGAGGGCCAGAGCAGATCCCCAATAATTCTGAGCTCATTTGCTCCTTCCGGGCCAGCTGGTCTTTAATGGGTGACCTTATTAATTTAACTCGATTCATGAGAGAGTACAAATTGCTGCTCTAAAGGGCTGGAAAACATGTTGGTTTCTCTGCCAGGGATCTCAGTGGGGATGTAATTGTGCTGGGTCAGGAAGGTGTCAGTGCCCCAGAGCTGCTATCCAGCCACAAAGGATAGCAGGGACCGGGCTGGGACCGGGGACAGGTGCCGGCTGGATTCTGTTCCTCCCAGCTCATTATTTCAAGGAGATAAGCTCTGTCTCATTAACACTTCCCATATGCACTGGTCCTAGGCAAATTCCAGAGAACTGTGTTTCCACTGAGCCAAATTTGCATTAATTTGTACATTACACCTTACAAAAGAGTTGGGCATGCTGATACAATTAACAACTCTTTATTTCATATTTTGGTAAGATAAGGGAATTCAGAGTGAAAGAACTAATGTTTAAGAAAATAAAAGGCCAGGCACCGTGTCTCATGCCTGTAATCCCAGCACTTTGTGAGGCCAAGGCAGGTGGATCATTTGAGGTCAGTAGTTCGAGAGTAGCCTGGTCAACATAGTGAAACCCCATTTCTACTAAAAATACAAAAATTAGCCGGGCGTGGTAGTGTGCTCTTGTAATCCCAGCTACTTGGGAGGCTAAGGCACAAGAATCGCTTGAACCCGAGACGCAGAGGTTGCGGTGAGCTGAGATTGCACCACTGCACTCCAGCCTGGGTGACACAGCGAGACTCTGTCTCAAAAAACAAAACAAAACAAAACAAAAAAAACAGGAAAATATTAAAGCCAAAACAAGATGTAGAAATGCTTATCATATCATGGTCCTCTACAATACTTAGATGAAATTCAGAAATTTATCCTGAATTTCTCGGCAGCCAAAGGAAGAAGGGAAATATCCTTAAATCAAAGCAAACCAGTCACTAAAAAGCATGCAGCTTCTGCTCCTAAGACCTGAAAGAAACTTCTCACATAAGTGCTAATAAAGAGAATTTGATTTGAAAAAAGAAATTTAAAATAAAATTGTTTCTAATGTTCCCCGATGCAGGCTAATAGCAAGAAACTACAATACGATTTAGGAAAATAAAGTTTATCAAGAATGAAAAGATCTGCAGTGGTTTTGCATAATCTGAGGGTAAATTTTTAAACATAGAATACTGAGTGGGCTGAATGACCCCAGGCAATCTTTCATAAAGCAAGCCCAAATAAGAGTGTTGAGTGCTGAGAAAAGACAACTGCTGTGTTTTCATTCAGCAAACACCTGGTCCATAACTCAGTTGTTCAATGTGGGGTCTTATGCCTGGCGCTAGAAATAGATGAATGAATAGCTATGACTTCTGTCCTCAGAACACTTATAGTCTATTCAGGAGACAGATGTATGGACAGATTATTGCAATTGCAACATGCTGTGCCTTGTGGGGGAAGAGAAGGGAAAAATAAACCTCATCATTAGCTGAGCTGCTGCTGACTCATGACTTCGGGAGCAATTGCTATGAGAGGTCTTCTAACATTATTTTTCTCTTGTAATGAGAATTTTGACCTGCTACAGTAGAGGTTTCTTACCTCCAAGTCACTGATTGATTTGAATTCTATTCTCTTTTCTCCTTTTTCTTTGTCCCTGTTTTGCAAGACCAACAGGTAAAATGGGAAATAAAGAAAAATGCACTTTAGTTTTCAAAAATCATAATCAAGGTAAGTTAATTAAAACTGACAAAAGATTTCTGGAGAAAAACAAGGGCCCAGTCTTTTTGATATTTGGAGCTACCACGGTGATTAAAATAACGCTTGGTCTGTTTGTGTTGGCAGGCCAGTACCAGAGGATTAATGAGCCTCTCCTAGACTGGGTAAGTCAGTTGCTTCCCTTATCTATTTTATAAGTCTTTAATATTTGCAAAGTAGGTGGATTTTATTCAAGATACTTGGTAAAATTTTTAGAAATCAACAGCAACAGGCTGGGTGCGGTGGTTCACACTGTAATCCCAGCACTTCGGGAGGTCAAGGCGGGCAGATCTCCTGAGGTCAAGAGTTCGAGACCAACCTGGCTAACATGGGGAAACCCCGTTTCTACTAAAAATACAAAAAATTAGCTGGGCATGGTGGTGCGAGCCTGTAATCCCAGCTACTCGGGAGGTGGAGGCAGGAGAATTGCTTGAACCCAGAAGGCAGAGGTTGCAGTTAGCTGAGGTAATGCCATTGAACTTCAGCCTGGGCAACAGGAGTGAAACTTCATCTCAAAAAAAAAAAAAAAAAAAAAAAAATCAACAGCAGCAACAACAACAACAAATGCTTTTCTAAGTGGCATACTTTCTTGGCAAGAAAAACTGCATTTTAATTCTTGGGTATAAAACTGTAGCAGAACAGCCACAGACAAGAACCCCTCAGACACCGAGTTGTAGAAGGAAAGGGCTTTATTTAGCTGGGAGCATCAGCAGACTCACGTCTCCAAAAAACCCAGCTCCCTGAGTGAGGAATTCCTGCCCTTTTAAGGGCTTGCGACTCTAAGGAAGTCTGTGTGAAAGGGTCATGATTGATTGAGCAAGCAGGGGGTATGTGACTGGGGGCTGCATGCACCAGTAATCAGAATGGAACAGAACAGGACAGGGATTTTCACGATGCTTTTCCAAATGTCTGGAATCTACAGATAACACAAGCAGTCAGGTTAGGGGTTGATTTTTAACTACCAGGCCCAGGGTGCAGAGCTGGACTATCTGCCTGTGGATTCCATTTCTGCCTTTTAGTTTTTACTTTTTTCTTTGAAGGCAGAAATTGGGTATAAGACAATATGTGGGGTGGTCTCCTCCCTTAAAACTATATTGCAATTCCTCAGCTATAAAATGGAAATAAAAATTCATTAACATGGTCATTGTGAAGACCGAATAAAGTGAAAATACCAACACACTGTGCTGGCAGGTGTGTTATGAGAAGCGCACTTCCTAATACTCATAGTAAAATTTTAAATTGAAATAAACTTTCTTGAGAGCAATTTCATAACATTAAGTAAGCAACATTAAAATACTCACTTTTTTGGCCCAATAATTCAATACTTAGGAGTTTAAAAAGCTAATCTAAAATATGTACTGATACTTAAACACATTCACATATTTTATAATAATATATTTTAAATGGCAGCACGTTTGAATTATGCTAAGTATTCAGTAATACAAAAGTAACTGCATCTTGATACATCTATTTTATGAAATCATTTGCAATATTTACAAATAATTTTAACAACTAGAGAAAAAGATTAAAAGTTATAACATTAATTCAATATATTTTATTACAAGTAACTGCATAGGTATATAATTTAAAGTTATAACTTGCATATCTATAGATTAGATGGGCAGATATATGATTGATTGATTGATGATTGATTGATTCTGCTCATAAACTCATTGACTCTTTACTGTTTGAAGTAGCTCTTTAAGAATCTAACAAAAGCTATGGACCCTTACCCAGAAACACACATACACACACACACAGGCACACACAAAAATTGTAAAAATTAAAAGGTTCATGGGTAAAGAATATTGAACCTCTAGTTAAAAATCCTTGAAATTGATAGAAAATAGATAATACATTGATAGATAAATAGATATAACTCTATATTTAAAACAAATATCTGTTTCTCTCTCTTTCTCTCTCTCTCTAAAGAAGTACACCAAAATACTTATATTTACTCATGGGTGCAAAAGTATCTTCTGACCTGGAGTGATGGTTGTTCTTCCCAGCATTCTTATCATGTCCTGACTCTATGAAGTCTAGCAAGGTATTGGGTGGAAAGTTGGAAAATGGGATGAGGCTCACATCCCAGTTCTTCCAGCAGGTCCAAGACTTTCCCCCAAGAAGCTAAGCCCTAGAGAGCCTTGGTAATTGCCGTTAACAGTATGTAAATGGCACCTTTGCACACATATCCATCTGTGAAATCCCCAAAGGAGTCTCCTGCCTGAGCTCCAGCTCAGAGCTCACTGGGTGTACAGTTCCAGAACCGAGACACCGTCTCTCCCTTTGCTGTGTCAACAGTGAAACTTCCTGGAGTTCACATACTAGCAACTTTGCTTTGCTTTGTCCTGGGTACTGGGCTCTACCTATGACTCAGCACACATCAACTAGAGAAAAAAGATCCAACAGGTACTGAGTCCCTGCTGTGGGACAGATGCCAAAGTAGAGCGTTGAGATACATTTTCTCAACTAACAACAACGAGGTAAGGTGGGTTTAGTCATCTCCAATTTACAGATTGAACCTATCAGTCAGGGAGCTTAAGTAACCTTCCCAAGAATGCGAGATCAAGAGTCGTGTCGCTGCTTACGCATAACACGATGCCAGCTGCAGATTTTAATGCAGAGGAGCACATTCCAGAATTCCTATGATGACCACTGCATGCGAGTGCATCTGTTACGGATTGGTGTCCATTCCTGTCAGTCTAGTGTTCAGACCCAGAGCCTTTGCTGAGTGCCTGTGTTAGTCTTCCAGTGTTGCCATAACAAAATGCCATAAACTGGATGGCTCAAACAACAGAGATTTATTTTCTCATGACTCTGAAGACCAGAAGTCCAAGATCAAAGTGCCAGTAGGGTTGGCGAGAACTATCCCCTTGTGATGCAAATGACTCCCTGTGTGCTCACATGGCCTTTCCTTAGTGTGTGCATTTGGGCACGGGTGAGGAGAGAGAGGGAGAAACCCAGAGAGAGAGAGAGAGAGAACTCTCTGATGTCTCTTCTTATAAAAACACTAATCCTTTTAGATGAGAACCCCACCCTTATGACCTTATTTAACCTGAATTACGTTTTTAGAGGTACCATCTTCAAATACAGCCACACTGACGGTTAGGGCTTCAACACACGAATTTGTGTGAGCAGTAGGGGGTGGGGTGGGGGTAGAGAAACATTTAGTCTATAACAATAGCCAAAGCAAAACCTAAGGTTAGAGAGGAATTGTTGAGACCATCTTTTATGGCAACTGTTCTTATTAACAGTACAAATATGTAGAAATCCCATTTTACAGATGAAAAAACTAAGCTTCAAGGCAAAGGCATATCTCCAATCCAGCAAAGTGAAGACTTTAGTCAAAGTCTTCATGTCCAAAGTCCAATGACACTTACTCCACCTCAAATGTTGTGCAATACCAATGGTCTATAACCTGGTCTCCTGGCTCCATATCAGGAATGGAAAAATGACCAAAAATGAAAAAAAACAAAATGATAGTCTTGGCCAATTCACATGGAGAGTGGGGCAGCTGGGGGGATATGAACCCATAGAATTTTCTCAACTATACATTTTACCTAAATTCTCACACCTAAACCTGATTGAATGAACTAGAATTTCAAAAATGATGGTGTCAGCTTTAGCACAAAATTTCACCTTGCAGTTGCTTTTACTGCGATAGTGTCACATTTTAGGACAATATACAGAGAGTGGTGTCACTTCTTGAAGCCCCACCATTAACAGTAAAGACCCAAATAATTGCATTTGTTTTCCATTGCTGCCATGACACATCCCCACAGATTTGGCAGCTTGACCATTTATTATCACACAGTGGATGCAATCAGAAGTCAGAGCACAGCATGGCTCAACTAGATCCCCTGTTCTGGGTCTCACAAGACTGAAAGCAACATGCTGGCAGGGTTGCATTCTCCTCCAGGGGCTCTGAGGAGGAACTTGCTTCCAGATTCTTTTAGGTTGTTTCATAGAATCCAGTTCCTTTCTACTGTCGGACTGTGGTCCCCATGTCCCTGCTGGCTGGCTGCTGTCAAATCCTTCTACTCTTGGACTCTCTGTAAGTCATCCTTCTGCCAGATCTCTCTTTCCCTTCTACTTCCTTTCTCTGACTTCCTCCTCTGCGTCTTAAAACAGGGTTTTTTTTGAGATAAAATATACATGCCATTCAGTTTACCCATTTTATGAGTACAATTCAATGGTTTTTTAGTATATTCGCAGAGTTTTATAACCATCACTCCAATCAATACATTTTTATCATCTCAAAATGAAACCCAGTTCCCTCTTCCCCCAGATGCTGGCAAATATTAATCTACTCTTTATCTATAGATCCTCCTGTTCTGGGCATTTCGTATAAACAGAATCAGGCAACATTCCACTTTGTATATGACTACCTTCTTATCATTTAGCCTAATATTATCAAGGCTCATCCATGTTATAGCATACATCAATACTTTATTACTTTTCATTGCTGAATAATATTCCATTGTATGACTATACAACACTTTATTTACCTGTGCAGTAGCTCATGGATATTTGGGTTATTTCCACTTTTTTTACTATTAAGAATAATACTGCTATAAACACGTGCTCCTTTTTGCATGAATGTGGAATTGCTGGATTACAGGGTAGCTCTGTGTTTAACCTTTTGAGGAACTGCCAAAGTGTTTTCTGCAGTAGCTGTACCCTATTACATTCCCATCAGCAATGCATGAGAGTCTCAAATTCTCCACATTCTTGTCAGCCCTGATTATTATCTGTCTTTTTTTTAATCATCTTGGTGGTGTATGGCTGACATCTCATCGTGCTTTTGATTTGCATTTTCTTAACGGCATCTCTCCATGGGATTATTGATGATTTGTGTATCTTCTTTGAAGAAACATCCATTCAGATCCTTTTCCCACTTTAAAATTTGGTTATTTATCTTTAAATCATTGCATTGCAAGAGTTTTTCATATATTCTGGATTTAAGCTGCTTATCAGATACATGATTTGCAAATATTTTCTTCATTCCACAGTTGCCTTTTTATTTTTTGTGGTCTTTTGAAGCACACAGATTTTCATTTTAATTAAGTCCAATTTATCTATTTCTTTTATTGCTTGTATTTTTTGTTCTATCTAAAAAACCATTGCCTAAGCCAAGAAATGAAGATTTACTCCAATATTTAAGAGTTTTATAGTTTTAGCTGTTACATTTATATTCATGACCCATTTGCATTTAATTTTTGCATATGATATAAAAAAGAGGTTCAACTTCACTATGATGCATGTGGATATCCAGTTGTCTCGGGACTATCTGTTGAAAGACTATTCTTTCTACCCATTGAATTGTCTTAGCACACTTCTTAAAAATCAATTAACCCTAAGGGTAAAGGTTTATTTCTGGACTCTCAATCATATTCCAATTATCTGCATGTCTATGTTACTACCAATACCACATTGTCTTGATTACTGCATCTATGTACTAACTTTTGAAATAAGTGTTAGTCCTCCAACTTTATCTTTTTTTTTTTTAACCCAAGATTGTTTTGGCTATTATTGGTTCTTCTTATTTTCATAAGAATTTTAGGATTATCTTGTCAATTTCTGCAAAATAAATCAGTATATTAATTTGCAAAGTATTTCTATTTTAACAAGATTAAGTCTTCCAATCCATGATCATTGGTCATCTTTCCATTTATCTAGGTCTTCTGAAATTACTATCAACAGTGTTCTGCAGTTTCCAGAGTACAAGTTTTACACTTCTTTTGTTAAATTTATTTCCATATATTTTATTCTCCTTGATGCTATGCTAATATAATTGTTTCCTTTTTAAAAACATTTTCGTACAGACGAGGTCTCACTCTGTTGCCCAGGCTGTTCTCAAACTCCTAGCCTCAAGCAATCCTCCTACCTCAGCCTCCCAAAGCGGTGGGATTACAAGCATGAGCCACTGCACCTAGCCCATTTTCTTAATTTCTATTTTCAGTTTATTACTAATTTATAGAAATATAAATTGTCATTACTAGCATATAGAAATACAATTGAATTTGGTATATTAATCATGTATCCTGACACCTTGAGGAATCATTTATTAGTTCTAATAATTTTTTTAGTGAATTATTTAAATACAAGATTATCTTATTTGCAAATAGGTCCTCTTTCTGCTTCTAAGGGTTCATGTGATTACACTGGGCCCACCCAGGTAATCCAGGATAATCCGCCCATTTTAAGGTCAGCTGATTAGTGACCTTCATTACATCTGCACTGTCCCTTCACAGCAGCACCTAGATTAGTGTTGATTGAGTAATCAGAGATGGGAATATTGGGAGATATCTTTAGAATTCTCACTAGCGCAAGAATTAAACTTCTATTTAAGATCCCAGAACCTAGACTCTTTTTTTTTTTTTTTTTTTTTGAGACGGAGTCTCGCTCTGTCGCCCGGGCTGGAGTGCAGTGGCCGGATCTCAGCTCACTGCAAGCTCCGCCTCCCGGGTTCACGCCATTCTCCTGCCTCAGCCTCCCGAGCAGATGGGACTACAGGCGCCCGCCACCTCGCCCGGCTAGTTTTTTGTATTTTTTAGTAGAGACGGGGTTTCACGGTGTTAGCCAGGATGGTCTCGATCTCCTGACCTCGCGATCCGCCCGTCTCGGCCTCTTAAATATTTTACTTGCAGCTAAGAAAGTCTATCCCACTTCTCTAGCCAGCACTGTAGCCTGTCTTTGTCAACATTGTATCTTCCTTTGAATCACTGGAATGTTACCACCTGCTTAGGAAAGAAACTTTGCTGCAGTCCTGGATGGAGCAAAAGGCCACAAAGATGATGACTATGATGACCCTGAGCTCCGGATGGAAGAGACGCGGCAGTCAATTAAAATTTTACCAGCCCGGCCTATAAAGGAATCTGAATATGCAGGTAACGTTTAGGGGTCTGCCTAGAATAAGAAGATGCATATACAAGCCGCCATATTGCACACTATTTAAAGGTGCGGTTTCTGAATTAAACAACCCTAGGTTAACATCTGCCCGCATGACTTACTAGCTGTATGACCTTGAGAAAGTCTCTCCAATTCACTTTCTCTTTCTGAAAACAGGGCTCATAATAATAGAACTTGCCCCAGAGAGCTCTTTTGAAGATTACATGAATGATGCATGTTGAGTTCTCACCAGAGGACCTGGTACCAAGCCAGAGATCTGTAATCCTCACCATTATTATCATGATGTTCTCCGTGAGCCCTAGGAACAACTGATGAGCATAACGGAGGGTGGATAGGCAGGGATGCGGCAGCATGGGAAATGTTAAATGAGGTCTGCATAGAGGGGAGTAGAATGAAAAAAAAAAAGACTTTTTAACTTGGTTAATTCATTGTGCAGCCAGCCAGCCAGCCTAAGAGCATCAGCAGGGCATGGCAGCAAAGCTGCAATTGTTGAGAATAAAGAGGACCTAATTTCATACCCGCCTCTGTCTCTAACTGTAGCACAAAGGGCAGCTTCAGCAAGTTCCTTGAGATAAAGCACCCTATTGTAAGGGGGAAGAGGAAGCATTCACGATTTCTGAGGGCCTGAACCACTAAAATGAATCTATAGAAGTGTATTTGGAGAAAGTCATCCTGTAAATGATGATGACTTTTTTTGTTCAGTCATTCGATAAGCATTCACTGAGCATCTACTACGTGCCAGTTTCCATGTTAGGATTGATCGGAGGACACAGAGACAAACAATGCATGATCCTTACCTCAGGAAGGTGCAGTCTCATGGCAGAAACAGGCAGCTCAACCGATGAATGTGATAGAATATGTTAAGTGTGTAATATAGAAAGGAGAGCTGGCATGGGGTGTGGCTGGGTGGGATCTAGTAAGATTTTTAAAGGGCATGGCATAGCCCAAATCTTGCAAGAATTACAGAATTTCTAAGATGAATGAGAAAATGAAGAACGTTCAAGTTCAAACTTTGGCATTTATTT
Source organism: Papio anubis (assembly GCF_008728515.1). Lineage (NCBI taxonomy): Eukaryota > Metazoa > Chordata > Mammalia > Primates > Cercopithecidae > Papio > Papio anubis. Next base: position 176,015,367 of record NC_044978.1, read on the forward strand.
GTGTGCACTTAGAAGAGCAATTTCTTCTCTTCATACATCAGTCTCCTACTCTGTTAAATGAAAGCAGAATTGCTTGCCTTGTACTTACATTGTAATGATCCAGTGAGTTTGTAGATGTGCAAATACTTTGTAAATTGTAGTGTGCTGAGTCCACATAAGGTATGACTTTCATATTTTTCTGGTTGCACAGATACACGCTATTTGAAGGTTGCAATGGACACTCCCCTTCCGTTAGACACCAGGACCTCTATCCCTGTTGGACAGCAGACCTGGAACACACAGACGAGGTTGGAAAGAGTGAGTAAAGGCTGGACCTTGTGACCCAAACATGTGTAGGGCTCTTCCTAACCAGCCAGAAACTGCCACATCTCCTGTCCCCCAGGCCATCTCGTTAGGGAAAGAGCAGGTCGAGCTCATTGAGGTGGATGGGAGGTGACTCTTATACCTGGTAGCATCATGGTCCTGCCTCTAGAAAGGAGTAGAATTCAGATGTGTTGAAGATTGTGAGCCAGAGACCAGGCTAAGGACTTCCACATGCATCTCATCTGACGCTCATCGCACTCTCCAGAGAAAGAACATGAACTCAAATCTTTCTGATCATAATGTAAGATTTTGCCCAGCGTCTCAGCCCAACGTGGTTGAGGTAATAAGTCAGTCATGAGTGGGGAGGTAATAGGTAAGTCATGAAACCTCTCTAAGCCTCCTTGTAACTTTATCTGCCAAACAGGAAAAAACAGAAAATCCTACAATGCTTATTTCAAAATGCTGTTTGGAAGCTACAAAAGATAATTTTGTACCACTGCACTCCAGCTTGGGTGCCAGAGTGAGACTCTGTCTTAAAAAAAAAAAAAAAAAAAAGAAAGAAAGAAAAGAAAAGAAAAAAACTAGTAAATGCAGATGCCCTAAATGCATACATAGAATTTTATTTTTCATAAAACATTTGCTAACACTTAATTTTCTTAATCCAGAAAGGCATAAAATACAAATGATCACCCCCTGGGATTGCAATTATCAGTCATAACATTTTGGTACACTTCATTATCAGTTTTTTTTGTTTTTTTTTTTTTTTTGAAACAGAGTTTCGCTCTGTCACCCAGGCTGGAGTGCAGTGGCTCAATCTCGGCTCACTGCAACTTCTGCCTCCCAGGTTCAAGCAGTTCTCCTGTTTCAGCCTCCTGAGTAGCTGGGATTACAGGTGCACGTCACCACACCGGGCTAATTTTTGTATTTTTGTTAGAGATGGGATTTCACCATGTTGGTCAGGCTGGTCTCGAAATCCTGACCTCGTGATGCACCTGCCTTGGCCTCCCAAAGTGCTGGGATTATGGGCGTGAGCCACCGCACCCGGCCATTGTCAGTATTTTCTATGCACGTATCTGTCATACAAGGGAAGTCTCATTGTTCAGTATATACTTGCTTTATTTTTCTTCTCACATTAAGTTCTGGTATAAAACAATTTCCCGTGTGATAAACAAGCATTCACAGGCATCATTTTTATAGATAAAGCATAACCCGTTACGGGATTTTCAATTATTTTACTAAACCATTGAGTGAAGACATTTTAAAGGCTTGTAGTATGTACTGTAAAATTTCCTTTCTAAAAAACTGTTTCCATTTACCCTCTCAGAAACTCTGTTTAGGAAGGCCCACCCCTTAGAAATATCACCAAAACTGGCTACTACTTTTTCAGTAGTATTTTTTAAAAAGGGATTTCACTATTCTTTTTTAGTTTGCACCACAGTTATTAATGAGTATTAACGTGCTTTTGAATATTCCTCACATATTACATATTCACATCGTCTGTTTAACTTAAGGGCTTCTGTTAATTTGGACAGAAAAATGAAACTACAAATTTTACCAAGCGACACCGACCATTTACACAGAAGATATCTGATAGAGACTGAAGGAACAAGATGAGTGATGAAAAATCAAACACTTCCTTTTTACACGGGCACAGCAATGATTGAAGCTAAACACTTCAATCATTCACTCAACAAATTCATTCAAGAACTGTCATCGGTGCCTGCTAGGATCAGACACAATTATAGACTCTAAAGACACATCCGTGAATGGCCAATTCCCTGTGCTCGTGAAACATACATGCTAGTGGTAGGAGACCAGTGATAAATAAATACACAATAGATAGACAGTAGATAAGGAAGCGTGCTTCAAAAAATCATGATAATGCAGGACAAGGAAGATCAAGGAAAAAAATCCTCAGTAGAGATTGGATTAAAAGAATCAAATGAAATTTAATCCTTAAAACAATCTTGAGGCAGGGTGGTGGCTCACTCCTATAATCCTAGCATTTTGGGAGGCCAACGTGGGAGGATCAAAAGGTCAGGAGTTCGAGACCAGCCTGACCAACATGGTGAAATCCCATCTCTACTAAAAATACAAAAATTAGCCAGGTGTGGTGGCAGGCACCTGTAATCCCTGCTACTTTGGAGGCTGAGGCAAGAGAATCACTTGAACCTGGGAGGCAGAGGTTGCAGTGAACTGAGATCATGCCACTGCACTCCAGTCTGGCAACTATGCGAGACTCCATCTCAAAAACAAAAACAAAACTTGAAAGATGAATATTACTCCCATTTTAACGGCTCCAATTTTATAAGCTCTGTGCCTTTGGGCCTGTTACTCACCCTCTCTGAGCCTTCATGGTCTTACCTATAAAATCCCATCACTGTTGTAGTAATACATAGAAAACACGCTATTTCCATGTGCTTCCAGCACATAGGCTGAGGTGGGAGGATCATTTGAGCCTGGGAGGTCAAGGCTGCAGTGAGCTGAGATAGCAACACTGAACTTCAGCCTGGGCAACAGAGTGAGATCCCGTCTCAAAAAAAAAAAAAAAAAAAAAGACAGAAAAGAAAAAGAAAAGAAAGAAAAAAAGAAAAGAAATGGATCTTCAATAAGACCCAAGAAATGCATCTTTGCGCTTCCAGCCTGAAGCATAAAGCAATCTGTCCATAGAGGACATCTCTATGAGGTCAGGTGCTATTTTAGCCCCCACACTTAGCATGGTGCCTTTGTAAGAGGTTCTCAACAGATACTGGTTAAATGAATGAAAAATAACATACTTTCAATCATTTGAACTCAAGCTTTAAAAATAAATACCTGTTTAGTAGAAAAAGAGACCCAGTCTTTCCCCAGTTCAACTTCTGTTCACAGAGAAGACTTTCTCAGTCTGACCTTCAAAGTTCTTCTATTTTCCTGCTACTATTTGCTGCTATCATCAAGATCTGCATCTAAGGCAGTCCCCCAGGGGCTGTCTGAGAGGGAGGACAGCATTTCAGGACACTCATCACCAGAGCATAAAGCGTGGCCAGGGAACGAGAATTCCAGAGAGATTGGACCAGTGGCTAAAGACACAGTTCTAGTCTGGTTATAAAGTAGAGAACACTGAACTAAAAAGCTGAGCTGAACTTTCCCTGTAAATGACTGACAATCCCTTTTTATACAGGTAAGGCTTCATGAATAGAATTTTTTTTTTTTACAAAGAATAATTCTCATTTGATTTTTTTTAAAAACAACTATGCCAGGATTTAAGCCTTTATTCTTACACTTTCTATTCCTTCAAATCATCTTTGTAGTTTCCTGTTAAAAATAAGTTTCTTCCTTTGGCTAGAGCACTTTGCAGGTAAAACTACAATCTCAGCACATTAATTCAAATGAAACCATGTGAGGAAAAAGGATAGGGCAAGGTGAGCAAAAGTTCAGAGGGGAGTTGTCTCACAAATTCAACAAGTGCTTGGCCTCAGTTCAGATAAAGACGGCGTTTTAGCCAAGTGCAATAGCTGATGCCCGTAATCCCAACATTTTGGGAAGCCAAGGTGGGTGAATTCCTTGACTCCGGAGCTCAATAGCAGCCTGAGTAACAGAGTAACAACTCATCTCTAAAAAAAATGAAAAATAAAAAATGGCTGGGCATGTTGGCACACACCTGTAGTCCCAGCTACTCTGGGGGCTGAGATGGGAGGATCACCTGAGCCTGGGAGATCGAGGCTGCAGTGAGCCATGATTGTGCCACTTCACTCTAGCCTGGGTGACAGAACAAGACATTGTCTCAGAAAAAAAAAGGGGGGGGGGGGAGGAGTTTTACTTTTGTAATCAATGTTGTAAACATCAAATATTTGTGGCAATCAGATTATGTTTTATTGTGACAATCTCATTCCTAGGAGTTGATTCTTACTAGTTCTGCACATTTATGTTGAGATTATCTGTGAAATGGATCTTCAGCCAGGTTTGATGGCTCACACTTGTAGTCGCCATGTTTTGGGAGGCTGAGGCAGGTGGATTGCTTGAGCCCAGGAGTTTAAGACCAGCCTGGATAACATGGTGAAACCCCATCTCTACAAAAAGTACAAAAATTAGCTGGGCATGGTGATGCACACCTGTAGTCCCAGCTACTTGGGAGGCTAAAGTGGGAGGATTGCTCGAGCCCGGGAGGTCAAGGCTGTGGTGAGCTGAAATTGTGCCACTGCACTCCAGCCTGGGTGACAGAGTGAACTCCAGCCTGAGCGACAGAGTGAGACCCTGTCTCAAAGAAAAAAAAAAAAAAATAGAAAGAAAAAAAGAAATGGATCTTCAATAATTTTTACAAAGGCAAGTTCTTGTCGAGACTGCTTTGGTGGGTTACAACTGTCTTGCCCTAAACCACTACCCATCCTTCTATTTATTGAGCAGGTACTGTGTACCGAGCACTGTGCTTAGCAATGGGGGTAGGAAGGTGAGCCAGTGCCCACAGTCTAAGGAAGGAGACAGTGACGCAGATGGGCAGTTTCCATGTTCTAGGAAGTGGTCAGATGGAGGTAAGCACAGGGTGCAAACGCACACAGACCTGCATCTCTGAACATAGCCAGTGCCTTTGGAGGAGTCTTACGAAGGAAGCCATATGATGCAGTCTTCCACACTTTGTACGTGTTGCATTATGATCAGTGGTTCTCCGTGGAAAGTTTTTGCACTGCCCCCCCCACAAGGGACTTTTGACAAAGCCTGGTGACATTTTTGGTTGTCATGACTGAGTGCTACTGACATCTAGTGGGTAGAAGACAGAGACGTTACTAAGCATCCTACAAGGCACAAGAATTTTCCGACCCCAAATCGCAATTCTCAATAGTACCCAAACTGAAAACTCTGTTACAATGTACCTGTGAATCCAAGCTGGTATTTCTCTTTGTTCCCTCATAATGTAGCATTGCCACAGACATATTAGTGGGTACTAGTACATATTTATTTGATAGAAATTGGGAATTGCCCCAGGGGAGGGATAGGAAATATTCCCGGGCCAGGGAATCCTGTACTGATACTGCTTCTTGCAACTGCTCAGAGCAGTCCCACCTAAGGTGGAGACAACGGGAACCTCTCCTGCCTCCATGACCAGGCTAGCAATGCAGGGTGGGGCATGAGCATTGAGAGAAACTCCATCTGTGGAGCAGGCACACAGGGAAGACTAAAAGATCAAGGTGCACAAGAACATTGAAAAAAAAAATCCAGCACCCCAGTCTCCACAAGGTAACCCTGGAGAAATTGGAAGCTGATGATGCAATGAAGAAGACAATAGCCACGATAAAGGAAAAAAAAAAAAAAAAAAAATCCAACCAACACTCAACCCCTAACTAGATATAACCAAAAGAAGAAGGGCCATGACCTTTCCAGGCATAAATACTGTGGTTCAATGTTCCACAGAGGATAAGAGGTAACGGGGGATTCAACAAACCCCTGACCCACCTTGCCCAACTCAACCTGGTGCCAATAAAGACTAATACTAGCCGGGCACAGTGGCTCACACCTGTAATCCCAGCACTTTGGGAGGCCGAGGCGAGAGGATCATGAGGTCAGGAGATCAAGACCATCCTGGCTAACACGGTGAAACCCCTTCTCTACTAAAAATACAAAAAACTAGCCAGGCGTGTGGTGGGCGCCTGTAATCCCAGCTGCTTGGGAGGCTGAGGTGGGAGAATGGCCTGAACCCGGGAGGCGGAGCTTGCAGTGAGCTGAGATCATGCCACTGCACCCCAGCCTGGGCGACAGAGCGAGACTCCGTCTCAAAAAAAAAAAAAAAAAAAAAAAAGACTAATACTAAAACCCTAATATTAATATTACCTAGGCTTAAAGGTTTTCAAAGACATAGGGAACCCTTTATGATCTTCATCTTGTTCACCCTTATGTCTTCCAGTTGGGTACCCCTTAATAGTTCACTAATGTCTTTAATAATATTAATAGTGATACATTTTTTCAGTGTGGTTAGCGACACCTGTGTTCTTGGCACAGTGCATGCTGTGTTCTGTGTTATCCTCCCATCCTCAAAAGGGTATCAGTGCCTTTGTTACCTCCATTTCACAGATGAGGAAACTGAACCTCAGGAAACGGAAGCTAAGTAATTTGCCATGTTCTCACACTGAGCACGAGCTGGAGGTGGAATCCTAACCCGGGCCTTCCCACGAGGCCATACCCTGACCTGCCTGCCTCATTGCTTTCATGTACCTGATCCCATAGATGGATCATCATGTTAACTCAGGGACATGAATGATGAGCACTTTTCCTATGATAAAGATGAAAAATCTGAAGTTCATAATACACTCAATGTCTTTTCCAAAGCCAGCAATAGAGGCAGGATTGGTTCTCAACCCTGCGTGTTGTTATACCAAACACCACTCAGGCCACCGCACCCTTCATTGGCAGAGGTGCATGTATTTATATGTGTTTGCTGACAGTCAACCATACATTGAAAACCAGAGAGCCCAGGGACTTATGGCTTTATCCTTGGGAACCTAACCACAGACAGTGTCAAGACATCAAATGGGGTCATAGTCACAACTGAAGAGATAATGGTGCCACATTGTCTTCTACAGGTGGACAAGCCCATTTCCAAGGACATCAGAAGCCAAAACATTAAAGGTAAGGTCATGTCACTCAAAGTGTAAAATGTAAGTATGGAAACATGTATTTTGCTTCTAAGATCGTCTTGCATTGCTGTTCGTGGTCATGGGTGATCTTATACAAGGCGATCTATTGAATTACACTTCAGGAAATAACTACTAATTTTAGTAGAATCTCACACACTTTATGTCTTTTTATTGCCTTACCTTCTTGATGAAGAAATTGATTGTAAAAATTCACATTCTTTGTTGTGCAATTTTGGAAATGAATTGTTTTGAAACATATGGATTGCATTAAATATATAATCATGTTATCTCTCCAAGCATACCCTCAGAAAAGTCACAAGATAGAAATCTAATTTTAAAACATTGATTAATTAATATGAAAACAGATTTTAAGGCCTGAGGCAAAACAACTCAATTTGAAGACGAAAATACAGGTACGAGCCTGAAAGCAAATAATCAATTTCAGTAGTGCTAGAAGCATAAATGGAAGATAAGCCAGACATTTAATGGTATTGTATCCATTACAGCTTCTCTCATCATTTTCCCCCGTGCCCCTATCTCTTTTTATGATGCTTGATTGGAAAAGATGACAATGCCAAGATTCACTTTGCCCAATAATTGAAACATATCAAATTCACCTTTCATGTGTCTAATGGTATCGTCTATAACGTATTATTAGTGCCATCTTTTCTTTAATGGGAAAGTGTACCAGTTAGGGTCCCAATAGGCAATAGACAGCATACTCAAATTAGGATCATTGAAGGAAATGTATGGCAAAGAAACTACTTACCAGGTGAGTGTGGTATAGGGGGAAGAATAAAGAACAATGCAAGAACCATGGCTGACAGCAGCGGGGCTAGCCCCACCCCTAGGTGAAGAGGGATGAGGGAACAGTGACTGAAAACTACAAGGAGCCCACCGCCTGCAGGGGAGCAGTGACCACTGGTCCTGGGACACCACCAGCCCAGGCAGACTTCTTGGGGAGGGGGCCAAGGGAGTAAACCCCCCACCTCTCTCTCCAACCTCCCTGTGACCTCCTGCTGGGGCTTCCCAATGGCTAAACCTAACTAGAAACGAGAGGACAAGGACCTGTGTGTCCCTACTGGTCAGTGTCACCAGGCGGAGAGCAGTGTAGAGGAAGGTGAAGGTGGAGGGAGATTCTGGAGGGCAAATGGAAGACACTCATAGCAGGAAGTGCCAGCGCAGTGAAAAGGGGACGGAGAGTAGCCAAAACCTAAGGCACACTCCCAGGCTGTGTGACCTTAAGTAAGACCCCTAACCTGAGTTCTCCTTTTATTTATTTATTTATTTATTTATTTAATTTTTATTTTCTTTTTTTCTCTTTTTTGAGACGGAGTCTCGCTCTGTTACCCAGGCTGGAGTGCAGTGGCCTGATCTTGGCTCAATGCAACCTCCGCCTCCCTGGCTCAAGTGATTCTCCTGCCCCAGCTTCCTGAGTAGCTGGGATTACGGATGCCCACCACCACGCCTGGCTAATTTTTGTATTTTTAGAAGGGACGGGCTTTCACCATGTTGGTCAGGCTGGTCTCAAACTCCTGACCTCGTGATCCACCCACTTCGGCCTCCCAAAATGCTGGGATTAACAGGCGTGAGCCACTGCACCTGCCCCTTCTCCTTTTTTTTTTTTTTTTTTTTTTTTTTTGAGACGGAGTCTCGCTCTGCCGCCCAGGCTGGAGTGCAGTGGCGCGATCTCAGCTCACTGCAAGCTCCGCCCCCCGGGTTCCCGCCATTCTCCTGCCTCAGCCTCCCGAGTAGCTGGGACTACAGGCGCCCGCCACCAGGCCCGGCTAATTTTTTTTTTGGATTTTTAGTAGGGACGGGGTTTCATCGTGTTAGCCAGGATGGTCTGGATCACCTGACCTCGTGATCCACCCGCCTCGGCCTCCCAAAATGCTGGGATTACAGGCGTGAGCCACCGCACCCCGCCCCTTCTCCTTTTCTTTAACCAGCGCATTAAAGAACAACACCTGGTGAATTATGTAAAGAAAGTATTTTCACTCCTCTTAACAGAGAAAGGGATGGGAAGAATAGAGGGATCACAGACCAGACCACAATCAACTGTTGCAAAAATGACCTCAGTCATAAAAATATGCTTTGTAGGCATTCATGAAGAAATGAGTCCTGGAGAGAAATCAGATGAGAAATGCACTTTATAATTGCCATCTTATTCACAGTTCACTATGGCCATCCACCCTCACTGCTTTGACTGCAGAAATTTCTTCGACCATTATTCCACATATCAATATGTCTATTTACCTCTCTATCTGTATGTTTATCTACCCTATGCCTCAGTTCACAAAGATATTAGTTAATAAAAGCTTGAACAATAAAATAGAAGAAAATCTACGTAGATGACATAATTAAAGATAAAATGTAAGATCCTCAGGCATGCATCACTAAATTCTACTATAATTAAGCTGTTAATTTGCCTCTGAGCTACCTGATAGTCTAAGCAAAAAGGGAATCAAGCTTCCTTATGTGATACAAATTTCCCATTACAAGAAACAAACCAGTTCCTCAGAGAGAGCAAGAAAAACATACCTTTCAGGATTGAGTTAGTGCTCTGTTTTATAGCGAATGTTGGGTCCCATGACTACAAAAATATGAGCGTTTTGTAAAGCAGACTTCAGTGAAAGCAAGCCTCAGAGAGGTTGAGGCTTTTGCGGGTGGGGCAGGTTGTATAGAAGACTTCTTCAAGAAGAGTTATTTTATGTACAGCATCCTCGCCTACATTTCCATCACTGATGGTTCCCCATTACCATCCAGAGCTCTAAGGTACCATATCTAGAACGAGGCTGGAAGGGGGGAAATTAATATGAATGCCCCCCATTTTTGGATCAGGCATCTTGCTGAAAAATGCTTGGATGATTTATGTGTTTATTACAAAATTCTGTATTTTTGATGCAAACACATTCTCAGATAATTTATTCACTCTCACAAAAATGTCATAAAAAAACATATCGGTTGATTCAGTAATGGCAGAATTTTATGGTGATATTTTTCATCAAGTTGAGCAGTTATAGATTTATGTTAATATACATTTTATGTCATTTTTCTTACAATCATATTCTGACATTATCTGTAAACTGTCAGATTTCAAGAACTTATCTTCCCTAAAGCTTGACTTTTTGTTTTTCATTCCTAAAAATAGGTAAAAGTTTATTTGGAGGCAAAGTATTTAGAATACAAGTTGTGTGTGACAAACCACTAGCATTAACCATAGATCTAGAAGAAATCATCTTAGTTTCAGATAGGGATAGCTATAATTTTCAAATACAGTGTGGCTTATTTTTCTAGAGAAACCAAAGCTGAGAATAAAGGAAGCTAAATTGCATTTTCTCTTTGCTGTAGATGTGAACCAAGCACAAACTCTAAGCCAATTTCCTTTGAGGTGACAAGCATACATATACAAGAATGAATTTATAAAGAAATACAATACGCCTCCAAGAAAAGAAAAAAAAGAGAGAGAGAATTATGCATAGGCTAGTGAACCTGTATATCCAGAAACACAAGCTGATTGAAAGAAGCAAAGTAGAATTCCACAAAATGCCATCAAAAGGCCTTTATACTAGTTTGCTTTTAGACAAGTTTAGATGCTGAAGAAATTAGAATCAGAAATGAGTTTAATCTGGGTCAATTCCCTCATTTTACATAAGGAAGCTTAGCAAGGGAAGTGGCTTGCTCAAGGCCATCAGCAAGTAGTCACAAGACCAGAGCCAAGGTTTATTCCACTATGGTAATGTTGCCAGGGTTTTCTGTGTTTGCTAGTGTATAAAATGCATTCTGCAAACTCTCCCTCTCATTTGGTAACGAACATCCCATTCATCCAGACTATACAAAGCGCAGAGCCAGAGTGAGTTGATAGATGATACTGCTCCCTAGTGGCAGAACTTGGCAACACACAATATTGCAATAATGACGAAATTTGGTATTTTCTATCCTTTGCAGAAATAACACGCCTGAGGTTGCAGAATTCATCAGAAATAAATGTAATATTATTCCCCTACCATTTTACATGTAAATGTATTTTAGCCACAGCACACGGCTCAAAAGCAACAGAGACATTGATATAATGCTCATTCAAAGTTAACATTATTAACTTCATGAAATCACTCATTAATTGAACTACAGAACAGTATTTTGTCTCACCACCACACAAGAAAAATAATACAGCTCAGAGAAAAGGAAAGGAATCTGTAACTGCTTGATGTAACAAATTTATTTTCTGATAGAGAAATATAAAGTAGGCAGAAACAGGAGACTGAAGAACAAGGTATTTAATAAAGGAAGCTCCAGAAAATTTATATCTGCCAAATAATAATTCCCCAACAGAATTGCAATGTACAAGAACTTCCTTTTACATAGGCAAAATATGGCCTTCCCCATGAAACCATTTCAAAACGGCTTGAAGTACATGCATAATGAAAAGCATTTTTTGTTTTCCTTGTAATGCTGGGGTGTTCACTGGAATCAACCACCCCAGTTTGCTCCGGATGGAGGGGTTCTTCAGAAGTAGGACATTCCAAATTAAAACCAGAGACCTCTGGGGTAAACTGGGACAAGCGGCCTCTATACCTGCATGTCTTATGTGCAAGCCAGCAGAATGGAGGCGTTATTTTGTATATTTAATCAAAAGTTTTAAAATAGCAGCATCTCCACAATCCAGCCCCTCCTTGAAACTGAGGCATAGCATCCCTCACAGATAATTGAGTTGGTCAAGAGCCTCACCACCTTCCCAGGAAGCACACCCTACCTTTAAGAAGCCCCAGTTCTTTACTTTCAGCTAAATATGAGGAACAATGTCTTCCTACAACATCCTCCCATTGGTCCTTGCCCTAGATGAAATGAATGAAGCTCTAAGTAGCTCAAAGTACAGTTATCTGAAATTAATTGGGTGAGATGTTGAGAATCATATTAAATAAAAGGGAAGGCCAAGCACGGTGGCTCACACCTGTAATCCCAGCATTTCAGGAGGCCGAGGCAGGCGGATCACCTGAGGTTAGGAGTTTGAGACTAGCCTGGCCAACATGGTGACACCCCATCTCTACTAAAAATACAAAAAAATTAGCTGGGCGTGATGATGTGCACATGTAGTCCCAGCTACTCGGGAGGCTGAGGCAGGAGAATTGCCTGAGCCTGGGAGGCAGAGGTTGCAGTGAGCCGAGATTGCGCCACTGCACTCCAGTCTGGGCAACAGAGCAAGACTCCGTATCAGAAAAAAAATAAAATAAAATAAAATAAATAAAAGGGAAACTCTGGATGCACTAATCTTGAGAAACACTGAGTTAAACAAAAATAAACAGATCTCTTTACTGCCAAAGTTTTTAGAGCATTGTGGATCTCCAAAACGGGGATGTGTCATGGAGCATTGTAACTTAAGTGTCCATGGAACCTGTTTTTTCTTGGATCACATTCTTTGGCCCATGCTCCTTAGAACACATTTTAGAAAAGCCTAGATTGACTCATATATTAGTTTCATTTCTAGGTTCACAGTACATTTCCTATTCTAAGTAGTTTCTCGGGGGTTATAAATGACCCATTGTTTGGGACGGATATTCCTCAGTCTATGAAAGCCACATCTACAGGCGGCTTGTGAACGTAAATGCTTCCGCCCCTGCATGCTCTCCCCTCCTCTTCCTGCCAGTCCCTGGGGAAGGGATGGACAGTGATAAGCTTGCCCTCTCTCTTCTCTACTTAGTTTTTGTAATGCCATATCCTACATCACAATGTGAAGAAAAAGCCATTAATAATAAACATGAAATTGGTATAGTAAAAGCTGCTTGTATGGAAAGGATAGAGAAGATTATAATGCAGGATGAAAATGGGCACACATGTAACCACCTGAAGGGTTCTTCCTGCCTACTGCATAAAGAGAGACCAGGGCACTGCCATAGAGAAAGAGTTTAATAGACACGAGGCTGGCCACACCACGTGGGAGATGTTCATACTCAAATCATCTCATTCAAAACTCACAGGTTAGGGGTTTTCAAAGGCAGTTTGGGGGAAGGGATGGGAGGGCAGGTAACAAGTGCTTGCTGCTGATTGGCTGGGGTGGAGATGAAATCATAGGGGTTTGAAGCTGTCTTCCAGCAGGTGAATTGCTTCTGGGTGGGGCCACAGGAAAGGGGCTGGCGGTAAGGTGGACACATTGGGTTTAGGTGGAACCATGGATGTCAGACATGCATGCAAAAAACCGGGAAAGATATCTCCAAAGGTCAATCGACAATAGTGGTGTTATTTTCAGGAATAACTGGGGAAATTGCATGTCTTACAACCTCGGGAATAATGGCTGACAATCGTTTATGTCTGCGCCTTAGCTGGACTCAGGCTGTTCTCATCCCCCCAGCCTGATGGCTTCCCATTAGCTTTACAAAAGTGGTTGACTTTTGGGCAAGGCCTATTATTATTTAAATTATAGCCTGAAAGTCTTCCAAAGTTAGCTTTGCCCAATAGCCCAGGAGTAATTAAGGGAAAGACAAGATGGGGCGTGAGTTAACTTAGCTTACTATTAATATTATAATTCTCGCCCCCGCACGGTGGCTCACGCCTCTAATCCCAGCACTTTGGGAGGCTGAGGCGGGCGGATCACGAGGTCAGGAGATCGAGACCATCCTGGCTAACACGGAGAAACCCCGTCTCTACTAAAAAATTAAAAAGTACAAAAAATTAGCCCCGCGTGCTGACGCAAGCCTGTAATCCCAGCTACTCGGGAGGCTGAGGCAGGAGAATTGCTTGAACCTGGGAGGCGGAGGTTGCAGTGAGCCGACATCACGCCACTGCACTCCAGCCTGGGTGCCAGAGTGAGACTCAGTCTTAAAAAAAAAAAAAAATTAAAATTCTCTCACTGATATAATCTTTGCAAAGGCAGTTTCACATAGAGGGGGAACATACCTTATTTCATCATAATTCAAACAATAATATTTAAAACCTCTTATGTGCTCAACACTAGGGCTGGCTATTTAGTTGTTCCATGAGCCATAAGCCCCATAAGAAGCACTCTGTTTCTATGTCTGTTTCACCAGCCAGACAATAAGTACCCGAAAGGGAGGGAGCACATCTTATTTACTGACAGTTACAACACTGCCCGACTGCTGCTGTGATCCTAGGACCCTTGGTTTAAAATGACCTCGTGCTTGGGCACTCAGCTGGCCCTGAGTCACATGACACCTTCGACGTGGAGGAGCCTGCGATCTGGCGAGTCTAAGTATTGTGGGAACTCAAAAAAGTGCATACTTAATTCTGCCTTCTTGGAGGAAGAATTGTGTCTCCCAGGGACGCTTCCTAGGACATTTGACTGAGCTGTGAGATAGTGTCCTCGGGGGAGACGATTTGTGATATTCAGAAGCAGCTAAGGCCCTGTGCAATGGTTCATGACTGTAATCCCAGTGTGAGCTACCATGCCAGGCTAAAGTGGGTGGATCACCTGAGCTCAGGAGTTCAAGACCAGCCTGGGCAACAAAGCGAAACCCCCATCACTACAAAAAATAAAAAAATTAGCTGGACGTGGTGGTACATACCTGCAGTCCCAGATACTCAGGAGGCTGAGGTGGGAGGATAGCTTAAGCCTGGGAGGTAGAGGTTGCAGTGAGCTGAGATCACACGACTGCACTCTAGCCTGGGTGACAAAGTAAGACCCTGTCTCGAAAAAAAAAAAAAAAAAAAAAAAGCAGCCAGCAGGTGGTTGTATGAATTGAATGCTGGACTTGAAGACAAGTAGCCCTGGGTTCAAATCCCAGCTTTACTGCTTCCCAAACATGAGACCTACAGCAAGTAACTTCACCTCTCTAAATTTAGGTTTCCACATGTATAAAATGGAGAAAAGAGCACCTACATCCTACAGTATTTGATGTCCTTAAAGGTGAAAACCAACACAAACCTATAGCACAGTTCTTGACACACGGTAGACATTCAGCAAAGGCATGTTGAACTGTGCTAGCAACGCCCCAGATTTTTCCTCCCTCCTTTCCCCTCTGCCTTCTCCTGGCACTGGAAAGTTTTCCAGATTCTCTCTCTGAAGGCCAAGACCATCTCATGCTCTATGGAGTTTTTTCTTTAGCATATACAATAAATCATTTAGATGAATATATACAAATAGGCTACGTGTCTCAATCACAGAGACCATGGTTTATGAAACACTGTTTTCCTGACAGCAAACACAGAGCACCAGATGGGGCACATGGTGGATGCGAAGTGGCCTCCTTGTCTGGGCTGACACCTGAGGTTTGTTGTCTTATGGTGTCTCCTGGCCACAGAGATCAAAGATGCAGACACACAGAGTGAGGTTAAGAGCAGAAATTGTATAGGCAAAAGAAAGAGAATAGCTCTCTGCTATGGAGAGGAGCCCCAGACAAATGGGTTGCTGATCCACAGTGAAACAGGGGGTTTTATAGATGAGCTAGTGGGGGGGGGGCAGTGTCTGAGCTACACAGGGCATGAAAAACCAGTTAGGACCAGGTTTGCCATCTACATAGGGTGCGAACCTCTGGCAGCCCCCACCTCAATCTTTTTTTTTTTTTTTTTTTGAGACGGAGTCTCGCTCTGTCACCCAGGCTGGAGTGCAGTGGTGCAATCTCAGCTCACTGCAAGCTCCGCCTCCCGGGTTCACGCCATTCTCCTGCCTCAGTCTTATTATGCAGATGGGTTCTCAGCCTGAGCTTTTCCATGCTGCCCATTTCTTTCTTACTATACATGTGCTGACGAAAAAGGGAAGACGAAGATTCCATGGCAGACATGCCTGGCCCCAAGGCAGCCCTTTTTTATTGGTATAGCTGCAGGCCTCCCCACCACACCCCCTGCAAGCTTCCGACTTCCTTATCTATGTTTGCAGCTCGATCTTTCAGGCTGCTCTTTGTTGGAAAAGAAATGATTTCTTGGGCTGTTTTTTTTTAGAAAGGAAGTTCTGCTGGGGACTCTTTTGTCCTCACTATCTGCCTAAATAATTTCTTTCTATTTCCTGTATCAGATGCATAGCAAATATTTGTCAAATTAAATCTGCAATTTAGCCCATTTTAATAGTTCATTGGATAAGCATTACCTCTTAGTATGGTGTCCTAGGAGCACCTGGAGATGAGCCCGTGGCCTCAGTCACACATTCATATTAGGTAGGGGCCTGTGGAGAGGCAAGTCGAGAAGCCTGGGTGACTTCTGGCCCCCTCTGTCCCTTTCTGAGTTTAGGCATATCACCTTCCTTCGCTGGGCCTTAATATCCCATCCGTAGAAACACAGTAGAATCAGTGGTCCAGCATTTTGTGAATTTAAGGATATGATTCATACATACAAATCCAGCCACTCCACTGCCCACATCATCCCCTCCCTCTCCCTTCCTCCATTCCCTGAGGCACCGAGATCAGGGGGAAAGATATCTCCCAGGCTTGTTTTGGAAAAACGTTCCTATCCCACGTCTCTCACTAACCCCAGCATGAAAGCAGTTGAATTACACGTCCCTCAGAAAATGCACTTTCCGACCTTCTTTGAGGAGCTGTTAGAGCAGGCAGGTTTCTCTCACATCCTTGGCTTTGCCTAACTTAATTCCTTCCCGTTGCAATCTAAACAATGGTTTCGGCAATGTACTGCTGCGATTAATTTCTGAAAGTTTCAGCAGACTTGGAGAGGTTTCTCAAACTGGCCTTGCCAAATACACATCTTTAGCCACTTGGAGTGTAAGTTGCTTCTTTGGACTCTCCCATAAATAATCGTCAGGACACCATATCCTAATTGTTTGCTTTCATAAATCATAAAGCTCTTAGACACAATAAAATTTTTGATTGAGACCAAGTTTATCCAATTTCGTACAAAGTCTGCATCTCTAATTACACAACATTATACTTATGTTCTATTTCTGAAAGTATTGATTTGCATGATTGTATTTCATAGTTAAAGGGTATTACAGGCGGGGGTGGTGGCTCATGCCTGTAACCTCAGTACTTTTGGAGGCTGAGACCAGTGGATCATTTGAGCCCAGGAGTTTGAGATGACTCAGGAGCCTGAGCAACATGGTAAAACCCCATCTCTATAGAAAAAAAAAACAAAAAAAAACAAAAAAACTTAGCCGGGCATGGTGGTGCACACCTGTAATCCCAGTTACTTGGGAGACTGAGGCAGGAATCAAGAAACAGAGGTTGCAGTGAGCTAAGACCACACCACTGCACTCCAGCGTGGGCAACAGAGCCAGACTTGGTCTCAAAAAAAGGGCGGGGGGTGTTGCATATATTTACCACAAATTGAACAGTAGCTAAGTGAAAAACAAATACAGAAGTCCTCCTTATCCTCAGTTTCACTTTCCACAGTTTCAGTTACCCACGGTCAACTGAGGTCTGAAAATATCAAGTGGAAAATTCCAGAAATACATACTACATAAATGTTAATTTGCACGCTGTTTCTGAGCGGCATGATGAAATCCTGAGCGGTCCCACTGGAATCACTTCTTTGTCCAGTGTTTCCGTTGCGCTGTGTCCAAACCACCTGTGAGTTGCTCAGCAGCCGTCCCGCCCATCAGACCCGCTGAATCGCAGTGCTTGGGTTCCAGTCACCCTTACTCTACCTAATAATGGTTCCAAAGTGCAAGAGTACTGATGCTGACAGTTCTGATTTGCCATAGAGAAGATGTAAAGCGATTCCTTTAAGTGAAAAGGTAGAAGTTCTCAACTTGAAAAGGAAAGAAAAAATATTGTATGCTGAGGTTACTGGGATCTAAAATAAAAATGAATCTTCTATCCGTGAAATTGGGAAGAAGGAAAAAAAAGTGTGCTTGTTTTGCTGTCACGTATCACCTTTATCATAGGTCTGTATATTTAGGAAAAGCATAGGATATATAGGGTTTATTACTATTCTCAGTTTCAGACATCCATCATGAGTCTTGGAACATTTTGACTTAGGATAAGCGGGGGGCCACTGTAACTTAAGTGTACGTTTATGTAACTTTTTGTTTGTTTGGTTTTTTGTTTGTTTTTTTAGACGGAGTCTCGCTCTGTCGCCCAGGCTGGAGTGCAGTGGCCGGATCTCGGCTCACTGCAAGCTCCGCCTCCCGGGTTCACGCCATTCTCCTGCCTCAGCCTCCCGAGTAGCTGGGACTACAGGTGCCCGCCAGCACGCCTGGCTAATTCTTTTGTATTTTTTATTAGAGACGGAGTTTCACCGTGTTAGCCAGGATGGTTTCGATCTCCTGACCCCGTGAGCCACTGCACCCGGCCTATGTAATGTATTTTTAATAATGGTTGTATCTAAAGCCAGTGCACAGAATTCCTGAAAGCTTAACAACCATCCATTGCAAGCTGGCACCAGCCACTCCAAAGAACGATCTCTTAACTCTTTTTCCTTCTCCAAGAGGCCTTACTTTAACCCTCCCAGAACACGGTGATATTGACAATGTCTTCATGGTTTCACCATACTAGGTTGTGGTGGAAACAGTTAAACTAAGGTCCATCGGATTCTGCAACCATGCTATGCCCACCTCAATACAATACTTCCCCAAAAGTAGTTACTTTGTGAGATCTGTCCTGAGACTGCAAAGCAAATGAGTCTCTGGGCAAATGGTGCTGATTACACCTTATGACCACCAGGTGGCGAGCATGCCGGGCTTCTCCAAGAGTAAACTGGAGATGGGGAAGACTTCAAACAACTGTTTGGGTTCTCTTGTTTGACAGGTAGAGAACTTTCCCTAGCATTTTAGAATATTTGTGTACTTCATTAGGAGGGTAAATTCCCACTTTCCCTCTAATTTTTCATACTATAATAATAGTAGTAACTGCAGCTGTGCATTAAGAACCATGCCTTGAAGTTCATCAATTCATTTATTCCACACATGAATTTTCATGAAGTATAAATAAGCACTTCTAACTTCTCCAGATGGGGAAATTCATTCACTCCTCAATCCATTTGTTTATTTCTAAACATTTATTAAGCACTTGCCATGATCCTGCCCATAGTATGAACAGAATCAAGATTCAATCTTAACAAATTCAGCTCCGAAGCTCACCCTCCTTTAAATATCACAAATACTTGAGTTATTATTGCTTTATTAAATAAGGCCCCCAGATTTTAAGAAACTTGCTGGAATTATCTGAATTACCATCAAAGCCGTAAAATGGTAAACAAGTTACTTTGCTTGTTCAATCCAGTTTCTTTCACTTGCAAAGTTCTTTAAGTTCACCTTGACTTCTTACTTTGAAGGATTGCGGTTAGCTAAGCAATGATTAAGTGAAGCTCATGGTATCAACACTTGCCAGTCGGCATATTTGATGCGGCTGAAAGCCCTGTGGATTTTTGTAACTATTGCTGATATTATCCTACAAAGACATCTTAAAAGGGAGGGAGGAATTCACAGAATCTTTATGTTACAAAATCTTTATGAGAACAGGAAGAGGGACCTGAGCTAGCACATTAGCACAGTCAGCCTCCTCGCCACTTAGTGTCCCGCACCATCTTAGCAATCCTCAGAGTCCCCGCCAGCAAGAAGGCTCTCATTACATGCGCCGCTTTGTTCTTGGGCTTACTTAATTTCAAGTATTCTGTGTTAAGCAACAGAAAATGAACTGACACCATCTGAGGACTTTTGCCCTTGCCATTTTCCTCTGTCAGGAATCCCTTTCCCAAGATATCCACATGACATGCTCCCTGGCTGTCCTCAGGCCTCTGATTTCATCCCCTAACCACAGATGCCTCCTCAGACCAGCCTAAAACACAGTAGCCCCGGCTCCTACTCTCCGTGCCCTGCTGTCCTCCAATCTGCTTTATTTTCTGCATAGTGCTTGTCATCACCTGTGAATGTTTATTTATACTTTTGTTTATGTATTTCCTAGCTCCTGCCACTGGAATGTAAGTTTCATGGGAATAGCAACTTTGTTGGTATTATACTCCCAACACCTACATCAATACATATATTAAAAATGAGTCCATGCCTGACACATACTACGTGCTCAATAGTAAATCAATGAAATGAAAGAAGACAGATGTCCTATTCTACACTCACAACCCCTGAAGCAAACTGGATAGTTATCTTGAAAACCATAAATGGAATTTTCCTATTAAATTACAGGAACTCAGTCTCTTTATTGAATTCTTTTTCCGGTGAATTGAATTGATCCCCAATAGATATAGTGAAAAAAGACCTCTTGGAAAGCCAGCATCTAGTTTTGCAGGAAAAGTCATCAACCCAGGCAACAAGATGGTCCACCAGGGAGCTCTGGAGGTGAAGCCAATAAACAATAACATGAAAGGAAATTAATTTTATGTTTTCTAATTTTGTGCCTTAAGCAAGCATCATGTGGCCTAAGCTTTTTTGTGATTTCCTTGAAATAGTCAAAGATCTAATGTTAACTAGATTGCTGCTGTTGTTGAAGGACATCCTGGGTCATATTTTGGGTTTTCACAATGCCAAGGACATCAATTATTTCTGTATGCAATCAGCATACGGAATTCATAAAAAGAAGTGAATCCTACCTATTTCAAAAGTGTTTTTCAAAAATGAAAACAGAAAGGAAGAATGGTAATTTTATTCTTATTCTTTGGAGTAATTATTTTAGATATGGAAGAGCCATTAAAATCCTACAGACCAGTTTGTGCTGTGTTGCATAGTGTTGTGTTGTGTTGTGTTGTGCCAGTTGGACTTTTCACCAAGAGGAATCTAAAGAGGAGGTGCAGTGGAAAGTGGGCTGAAGTTAAGCCCTTAATGACATGGGGTGGCGAACCAGTAACCAGTCCCCCTGCGTCCAGGCACCAAAGGACTTTCAGGGGAGAGCGTAGGGGGTTCTTCAGCACATGGTTAAAAATCACGGATTTAGTCCAACCTCCCTGTCTCACAGATGAAGAAAGCAAAGGAGGCTCAGTGCGAAGCCACCCAGCCAGTATTCAGTGGAGGTTTAAGTCTCCTGTAACAAGAGATAGACATTTTCTCACTGATTCCCCAACAGCCTTATAAAATAGCATTTATTACACCATGCCCATTTTTAGAGATAATCAAACATTGCTTTTCCAAGGAGCCTTCTTCTGACAACCCAGACTAACTTACGTCTCCCACATATTCATTTAATACTTTGTCCTTCTCTACTTGAAATCCTTATCAGATTGTTCATGATGCCTTCAGTGCAGGTCTACCCGCTAAGGTATAAACCCTATGGCAACAGGCTCAGTGCCAGCCATCTTCACGGTCACATCGCCAGAGCCAGAAGCTTGGCCTGTGAACACCCCAGCTAGGAGCACCTTGACAGGAAGGATCGAATTGTATTTGTCTTTTTACCCCAGTGCCTGGTACTGTGTTTAGCTCAGAGTAGAAGCTCAATAATTACATTGAGTCGAATTATGGAAATAAAACAACCTAAAGTTCAGACAAATCTGCTCCAGGCTCCACTTGGGCTTTTTCTAGGGTTAATTGGCCTTGAGAAGTTATCCCACGTAGTTAGTCCTTAGTTTTTTTCATCCATAACATAAAGAAGTTGGATTCTGGGGGTCTTCAGAAATTATTCAATTTTGAAAAATCTGTGATGCTGTTTTCCTCTGCTTGGAAATACCCCCATGAAGGTGGTAGGCAGGAAATTGAATTGTGTATGTACACACACACACACATTAAGTTTAAACAGGAATCAGTGGTTTCAAGGGGACCATAAGAGTCACAGGACGTGCAATGAAATCTTCATTCTATGATTTACTCGCTGGGTGAGTGCAGGTGAGATATTTAACTTCCCTGTGTGTCAGTTTCTTCATTAACAGAACAAGGCTGAGGATTTAATAAGACCACATAACTAAAGTGTTTGGTATTATTCTGGGTATCTCATATGATCTCAACAAATATTAACTGACATTATCACCAATATTATTACAAATCAAAATGATTTTCATGTAAGTGTGTATAAAATCAATGCTTGATGACATTTTCCATAAATTCACTGGTATTCCTTCTTATGTTTTAGGAGACACATCCATGAGAAAGAACAAGGTAGGATAAATCATGAAAATGCATTTGTTATTCATTATTTACTTTAGAAGCCTAGAGATATAGACAATGCAAAATTTCAGATATCTCTTGAAAAATATATCCTATAAGTCTGGTCACAATTTGTAATTTCTATTTGTAAATCAAAAAACTGTTAACCATTGGCCCTGCTCATAGAACAATAAACTTAATTTAGGTTTCTCTTTTCTTTTTCAGATTCCTTTACCACCTCCTCGGTAAGACACTTTAAAATAGCATTTTATTTCGCTATACACTGAAATAATTTGTGCCAGCATCTGAAAAAGAGAAACACAAACATTTGACATTGAAAATCTAATATGATTTCAGAGTGAGAGCTGGATATAGAAAAAAAAACTAATATGAGGTATTCAATGAACAAGATTAAACAAGCCTTCATTCATCTATTTAATCATTTATTCATTCATTCACAGTTATCTATTCAATATACCTTCACTCATTATTTCTTGATGAATGTATTCCTCCCCTGTTTCTTTCTGTTCCTCTCCTTTCTTTCAGTACAGAAATTTGCTGGGTGTATTACTGGCAGGCCTAGATTCATATGAAAATGGGATATGCCCTCAGGGAACTTACAACATATTAAGTATATATTCATGTGATATATATACACACACACACATATATGATACATATATAAATACTATTACATTTATACATATCTGTGGAGAAAAGAGCAACAGGCAGCTGCAGAGGCTCTGAGTGACTGGCCACTCTTGTTGCTCTATCTGGGACCCCTGAGCACCTCTGCCATAGCATGCATTACATACTCTGCCAATCATTTCTTCACCTCTCTGTCTTTCCTGCTAGAGGGAAGCAGCTTGAACCAAAAATCTACCAAAATACCTGATATACTTTATGAACAAATGAGTGAATGGGTGAATAAAATATGAGTGAGTGAGGCATTCACTGACTTTCAAACATTTACATATATATATGTGTGTGTGTGTGTGTGTATATATATATATATATATATATTTTTTTTTTTTTTTTTTTTGAGACAGTCTGGCTCTGTTGCCCAGGCTGGAGTAGAGTAGCGTGATCTCAGCTCACTGCAACCTCTGCCTCCAGGGCTCAAGTGATTCTCCTGCCTCAGTCTTGTGAGTAGCTGGGATTACAGGTGCATGCCACCGTGACTGGCAAAATTTTTGTTTTTTAGTAGAAACGGACTTTTGCCATGTTGGCCAGGCTGGTCTTGAATTTTTGACCTCAGGTGATCCACCCACCTCAGCCCCCAGAGTGCTGGGATTACAGGCGTGAGCCACCGTGCCCAGCCACTTTTTAAAATATTTATTTGGGTAGTACTAAAAACTCAGATCTGCCGGTCTGGGATGAATGGAAGGCTGTTATCATTTTCTCCACAGGTCTCCTAAAGCCAAAACAGTCGCACTATGGAGGAGCACGTTGACTCCCTATAGAAAATTATATCACGCCCTTTAGAAAACAGTGCCAGACCTGACCAGTCTGCTCTGTAGTTAGCATCCAAAAACTAGCATTTTCAACCCAAAGCTGGGGACACGGAGGGCAGAGCAGTGTGGATTCAGGCCTGAGGCATCACTGCTGCAGCAAATCTTCTCAGGAATCCTACTGCGATTCTCCACACAGGCCTCTCATCACACTTCCAAAGCAGTACCAGCCCTTGCCCCCTGAGCCGGAGAGCAGCAGGCCACCTTTAGCTCAGAGACACACCTTTCCGGAAGTCCAGAGAATGCCCAGGTGAGACAGTCATCATTAATGGTGAAATGACCAGCAAGAGTGTGGGTGTGGGGAAGGGGACAAGGAAAACCAACCAAAGTACCTGTCAGAGCAGGCTCCCTAATGGGTGGGGAGTGTTTTGGTCCATTCAAAGACATAACCAAGACTGGGTAATTTATAAAGAAAAAAGTTTTAATTGACCCACAGTTTCACATGGCTGGGAAGCCTCACGAAACTGACAACCATGGTGGAGGGGGAAGCAGGCATGTCTTAGGTGGCAGCAGGTGACAGAGCCTGTGTCCAAAGCAAACGGAGAAAAGCCCCTTATAAAGCCATCAGATCTCATGAGAACACATGCAGTACAATGAGAACAGCATAAGGGAAACCGCCGCATGATCCAGTCACCTCCCACCAGGTCTCTGCCTCAACACCTGGGGATTACAATTAAAGATGAGCTTTGGGTGGGGACACAAAGTCTAACCATGTCAGGGAGGAACCAGTTATACCTAGAGGAAAATAGTCCTAGAAACCTGTGTTTTTATTCTTTGCAGGAAATACCGCTTCTCTGTAAGAAAATGAGTTATTGAAAGAATTGCTCACTTGTGGCCTGAATTAGTTTATAAAGAAAATGTCAAATGCCAGAACAGAATCAGCATATTTTATGTAAGAACTGAAAGGGGATTCAGATTATTCCAGGACCAATATTGGCCCCCAGCTTCCCATTACCCAGGCTGGAGAAATATAACCATGCTTGAAAACTCTTTTGTCAAAAACATTATTGCCTTTATGAAAAATAAATATAATAAACCATCCCTCTGGTATTAAGCACTGATGACGGCTCCTTGTTCCCAAACGTGTGGGACATTTGGCAGCTGGTGCTAATCACAGAATGCGACAAACTCGAGTGAGCATATTTCATTTGCCCAAAAGAGTTTAAATTTCCAAAATTACCTTATTTTGAAAGTCAGAAAAGAGATTAGCATTTCCTTCTTGTTTCTGCATAGAATGAAGGATGCTTTCTTAATTTTCATCCTTCTTCAAGCTTGCATCAGCAGTGTGGGGCACAGGCATTATTTAGTGAGAAACATTTCTCATGGATACAGAAACTCAGGATATCAGGCTCATTTTGAGCTTCTATGGGAAACCCGTTCACCACTGATTCTAATGGGGACCATTCAATAGCCTGAAATGTCATTCCTCCTCCTGTGGCAAATGTCTCTTCACCATGTCCTCCACTATAGCCCCACACAAGCATAAGTTTTCCAAGAAACACCTTCCTTGTTGTCTTTCCCATGGAGTGCCCTCTCTTTTCTGTCCCCCTTTCAACTGCCATGGCAGCGTGGGAAGGAATAGAGGCTCTCACGTCTAGATTCAAACGGTTTGGCTTTGTATTAGTTCTCACATTGCTATAAAGAAATATCTCAGACTGGGTAATTTATAATGAAAAGAGATTTGATTGGCTTACAATTCCATAGGCTGCACAGGAAGCATGACTCTGGCATGTGCTCAGCTTCTGGAGAAGCCTCAGGAAACTTACAATCACGGCAGAAGGCGAAGGAGAAACAGGCTTGTCTTACATGGCAGGAGCAACAGAGTGAGGGGGGAGCTGCTACACTCCTTTAAACAACCAGATCTGGCGATAACTCACTATCATGAGAACAGCACTGAGGGGATGGTGCTAAATCGTTCATGAAGGATCCACCCTCGTGATCCAATCATCTCCCACCTCCAAAAGTGAGGATTACACTTCAACGTGAGATTTGGGTGGGGACACAGATCCAAACTATGTCAGGGTTGAAATTTAGATTCTAATTCTCATGAATGATGGATCTGGGGAAGTGATTCTAAATTATGGGTGACTTTATCCTCCCTCTCCCCATTGGACAGTTAGCAATGTTTGGAGACATTTTTGGTTGCAGCATCTTGAATAAGCAATGCTACTGGCTGCTAGAGGCCAGGGAGGCTGCTAAGCATCCAACAGTGCACGGGACTGCGCCACAACAGAGAATAACCTTAAAAGGTTAATATTGCAAAGGTTGAAAACCTTTGCCCTAACACTTCTAGCAAAGTACTGAACTTTTTCCAAGCCCAAGGTTTTACTCTGCAGTAAAGAACAGATAATATTAATATCTACCACCTACCTCATGGGCTAAGGTGAGAATTAAATGAGGTGATTCCTATAAATTGCTTAACAATGCTTGCCCAGTACCTATTTTTAACTAACATTTATTGCACTTTTATTACCTTGGGCCCATTGGTACCTATGTTACCCCATATAATATAACAAGTTAACAAATCTGTTTCTTCTACCCCAGGAAGGGGTGGAGGAGGAACTGACTCATTTCAGCACCCATATAACCTGGCACAGTGCCTGAAATATAGTAGATGTTGGATAAATATAAATTTCCTTCTGCAGCTTTCAAAGGAACCTATCCAGACTAGGAGTAAGCAGATTTGCTCTGTTTTGATTTCCATTTTCAAAGAGTGAGAAACTGGGAGGCAACAGTAATAACAGACCATCCAACCCATGAAGCTGTGTCATCAGAATTGGAAACGTGAAATGCAGCATTCCTAAAGCTCCTGGTCAAATAGTCTAATATGTAAAGGACTGATCCAACCTCAGAGAAGTAAGCAGACAGAAAATAGGATCAATAAAATACCGAGACTGGGCATAATGGCTCACGCCTGTAATCCTAACACTTCGGGAGACCGAGGCAGGCGGATCACATGCGGCAAGGAGTTCAAGACCAGCCTGACCAACATGGCAAAACCCCATCTCTACAAAAATACAGAAACTAGCTGGGTGGGGTGGAGCATGTCTGTAATTCCAGCTACTCTGGAGACTGAGGCATGAGAATCGCTTTAACCTAGGAAGCAAGGGTTGCAGTGAGCCAAGATTGCACCACTGCACTCCTGCGACAGAGGACGACAGAGGGAGACTCTGTCTCAAAAAAATAAATAAATAAACTAAAATCAAATATTGAAGATGATAAGGTTGTTCAGTGTGGAGAAAAAAGAATTTTATCTTCTTTCTGTTTCCTCATGCTGAAAAGAACAGTATCTTGGGACCCGGTAGCAATGAGTTTGGATCCCAGTTGAGCCAGTTTTGGCTGTACGATTTCAGAAAAGCTCTTTAACAACTCTGAGTTTCGCTTTTATTATTTATAAGAAAAAAATAACCATCTTCATGTGATAAAATGACAATGAGAAGGCATGCCATTCCTGTAAAGTGCCTAGGATAATATCTGTCACAGCACGGGAAAAGAAGAAGAAAAGAAAAGAAAAAGCAAGCAAGAGAAGGAAAGAAGGGAAGGGAAGGGAAGGAAGGAGGGAAGGGTAAAGAAATCCTGCTTCTCCCATGTGTTCTCAGCAGAATTGGGTATCCAGCATCTATAACCGTATATTTTTCTAGAAATAGAGACTGTATCTTTTTCTTTTTCGAGGTGAAGTCTCGCTCTGTTGTCCAGGCTGGAGGGCAGTGGGGCAATCTCGGCTCACTGCAACCTCCGCTTCCCAGGTTCAAGCGATTCTCCTGCCTCAACTTCCTGAGTAGCTGTGATTATAGGCATGCGCCACCACACCTGGCTAATTTTTGTGTTTTTAGTAGAGACAGGGTTTCACCATGTTCGTCAGGCTGGTCTCGAACTCCTGACCTCATGATCCCCTGCCTCAGCCTCCCAAAGTGCTGGGATTACAGGTATGAACCACCACGCCCAACCAGAGGCTGCATTTTATAGTACAGTGGATCTCATCCTGGCTTTACACTAAAATAATTAGAAAGCTTATTTTAAAGCACTATCCCTAGTATCTATTTTAATTGCTCTGAAGTGGGACCTGGGCATCAGAATTTTTAAGGCTCCTCCAGGTGAAGCTAATATGCAGACAGGGCTAAGAACCCAGAGGGAACCAGGTTGGAGGAATACATTCACCACAAAAGCTTTGAAGGTATTTAAGCCTTATCTATGCCCAGGTTTCCAGAGTCCAACATAATGCTCACTCAACTGGCAAATGTGTCCCTCTGTGGGCCCGAACCCCACCAGTCTATTGGGTCACTGTCTTGGTGGTGTTGACATCTTTAGAAGTTGGCATTTGATGTCTCTGGGGTTCCTGTAGTTACAGTTTACATTTATGTAATCGTTTTTAGATGTGATGAGAATTGTGCTGGATCTCTTCACCAAAACACCTCAAGAGAGTAATTCTATTTTCTCTTATCGAATTTTTCCAGCAGCCATGTAAAGTATGGTTTCCTAAGCCTCAGATGAGTAAAGTGCCAAGCCCAGTGGATGGCACACGTGCTCAGTAAATAGTACTTGCATATTCATTGGGCACCTAAGGTCACCATGCTTCAGAGAAGTTAGGTCACTCAAAGTCACAGGGTTGACATTTGACTATTGATGGGGCAAAAACTTCCACAGCCCCATAGCAGACACTGGAGTTAGCATGATACATGAGATGGCTTTGCTTCTGAAAGAGAGATGTGCTTTCAAATTCATTTTTAGCAGGGCCCACATGGGTGGTAACAGCAGCATTAGTGATGCCCAAGTCCCATGTAATCAACCACATAAGGATATTGCTCTGAAAACCGAAGGAACATTGGCAATCAAAGCTTCTGCAGCCAAACCATGCAGCTAAGTGCCTGCTCCGTCTCTGCCAGCTGTTGGTAAGGCACTGTGAGTGAAATGAATTGCCTTCCCTAAGGCAGAGGCCATGATTTACATCTGGCAATCAACTGTATCAATGGCAGGCAGTTAGACAGCTGCAGCCCTTTGCAGCAGGCTGTGCTCACCCTGGATGGTCTTTGTGGTTCCAGCTATTGTGTTTCAGGCCCCATTTGTCTCTGCCAGCTCTGCTATTCTCTTTTTTAAAGCTAAGCCTTGGTTTCACAAAACAATTACTGAATTGAAGCACTTCAGTAAAGGAAAACGTCACCCCAGTCATTCATTGACAACTCAAAACCAGAAGAGCACTTCGAAGTTTGGAGAATGTTGGTTGGACATTCTCAACCACTTATGCACCATTATTATGATTTTTACAATATCCATGTACTTACTTTTTCTGCCCTGTTCATTTTTTTCAACTTAAATAAACTTACTTAAAAGAAATACATATAATTAATATAAATAACTTCAATACAGATAGCTCCCAACCAAAACTTTGAGCTCTGGGGAATTTTCCCTTTGATAAAAGGGAAGGTAAGCAAATATTAGAAAGGTGTTTCATATCTACTTAACCACTGCACTGAGCCTTTCTCCTTGACATAATCTGAAAGACAATTAAAAAGGGGATAACTTTTCTTCTGCGAATCCATTGCAATTTTAATACCTAGGTCCATACACCAAAAAAAATCATCCTAAGTAACAGCAAGAGTAACCAACATTTTCTGAGTTTTAACTGCACACCAGGCCTGGTTTGGAGTTTCATGTATGTTCATTCATTTAGTCTCACAACAGCACTGTGAAAAAGCAATATTACTATCTCCGATTTACTGATAAAAATTAAGAAATTGAGAGTTCATTGTTCCATATGTCCTTTAAGCTCCAGTACACTTAATGGCCCAAGGTGGGGTTCAGCCAAAATACAATTTAAATGACGCACCCAATATTTAAGAAACAAAACACCCACTTGCCTAACTATGGCTTTCCTTTTTTTTTTTTTTTTTTTTTAAGTAGAGTCAAGGGTCTCACTAACACTCCTGTCCAGGCTGGTCTTGAATTCCTGGCCTCAGGCAGTCCACCCGCCTTGTCCTCCCAAAGTGCTGGGTTTACAGGTATGAGGCAACACGGCCAGCCAGCTTTCCCTTTACAACCAGCAATGCTGGTATCACATCAATTCAAGTAATCTCTATCGCAAAAATACATGCTCTGATGATTTGGGAAGCGAAAACAAAAAATCTTTATAGATATCAAGAAACCATGGTCTTTTAAAAGAGAAAGTGTGGTTATAGAGATATACAAATTTCTATCTATGAATGGAAACTATTGATTTTAAAGTATAAACATTATAATTATTGTTTTCCAAGTTGTTGCCGTTGGGGGAAACTGGATATAGGACACACAGGAACTCTGTATTATTTCTCACAACTGCATGGGAATCCATCATTATCTCAGGATAAAAAGTTTAGTTTCAAAGCATATGTGAACATTAAAATGTTCTGCAAAGTGTTCAACAAATGTTCAACCAACTCAAGTTAAATAGGTTAAAGAATCTTAGTAAAACTGTTTAACGAACTCATTTAAATCTCCTTAAATATTTGAAATACCTTTATAAATTCAATTTCTTTGATTTTTAAGTACTTCTAATGTTGACAGGGCAGGTTTAAATGCTCGCCAGCAAAACTTTAACACTTTCTATAAATCCAAGAAAGTAAATGTATAAATACAGAAAATTTTAATTTCTCTTAAACAGTTCAAACTCTTTAAAATGGAGACAAATACATCTTGACACTTGGAACTTCAAATCTGCATTTTAAATTGAAGCCATACAGCCGATCTTTCAGTATCCTTAACACGCTGGCTTCTTAAACATTAAATACTGAGATTAGCCACATTTTAACCCCAAAATAATTCATACTCTGGGTGTTTGTTCTACTTCATTACCTCTATTCAAATCTCTTTGTTTTCTCAGGTTTCCAGCTAAAAAGGGGAGGGAGGGTGTAAGAGGTAAGAGGGTAAAACCTTGGAACCTTGGGACCCTTGCCTATTGCTTGCAGGTCTGAGACCAGGATCTAGCATCTGAGCACTGTTTGTTTCTGGGATACTGATACAGCCTGACTCCTAAAACTCTAGATCAATA
The DNA here is from genome assembly GCF_008728515.1 of Papio anubis. Lineage (NCBI taxonomy): Eukaryota > Metazoa > Chordata > Mammalia > Primates > Cercopithecidae > Papio > Papio anubis. The sequence goes on from NC_044978.1 coordinate 176,045,724, forward strand.
GCCTTTAACTGTGATCAGTGTTGCACGCTTAATAGTCCCATATTCTTCACATCCAGTGTTTTCACTGACGGATCTGGGGAGGTGGAACACATACCCTCACTCCACTCCCTTCATAGTTTCTTCACCAAACTTTGACCACATTCTGACAACAACGCACATTGAATACCCAACAGTGTTATTTTTATTTATTTGTTTATTTATGTATTTTTTGAGACACAGTCTCGCTTTGTCACCCAGGCTGGAGTGCAGTGGACGATCTCAGCTCACAGCAACCTCTCCACCTCCTGGGCGCAAGCTACTCTCCCGCCTCAGCCTCCCGAACAGCTGGGACTACAGGCATGTGCCATCACGCCCAGTTAATTTTTGTATTTTTAGTAGAGACAAGGTTTCACCACGTTGGCCAGGCTTGTCTCCAACTTCTGACCTCAAGTGATCCGCCCCCCTCAGCCTCCCAAAGTGCTGGGATTCCAGGCATGAGCCAAGGCACCGGGCCCCAACATTGTTACTTTTTTATTTCTAGCAATTCTCACATTAACACTCCTAAGTACTCTTGTTGCCATTTTGAAGATGGAAAAAAAAGGAGGTTTAGAGAAGTTAATTGACTCACCAATAGAATGAAAAGCTTGGAGTTTATTTAGAGACCTTTCCAAAATTCACATTATTCAATTCCATATTGGATTTTTTTTCCTCTACCACTAAGTTTCATGTTTTTGTTTTTTTGTTTTTTGGTTTGTTTTGTTTTCTTCTCGTGTCTGAAATCTCCGTTCTTTATCAGCATTCTTTCTCTTACACTTGCCTTCCTGGGATCCCACTGCACCTGACAGCTTCATATTGAAAACTCTTTATGTTCCCTCAAAGTAAAAAACGAAAAGCTTTAAAACCAAGTTGATAATAGGTCTGACTGTGCTAATGAAACTTGACGTAGGAAATCAAACGTCAAGAGAAATGATGTTTTTTTTAATTTCTCCCAAAATGAGATGCAAGTTTATTCATGTCCTTTCTATCACCACCTTTTATTTTGGCTCGTAACTTTGTCTTTTCCTTAGAAAATTATGAGAAAAATAACCTGTCTTTAGTTTTATGGAGGAGGGATAAACATCACACCGGACGATGGGCTGTTCATTTGCCAGTGAAAATGTAATCAAAGTTTTGTGAGGCTTAGAATGATTTTATCTTGGTCATGATGAACTGTGTTTTATGTAACACCATATTTCTTTTCTTGCAGTCCGATAAGCTTAAGGGACTTAAGTGAGGTAAGTAGCAATTTTATCCTTGGACGCAAAGAAGGGAATTTTGAGGCATTAAATGTCTGCAATAGGCAAGATTCTATTTGCTTCAGACACTTACAGTTAATTCTCACAGTAACTATGCTCAAAATGCGTTAGTATCTCTATTTTAAAGATGAGAAAGCCAAAGTAAAATAAGCTTAGCTCCAGATTGTAAACCAAGATCCTGTTTGGCCACCATGGTCATTCAGGGTTCATTGGTAGAAGAACATGCCCAGTTCCACATCGAAGATATGCAGTATTGACTGATGGCTTCCAGCCTCCAGTATTACAGAAATCAAGTGTTAGCAATGGTGTTGCTCTTTGCTATTTGTCCTTCATAAGAAAGACAGGAATGCAAAGTAGAAGGAACATGAGATTCAGAGTTGCACAAGACCTGGGTAGGAATCCTGCTCTGCCACCTACTTGCTTTGTGAACTTCAGAAAATGCTCCTACTCATCCCAGTTTCTGTTTCCTCAGCCATACAATAGGGATGGGGGCTGGGTGCAGTGGCTCACACCTGTAATCCCAGCACTTTGGGAGGCCGAGGTGGGCGAATCATCTGAGGTCAGGGGTTCAAGACCAGCCTGACCAACATGAAGAAACCCCATCTCTACTAAAAATATAAAATTAGCCAGTTGTGGTGGCGCATGCCTGTAATCCCAGCACTTTGGGAGGCCGAGGCGGGCGGATCACAAGGTCAGGAGATCGAGACCACGGTGAAACCTCGTCTCTACTAAAAATACAAAAAATTAGCCGGGCGCGGTTGTGGGCGCCTGTAGTCCCAGCTACTCGGGAGGCTGAGGCAGGAGAATGGCGGGAACCCGGGAGGCGGAGCTTGCAGTGAGCTGAGATCCGGCCACTGCACTCCAGCCTGGGCGACAGAGCGAGACTCCGTCTCAAAAAAATAAAAAAAAAATAAAAAAAAAATATAAAATTAGCCAGTTGTGGTGGCGCATGCCTGTAATCCCAGCTACGCTACTCGGGAGGCTGAGGCAGGAGAATCGCTTGAACCTGGGAGGTGGAAGTTGCAGTGAGCCAAGATGGTGCCATTGTACTCCAACCTGGGCAACAAGAGCGAAACTCTGTCTCAAAATAAATAAATTAAATTAAAAATAAAAATAAAATAGGGATGGGTACACTTCTGTGCAAAGTTGATGTGATAAAGTCAAAAGTAAGTAGTGCACAAATGGCCAGGTGACCAGTAGCGGCTCAATAAATGGCATAAAAGACATGTGAGAGAAAGCTGTAATAGAGCCTTCCAAGGGTATTGATTCCCTTCAGTGCCCAAAGAGAAAGTTCCCTGCGAGGCTAGTGGGGCTACCATGACTGATGGAAAGACTGTCCAACAACACAAGTGGCCTCACCTCACTCCCACTGGACTCTAAGGAATTTTGTTCTTGTCTTTGTGTTTGACCTATGCTCTTATCTAGATCTTAGACGTGAATTTCTTTCCTTGCTTTATTTGTTGGTTTTGTGAGAATGTTAAAATCAAAAAGTCACATGTCCAGCTTGTCACTGAAACAAGACATTTATTACCCCTAATCTCCCTAATCCACAAGACAATAATGTCAAGAAAGATAACATACATAACCACTTGATGAGAAAAACAGTTCTGGTTCCACTGAGGACTTCACCAGGCTCATGCTCTTCTGGGAGGGGGTGCGCTTCCTTAGTGTCTCCTGGAAGGAGCAGGCTAGGGTGATGCTCGGCTGCTGGGGGAACCCACACATCCAAGGTGCCTGAATCCAGGACTCTGTCCCCTGCTTCCTGTAAGCTAGGCCTAGGTATCTCGAATAGTAGTTGGGTGCTGCTCACCATGACCTCAAATCATAACCCATTGGTCAGTCTGAGAGGACAGTAGGCCTCCCAATCACAAACAAGCAAAAAGGAATTGGGAGATGGGGGGGTCAGCCTTAGATGGCAGGAAATGTGCAGGACTGTTTGTTTTCTTTGCAACTTTAGTTGGCATTCTGCTAGAAGTTGATATCATCTAAAGAACAAGAAGGTCTAGTGGAAAAACACATTGTTGCTCCTTATCTTTTGCCAAGACACTTCCCCATTGTTTGTTTGGGCTGAGATTCAAGGCCATTTCTTCATAACAAAAGCCCATCAGGGCAAGCTGTGCTTGTGCCTGCGCTCAGTGCTTGCTTGAACACTGTCCTGTGGACTAGAATCTTTTATGTGCTAGGTGCCCCCACTCAAATTCACATGGCATTTTATAGTTTTCACGGAAAGGAAAGACTCATTGTCTCATTTTGTACTCACAAAGCCTTAAGAGAAAAACGAAACCCCAGAGAGGTGGCAAAGAGTCCTCACAGCCGGGAGGAGATAGGGCCAGTCCTGGAAATCCCAAAGTCTAGGTGTCTTCCCCACCGCCATGTCCCTCTGCCTTAAAACATACAGAAATAGCTCTGTACTAAAATAACTAAAAAGAATATGGAAGGAAGGAATGGAAGGAGGGGGCAGAGAAGGTGAAAGAAAAGGAGGAAGGAAATGGGAAAGAGGGAGGAGAAAGGAAAAGAAAAGAGGAAGAAGAGGGAGACAGGTAATAAAAGAGATACTACTATTTAACTCGACTATGTTTATTTTCTAACAATAAAAAAGTTACAGAAGAAAAATGAGTGATTTCATGCTACTTTTCTAACTACATTTGATTTGAAATTCAGAGCCCTCAAGCCAAAAGTTGGTTGGTCTCAATTAAATAAAACAACTGCTCTCCCAGATAGAGGGCTTCTCTGCACTCTTCGCATCTCTTCTTCCCCTCACGGTTGACAAGCCTGAGAGCTGCATAGGATTGAGCACTTTGAACAGCCAGGTTCAAAGTCCTGGGGGAGACTCAGTAGGGATACTTTCAAACCACTCACTAGAATGGATTCATTACTCTTTTTACTTAGCCTATAGAGTTTCTTTGATTTTCTGTCCATAATGAAATGTATGTCCTCTTTCCAGAATCCTAGGGAATGCCAAAGTCTTTGAAATAAAAAGTCTTCTCTGTAGGCCAGCTTCAGAGGGAGGCGTACAATGCCTCTCTAAGCAATTTGTTGCCAAAAGTTTCTTATCTGTGAAGCAACTATGAGTCAGGAGAGCTGGGCTCAGGGTTAGTTTAGCCTTCAGATGACTGCGGGAATCTAGGAGAATGGCATGATCCTTTGGGACCTCATCTGTAAACCAATTGTTTTTAACATTTAATGGACCTCACACCACTTTGAAAATTTGATGAAAGGTATAATAAACCTTTCTCACCCCAGAGAAAGAAAAAATATATACACATACTTAGAGAGAAAAAAATTTAGCTTTTCATTTCAGAAGGTTCATGGACCCCACTAGGCCATTCAATAATCTATTTCATCCCCCTGGTTAAAGCAGTTCTCATCTAAATGATACCTGAGGTCTTCTTCAACTGATGCAATATATACATGGACTTCCTAAAATTATTTTCAGTTAAATAAATACTGCAGCAAACACTGTACCTCCTGTAACGCTTTTTGCTTCTTCAAGGGTAGAGTAGAATAGGGCCCAAAGATACAAGCCCAATAAGCATGAAGATTTTCATAATGAAGAATGACCAAGAATTCTACCACCATAAGGAAGGAAAGAGAGAGAAAATGTTTGGGAAGATAAATGGCTACATTTAAAAAGGATAATGTGAATATTTCCATGCTTATTTTAAAAAATAGAAATTTCAGAGCGAGTATAAAGAAAAAATTAACCATAGCCTTATTGCTTAAGTACAACCTTTAATATTTTATCATATTACTTCAAATCATTTCTTCTGCATACACACAAATATACATGGATATAAAATATAATCGCATAAAAATATATCATGGGTCCATTTTTTATTCCAAACTTTAAATGTAACATGGATGCATACTTATAATCTTATTTCATTCTCTATATAAATACTTATAGTGTCTTTATAATATTCCAATAAGTGAGTATAGTACCAAAATTAACAATGTTCAGTTATCTGGGCACGTAGATTGTTTCCAGTGATTTAACTCTGTAAAAGGAAGGATGCAAAGAACATCTTTGTGCATAGAACTTGGCTCAGATTTCAGGTTGTGTCTTAGAAAAAGAGTCTCATCAATGGAATTATTGAGATAAGAATAAGAGTATTTCTAAGGTTTTAGATAATTATGGTAAATTACTTTCTAAAAGAGTCAAAGCAATGGATAGTCCCATCAGCAGACTGTGGACTTGTCTGTTCCTTCACACATCGATTACAAAATTTTGATTTTTGTTCAGTTTTCTGAGGAATTATTTGTAGATTTAAAAAATATATATGAACTATGCTAACAAAAATTTTACCAAAATTCTACCAACCAAATGCTCTGAAAACACACATGGTATTCTATTAAATTCTCTGTCATCAAAAGTCAGTAAATATTATTATTTTTTTAATTCAATACAGGTCCTTGAAGCAGAAAAAGGTGAATTGTTTACATTTGTTTCTTTACCCTAATACTAATAATTGGTTCTGTTTCTAGATCTACAGTGCTTATGGGTATTGAAAGGGATTGATTGTTTGGAAGCCTGGGATAGCGATGTATGTGTGTGCATGATGACATGATCCTCATGCACACACATACATCCCAAGGACCTCAGAGTCCTCTAGTCTAAACAGGGTGATTTAAATCCAGAATAGACCAGACATCTTTCTTTAGCCATACACTACTGACCAGAAGGCATTACACTGTCACCCTCTGCCACTTTGGAAAGACATAGCTAGTCCCCTGCTCCAAAGAAGCTCTTGGTATCTCTGCCTCTGATGTCACCCATGCACACACACGTGTGTCTCTTTCATGCACACACACAAGTACACACATGCACATACCTCTACAGTGTTGGTGGTGGTGTGCAAGCATGCAATCCAACAGTCACTCATATCCTAAATGGCAGGATGCTAAGCAGGTAGCACTTTCATATTCACCTGGGAAACACTGTTCTCCATTCCTCTAGAATGATGAATTATGTCCAGAGCCAAAGGGCCTGCATCACAGTCCAAAGAGTTCGCAAAAGACATCATAGTTCAACAGAGCAATATTAGGTTAGGATTTCAGAGGCCTGCCACAAAATCACTGTATGGTTTTGGTCAAGTTGCATTTCCTCTGTGGGGCTCAGGTCTGCTCTTCTCTACACATTGACAAAGCTAAACTGGAAATGAGGCCTAAATTGGGTTTATGGATTCCCCATGAGTCCCTGATGGAGGAGTAGGAGTTGTTGGCAAGCCGAAATAATTCACAAACCTAACTGAAACCATGCCCTTTCCCACAATACAGCTCAACATCCTAACTAAAATGTTCAGGTTTTGTTCCATCAGACAACACAACAACAAGTGTTAACACAACAACGTGGCATTGTTCAGCTCAAGAGGGGCAGATACTCTGGGTGGTTACTGATGACATGAAATGATTTTATGGGATGCATGATTCATGGACCAGCCGCTGACTCATGTTTCAAGTAATCACAGTCCTTCGATCAAAGGTGTCCAGTTTGTGATGAACCTTGGGCAGAATAGAGAGCAACAAGCACAATTAAAACATGCCGGTGCCTGTATGCACCCTTCGCTTTATTACTTATGGTCACAGCTGGGAGAGTGTTTTATGAGATTTGATATCATAGTATTACGATGTGCCCTTGGCAATTCTGGATGGCTAGTTAAATCTGTCTGTGATGAAAAGAAAATAAAAAGCAGTAACATAAACTGCATATGTAATTACTAAATAACTCCAGATTGTATGGTTGGCAGAACTTTAAAAAACTTGATGATTGAGGGGGGAAGAAATTGAGAAACTGTATCCCTGGTTGGATCCAGGTAGAGACTGCTGGTCTACCTCAGAACCCTAGGAGCTCTCCTGCCCTATCACAGGAGGGCATGAGAATACACGTGCCATGACGAGCTGGGCACCCCAATCTTCTCCATCAGCCAGAACAGTCCTTTCATTTCACTTTCTTCTTTTTAAGATCTCATCTCTCAGAAGGGTCTTTCTTAGCCATACGTATAGTCACTCTGTATCCCAAAGTAGTACTTCATTTCCTTTATATCATTGTATTGCCTAATAGAAACGTTCTTATTGACTTACTTGCATGCTTATTTCCATTTCCTTTCATTAGAATGTAAGAACCATGTCTGTCTTCTTCTCCACTGTATTCCCAGACTCTGGCAGAGTACTTGTCCCATAGTAGCTGTTCAGTAAATATTTGTCAGATGATATAAATGAATGAATGAATGAATGAGGATGAAGCTAAAAATCTTTTAAAATCACAGGTCCAGAATAATCCCTAAATACACCTTCCAATATAATATTCTGTATTTCTGGGAGGTTCAATAATGTGTTCTAGCTTGTCAATATTCAAAGTGATTTTTACAACATATAAATATAAGTAATATAAAAGTCATTCTCAGGAGGCAGAAGAGTTGTAGAATATGTGAGTTACAGTTTCCACTGACCATCAAGAGCCCCCTTCTAACAATCAGAGATTACTTGGAGGAAATTATAGTAGTTCCAGTGGGCTTCTAATGGTTCTCAATTATTTTTCTTTTGCAATCTGACTAAATTATGTCACTGTTTTATATAGTCCCTCATAACCAGAGGAAGCCTGAATCAACTCATCTGTTACAAAACCAAAATTCTCAAGAGATTCCACTTGCCGTTAGCAGGTAAGGAGCCAGGAATCCCTTCTCAGGTCTGAGGCTGGGGGTCAGGCCATGTGCTGTCTCAGATAAATGATCACGAAGACTTTCTGAGAAACAAAGGTCTTTGTGTCTGAAGCCCAATAATGAGGTGCAAGAGAAACTTGTGAATTACGGCTGTTACTGATTTTGATAATGTTGTTCTTTCGGAAATTTATAAATGATTGAGTGTTAGAGAAGTTTGGGAAATTTTAAGCATTAACCAGATAGGATTAACTGGAAAGGATGCTAATCAACCTGGGAGGAAAAGTTGGTTGTTTCAAACTATTCTGGGCTGATGACCACACCAAAGCTTTAGTTACTTCTGAGCAGCAATTGATGGCCAGGTGACCAAGTGTTGTTGAAAATGCCCTTACCGGAATCATCGGATTAGATACTTGCCTGCCCTGCTTCTTGTGACAACTGTCAACCCAACTAAACAGTTAAAGACCCAAGGCTCAGCCAGGATATTTATTGACCAAAGTAACTAAATTAGTAGTGACTGCCCTAAAACAAAATCTAGGGCCTCCAGTATTAGGTGCTGTAAGGCCCTTATGATCTCACTCTCGCCAGTGCCTCTGACCTCAGTTCAAGCCACTCTCCTCTCACTCTGGGGCACTGAGCCTCATCAGATGCCTGCCAGCAACCACAGTGCCACTTAATGCACGGCACTGGCACGCGCCCCTCTCCTGCCTGTAGTCCCTCCCCCCATATTGGCTCCTCTCCACCCTCTCCCTACTTGGAACACTCCTGTTCCTCCATGGAACCCCAGCTTAAAGCTTAATGAATCCAGGAGATAATTTGCATCAATTCTTCAGATGAAAAACATAAAGCTGAGAAAGACCGAGCCCTTTACCATGGAAGCCAAGCCCAACCTCAAAGTCCAAGCACTGTTCAGTAGACAATGCTGCCCATAAGGACTTGATTCTAAAAACGCAGCCTATAAATCCTGACTATCCCTGGTGCCTGCCTACGGCTAAAATGCTGCCTTTAATTGATTCTGTAAGTATTTGCTGGGAATGTACCATGTTTGTGGTGGAACAGAATAGTGGTTAAGCAGGATCCACTGAAGCCAGGTTGCCTGACTTTATCAGCAGTGAACCACGTGACCTGGGCGACCTCACTGTCTTACATGAGAAACCCAGGGCAGAGTCAGGCATGTTGCAAGAGCCCAGTGAACACTCGCTCTCATTGCAATTGCCAGGCCCTGTATATCGGGGGCATGATCACCATACCCTATTCCTTTCCCTCCTTTACTTTCTTCCCTGGTCCCATTTGGCACCTTCAGTAACTTCGTTTGGCCTGTGGGTACTAGGACATGTAGCTTCATTGTGCTTTGGGGACCGTCTGGTGTCTAAGCCCCAAACACCTTAAATACAAAACTCTTCCCCATACCACAAATATCCTCTTCCTCTTCCTCCACCTCCTCGTCTTCCTCCACCTCCTCCTCTTCCTCCTTCTCCTCCTCCTCCTCCTTCTCCTCCTCCTCCTTCTCCTCCTCTTCCTTCTCCTCCTCCCCCTTCTCCTCCTCATCCTCCTTCTCCTCCTTCTCCTCCTCTTGCTTCTCCTCCTTCTCCTCCTCTTGCTTCTCCTCCTTCTCCTCCTCCTTCTCCTCCTTCTTCTTCTCCTCCTCCTCCTCCTCTTTCTTTCTTTTTTCTTTTCTTTGTTTGTTTCTTTCTTTCTTCTTTCTTTTTCTTTGAGACAGGGTTTTATTCTGTCTTGTAGTGGCACAATCACATCTCAATGCAGCCTTGACCTCCTGGGCTGAAGCGATCCTCCCACATCATCCCCCAGAGTCGCTGGAACTATAGGTACATACCACCATGCCCAGCTAATTTTTGTACTTTTTGTAGAGAAGGGGTCTCACCATGTTGCCCAGGCTGGTCTCGAACTCCTGGGCTCAAGTGATTCACCCACCTTGGCCTCTAAAAGTGCTGGGATTACAGGCCTGAGCCACCATGCCCAGCCCCCTTTCTTAATGTAATTTTCTAGAAGTAAAAAATACACACGTTACATTATAGTGAAAAAAATAACAAGCTCTCCAGTTGGCCTCGTTTCTTTGTTATTTGATGTGGTTTCACTTCTTTTGTTTATGTATTTGTTTGTTTCATTTACTGAATAAAGAGTCTTGATGTTTCTTCCTCTTTTAACTGACTGCTGCTTCTTCTAATTCCTCATCTTGGACTTTCTCCCAAACTGACCTCTAAATGTTGGTATTCCTCAGAATTCATCCGAGGTCCTCTTTACTATCTCTAAGGCCTGCGTAATGACATCCATCTCCAGCATCAAACTTCAACTCCGTGTTGATAATTCCCAAATCCCTATCTTCTGCAAACCACCTCTCTTAGCTCCAGAACTGTGTATCTAATGACCCATTGAGCAGTTTTCCTTAGCTAAGTCCCAGGCAGCACAAACTCATAATGGTGAAAATCAAACTCTTCATTTCTAGTCCCATTCTGAAACCCATAATATCCTCTGCAAAGCTTTTCATCCCAGTAAACTCAGTTAGCTGTCTTTCCCATCTTCACTCTTCCTCTATCCCATCCATTTTCAGCTCCCAAAATTATATCTCTAAAACATGTGTTGATTGTCTATTTCTCCCCCATTTGCCTAGCTCCTTGCATGGCCCAGTCCCTATCAACTTTTGCCTGGACAATTGCACTAGTCTTCCAATGATACTGATCATCTCCACACCCTCCCTTTCCTCTAGAAGGAACTGCTTTCTGGTCTCTTGCAGAAAAGGCCATGCCTCCTTGCCTCTGGGCCTTTGCACGTGCTGCTCTACCTGCCTGGAATACACTCTTACTCCTACTCGTGCTTCAGGGGTCAGCTTGGTTCATCTTTCTCCCTTTAAGCCTTTCCTGAGAATGAAAGTAATTTTGTCTCATTTACATGACCTTTTACTACTACAGAAACTTCTGCTGTGCACACCTTTACCATAACATTTATTCTGCATTATAATTATGGTACAAGGATATGTTTCTTTTATAAACTAACCTTCATTCAGGCAGAGGCCATGTCTTCTGTATTGTCTATTCCCCAGAACATACCATGTGCCTAGTAAGTATTCAACACATGTTTGTTAAACCAAACAGTCATCATTTTTATTTCCTTCCTTCCATCCTTCCTTCCTTCCTTTCTCTTTCTTTCTTTTTTCTTTTTCTTTCTTTCTTTCTTTCTTTCTTTCTTTCTTTCTTTCTTTCTTTCTTTCTTTTTCTTTTTCTTTCTCTCTCTCTCTCCCCCTCCCTCCCTCCCTCTCTCTCTCTCTCTCTCTCTCTTTCTTTCAGACAGGGTTTCACTCTCGTTGCCCAGGCTGGAGTGCAGTGGTGTGATCTCGGCTCACCGCAACCTTCGCCTCCTGCGTTCAAGCGATTCTCCTGCCTCAGCCTCCCAAGTAGCTGGGACTACAGGCATGTGCCACCACACCCAGCTAATTTTTGTGTTTTTAGTAGAGACAGGGTTTCACCATGTTGCCAAGGTTGATCTTGAACTCCTGACCTCAGGCGATCTGCCTGCCTTGGCCTCCCAAAGTGCTGGGATTACAGGCTTAAGCCACCGCGCCAGGCCTTTTAATTTTCATTTTCATTATTTTGCTTTTTTTTTTCTGCTTATATTAATATCAACTATATACTTCTAGAATATCCACAGAGGACATTTCTATTCTTTTCAACATTTTCTAAAAATCCTAAACTATTAGAGCAGAGAAATTTTGCTATTCCCTATTTTTTCCCAGACATTTAACAGAATTGTACACTGGCTGCTAGTGAAAGGATTCTGGTTTTAACGGAGTCAGATTTTGAATTTCAGTAGCAGTCTGACTGGCAGTCACAGCGTAGTATGGTGACTGGATGAACTGCTCGCGTTTTTATCCACAAAGCAAAACACATGACCTCGGGCTTTTATGGTGACAACATAAACCAGATATATGCTCAGTTGATTTCATTGGCACTAGAAATGGATCAGGTTTCATTTAATTAACCCAGAGGCTTTAGTCAATAGCACAGTCCTTGGAATAGAGCATCTCTCATGTAATTAGATTTAACTGTGGTAGCACCTGGAGCTTATATTGATGATGCTGACCACAATACAAAATGCACCAGAAAATTAGAGCTAAGTATTAAGTAGAGTGCTAAGAAAAGCCACTGATGAACAGTCTTGATAATATCATTTTTGTAGTTAGAAATGCATATTGTTATTTTGTCTTATAGTTTTATAATCTCTTTTTCTTTGGCGTTTTTCTTATCATAATCCACTAAGTTTTCTTACTCAGCACACAATTCTAGAAGGAATACAATACTTTCTATGTTCTTCTTCCACTCTATGGTTGACTTTCAATTGGTAAACAGTTTCTATAGATTTTGAGCCCCCACCAGCAAAATGTTGTGTTCCCTAGTGACTGTAGCTACAAAGCAAGTTTGAACTCATGGCTTCAAAAAGTGAAGAATAATGATACACACTCACTGAAAAGACCTGAGGAGAACTTATATGGTCCGTTTGTTCCACGTGTAATATTGCCAGCTTGAGAAAGGAGGAGAACATGCCTCCTAGTGCCTTTCAAAACAAATGATTCTTCTAGCTTATCCAGTAAAATATAAACTGCTTTATAACTGTGACTTCAGGCTATTATCATTGACCTTGCCTCTGAGTGGGATTTTACCACCAAGGGGAAATACTAACATTCTTTGAATTCTAACATATTTTCTTATAGTTCTTCATTCACGATGAGCAACCACGGTGTGCAAAACAGAGGTAAGAGCACTTTCAGAATTATCAAATAAACAGGTAAGTCATGATACTGTGATATTGCTGCACTGTAACTTAGCTGTTGTGAACCCCAGAGCCACTGAGCTTCTGTGTACAGATGTAATTAGCTCATTTCCATTGCATTACTATGACAATAATTTTAATCCATGATTAAATATGATCACTTAGGTGGTTTCTAGTTTTTCCTCTTATGAATATTATTATGCTATCAACATTAGTATAGATGTTGTCCCACGTATAAAATGTGATCATTTCCCTTCATAAGAAATTGCCTTCATGAAATTGCTCCGTCTTAGGATATGCATCTCTTCAACTGCCCTAGATGTGTTTTCCAAAGTAGACATTGACTGGTCTCACCAACAGTGTGTGAGTCCCCATTGTTCCCCATTCTCTCCAACAGTTGTTTTTGACGAACTTAATTTTTCCCAATCCATTGGGTGCAAAACAAATTTGTCTCAAGAAAAATCTGCAAAATGAAGAAAATAAAACTGACGTCTCTTAGTAACTGTTTGTAAAGTAAAAATCAGAAGGATATCACATCTGTGGCAATGTCTGAAGCGGCAATATAAATACAGAGTTCCATGACTGTTAGTGGTGGGTGTTGATACTACTAATTATTTTGCACAAACTATTGCCATCATATTCATTTGTCTTTCCTTTTTTCACTCGATGTGCCATGAAGATTCTGTGTTTACATCTAGCACTGGAATCTCTCTTTGTTGAGCCAAAAAAAGAAAAGGGGGTTTAAGCCTGGAGGAAGCAAAGCCCACAGGGTATTGTGGAGAGGATGAGGTTCTCTACTGATCCTGCTCCTAATTCTCTCTCTCTCCTTATAGTAAGATCACTTTGAACAAATTAATTCTTTGAGCTTTACCGTTCCCCTTTCATAAAATTCAAGTAGTAATGTTAACTGATATACTCATATTAATATAGTATTTGCACATACACACACACACACACACAGCCCTCTGCCTGCCACGTAGTAGGCAACTGATACATGTTAATGTCCTTTTTTCCTTTTCTGCATTCTCTTTCTTCTTCCCACCCAAATGACCTCAGTAGACCTGTGGGTTGTCTCACTGACTTCCATCATGCCTTCATATCACTGCTGCCATAAGCCATCTGGGCCTGAGGATGGAAAACCAAGCTGATAAATTCACTTCCCCTCATATACACATTGCTAATGGGTTTCCCAACAGAAGATTCCTTTATTTAAAAGGTGCCCAAAGAGGGCTAAAATAAACCCAATGGACTCAATCCCTAGTCATCAAATGTCAGGAATGGAAGTCCTAAAGGTCAGATCTGAGTGGATGAAGATGAAAAGACTTGGAGCATCCCGGAGGAAAGTCCAGAGGCTGACTGGGCTCAGAAGGGGTGTTACTTATGGAGGTTTTGTTGCAGGGATGGGGAAGCAGAATCATAGCTTAGAGAGAAATCCAGAATCTTAACTTGAAATATAAAATCAAGCACAAATAAAGAGCAACTGAAGAATGGAATGGAGCAATGGAAATGGCCTTCACAGATATGAGTCTAGTCAAGCACCCCAGGGCTGTAAGTAGATCATCTGTACTAGGGTTGCTTAGGTTACTGTCAGCTAATCTCACCTCATCTCAGAGGAAACAAGGTTGCCAAAAGAAGCCTGAGATGGATGGCGAAATGTTTGAGCCTTCATTAGTTCCTGTTTCAGTAAACAAACATCCAACAAGAACATGGTTTGTACGAAAAATTGGGCTGAGCCCCAAGAATACAGAGTGGAGACCACCCCACCTTCTCTTAACCAGTGCTTAAGCACACCTGCGATGTTCCTCCATCAGCTACTGAACCGATACTCATTCTACTGGGTATGAATTCATGCCTGGATCACCAGTACTTGGCGATGTTAAGTAGGCAGAAAACAGCACGCAGTCTCTACACTCCTAGAATTATCGGTCTAATGAGTTCTCCAATGCATCAGGTATAGGCAGCGGAGTGAAATTGACACCTCCATAGTTGTACATGTTATTACACTTATTTTACAAATGAGAAAACAATTTTGGGGAAGTTCAGTTATTCTTGTTCAGTTACTGCCTGATAAACAGATTTGGCTCAATTCTTTGCTAAATGCATTCAAGTTAAACTATTAGGAACCCAAGCAAGTGGATCTCAGGACAGAAAAAAATATTTTGACATGTTGGAAGAGGCCCCAGTTTTGGTTATATTCCAAAGTAGTAACAACATTATTCTCTAAGTCTGGGATTGTAGATCATCTGTTTTCTTTTCCTTTTTTATTTTTGGTTTTTGTTCACTAATGCTTTCTCTTTGCTTTAAAATAGATGGCTCTTTTTCTTTTCCTTTTGTTTTTTTCTTTGAGATGGAGTCTCATCATGTCACCCAGGCTGGAGTGCAGTGGCGCAATCTTGGCTCACTGCAAGTTCCGCCTCCCGTGTTCACACCATTCTCCTGCCTCAGCCTCTGGAATAGCTGGGACTACAGGCGCCCGCCACCACGTCCAGCTAATTTTTTGTACTTTTAGTAAAGACAGGATTTCACCATGTTAGCCAGGATGGTCTCAATCTCCTGACCTCGTGATTCGCCTGCCTCAGCCTCCCAAAGTGCTGGGGATTACAGGCGTGAGCCACCGCACCCAGCCTCTTTTTCTTATAAAATTATTTTTTAAATTGTGTATAAGGGTGAATTAAATTTTTTGAATAAATATTTATAGACTATCTGCTTAACATAAAATGCTTTATTATAAGTTACAACAGGGAGGTCTAGAACTGTGTTTCTCTAGTAATATTAGCAACACGCACAGCTAGTCTTGATGGGGTGGCTCTATGATCAAACACTGTGCTAAGAGCTTAATCTATAATGCATAAGAATTTTAAATATTAGTAATTATTGATGTCAGTATGGTTTTTCAACCCATGCCTTTTCTATTAGGCTACTCTCCCTCAAATTTATTGTGCACCTCCACTGTGCTAGTCCCAATGTTCTTCCCCTTATCTTGTGGCTTCGTTTCTGTGGCCCTCCATTCTCCATATTAGGAGAGTCCTATTTCATGGGATTATAAAACTTAAATGTAATGTTTTATTTAAGAAAAAAGATTCCAAAGATTAACTGCTTCAATTATTTTAAAAGAAAATCAATTAAATACTTATAGCGAGTTACAGAGTCAGAATTTCTTTCATTCATTCATTCAACAAAGATCCAACCAGGCTTTCAGGGAAAATTTACTTGGCAAACTTGTTCTTTTTGTTTCTTTGTTCTGTTTTGTTTTAAGTCATTCTCTGAACAAACTACAAATGCATAGCTGTTTCCAAATGCTCTTTTTCAAGTAGGACTTTTAAAATATCCAAGCAAGGCACTGAAGGTTAAAAAAGAATAAATCAGTTGCCACAATATCATGAAAAATTCATAATCACTGAACATTAGTATGCATGCAACACCATCTAAGTGATAGGAAATACCGAAAATGGTTATTTTTTCCTCTTGAGTATGTTCCTATTTCTTCAATCCATGTTGAAAAGTTAATTATGGCCATTTAAATAAGTCTCAAGTGAATTGTATTGTGTATTAGTACAGCTCTGTTGGCTTTCTCTTGGTTAGGATTTGCCTGGTATACAGGTCTCCATCCTTTTGCTCTCTGTGCCATTACATGTTAGAAGTGCAATTAGCAAATAGCTGGAATTTTTAAATCAATCTGCATCTGATTTTTAAAGGTAAGTTTGCACCTTTGATACTTATTGTGCTTACCGATATTTTGGGGTCTGTTTTTATATATGTTGTGCCTCCTATTTGTCCTGCTTTGTATTTAATTTTTTTGTCCTGCTGTACACTAGATTCATCTCGCCTTTATTTTCCTTTCTTTCTTTTTCTTGGAACTTATACATTCCAGTATCAGTCTTCTTTTGGTTACCCTAAATATTTTTAACAATGGCATGCTAAAATTTTAGCAATCTGAAATTCATATTTTCTTTTCAAACAATACAAAAAACTTAGAATGCTTTATTTCCGAAAGTGCAGATTCTTCACTGTGTTTGAAAGTTAAATTTTTTTATTTATAAAATAACATTTTAAAACTAGGAATGGCTCTAGTTTTATTCTCATTTTTTAAAATATAAATTGATGGCTGAAATTAACCACAATTAAGGTAATTTAAACTTTAACTGATCAAACAGTTTTCTGCAACAAATATTTTGATACAAGTAAGCCCTCATAACAAACATCCTTAAGCTCAACATTAAAAGCAACAATCCTGGCCAGGCGTGGTGGCTCATGCCTATAATCCCAGCACTTTGGGAGGCCATGGTGGGCAGATCCCCTGAGGTCAGAAGTTCAAAACCAGCCTGGCCAACGTTGCGAAACCCTGACTCTACTAAAAATACAAAAATTAGCTGGGTGTGGTGGCAGATGTCTGTAATTCCAGCTACTCGGGAGGCTGAGACAGGATAATTGCTTGAACTGGGGAGGTAGACGTTGTAGTGAGCCAAGATCGTGCCATTGCATTCCAGTCTGGGCAACAAGAGCAAAACTCCGTCTCAGGAAAAAAAAAAAAAAAAAAAAAAAGCTACAATCCTTGATTCTCCTTAGAATAAAATTGTCAATGCATCAGAAGTAGTGTTCTTCTTAGTAAACTTAGAGATAAATTTGGCTTTTTGATTACAAGAAGTAGAATTAGCACCTATATAATCTAAATATTATGGAAAATGGCATTTATTTGCTAATGTTTAATATTTCATCTCAAAAATTTACTGGATCAAAAGCAACCCATCCTTTCAAAGTTCTTGTTAAGTTACTAAGCATAACTGTAACTTTGGTTATGTTTTTAAAAATGAATTACAACTAAAAAACTTACAATTCTATATTCACACTGATTACCTCTTTTCCATTTCATATGTTATTTTTGCCTAGTATTTTACTTACATAATGTTTATCTATCCTAAAGGTTTTATGTTTTTAAAATAGTTACTCTTTGCTTAAAATTACCAATAAATTTACAGCTGTCTTGCTTGGTATTCCTCCTTATACTTCACTCCATATTTGTGGTCTAAATTTCAAAATATATATATATTTTATTGTTATTAACTGGAAAGACATGCAATGAAAATGTTATTTTGATTGAGGTATGTAGAGAAAATAGCACATTAACATTTGACAAGTGGTAGTGTCTTAAAGTTTAGGTGTCATGTGAAATCAAACCCCTATGGATGAACTTTTTATATTCTGCTACTTTAAAATCCCTTGCTCTGTCTTGTACTTGAATTTATCTTTTATCCAGGCAGGATTGTGCAACATCATGCATTGACGACTTGGAAAATAATGGATAATAGACATACACAGGACTGCCACTGTTGATACATGTTATTATGTAATATATTTTTTAAATCACATTTGCACCAGCCACCACATTAGAAAAGTGTAAATGTTGGGTTTCTGTTATGTTACAGTGGCAGATGCAAGATTCCTCAAACTCCAGTTTGCACTTGCAAAGTCCAATCTTATGATCAGGAGCAGACACTGCCCCTTGTTTTCCATGAAGTGACAGGCTCACTTTGTTCATTTTTAGTAACATATCTGTCAGATATCGAGGTCGGAATAACAATAGCTTGTCAGTCATTCTTTTGGGTTAAAAAGTATGATATTTCATTTTTTAAAGTTATTTTTTCAAGTTGAAAAAAATAGTGTTTCCAAAATAGGGAATGAACTTGTCCTGTTTAAAAAAATGAACAGAGTTCATTACACACAGAACAGAGTAGACAATTGGGGGAGAAGTGAGGATGTGGATAGAGAAATATGAATAGACAGTCCATTCAGAGCCTTATGGACAGAAGGAAAACACTTACATTTTCTTCTAGGCAGAAAGGAAATCATATCAGAAATTTTACCAAGGGGAGTGGCAGAGTCAGAATTCCAATTTTTTTTTTTTTTGAGATGGACTCTTGCTCTGTCACCCAGGCTGGAGTGCAGTGGCATGATCTCGGCTCACTGCAACCTCCACCTCCCTGGTTCAAGCGGGTCTCCTGCCTCAGCCTCCCTAGTAGCTGGGATTACAGGAGTGCGCCACCACGCCCGGATAATTTTTATATTTTTAGTAGAGACGGGGTTTCACTGTGTTAGCCAGGATGGTCTCCATATCTTGACCTTGTGATCCACCCACCTCGGCCTCCCAAAGTGCTGGGATTACAGGTGTGAGCCACCACGCCTGGCTCAGAATTACATTATTAAAAGATGACTCTGGGAGTCCTAAGGAAAGAGAGGAGGAAGCACAAAGCTACAGGCAGAGAACAAAACAGAGAGAATTAAGGTCACTGGGTGAGCTGATGTGGTGTTAACCAAGAAGGTCCTCACGGATATAGGAAGGAGTGAACGGTTTCAGTTCCTCTTTGGAGGTGGGGGACAGCCTGCATCAGTCACAAAATCACACTGAAATGTGAATTTAACCTTTCCAGATCATAGAGGAGGCATGCAGCCCTGTTCTCCTCAGAGATGCCAGCCGCCAGCCAGCTGCAGCCCTCACGAAAATATACCACCCTATAAATACACAAGCTGGAGACCACCTTTCCCCAAAAGGTCTGATAGAAAGGTAAGCAGGCATTTCTCTGCCAAGTCCTTCTAGATGTATGTACTTGGCATCTGAATAGAGCTTTCCTGAACAATGCCCAAAATGAGATTATTTATGTTTGACTTTAACTTTTTCCCTTCTGGCTACATACTACTGGGTTTTAATATTTTTAAAGTATTTTAATATTTTTAAACATGTTGCTATATAACATATTATGTTGGTCTCTCACCAGATTCTTTGACTGGCATGTTTCCAGATTCTAAAGTGTTTTTCAAAAATTAATCCAAAAATATAGATATTTAGACATGTGTTTTATATTTACCGGCTGTCCAATAATCTTGTGGGGGGTTAACTAGGATATACAGGTTGCAATTTTTTTCCAGCAAAAGATTCATGTATTACACACTCATTTCAGTTAACAGTCCAGTGACCATTAGTTGAGCAGTTATTGTGCCAGATAATGTGCTAGAGGTTATGGTCCCCACCCTAATGGAGATGTAAAGAGTGGGGAGATGCAAATGGATGCTAACTGTGTTCTTGTGTGTCCATCATCTATTTTGTGGTCTCTTTCTAAAATATGCTCATCCCCTACAATTGATTATTTTTGCACTGTTTTTCACTTACATTACCCTATGGTGGGGGGATAAAGCTTTCACTGTATCTTGTAT
Source organism: Papio anubis (assembly GCF_008728515.1). Classification (NCBI taxonomy): domain Eukaryota; kingdom Metazoa; phylum Chordata; class Mammalia; order Primates; family Cercopithecidae; genus Papio; species Papio anubis. The sequence goes on from NC_044978.1 coordinate 176,065,642, forward strand.
GCTTTCTCTCCATCACATTAGATGTTATTTATTAAAGTCTTTCACTGTAAAACCCCAGAGGATGTGCCTCTTCCAGGTCTCCATCCCACACCCTGCTATTACTCACTGTCCTGCTACAGAGCTTGTGAAGATTTCTAAGCAGAAGCAGAATGAATAGGATATCTCTGGTGAATTCTTACGGTATCCTAAAGCTCTTTTGTTATCCTTATATTCATATTAATTTCTACCAATTCTAAAAGGGTCTCATAATCTGAAATTAGACTTTGGAAAATATTTTCACATCCTGGCCAGGCATGGTGGCTCACGCCTGTAATCTCAGCACTTTGGGAGGCCAAGGTGGGTAGATCACCTGAGGTCAGGAGTTTGAGACCAGCCTGACCAACATGGAGAAACTCTATCTCTACCAAAAATACAAAAATTAGCCAAGTGCAGTGGCACATGCCTGTAATCCCAGCTACTTGGGAGGCTGAGGCAGGAGAATCACTTGAACCTGGGAGGCAGAGGTTGCAGTGAGCTGAGATCGCACCACTGCACTCCAGCCTGGGCAACAGAGCTAGACGTTGCCACAAAAAAAAAAAAAAAAAAAAAAAAAAAAAAACACCACACGTCCTGCTTTTATTGTCCCTTGTCATGCACTCGCCTTCCTTTTGCTCTTTCATCTTCATAAACATGGGGATCCCTTGGTTCTAAGTAGAGCTAACTAGAGGTCTACACAAGGTCACGCTCCCTCCCAGATCCCGAATTCCTCATAGGCATGAGACAGGCTTGGACCACATCAAGATTTCCCCGATTTCAGGTATTTGAATGTGCCTTTATGATTTGTGGCATATCTATGTCCTGTCAATAATAACATTTACTTAATAATACTCTTTAAGGTGACCTGTTTTCACTTGATATCACTATCCTGGTTAATTTTTTTTTTTAAATCAGTGTTATATATCATAGAAAGTGACTTTAGAAGTAACTCCATTCAGGCCAGGTGCGGTGGCTGACGCCTGTAATCCCAGCACTTTGGGAGGCCGAGGTGTGCGGATCACAAGGTCAGGAGATCGAGACCATCCTGGCCAACAGGGTGAAACCCCATCTCTACCAAAAATACAAAAATTAGCTGGGCATGGTTGCACGGGCCTGTAGTCCCAGCTACTCGGGAGGCTGAGGCAGGAGAATTGCTTGAACCAGGGAGTTGGAGGTTGCAGTGAGCCAAAATCGTGCCATTGCACTCCAGCCTGGCAACAGAGTGAGACTCCGTCTCAAAAAAAAAAAAAAAAAAAAAAAAGAAGTAATTTCATTCCTTAGCGTATGCCCCAAAGAATTGAAAGCAAAGACTCAGATATTTGTACACCCACGTTCATAAAATTATTTGTAATAGACAAAAGATGGAAACAACTTCTATGTCCATTGACAGATGAATGGATAAACGAAATGGTACACACACGCACACAATGAAACAGGAATAAAGGAATAAAAGGAATAAAAAAGGAATAAAATTCTAACATGTGATACAATATACAAGAACCTTGAAAACATTATGCTGAGTGAAATAAGTCAGACACGGAGGACAAATATATGACTCCACGTATACAAGGTGCCTAGAACAGGCAAATTCGTAGAGACAGAGGGTAGGATGGTGGTAACTGAGCCTTGAGGAAGGAGGTGGAGGTAATGGAGAGTTATTCTTTAATGGATACAGAGTTTCAGTTTGGAGTCATTAGAAACTTTTGGAGATGGATAGTGGAAATGGCTGTAAAGCAATGTGAAGGTACTTATTGCCACGGAATTGGTTAAAATGGTAAATCTTATTATATTGTTGCCGAAAAGAGTCAAATTCTGGAAAATATTTGAAGAGATTTATTCTGAGCCAAATATGAGTGACCATGGCCCATGACACAGCCCTCAGGAGGTCTTGAGAACGTGTGCCCGACAAGGTACAGCTTGGTTTTATACTTTTTAGGGAGATAGGAGACTCCAATCAAATACACCTTTTTTCTTTATTTTTTTTTCTTTTCTTTTCTTTCTTTTTTTTTTTTTTTTGAGACAGAGTTTCACTCTTTTTGCCCAGGTTGGAGTGCTATGGTGTGATCTCGGTTCACTGCAACCACTGCTTCCCAGGTTTAAGTGATTCTCCTGCCTCCCAAGTAGCTGGGATTACAGGTGTGCGCCACCACACCTGGCTAATTTTGTATTTTTAGTGGAGACAGGGTTTCACCATGTTGGCCAGGCTGGTCTCCAACTCCTGACCTCAGGTGATCCACCTGCCTCAGCCTCCCAAAGTGTTGGGATTACATTTAATAAATACATTGTTTCAGTCCAGAAAGGTGGGACAGCTTGAAGTGGGGCCTTCCAGGTTATAGGTAAATTTCAAATTTTTCTGGTTAACAATAGGTTGAGTTTATCTAAAGACCTGGAATCAACAGAAAAGGAATATCACTGATAGATAGAGGTCTTTTTATCGGTTAAGATAAGGGATTTTGGACCAAAGTTCTTATTGTACAGATGAAGCCTTCAGGTAGCAGGCTTCAGAGAGAATAGAGTGTAAATGCTTCCTCTCAGACTTAAAGTCTGTGTTGATGTTAATGACAGAGAGGTATAATGAGGCATGTCTGACCCCTACTTCCCGTCATGACCCAAACCAGTCTTTCGGGTTAAATTTTAACAGTGCCCTGGCAGAGGAGGAAGTCCATTCAGATGGACTTAGGAGGCCTTAGAATTATATTTTTGGTTTACAGTATTTTCCCTAATTAAAAAAAAAATTCATTGCAATATAGACAAAACAAGCTATTAAACTGTAGCAGGATCCCATCACCTGCTAATGACTCTCAGCATAAGGACTGCTCCTCTTCTGTTAAAGAAGAGATTAGAAATGTCAGACAGATATTAAAGACGCATTAAGCCAAAATGAAACATTCCTTTTGAATTATTCAGGGGAACTAGAAAGAGAATTAGAAGGGGACTCCCTTCCCCACAAGTGATTCCGAGATATGTAATTCAGTTTCTGAGCACCAGTTACATTCACCAGCCATCCCGCATGACCACACCTGGAGAAACATAGGACTCATCTCTAAACATCTTCCAACTTGGACAAATAAATAAAAACAGAGTAGATGAAATGCACCATGACTGAGCTCTGCCAAGTCCATGGACTGGCCAAGAGGCCCCCTGGAAGCAGTAGACCACTTCAATCTCAGACAGTTCACGCTTCAGTGGGGAGATGGGGCTCCACGGCTTCCCTTTGTCTCTAGAGCCCGTCACATGGCTTTGCGGGAGTGAGGCAGAGCTGGTCCTGCCATGGACCTTTTCAGCAAGGGGGTAGGGACTAGGTCAAATAAGAGGTGAGTTTTGGGCCAGGCGCGGTGGCTCACACCTGTAACCTCAGCACTATGGGAGGCCAAGGCATGTGGATCACCTGAGGTCAGGAGTTTGAGACCAGCCTGACCAACATGGTGAAGCCCAGTCTCCGCTAAAAATACAAAAATTAGTCGGGCATGGTGGCACATGCCTGTAATCCAGCTACTTGGGAGGCTGAAGCAGGATAATTGCTTGAACCCAGGAGGCAGAGGTTGCAGTGAGCTGAGATTGTGCCATTGAACTCCAGCCTGGGCAACAAGAGTGAAACTCTGTCTCTCAAAAAGAAAAAAAAAAAAAAAAAAAAGAGGTGACTTTTAGTCTCAATCTTGATGCAAAAGAATGGCTGAGCTGGGTAGGCAGAGGTGAAGACCAGGAGGGATTCCAGGCAGTAAGGCCAGTTCTGTTCTATTCCTGAAGCTGTGTGTGTCCAGAGTACAAGCACTTTTGTCTGGCCAGACTCATGTCTGAAATGGGGTGGCAGGAAGTGAGACTGCAGGGTTGAGTTAGAGCTAACTCATACCGTTCCAGATGGTGTTCACATCAGTGTGTTCTCACGTGAACAGAATCAGAATCTCAGTATTGAATGTATCAGGTTTGTTTTTCAGTGGACCAGAGACTCCAAATGAATGAGAGACCAAAGACCTGACGTCACGTACCTAACTCTTGCCAACCATGTGACAGGTTTTGACAACTTTTTTTTTTTGAGATGATGTCTCGCTCTGTCACCAGGCTGGAGTGCAGTGGTGCAATCTCGGCTCACTGTAACTGCCACCTCCCAGGTTCAAGCGATTCTCCTGCCTCGGCCTCCTGAGTAGCTGGGATTATAGGCACGTGCCACCATACCCAGCTAATTTTTGTATTTTTAGTAGAGACGAGGTTTCACTGTGTTGGCCAGGCTTGTCTCGATCTCCTGACCTCTTGATCTGGCCACCTCGGCCTCCCAACGTGCTGGGATTACAGGCATGAGCTACCACGCCCAGCTCAGGTTTTGACTTTCTGAACCTTCACTGTCCATCTTCACTAGGGTTAATACTACCTGACATGCCTACTTCAAAGATGTGTTGTAGGGATGGACTGATATGCTACTAAATGAGGAAGGACCTTATAGATGCTGGACTCACAAGGAAGGTTATTTAATATTACGATCCTCGGAACCCTGTGAAGGAATTGCAAGTCCATGATGCATCTCCCTGACTGCCCTTCCTTCTCCCAGTTAGTCTGGATTTTATCATCAAAAGAATTTAAAATCATTTAACAGTGATATAAATAAAGCAGTGCGGCCCAGGGAGAAAGCTAGATAAACTAGGATCCGAATCATAGCTCAGCCGCCTGTGCCTCTAGAGAAGTGGCAGAGATGGACTCTTTCTCCCTCCCTGCTGTTTGTATGTTACTAGGGCAGTGTAGGCTTCACAAACAACACATATTTCCACCTCAACAAGCCTCAGCAGCTGAAGATTCAGAAAGCACTGATAGATAGCGGGCTTATCATCTGTTCTGAGGGTGGTGCTGAAGGACCTTTCTCAACAGATTCCCGTTGACTTCAGAATTCCCCAGATGCAGTAACTTTTTCTGTGTCTCCCTGCCCCAAGTATCTGTGGGCTTCTCCAAGTTCAGGGACTAAATGTTAGGCACTGAATATCTACTATAGATTAAACTGTGATTAGGCACTGGTGGAACAAAAGTAAATTTTGAATTAATCAATAATTCATACTTTCCTTTGACCCTAAAATATTTGTAATTGATTCTGTTCTGCAGGATGTCCAGCACAATGAATGGTACATTGGAGAGTACAGCCGCCAGGCAGTCGAAGAGGCATTCATGAAGGAGAACAAGGTAATGCCTTTCACATGGTCCACCGTCATTGTTTCCATAGGCATCTTAAGGTTCTCTGCTCATGTGTCACAAGATGTAACAAGCAACTTGCTTTCATGTATTATTTCCTGCATCACCCTGCATTTCTCAACGCTGGGAGGCTGTAGTTGAAAAAGGCATTTAACATGGAGAGTTTCAGGCCAGGTGCAGTGGCTCGCCCCTGTAATCCTAGTACCTTGGGAGGCTGAGGTAGGTGGCTCACTTGAGGTGAGGAGTTTGAGACCAGCCTGAACAACATGATGAAACCCTGTTTCCACTAAAAATACAAAAAAAAAAAAACAAAACACAAAAAAACAAAGAAATTAGCCAGGTGTGGTGGCACGTGCCTGTAATCCAAGCTACTCAGGAGGCCGAGACACGAGAATCACTTGAACCTGTGAGGTGGAGGTTTCAGTGAGCCAAGATTGTGCCACTGCACTCCAGCCTGGGCAACAGAGTGAGACGCTGTCTCAAAAATAAATAAAATAAAATAATAAAAACAAAAAACAAGAAAACATGAAGAGGACTGGGCACAGTGGTTCACGCCTATAATCCCAGCACTTTGGGAGGCCGAGGTGGGTGGATCATCTGAGGTCAAGAGTTTGAGACCAGCTTGGTCAATATGGCGAAACCCTGCCTCTACTAAAAATACAAAAATTAGCCAGGCGTGGTGGCAGGCACCTGTAATCCCAGCTACCCAGGAGGCAGAGACACGAGAATCGCTTGAACCTGGGAGGCGGAGGTTGCAGTGAGCCAAGATTGTGCTACTGCACTCCAGCCTGGGCAATGGAGTGAGATGCTGTCTCAAAAATTAATTAATTAATTAACTAAATTAAATAAAAATATAAAAACAAAAAAAAACCATGAAGAGGACTGGACGCGGCAGTTCATGCCTGTAATCCCAGCACTTTGGAGGCTGAGGCGGGTGGATCACCTGAGGTCAGGAGTTCAAGACCAGCCTGGCCAACGTGGTGAAACCCCGTCTCTACTAAAAATGCAAAAATTAGCCAGGCGTGGTGGTGGGTGCCTGTATTCCCAGCTACTCATGAGGCTGAGACAGGAGAATCGCTTGAAGCCGGCAGGCAGAGGTTGCCGTGAGCCGAGATCGTGCCACTGCACTCCAGCCTGGGCCAGAGAGCAAGACTTTGTCTCAAAAACAAAAAACATGGAGAGTTTCAGGCCTGAGGCTTGGTTGTGCTAATTATCAGCTGTGTGGCTTTCTCAAGTTTCTAAATAACTTCCCATGTAGATTTATTCATTTGTAAAATGAAACATAGTAAAATCAACCCTAAGGAACTATTTTGAAGATGAAATATGGATACTGGACTATAGAGGTCACAATAGAAGGGGCTTCCATCTGCTTTCATCAAGGTTTATCTCCTTAATCAAGGTTTGCCCAAAGTACTGTAGGGTCTTTATGTCTCACTTCTTCGAGAAAGGAACAGGGATTGTGAAGGCTGCAAAAGTCAGGATATGGTAGGTTACGCTGCAGTAACAACCCCAAGATCTCAGTTGCTTAACATACTGAAACTTTACTTTTGCTTGCAAACCATGTTCAGGATGGGTTTGGGTGGATAAACCCAGACTGCTGGGGCTCCATCTCAATGGTGTGCTTCTACCCTCACACTCTGACTCATAATACGTCCTCTCAGAAGTAACATAGTTTACTTCCGCTTACACATTTTTGACCAAAGGAAGTCACGTGACCAAACTTAACTTCGAAGACGGTGAGGAAGTACAAACCTACATGTGACTGAAAGGAGAAAAGAACTGGAATACTTGTCATCAGGTCCAATGACTACCACAACCATCATCCCAAAGAGCAAATGATTATCAAGCAATGACTATGTGCAGAGAACTATGAGATTGCTTAGAAGTTATAGAAAGTGTCTCAAGACTGATGCAACATCAAAACCTATCCCCAGCTAATCAGTACAATGGGCATTGTTGAAAGAGGTAACCCAAACATGAATGAATTAGTTAATTAGTGAATAAATGAGAGGTCTACATTTTCATAAAACCTAGCTCTCAGAATTGATGTTGTAAAATTAAATAAATGATATGTATAAGTTGCTATGGTAAAGAGAATCATGCCTACTCCAAAGATGTTCACATCCTAATCCCCAGAACCTATGAATATGTCACCTTCATAGAAAAGGGGACTTTGCAGATGTGAAGGTAAGGATGTTGAGAAGGGGAAGTAACTATGCATTATCTGGGTGGGCTCAATACAATCACAAAGGTCCTTGTAAGAGGGAACCAGGAGTTTCAGAGTCAGAGAAGGGACGTGATAATGAAAGTAGAGGTCAGATGAATGGGAGAGCCACAAGCCAGGGATCTTGTTGGCCTCCAGAAACTGGAAAAGTCATGGAAACAAAGTCTCTCCTATTGATTTAACCCAGCAAGACTCATGTTAGACTTCTGACCTCCAGAACTGTAAGAGAATACATTTCTGTTTTACATCACTTCATGGTAATGTGTTATAGCAGCAATAGGAAATGATACCATTGCTTACAAAGTATCTTGAACACACACGGAATAAATGGAATATCCCATTTCCTAGATGAGGAAACTGAGGCTAAGCCAATATGTTGGTCATAAAGTAGAGAAACTGACAGAACATGCATTCAAGATCAGTGCTCTTTTCACAAAATCCTAGCTGACTCTAGTAGCCCTCAAAGTTCTTTTCACAGCCCGGGTGGAGAGCCCTGCGTGGTTGGCTGATGCAGCTTCTTGAGGACCCTCCTTTCCTCCTTCCAGGGAATCTGGCCATGCCTTGGTAGAGTGGCGAACCTGGTGATGGTAGATTCCAACGCTGGCTGTCGTTCTTGGCTAATCTGTGCCCAGGGCACATTGCACTCACAGAGCCTGTTTCCCATCAGAAGAACTAGTCTTAGCAGACCTCCTTCCAGGAGCCCTTGTGTGGATTGTGCTGGAAAAGCAATATGCATGTGACCTGATGCTCTTCCGGCAGCATTTGGGCGCTCAGCAAATGCTCCCTTCCTCTCTTTCTGTGTGCCTGCTTCTGCCTCTTCCCAAGAAACTTATACCATAGCAACTTATACGTACAACTTACTTTAATTTTAAGAAAATAAAATCTCAGTTAAATGACTTCATATGTTCCCTTTCATATTCTACTTTTCTGTTTGTCTCAGTTCTGTCAAAATGTGTTTCCCATTTATGAAAGATAATTTATTTTAAATTTCAGAATTACTCAGATTTATTTTGACAAATCATTTCAGAGTTTAAGAGGATAAACCCAAAAATTGGCCGTGAGTTTTGGCCTCTTCTCTCCTTCTGATCTTTGGCAGTGCTCTGGGCTTGAACATTAAGGCTTCAATTATGACTAAACATTTTAGGCAGAACAAGTTCCAGAAAATTCTGCCATACTATTTTATACAGTCAGAGGCTTGTGTATTTAAAGGGTGAGGATTTGGTTTGCCTTTTCAGTATTCCATTTAGTAACTGTGATGCTTTAGGGGATTCACTTAAGCCTTTAGACCTTTATTCCTTTACTTGTAAAATAAGAATAAAATTTTTCCATCAATGTTTATGTAAAGAACCCAACGTTTATGTAAAGAACCTGTAAATAGGCTGGGTGCAGTGGCTTATGCCTGTAATCCCAGCACTTTGGGAAGCTGAGGCGGGTAGATCACAAGGTCAGGAGATCGAGACCATCCTGGCTAACACGGTGAAACCCTGTTTCTACTAAAAATACAAAAAAATTAGCCAGGTGTGGTGGCAGGCACCTGTAGTCCCAGCTACTCGGGAGGCTGAGGCAGGAGAATGGCGTGTACCTGGGAGGCGGAGCTTGCTGTGAGCCGAGATAGTGCCACTGCACTCCAGCCTGGATGACAGAGCAAGACTCCGTCTCAAAAAAAAGAACCTGTAAATGAGCCAGGCACGGTGGCTCACACCTATAATCCCAGCACTTTGGGAGGCTGAGGTGGGCAGATCACGAGGTCAGGAGTTTGAGACCAGCCTGGCCAAAATGGTGAAACCAGTCTTTAAAAGACAAAAATTAGCCAGGCGTGGTGGTGGGTGCCTATTATCCCAACTACTCATGAGGCTGAGGCAGGAGAATCACGTGAACCCTGGAGGCGGAGGTTGCAGTGAGCTGAGATCGCACCACTGCACTCCAGCCTGGGCAACAGAGCAAGACTCCATCGTAAAAAAAAAAAGTCCTCTAAATGAAACAATGTGTGCAAAGTGCTTGGCAATTCTCAATGCACCTTAGCTACCAGTATCATCATAACATTACTATCATGTTACAATATTATTTATACATTTTGTATACTTAAAGTATTGCTATGTTGTATTATATAGTATTACCATTATTATATATCTATAAGTATTCATTATAGAAATATATAATTATATATAGCTATTATAAAATATAGAGAATTATATATCATAATTTATTATTATAGCTATAAATCACTATATATATTATCTATATTTATCATGCTTTTTTTTTTTGAGACAGGGTCTCACTCTGTCACCCAGGATGGAATGCAGTGGTGAGATCTCAGTTCACTGCAACCTCCGCCTCCTGGGTTCAAGCGATTCTCCTGCCTCAGCCTCTGGAGTAGCGGGATAACAGGCACATGCTACTATGCCTGGCTGATTTTTGTATTTTTAGTAGAGATGAGGTTTCCCCATGTTGGCCAGGCTGGTCTCGAACTCCTGACCTCAAGTGATCCACCTGCCTGGGCCTCCCAAGTGTTGGGAATACAGGTGTCAGGCACCACACCGGCCTCTATTCTTCACAGATCACTTATAACCATCTATACAATACACACAATTACACTTACAGATTTTTCATTTTCATTATATAAATAACACAATGTAACTACAAAACTAAGCCTGGTAGATGTGTTCATGTTCAGGAGGACTGCTCCATTTCTCAGTCTTTTACAACCAGATCTTAGTATCATTCTGAATCATTCCCTGGAGTGTACAAATTATTTCTAATCATTGTCCTGTTCTCAGCTTTTGGACCATTTGACGCTGTTGAACTGCTTTTGGAAACCCTCAGTCTCCACCTCTTGGCTTCTGTCACTCTGAATCTCCTGGTCTTCCGTCATCTTTCAGACATCTCCAGGCCTTTTGTGTCTTCTCTTCCTTGCCCTGTACTTGCCCTCACCTCAACATAGGCTACAATTCCTCCTCCCATAAAGGGCCTCTCCATTCAGTTTGATATCCATGACTTAGAGGCCCCATGTCTCTTTCAGGAACCCTAATCCTGCATAGACATCTTTGCACATAGAAGTCCAATTTATTAGATAAAAGCTTTCTCTGCTCAAAGCCTGCTGTGGCTCCCACTATCTCTAGAATAATACCCAAGCATCAGGCAGAAGAGGAAATATGTGAACACTGAGAGATGAATACATCAAGAAGCGAGCTGGAGAACGGCTTTTCCATGTAGGAGTAGCACATGTGGCATGGTTCGGCTGTGACCCTACACAGAGCTCATCTTGAATTATAATCCCCATAATCTCACGTGTCTAGGGAGAGACCTGGTGGGGGTGACTGGATCATGGGGGCAGTTTCCCCCATGCGGTTTTAGTGAGTGAGTTCTCGTGAGATACGATAGTTCTATAAAGGGCTCCTCTCCCTTCACTCCTCACTCTGCTCTCTCCTGCTGCCATGTGAGAAGGTCCAAGCTTGCTTCCCCTTCGCCTTCTGTGTGATTGTAAGTTTCCTGAGGCTTCCCCAGCCATGTGGAACTGTGAGTCAATTAAACCTCTTTCCTTTATAAATTACCCAATCTCAGGTATTTCTTTATAGAAGTGTGAAAACAGACTAATACATCATGCAAAATCTGGGAGCCCCAAAGCAGATGGTGCCTTTGGGAAATGGTGGCTTAGCTGGGGCCAGGAGCCAGAGGCAGAAAGCTGCAGGAGCAGTGAGAGATCGAACTGCAAGATAGGTTGGTCATGCTAAGTTCATGGGCACTATGCCCAGGTCAGTAGGAAATGATGAAAGCTTTTTTCTTTTTTGTTTTGGAACCGGAGTCCTGCTCTGTTGCCCAGGCTGAAGTGCAGTGGCACGATCTCGGCTTACTGCAATCTCTGCCTCCCAGGTTCAAGTGATTCTCCTGCCTCAGCCTCCTGAGTAGCTGGGATTACAGGTGCCCACCACCACCACGCCTGGCTAATTGTTGTATTTTTAGTAGAGATGGGGTTTTTCCGTGTTGGCCAGGCTGGTTTCAAACTCCTGACCTCAGGTGATCCGCCTGCCTTGGCCTCCCAAAGTGCTGGGATTACAGGGGTGAGCCACCACACCTGGCCTTGATGAAAGACTTTCAAGAAGAGAGTGTCAAGATCCAACTGGTACACATCTCAGAAAATGACAAGAACCCGTAGACATGCAGACACTCAGTACAAACTTACGGAATTAAAGTGGTTTACCGAAAACTAAATCCATCTGGGAATCTCATGCATGCAAACATCATTGTTGCCACCATTACAAGGGCAGAATGCTGGCATGCCCGAAAAGACGACTGTTACTCTTTTTGTTTCAGGATGGTACTTTCTTGGTCCGAGATTGTTCCACAAAATCCAAGGAAGAGCCCTATGTTTTGGTTGTGTTTCATGGGAACAAAGTCTACAACGTAAAAATCCGCTTCCTGGAGAGGAATCAGCAGTTTGCCCTGGGGACAGGACTCAGAGGAGATGAGGTGGGTATAACTTAACAGCTTCCCTGTTCCAGGCTAAGCCCAACAAATAAAGGAAGAGTTTGGGGGATGTCGCCCTGGAGGAGGAGGATGCTGCCCTGAAGGAGGGGGATGTAGGCTGACCTCCCCACCCCTTCCACAAATATCTGCACATCTTACACTTTGGCCTACCAGGCCAGCGGCCAGTTTTGACCATTTCATGCACCCCCGTTGCCTGCCTTGCCTATTAAAGAAAACTCATTCTACAAGACACATCTAAACTCTGCCTCCCAGGAAGCCTCCAGAGGAGCATACACTAATGCCAAATTCCTTTCCCTCCTCAGCACTGAAATGCCCACTGCAGACATTTCTGATGTCTGTCGGAATTCCTTATCTATAGATTTGTGTCCCCAAAATGAATGTGAAACCAGCCACAGCATTCGGGCTGTGTTGAGCATGCCTGTCCTCAGTACAGATCTGCTGATGGGGGCGAAAGAATGAATCAATTAAAATATTCGTGAATAACAGAAATCGATCCACAAGAAAGGGGAAATTTTCACTGAATATGTATATGCCAGGCCTAGTCTATCTGCATTACTATTATTATTATTTTGAGACAGAGTCATACTGTCACCCAGGCTGGAGTACAGTGGCATGATCTCAGCTCACTGCAACCTCCTCCTCCCGGTTCAAGTGATTCTCCTGCCTCAGCTTCCCGAGTAGCCAGAATTACAGGCATGCACCACCAAACCCAGCTAATTTTTATATATTTTTTAGTAGAGATGGGGTTTCACCATGTTGGTCAGGCTGGTCTCAAACTCCTGACTTCAGATGATCTGCCTGCCTCGGCCTCCCAAAGTGCTGGGATTACAGGCGTGAGCCACTGTGCCTGGCCAGCATTATCTTATTTTGATCCTCCACAACTCTTTGGAGTCATGATTTTTCCTATCTTAGATGTAGGAAAACTGAGGCTCAGAAAATTAAATAAATGGCCAAAGACGCACAGGCAGTAATAGAAGGGGGAAGGAGAGGCTGCTGCTACAACTCTTATGTTGATGAAGGAAGGGGTAAAGGAAGGAAGGAACGAAGTTAGTTATGAGCCACCATTTCTAAGGATGTGAGCTCAGGCTGGTGACTTAACTTCCCTGGGCTTTAATTTCCTCAAATGTAAATGTTATTTTAAAGCCTAGACTTCAACAATTTAGTGATTCCTATTTAGCATTTCCAGGTTGCAGTTTTATCTGTGGGTGTGCATTGTTAGGGGCTGAATCGTGCCTTCCTCACTCCAAAAAACCCACACGTTGAAGTCCTAACCCCTAGTAGCCCAGAATGTGACTGTATTTGAAGATAGGGCTTTGAAAGAGATAATTAAGGTTAAATGAGGTTATTGGGATGAGTCCTAATCCAATATGACTGATGTCCTTGTGACAAAAGGAGACACACACACAGGGGCGACCATGTGAGGACACGGGGAAGGGACGACCATCTGCAAACCAAGGAGAGAGGTCGTGGGAGAAAGCAGCCTTCCAACACCTTGGTCTTGGGACTTCAGCCTCAAGAACCGCGAAGAAAGACATTTCTGTTGTTTAAGCCGCCTCATCTGTAGTGCTTAGTTACAGTAACCTTGACAAACTAAAACAGGATAAAACCAGAACTTTCACACAGATACCGACTGTTTTTCAACAAGTAACAAAATAGGGTACATTGTTAGGGCTGCCAACAGGCCTCAGGTAGGCACACGTGTGAAATCGACGTGCAGGCTGCATAAAGATTCCAGCTTAAATCCCGTGTCTGACCCAGAGCACTTTTTTGAGGCTCGGAGAGGAGTAGTTAGCACCTGTGAGGTGACCATGGGGTCAGTTCACCACCCTTTGCTATAGCCCGGGAACACTGTGACATGAACAAGTGCATAAGTGAATCCATAGATTAATACATAAATCTACCAGTTACAGTCACATTAAGACAGTGCTATGTTAACACGAAAGAGAGAAGTGGCCAGTTCTTCATTTTGTGGAGAGGATTGACAAGTTAATAAATGTAAAACACTTAGTGCCTGGGACCTATCAAGGCCATGATAAATTTTAGTTATATTTTTGTCACTATTACTGAGTCATTTTAATAAGTAGGATATAGTCCCCCTAAGATACCTATGGTAATGGACTTTCCAACTCAATGTCCCTTGATCCTCCTATATCTTGTCTCAGCTCATAGAATTTCTCATCTTTAGGAAAGCATTATATAATTCTTATTTCTTTATTTATTTATTTTGAGACAGGGTCTTGTTCTTGTTGCCCAGGCTGGAGTGCAGTGGCATGATCTTGGCTCACCGCAACCTCTGCCTCCCTTGTTCAAGCCATTCTCCTGCCTCAGCCTCCCGAGTAGCTGGGATTACAGGCATGTGCCACCACGCCTGGCTAATTTTGTATTTTTAGTAGAGATGGGGTTTCTCCATTTTGGTCAGGTTGGTCTGGAACTCCTGACCTCAGGTGATCCGCCCACCTTGGCCTCCCAAAGTGCTGGTATTACAGACATGAGCCACCGCGTCCGGCCAGGAAAACATTATATAATTCTTAAATGCTTGGGTTTAAGGGGTTTTTTTCCTCTGAGAATAGAGGATGTGGACATGGTGTGCCTTTGCATGTGCCAGGCCCTTGGGCCAAATGCTGTTTAATTTGCTCTCACATGGAGTTCTTGAAAAAGCTCTGGAAAGGACATCTTAATGAACCTCATTTACTGGTGAGGAAACTGAGACCTGAGATAGTTACAGCTTTTTTTTCCAACATGCCCTACTTTGGTCTGCTAATAAAGAAAAGGAAGTAGAGTGACTCTGTGATAATATCCTAATAGCTTAATCAGACTGTCAGCTGGTTCACTGACTGTCTCGGCAAATAAGGAGCAACTCCTATGGCAGGCCATAGATTAGACCCTCCGCCTCCAGATGAGCTGCTCTAATTACTGTCACCAAGGAACCCTGAGAGAACCAAATGTCTGTTTTAAGAAGCTCCTTTCTGTGTTTATCTGGAATTTTCTCCTCCTTTGCATTCCCTATTTTTTTCCCATATGTGTTGAACGTACATTTCCACAGGTGAAAGAATGAATCAATGAAAACATTCACTAATAATATAAATATATATACATAAATCAAGCAATGAGAAAGAAATCCAAGGCAGAATCCTGAGTTTTGGTGGGGTTTTATATGCACTAGAGCTATTTTGTGCAGTTATCCATTAATAACTAATTTGATCTATTGAATCCTCATAGCCAACCTCTGGGGTAGGTGCTGTCAATATTTCATTTTAACAAACTGTGACACTGAGGCACAGAAATGCTAAGTATCCGGCCCAAAGTCACAGCTAGTAAATGGCAATTCTGGGATGCAGTATGTTTTGCAAAACATTGACTTCCATTACCAGTTGAAGGTATGCAGATTCTTGGCGTCTTGAGCCAAAAATTGGCAAAACACACAAACAAAGCAAGGAAAGAATGAAGCAACAAAAACAGAGATTTATTGAAAATGGAAGTGCACTCCACAGGATGGGAGTGGCCCAGGCACAGGGGCTCGAGCACCCTTACAGAATTTTCTGCGGTTTAAATATCTGCTAGAGGTTTCCATTGGTTACTTGGTGTTCATCCTATGTAAATGAAGAGGATAAAGTAAAGTTACAGTCATTTACTCAGTGTAGGCCCTATGTAAATAGAAAGGATATATCCTGTCACAACTGAAGTGTTTCCATTTGATTTGGTTCTAGGAAGTCCTTAGATTCCCTGCCTCCAGGCCCTATTCTCATGTCTCGCTTCCATAGACAGACTCAAATAACACTGTGGCAAATACAAGTAATCACCCACCCGTTTGAAAACACTGCAGGTTGAATCACAGTTAAAGAATAGTTAACACTTACTTGGAGCTTACTGTGTGCCAGGGAGTGGGTAAAAAATGACAATTCACAGGTGGTTTCTTCCTGCCTTCCCTCTGAGGGAGATGTGTAAGAGAAAGAGGGTCTGGATTTTACTCAGTTCCCTCATGCTTTTCACAGCCTGAGCCTTTTGTCTTGCTGAGGAAGAATCACACCTCTTTAAAACAAGATTAGCAAGACTGTGCTAAATGCAAGCCAACAACTAGCTACTTTAGCCAGGGTCCAATTAAAGAAAGCATCTTCACCCAACTCAGCAGGAAAAACATGAGAAACAGCATCTTCAAAGATTACTTTAATTTCATGTCGTTTTGTAGCTATCTTGCCGCTTTTGAATTTAACCACACAGATGATGCAGCAATGCCTAACTCTTGGGAGTTATTTTGAGTGTGACATGAGTTGATGTAAATAGTGGCAGACACATAGAGGCAGGTGCTTAATAAGTACCACTTCCCCAGAAATTTCGCGGTTTAAAACAACTGAAATGTATTGTTTCACAGTGCTGGAGGACAGAAGTCCAACATCGTGGTATCAGCAGGGCCACACTCCTTCCGGAGACTCCAGGGGAGAGTCACCCCTGACCTCTTCCAGCTTTCCGCAGCTGCCAGCAATCCTTGTCTTCCTTGATTTATGGCCATGTCACTCCAGTCTCAGCCTCTGTGGTCACATGACCCTCTCCTCCTCCTCTCTATGGTCACGTGACCTTCTCTTCTCTGATCAAAATCTCCCACTGCTCCTATCTTATGAAGAAACACATGATTGCTTTTAGGGCCTACTGGGATAACCTCGGATAAGCACCCCCTCTCAGGATCCTTAACTTTATCCTGTATTATACCATATAAAATAGTATTAACTCTTTTATAATGTAAGGTCATATTCTAGATTCTGGGATTAGGACACGGACATATTGGGGGGAATCATTCAGCACCCGCTGCTCATTTACTTATTTATTGTCCGAGCATTAATTGTAGGCCTACAGTATGTTAGACTCAGTGTTGCATTCTGGGAACACAGAAAGAGTCATGTCAAGTCCCTGCCATCCAGAGAATACCCTGTTCATCTGTGCCGATCTCTATAGGCACCTAAGCAAGAATGAGATTGTAGAACACCGGCCCTAGCCAGCCAAGGAGGCACCTGCCTTAAACAACCTGCAGAGCTTAACTGCTGCCAAACATCGTCCCTGCATCTCAGTTTTATAAGTCATGCTTGTCAACACTTCTGTGAAATCTCAGAGAAGGGAGATTTCAATTTCAATTTCCAGATCTTTCCTTTTTTGTTCTACAAATGTTTATATGTTTCTAAAAATCACCGTACATGTTTACATGATAAACTAAACTTTAAAGACTAGAGAACAGAGACAATCAACCCATGGGTTTTTTTCACACCTTCCCTGTCTGCTTCCTTCTCCTCCTGCTTGATTGGCATTTATCTCTCTTTCTCTTTTCTCCCCCTTTCCTTCTTTCACTCTCATATGTGTACCCAAATAGATTTCTTTACTTTTCTGGAAGGAAACATTGCCCACAGTTCATATATACAACAAGCACAAAAGGTTTAAACAAATGGACCAGGCGTGGTGGCTCATGCCTATAATCCCAGCACTTTGGGATGCCAAAGTGGGTGGATCACGAGGCCAGGAGTTCAAGAACAGCCTGGCCAACATGGTGAAACCCCGTCTCTACTAAAAATACAGAAAGTAGCTGGGCGTGGTGGCACGTGCCTGTAGTCCCAGCTACTTGGGAGGTTGAGGCAGGAGAATCGCTTGAATCTGGAAGGTGGAGGTTGCAGTGAGCCAAGATCATGCCACTACATTCCAGCCTGGTGACAGAGTGAGATTCCATCTCAAAAAAAAAGAGAAAAGGTTTAAACAGATGTTAAGATCTGATATTAGCAAACATTGCTTGTCCCCCTGGAAAAGATTATTCAATATGCAAGAGCTTAAGTATAATCTTTTTTAAAAGTCTCTTCAGGACAATATTTCAGTTTTGACCCCATCATTAGAAACCAATAATAAGAAAAGACCAGGTCGGGCACGGTGGCTCATGCCTGTAATCCCAGCACTTTAGGAGGCCGAGGTGGGTGGATCACTTGAGGTCAAGAGTTCAAGACCAACCTGGTCAATATGTTGAAACCCCATCTCTACTAAAACTACAAAAAGTTAGCTGGGCACCAATGCACATGCCTATAATTCTAGCTACTTGGGAGGCTGAGGAAGGAGAATTGCTTGAACCTAGGAGGCAGAGTTTGCAGTGAGCAGAGATTGTGCTGCTGCAATCCAGCCTGGGCAGCAGAGTGAGACTCCGTCTCAAAAAAAAAAAAAAAAACAGGAAAGACCATGTGACTAATTGCCCCTGTCTTGCTTCCTACCACCTGTTAAAATTAATGAAATGTCATCCATGTAGCAGAATTTTAAAACAATTAATAGCAAATGTATTATTTGGGGACAATCTTTTTTTTTTTTTTCTTTTGAGACTGAGTATCACTCTGTCACCCAGGCTGGAGTGCAGTGGCGCAATCACAGCTCACTGCAACCTCTACCTTCCAGGTTCAAGCGATTCTTCTGCTTCAGCCTCCTGAGTAGCTGGGACTACAGGCATGCGCCACCACGCTCGGCTAATTTTGTTTTTTGTATTTTTAGTAGAGATGGGGTTTCATCATATTGGTCAGGCTACTCTCTAACTCCTGACCTCGTGATCCACCCGCCTCGGCCTCCCAAAGTGCTGGGATTACAGACGTGAGCTACCGAGCCCGGCCTGGGACAATCTTAAAGAAAACAGGAATGAGAATAGGAGAGATAAATCATCTTCCCTCTGAAGACTAACACTAGGAAAGATTTCCTTTTATCAATGTGGATTTAACCAATTTTGTGAAAGAGTTCTACCTGGAAAGTTTTTGTTGTTTTTGTTATTCACTTTTTGTTTTATCAAGCAGGAAGAAAGAAAAAGAAAACTTTGTGCTTGTTTTAAAATTGGAAATGAAATACAGAAAATTCTTCCTTTCCTAAAGGCTTACAGTAGTGGTCTGTAAACTTCTTGGTGATTTCATTGCTCTCCCATGATGTTCTTGGAAAATCTAGAAGGGAGGAGTTAATCGTAAGGCCTGGCATGTACTGAGCACTCACTGTGTGTCACGCTTTCTTCTAAATGCTGTATTGCTTATGCATCAATTCCATTCTCACAAAGAACCTCAAAGTTAGGTCCTGTCATTACCATCACTGTTCGTAGAATAACTGAGGCACAGAGAATGCAAGAAACTTGCTGACAGTCACACTGCTAGTGGTTGGGAGAGCCAGGCTTTGAACTCAGGCATTTAGCCTCCACAGGCCCTCTACTTACAATTACCCTGCTGTAGTAGGAATTAATCTCCCCATTGGACAACGGGGAAAGTACCTTACCTTAGCATCAGGTGGAAACTCATATTTATTGTATACATAACATGGGTGGTGGTATAGTCTGAATGTTTGTATTCCTCCAAAATTTATGTGTTGAAATCCTAAGCCCTAAGGCGATGGTGTTAGGAGGTGGGGACTTTGGAAAGTGATTCAGTCTCGAAGGTGGAGCCCTCACAAATGGGATTCGTTCCCTTGTAAAAGAGTGCATTGCTCTTTGGACCATGTGAGGATACAGCATTAAGGCAAGAAAATGGGCCTCTCCAGATACTGAATCTGCCAGTGCCTCAATCTTGGACTCCCCAGACTCCAGAACTGTGAGACATAAATTTCTGCTGTTTCTAAGCTGCCAGGTTTATAATACTTTTTGTTGTTGTTTGTTTTTTAAGATGAAGTCCATCTCCCAGCCTGGAGTGCAGTGATGCGATCACAGCTCACTGCAACCTCTGCCTCCCGGGTTCAAGTGATTCTCCTGCCTCAGCCTCCCAAGTAGCTGGGATTACAGGCACATACCAGCATGCCTGGCTAATTTTTTATATTTTTGGTAGAGATGGGGTTTCACTATGTTGGCCAGGCTAGCCTTGAACTCTTGAACTTAAGTGATCTGCCCGCCTTGGCCTCCCAAAATGCTGGGATTACGGGCGTGAGCCACCAGGCCTGGCCTAGTATTTTAACAGGCCAAACACACCAAGTCAGACTGACACATAGGTTATCTCACTGGAAACTGCTGCAGATCCAGTAAAGGTTTCAGAGGGACAAGGGACTTACGGATTGAACCAGGACTCTTTGGGTGTGAAGAGACAAACCCCAATTCAAATGAGCTCAGGCAGGAGAGAAGGAAATTTGTTATAATGTAACCAGAAAGGACAGAAATGGACTAGATCCAAGGACTAGTTAACATCAAGACATTCCCACTCTACATTTCTTTCCCCACATTTTTGTCCCCACTGTGGTATCTGTTTGCTCTTCACACCTCCCGGCATAACGGTAGGAAGGAGGAGATGACCCTGGAAGTCACATGTTTTTAGCGTTTTAGTTGCTTTCTGTTCAGTGCGCCACTAAGAAAAAATAATGTCCCCTCCCAACAGCCCCGAGGGAAGCCTCTGAGTGACCTGGTGAGGTTCTTATTAAGCCTCAATTAACAATTTTCACAGCACACAATTCTAAATGAAATTATTTGTTTGCATAGGAAATTATTTTCTGCCAGCTCCCAACAGAATGTCATCCCTGTGAGGCCCTAACTGGTCAATCTCATTCCCCGTTGGCTATTCCTGAGGCCTTCCAACATTTCTGCGCCTAGGATTCCCTGGGCAGAGGAAGGAGTAGGCAAGACCAAATCAGAGGCAGAGTAGCCCCCACGGAGGTAGCTCCCTTTCTTCAGGCTGTGTCATCTCTACCTTGGTTTGTTGGAGCATCAGAGGTCACAAGCTATAGGCAAAGTTGAAAAATAAAAAGAAATATCCAGAAAAGTGAGCCTTCATTCCTGGTCTCACCCTCCCTAGCCGTGGGAGACTCTGAGTAAGGCAGTCCACTTCTCTGAGCTGAAATTCCCTTAGCTCTTTAGGGAAGATCATTCCCCCTGCCCTGTTCACCTCACAGGCTTGCTAGGGAGGATCCAAGTTGTCTTGAAACATAGGAGGCAGGTTGAGCAAGCTTTTCCTAATTATCTCCCAATATTCTCCTTCGGGAACTCATCCAAACTCACCTAATCAGAATTACTGTATATGCAGAATGGACATTGAAGACTCAGAGAGGGAGAGGGTGATAAGGGGGTTAAGGAATGAAAAATCACCTAGTGGGTAATACAATGTATATTATCTGGGTGACGGGTACACTAAAGCCCAGACCTCACCACTATACAATTCATCCACGTAACCAAAAGCCACTTGTACCTCTAAAGCTATTGAAATTTAAAAAATTACCATATGTGCTCAAGTTTTCTCAGTACCCTGTCCTTATGCATGGCCCTGTACATTCTCTGCTTTTAATGTCTTTAAACCCTCCTGTCTACTTCTCTGGCATGACCCATAACATAGCCCATTTCAAGTCTGCATCCTTGACAAAGCACCTCCCCATTTCCCTAAACCTGAAATAATCTTCCTTTCCGTTAAATTGTCATAACACTTTATCTGTATATCTAGAAACACCGAAATCTGCAGCCACCTCATTATTTCACAAGAAGCTCAAGGAGGGCAGCTGAACCGGCTAAGCAGCCCTGTGGTTGTCCCTGTTCTTTCTATGTATACTAGAATTCCTCAGACTTCGTTACTGGAGAGCAAGCTCACTGCAGGCATTGCCCTCCAATTTACTACATTCAAGCCTGAATCTTCTATATTTTTGCTGGTCAGAGCTAAGGTTGAGGTTTGGGAGGCAACAGAGATTACAAGGCTTGATTGCTGTGTAACTAACCCACCTAAGTCACTTAAGATAGAAAGGCTGTGATAACAATAGAATGGAACTTGACCCGTGTGATCTGATTCCAGAGAGGGAAAACTCCCTGTGTAGGAAATTTAAAGAGCTGCCATAGGGCTCACTTTTGGTCATCTCAAGAACTTTTTTTCTCCCTTATCATTCTTATCACTCATCCTTCAAGCTTGCCATATTCTTTTTAAAAACTACTTCTAGTCGGGTGTGGTGGCTCATGCCTGTAATCCCAGCACTTTGGGAGGCCTAGGCAGGTGGGTCACCTGAGGTCAGGAGTTTGAGACCAGTCTGGCCAACATGGCAAAACCCTGTCTCTACTAAAAATATAAAAATAAGCTGGGCGTGGTGGCGCATGCCTGCAATCCCAGCTACTTGGGAGGCTGAGGCAGAAAAATCGCTTGAACCCGGGAGGCAGAGGTTGCAGTGAGCCAAGATCACATTACTGCACTCCAGTCTGGGTGACAGAGCAAAAAAATGTCTCAGAAAAAAACAAACAAGAAAAAAAACCACTTCCTGAAACACCGTTACCATACAAAAATTGTTAAATTGGTTCACCTCTTCCCTGTGCAAAATCAAGCACCTTAGCTATATTTTAACCTACAGAAACAAAAGATATTTTAAAACTCATTAACTTTCTTTTCTGTGTTTCAGAAGTTTGATTCAGTAGAAGACATCATCGAACACTACAAGAATTTTCCCATTATACTAATTGATGGGAAAGATAAAACTGGGGTCCATAGGGAACAGTGTTACCTCACTCAGCCATTCCCTCTCATCAGACACCTCTCACCTCTGTAGCCTGGTCTTTGTGTTATCTTTGGTTTACTGGATTCAGCGCTTCCATCGTTTTCATTGATTTCAAAAGATTATTGCCTGTGCCTTCAAGGGATGACTTTTTTGACTTTGTAGAAAAGAAAAACACTCTATAACAAAGTGGAAAATCAATCATGGTTTTGAAAGTTCAAACCACAGAGAAAATATTTATAACATGCAAAAAATAAAAACATTCTAGTAACTGGCCACTGGACAATAACTAAAAATAAATAAAAACTAGGGTTTTAAAAGTATCTTCTAAATAACAACAGAAAATGCTATCAACATAGCTATTATGTTCACGATATAGGCGAGCAGCAAAGGGCACCAGAAGCTATTGCTTAAATGTTTGCAGCCAGCGCAGGACACGTCAATGGGAAATTCCCAAATCTGTGCTCTTTACAGGGCACTGTGCTGCCTTTATGTCAGTCATTGGGCCTTATACATCTACAATGTGTGGATGATTTCTTACACTAAAGATGTTGATGAATATTAGCTCTCTTTTATTGTAATCCTAGAAATTCAAGTATAGGGAAGAAATGTGGTATGGAAAACCAGCAATTGTGAATGTCACCTTGAAGACAGAAACTGAAAATATTCTGACCAGGGTGTGAAACAGCCAAGGGACCAGCCTCTAGCATCCTCTGCTTTGAGTAGCTTTAAGTCAAATGGAAGTAACACATTCATAGTAAAGAGCTCAGATTATATCCTACACTAGCCTTCAGGCGAGCATATGTCTGAGGGAAACTAAAAACTGTATTAACAATTCCAATTATGGACTTCCATTCAAAGACACAGAAAAACTGTCCTCAAATTAGTGCTAATTCTTGCAGTAACATTGCACATGCCATGATATTATTCCCTGTAAAGGTTAAGAGGATTTAATTTTGTTATTGTTTTACAATAAAGATGAGGAAGCAGAGGCTCAAAGAAGCTGTCAATCTTAATATGAGAAGAGAGCCCAGATTGTCATCTGCTTTGCCTGGCTCCATGCAAGCTCATCTGCCCAGGTACATTCTCTGCGCTGTGGCATTTTACAATCAAGTTGAAAAGCTAATTTTAAAAAAAAAAGAGAGAGAGAGAGAGAGAAGGATAGAAACAATTACAAAATACAGATTTACCACCTTAAAATAAACAAACTCTTCTAGTGGGAATAAGCTTTTTTAAAAAAGATACTGTTGAAAATAACAGTGTATCATGATGCCAAATGGTACCAAAGCTTACATAGGAAATTCATAGAGTATGTAATGGTAGCATTGATGCAGAAAGAAAACCAAAAATAATTAAAAGGCAATAGAAGCAAATGAAAACAATAAAAACAATGCACAGGATTCTCTCTTTTGTAAGACAGTAGACAATGAGCTCTCTGGGAAAAGTTCTTAGCACCTACCCATCATCCAAATACCCGCTCAGATGTTCTCCTTTCACAAGGTCAATGTGAAGTGATGCCTATAAGTTACATCAGGAGCATTTAATGAAGAAGCTCTTTGTAAAACTGGAACTTTTGAGACCCAACTGAGCCTGTCGTAGAGTATGCCTGCAGAGGATTACACAGAACCAAGAGACAAGAGTGTTTATATTGGAGCTTGGATACGAAAGAACTCACTGGTCCGGTCAGAGCTAAAAGCTGTATGGTTGCTGGTCATTCTCTACTGGAATTCAACAAGCCGGGGACAGTGTGGAAACAAGGACTTTACAGAAGGGCTCCAGGCTCATATCAGGAAAGAATCTGACCCTCACCCTAAAAAGCTACTGGAGATTACTCATACCTCCAACTCACTGATTCATTGAGGACATGCTATTCAATGCTGTGTTCTCAAGAAATGTCTATGAGTCCTCTCAACCATTGTTGTTGATAAAATAGGTGAATGTCAGGTGGGGGTTAGCATTTGATAAGGTGTACGTTTGAAATAATGTTTTATCACCTCTTCTTCATAAATACATGATATAATTCCAAGAAGAAAAAAGAAGTAGAAATTCAGCATCCTTAAGATGACAGAAAGAATGAGGGGGAAAAGGAAGAAAAAAAAAGAAATTAAGCATTTTGCAATAAAAAGCTCACAATATTTTTATGTATTTGAACATTTCCGTAAAAAATATAAAATGGAAAATATTGACATGGGCTGCTTCGGGTGATTGGGGTTTGAGGGACTGTGTTAGTCAGGTTTTCTAGAACTCAAGACACCAAGACAAAGTTAGAAGTGCAAACACTGATTGGAGGTTAATGTTTGAGAAAGGTAAAAGGGAGAAGAAACAGAAGTATGGGTATGGGGTGGGCTTTCAGGCTCCCACCTGTGAGAGGGAAAACGGGAGGTGTGGGGAGTGAGGAGAAAAACCATGAGATTCAGACCCAGCTCTGGGAGAGTCTTGGCAGGCTCATGGTGAGGCCCATAGCAAAGTTTGCCCAGAGAGGAGAGTGTGTCATGCTGGGCAGAAATGTCTAGGTCTTAGTGCCCCACCATGTTAAGTCATCGTCTGGGGCTATCCTGGAGAAAAAAAAAAAAAAGACTTGCAAACGCTGCGGACAATCCAGAAGGCACAGCTGGAGGCTGTCCACTAACTTGCTGGCCAGAAAGTTCTTTCAACAGAGACCGAAGTGACCCACCTCTGGCCTGCCACAGCAACATTCTCACATCACTGTTTTCAGTGTTGATCGTAGTAAGGACAATCACATTTACATTTTGCTTGTAATGGATGATTAAATAATAAGGGTATATAAATTTGATTGTATTTGTTTCTTACAGCACTTCTGTAAAGAAGAGAGGGCAGCTCTCTCTAATGCATTTTATAATTGAGGAAATTGTACCTCATTGGCTAAAATCTCACAGTGACACAGTTGTGACTAGAACCAAGGTCTCCATATGCAATTATCCTATTCTTGGTCTACCTGCTTTATTAGATCTGTAACTGAATATTCAATGATTTGGATTCGGCATGCTCAAATTCCAGTGTTTTAATCCCTTTTCAACCATTACCTCATGTTTAGTTTAAAAGTATCACTTGATATCTGGTTTCAATAGAGTAATAGAATTTTAGCTTTATCCAATTACAGCACTTATGCTTTCTAGATTTTTTTTTTTGGACTAAATAATTCTCATTCCGGATAAATGTGCATAGCCCTCATCATTAGTCACGTACTGTGTTAGCACGTTTGTGTACTGCATGTGTATTCATTACTAAGCACTATTGTAGATGCTGAAAATAGAGCAGTGAATGAGTCAGAGAGATAGATGACAAATAAATATACAAATAAGATAATCTAAGTCAGTTTCCCATTACTCAATTGGATTTCTATTTTAACACTTATCTCTGAGTGCTTGTGGGGTGATGCCAACATTAAATGTTTTGATGAAGCTCCTTTGAGATGGCTTTGAAAAGTCCCGAGTCAGAAAATTTAAAATGTTCCCAAACTTATTTATGTGGAGTGTGCATGTGTGTATGTGTGTGTGTGTTTAAGTAACTGCATCATGGCTGAAATCAGTTAAATCTCCTGTTCTAATTACTACGGAGGAATCAAATGAACCCCATTGTCAAATGTAGCCAATTATGTATGTGTGTACACAAATATAAATTTTTACGAGATAGCCTGTATTGTATATTAGCATTATATTTGTATATCTTTTTATTCTGAGCAATATTTGTTCTAGCTAAGCACATTTACATTCATAATTTACAGCCTTACTAATTTAAATAAAAGCAAATATGTAATTGAATGTTATAATTTTCTCTGTCTCTGAGTACTGAAGAAAGAAATTCAAAACATAGTTTAATTTTGTTTCATGCCCTATTACCCCTAAAGCCCTTTTGAAATTATATTTAGGGCAAATTTAGGATAAAATTACTAGAACAATTATTGACATACGAGCATTATGCTGGACTTTGGAGATAAAGACAAAAAAGACACAATCCCTGTGATTGTGAGCTCAGAGCCTGGCCGGCAAGAGACACATGTAATAGCCATCTTAATATGTGTAAGTTAATATTTCATTGTGGTTTTGATTTGCTTTTTCCCAACGATTAGTGAAATTGAGCAACTTTTCATATGCCTGTTGGCCATTATCAAAAAACAAAACATAACAAGCGTTGGCAAGAATGTGGACCAATGGAAACCTTGTACATTGTTGGTGGGAGTGCCAAATGGTGCAGCCACTATGGAAAACAGTACAGAGTTTCCTTAAAAACGTAAAAATTGAACTATTATATTCAGCAATCCACTTCTGGGTATGTATCCAAAAGAAATGAAATCAGGATCTTTAAAAGATATCTGCACACCCATATTCATTGCAGCATTATTCACAATTATTCCAAGATATGGAAACAACCTAAATGTCCATCAAAAGTGAATAAATGGGCTGGGGATGGTGGTTCACACCTGTAATCCTAGCACTTTGGGAGGCCGAGGCGGGCAGATCACTTGAGGTCAGGTGTTCGAAACCAGCCTGGCCAACATGGTAAAACCCCGTCTCTACTAAAAATACAAAAAAAAAAAAAAAAAATTAGCTGGGCATGGTGGTGGGTGCCTGTAATCCCAGCTACTCGGGAGGCTGAGGCAGGAGAATCACTTGAGCCCGGGAGGCAAAGGTTGCAGTGAAGTGAGATCGCGCCACTGCACTCCAGCCTGGGCGACAGAGCAAGACTCTGTCTCAAAAAAACAAAACAAAACAAAACAAAACAAAAAACAAGAATGAATCAATGAATGAAGAAAATGTGCTATATACATACAATGGAGTATTATTCAGCCTCAGTAAAGAAGGAAATCTTGGCATATGTGACAAGGTGGATGAATCTGGAGGACATCATGTTAAGTGACATAGCCAGGCACAGAATGACAAATACTGCATGACTCCACTTACATGAGGCATCTGAAATAAACTCACAGAGACAGAGAGTAGAATAGTTGTTGCCAGGAGCTGTGAGGAGAGGGAAATGGAGAGTTGTTGTTCAATGGGTATAAAGTTTCAGTTACACTAGATGAAAAAGGACTAGAGATCTGCTGTATAGCATTGTACCTATGGTCAACGAAAATGTATTACCTACTTAAAAATTTTTTAAGAATGCAGATTTCATGTTAAGCATGTTAAGTGTTCTCACCACAAAAAGGGAGATGGGGTAGTCGGAAATGTTTGGAGGTGATAGATATGTTTATTGCCTTGAGAGTGATGATGGTGTTATGATTGTATGTGTATCTCCAAACTCATTAAATTATATACATTAAATATGTCCAGTTTTTCAATATATCAGTTATAGCCCAATGAAGCTGTGTTTTTTTAATTTTTTTTTATTTATTTATTCTTTGTGAGACAGAGTTTCACTCTGTCACCCAGGCTGGAGTGCAGTGGCGCGATCTCGGCTCACTGCAAGGTCCACATCGTGGGTTCACGCCATTCTCCTGCCTCAGCCTCCCAAGTAGCTGGGACTACAGGTGCGCACCACCATACCCCGCTAATTTTTTTGTATTTTTAGTAGAGACGGGGTTTCACTGTGTTGGCCAGGATGGTCTTGATCTCCCGACCTCGTGATCTGCCTGCCTCGGCCTCCCAAAGTGCTGGGATTACAGGCGTGAGCCACCATGCCCAGCTGCTGTGTACTTTTTTTTGTATTTTTTTATATATATTTTTTAAAACGATGATAATGCATGTTAACAAGATCATGTAATGCAAAATAATAGATTTGGTAATTATTTCCCTTGTACCACCACTGCATTGGGAGGCAGAAATGGAATGTGTGGGGGAGGATGTAGTTGGGGAAAGTTTCCCAGAGATGTTCAGGCAGAGACTTTAAGGGTGCGCCCAGAATGCAAGCTTTAGAATGAGTTTGTCCAACCCTCAGCCCATGGGCCACATGCAGCCCAGGATGACTTTGAGTGTGGCTCAATACAAATTTGTAAACTTTCTTAAAACATTATGGTATTTTTTTTTTTTTTTTTTTTTTTTTTTTGAGATAGAGTTTTGCTCTTTTTGCCCAGGCTGGATGCAATGGTGCCATCTCGGCTCACTGCAACCTCCGTCACCCGGGTTCAAGTGATTCTCCTGCCTCAGCCTCCCACGTAGCTTGGATTACAGGCGCTTGCCACTACGCCTAGCTAATTTTTTGTATTTTTAGTAAAGACAGGGTTTCACCATGTTGGCCAGGATGGTCTTGATCTCTTGACCTCGTGATCCACCTGCCTTGGCCTCCCAAAGTGCTGGGATTACAGGCGTAAGCCACTGCGCCCAGCCATTTTTTTTAAAGCTCATCAGCTATCATTAGTGTTAGTGTATTTTATGTGTGGCCTAAGACGATTCTTCCAATGTGGCCCAGGTAAGACAAAAGATTGAACACTCTGCTTCAGGTGTACAAGCACGTTGCCCATTATTGGGTACTCCTGCTTTAGGGGCACTAGTCTAGGCCATGGGGAATAAAGCAGTGACTACCTGTTTGAAGGGGTAAGTGCATACAACAGAAGCATCATCTGTAGAGAAAGAACAGATGATTTATTAAGTTGTTCTGGTTAATTTGGCTCACCATATAGAAAAAATACAATTATGTCTCTACCTCAAATCATATAAAAATACACTTCACATGAATCAAATACTTAACAGCAAAAAGCAACCATTAAATTGAGTCTTACATCTTTGTCTAATAATTTTTAAGACTTTGAGATAGGGAAAGAGTTCTAAGACAAAAACATAAATCATCAAGGGAAGGATTGATAGATTCATTATACCAAAATTTAAAATGTTTACAAAAGTTAGACAAAGTCAAAAGGCAATTAAACAACCTAATATGTATGAGCAAAGCCTGTAAACAAGTAATTCATACACACACACAAAGCTGGAATGTCTTAACTTACCCACTCCTGTAAGTCAAGAAAATTAATAACAATTAAGTACAATTAAGAAAATTAATAGGCCAGGAGCAGTGGCTCACGCCTGTAATCCCAACACTTTGGGAGGCTGAGGAGGGTGGAACATGAGTTCAGGAGATCAAGACCAGCCTGGCCAAGATGGTGAAACCCTGTCTCTAATAAAAATACAAAAATTAGCCAGGAACGGCAGCACGCGCCTGTCATCCCAGCTACTCGGGAGGCTGAGGCAGGAGAATTGCTTGAACCCTGGAGGTGGAGGCTGCAGTGAGCTGAGAGCATGCCACTCCAGCCTGGGCAACAGAGCGAGACTCCGTCTCGAAAAAAAAAAAAAAAAGAAAAGAAAAAGAAAAAAAATGAATAAACAACTAGCAAAAATAATCAAAAACATAAGGAAAAGGACACATTACTAACAAAAAAGAGAAAACAACCGATACTACAGACATTGAAGGGATATTAAAGAACTATCAGAAATGCTTTTATTCCAGTGGAGTTGAAATAGATAACTTTACAGATGAAAATCAATACAAGAAGAAATAGAAAATCTGAATGGCCCTTCATTGTTAAAAGAAATGAGAAGCTTTCCCAAGAAAAAGTCTCTAGACCCAAATGAATCCTATCAAACATTTTTAAAAACTAATATCGAGTCAGGTGAGAAGCAAGCCGAGCTGGTGTAGAGACTTCTTCTCCCAGAGGGGCCTCAAGAGAGAACAGTTAGCTATGGCTCCCTGATTAGAAAGGATCACCCAGTCCTGTAAGTTAAGACATCCAGCTTTGCTATTGTGTGTCTATTACAGCTGGTCGGTGATGGAATTTACAGGGGATGCCCATAGCCATTGTCATGGAGCTATCAATAAAGACAAATGACATGGAGCCTAATGGAGCAGAGTGGGAGATGAGGTCTGGCTTCCCTGGTCCCTAACCCCTCAGCACTAGACAACGGACCCATACAGAGGGAGATTTCAACCTGAATGCCGAAAGAGAGGCCTGAAGCGTGAGTAACCCCCATGAGAATGGCAAAGGGCTTCCTGGCTACCTATTTGTGAGGGTTAATACTGAGAGTCAACTTGATTGGATTGAAGAATACAAAGTATTGATCCTGGCTGTGTCTGTGAGGGTGTGGCCAAAGGAGATTAATATTTGAGTCAGTGGGCTGGGGAAGACAGACCCACCCTTAATTTGGGTGGGCACCATCTAATCGGCTGCCGGCGTGGCTAGAATATAAACAGGCAGAAAATTATGAAAAGAGAGACTGACCTAGCCTCCCAGCTTACATCTTTCTCCCATGCTGGATGCTTCCTGCCCTCAAATATTGGACTCCAAGTTCTTCAGTTTTGGAATTCGGACTGGCTCCCCTTGCTCCTCAGCCTGCAGACGGCCTATGGTAGGACCTTGTGATCATGTGAGTTAATACTTAATAAACACCCCTTTATATATATATATATATTCCATTAGCTCTATCGCTCTAGAGAACTGGAACTAATACAGATTTTGGTACCAGCAGTCCATTAGATGAAAGTAAAATGGGCAAACGAACCCTAGAACATTCCTCAGTGCTTATTGGGAGGCCTGGCAAGGGATGATCACCCAGAAGACTCCCCAGCATTTCCAGACTTCATGCGGCTCTGACAGCTACTTCTACGATAGCAGTCAGAGAAACGTTAATTAAAATAGCAACTACATAGCACTTTCACCCATCACACTGGATGAAATTTAACATTCAGATAATGTCAAAAGCTGATGAGGATGTACAAAATAAAATTTTCATCTACTAGTTGGAACATCAATCAGTATAGCATTTTGGAAAGCAATTTAGCATTATTTAGTAAAATACAAAATGTATGCACCCACTGTAATAAGACTTCCAATTAAAACATAGCTAAATAAGAGGTCAAACACGGTGACTCACACCTGTAATCCCAGCACTTTGGGAGGCCAAGGCAGGCAGATCACTTGAGGTTAGGAGTTCTAGACCAGCCTGACCAATATGGTGACATCCTATCTCTACTAAAAACACAATTACCTGCACCTCCTGGGTTCAAGCAATTCTCATGCCTCAGCCTCCTGAGTAGCTGGGACTACTGGTGTGAGCCATCACACCCAGCTAAGTTTAAGGGTAAATAGTGACTCCAATCTCCAAGCCTTTCCAAGTTTTCATAATGGGAATCAGCTTGATTCTTATTAAGTTTCCTCCTATCTCTTATTTACTATTTTAGCTTCCTCTATTTTGTTAACTCAGTTATCATTTGTCCATTTGACTTCCCTCAACCAAAATTTTGTTGACATCTGTCTTCTTCTTCTTCCATGTCTTCTTTCATTTCCTTTATCCTACGTTCTTTTTTTTTTTTTTTTTTTTTTTTTTAGACGGAGTTTTGATCTTGGTGCCCAGGCTGGAGTGCAATGGCACGATCTCGGCTCACCGCAGCCTCCGCCTCCCGGGTTCAAGCGATTCTCCTGCCTCAGTGTTCTTATCTTTTCAATTCCTTTATTGATTTTGCCACTGCACTCCAGCCTGGGCAACAGAGTGAGACTCTGTCTCAACAACAACAATAAATATATAGCTAAATAAGGACATAACTTTGATCCCTGTAAAAACTCAGTTATAATCAGGAAGTTCAATAAGAACCAAGCTGATTCTCATTATGAAAACTTTGAAAGGCGTGGAAATTGGAGTCACTATTTACCCTTAAAAACTGGCAAAGGGACTGGGGTGAAAAGAAGAGTTATTCATCAACAGGCATTGTAAGAATCCATTAAAATCAACACATCCCTCACCCAGGAACCAGAGGTTTACTTAGCCAGGATACCATCCTTCCCCAACCCTGGCAGCCATCAAGACAATGCATCTCCAGGAAATATTTTGAATTAGGCACGTAAGATACAGTTGAAAGTGGGAAATGGGTGCTGTGTTGAAAAATACAGTTGAAGTGAAAGTCACATTACCAAAGTTTAGAACCACAACCCCTTTTAAACATTTGATTCCAAGGAGGAACTGATAGAATTATAACCCTAAAACAAGAGAACAGAGCAGTTCTGCTACAAATGCTGATCCTTCCTAAAGGACATCAAAGAACAGACTCCTTCATAAAAGAGCAGATTCCCACTCTATCATGCTGCAGTGGAGCTCACCCATGCCCATACAAGTTTCCATTCATGTGTTTGTGCCTCATTCTTAAATGTGAACTCTGAGAAGCTTGAAGGAAAGCTTCTAATGGGAAAGACATGTTTTTTTGTTTGTTTTTTGTTTTTGAGATGGAGTCTTGCTCTGTTGCCCAGGCTGGAGTGCAGTGGCACCATCTTGGCTCACTGCAACCTCCGCCTCCTGGGTTCAAGCAATTCTCCTGCTTCAGCCTCCAAAGTAGCTGGGATTACAGCCACCTGCTACCACACCCGACTAATTTTTGTATTTTTAGTAGAGTCAGGGTTTCACCATGTTGGCCAG
This sequence comes from Papio anubis, assembly GCF_008728515.1. Classification (NCBI taxonomy): domain Eukaryota; kingdom Metazoa; phylum Chordata; class Mammalia; order Primates; family Cercopithecidae; genus Papio; species Papio anubis. Next base: position 176,098,315 of record NC_044978.1, read on the forward strand.
GCTAGTCTCGAACTACTGACCTCAGGTGATTCACCTGCCTCAGCCTCCCAAAGTGCTGGGATTACGGGTGTAAGCCACTGTGCCCGGCCAAGACATGTTTTAAAATGCTACAAACCAGGAAAAAAAAGGAAAACTCAAGGTAGAGAGATAATATGTGATGCTGGAGAGAAAAAAAAAAAAAAAAAAAAAAAAAAACCTACCAGAAGAAATATAGTTAATTTCATGGAGATATAAGCCATTGAAACCACACAATATGAATGGAATGCTATTTAAATAAATACATCTTCAGAAGCAAAAACTGAGAGCACTGAAGGGGAAAACTAAGTATATTTGGAAATTTTAACACACAACTCACAGGAACTGATAAAGTAAACAAATAAAAATGAATAAGGATATGTAGGAAATTTTACCACCACTATCAACCAACTAGACTTAATTGTCATTTACAGACTAGTTCACAGAACAACACAAAACAAATATAGATACACATTCTTTTCCTAGTCCATATAGAACATTTAAGAAGAGCCATCTCCTGGGGCCTAAAACATATTGCAATAAATTTTAAGGAACTGAAAAAATATAAAACAAAAGACAACACAACAGATACTACAGACATTGAAGGGATATTAAAGAAATATCAGAAGCACTTTTATTCCAGTGAAGTTGACAAAGATAACTTTACAGATATGAGTCAATACAAGAGGAAATAGAAAATCTGAATGGCCCTTCATCTTTAAGAGAAATGAGAAGCTTTTTCACACAAAAAAAGCTCTGGACCAAAATGAATGCTATCAGACATTTTTGGAAAATAATATCAAGTCAGGTGAGAAGCAAGCAGGGGTGGTGTGACGCCTTCTCCCAGAGAGGCCTCAAGAGAAGGGTTAGCTATGCCATCCTTGATTTAAAAGGTGACCAGCACTGCGAAAGCCCCCAAGGTCCTTGGGCTGCATGGCCAAGGTGTGTTAGTTGACAGGATCATTTACATTTCAGGACAGCTAGTCATGGACTCTTCAAGTGCACAGCTTGTGGCAGGAGAGGTAGCCAAAGAAGTTAAACAAGCTTTTACAAAGATGGGTGAAGTTCTGAAGACTGCAGGTTGTGACTTCACTGATGTGGTAAACAATTTTGCTGGCTGACATACATGACTTCAGTACCGTCAGTGTAATTTACAAACAGTACTTCAAGACTAATTCTCCAGCTAGAGCTGCTTACCAGGTTGCTACTTTGGCCAAAGAAGTCTGAATTGAAATGGAAACAGTAGCTGTCCAAGGACCTCTCACAACAGCATGACTGTAAGTGGGTTCAGTGTTGTTTCATCTGGAAGGTTTAACGTCTTAATTTTTTACAACTAATGTAACATCTTAATTAACATCTTCATTTTTACAATTGATGAAAGTGTAAGGTTTGAGTAAAACGCCTGAAGTTATTATGGAGATACTATATAACAGGGACAGTTCAACATAAACTAGAGATTAGATCAAGAATCCAGTTACTGATATTATTAATGTACACCTCTATTACTGAATGTAGGAAGCAGATAATCATTACATAGTTATTCAAATAAATGTAAAGACAAATAAGCATTAAAGAAAGTAAGTTATTATTCCTGATACATAATCAAAAGCATACCTACTTCAAACTAATTTAATGATGTGAAATACGTAGTTCTCATGTCAAATATATGATTCTGCTTTTACTTGAATAAAATTAAAGTATTTAATGGCAATGGTCAAAGAGAGGAAAACAGACCAAAATTTCATATAGACAATTTTTTTTTGACAGAGTCTCGCTTTGTCACACAGGCTGGAGTGCAGTGGCATGATCTCAGCTCACTGCAACCTCCGCCTCCCGGGTTCAAGTGATTCTCCTGCCTCAGCCTCCCAAGTAGCTGGGATTACAGGCATGTGCCAGCACGCCTGGCTGATTTTTGTGTTTTTAGTAGAGACAGGGTTTCACCACGTTGGCCAGGCTGGTGTTGAACTCCTGACCGCAAGTGATCCGCCTGCTTTGGCCTCCCAAAGTGCTGGGATTACAGGTGTGTGAAGGGTGGTTTGTTTAAATAAACATTTCTAGTACAGCTGCTTATCAAATGGGAGCAGTAGCGGGAGAGGTAGAGCTTTCCTTTTAACTATATAAAAATAATGTCTGTGACAATTAAATGTTTAAATATAAAAATGTAACAAAAACAAGGTAGAAGATCTGGGACAACGTTTATATGCCTCTGGCATTGGTGGCAGTGGTGTGCGTGTTGGGAGGACTTCTTAAGCAAGACAGGAAACTCAAAAAAATGAAAGGAAATAAAGAAACATTTGACTATGCAAATATTTACAATTTGACAGGCAGCAGTACATAAAGTCAGAAGACAAAGAACGGGCTGCAAAAAATTTTGGAGGCACATATGTCCGATAAAGGAGTCCTACATATTATATATAAATAATTCCCATAAATTGATAATGTAAGGACAAATAACCCAGTTGAAAAATCGTCAAAGGATAAAAATAGTCATTTTACAGAAGAGGAAATCCTGATGCTCACAGACCCATGAAATAAGCTCAACTCCATAGTCATTAGGGAAATGCCAAGTTTAACAGTGGGTTAACATGTTTTCCCCTCAACACATGGCAAAGCGTTCAAAAGACTTGTTGAACCCAGTGACAGCTGGGGAATGATGGGAGGGCAAGACAGTAGGTTCTATCATGTTTTCAAAACAATGAACACTAAAATTACTGCAACTTTGTGAAAATTAATCTGGCAAACTCTGTTGAAATAAAAAAATATATATCCTTTTGTTTACCAAGTCTAGTTCTGGAAATTTATCCTTTAGAATTAAATCCTATAGAATTAAAAGCATATTTACTGAAGTAGGGAGTATATTGGTAAAGTGTGTTTATTGAAGCATCGTTTGCCAAGTGACAAGACAAAAAAATAAAAAAAATTGTTAACAAACCAATGGTTAAATTAACTTGAATATACCTATGCTGTGAAATATTATGCAACTGTTTAAAAAAATGCCTTGGGGGCTGGGCATGGTGGCTCACGCCTGTGATCTCAGCATTTTGGGAGGCCAAGGCGGGCAGATCATCTGAGGTCAGGAGTTCGAGACCAGCCTGGCCAACATGCAGAAACCCCGTCTCTACTAAAAATACAAAATTAGCTGGACATGGTGGCGCATGCCTGTAACCCCAGCTACTCAGGAGGCTGAGGCAGGAGAATCACTTGAACCCCGGAGAAGGAGGTTGCGGTGAGCCGAGATCATGCCATTGCACTCTAGACTGGGCAACAAGAGCAAAACTCCATCTCAAAATAAATTAAAAAAAAAAAAAAAAAAAAAAAGCTTTGGGGCTGCATCCATTTTCCTATTGGAATATACATTATAGAATGTTGACTGATTAAAGTACCTTACAGAAAGATGCATATAGAATTAGCCTATGTTTGTAAAAACAACTCTGTCCTGTGACTTTTTAAAAAATGTCAATGAGTTTTTAAAAAATTAGTTATATTTTAAATATCGAAAATTTTTAAATATTTAAATAATTATATTTTTGAAGAATTAAAATTTGTTAGAGGTAGTATGGTGATATGTGTGAGAAAGGACAAATGGTTTGGGGGTAGATAAGAGAGAACATGATTGTACAACATGAAACATACTCTGACGTTGTGTGAGAACAAGAGTAAACCAGAAAATTCTGTTAATAGAATTGCAAATGTGTGACACTGAGTATGTAATGGCATACCTTGGAACATTATCTTAATTGGTTATTTTTTAAAATGTCGTTCTTTGTTACCAAGCCTTATAATGCACCCATCTAAAATGATGTTATCTATAAAACTCAATTTACTACTAATTTACTAGCAGTCAACACATTTCCGCAGTCTCTCATGATATTTGCAAGCAATTACCATTTTTTACTTGAGTCCCTTTCTAAACATATACACAACTCAAATTCCCCATTATATCTTCCATTAAAAAGAAAAAAAGCCTGAAACCTTTGTTTTGTTTTATTTATTTATTTATTTATTTGGAAACAGGGTCTCACACTTTCACTCAGGCTGGAGTACCGTGGTGTGATCCTGGCGCACTGCAACCTCTGCCTCCTGAGTTCAAGCTAATCTTGTGCCTCAGCCTCCCGAGTAGCTGGGATTACAGGTGGCCACCACCATGCCCGGCTCTTTTTTTTTTTTTTTTGTATTTAAAAGAGACAGGGTTTCACCTGGCCTGCTCATTTTTTTTTTCTGCTGTCTTTTGGCAACATATCTCACATTTTTAAAGAGTAACCATTAAGAGGCCAGGTGCGGTGGCTCACACCTGTAATCCCAGCACTTTGGGAGGCCAAGATGGGTGGATCACGAGGTCAGGAGATTGAGACCATCTTGGCTAACACGGTGAAACCCCGTCTCTACTAAAAATACAAAAAATTAGCCGGCCTTGTTGGCGGGAGCCTGTAGTCCCAGCTACTCGGGAGGCTGAGGCAGGAGAATGGCATGAACCCGGGAGGCAGAGCTTGCAGTGAACCAAGATTGCGCCACTGCACTCCAGCCTGGGGGACAGAGCGAGACTCCGTCTCAAAATAAAAAGAAAAGTAACCATTAAGAATTTGGAAAAACTTCAGTTTCAAAATATTATCCAAATCTCTGTAACAAAAATGATCAGATTGAAAATGGTAGTTAAAATTGAAATTCATATGTCAAAAGTATTATTCATCTTTAATAAATTAAAATCACACATATTGAGGACCTGTTATGTATGAATAGCTTAATCACTTTAATCAATAAGTGAGATGCTGTGTCATCTTTCTTTACTCTTCACGGAATACCTGGGAAGTGGACTTTATTATTCCTGATTAGGATCTTACGATTATGGCTCCTTACCTGCACATGGCCACATATGAACAATTAAGAAAGCTTTGTCTTTAGAAACACCACCACCCTCTAGCTAGGTTCTCTAGACACACAGGGGAAATATTCAGTGGAAATTTTACTGACCCTGAGACCAAGGCACCTCACACAGACTTTGGTGGTTCACAATCTAAAGATAAAGTAAAATAATAATAATAATAGTAAAGCTTCTGGTAGTCCACAATCTAAAGTAAAATAATAATAATAAAGATAAAGCTTCTGGACATTTCCGAGTTCTCTGCGCTTTCTTTCTCCTGCTGTACCATCTTTTACCTTTATTAAAGCTCTAAATGAGCACACCCTGGGGGGTCTTGTGAGTCCTTTCAGTTGCCCAATGCTCCCACTCCAGTGACTCCCTTGAACATTGAACTTTTAGTCAATTAACTTGTGTTGAAACTGACCACGTCCATTCTCACAACAGGTATAGGAAAATGGCTGTCATTGCAGTCAGGTACCGTCTCAGGCATCCTCATACAGTCATGTTCTTCAAAGGGTGGCTCTTTCCTCAGGCTCAAAGGGCAAGTCCAGACGAGGATCAGCTATAGAATTTGCAAGGTCCAGTGCAAAATAAAAATGGGGACTCTGTGCTCAAAAGGTATTAAGAAGGTCAAGATAGTGACAGCAGCTTTAAACCAAGTGCAAGATCCGTCTAAGCACGTGGCCCACGTGACTGCACAGGTCATCAGCACACGGTGCCAGTTCTGGGCCCGACTGAAGCACCACCATAAGCTGTCATTCTTTATAAAGAGACAGGAAGAGGTCGGGTGTGGTGGTTCACACCTGTAATCCCAGCACTTTGGGAGGCTGAGATGGGTGAATCACCTGAGGCCAGGAATCTGAGACCAGCCTGACCAAGATGGTAAAACCCCATCTCCATTAAAAATACAAAAATTAGCTGGGCGTGGTGGCGCATGCCTGTGGCCCCAGCTACTTGGGAGACTGAGGCAGGAGAAAGACTTGAACCTGGTTGCAATGAGCCGAGATAGCACCATTGCAGTCCAGCCTGGGTGACAAAGCAAGACTGTCTCAAAAAAAAAAAAAAGAGAGAGAGACACAGGAAGAAAAATCTTAAGCTTCTAGAAAGTTTCTCACTACACACAGGCAAAGTCAGGCTCTTTTCCTTTAGAGGGTTGCACTATCTGGAGGGCTGGGCTGCTCTCATTAGCCAGAGGGCAATAGTGTCCCACCATAGAAGGTGGCAAGCACAGACAGGAGGAGCTGTACCTCCTGAGAGATGAGACTATACATTTCCTTAGTGTTTAAACTAATGTGGAGTTTTCTATTCATTAGAAGTGAAACCATCCATTTCAACTTATACAAAGGCTTTGCAAAATAACTACGATTATTTTCCATTCTAGAGATGTGGACATGAAAATGCAGGGAGACCACCTTGCTTCTAAGTCCTAAAGCATACTTGATAAACCTAGAAGTTAGTCCCAGCTCTGCTACATAATGCCTGACATCCCATATGAATGGTAGCCCCTGGACTTGGGCAGTGTGGCAGCCCTGCTCTAAAGACCATAGTTTCTAACTCCCCACACTTTATACCTCCCATTATGAAGGCATAGCCCAAATCCAAAACAATATGAGATGCTAAGCAATTTCTTCAGCTGCGTGGGGGCCTAGATTTTTAAAAAAGATTTTTCCCCTTGGAGGCAGAGGTTGCAGTGAGCCGAGATCATGCCACTGCACTCCAGCCTGGGCAACAGAGCAAGACTCTGCCTCAAAAAAAAAAAAAAAAAGATGATTTCCCCATTGATACAGAAAATCTGTTGTTTTTTTTTTTTTAGAGGGATTCTCACTCTGTTGCCCAGGGTAGAGTGCTACAGAGCAAGACTCTGTCCAAAAAGAAAAAAGAAAAGAGAGAGAGAGAGAGACTGAATTTTCTGGTCTTGCTTGTAGCTAAGTGTGATCATATGACCACATTCTAGTCAACGGGAAATGAGTAGATCTAGAGTATATACGGCACCCAAAAATGGCCTTATAGGAAGGGGCATGCAAGTTTTTGCTCGTCTCCCTATTCTACTGACTGGAATAAGGGGTGAGGGGTCATGGCTGGAACTGGAACAGCCATCATGGACCATGAAGTGCATGTCACTTCCTGAGGATGGTGAAGCAAGGCAGAAGGAGCCTGGGGTCTTCCTCATCATGGAGCTGCCATATCCACTTGCATTCCTTACCCCAACTTAATGTACTTAAGAGGAAAATACACTGCTATTTTGTGTTTTATATTATTCACAGCCAAACCCAACATGATCTGATGAAGTATTTTCTGGGAATGAAAAGGATGGGAGTAGGTAAAGCATGAGCTAACATGGTATGAAAAATGAACAGCACGGCCGGGCGCAGTGACTCATGCCTATAATCCCAGTACTTTGGGAGGGTGAGGAGGGCGGATCACAAGGTCAGGAGTTCAAGACAAGCCTGGCCAAAGTAGTGAAACCCTGTCTCTACTAAAAATACAAAAATTAGCCGGGTGTTGTGACACGTGCCTGTAGTCCCAGCTGCTCAGGAGGCTGAGGTGGGAGAATCGCTTGAACCTGGGAGGCAGAAGTTGCAGTGAGCAGAGACCACGCCATTGCACTCCAATCTGGGTAGCAGAGTGAGACTCCATGTCAAAAAAAAAAAAAAAAAAAAAATGAACAGCATGTTTTGGATGGTTTGCAAATTCAAATAATTTAGCGGAAATAAACACTTGGAGTGAGAAGTCTATAGAAGAAAAAGAATTAATATTTCTCTCCCAACCCAACCCCTTCAAAAACTCCCAGAAATAAAGTGAGGGCCATTGCATCTCCTATTACAAGTGGGATGCTCTCACAACTTCTATTTGAATCTCAGAGTAAAGAGTGATATATCTTCTCCTCTTGCTGTCTTTAAAAGAGCTCTGAGGCCAGCTGTGGTGGCTCATGCCTGTAATCCCAACACTTTGGGGGACTGAGGTGGGTGGATCACCTGAGGTCAGGAGTTCGAGACCAGCCTGGCCAATACGATGAAACCCCATCCTCTACTAAAAATACACAAAATTAGCCAAGTTTGGTGGCGGGCACCTGTAATCCCAGCTACTCAGGAGGCTGAGGCAGGAGAATCGCTTGAACCCAGGAGGCGGAGGTTGTGGACTGGGCAACAAGAGCGAAACATCATCTCAAAAAAAAAAAAAAAGAGCTTTGAGTGCTCTGCATGCATATCATGGTTCATGGTGATTAGACAAGCACATGCAGAATCAGACACTTAACCTGGTGTGCTATTTACTCCTCACCATCATGGTGATCAGCATGGAGTTTTGAACTACTTTTTTATAATTATTTTTAATGAATATCCATACTGACTAATAGACAAAATAAAACGGCAAAGATATTACCGATGCCAAAAAATGGAAGTAAAAAAATGACAATTTTCTGCATTTCCAAGCATCAAGATGAACTTTTCTAGCTACCTGAGTTCCAGGTATGTGATCCAAATCCATATGTAGTAGATCAAGATTTCTCCAGCAATTAAAAAATACAAAGAGAAATTATATCCTATATTATTATTTTATCCAATTTGGCTTTAAGGTTTTTGGAAGTAAAGACTATCTACACCAAGAGTGTTTTATTTGCAGAGAAGTGTTTGCAAATACCTCTGCATGAAATTCTTTCTTATCATTTAGAAATAAAGTCATGAAAACTAGAGATAAGAAATTACTTAATTTTAAGTGGAAAAATACTAACGTTCTAAATAACTCATCGTGAAAACAGTGTATTTTCAGTGTTGCATAATGTAATTTGCATTTTAATCTGTATTTTATATAAATTGTATTCTCAAACCAAAGCATGTGTTTTTAAAAATAATGAATTCCTTAAAAGTACTGAAAAATAATGACAGATATTTTTTCAAAGCCATGCATGAATATGGTTAAAACATTAAATGGAATGGGAAGACAAAATGCAATAGTCTACTACTAAATCTCTTCTTTAGCATTCGTTCATTTGATGAGTATTGATTGAAGACTCCTACAATGCCAAGTAGACATTATTAAAGGGTCTTTTAATTCCACCTTTAACTCTTCAAGCTATCACATAGGATAATTAGCTCCAGATGGCTAAATATTTGTATAATGTTCTTTTTTTGATTTATCAATTTTAGAAATTCTCTATTCTGCTATGATACACACAGAATTGTTTCTTTCATGTGAATCATCACTTCCCCTCCATGAAGTTATTTTATATAATTATTTCTCTTTGTTTTTCTCTTTTGGTTGCCTTTGCAAGTTGAAATAAGATATTAAAGCTTTAACTTCTTTTTTTCATTATAGACACAGCATCTTTTGCTCCTGGCCTTGTAAGATAATCCTCCGCCCAGTGCCTTTCCTTCAGCCCTCTTCCCTTCCATCTCTTGCCCCTGTATTCTCTACTTTTACATCTTCAAGACTGAACATGCATATTCTGCTGTTTAGCATAAATGAATCATTGCCTTTTTTTTCATTATGTGGATTACAAAAGTGGAAGTCAAAGTAGTTACATTATTTTAATTATAAGCATGTGAAACTGGCTGGGTGTGGTGGCTCAGGCCTATAATCCCAGCACTTTGGGAGGCCGAGGCGGGCGGATCATGTGAGGTCAGGAGTTCGAGAGCAGCCTGGCCAACACGGCCAAACCCCGTCTCTACTAAAAATACAAAAAATTAGCCAGGCGTGGTGGCAGGCGCCTGTAGTTCCAGCTACTCCGGAGGCTGAGGCAAGAGAATCGCTTGAACTCCAGAGGCAGAGGTTGCAGTGAGTCCAGATCACGCCATTGCACTCCAGCCTGGGTGACAAGAGCGAGACTCTGTCTCAAAAAATAAACAAACAAACAAACAAACAAACATAAGCATATGAAACTATTGTTGAATTTCTAATTTTCATGGGGAGTTTCTACATGCAGGTTTTTCTTAATTACTAAACAGAAATATATTTTCAAGTTTTTCCAATGTCTTTTTTAAATGGAGTATTCTAAAAAGCTCCCCCTTTTTTCTCTCCCAACCGGCAAATTACCAGCAGACATGTTCTTCCTCCAGAGGTCATCGGCATGGGTATCTATACCTGCTCCCCAGGGGTCATCCTGTGATTTTCCCTCATGCCTTTTCTCTTTCCTATATTAAAATCCTGGATACTAGAATCCCTTGGCTTATTTACTTCCTTTCTTTTTACCAGAAAATATCTCAGATAATTTACTAAGAAACAGTAGTGTAGGAGGTAAGCTTTCTGAAGCCTTACAGCCTGAAAATATCTTTTTCATTCATCACACTAGGTCAGTGGGTATTCTAGGTTGAAAACAATAGCTCTCCAAACCTTTGAATGAAGAGCTCTGTTGTCTTCTTGGCTTAGTGTGGGTGAAAATTCTGATGCCTGTTTCTCTTTCCTTTATAAGTAAACTGTTCCAGAGTTTTGTCTTTATCATTTGTGATGTTGTATCTAGATAGGGATATATACATATGTATTGCTCTGTGCAATTAATGCAGCCTTCCAATGCAGAGATTCATGCTCTTCAATTCTGGACTTTGTTTTTGTTTTTTTTTTTTTTTTTTTTTTTTACACTGTCTGTTTCTATCATCATCATCATGACTATATTATTATTCAGCTATTGAAACTTCTGGATTGATCTTCTCCGTCATTCAATCTCTTCTCTCATATTTTCTACTTTTTTTCCATTTCTATTTACTTTCTGGAAGATTTCTTTGACTTTATCTTCCAAAATGTACATACTTCCCATGACTATCTCGTTGTCTTCTGGTTGTCCCTTTTCTATAGAATCTTGCACTTTATGACTGCATTGTATTCTCTAATCTCTCTGCAGATGCTACTTAGGATTTCTTTTTCATCTGAGGTCATTTGTTCTCTAGCTTTCAAATGAGAGCGTTTCCTCAAATGTCTGGTGATCCTTGCTTGACTTCTGCATATTATAATGAGATCATCAAAAGCAAATGGGAGATTAGGATACACAGCAGTGCCCAACGACTGGCAAGCTTTGCTTTGAGTTGATTTGGTGGAGCCGCTACTTATGTTGAGAGATCCCTGAAAGTCTGCATGTGGATTTCATGCTTCTTGAGGCACTCTATTCCCTTTTTGACTATAAGGCATTTCAAAATATCATCAGGGCATTTAACAATTATCCACATAGTCTTTACCCAGCTTTAGATAATATGAATGTCTTACCATATTGCTTTAAATCTCCTCCTTTTCTTCCAAAATAAAATAGAAACATTAAAGATATACTTAAAGTCAACTCTGTCTTTCTGCTACACCACATTGTTCTCCTTCTCTCCTAGAGAACACCACAATGCTGAATTTTGTGATGACTATTTTGATGAATATTTGTGTATTTTACTACATATGTATTATCCTTAAATAAGAGTACTATTTTATGTGGTTAATTTCATACACATATAAGTACATACATGTGATATGTGTGCATACAGCGAAACATAAAAAATAGTACTTGTTTTTTGAGACAGAGTCTCGTTCTGTCCCCCAGGCTGGAGTGCAGTGGCATGATCTCAGCTCACTGCAACCTCTGCCTCCCAGGTTCAAACAATTATACTGCCTCAGCATCCCGAGTAGCTGGGACTACAGGTGCATGCCAGCATGCCCAGCTAATTTTTGTATTTTTAGTAGAGGTGGGATTTCACCATGTTGGCCAGGCTGGTCTTGAACTCCTGACTACAGATGATCCACCCGCCTCGGTCTCCCAAAGTGCTGGGATTACAGAAAAATAGTACTCTTATTTAAGTATATATCACATACATATACGTATGTGATTACAGACGTATACATATATGTATAAAGTTGAACATATAAAATAGTACTCTAATTATATGTACACATTATATAACAAACAATATATAATTGTGTCTATCAACCTATATATAATTATAATACATGTAGAAAATAAAAAATAAATTTTCTGAAAAGAAAAAGATAAAACAAAAAATAAAAATAATAATTATAATGCATGCATATTCTGCAAACTGCTTTTGACTCAACATCATATTTTTGATATCTATTTTGAGGTACATAATCTAAATTCATTTCCATGCTGTATGAGATTCCATTTTATGACTAAACCATGAGTATGGTTCTCTATTTCTGGATATTTAAGATATTTTCAATTTTCTAGTGTTTAATCGGTGCTGTAAGGAATATTCCTTTACACATCTTTAGAAGATGTATTGGAATGGAGAGATATAATAGAGGCAGGGCTACTGGTAGAAGAGATCATTAAGACCTAAACTTGACAATGGTGGGATGAAACAGATTATAGAAATTTGTTGAGATTATACATACTACTTGGTGATTCGTCAGAAGTGGGGGTGAGAGTGGCAGTGGCACATGAGAGAGAGGAAATAATTTAGGATGACTCTAAAATCTCTGCCTTGCAAAAATAAATAGATCTTTGAAACACATCCCAATATAGGGCATTCAGAAGTGTTGACAGGACTAGTGGGGTGGGCAGAAAAAAAGTTCCATTTTAGAAACAAGTTTATAGTTTGTACGACCATGAGCTATTCAGCTGGAAATTTCCTGTGGCTAGCGAAGTTAAAGTACTTTCCAACTCTATGATTCATGGCGCTATCTATCTTGGCTGCTTTGGTAAGCAAAAGCACATTGGGCATTTAAAAAGATGGTTCTATTGGTATAGCAGGCTGAATAATGGCCCTCCAAAGAGTTCCATGCCCTAATCTCTGGAATTTTATGTAGCAAAAAGAACTCTGCAGATGTAAGCTAAGGATGTCAAAATGGGGAGATTATCTGCATTATCCACGTGGGTCTAAGGTCATCACGAGGGTTTTTGTAAAAGGGTGATAAAGTTTGGATGTTTGTCTCCTCCAAATCTCATGTTGAAATGTAATGCCCAATGTTGGAGGTGGGACCTGGTGGGAGGAATTGGATCATGGGGGCAGATCCCTCAGCAATGGTTTAGTGCCATCCTCTCTGTGATGAGTGAGTTCTCACTCTGTTAGTGCACATGAGATCTGATTGTTTAAAAGAAGTTGGCACCTCTTCCTCTCTCTCTTGCCCCAGCTCTTGCCATGTGACATGCTGACTCCCCTTTGCCTTCCACCATGATTGGAAGCTTCCTGAGGCCTCACCAGAAGCAGATGCTGGTGCCATACTTCCTGTACAGCCTACAGAACTATGTGCCAAATAAACCTATTTTCTTTACAAATTGCCCAGCCTCACGTATTCCCTTACAGCAATGCAAGAATGGACTAACACAGAGGAGTGCAGGAGTCAGAGTCAGAGAAGGCAATGAGACAAAGAAAGCAAAGGGAAAAAGGCTATATATAATATGGAGCTAGGAGACAAGGAACGCCAGCTCCTTTGGGAACCTGGAAGGCACAAGGAATGGGCTTATCCCTGGAGCCTCCAGAAGGAGCCAACCGTGCTAATGCCTTGATTTTAGCTCATTTTGGACTTCTGGCCTCCAGAGCTGTAAGATAATAAATGTGTGTTGTTTAAAGCCACGATCTTTGTGGTAATTTGTTATAGCAGCCAAAGGAAAATAATGCAGTTGGCTTTTCAATAAGAAGACTTAACTGAAGACAGGGCTGACTTCAAGGGCACGTGATCTGTGTAGTCACACAAGTCCCCACACTTACAGGGTCCTCCTGGTTGGTTTAATGCTCTATGGTCACCGTCTTCACATGATTAATGATATTTTGAACAAGGAACCCCACATATTCATTTTGCATGGGGCCCTGTCACTTGTGTACTCAGTCCTAACTAAAGATAACATATTTGACATACTTGGGGCATAGCTTTCTTTTTCTTATATTTTTCTGTTATTAAGATTTTCTAGGCTGGGTGCAGTGGCTCATGCCTATAATTCTAGCACTTTGGGAGGCCAAGGCAGGCAGATCACTTGAGGTCAGGAGTTCAAGACCAGCATGACCAACATGGTAAAACCCCGCCTCTACCAAAAATACAAAAATTAGCCGGGTGTGGTGGTGCCCGCCTGTAATCCCAGCTACTTGGGAGGCTGAGGCAGGAGAACTGCTTGAACCTCCACCTCTTGGGTTCAAGCAATTCTGCCTCAGCCTCTTGGGTAACTGGGATTACAGGCATGCACCACCATGCCTGGCTAATTTTCATATTTTTAGTAGAGTCGGGGTTTCACCGTGTTGGCCAGGCTGGTCTCACACTCCTGGCTTCAAGTGATCTGCCTGCCTCGGCCTCCCAGAGTGTTGGGATTATAGGTGTGAGTCACCCAGCCCGGCCCAGTCTTTCTTTCTGAGCAGCTATGTGCCCAGTAAGAAATTGTAAGAAGGTCATGATTAAGGAAAAAAAGAGAGACAGATTTAGGGTAACGACTACCAGACTGTGCTACCACTGTAACCTTAAACTAATTATACGTTTTGGTGGGTTGTCTAGCAACATTTCACAGAGTATTTCTAAGAGACGCTTAAAGGGCCATGTGTCCATATACCTAGCTAAAAGTGGGGTTCTATTAAGGAAAAAGAGAACACACATTGGGTAAAACCTGGCAGCTTCCAACACAACTATGATCACTACATTGTATGTATCAGACTTTTCCTAAAGAGTCAGGGAAACAGTGAAAAAACAATTCATTATATTGTTCATTCTTAAAAGTCTGTGACCACCTAATGTCTGGAAATTTATCATAGAACACTTTTCACCTTAGGGTGCTTTCTCTACTCTGAACTTTTCTCTCAAGTTTTCCTAACCTCAAATTCCTTGGGAGCCAAAACTATAAAAACCCTAGAAGAAAATCTAGGCAATATCATTCAGGACAGAGGCACAGGCAAAGATTTCATAACAAAAATGCCAAAAGCAATTGTGATGAAAGCAAAAATTGGCAAATGGGATCTAATTAAACTAACGAACTTCTGCACAGCAAAAGAAACTATCATCAGTGTGAACAGACAACCTACAGAAGGAGAAAAAAATTTTCCAATATATCCATCTGACAAAGGTCTATCATCCAGAATCTGCAAGGAACTTAAATTTACAAGAAGAAAACAACCTCATTAAAAAGTGGGCAAAAGACGAGAAAAGACACTTCTCTAAAGACGACATACACTTAGCCAACAAGCGTGAAAAAAACCTCAACATCATTATTACAGAAATGCAAATCGAAACCACAATGAGATACCATCTCACAGCAGACAGAATGGCTATTACTAAAAAGTCAAAAAAGAACAGACGCTGGTGCGATTGTGGAGAAATAGGAACACTTTTACACTCTTGGTGGGAGTGTAAATTAATTCAACCATTGTGGAAGACAATGTGGTGATTCCTCAAAGACCTAGAGGCAGAAATGTCATTTGACCCAGCAATCCCATTAATGGGTATGTACCCAAAGGAATATAAATTATCCTATTATAAAGACACGTGCATGCATATGTTCATTGCAGCACTCTTCACAATAGCAAAGACATGGGATCAACCCAAATGCCCATCAATGATAAGCTCTATAAAGAAAATGTGGTGCATGTACACCATGGAATGCTATGCAGCCATAAAAAGAAATGAGATCATGTCCTTTGCAGGGACATAAATGGAGCTGGAAGCCATTATCCTCAGCAAACTAACACAGGAACGAAAACAAAACACCGCATATTCTCACTTGTAAGTGGGAGCTGAATAATGAGAACACATGGACACGTGGTGGGGACCAACAAACACTGGGGCCTGTCAGTGTGGGGAGGGAGAGCATCAAGAAGAATAGTTAATGGATGCTGGACTTAATATCTAGGTGATGGGATGATCTGTGCAGCAAACCACCATGGTACATGTTTACCTATGTAACAAACCTGCACATCCTGCACATGTACCCCAGAACTTAAAATGAAAGTTGAAGAAAAGAAAAGAAAAATTCCTGGGAGCTATGCTGTTCTCCTCATGCTGTTCTGAATAAGGAGTGAACTCTCTGCTTTACTTCTGGGAAGTGAGGTCGCCAAGGCAAGCTCTCGAATTTTATTTTCCTTAATAAAGATGGTTTCTCCCCAGGAGAAATTCTAGTGGCAGTTGTTGATATAACAACATTCTCAACATGCTTATTTGCTAAATAAATGAATCATGTACATATTTCTTTACAGGGTTCCTGGATAAACTGGAAAGATAAATTTTCAGGGCTGTCATCCCCTTACTAGTAAGATAAGACATACTTTCGGCCGGGTGTGGTGGCTCATGCCTGTAATCCCAGCACTTTGGGAGGCCGAGGTGGGTGGATCACGAGGTCAGGAGTTCGAGACCAGCCTGGCCAACATAGTGAAACCCCGTCTCTACTAAAAATACAAAACAATTAGCTGCGTGTGGTGGTGGTGGTGGTGGGGGGGGGTGCCTGTAATCCCAGCTACTCGGGAGACTGAGGCAGGAGAATCACTTGAACCTGGGAGGCGGAGGTTGCAATGAGCCGAGATCACATTACTGCACTCCAGTCTGGGCAACAGTACAAAACTCCATCTCAAAAAAAAAAAAAAAAAAAGGTATACTTGCCAAATAGTCATTGATTCAGTAATTATTGTGCCAGCCATTGAAATAGAATCTCAGTATACAAAAGGAAAGTGAAACAGACTATTTTTCTTCCAATGGACCTTAGCATCTAGTACTATCTAGTGCCATCCAGATTTTGTGAAGAGAGAACAAGAGAACCCCAAGAGACCTATCCCTAACACACTCCTTCGATATAAAGCAAGAATGCTGGGCTCTGTCCAAGAACAGGAAAAAAAAATCCATGCTGAATATCCACATAAGCTCAGCCTTCCCTGAGTTTTGTCGTTCATGATGTTTGTGGACATCACAGTATACTGGAAGACTTCTAAAATGAATAGTAACAATAGCTGTTACCATCTAGAAAATATGTCCAGTTCTCCAAGGCACATGGTAGGATGGCACTCCTCTGTTCTTTGCAGTTATGAGGGGGCATGTGGCTTGCTTTGGCTAGTTAAATGAGAGTGGAAGTCATTTGCACGTCAGGTTGAAAGTCTTAAGAATCAGTGCTCTGTTAAGCCAACCTCTTCTTCCCTCTGCCTTGACAACTGACCACACATCAGTTGGTATCTGCTTGGTAAGTCTGGTTTCTGGACTAAAGATACCAAGGAGTACTCAACCAATCCCTGATGGAGATCTAGTGTAAGTGAAAAGAAACCTTTGTCTTTCTAAGCTACTGAGATTTGGGAGATTTTTTATTACTGTAGTGTAACCCAGCCCATCCTAACTGATGCAATCATAAATGTCTCTCAACATGAGAGTCTTCTACAAAAAGTAACTCATCTCATCCTCATGGAAACCTCTTGAGGCAGATACTATCATTATTTCCATGATTTTCTCTGACAAGAAAATTTAGAGATGAAGGAGTGGATGAATAGGTAAGTGCTAATATCCAAACCCTGAGATTCCAAGTGGGGTTTCATGCTTTGGTGACTCAAACCACAGTTTTTGCTTGAGTTAATAAATGGGAACTCAACTATAATGGGTGCCTATAACTGTCAGGCCTCTGTCTTAGGCGCTGGAAATCTAAGGGTGAACAAGACAGACAGTAGCTTACTTCCAAGTGGAGGAAAATGAAAAGACCCAAGAAAACATACAACGAACAGTTTCAGTTCATTATGAAGAACATAAAACAGGGATGTGACAGAATGAGGAGTACTGAAATGGTGAGAAAGGTCTCTGAGAAGGTGATTTTTGAGTTGAGAGGAGAAAGAGATATCTATCCCAGGCAGGCATAATTCGTGCAAAGGTCTTTCCTGGGAGAAGCCCTGATGCATCAGCGGTGCAGAGCGGAGTCAGTTTTGCAAGACCATGAGGAGAGGGTATAAGACAGCAAGGGGTGCATCCTGTAGGACTGGAGGCTGCAAGGACTCTGGAGAAGGGGAATGACTTAATTCAGTTTGCTTGTGTAAGGACCACTCTGGATGTTGCAGTGTGGGTGGGAGGCCAGTGGATGCAGACAAATGAGCCAGGAGAGCCTCGCGGCCGCCTAGATCTACCTGTGGTGAAGGACTAAGTCTTGCCCCCAGGCCTATCCTTTCCAAACATACTCGAGTCTGCGCAGTTCTGCGCACAAGTGACCACTCCCTGAGTTCGACTCCACCCAACCTGAATTCCTGTTGCTGACCCGGAGCTACGACGCTGCAGCTTTGTCAGGTTGCAGTTAGTTTCTAAATGCGCCCTCTCCGGTTCTGATCTATATCCTCCGGAACCGATCTGGGGACCGGCCCCTGTCCCCCTCTTCGCTTTCCAGAGCTCTGGTCTAGGCAAGGGACGCTGACGGCTCCGCCTGGATGGGCCGTGGGAGCCAAGCCTGTTCGGTGCCAGGCACCATGCTCCTGCTATGTCCCAAGGATTTAATGACGAACAAAGCCCACGCGCCACGGTCCTGGTGGCGCTTTCAGCCCAGAGGCGGCGGGAACACAGTGGGAGGGGCGAGGAGCTGCAGTCATCAGGAACCCTCGGATTCCACGCCAGCCTGGGGAGGGAGCAAATTGGAATGTAAAAACAAAACATTACATTCCCGATTCTCGGAAGCACAGGGCGGGCAGGAGCCAGGGTGCCCAGGTGAGCGCCGGGCTGCACCGCCCGCCGGCGCCGGGGTAGAGCTCTACACGGGGAGCTGAGCCAGCCGGGTGCGCAGCGACGCTGCAGGCCGCGGGCGGTACTGCAGCGCAGCGCGGCCCGGCGCCTCTCGAGGCTCTAACGGGCGCGCATGCCCAGCGCGCCGCTCGTGGCCCCTCCAGCCTCACTGCGCGCTTCCGCGGCAGCCGCGGAGGCCGCGCTGAGTGTGCGCGGCGGTGAGAGCTGAGGGATGGGGCCTGTGCCGCAGGGCGGGAAAGGGTGGCTGGGACGTGGTCCCCGCCTTAGCCACGCCCTAGCGCCTGACACCCTCCTCCACGAAAGGTTGCTCCAGTTACTCCTGTTTTGCAGTTGAGAAGACATCTCAGAGACTGGCAGTAACTTGGCCAAGGCAACACAGCTGGAAGGATGGCAAATGAGTTAGAGATTCGGACTCTACATCTTCAACCTCCTGCACCCCAGGACTGTGAGGCGAGGTAAGCTTGAGAACTGGGGCTGTCTTATTGGAGCTTGGGGGGCCTTTATCCTTCCTTTACAGATGTGCAAACCTCCTTTCTAGTAGCTCAAGGAAGTTACTAGAAACTTCTGAAATGTTTTAAAAGAAAGAAAAAGCGACTTTCTGGGATCTCCTATCCATTCATAAAGCCTTGAAGGGTCTGAGATTGACGTGTCTGTGCTCCGACTTGGGTGTTAGAGACCTGGCTCGTTTCCAACGGACAGTGCTGTTTTTGTCAAGTCATATAATATTCGGGAGTGCTAGAGGCCAGAGAGAATATAAAACTGGGTAATGAAGCATGGAGGGAAGTTCAGAGCAAGAGAAAGGATGATCATGGAAAGCTCGCGTAGGCCTTCCTCTGAGCCCCAAGCTCCCCACTGGCAGAATTCGATGAAGGGCTCTCTAAGATCACGCTTTGTAGGCGCCTAGAATGATCTAAATCCACACTGCCTTTCCTTTTCTTCCTCAAAAGCACCCACCTCAGGGCCTTTGTACATGCTCTCCTCTCCCCCGTTCTCTGTCTTCTTGTGGCAGCTTTCCTACTCGTGGCTTACAGCTCATCTCCCAAGTCCTGGTCATTTCATCTGTAAGGCTTGTGGTCCGGAAATGCATGTTCCCTGAGGGCTGAGCCTTACCCTGTTCCTCATTCCTCTAGCCTGAGCACTAGCCTGTGCCTGCACTGAAAGAGCATTCAATACATAGTTTTTGTTTTGTTTTGAATACAGAGTCTTGCTCTGTTGCCCAGGCTGGAATGCAGTGGCTCGTTCTTGGCTTACTACAACCTCCATCTCCTGGGTTCAAGCAATTCTCCTGCCACAGCCTCCCGAGTAGCTGGGATTATAGGCACCTGCCACCACGCTCAGTTAATTTTTGTATTTTTAGTAGAGGCGGGGTTTCACCTTGTTGGCCAGGCTGGTCTTGAACTCCTGATCTCAGGTGATCCACCCGCCTTGGCCTCCCAAAGTGCTGGGATTACAGGCATGAGCTACCGCGCCCGGCCAAATACATGTTTTGTTTAATGAATGAGTGAATGAATGAATGTTGGCTCCCAAATCTTATACTCAGTGACTGGTTCACGTCTTCCCTCTTCTCTCCTACATTAGGTAGTCATAACTAGGAGGGTGCATTGGTTTCTTAGGGTGGCTGTACCAAACAAACATGTATTGTCTCACAGTTCTGTCAGCTTAGAAGTCTGAAATCAAGATGTCCGCAGGGCCTTGCTCCCTCTGAATCCTCTAGGGGAGGCCTTCCTGCCTCTTCCATCTTCCGACAACCATTGGCTTGTGGCTGTATACTCCAATCTCTGCCTCTGTCCATGGCTTCTTCTCCCTGTGTGTCTCCGTGTCTTCCCATGGCATTTTCCTCTCTGTGTCTCTTCTTATAAGGACACCATTCACATTGGATAAGGGCCCACCCTAATGACCTTGTCTTACATCTGTAAAGACCCTGTTTCCAAATAAGGTCACATCTGTAAGTTGGGGGTGGGGGATATTAGCGCTTCAACGTATTTTTCTGGGAAACAATTCAACTCGTGACAGAAGTGATCCATGGAATTTAGGCAAACTAAGCTGGAGGTGGGGAAGAAGACAATGAAGGGCAGACATAAGTGTAGGGAATGTGTGATGATTCACATTTGCAAGCATCAGAAGACTTTTGGGGACATCAACCTTAAAGGTTTCTGCTGAAGTAGTTTCTGTCTTTCCTTGACCCTTTTTCAGGCTGTAAACATCCCATTTCCAGACTCTCCACAAAGCATTTCATCTCCCTGAATCTGGGCTACTGAAGAGTAAGTTAACACTCACTTCTATCTGCCAGGGACTGTGGTAAGTCCTGACTTGCTTTCTCTTGTTTAATGTTGACAACCCCCTTGGGAGGAAGGACCTATTGTACACTGAATTTTACATGAGAAACTGAGGTTCGGACAGGCTCATAACTTCTGTGTGCCCGAAATGGGATTCATAACCAGTTCTAACTTGAGAGAAACTCCCAGGAGACCCGTAGGTACCTTGCATCAATTCTGTGTGACTTAAGAGGGCAGAACTGTGATGCATGAGTAGAAGTTATAAGGAGAGGCAACAATTTGGGCTACAGTTTAGGAACATTTTCTCTAATGTTTAGACCTCAAATTCTCCAGTACTTAGAATTAATAGTTTTTCCTGATGTGGCTCTTTTTGCCACTAGAGATTTTCAGGCAGTGGCTGCTAGTTTGGATTCCCAATGCCCTTCCCAACTTGACCCTACTCTTGAGGGATACTTTGAACTCTCTGGCATATTGCCTCTGATAGGAGCTATCTGCACATAAATGTGTTTTTCTGAGAAGAGGTCCCTTAGCTTCTCTGAGCCCTAAGAGATAGAAAACCAGGAGCCTAGCAGCTCCCTGATCAGGACCGGGGTTAGGAGCACTGCAGCCTAAGGCAGGGAGAAGGATTTGCTCTCTGGGCTGCTATTTCTTCTGCTTGGCTCCTGATATTTCAGTGGCGAAGGTTTTGGCCAGCGGCTGGACTTGTGGCTGAGCCTGTCTTCCTCAACTCCGCTTCTCCGTGGGGTACTACTGCCCAGCCCCACATCTCCTCCGTGCAGCATACTGGCTGCTGTCCGTGCACGCCGACTTCTGGCCGCCAACAGGAAGGTGATGAAAACCAGCCTTGCCCCCCCCCCCCCCGCCCGCTTCCAGAGCTTTGAAATAAACTTTAGCTGTTCATCCCGAAGAAACTGTACTTCCCAGTGACGCTGCTCCCGTGCCTCAACCAGCCCCTGCTGGAGAGCAGTTTCACTTTGTGGGGAGTCACTGATTATGCGGGACCTGGCAGTATGGTCCTCTTTCCTCTTAGCGGCTCTATTCTAAATATGTCTTCCTTCCAGATCGTAGATGCAGGTGTATCTAGAGGGCATTTGGTTTGCCCAAAATTGCACTTAAGTCCACGAGGCAGGAAAGAAACTCTGGCATTAAATGAGCTCACACCGTCTCCAGACTCCCAGTCATTGTCCCCTCTGACCCTCACAACGCCCAACTGCTAGAGGAGGCTTTGCGCCTCACATCCGACCTTCCTCATCTTCAGAAATGAAGACACTGAGAGAGGTCAGGGGACTTTCTCTCCATGGTCCAGTAGCTAAGACATAAAGGAGTCGGGAGAGTCAGGATTTGTACCCAGGACTTCAAGGCCATCTCTTTCACTGAAGCTCTCCAAGAAGGATGAGTTTGGAGGCTGAGGACCTGAGCTCCTTTTCTCTCGCTTTCACTCACCCGCTGCAAGGCTGCAGGCTCCCTGGGGGCAGGCGCCAAGGCCGCCCCCGGCGGGACCCGGTACCAGGCAGGCGCCCCGGGATGGCGGACTGGGCCAGGACCGAAGCCGAATCCTTCTTTTGCAGAGGAGGCTCTGAGCCTGCGGCATGGCTAAGTGTGGACCTCGCTCGCTACCCTGCGAACGTGTTGGGTCAAGCTGTAAGCCCAGAAGTGGGGCTGGGCCGGGTCTGAGGCTTCCCGCTCTGGACAGCTTAGAAGCCCGGCGGGGGCTGGCGCAGCCTTAGAGACCTCAGGCGCCGGCCTCGCTGGAGCCGGGCCGCAGCTTCACACTGCGCACGCGCGAGGCTTGCGCGGGCTCCGCCCCCCGGGTAGGGACCTACAGCGGGCGCGGCGCCGGAGGTCTGCGGCCGGCGGTGTAGACGCCCCTTTGCCGGGACCTGGCACCCGAATCCGGCCTGCTGGGTAAGTAGCTGAGCGGGAGGGCAAAGGCCCCTGGATCCGCGTGTACGTGACCGAAGCGCCGGCTGCGGCCGGGTTGTGGGGCCGCGCGGGGCGGGGGCCTGACGGGGCCGGGCCGGGGCGGGTCGCGCGGCCACGGCCCCGCGTGCCCACGCTGCGAGCTGGCGTCGTGGCGAGCCGCACCGGGAAGGCCAAACGCGGGCTCTGGCTGGTGGGCGTGGGGCACCAGCTGGGGTGGGGGCCCGGGCCGCGGCTTGGCGCGTGTTGAGCAGGGACGCGGGCCTGGCCTGGGGTCGGGGTCCGGCCCGGCGCCCCCAGCTCGCCTTTGTGCGCCTCGACCCCGCGGACTCACCCAACGCGCTAGGGCGACCGGGGCGGGGTGGCGGCATCCCGCGGGGCAGTTCGTGTGGTGCCGCTGGCCCAGCCTGCGCTCCCCGCCCCCAGCGTTATGAAGGATGCCTCCTCCGAGGGCTCCTACCGTCCGCGCCAAGCAGGAAGTGTCGTCAGGAGGCCATTTTTAAAGCCTCCTGCGGGCCTCCGAGCTGAGCATTGACGGTTTTGGTTTTCTTCGGTTGGAAGAATCCCGGCCTTCCCTCGCGGTAAGCGGGCCCTTCTGGGAGACGACGATGAGCCCGCTGCACCTGGCCTCGTCCTCTGAGCGCCCAGGCTTAGGCCCGCTCGCCTCGGATGCTGCTTGCCATCGGGGGAGCGTGCCAACAATAAACTCCAAAACCAGCCTGGCATTGTCTTTCCTTGAGAGGGTCTCAGGGGTGGGCTCGTCCATCGAGATTCTGCACATCTTTTGCGGGGGGTGAGGACTTAGGAGGTTGAGTGAGAAGATACAGTGAAAGTTTGAATTGTTCCAAATGCTGATGTCATTGTGGGACCTCCCCATCCCGGCGTGCCCGTCTTATCTTGGTGTCTTTGGGGTTTGGGGCTCTATAAAGCCAAGAAATTTCAGGGTTCAAAAGAATGAAAGTTTCTCAACCAGAAAGGAAAAGCCAAAAGAGCAAACGGGAGAAAACACTTACGTCTTTGTAAGTTGTCTAATGTATCCCGTTAAAATACCTCTGACTTTAAAAATTGGAATAATGAACGATTTGTCAACGTAACATTAAAAAAAAAATGAACTACTGAACATTATGTCCTATTTAAAAGTAGAAATCTACGTAGCTAAAATCTAATGTTGTGTTAGAATCCTTAAACCATCCTAAGTTTAGACTTGAAATCACCAAGAGTTAAGGCAAACCTGGGTCTCCAGAAGCTTGCAGTACTCTTCTACAGTAGAGCAGAGACTGAAGATGGTAATGCATCTCTTTCTCTCTCTCGAGTCACATAGAGCAGAGTTCAGCCCAGCCTGTGATGTCAGTACACATCCAAGGGTTCAGGAAATATTGTTTTAGAAACCAATGTTATATACTGTTGTCTCTTTGAGTAGGATACAAATAGTTCTTTTTTAAAATTGTGTAATACTGATATCTTTAATCTAGGATGCAATTCTTAAAAATTACTTTCATCTTGGATCACATTTAGCCTTGAAAAATAACACTTTTGTATGTAGATAGTTTTGTTATGCTGATAACATTCATTGCAAATGCAATTTGAAAAGAGCAGACAAAGGATGGCATTACTTTGTTTATTGGAACTCCTTTCTGATGTGCTATGCCCAATCTGAAGATTTTAAAAATGCAAAATGGCAATTTAAAAAAATCCATTGAGATCTCTAGAGATTTATTTGCCTTTAAGTAAGGGGATCGGGGCCAGTTTTTGTGCAAAAGGAAGAACAAAGAACATTTTATTTTTGTCTCTGTGAAGGCTGCTCTTTCATTCGTTCACTCATTCTTTCAACCAATACGAACCTTACTGAGTGCCTGCCTTGGCCAAACCCTTTGCTATTGATCATGATAAACAAGATCCTTACCAGGGAGGGTTTTCCCAATTTTGATTGTTCTCAAACCGCCTGTTGTCTACTCCTTTTTCTTTGTTATGCAAACCCAGCTAACTGCAATTTCCAGGATTCATCCTTGGAGTGAAAGCAGCTACAGATCAGCCAGTCTAAACATTGTCATCATGGGGTGAGGGTGGGGAGGCATCAAAATCAACTAGGGAGAATTTTCAACCATATGCCTGAGCCCCACCCCAGGAAATGGTAACCTGATTTGCTAGGTTGCATGTGAGTCCTGGGAATCCTTTTTAAGTTCCGTGGGTGACTTTGCCATACACCCCTGCTTGAGAACCACTTCTGGGGCTCATTCCCCTTATCTTCAGCACTCTCTGAGAAACCAAGGCTGTGCCTGTCCAGGATTTAAACCCAAGTGTTTGACTTCTGTTGCAGGCCTCTTTGTGCAGCCTTGCTGATGCCCAGGGTTCTGATGTAGAAGCCTACACCAGGGCCTGAGGTTGTGAAACTCATGGCACTCCACGCCTGAGAAGAGAAGGCCTGAAAGAGAAGGAAGAGCCCGTGGGACTTGCCACATTTTTTACTTGTATCTGCAACTCCAAGGCTCCAGGCAGGAAGTAAGAACAGTGCTGAAGTGGCAGCAGATACTGTCTATGGCTTCATTTCACAGCTTCACACAGCAGGGTAGCAGAAAACAAAGAATGTAAGACTGGACACACTTGCTGCTGTTCACCAGCTCTGATCTTCAAAAAGCCATATAACTTCAGCAGACGTGTTATCAGGGAAGAAGCAGATAATTGAAGGCTGGCTTTGAGAAGTTTCGAGGTAACATAGGAACCTGCTTATGCAGGCAGTCTTTCCATCTGACTTGGGCCAAGGGCCAAGGTGCTCCGGGATTGACAAGCAGCCAGCCACTGGGAGAGTACTCTAATCAGATCATTGATAGAACATTCACTACTCTACTTATCATACCCATTTACTTCTCTCCATCTTCTGTTAGACTCCTTAAAAACGGCAGCCCACAGCAGGTGTGGGGATAAAACAGTCCTGGGCAGTGCTCATTGTACTCACACTATGCCAGGCACTGTGCCAGGAACATCCAAATTTCTAAGAATCTGCAAAGTAGATACCTCATTATACACTTTGCACAGAGCATCATTGGTGTTTCCAAGGTCACAGGGCTACGCAAGGGTGGAACCCTGAGTCTGCTTGTCCCATTACAGCCCCGGGGTGGTGGCCTCACCCCACCTCCAGGCACCCACAAGAATATAAAATCTTGTACAAGGATGTCGATATTATTCTTGCCATTCCCAAGTGCACGTGCACCTGTAATGCCAGGTGGTTTGCAGCCTTGGCTGCATAGCTGCATGTGAGAATTACCTGGGAAGCTTTTAAAAATCCCAATATCCCCACCTCTTCCCCAGTTACAGTGGAGTCTTGGGGGTGGTGGGGGACATCATTTTTGAAGCTTCCAAGTAATTCTGGTGTGCAGTGGGGTGATCAGTTGTCCCAGGGACCTCCTCTAAAAAATAAGTTTAATATCCCGGGCACATGACAGGCCAATTGCCCTAATGCAGCGAGGGTTAAGAACTACTGGTTTAATGGAAGATATTTTTTCTGTGCTTGATTACACTGTATTATTAAACTCTGAATCCATTTTTTTCTGCACATTTTTAAGGCAAAAAGGAAATCCCTTTTTGATTTCTTTTTTGAAATAAACACGTCTCATTTTTAGCACCTTTAGAGACCTGGAGTCATTTGGTGTGCTTCATGACATAAAATTTTGTAATATGCCTTGTAATACTACCTTATTTTTACCATATGTATTTTTAATGCTTACAAGAGCACATTTGCTCTTTCACATTTTTTTTTCACATACAAAGTTGAAGTTTTAAACATTACGCACTCTAATACTGGCTGTATTCTTTTTTAGAAAGATTTTTTTCTTAAAATGTTAAGAAAAAGCCTATAGTATCATTTCCTTTGTTTTCTGATATAGACTTAGTTGATGTGCACAGCAGTGTCAAGTCAATCTCTAGAATATTCCCTGTAGACAGGGTGGGGAGAAGACCCTCACTTCCTGCCGACTAATGAACTCATGTTGATATAGACTTTTGCCTCATAAGATTCATTTGTTAAGCTAAGCAGTGTCTTCTTCTCTGGACATTATTGAATTCTTCTACCTGTGAGGGCATCTTAAAAAAATATACTGACTGATTTCTTAACGAAACATCTACTCTTTGCCAAGCATAAAGTTACCTCCCACTTGCATACACCCTTTTCTCATTTATCCTCACATCAACTGTATAAATGAGAAATATTCTCAGTTTATGAGTGAGAACATTCAGGCTCAGATAGGTTAACAAGTCTGAAATCATGTGCTAGTAAACCAGACACCTAGGTTTTGAACCTTGTTCTTGATGTCCCAAGGTCGTTATTCTCTACTGTGTTACACTCAGCTGCTTTCACCTGGAAAGCAGAGGAATCGGGCTGTCTCCTGCAGCCTTCTTGGTCCATTCTGCTGCCCAAGCAGTACACTTGGTTTCATATGGAAATCTAGGATCCCAAGGATGGTACATTTGTCAGCAGCATTTGGAAGTATTTTTCATCATCAAGATGGCAATCAATTTGCAATTCAGTCATCTCATTGCAAGGTAGTTTGACAAAAAGGTTATGACACTTAATGGATTTTTTCCCCCTTTTAAATCTGTTCACTCAGCACTTTGCTTCTGATTCATATTAGTGGTCTGAAAAAGCTCTTTCTGAGGCAAGTTTCTTCCTCAGTATCATCCTACTGGGGAAATGTTGGCAGTTGATGTCTAATTTTGAAATTTTTTTTCCTGATTGATTTTAAGTGTTTACTGGGCACTTTGGGGTAGAATTGTTTTAAAATTTTGGTTACTGGGAAAGCTAGACAAGCCTTTGCTATGGTGAAAGAGACAGAAGGAATATAGATACAATTTGTAAGTGGTTATGCCATTGGGCTTAATGCTTTGCATACATATCTAGTTTGCATCTCCTGATCGCCCTTTAAGTTTGCTGATGGTAAAGCATTATTCCTTGCTTGTCAATGCACAGAGAAAAATTATTTGCCGAAGGACCCTGCAAATAAGGGACAGGATCAGAGATGGAACCGTAAACCTTTCCACCCATTCCATTGTGATCTTCATAGGTACAGCAGCTATACCCTGCCCCAGCAATGAGTATGGTAGAGGCTACATTCAAAGGAAGACTCTGGGGTCAGAATTCCTGAAAAGAGCTGCTTAAGTCTGCTTCTCCATCCAAAAACGATGCAGTCACAGTCAGCTAACACTGAGCTTGCTGGGCATCTCATGAACAGAAATGTATGTGGTGGTCCATGTAGCATGTATGCGATATAACTGGCCACCTTTTCACATTAACATTTATCACAGAAACACATTCATTTGCTACAGGGATATTTCACACTTTGGCTGAACTTTGAGAGAAGTGGGTGAGGAAAAGGTAGTTTAGTAACTAGTTTATATATAAACCTATATTGTAGTGAGTACTCCTGTAGTTGGAGCATCTTTTCTATGGTGATTATAAATGGCTGTTAGCCCCTTTGCACTGAAGCTAGGTGGGTGGTTTTGCCACAGAGGTAAATTATCTTTTGGGCTGTATAACCAGACAAATAAGATTAAAATATAAAGTGAGATTCAGGGCATGTTCTGAGTAGAGCAGTTAATTAGGCAGCTAAGAAAATTGTATTTTAGCCCCTCTGACTATGTGATTGGTATTTTTTTAAATTAAAAATGGAAAATAAAATTTTTAACAGCTTATGATATGTCAGTAATTTAATCCTCCCAGTAGCTCTGTGGGGTAGGTATGTACTGTTTCTGTCTCATTTTACAGGTGAGGAATCAAAACAGTTTGCATACCCAGGTCATATATCTAGAAAGTGATAGAGCTGGGATTTTAAACCTTATAATCTGATTCCTGAATCTCTAGCTTTAAACACTGTGTTACAACTTATTTCTCTTCTAATTCTATTGAGCATTAGATGTTTCCAATATTTAGAAGTCAAATACTTCATTTTTAATAGGAATTTACACAGTCTTTTATGTTTTTTTATAGCCCACAATGTCACTGATCTGGATTCTTCCAAACTCGATACTTTGTTTTTATGTCTCCATAAGAAGTTTTTAAGAAAACAGGGCAAGTGAGCTCAAAATCAAAAGAAAACCCACCAACAGTGAATGCATTCAGGGCTATTTCCAGGTCTTTCCTTTGAAGAAAGATAAGACTCAGTCCAGAGAGCACATCTGTGACACACTGTGCCACTCGCCTTTGGTGCGTGGCAGTCATCTTTGGCTTATGCTGTATATCATTCTACATTAGAAAACTCACTGTATGTTGCTAAATAATTTTTTGAAAACAGGCAAATTAATAAATGGACAGCTTATTTATTGTGCCATAAAATTAATGATACTATTTTCTGTGTTTTTGAGTGCTTTCCTAAGCCATCTGAAAGTCTTAAGACGTCAAATGCAGAGGCTTTTGTAACAGATGTTGAGAGTTTTCAGGGTAGGCAAACACTGACCCTGCTGTTTATAATAGTGATTTATTGAGTACCCTTTCAGTTCCAGCATACCCATGCACAGCTTTGTCTCCAGGGTCTTTTGTACTCGTTGGTCATCCACCCCCAGGGCCATAACTTGCCAAGATGACTCAGCTTCACAGGTGTGTGTACTTGGATGTGAACCATGGAGTACGTTGTGTGGAAGGGATGGGTTGAGAGCCTTTTATATAGATAGGCTTGCTGTCCCTCAGGAGTGTCCCTGTATAAATACCAACATCGGAGCCATCTTCGTTCTTCATGCGGCTGTGTCCATTTATCTTTGTCTTGGAGTATTACATCTTAGACGCATTTTCCCCTGTCACTAGACACACAGGTTACAAAGGCGAAAGAGAACTCCCATCTACTTGTTATGAAGAAATCTCACATCTTTTTCACTTGCACAGAGGGATGTGGCAATGTAGTAACATTGCATTCTTTTGAGCATAGTTTAGAAGCCAAGAAGATACTTTCAAACAGGTGACATATTCCAGTTACGGCCCAGATGTCCTGCCTTCCCCATCGCACTGCATTTGCTAATAATCGTGGCTGCATGCTTCATATTGGCACTTGCTCCTATGGATTCTTAATTCAAAATAACTGCTGAGAAAGTTTTGCAGAGGCCTCTCCAAGAGGACTCTGCCTTCCTCATGCATTCTGGTTGGCTTGGTGTATTCTCTGGGGACTTTCCTTGGCTGGGATGCTCTCCATTCCTTGCTGATGGACATGATCTTACTGCCCAGTCTGTCTCAGATTTTCAAGTATTCAGTTTTAGAATCAATGATACCTCCCCACCCCCAACTTTTGAAGGGACTTAGAGAGAAAAATGGCAAAGTGCCTTACGTGATTTTTGAAGACTCCTGGGGGCTGAGCAAGAGGCTGAAACACTGAAAATGAGCCAGTGGAATCCTGGTTTGGATAATTGTTCAAATAGAGGAATCTTGTCACATGACTTAGTTGAGAATTTCTTAGGGCTAATATAGAGGGTGTTATGTTGAAATAGTTGGTAAGCAAATTGTGGCAGGCAAGTTTCTTTCTCACACTCACACTAGTATTACGAGACTGGTAGGTCAAAGCATAAACATAGATACCAACTTGTATGCAAATCTTTTGAACAGAATTGAGAAGTGAGGATGAGAGATGTGCAGATTGGTAACTGGTTGGTCAAGAGGAATTAAGTTTATTTTTGTTGCTTCAGAGTCAAGGCAGAACAAGGAAATTTATAGGAAAGCTGATTTCTCTTTCATTTAAGGGTAAATTGTTGATAATGAGAACTATGTGAAAATAAAATTGGCTGCCTGTAGAGGGAAATGGTTTTTTGTTTATGGCAATATTAAACTATCAGCTGCATGGTCAATTGCAGAAGATGTTTTAAGGATTTAAATATTCTCAGAAGCTTCAACCAGTAATTTGGAATGCTGGCTTTTCATCAGGATTACCTAGGGTGCCTTTACAAGCCACAAAAATCTCTTTTCCTTCCTTCTCTCCTGAGACTTAGATTCACTCACTTTTAGATGAAGCCTGGGAAATTGTCCATTTTTGCTCTGATTCTGAGGCTTTTCCAGGTTGAGAACTGCTGGATCAGATCCCCCGTATCACCAGTCTTAAGCCTCTTCATTCCTTAGGCTTTGGTTTTCTTGGGTTCTGGCTGCTGCTGCAGCTTTTCTGTTTTACCTGGATACCAATGCTGACATGACTATGTTGATGATAGTAGCATTCTTTAGATGATGAAGTATGTGATTTTGAGGATCAGCAGTGTCAGACTGGGCATAGAAGTCATGGGCCTGTTTTTAATAGATGAATAAGAGATGCAGGTGAGTTCCTGCTTGAGGTCGCTTGATGAGCAGCAGAAATCCTGGGAGTTACTTTGTCTTCCTTCACTAAAGCCTCTGCATATTTGGAAATTAAAGTGTGTGCCAGCTTCTCATAAAGACTCCTGAAAGTGGTGTTGTCTCTACCAGAAATGCAGTGTAATGTGAAAGGCCTTATCTTTGGCCATGTATTGTTTGCCAGCTTGAGGCATTCATGTGTCCTGTCCAAAATCATGATCCCCTTACACAGGTATGTGTGTTTCAACATTGAGGGGATAGATGTTTCTCCAACCCCCCACTGTAACCCTGCAGGTCTCCATCTGCTTGATGTCTTAAGTGTTGTATGCATACTTAAGATAGGGCAAGTCTGATTGAGGGCCTGATTTCATGCTGGAAACTGCTTTTGAAGAAGCTGACTGTCTTTGGCAAAAGTAGAGTAGGAAAAGACAATACTGCCAAAGAAAATACAGCTTATCATCAGATATGGTATGTTATTTTGGTGCTTTCCAAAGGGCAGGTTTTACACCAGATCCGAGTGCATTACGGTTGTATCTCTTGAGCCCTATGGAGGGGCTTTTTCACTCCCCCACGTCGGTCTTTCAGACTACCTTTATATGGCTCTTGACCTGTTAGCACTGTGCCAGAAGGAAGCTACCTGTGTTGCTACCCATCATTGTCATTGAACAAACACTGACTGAGTCCCTCTAGCCTCTTGACACTGGGAGAAGGACTCGAAACACTCTAGCGTTCTTATACTCTAGCATTCTAATCATCATAGTGGCTCTGGGAGGGATTGGATAATTGTTCCTAAGTCTAGTTGCCAGATGAAAAACTGAGGTTCAGAAGATCTAAGTGATTATCTTAAGTCATGAAAGAAAGGCTTTTAGCAGATTCCAAACTAGAATGGATTTTGTTACGCTCCTAGTTCGGCATATTCTGGGAAAATAAGTGTCTTTAAAAAGATTGTATAAAGGAGTCACTCTGGCCAGTGCCTGTAATCCCAGCACTTTGGGAGGCTGAGGCAGGCGGATCACCTGAGGTCAAGGGTTCAAGACCAGCCTGGCCAGCATGGAGAAACCCTGTCTATACTAAAAATACAAAATTAGCTGGGCGTAGTGGCACAAGCCTATAATCCCAGCTACTCGGGAGGCTGAGGCAGGAGAATCGCTTGAACCTTGCAGGCGGAGGTTGCGGTGAGCCAAGATTGCACCATTGCACTCCAGCCTGGGCAACAAGAGCAAAACACTGTCTCAAAAAAAAAAAAAAAAAAAAAAAAAGGTCACTCTGTGTATATTGGAGTGCTTACGTGCTCTAGAAAACGTTTGTCACCTCTTGTGTCCCAGGCCAGGCCATCCGTGATCTCCTTTCTGCCCCAGCCTCTCCCCTGCCATGTCCGTACAATACTGGGTTATTGTCTTTCCTGGAACATGTCTTCTGTTCCCCATTCCCCTTGCTGTTCCTCACGAGCAGCAGGTCCACTTCCCACAGATCTTTGCCTTTTCTCTGCTGGAAACACCCCTTTTCCAGCAGCCACTGCTTACTGTGGTTGCCCCCAGGTCTCTGCTCAGACATGAACTTAGCATGAGGCCTTTTCTGACTGTCCTCACCTCCACACCCAGCCCTGCAACCTCATCACCGTGACCTTCCTTGTCCTGTTGGCCTTGCTTTATGGTATTTCTTTTCCCAAGTATCTTACCACAATTGGCAAATATGTAATCTGTTTCCCCCTCTGCAGTGTATGCATCACCAGGATAGGGACTGATTTGCTTTCATTCACTGCCTTACAGCACTTTTGAATAATGCCCAGCACATAGTAGATTCCCAATAAGATGTTGCAGCAGGCTTGCTATCATTGTCAGTATTATGGGCTTCTTACCACTCATGAAAGCAAATTAAGTGTGTGAGTGAGAGAGTTGGTATTCAAGCTGGTAATCTATAATGTCGAAACAAATGTGAACCACTTGATAACTAACTTGTTCAAAAACTGAACTGACAGTGTCCTGTATGACATTTTTGTGAAGCTAATATGAAATTATACCTATGAAAGATGTGCTGACACTTGAAAATGACTTTCACTGATCAAAGGCTGTCCTGAATGGCTGCTGTGATGTGCTTGCTCCTGGTATACCTGTGTTCATTCATGATTTGGCTAAAATGGTAATTTATAGGGGGCTGAGTTTGAAAATGGTTTCAATTTAGGCTTACTTGCCAACTGTGTTGTGTTCTTGTGATAACATGTGTCTAAAATCATATGTTGAGATTTACCATAAAATGTCCAAGGTCATTAAAATATAGATAAGTTTGTTAATAGCTTAGCCAAACTCTTATATTAATCATGCTTTATAATTTTGTTTTCCTTTAGTGTTACCTGGAATGTCAGAGAGCTGAAAGCAGTCATATTTTGGGATCATGCACCTACTGTGACAGTATATAAAAAAAGATAATTAAGTATGCACCCAAGAAGTAGCTGCTCCCCTATCCATCACAAACTGTATAGAAGGATATCTCCTAAGGATTTTATCATGTGAAAACTTTCTGAATTTTAGTTGGCTGTTTTTAGAAATGCAGATAAGATGAAGGATATTGGACAGCAGCTATACACTACACAGTTGAAGGGTGGACATAATTCCTTGACCATGTCACCCAAACAGCCTGATGCTAATGGAGCACCTCGCCCAGATAGACAAGAAGCACAAACCCTTTTGTATCAAGGCTCAGAGGCAGAGGCTGCCATGATGACCATTGCTACATGTGCAAAGTGCAAAAGTGTTCACAAGATCTCTCTTCAAGATTTGCAGAAGGGTACAGGGAAGGACGGTATATATGTCTGCTTCCAGTGCAGCCTCGGTGCAGCTCCTCCCAATTTTCATTTTGTGAGCAATAATCCCAGTGCTACTCATGTTGGAAATAAAACTGAAAACTTCTCAAGTCCTGTCAGTAACAAATTTAAGGTAAGGAACTTTAAGCCAGGCAAATACTATTGTGATAAATGTCGATTTTCCACAAAGGACCCGTTGCAGTACAAAAAGCACACCCTTCAACACGAGGAGATTAAATTCATTTGTTCTCACTGCAGCTACATTTCGTATACGAAAGGAGAGTTTCAGAGGCATTTGGTGAAACACACAGGCATATTTCCTTATCAGTGTGAGTATTGTGACTATGGTGCTATTAGAAATGATTATATTGTCAAACACACAAAGAGAGTACATGAAAGGGCAGGTGCGAAACGGCCAGTCAAAGCTGTTGCCAAGCTGGAGCCAAAAAGAACCGGAACTTCAAAACAAAACCCAGAGCTTCTAAAAGCTTCTAGTCCACGGACTGCATTTCAAAACAAGTGGTCAGATCAACTGTCAGGTTTCTCTCTCCATGCAAATAAAGACAAAATGCACAATATCATGTTGTTACCTGAACCAAAGGAATACCAAAAAGATGTAGTTTGTATTCCAAATAAAATGACCCTGTCTGAGCCAAATGAAGTCAACCTATTTGAGAACAAAAATGTTGAAGTAGAAGTGTTATCCCCTGCTAAAGAACCTGTTCAGCCAGGTATGCCATTGACAGTTGTTGCACCAGCAGAACTAGTTGTTCCTGCAAACTGTTTAGCCCAGTTGATAGACGTGAAGGTTGTCAATGGTACACAGCAGCTTGTTCTGAAACTGTTTCCGCTGGAAGAAAATAATTGCCTTGAAGCTGGGAGGGGTAATGGAGGTGATTCTGAACGTATGGTGAATGAGAAGAGTTCAAATGAACAAGAAAAAATACTTTCTGCAGAAAAAACAAAGTCACTGACAGTTGACAGGAATGTTGGAAAACTCGTAGGCATTGATAGTTTTCAACCTTCAGTTCAGAAACAGCTTAAAAATGTGAAATGGGTAAGGTCTTACGATTTTATTATGCCAAGTTCTAGTGTGCACAACAATGGAAAATCCTTCATTAATTCGGAAACAATTGAGGATTTTCAGAAAAAAAATAATTTGTATCCACATAGAACTGCTTTTCCTTCCGTTGCCTTAAAAGGTCATTCTCTAGCATCTGTATTTAAAAACAGTGTTTTACGTAGTCTTGGAGCTGCATCAAACCCTTTTCCATATAAAGCTGCTGTTTGTTTTGCTGAAAATGGAAGAAATTTACACAGTAACTCACAGCAGTTACTCCCTTTTGCTGCATCACCTGCAACCTTTTCCTTCTCTGGACAAAAGGGCTTATTGCCTATAAGTGAAAATGACTTGGAATCTACAAGTAAAATCAGTATTCCTGTAAAAATGGTTTCCTCTAATAGAAAGCAGGAAGATAACCAGACAGAGGAACACAAGGCAGTATCAACTGTAGGCCAGATTTCCTCTCAACAAAAGAGTGAGTATTTACATATAAACATAACTGGAGAAGATAGATCTCAACAGCCTGGGGATAAGCCTTTGGAATTAAAGAATTCTGAAAGGACTAACAACACTAATGATGGCCCAGTCATCTCATCAGTATTTTCTCTGAGCTCTGGATCTGAAAATGTCCCCGAGGGCATTAAGTGGAATAGCTCAACGTCTAAAATAAAGTCAATTGAACTGTTGCGCAGAAAAATAGCTCAGTTAATTGAGTCCTGTGGCAAGCCTTCATCTTTGGCTTCAAATAGTGCACATCGTCGCTCTGTAGGACAGGCATCAAAGGGAACTTCAAAAGCTACCTCTGAAGGTATTCAAGAAATCAATGTGTCAGTCACTGGCCCTGGCCATCCCACAGGTACTCCTCAGAAACCTCCGGATGATGGTGGTGTTACTGGTAATGGACAGCTTACTCATCAACAAATATATCCACACTTTGCAGATGGCAGTAATAGGAAAACCAAAAGTAGAGTGGCCAGGAAGGCTCATGTTGCCACACCAGTGTTAATCCCCAAAGGGGCTGTGTTGAGGGTTCTTAATTCCTCTGAGGATGCCCACATCATAGAGGCTACATGTGAAGCACCTGTCAGCATACCTTGCAGTGAAACACAGTTAATAAAACCAGTTCCATTTTGCCCTGTGAAACAGGCAGACTCAGAGCCTTTAAGAAGTGAAAGGGGGCCAATAGATATGTCCCAAAATATTGAGACACCTCTGCGCCCTAAACTGAGAAAAGAGAGTGCAGTCTGTAGCACCATCCATAAAAAAACTGGCCTCTTGCATGGACAGCAAGGAAGCAGTGAATTAAGTAAGCAAGGGAGACTGCTTTCCAGAAGTCTTTCTATAAGTAGAAATAAAACCAAACAAGTACACTTATCCAAGAAGAAAAACAAAATTCAGGCTGAACCCAGCCACTGTCTCAAGGATCCTTCAATTTTTCAGGTTGCAAGACAACTTCGACTGATAGCAGCTAAGCCAGATCAGTTGATTAAGTGTCCCCGTCGGAACCAGCCAGTCATTGTGTTAAACCACCCTGATGTGGACTCACCAGAAGTGACCAATGTGATGAAGGTAATAAATAAATACAAAGGCAATGTCCTCAAAGTTGTTTTATCAGAGAGGACTAGGTGTCAGCTAGGCATCAGACGGCATCATGTACGCCTGACCTACCAGAATGCAGAAGAAGCCAGTCAAATTAAAAGGCAAATGATGTTGAAAATGAAACTCAAAAAAGTTCATAAAAACAACTACCAGGTAGTGGATTCCTTGCCTGATGATTCTGCACAGTGTGTATTTAAGTGCTGGTTTTGTGGGCGGCTGTATGAAGACCAGGAAGAGTGGATGAGTCATGGCCAACGGCATTTGATAGAAGCAACTAGAGATTGGGATGTTCTTTCCTCCAAGGGCAAATAAGTAAACAGTTACTCTTTAAAGCAAGTTATTTTTTAGTTTATTCTGGTTTGGAGTCCCTCCACCAAGATTCAGTAGAAGAAATACAGACTGTAGAAATGAGAGGACTGCTAATTGTTCAGAACTGTAGGAATATTGGGAGCCAGGAGTCTGAACCTGAAATATGTGATTGGACCCCAGAATGTATTTGAAGGCTCTGAAATTGTACACACAAATTGGTACATACACATTTTTCTGGAGAGCCTGTGAAACTGAACAGATTTTCAGTGGGATCTGAGACTTTTCTTTGTTTAGCACCCCATTTTCTAAGTACATACACACACAGATGTTTAATAATCCATTCAGAGGGGCAGATTGAGAATGTTTTACACATTTTCTTCATATAAATGCTACAGAAAAACCTTTGTTTTGGTGTGCACACCCATTTTGTTTTTGCTTTAACTTGTGCTCTGAGTATTTGGTGCACAATGGAAATTGTATTTTCTACTTTACTGGCTTCAATTTGGTTATAGAGAAATGGCCATTCTTTTACTCCCTCCCTGGTTTTATAATACTCCCGAGTGTTCTGTATAGCACAAAGAGTTTTGCTTTTATTGGCCATTTTAAAGAATGTTTTCGACTGCTTGCCTGGAGTTACTCCTTTCACTGCAAGTGTTAGAAGAAAGATAACATTTTCAAATGTTTAGCTTTTGTTTTCTTTAAAATACATTGCTTTATGACATATGGGAAGGGAACGTACCTTTTTGCAAAGACAAAAAAAGATTACAAAAGGAAAATACCTAAAACTGTTTTCTCTCTGCCCTTACCATTCCCAGAAACATAAGTGACCAATTTAAAATGCTAGGGAACAGGCTTATAACATAGCTAAAACTTGCAAACAGAGTTCAAGGTAGGCTTATAAAGTTGTGAAAGGGGTTTCATATGCCTTTTAGTTTTCATTTGGGATTCATCCAGAGACCGTGGGTGGATGCTCTCTGTTCTCGCTTCTTGATCCCTTTGATTCATGGACACTCTCCTCCCTTTGTCATTTCTTCTGAACAGGACCTCCTGTGGACTAGCACAGCTTCCTTGCCCACTGTTTCTTCCCTTCTGTGCCTTTGAGACCCCTTAAGGTTTTCCCTCATGAAATTACTAGAAAATGGCAGGAATTAACAAAATGGAGACCTCCCACTGTTTTTGCTAAAGTTACAGGAACATGATCCCTATTTTTCGTTGATAGTAATGCTCTGTTTCTAATTTGTCTTAACCACATTCTTGCTTACCCTGCTGCTCAGCTGTCTCACGGAAGCAACTCCGGGAACACTGCTTCCACTCCGTTCTCTACCAACAGATGTCAGGACTGTCACTTGTCTACACAACACATTTGTGTTCTTTAGAAAAGGCCCGCCCCCTGCACAAGCACAGCCTCTTGGGCAGATAGATGGCTTGGTAAAAGCTTAAGACATGATTCTAGTCTTCACTTTCCTGTGCAGCTGGGCACTGACCTTCAGGTAGAGCACAGATGGCACAACCGTGAGGCAGCCCCAACTTGCATTTCCCTCCTTCCAGGGGGTATTAACTGCCTTAGGCGATTTGTGGGGTGCAGTGAATGAAGGGTTGTCACACCTGAAAAAGACACCAATGATTTCTTATTGGGTAGTCGATTGGAGACTTTGATTTTTTTTTTTTTTTTCCACATGGGAAAGTCTTAGATTCCAGTAGATGGAATTTCAGTCCTTTGCAGTTTGTTCTCATTACAGGTAATCAACATTTCTTTTGTATAATTAAATACATGATCAAGTCAATTAGTTATTTTTTATTGAAATTTAAAACTTGCATTTTTATATATGTGTGTGTGTACACATAAAAATATTTTTTACCATATGAAAATTGCAGTAGCTAGTTTTCTGATTTCCTATTTTATAACAATACATGGGCTGGAAAAATGTAGAACGTTTTTATATTCTAGAAATTTATTTTGGAAGTACATTTTTATAAGGGTCTAATCTCACTTTCAGAAAATGAAAGCACAGGAATGATGGGGTCTGGTTTATATGAACAAGTGAGTGGAAACCCCTGTGGATCATTTTATTATTGCATTTAGTCCCTGTGCATTTTTATTTGGTGCTTTTTAGGAAGTAGATCTTTGGTACCATTTCACTACGTAAAGGAGAGCATTCGAAGTTTTATCCATGTTATATATTGTACTCCTGTGGCATGAAAAGTAGCTCCCGAGATACGGAGAGGAGAGGAGTGAGGAAGAAAAGGCTGTGATTTTGGGGGTTTTTTTTTTTTCCTACTTTTTTTTCTCTCCTATTCCTCACCACACAGTGCTTTTTCCTGAAAAGCTGGACTGAGAATTGGCCTTGAATCAGGTCAGAGTGTTAACTGTCAACATGAAGTATTTGCACTTTGCAGCATCA
This sequence comes from Papio anubis, assembly GCF_008728515.1. NCBI lineage: Eukaryota > Metazoa > Chordata > Mammalia > Primates > Cercopithecidae > Papio > Papio anubis. The sequence goes on from NC_044978.1 coordinate 176,137,437, forward strand.
ACTGTTTTTCAGGCATTAGCTAAAAACACAACTTGCATACTTTGACAGAGCTTAATTGCGTGAGTAGAATATGTAGCAAAGCTTTTTAGGATTTTCAGAACTGGAATACCTTTTAAGGAATTAAAAGGGTTTCTGGAAGTCAAAAATGGGAAAGCAAAAAGTAGCTGTCCTCCCTAAATAAAGAGCTTTAGAAAATAGCTTAACCTGTAGGTACATGTTATGAAATAAACATTTCTAACAAAACAAGGGAGTAAGGGCAGACCTGTGTTGAGTATTTGCGTGTGTTCTTAACTTTGAAGGACCTCCAATCACTACATTTTGTTAATACTACCAATAAAATCATTTTAAACTTATTTTTAAAGTAGGTTTTCTTACTTTAGGGGACCCAGAAGTGAGAGATTGTTATATTTAGGATATAGACAAATAGAGTAAAAGTTAAAAAAAAAAAACAACAAAAAACCTTACTCAAAGTATACTCTAATAGACTATATTATATTCAGTTTTTTATCCCCAGTCCGGAACATCTTGTAAGCCATCATTAAGGGCCACCTGCTGTCTGTTGAACTACACTGAACACCATATATTGTCTCTCAAGCTCCATCCCAATTTCTTTAGGACATGTTATATAATCCATCCCAGAAATTGAAGATGTGATGCTGCTCGGCCTTTGGAATAATTTTTAAATCTGTAAATGTCTATATGAGCAGAAACAAAACATTGTGTAACATGTTAGAAGCATTATTGTAATTCCTGTGTTAACAGTTTGTGTGTCTGCTGCTCTGGTTTTGAAACATGTTTGTATATAGATATTGGAGTTGGCATACATTTTGTTAAATAAAGCAACATTTTCTTTGCCCTTTGATTTCAAATGTTATGCAGGTGACTGTTTATTACATAGCCTATTTGTATTATACATTTCTGAGTCAAAGGCAAGATATCATTCTACATAACAGGTGTTTTGAATTCTACCAGGGTAGGTTTTGAATTAGATGCAATGATGGGATGGTTAACCTTGCAGACCCTAATATGAGGCCAGGTCATGTTTTTGTTTTGTTTTGCTTGCAAATTCACAAGAGGTGCTGGTTTGGACAGTAGTGGCAATTTTCCTATTGTGGACAGTGGCCTCAGCAGAGAATGTATGTGGGCCTTTAGCCTGCCTTCCATGTCTTGGGTAGAAGAGTTCCCAATCAGTGATGAGCCCCTAGACCACATGAGTGTACTTGCACTATTGATGTCATCTCTCTAAATGATCTCTTGCACCCAAGTCCACATATATTTGCGTTGCAAGAGTATGAGGATATTTAAAGAGGCTCTTAATTTCCTCATCTCACTCCCAGGGCCCAAGGAGTCATAAGGGAAAGGAAGAAAATTGGACTTGTGACAAATATTGGCAGATTGAGAAAAAGGGAGGTGAGTTGCTTAAGTTCAGCAATTTGATCAGTTTATTTTCTGAGTTAAAATGAGTCATCATCTTTGAATCCTATAGGATCGTTAACTGTCACCTTTGACAGTAGTTATTTAGGGGAGAGTGAAGGTCAAATAAGGCAGCAGGAAACTGAAGGGGCTCTGTATTATGCATAGAGTACCAGGGGTAGCTGTAGTGTGGTGAGTCAAATAGGAAACATGAGGGGAAATTGACTTCAAGCGTGTAAAGCTAGGAAGTGGGCGTCACTAATGTACACTGTTATAGAAAACATATTAAAACTGAAGCTCAGGAGAATTAATACCACCTGATTGACCAGGTTTACATGGTGCCCTTTCATTTCAAATATTACGAGCCTTCATTTATCACATTACTTCATTTAGAAAATAGCTTAACTTGAATGTGCATGTCATGAAATTAATACATTTCTAACAACGAGGGAGTAGGGGCAGAACTGTGTTGCGTATTTGTGTGTCCTCACCTTAATTTTGAAGGACCCCCAATTACTACATTTTTTTGTTGTTTGTTTTTGAGATGGAGTTTCACTCTTGTTGCCCAGGCTGGAGTGCAATGGCAGGATCTCGGCTCACCACAACCTCCGTCTCCTGGGTTCAAGCGATTCTCCTGCCTCAGTCTCCTGAGTAGCTGGGATTACAGGCATGTGCCACCATGCCCAGCTAATTTTGTATTTTTAGTAGAGACGGGGTTTCTCCATGTTGGTCAGGCTGGTCTCAAACTCCCGACCTCAGGTGATTGGCCCACCTTGGCCTCCCAAAGTGCTGGGATTACAGGCGTCAGCCATGGCGCCCAGCCAATATTTTGTTAATAAATGACAGGATAAATGAAGTAATGTGTAGGATAGTGTTTTGGCAGGAGCACCTTAGTACCCCCTAGTATCTGCAAAGCCCTCTCCTTTGTACTATGTAGTCATTTGTTCCCACAGCTACACTCAGTATGAGTTGCTTTGTAAGGTTTGCACATCCATCAGACTGCTGGGATGAGATGCCATGCTAAGGATCTAGACTTAGTCTAGGGTCTTGCTGTCCAATAGAAACATAATGTGAGCCAATTTGTAGCCACATTTTAAGAGTAAAAAGAACAGATGAAATTAAACATTTAATTTGTCGCAATACATCTAGAATATTCTTTATCTTCAATCAGCAAAATATTTACTGCAACATTACACACACACTTTAAAAAAAACAAGTTTCAGAAATCTGGTATGTATTTTACATATACAGCATGTTTCAAGTTTAATGCTAAATTTTCAGTTATTGTAATCAAAAGTAACCCTACCAAAACCCTGAAGTTTTTAATGGAAAGATATTTTACACCGCTTCAATTTTAAAATTATAGTTCCTCAGCCACCCTAGCCACATTCCAAGCATTCACATGCCTAGTGGCTGCTCTACCGAACAGCGCAGAAGGGGAGGTGTGCTGTATTGTGAATATATACTTCTCTGAGCCCCTTGATGGGAAGCATTGGATTTTATTTTCTATATATCTGAAACTAGGGTAAGCTAGGCTAGACTTCACTCACCCAAATTTAGGGAATGCCAATTCTGTGCCAGGTTCTGTATTCATGCCTGGCAGTTCTATTTGTAGGTCTGTACCCTAGAGAAACTGTTCATGTGGGACTTTTTGAGGTTGGCACTCATTTATTTGGCAATTCTAGTTGTTCAACAAAAGAAATGTTTATTTCTCATTCACAGTACATGTCCACCATGGGTCAATAAGGCGCTCAGCTCCCCACAGTCTGTTAGGGACCTGGGTTGATGGAGGGCCCCATCTTGTAGCTGCCCCTCGGGATCACCTGGGTGTCTCCATCACTGAGACAGGAAAAGAGTACGAGGAGAGGATCTTGCACCGGTGAGAACACACAGCACTCCACTCACAACCGGCTGCCCAGAACTGGTCACGTAATCTAACAGGTCTATTCAGCACCACCATCTTTGCACATAGGAAAAACAAGAGAACCAGTGTATTGATAAACACCAATGATGTCGAACACACTGGTCATACAGTGCATGCTGGAGAAGTATAAATGTCAATTGTCTACATGAAAAGCAACTTGCCAATCTGATAGTTGTGAAATGGTAACATCCTGATAGGAGTTGAAGATCTGCAGAAACGGGCATTTCAACATAATATTTGGCAATACTAAACTTGAAACAATATATTGTTTTCATTTTCCTAATTATTAATGAGCTAGTACCCCTTTGCAAATATTTATTGGACATTTAAATTTTCTGTGAATTGCCTGTTTATTGGATATTTGAATTTTCTGTGTATAACCTATATTCTTTGTCTACTATTGAACTGTTCATTTTAAACTTTTAGAAGAAAATGTGGGCACTCTTAAAAATTCCTAGAGAAAAAAAAACTTTAAGATTGGGCTTCTTGTACTTTTTAAATAAAAGAAATCTTTCCCTACCCTAAGTGTAAGAAAATAGTGTTTCATGTTAAATTGGTATTAAAAATAAACTTTCATACAACAGTGGAATCCATATTGTTATACAAGTGGTCAGTTATAGGTTTTGTAAAAATCTTTTGAAAAAGGATCTAGGTCCAGATTTTTCTGTATGAAAAAATTTCAAAGTCATATTAAGTCCACACTCTCACAAAAGTTAATTCCACGTGGATTATTTACTCACTTGTCCTAAAACCCATTGTTAGAGTCCAAGCTTTTCCCCCTGTATGTCACACTACATCTGTACATCCAGGTTTCATATTTGTGTGGATCTATGTTGGGGTCTCTGTGCTGTGGCATTATGCTGTTTGTTGTGACTCTTCTTCAAAATTATTTCTAATATTATAGCTTACAGGTATATAAAACATGGAAAGGCTTCCCATAGTGGATATTATAAAGATACAGTAATGGCAGTAATGGCCTTAGCTATTCTTGATTCTTTGCTCTTCCATATGCATTTATTTTTATTATTATTATTAGTTTTAGACAGAGTTTCACTCTGTCTCCCAGGTTGGAATGCAGTGGTGCAATCTTGGCTCACTGCAACCTCTGCCCCTCGGGTTCAAGCAATTCTCCTGCCTCAGCCTCTAGAGTAGCTGGGATTGCAGGCGCTTGCCACCACACCCAGCTAATTTTTGTGTTTTTAGTGGAGACGGGGTTTCACCATATTGGCCAGGCTGGTCTCGAACTCGACCTCAAGTGATCTGCCTGTCTTGGCCTCCCAAAGCGCTGGGATTACAGGTGTGAGCCACCACACCCAGCCCATATGCATTATAAAATGCTTGTCAAACCCTGCTGAGATTTTTATTGGAATAGCATTGACATTTTAGTTGCATTTGAGGAAAATCGTCATCAATGGGAAAGTGCTATCACCATTTAGTCTGGTAAATGTAATAGAAATAAAGTTGTGCCAGACCAATTACATTTCACAATTTATTTCCTATATTTTGGGGAAAAGATCTCATTTTCAATAAAAATGAAAACCAAGCAGGCACAGTGGCTCATGCCTGTAATGCCAGCACTTTGAGAGGCCCAGGCGGGCAGATCACCTGAGGTCGGGAGTTCAAGACCAGCCTGACCAATATGGAGAAACCCCGTCTCTACTAAAAATACAAAAAAATTACCCGGGAGTGGTAGCATGTCCCTGTAATCCCAGCTACTCAGGAGGCTGAGGCAGGAGAATCGTTTGAACCCTGGATGTGGAGGTTGTGGTGAGCTGAGATCGCATCACTGCACTCCAGCCTGGGCAACAAGAGCAAAAACTCCATTTCCCCGACCCCCATGAAAAAGAAAAACCCCACAGATTGCAAAATCGAAGCCATGAAGAAGGAAGAAAGTTATATGATTTGCAAATAAGAGAGGTCAACATTTCCAAGTGTAAATTCATTATTAAAAAAAAAAAAAAAATCAATCAGGTGTCTATGCATGAGAAATAGAAACAGCTCTAGTAGGAATATTTCTATCACCTCTTCTCTTGGACACTTTAAGAAAAGCCCTGCCGGGCGCGGTGGCTCAAGCCTGTAATCCCAGCACTTTGGGAGGCCGAGACGGGCGGATCACGAGGTCAGGAGTTCGAGACCATCCTGGCTAACACGGTGAAACCCCGTCTCTACTAAAAAATACAAAAAACTAGCCGGGCGAGGTGGTGGGCGCCTGTAGTCCCAGCTACTCGGGAGGCTGAGGCAGGAGAATGGCGTAAAAACCCGGGAGGCGGAGCTTGTAATGAGCTGAGATCCGGCCACTGCACTCCAGCCTGGGCGACACAGCGAGACTCCGTCTCAAAAAAAAAAAAAAAAAAAAAAGAAAAGCCCTAACCAAAGTAATATGAAATAAAAAATAAACATGGGGGTATCCCTGTATTTTCTAGGTAGACAAAAGATTAGGGCTTAAAAGAAATCAATATTGCAAGAGACAAAAGGGTCCTTAGAGTTTTGCCATTTCATTTAAGCATAATTTTTGTCATAGGTTTTTGGAAGATGCTCAGCTTAAGGCAATTCCTTTATTCCCAAATTGTTTGATTTTTTAAATAAAATTTTAACATTATGTGAATTTTGTTTCTTTTAAAAGAGTTACTTTTGTCTCTTTTAAAAATACCTGAATAGATTTTTCTTATATTTCTCCTTATATTCCTGGAATGAACCCTACCTTGTCAAGATCTATATGTATAGATGATACTGCTAAGTTTGCAGATCTAATAGAAATCTTTATGTAAGTGATATTGCTCTATAATTTCCCCTTTCAGTATGTCCTTACAGTGTTTCATTATCAAGATGATACTACTCTCATTGAGTGAGTTGGGCCACTTTCTGTATTTCTCTGTTTGATGTAAATTGTTTCAAAAAATAGTAATTAACTGCTCCTTGAAGTGGTAAGCCATCTCACCAATGGAAACATCTTGGGTAGGTGTCTTTAACAGAGAAGGAGAAACATGAATGGGGTCAGGAAGGAAGGTTTGGAAAGTCTCAAATTCCGATTTGATTGCTATACTGATATTTTTTCAGGTTTTCTATTTTTAATTTTTCTACTCTATTCAAGTTCACTATCACTAGATACATATAAATAACAGTCATGTTCTTTTGGCATATAAATGCAAGTCAGATGATGCACCTTTTATTATTGTGTGGGACACACAGATTTATATGCCATTACCTTAGCCTCCTGCTCCAGCTGCAGTAACAAAATACCATAGACTGGGTAGCTCATAACAGAAATTTAAGACTGGAAAGTCTAAAATCAAGTCGTAGGCAGATTCAGTGTCTAGTGAGGGCCCACTTCCTGGTTCATAGAAGGCACCTTCTCACTGAGTTCTCACGTGGTAGAAGGAATGAATGAGCTCTCTAAAGTCTTTTTTTTTTTTTGAGACGGAGTTTCGCTCTTTTTGCCCAGGCTGGAGTGCAATGGCACGATCTCAACCTCCACCTCCTGGGTTCAAGCAATTCTCCTGCCTCAGCCTCCCGAGTAGCTGGGATTACAGGCATGCGCCACCATGCCTGGCTAATTTTGTATTTTTAGTAGAGATGGGGTTTCTCCATGTTGGTCAGGCTGGTCTTGAACTCCCAACCTCAGGTGATCCACCCGCCTCGGCCTCCCAAAGTGCTGGGATTACAGGAGTGAGCCACCGAGCCCGGCCTTCTCTAAAGTCTTTATAAGGACACTAATCCCATTCATGAGGGCTTTACCCTCATGATTTAATCACTGCCCGGAGGTATCCTGTTAATATCATCACACTGGAGATTAGGTTTCAACATACACATTTTGAAAGGACACAAACATTCAGACCACAGCATCCATTGTGTGCAAACCTACATCCTCCATCTGTTATATGAGTTGTATATTATATAGGTTGTAAAGTGAAATGTTTGGGTAGGTATGTGTTAACACTGTTCCAAAAATGTTTTATTCAGTTAATGAATGCAGCTCATGAAATCTCTGAAAGCATGGTTTCCATCACCCTAACTGTGCTTAGAAACATGTCCTTATGTAAAAAAGATGGCTAGAAAGCAAATGGTGCTTGTCGTAGAATGCACCTTGACCAAGTTGCAAAGAACAGTGTCTGCTGCTGCTATTGCTAAACCTTACAAGTCTTCAAATATTCCTCAGAGCATTGTACAATAGGCTTTTTACAATGAATGGTCAAAGAGCTGCCTGATGTCAACATTGAGCCCATATTAGTCAAAATAATATAACAAAACTGAAATTTGAAGTGCATTAAATACAGCAAAGGTTTATGCATCCCCATGTGAAGTCCGCTTCAGGTTGGACAGCACTCCTGCCAACCTTACCTTGGGGGCCACATGCTTCAGATGGCAGAATACAAAACAGGGAAGATAGGGTAGGAGAAAGGAACACTGATTCTTTAATGCCTTAGCCAGGAGGTGACATATGCAATGCCCCCAACATTCTATTAGCTGAATTTAGTTCAACAGTTTCAACTATCTGCAAGGGAAATCAGGAAATGCAGGGGAGCATGGGGAATATTTGCTAAATAACTTGCCACATTAACTGTCTGACTTTGCGCAAGTAACTTAGCCTCCCTGTGCCCCAATGCATGTAGTATTAGCTCTAATTTTATAGCTAAAACTAGCATATTTTATATCTTGCAGATTATGAGAATTCAAACACTCAACATGGTATCTCAGTGTTGATTCAATAAGCACTTACTAATCGATTGACATCTTTTCTGGAGCAGGCACAGACCATCTTGATGTAACAATGAGTATACTAGCAAGATCCTTGTCCTCATGTTGCCTAGAATTTGTTACTCAAAGTATGGTCCTTGGTCTGATAGCATCAGCATTACCTGATATCTTGGAAGAACTAGAGAATTTCTGGCCCCATCCCAACCTCCTGGATCAGAATCTGCAGATGCCTGGATGGCTTGCATGGAAATGAGAGTGTGAGAAAAACTGACTAGAACACCGCTCCTTCATTTCTCCCATTCATCTAGTGAAGTGTTTTCTTTCTCAAGAGCACCTGTCCTGATTACCTCACCAACTCCACCCCCATCTCACAGTCAGGGATTAGATGTTGCCATGACATTGCTATCGCTCTTAGAAAATGAAAGGAATTATAAAGTGCTTATGGTCCAGTGGGGAAGACAGCATCTTTATGTTATTAGGGGAAGCAGTGCCATAGGCAATAATTAGTGGTAATGTGAACCAGAGGTGTAGGGGGAAGGAGTAAGCAGGGAGGAAGAAATAAGGGACTGAAAGACAGTGTCCTCTTACTATGCACACTGGACAGGACACTGAAATCCAGGGTTGAAGGAAAGTGAACCAAGATGCTGTTGCTGTTCAGTTCAATTAAGAACTTTTTCAGCACTGATCTCTCCAAAGTTTAATACCTGCTTGCTATGGCTTTTTGTTGCTAGTTTACTGTATTGCTGGGACTGAGAGCAAGACTTCCCAGGGCCTTGTGCATAATAAGCCTGTGATTTAAAGTCTCAGCAGAGTTTGAGAAGCACCCACTTATTGTGCATGCAATGACTAAGAATCCCATTAAAAGGCAGATTCTGAGTCAGTGTGTCTGAAAATGCCGATGCCGCTATTCCAGGGACCACATTTGCAAATCCTCAAGTTCTCTTTTATAAAAACAGAGGTAAGCAACAGCTTTTGGGGAAAGTAGCTAGCTTACAGCCTTGCTACTACTTTTTACATATTCCTACGAAAATGTTATGAAAAATTTCTTGCTAATTTTTACATATTTCTATGAACTGACCTAAAAAGCAAAATAAATTTCCAAGTCTTCTCTTAAACACTAGACAGTAAATAGTGAATCAGATTATAGGGTAGTCTGCCCATCAGCATCTCAGCAACTCAGACAAGGCTGATCCTGAGACAGCTATACCTCACCTCTCTACAGCCCTCCTCTCCAATGCCATCTTCGAGGATTTGGGCCTTTAAAGCTCTTAAGGTAGTTTGAGCCATGGACATCTATCACCTCTATCAACTAGGAATTCTGAATAATACTTTATAATGAACTCCTATAACTAGCCATTGTGTGGGTGGGCCCCTGGAGAGCTCTAAGCTGGTCCCATGGTTTAAAAATCACTTGGGAGAATGGGCAGGTGCTTCAGGGCTAAGCAGGTGGCACTAGGGTCCCCAACCCTCACCCACACCCCAGCCAGAACAGCTCCAATTTTACCTGTTATTGCTGTGGCTATTGTTGTTTTTAATTTGTCTGCGAATGTTTTGAGGAAAACAAGCAATTTGATCCTTTGATAAACTCCTAATTTAGCCTATCATCTTACCCCAGTTAGAATGACTATTATCAAAAAGGCAAAAAATAACAGATGGTGGCAAGGATGCAGAGAAAAGGGAGTTCATACACTGTTGGTGGGAATGTAAATTCATACAGTCATTACGGAAAACATTATAGAGATTTTTCAAGAAACCGAAAATAGAACTACCATACAATCTAGCAATCTCATTACTGGGTATTTTTCCAAAGGAAAGGAAATTAGTATAGGAAAGGGATACCTGCACCCCTATGTTTATTGCAGCACTATTTACAATAGCAAAGCTAAGAATCAACCTAAACATCCATCAATGGATGAGTGGACAAAGAAAACGTGGTGTATATATACACAATGAATAGTATTCAGCCATAAAAAGAATGCAATCCTGACATTTGCAGCAACATGGATGGAACTGCAGGTCATTATAAGTGAAATAATCCAAGCAAAGGAAAATATCACATGTTCTCAGTCATATGTGGGAACAAAAACAGCCAATCTCATAGAGGTAGAGAGAACAGTGATGGTCACCAGAGGCTGGGAAGGGTGTGTGTGTGAAGCAGGTGGGTGGGGATGGGGAATGAAGAGAGATTGGTTAGTTGGTACAAACAGATGGAAGGAATGCATTCTAATGTTTGATAGTAGAGTAGGATGACTTTAGTTGTTGATGTATTGTACATTTAAAAATAGGTAGAAGGGGCCGGGCGTGGTGGCTCACGCCTGTAATCCCAGCACTTTGGGAGGCCGAGTCAGGCGGATCACTTGAGGTCAGGAGTTTGAGACCAGCCTGGCCAGCATGGTGCAACCCCATCTCTACAAAAAATACAAAAAAATTAGCCAGGCATGGTGGCACATGCCTGTAGTACCAGCTACCTGGGAGGCTGAGGCAGCAGAATTGCTCGAACCCAGGAAGCAGAGATGGCAGTGAGCCAAGATCGCGCCACTGCGCTCCAGCCTGGGAGACAGAACAAGACTCCGTCTCAAAAACAAACAAACAAACAAACAAAAAACCCAGGCATGGTGGCGCATGCCTGTAATCCCAGCTACTCAGAAGGCTGAGGCAGAAGAATCACTTGAACCTGGCAGGCAGAGGTTGCAGTGAGCCAAGATCATGCCATTGCACTCCAGCCTGGGGAACAAGAAACTCTCTCTCAAAAAAATAATTTTTTAATATATGATTTATATATATTACATATATATATATGACAGGACTTGAAATCGTCCCAACAGATAGAACTGGTAAACACTCAAGGTGGTAGATACCCTAACTACTTTCACTTGCTCATTACACACTGTGTGCATGTAACAAAACATCACATGTACCCTATAAATATGTACAAATATGTATCAAAAAAACTTTTAAAAAATTAAAAAATACTTCATGAGTCACTTCATTTCATCTAGTCTCAATATTATATAAATCCCTGTCTTTTAAAGGATTATGTATTATATTTAGCAGGAAATAGTGTTCTTCTTTCCAGTCTATATTTCGGTAGAAATTTCACTAGGAAAGCCATAAAAAAATCATGATTTAGAACTCAGGTTTCTCAAATAAAATGAGATCATTATTGTCAGTTGTATTTGCTAGTAGTTTACACAAATGCTTTCTAAAACTGGAAGTTATCCATATATTCAATGGCAGTAAGGACTAAGACTTGTAAGAAAGCTAAAAATAAATAGCCATAATAAATATTTAAATGAAGCAATTTTTAAAAGCAAAATAAATTTTTAACCTGTAGAATGTGGTGGTTGGAGTAGATCATAATAATAATGCTGTTTATTATTACTATCATTATTACTACCATCAAGTAGAGCTGGAAGGAACCCTATCTCAGTCCATCTAAACCAGATTCTCAAGTGAGCTTTCTTCTGTCTTGGCCCTAGACTGGCAGACAAGATCCCATTTGCTGGCACACCTAGAGAACTATGGGCCATATGGCCTGAGCACACACAGGAAAAGCCCTCTCTGCAGCCAGGCACACAGAGTCAGGCACCAATAGAAGAGAGCTCAGAAGGAGCTGACCCTTCCATGCTCACTTCCTTCTCCCAGAGGCAGTAATTGCATGTCATTCCGTTTCCAGTGGAGAAGAATGAGTGAGGAGGGGCACAGGTAGTGTGTCTCTGGGTGTCATCCTAGTGGAAGACCCATCGTGGCAACCAGTGAAGTTCTCATGGCAACCACTGAGGTTTCTCCACAATGCTGGATATGTTCTGCTTGTCCCTTCACCACCCTGCTTATGTCCAGAGAGGCTGAACTCTATGGACTGAAGTATAAGGGCTCCCTTAATCTCTGGCTTCTGTTTGGGTTTGAAGATCAGAAGGTGGCAGATTCAAAAGGTCAGGGTATATGTATATCTCCAGTTTCCCCATTGCCAAGATCTCCTTCGGAAGTACTTATATTTCTCTACCTAAGACCATAGGCAGGGGCAGAACTAGTTTTCTGAGGTGAGGTGGACATTTGCACAAATTTTGGACCCTCCTTTAAATAATAAAAAATTGGCTGTGTGCAGTGGCTCACTCCTGTAATCTCAGCAATTTGGGAGGCTGTAGTGGGTGGATTTCTTAAGCTCAGGAATTCAAGATTAGCCTGGGCAACATAGTTAAAACCTTGTTTCTACAAAAAAAAAAAAAAAATATATATATATATATATATATATATATATATATAATAGAAAAAATTAGCAGGGCATGGTGGTGCACGCCTGTGGTCCCACCTACCCAGGAGGCTGAGGTAGCAGGATTGTTTGAACCCAGGAGGTGGAGTCTGCAGTGAGCTGTGATGGTGCCACTGTACTCCAGCCTGGGTGACAGAGCAAGAACCTGTCTCAAAAATAATAATAATATGGGCTGGCAAGATGACCGAATAGGAACAGCTCCAGTCTGCAGCTCCCAGTGAGATCAATGCAGAAGGCAGGTGATTTGTGCATTTCCAACTGAGGTACCTGGCTTTTCTCACTGGGACTGGTTAGACAGTGGGTGCAGCCCACAGACGGCAAGCCGAAGCAGGGTGGGGCATCACCTTACCTGGAAGCACAAGGGGTCAGGGAACTCTTGCCTAGCCAAGGGAAGCTGTGAGAGACTGTGCTGTGAGGAACAGTACACTCTGGCCCAGATACTACGCTTTTCCCATGGTCTTCACAAGCTGCAGCCCAGGAGATTCCCTTGGGTGCCTACGCCACCAGGGCCCTGGGTTTCAAGCACAAAACTGGGCATCATTTGGGCAGACACCGAGCTAGCTGCAGGAGATTTTTTTCATACCCCAGTGGTGTCTAGAATGCCAGCGAGACAGAACCATTCACTCGCCTGGAAAGGAGGCTGAAGCCAGGGAGTCAAGTGGTCTAGCTCAGTGCATCCCACCCCACAGAGCCCAGCAAGCTAAGATCCACTGACTTGAAATTCTTGCTGCCAGCACAGCAGTCTGAAGTCAATCTGGGACACTGGAGCTTGGTTGGGGGAGGGGCATCCGCCATTACTGAGGCTTGAGTAGGTGGTTTTCCCCCTCACAGTGTAAACAAAGCCACTGGGAAGTTCAAACTGGGAGGAGCCCACAGCAGCTCAGCAAAGCCACTGTACCCAGACTGCCTCTCTACATTCCTCCTCTCTGGGCAGGGCATCTCTGAAAGAAAGGCAGCAGTCCCAGTCAGGGGCTTATAGATAAAACTCCCATCTCCGAGACAGACCACCTGGGGGAAGGGGTAACTGTGAGCGCAGCTTCAGCAGACTTAAACATTCCTGCCTGCTAGCTCTGAAGAGAGCAGAGGATCTCCCAGCACAGTGCTTGAGCTCTGCTAAGGGACAGACTGCCTCCTCAAGTGGTTCCCTGACCCCTGTGCCTCCTGACTGGGAGATACCTCCCAGTCAGCGAGGTGGCATCTGGGGTGCCCCTCTGGGATGAAGCTTCCAGAGGAAGGAACAGGTAGCAATCTTTGCTGTTCTACAGCCTCTGCTGATGATACCCAGGTAAACAGGGTCTGCAGCGGACCTCCAGCAAACTCCAGCAGACCTGCAGCAGAGGGGCCTGACTGATAGAAGGAAAGCTAACAGAAAGGAATGGCAGCAACATCAACAAAAAGGACGTCCACACATAAACCCCATCTGAAGGTCACCAACATCAAAGACCAAACATAGATAAATCCATGAAGATGAGGAAAAACCAGCACAAAAAGCTTGAAAATTCTAAAAACCAGAACACCTCTTCTCCTCCAAAGGACACAACTCCTTGCCAGCAAGGGAACAAAACTGGATGGAGGATGAGTTTGATGAAGTGACAGAAGTAGGCTTCAGAAGGTGAGTAATAACAGACTCCTCTGAGCTAAAGGAACATGTTTCTAACCCAATGCAAGGAAGCTAACAACCTTGAAAAAAAGGTTAGAGGAATTGCTAACTAGAATAACCAGTGCAGAGAAGACCTGTCGAGATGACCTGATGGAGCTGAAAAATACAATACGAGAACTTCGTGACGCATACACAAGTATCAAAAGCCAAATCAATCAAGCAGAAGAAAGGATATCAGATATTGAAGATCAACTTAATGAAATAAAGCGTGAAGACAAGATTAGAGAAAAATGAATGCAAAGGAATGAACAAAACCTCCAAGAAATATGGGACTATATGAAAAGACCAAACCTATTTTTGATTGGTGTACCTGAAAGTGACAGGGAGAATGGAACCAAGTTGAAAAACACCCTTCAGGAGAGCTTCCCCAACCTAGCAAGACAGGCCAACATTCAAATTCAGGAAATACAAAGAACATCATAAAGATGCTTCTCGAGAAGAGCAACCCCAAGACATACAATCTTCAGATTCACCAAGGTTGAAATGAAGGAAAAAATGTTAAGGGCAGCCAGAGAGAAAGGTTGGATTTCCCACAAAGGGAAACCCATCAGACTAACAGCAGATCTCTCTGCAGAAACCTTACAAGCCAGAAGAGAGTGGGGACCAATATTCAACATTCTTAAAGAATTCTCAACCCAGAATTTCATATCCAGCCAAACTAAGCTTCATAAGCAAAGGAGAAATAAAATCCTTTACAGATAAGCAAATGCTGAGAGATTTTGTTACCACCAAACCTGCCTTACAAGAGCCCCTGAATGAAGTACTACATATGGAAAGGAAAAACCAGTAACAGCCACTGCAAAAACATACCAAATTGTAAAGACCATTGACACTATGAAGAAACTGCATCAACTAATGGGTAAAATAACCAGCTAGCATCATAATGACAGGATCAAATTCACACATAACAATATTAGCCTTAAATGTAAATAGGTTAAATGCCCCAATTAAAAGATGCAGACTGCCAAATTGGATAGAGTCAAGACCCATCAGTGTGCTGTATGCAAGAGACCCATCTCACGTGCAAAGACACACATAGGCTCAAAATAAAGGGATGGAGGAATATTTACCAAGAAAAGGGAAAACAAAAACAAACAAACAAACAAAACAGGGTTTGTAATCCTAGTCTCTGATAAAACAGACTTTAAACTAACAAAGATCAAAAAAGACAAAGAAGGGCATTACATAATGGTAAAGGGATCAATGCAACAAGAGCTAACTATCCTCAATATATATTCACCCAATAAAGGAGCACCCAGATTCATAAAGTTCTTAGAGACCTACAAAGAGACTTAGACTCCCACACAATAATAGTGGGAGACTTTAACACCCCACTGTCAATATTAGACAGATCAACGAGACAGAAAATTAACAAGGATATTCAGGACTTGAACTCAGCTCTGGACCAAGTGGACCTAATAAACTTCTACAGAACTCTCCACCCCAAATCAACAGTATATACATTCTTCTCAGCACCACATCACACTTATTGTAAAATTGACCACATAATTGGATGTAAAACACTCAGCAGATGCAAAAGAACAGAAATCATAAACAGTCTCTCAGACCACAGTGCAATCAAATTAGAACTCAGGATTAAGAAACTCACTCAAAACTGCTCAACTACATGGAAACTGAACAACCTACTCCTGAATACTGGGTACATAATGCAATGAAGGTAGAAATAAATAAGTTCTTTGAAATCAATGAGAACAAAGACAAAGTGCCAGAATCTCTGGGACACAGCAAAGGCAATATTTAGAGGGGAATTTATAGCACTAAATGCCAACAGGACAAAGCAGGATATAGCTAAAATTGACACCCTAACATCACAATTAAAAGAACTAGAGAAGCAAGAGCAAATGCATTCAAAAGCTAGCAGAAGACAAGAAATAACTAAGATCAGAGCAGAACTGAAGGAGATAGAGAAACGAAAAACCTTTCAAAAAATCAATGAATCCAGGAGCTAGTTTTCTGAAGATTAACAAAACAGACCACTAGCCAGACTAATAAAGAAGAAAAGAGAGAAGAATCAAATAGATAAAAGAGAAAATGATAAAGGGGACATCACAACTAATCCCACAGAAATACAAACTACCATCAGAGAATACTATAAACACCTCTATGCAAATAAACTAGAAAATCTAGAAGAAATGGATAAATTCCTGGACACATTCACCCTCCCAGGACTAAACCAGGCAGAAGTCGAATCCCTGAATAGACCAACAAGAAGTTCTGAAATTGAGGCAGAAATGAATAGCCTACCAACCAAAAAAAGCCCAGGACCAGATGGATTCACAGCCGAATTCTACCAGAGGTACAAAGAGGAGCTGGTATCATTCCTTCTGAAACTATTTCAAACAATACAAAAAGAGGGACTCCTCCCTAACTCATTTTATGAGGCATTATCCTGATACCAAAACATGGCAGAGACACAACAAAAAAAGAAAATTTCAGGCCAATATCCCTGATGAACAAAATCCTCAATAAAATACCGGCAAACCAAATCCAGCAGCACATCAAAAAGCTTAGCCACCATGATCAAGTAGGCTTCATTCCTGGGATGCAAGGCTGGTTCAACATATGCAAATCAATCATCATAATGCATCACATAAACAGAACCAATGACAAAAACCACATGATTATCTCAATAGATGCAGAAAAGGCCTTCAATAAAATTCAACACCACTTCATGCTAAAAACTCTCAATAAACTAGGTACTGATGGAACATATCTAAAAATAATAAGAGCTATTTATGACAAACTCGCAGCCAATATCATACTGAGTGGGCAAAAGCTAGAAGCATTTCCTTTGAAAACCAACACAAGACAAGTATGCCCTCTCTTACCACTCCTATTCAACACAGTATTGCAAGTTCTGACCAGGGCAATCAGGCAAGAGAAACAAATAAAGGGTATTCAAATAAGAAGAGAGGAAGTCAAATTGTTTCTGTTTGCAGATGACATGATTGTATATTTAGAAAACCCCATTGTCTCAGCCCAAAATATCCTTAAGCTGATAAGCAATTTCAGCACAGTCTCAGGATACAAAATCAGTGTGCAAAAATCACAAGCATTCCTATATACCAATAATAGAGAGCCAAATCATGAGTGAACTCCCATTCACAATTGCTACAAAGAGAATAAAATACCTAGGAATACAATTTACAAGGGATGTGAAGGACCTCTTCAAGGAGAAGGACAAACCACTGCTCAAGGAAATGAGAGAGGACACAAATGGAAAACTATTCCATATTCACGGATAGGAAGAATCAATATCATGAAAATGGCCATACTGCTAAAATTAATTTATAGATTCAATGCTATCCCCATCAAGCTACTATTTACTTTCTTCACAGAATTAGAAAAAACTACTTTAAATTTCATTTGGAACCAAAAAAAGAGCCTGTATAGCTAAGACAATCCTAAGCTAAAAAACAAAGCTGGAGTCATTATACTACCTGACTTCAAACTATACTACCAGGCTACAGTAACCAAAACAGCATGGTACTGGTAGCAAAACAGATATATAGACCAATGGAACAGAACAGAGGCCTCAGAAATACCACCACATATCTACAACCATCTGATCTTTGACAAACCTGACAAAAACAAGCTATATGGAAAGGATTCCTTACGCAATAAATGGTGTTGGGAAAACTGGCTAGCCATATGCATAAAACTGAAACTGGATGGCTTCCTTACACGTTACACAAAAATTTAACTCAAGATGGATTAAAGACTTAATGTAAAACCTAAAACCATAAAAACCCTAGAAGAAAACCTAGGCTATACCATTCAGGACGTAGGTATGGGCAAAGATTTCATGACTAAAACACCAAAAGCAATTGCAACAAAAGCCAAAATTGACAAATGGGATCTAATAAAACTAAAGGACTTCTGCACAGCAAAAGAAACTATCATTAGAGTGAACAGGCAACCTAAAGAATGGGAGAAAATCTTTGCAATCTATCCATCTGACAAATGGCTAGTATCCATATTCTACAAGGAACTTAAACAAATTTACAAGAAAAAAAATAAAAAAGTGGCAAAGGATGTGAACAGATACTTCTCAAAAGAAGACATTTATGCAGCCAACGAACATATGAAAAAAAGCTCATCATCACTGGTCATTAGGGAAATGCAAATAAAAACCAGAATGAGATGCCATCTCATGTCAGTTAGAATGGCAATCATTACAAAGTCAGGAAACAACAGATGCTGGAGAGGATGTGGAGAAATAGGAATGCTTTTACATTCCCACTGTTGTTGGGAGTGTAAATCAGTTCAACTATTGTGGAACACAGTGTGGCAATTCCTCAAGGATCTTTGACCCAGCAATCCCATTACTGGGTATATACCCAAAGGATTATAAATTATTCTACTATAAAGACACATGCACACACATATTTATTGCAGCACTGTTCACAATAGCAAAGACTTGGAACCAACCCAAATGCCCATCAATGATAGACTGGATAAAGAAAATGTAGCAGATATATGCCATGGAATACTATGCAGCCATAAAAAAGGATGAGTTCATGTCCTTTGCAGGGACATGGATGAAGCTGGAAACCATCATTCTTAACAAACTAATACAGGAACAGAAAACCAAACACTGCCTATTCTCACTCATAAGTGGGAGTTGTACGATGAGAACACATGGACACAGCAGGGAGGGGAACATCACACACTGTTGGGGAATGGGGGGCTAGGGGAGGGATAGCAATAGGAGAAATACATAATGTAGATGACGAGTTGATGGGTGCAGCAAACCACCACGGCACATGTACACCTATGTAACAAACCTGCACATTCTGCACATGTATCCCAGAACTTAAAGTATAATTTTAAAAAAGTCAAAACAGTCAGAAATAATAACAGCTACAAGTCTTTAAGAAATACATAATATAAAAAATGTAAATAGTGAAATAAGTGAAAAATTGTGTGGGGGACAGGTACAAGTCTAATGTTTCTGTATGCAACAGAATTTCTGTTATCAGTGTAAAATAGTCTGTTATACTTATGAGAGGTTTTATTTCAGTCCTAAGTAAACACAAAGCAAAAAACCATAGCGGAGACACAAACAATAAAGAAAAGGGAATAAAAACTTAGCACTACAAAAAGAAATAATAATGAATGCTCCCTCTCTGGGTGGACATCAGCTAAATTTGGTCGGGATTTCCTTTCTGCTCTAACAGGACAGCACTGAGTTCAAGGCCTCACAATTACTGTGTTCTCCCTCCCTCAGCACCCAGAGATGCCCTCTGCGTCATGCAGCTGTGCCTGCTGCTGCCAACGGGTGAGGGAGGGGTGGTGTTGGCAATTCAGGGCTTAGTGCCTCTTTCAGCTATGTGAAGTTAAAACCAGGTGCTGTGTGTGCTCACATGCTTATTAGTTCTTACAAAGGTGTTTTTTTCTGTGTAATAGGTGTTAACTTGGTCTTCTTGTTGGGGGGACAATCAGTGGGGCTTTCTATTCCATCATCTTGGTTTGCCTTTCCCCACTGTGTCTTTGTATTCAAATTTCTCCCTTCTAAGGATACTAGCCATATTGGATTTAAAGTCCACTGTAATCCAATATGACCACCTAATTATATTCGCAGAGATCCTATTTCTATATACAGTTACATTTATAACTTTAAGGGCTTTAGACTTGAGGGAACACAATTCGATCCACAACAGTGCACATATGTGAAGTTTCTCTATTAACCTTTAGTCTACAATCTAGACTTTAAGACGAACGATCAGGCTGGGTGCGGTGGCTCACGCCTGTAATCCCAGCACTTTGTGAGGCTGAGGTGGGCAGATCATGAGGTCAGGAGATCAAGACCATCCTGGCTAACACGGTAAAATCCCGTCTCTACTAAAAGTACAAAAAATTAGCCGGGCATGGTGGCGGGCGCCTGTGTGTCCCAGGCGGGAGAATGGCGCGAACCCGGGAGGCGGAGCTTGCAATGAGCCGAGATTGCGCCACTGCACTCCAGCCCCAGCAGCAGAGCGAGACTCCGTCTCAAAAAAAAAAAAAAAAAAAGAGAAACAATCAGGTAACAATATGCACCCCCTTGCCTCAATTTGGCAATGCTTGTCATCTAGGCTTCTGGCCAGGTTGTCTTATTTAGCTTTTAGTAAACTACTTTAACACTTGCATTTTAATTTTAGTGTTGCTCAGAAGCATTTGAAAATTAATCATTCTAGTTTTCTTAAAACCTTCCTTTCTCTAGCCTTTCCAAATCAGTGTTTCTTCCTGAGTTGTCGTCTGTCTTTCCAAGCATCTCCTTCAAGTCTCCATCTGTGTCAGGGGTCCCGCCAAGACCACCCCGAGTTTTCATGGCCCACTGCAAGAGCTCTCAGGACCCATCATATAGTCATACTTGTAAGCTAAGATTTATCACAGTGAAGGGATACAAAATACAGTGAGCAAAAGGGGAGGGTACATACAGACAAGTCCAGTGGAAACCAGGTGCAAGCCCCCAGGAATCTTCTAATTGTGGAGTCACACAGGGCACACTTAATTCCCACTGCAAGGAGTTGTGACAAAGTAAGTACCTATCTGGGAAGCTCCTTAGAGGTTTTTATTAGAGCTCATAAAAAAACAGAGTTTTTATTGGGGCCTGGTTTTGTTGACACCCTCTGCCTGGCATGCATTCAACGCAGACCACATTGTCTGCACACAATGAGCACAGTGAGCCATTCTTATTGAGAGGAAACTTCCTATCAGTGTGAGTAACTGTTTACCAGCCTGGGGCCAACCTTCAAGCAGACCCTTCTAAAGATCGGTCTCAGACTCCGCTGTGTTAGCTCTTTTCTTCTACCCTTCACCACTTCCCTTCTCTTTTTGCCATTCCCTTGGGCTCTTCCTAAATGTTTATTTCTCCAGATAAATACTAGTTAAGTAACATTTAAAGTCTATTTTTTGAATGACGGGCATTACTTGAGATTATAATTTGTTTATGGTATATAAAGATGTATTTCCATTTTTGATATGGTGAAAAAAATGATAGACAACAGAGGCATATCATGTGCTTGCATATGTAGGAAGTCTCAATATTATTCAAATAGAAAGAGAGGAAGTCAAACTACCTCTTTGCAGACAATATGTTCCTATCTAGAAAACCCCATAGTCTCTGTCCAAAGGCTACTAGAACTGATAAACAACTGCAGTGAAGTTTCAGAATGTCAAATTAATGTGCAAAAATTATACACCAGTAACATCCAAGCTGAGGGCAAAATCTAGAATGCAATCCCATTCACAAAAGCCAAAAAAAGAAAAAAAAGAGTAAGATACCTAGGAACACAGCTAACCAGAGAGGTGAAATATCTCTGCAAAAAGGATTTCAAAACACTGCTTAAAAAATATCAGAGATGACAGCTGGCATGGTGGCTCATGCCTGTAATCCCAGCACTTTGGGAGGCCGAGGTGGGCGGATCACCTAGGTCAGGAGTTCGAGACCAGCCTGGCCAACATGGTGAAACCCTGTCTCTACTAAAAATACAAAAATTAGCCAGGCAGGGTGGCGGGCACCTGTAATCCCAGCTTCTCGGGAGGCTGAGGTGGGGGAAGTGCTTGAACCTGGGAGGCAGTGAGCCGAGATTGCGCCACTGTACCCCAGCCTGGGCGGCAGAGCAAGACTCCATCTCAAAAAGAAAAGAAAAGAAAAGAAAAGAAATAAAAGAAATCAGAGATGACACAAACAAATGTAAAAACATTCCATGCTCATGGATAGGAAGACTCAACACTGTTAAAATGGCATTATAACCTAAAGCAACTTACAGATTCAGTGCTATTTCTCTCAGACCAGCAATGTCATTTTTCACAGAATTAGAAAAAAAAGATTCTAAAATTCATGTGGAACTAAAAAGGAGACTGAATAGCCTGAGGAATCCTAAGCCAAAAGAACAAAGCCAGAGGCACCACACTACTGGACTTCAAACTATACAAGGCTACAGTAACCAAAACAACATGGTACTGATACAAAAACAGATACATAGACCGATGGAATAGGTTAGGAAACCCAGAAATAAAGCCACACACCTACAACCATCTGGTCTTTGACAAAATTGACAAAAACGAGAAATAGCGAAAGAACTCCTTAATAAATAGTGCTGGGATAACAGGCTAGCCATATGCAGAAGATTGAAACTGGACCCCTTCCTTTCACCACATACAAAACTCAATTTAAGATGGATTGAAGACTTAAATGTAAGACCTAAAACTATGAAAACCTTAGAAGAAAATCTAGAAAATGCCATTCAGGACATAGATCTTGGCAAAGATTTCAGGACAAAGTCTTCAAAAGCAATTGCAATAAAAAATATTTATAGATAAGTAGGACCCAATTAAATAACTTCTGCACAGCAAAAGAAACTATCAACAGAGTTAATAGACAACCTCCAGAATGGGAGAAAATATGTGCAAACTATGCACCTGACAAAGTTCTAATATCCAGAATCTATAGGAATCTTAAATCAGCAAGCAAAAAACAAGCAACCTTGTTAAAATGGGTAAAGGACATGAACAGACATTTCTCAAGACAACATTTCTCAAAAGAAGACATATGCACAGCCAAACATGAAACATGCTGAACATCACTAATCATTAGAGAAATGCAAATCAAAACTACAATGAGGTGTCATATCCCATGCCAGTCAGAATGTCTATTATTAAAGTCAGAAAATTACAGATGCTGGGAAGATTGTGGAGAAAAGGGAATGCTTATATACTTCTGGTGGGAATGTAAATTAGTTCAGCCACTGTGGAAATCAGTTGGAGATTTCTCAAATAATTTAGAACTACTATTTGACCCAGCAAAATCATTATTGAGTATATGCCTGTATTAGTCCATTCTCACACTGCTATAAAGAAATACCTGAAACTGGGTAATTTCTAAAGAAAAAAAGGCTTAATTGGCTTACGGTTCTACAGGCTGCACGGGAAGCATGATGCTGGCCTCTGCTTCTGGGGAGGTCTCAGGAAACTTAAACATGGCAGAAGGCAAAAGGGAAGAAAGGCACATCTTACATGGCCAGAGCAGAAGGAAGAGAGTGATGCGGGAGGTGCTACACACTTTAAAACAGCCAGTTCTCATGAGAACTCACTCACTACCATGAGAACAGCACCAAAGGGATGATGCTAAATCATTCATAAGCAGCCTGCCCCCCTCTGAACCTAAAAGGAGGAAAAAAAAAGGTTTATGTATAGTCCCCCACATTTCTTAGGCTTATTCCTATGTATTTAATTGTTTCACCTTAGTTCTATAAACATGATCTTTTCTTCCATTATATGTTAATCATTGTTTTTAATCTGCTTTTAAAAATGCTAATTTCTATATATTAAAGTTCCAACTTGTCACATCTATGTAGTATTAGTAGATACCACAATAATTCATAGAAAATTAGTATACATATTTAGAAATAATTATTGCAAATAACATACCAAGTTCTTTCTTCTTATACCTATTATTTTCTTCTATTTAACTGCTTTGACTGGTACATTCAGAACAATATTAAATAGTACTAGTTATTGAGATGGCTGAGAAGGTAGGATTGCTTGAGCCTAGGGGTTTGAGACCAACTTGGGCAGTATACCGAGACCCATCTCTAAAAAAAATAAAAAATAAAAATAGTACTACTAATATCAAATCTAGTATTAGTACTAGTAAGTATCAGATTACTTTTGGTATTTCACTCTAATCTAGGCTTATTGCTTTGGGTGGAGGAATCTGATTAGAAACATATAACTTGCTAGATATTAAAGTCTACTATATTCCCATATGTACATAGGTCTGCATGTGAACGTACTATTCTTTAGTTATTTTCTTCTCCTGTATTACACTCTCGATTATTGAACTTTATAATAAACTTTAACATCTACAATCTAATAATTACTTTTTGGGAATGGTTGAATTTTTTTTCAAATGCCTTTCTCATTGTAATGATTATATGTAAGATTTTTCCTCCTTGGGACTATTAATAAAGTAAATCATTAAACCATCCTGAATTCCATTTAACTGGTTGTATTGTTGATACTATTCCTGTTACTATTATTGATACTATTATACCCAACAAAATATAGTTTATATGCATGGTCCTAGTGGGCTTCCTAATATTTCACATTGATTTAGAGATGTGATACCCAAAGCAATACTTCCTTAAAATTAATGGCAAACATGTCATTCCTACACAATTCAGTAGCCAGCCCTTTAAAAAAGATATTTTTCTTATATAAATCAAAATATTATATCCCCAAAATTATGAATAACTCTTTGGTATTGTCTAACACCCAATCTATATTCAAATATCCCTAATTGTCTCAAAATTTATTGTTCTAATTAAGATCTGAACAAAGTACTTGCATTTCATTTGCATATTTTCTTAGCTATCTATCTTGGCTCTGGATGCTGTTGTAAACAGCACAAGTAGTAACTGAATTTGAGGCAGGTGGTCTGAGGCTAACTTCATATGACTTGCAAGAAGCCTACAGGAATGCCTTGAGCCCCACAAGAAATACAGCTATCTTTCCAGATTAAAGTCCTGGCCTGCAGATTTGGCTAAGAAACAAGAAAAACAGGAACACCCACCAAGGTCAAGTCAGCCACACTGGAAAGATTTGCCTCTTTGGAATGGAGCCTTAACCAAAGCTCAAACACACTTTTCCCATTATCTTTGCCTGAGCCGCCCTTTGCCAAGGGAATCACTATACATGCCCAAGTCAGTTCAGGTCAGTGCTAGAGCATCCCAGGGCCCTGCTTCCTAAGTCCCAGTCAGCCTAAGTAGAAACAGTTGTTCATCATGAGCAATGGAGAAAGATGCTTCCATGATCCAACTGCTCTTGTACTAATAATTGATGTTTTGGGCCCTGGCAATGCCCAAAGCCTTGATCTGGCTCCTTATTAGTTGTGTTCCCAGCCGCCAGAATTTGTCTCTCAACACATCTGGCCAGTGGATCAAGATCTTACGAGATATTAACATTAGCTGATATGGTTTGACTGTGTCCCCACCCAAATCTCATCTTGAATTGTAGTTCCCATAATCCTCATGAGTCATAAGGCTCAGCTACTTGGGAGGCTGAGGCAGGAGAATGGCGTGAACCCGGGAGGCAGAGCTTGCAGTGAGCTGAGATTGCGCCACTGCACTCCAGCCTGGGTGACAGAGCAAGACTCCGTATCAAAAACAAAAAAAGCAAAAATAACCCAAAAATAACAAAAGAGGAGACCCAGTGGGAGGTAACTGAATCACGGGAGTGATTAATTCCATGCTGTACTCATGATAGTGAGTTCTCATGAGATCTGATGGTTTTATAAGGGGCTTTCCACCCCCCTTCTCTCTGTACTTCTCCTTGCTGCTGCCATGTGAAGTAGGATGTTTGCATCCCCTGCTGCCACGTGAAGAAGGATGTGTTTGCATCCCCTTCTGCCATGATTGTAAGTTTCCAGAGGCCTCTCTAGTCCTGCAGAACTGTGAGTCAATTAAACCTCTTTCCTTCATAAATTACCCAGTCTCCGGTATTTCTTCATAGTAGCGTGAGAACGGACTAATACATTAGCCTTCAACTTTCATGTTTTAACTCATGTTCTGTCACTCAGGCTAGAATGCAGTGGTGTGATCATGGTTTACTACAGCCTCGACTTCCTGGGCTCAAGCAATCCTCCCACCTCAGCCTTTTGAGTACCTGGAACTACAGATAGGCACAACCATGCCTGGCCAATTTTTGTGCACATGTGTGTGTCTGTGTGTGTGTGTGTGTAGATGGGGTCAACACTATGTTGTCTAGGCTGGTCTGGACTTCCTGGACTCCAGTGATCCTGCCACCTCAGTCTCCCCAAGTGCTGGGATTACAGGCATGAGCAATGGGCCTAGCACCTTCAACTTTTCTATCTACTCCCAAATTAGGAAATCAACCAAGGAATAACACAGAAGTCAGATGGAGTTAAATACCTTAACTTCATTTCTGGCAACTAGATTGGAGAACACAGTTGATACATGTGGTCATAATAAGCCTCTTGAGATTTCACATGCTATAGATACCTGCCACCCAGTCACTGACCCTGCAGGACATTACAGTCTTCTTTACAGGATCAGCTGGGCCCTGTCACTGCCCTACAAAAGGCAGTAGGGGACAACACACATCCTGTGGGCTGAGGAAACCCAGAAAAGAATGATCACCATGGTGAGGAGCCACACAGGCTCAGCTCATTACCCTAACAGGACGGGACCCCTCTAACTCCTCCTCTGAGCCAAAGCAAAGTTCATAAGGAAGACAGCTGGAAGTGCTCCTCATATACTTCTGGATAGTGGAACAGAAAGTCCCTTCTCCAGGTAAAAATGTGAGGAATGTGGGTAAGAGTAACAGGACGTCTCCCTTAGGGGAAATACAACCGAAAAGGGGAACTGGCCGTGACATGTTACTAGGTGTACACAAAAAAAAGTGTAAGGTGCTGCTGTGTGCCAGCACTCTGATAGGTGCCACATAGACCTTATATGATTTTCTCCTTTCAATAGCACTTAAGGAAAATAATCTCCCCAGGATCACCCAGCTAGTGAATGTTAAACTTCTTAAGTCCTGGTTTCTCTACCTATATAAAAAGGACAAACGGATTCAACCATTTCCAAACTCACTGTTTTTTCATATAAACCGAGCTAGTCAGGTGCAGTGGCTCACACTTGTAATTCCAGCTGCTCATGAGGTTGACGTGGAAGAATCACTTGAGCCCAGGAGTTTGAGACCAGCCTGGGCAATATAACGAGACCCCATATTTAAAAGACAGAATAAGAACCAAGCCACTTTTGGAAGTCTGACTCATGAAACAAACTAAGCTAACCAGCCTTTTCTCCTGGGCATCTAGTTCTGACTCAGTAATTCCCAGACTTTGTAACTACCTAAGCACCATGTGTTGACCATCCATTCCCACAGGATTGGGGTGGGGGTGAAAAGCAGAAAGGATGGTAAAAACCAAGTATTTAACATTCCCCAAGACCTTTTTTTTTTTTTTTTTTTTTTTTTTTTTACAGAAAGCTATAAATCTTCGGCTGGGCCTAGCTAATGTGCTGTAATAAAAGGAGATGTTGATTCGATTTTCATAATCCATCATTCCAAGGCCAGAGAAAAACAGGAAAAGAGCTGCTTTTCTTGGAAGGAAAAGAAAACGTTTGTCAAATTGTTTCTACTTATTTGTATTCACACATCCTGTCTCTCCTAATATCTCACCTGTCAGAGACTAACAGGATAAAAGTGGACAGGTAGAATGACTTTAAATTATGTGTATTGAGAAAAATGAATGAAAAACAGCATGCAAAAGAATCCAAGGAAATTAACATGGTTGCTGCT
Organism: Papio anubis; assembly: GCF_008728515.1. Lineage (NCBI taxonomy): Eukaryota > Metazoa > Chordata > Mammalia > Primates > Cercopithecidae > Papio > Papio anubis. The sequence continues at coordinate 176,164,725 of NC_044978.1, forward strand.
TAGTTCTCTCCTGCTCCCCACTGGAGGTTGAAGAGGAAGATAACATTTCTATTCAATTCAATCCAAAAATTGTTAGGAAGTGAAGATGCAAAGATGATGACATGGCCCTCAAGGAACTCAGAACAGATGAGAAGGTAAGTCTGATACATATGCTAAGAGCAATGAGGGCGATAAGCCTAGAGTAACAGATGCAGACTCCCTAACCCGAGGATGCCTTTGGAAGAGATGATATGTGAGCCAAGTCAGAGGTTGTGCAGCAGTGAGCCAGCAAAACGAATAGTGGGACAAAGTCAGCAATAACAGCATTCTAGGCAAAGGAAATACAAACAACAAAAAAATGTCCAACATCTACCAGACCTTGCTGCCTTCTGATACTGTCTTAAGTGCTTTTCATGCAATCTTAACTCTGATGACACTGTGCTCAATGAAACCGCTACTATCAGCATCCCTATTTTTCAAATGTAACAATAAGACTGTAAAGTTAAGTAGCTTGCCCAAGCAGTAGGAGGTACACATCAGAATGAGGATTTGAACTCAGGTCAGTATGATTCTAAAGCCTCATTTTTTAATAGCAACAGGCTACACTGCTCTCCCAAAGTGATCAGCAAAGGTACCAAATGTGGGTGACAGCATATCACCGGGGGTAATGACTACAAAGTGTGCTGTTTCCAGATGGTAATGGGGGAAGCAGAGAGCAGAGAGCAGCTAAAGATTACATGAAACTTTTTTTTTTTTTTTTTTTTTTTTTGAGATGGAGTTTCGCTCTTGTTGCCCAGGCTGCAGTGCAATGACACAATCTCAGCTCACTGCAGTCTCTGCCTTCTGGGTTCAACTGATTCTCCTATCTCAGCCTCCCAACTTGCTGGGATTACAGGTGCCCACCACCACGCCCAGCTGGTTTTTGTATTTTTAGCAGAGACGCAGTTTCACCATGTTAGCCAGGATGGTCTCAAACTCCTGACCTCAGGCGATCCACCTGCCTCGGCCTCCCAAAGTGCTGGGATTACAGGCGTGAGCCACCACGCCAGGCCACATGAAATGTTTTATGTACCACATGAAGAGGTTGGATGTTATCCTGCGGTAATAGGATCTCAGAAAATGTTTAAACAGGATAAATGCCATGACCAGATGTGTTTTATATAAATTCATTCTCTTTGGTCTCACACCACAGTAACGTGAGAGGAACAAGATCAGAGACACAAAGACTTGTTAAGATCTAATGGTAACCCAGGAAGGAGGGTGTATGAATTAGGATGGTGGGAGCTCAGGTGGAGAAGAGTGAGATGATTTGAGAAATACTAAAGAACAGTAGGACTGCTGAATATACTGGGTGTAGGCATGACAGGAGGAGGAGGAGGAAGAGTTAAGGATGACTCCAGGTCTTCTGTTGGAATGACTAAGTGAACGTTAGAGCCTCCAACTGGAACAAGAGCACAAGGAGAACCGTTTGGCTTGAGTTCAGATAACACAACAGATTCTTTTTTTTTTGAGGAGGAGTCTCGCTCTGTCGCCCAGGCTGGAGTGCAGTGGCCAGATCTCGGCTCACTGCAAGCTCCGCCTCCCGGATTTTACACCATTCTCCTGCCTCAGCCTCCCGAGTAGCTGGGACTACAGGCGCCCGCCACCTCGCCCGGCTAGTTTTTTGTATTTTTTAGTAGAGACGGGGTTTCACTGTGTTAGCCAGGATGGTCTCGATCTCCTGACCTCGTGATCCGCCCGTCTCGGCCTCCCAAAGTGCTGGGATTACAGGCTTGAGCCACCGCGCCCGGCCAACACAACAGATTCTTAATTACATAAACTAATTTCTGTAAATTCGTTATGTAAATTATGTAAGCTTGTTTGACTTGATTTTGAAATGGCTCATGGTTATACCTGTCACAGCTGGATTCCAGGACTCAACCACAATCAGAATTTTTCTTTCATTCTCTCAGCTTGAATTTCCTTTTGTAGCACCCTTGGGCTCACTCTTTATGGCGGTGATAACAATGGACACGCTTTATTTTCCGATCAATCATCATCACAGCTGAAGAGGCTTGGCTTTTAGTAACCACATCAACCCTTGGGAAGGAACTTGAACACCCCCCACTGGGCTCATATATCTGCCCCCTGGAAGGTCACTGAGTGGATGGGAAGAGATAATCTGAACAGTGATTCTGGATTATATGTCCTTCCTGCTGACGGGAGGAAGTACGGTCAGGGAAGCCTCTGAAAGGAAGAGCAGTCCCATTACCAAAACAGGTCTGTCTAGTGAATAGGCCAAAGCAAAGAAACCCATTCCATGGGAAAACATCCCATCTGATTATATGACTGTGGAATGTGGAGGGACAGGACAAGGTTGAAGGTAAACACTTGGAAGTCATCAGCTACCTTTGAAGTTAAAACTGAAGGAAAGTATAGATAAGATTGAGTCAAGGATGAAAGAATTCAGGGAATACCACCCTTTAAGACAGGAAAAGGAACACAAAGTAGAGCAGAAACAGAGGAGAATAATGTGCCAAAGAATGTATGAGCATTGTCTCATTTAACTTTATTAGCAATACAGCCCTATAAGGAGGGCATAAGGGTTTTTCATTTTAACAGCAAAATTACTCTGAATCTGAGCTTGCTCATCATCAAATCTGCTAAGTGATAGAGCTGGGATTGGAATCTTTTCTTGTGAGACTCCAACTCCATTCTACTAGGAAGATGACATGCTCCCCACCAAGGACCTAAGATGTATGCTGTTTCTAGATGTTCTCTCCTAGCACGTGGGAGATTTTTAAAACACGTATTTTCTTCTTGGCAGTAAATAACATCTTTGCTCCACAAAGAAACAAAATTAAAAACAGTTCGAATCCTCATGCTTCAGAAGAATTTATACTTAAGCATTCTCAGTCTGTCCTTGATTACGTGGGTCTCAGTTATAGACTCAAGAAAACAGAAATATAGAATGTGAGCACTATTAAGATAATTAGAAATAATCTAGTAAAGGATCCAGTGATGGACTTCAGTGGAATCTATTTAGAAACCCTTGAAATTGAATGCAAAATGTTTGTGCACAGTGGATGTTTTTTCCTGGGAAGAGAGTCTATTCTCTGAATTCTTGAAAGTGTATAGGTCCAAGTACCCTCACTTTGCAGATATGGATATTAGTCATTTATATTCCATGGGCCTACCAGCTCATACCATGAGGCCTTGATAGAATCAGGTCTGGACCTTAGGTCTCTTGGTTCCCAGAGCATGGCACTCTCAGGAAGCCTCTGTCTGTAAGTATCCTATTAAGTGCCTGAAAGAAGGGTATCTTGCCCTGAGATCAACTATACATTTTTTGACCAGCAAGGGTTCCCCCTCTTGTAAACAGTTATTCCTTGGAAAATAAAATTGATATTAAACTGTCACTTACAAGCACAGGGAATATGAGATGTGGACTTGACAATGTTGGCAGTTGGGAACTGCACAGAAATCCAGGGCTCTGTTGCCTTCCTACCCGCTACTCCTTACCACATCCAAGAGGAGGGGAGAGGGCATTAGGTATGAGAATCCACATCTGCTGAGCACCCAGGGGAGAATGAGCTTAGGAAGATCTTGGTTTGGGTTTCCAGAATCACAGCCCGTGACGAGGATGTGTAAGTTGTTTATTAAAGATATGCTCCCAAACAAAACTGGGAAAGGAGAACAAGGCAGGGGCAGAAGTCAGGGAAGGGTGTGATGTCAGAGTCCTCTGGAGTGTGACAACAGCCTGATCCCTCAGGGGTGAGAATTTCCACAGAGCATTTTAGAGCTCATCCAAATTTGAAGCCTGGAATCTGAAGTGCCTTAGTCCTGCTGCAAGGGGCTTGAACTAAAGCGCCTGTAGCTCTTTGTGTGTTTTGTGGTATGGGCAACAAAGGCAGATCCAGGAAGGACAATCATAGGAAGAAGACAGGTAAATGTGAGCCATGGGAAGAAAATGCATGCATGTTGGGAGGATGTATAGAGTAAAAGGGATCCAAGGGGACCTGGGCAGAATGTTAACATCTACTGAAGGAAGGAAAACCAAAATTTATTGAATATTCTCTCATTACCCTCCTTTTTCCCTTTCAATACACAGTTCAGAAGGAAGTTTGCTACGGATTTCTCTCAGTTATTTAACATAGGACAAATAATTTACTATAGCAGCAGATATTATGGGACTTCATTGGATGTTTGTACAGTTAAACCTGAGCTTCTGAGCCACAGTTGACTAACACAGGTGCTAATAATCATTTTCAAAGAGTATCATTACTCAGTGTTATAAAATACATTACTAATAATTCTACTGCTAACAGCAAACATACATTGTACACTTACTATGGTCTAGGAACAGCTCTAATATAAATTTACTTATTTACTCTTCCCATCAAATCACTGAAGTAGATACTCATACCTACTAGACACACAAGGAGACTGAAGCAGAGAGGGGATGAATGTTTCACATAAGAGCACATACCTGGTTAGGAGATGGTGCCGATCTTCAAATTCAGGCAGCCTATTTCTGGAGCTCACATATGCTCTTAACACTACATTGGTTACTTTAGTATTAAAAACTGGGAGTTGGAGACCTTAGTTCGTGCTATGAAACCAGTTATCCATTCACTGTATAACCAAGTATTTTTTTTTTTTATTATTGAACAAACCAAGAACACATGTAATCCTGACTCTTTTAATGAGAGTGTTCATATCACAGAGGTATAATCTGTCTTTCTTGTATGATGATGAGGCTACTGGAAAACCATGAGAATATGTCGTGAGTGGTTCTCTTCATATTTACCACCCTTTTCTAAACAGAGCACACATAATGCATGTATTTGAATAACCAATATCAGTATGTTTTGAGGACAATGACATGCAAACCATCTTATATCATCTCTTGGGGAAAATGGTCTCCTCTTTCATGGCTAACATATGTGGTTTCAGACTCTTCAAACAGCAAAGGCAGGCACCTTTGGAAATGGAGTGCTCATATCTTTCAGCAAAACTTACCAGGTTGTAAAACATATCTTTACTAGCCTAATGAAGTTAATGTCATTTCCACACAGACCTCCATGAAGTTAAATCTATCTTAGGTACTGGAAAGCTCTGGACAAGTGTTTTACAGTTTTTGAAAACAGCTTTTGTTGAAAGAACCTGAAAGTTCGAATAATTTTAAAGATTCGAATAATTTATTCTAACAAAAGTATAGGGCATGGAAAAATTAGTGTATTTGAATCATTTCAGAGAGTAGAACAAGTTTCACACTAGCAGATTTCAGATTTTAGCACCTTTGAAAAGAAATATTCAGAGTTAGACATAAGTTGTCATATTAAGATAAGTGGCAACGCAGGCTGCAGTTGACCTACAGGGGGGATACTCATCGGACTTCGGTGCGGTTCACATCACAGCGCAGTCATTTGGTTTTTGAGAGTGCCATAAAACACACTTAAAGAGAACGAGAAAGGAGTTCATTGCATTCATGGCTGGTGGTTAGAAGATGAACTAGAGACAAAAGCAGAAAGGTTATAGGATGGACTGGGAGGTCAAGTAGACAGTCCGAAGGCACCGACAGTGCAGTACATGGTCTTATTCTCCCATTGCACAGTGTAGCTCCCATCAGTAGAGCTGTCCCAGAAGCAGGAACTTACCATGTGTGATCCAGCTCCATTCTTTTGTGTAATTACACAGGTCACCATGTATTTAAATTGTCTTCCCAGCTTGGTGAGTTGGCTTAAAATTTGTTCCACGTTTGTGGTCCACTGGTTCACTTTGCTGTGTTGACAAACATTACCACCAATGGTGAAATTTTTTTTTTTTTTTTTTTTTTGAGACGGAGTCTTGCTCTGTCACCGAGGCTGGAATGCAATGGCGCAATCTCAGCTCACTGCAACCTCCGCCTCCCGGGTTCAAGCGATTCTCCTGCCTCAGCCTCCCTATGAGTAGCTGGGACTACAAGCTCCTGCCACCACGCCCGGCTAATTTTTGTATTTTTAGTAGAAACGGAGTTTCACCATCTTGGCCAGGCTGGTCTCGAACTCCTCACCTTGTGATCCGCCTGCCTTGGCCTCCCAACGTGCTGGGATTACAGGCGAGAGCCACCGCGCCCGGCCCCAATTATCCTTTCTATAGCCTTTTTTACAATGTTGCTCACTTCAACAATAAAGGCAGTCTCCTCTGCAGCCTCGTAGTGGCCCATTTTTCCTCCAGGGAATAGCCTCCGCCTCCTGGAGTGGTGCGACGCAGGCACACTCAGGCCCCGCCCCACATGTGCCACGCCTCTCTCCGTAGCCGGGCATGCACGGCACGGCCCACCCACACCCAGCTTCGGGGGCCTGCGGCCCCACCCACCCCCAACTCCTTTTTTTTTTCACTTGTGTTACATTTATTCATCTCAATTCATCCTTAGAGCAAAACTCTGCAGTGGGTGCTTTTTTTTTTTTTTTTTTTTGCGAGGAAGTCTCGCTCTTGTCCCCCAGGCTGGAGTACAATTGCGCCATCTTGGCTCACTGCAACCCCCGCCTCCCGGGTTCAAGCAATTCTCCTGCCTCAGGCTCCTGAGTAGCTGGGATTACAGGCGTCTGCCACCACGCCCCGCTAACTTTTGTATTTTTATTTATTTTATTTTATTTTATTTTTTGAGACGGAGTCTCGCTCTGTCGCCCAGGCTGGAATGCAGTGGCCGGATCTCAGCTCACTGCAAGCTCCGCCTCCCAGGTTCACGCCATTCTCCTGCCTCAGCCTCCCGAGTGGCTGGGACTACAGGCGCCTGCCACCTCGCCCGGCTAGGTTTTTTTTGCTTTTTTCTTTTTTTGTATTTTTTAGTAGAGACGGGGTTTCACCATGTTGGCCAGGCAGGTCTCAAACTCTTGACCTCAGGTGATGCGCCCGCCTTGGCCTCCCAAAGTGCTGGGATTACAGGCGTGAGCCACCAAGCTGGGCCAGTGGGTGCTATTTATCTCCACTTTGGAAATGAGAGTAGCAGAGAAAGATGACTAAGATTTACAAAGTGTTGAGAATCCAGCCTGGCTAGGGGATGCTAAGCAGAGCAGGGCCTTATGGCCCCAGGAGACCTGGTTCCAGTTGGGTTCTTTCCTAAACCACAAACCCACCAAAAGCAGCGTATCCTCTAGGATAAATACCCACAAAGGCCCAGGGAAAATGTTCCAGGTGGTCAAGAACTCAATTCCTAATGAAAGCTTGGTAAATGAACTATGCCTCGGTCTGTTCATCCAGAAATAGGGTTAATATTTTACTACTGGCAGGGTACAGTGGCTCACACCTGTAATCCCAACACTTTGGAAGGACAACACAGGAGGATGGCTTAAACCCAGGAGGAGTTAGAGACCAGCCTGAGCAACATTGTGAGACTCCATCTCAACAACCAGTCAATCCATAGCCAGGCATGGTGGTACATGCCCTGTAGTCCCAGCTACTGGGGAGGCTCAGGCGGGAGGATCCCTTGAGCCTGGGGGGATGAGGCTGCAGTGAGCCATGACTGTGCCACTATGCTCCAGCCTGGGCAACAGAGCGAGAGTCTGTTGTCCCTTAGAAGTTTGTTTACTACATAGCACTGAGCAAGCCACACCAGTACTCTCCTGATGTCCATAAACAGATGGATATGGATTAATCAAGGTTTACTGAGTACATTTCCTTACTTCAGCTTTTCAGGAATAAAGGGACACGATCAGGATTCACAGTGAGAAGTGCTGATGCTTATGTGGGTTAAATTCCATCATTCAGTCCCCGGGCTTTTTCGTAAGTTTGTTGTTGGTGCTGCTACTGTTTTAAACTGTTTCTCAGGTCTCCAATCTTCCTCCTCCTGTATACCATGGCTAAAGTCATCCTCCAAAATATCCCCAACCTACAACCCATTAGTGGCTCCACTGAGTAAAGTCTTGGCTCTTTACTGTGACCCTCCAGACCATTGCATTGTCATCTTGCATTCCCGTAGTCTCCTCTTTCTTTTGTAGTCTTTTCCAAGCTTTTAATTTTGATATGGTATTAGAGCTACAGAAACATTACATCAATAGTATAATAAATGCTATATAGCTTTTGCCCAGATTCACCAATTGTTTACCTTTCCCCTTTTCTGTTTCTGTGTAAATGTATATTCATATTCACATAGAAACACAAATAGGGACACACACATTTTTTTCTAAACCACTTGAGATTAAGCTTAAAACATCAAAACCTTTTACTGAAGAATAGGAATGTTCTCTCATATAACCACAGTACAATTAGGAAACCCAGAGAAGTTAATACTGATATTATCTAATTCTTAGTTTTTAATCAAATGTCCATCAATTGTCTCAATGTCTGCTCTAGCTCCCCTTACCCCCAGCCCAGTGCAGGATCCAGTACAGAATCACGTGCTGTGGTTGTCATGTCTTTAATCTGGAATAGCTCCTCATTCTCCTTTTGATAATTTTGAAGAGTAAAGGTCACTTTTTTTTTTGGTAGAAAATCTGTCAAAGTCAAAAAAAAAAAAAAAAAAAAAAAAGACACTTGGGTTTGTCTGAGTTTTCTTCATGATTTGATTCAGGTTATGCATGGCAGGATTGCACCAGAAGTGATGGTGTGTCCTTCTTGGTGCCTCTGATCAGAAGGCTCATGACATTCATTTGTTCCAAAATTGCTAGTGTTAACTTTGATCATTTGTTTAGGTGATGTGTTAGGCTTCTCCATTTTAAAGTTACTGTTTTCCCATTTGTAATCAATAGGCAATTTGTAAGGGGCACTTTTAGACTATCTATCTCAAACTTCTGTCCACAGCAACCAATGCTCATTTTTGAACTCCATCCTTTCTTCCATATTTAGGTGTTATTCTATTGTTTTTTTTTTAAAAAAAGCTTTTACTTCTCCCCATTTATATAATTACTCATTTATATAGAGAGAGATGCATGGATTCACTTTTTTTTTTTAACATGTACCCAGTATGTCCTCTATATCCATGGGAACTTGATCTGTGGTTGGTTGAGTCCACAGATGTGGAATCCAAGGATACAGAGGGCCTACTGGGGGACTTAGGCATTCATGGGGAGTCATAGAACCAATACCCCACAGAAACCAAGAGATGACTGTTATTCATTACTGCCATCATTTATTTTGCCTTTAAAATGTTCAGATATTTGTCCAATGGGACCTTCCTCAACATGGCCTATATGTGCTTTTGATACATCGCCGTCATTCTTTGAACACTTCATTACCTCTGGACAAGTGGCCCCAGGCTCATCTTGTCCCTGTCTTCATCCTGAAATTGGCCTCTTCTCCAAGATTACAAGCTTCCTTTTAGTTGGGAATGACATTTAGAAACCACGATAAGGGCACCAGGTGGGCTCATGATTTGTTTAGGCGGTGTCTGTTAGGTCGCTCCACTTTAAAGCTACTATTTTCCCCTCTATAATCAATGGGCAGCTTACAGGGGACACTTTGAGACTGTGTAACTATCTCAAACTTTAATCCCCAGCATCCACTGCTGATTTTGAACTCCATTCCTTTTATATTAGGTGTTATTCTATTGTTAAAAAAAAAAAAAAGGGCTTTCACATCTCTCCCCATTCATGCATTTGTAGGCCCTCTGAATAGGAGGAATACACACACACATACATACGTATGCATACACACACTGAAATTTGAGAGCCATTGCCCTAGAACAAAGAGAGGAAAATTTCTTAGAGAACCGAATAGTTCTTTATTGACAAAAACGGGCAGCTGACCAACAGGTCATGCATTCTGATCCTGCTCTAGCACCATGAGATTTTCCAGTTGCGTGGCAGAGCTCCTTGGAGCTGTAGCTTAATCTGTTGCAGATTGCTTTCTTGTTCCTGGCCCTCCAAAACTGGCAGCCTTCAGAGTCAACCCAGTTAGTGGATGACAGCAATATTCCCAAGCATGAGATATGATCTTTCCAAATCAGAAGGGCTTCATAGTTCCTTTAATTTACAACAGGAAGTATATGTAAGATGCAATAACCACTGTTCCCCTAAAACCTCACAAATTTGGCTGGCTGCTGAAATTCTGTAGGGATTTCTTCTACCAACTGGTACACATATACCTTATTAAGGCTTCCACTGTTGTCTCTGTTTTCTCCTTTTTAGGTCAGATCTTCATGATTTCATCAATATAATGGATCAGCATAATAGTCTGTGTAACATCCAGATGATAGAACAGCCATTAAACTATATTGCTGGAGAAAGCATTAGAGAGAGTACAATTTCCTGGGACAAGACCCTGATTGTGTACCACTGTCTATCCCAGGCAGATGCAAAAGCTTTTGATCCTCTCTTCTGATGGGATTGAAAAGAATACATTCACCAAATCAGTGAACACATACTAAGTAGCCAGAAGCTATGTCATAATTATCTATGATAATTATGAAACCACAATATAATAATAGTTATAATTAGGCTACCACTTGATGGAGTTGACAGTAGTTATATCAGTCGTGAGCCATCTGGTTTTTTTCAGGAGCCAAACTGGCAAATGAAATGGAGATGTAATGGGGAGCAGCAACCCTATCTCCTTAAAATCTTTGAGCGCAGCACTCCAATGGCACTCATTGCCATTCCAGCCTACATAATATATTGCTGTATATTTACTCCCTTGGCCTGGAGGTTGGGTAACTTCAGAGGGTTCCACTTAGCTATTCCGATTACATAGGTGTACTCCACAGTTCAAGGACTTAGTGTGAGTGTTCTGCCAGTTACTAAGTATATCCATCCTGATCAATTCACTCAGGGATCAGGAAAATCAACACAGGTGAGTCCACGAACACACTGACCCCCTGTGAAATGGATTTAGGCCAGGACTCTGTTTGCCACCTGGCCTCTATTTACCTTGTCCAATCTAAGAAGGAAGCATGAAGGCATGTTAGCCCTCATGGTTTTAGCATCCTCTTAGACCCTATATCCATCCAACTGCCCTTGAAAGATATGGGTATTTCCCTTCCCCCAGTGTACAGATATGATGATAAAAGGCTGTAACTTCTTATGAGGAAGGACTGGGAAATTAGTGAATATACTTCCTGTCCTATTGCAGAGTCTTTCCTCAAGGAGATTCAGGCTTCTGTTGAATCAGTGGCTCAGTTCTGGAACTTAAGAATCATGGCTTTTCACTGGGAAGGCTGATGTCAGTCTCAGTTTTCATGAATCTAGTGGTACTTTTTGTTGGCTGTCAATCGACCTTGCCCCTAGCAACTGGGTGGTGTATTAACTATCACTTAGATTCCTACAGGTGAGTCCTCCTGGTTGTGATTCTGTCCTTGTTGCCTATTTCTACGTGTCCACCTTGCCTCTGACAGTTTATGCTGCCACTCTGTCCTCCTATTCCTAAAACCTACCTTTCTTCCTAACACTAAGCTGCCTGGTGCTAGAACAGCCTCCTGGACTGTCTGTCAATCTTGGCCAGAGGGCATATCTGAGCTCCCTAGAAAATTACTTAACTATGTGCTTCTCAAAGTGAGACTAAATCAAGTAAGAATAGAACAAAGGCAGGATGCGGGAAATCCCCAGGCGGTGGTGAAGGGTTGAAGCCGTGGAAGACATCTGTCATGCGCTCATCCCCATACTTGCATCAGGAAGGGCGAAGCACTTTTCCCAAGCCTTAGCATACCTTGAACTAAACTCACTTAAGTCTTACTTTCTATCACTACACTGGACTGACTCTGAAAAGTTTAGAATATTCCCCACAACTCACTTTAATTTGGAACTCTCTCAAGCAACTGAGACATTCTGGCCTGAACTTACTCTATGGGCCGCAGCTCATTGTCAGGCTTGAGAAGCAAGGCATGTGACTGTGTTCAGTAGGAAACACAACTGGTAATTTTAGCAACACACAACACCTACTGGATATAGTCAAGGTAGGGCTGCCAGATAAACACAAGATGTTCAGTTAAATCTGAATTTCAGATCAATACTTTTTTTTAGTATGTTCTAAATAAGTACATTCTAAATATTGCATGGGACATGGTCTATCAAAGAAAAACTTCATTCTTTATCTGAAGTTCAGACTTACCTGAGCATCTGTACTTTTTTTTTTTTTTTTTGAGATAGAGTCTCTGTTGCCCAGGCTGGAGTGCAGTGGCACAATCTCTGCTCACTGCAACCTCTGCCTCCTGGGTTCAAGCAATTATCCTGCCTCAGCCTCCTGAGTAGCTGGGATTGTAGGCACATACCACCAAGTCTGGCTAATTTTTGTAATTTTAGTAGAGACGGGGTTTCACCATGTTGGTCAGGCTGGTCTTGAACTCCTGACCTCTTGATCCACCTGCCTTGGCCTCACAAAGTGCTGGGATTATAGGCATGAGCCACTGTGCCTGGCCGAGCATCTGTATTTTTATTTGCTAACTCTAGAAACCCAAATTGGGAGTGGCTTCAGTACACACAGCTTTGAGGCAAACAAGCAACACTGAGGCAAACAAACAACATTGAGACAAACAGCTTTGTCAGAGGCATTTAAACCAGAGCAACTCCATCTTAAATGGGAGCTGAGTAAAATAAGACTGAGACCTACTGGGCTGCATTCCCAGACAGATACGGTTAAGGCATTCTAAGTCACAGGATAAGATAGGAAGTCAGTATAAGGTACAGGTCATAATGACCTTGCTGAGAAAACAGGTTCCAGTAAAGAAGCCGGCCAAAACCCACCAAAGCGAAGATGGCAACAAGAGTGACCTCTGGTCATCCTCACTGCTGCACTGTGTGTTGCCAGATTCTGTACAAATTTGGCATAAAGCTTAACGTGCAAAGAACTGTAATAATACAGTTATAGCTCCTCACCCCCGCCATCCCCAAAAGAAGATAGGTTTGATTTTCGATGGTTCATATGGCAGCTAAGCAGTGGAAATGTGGGACAAGATCCCATGCTTTTACATTCCGGTCATGTTAGAGTTCCCGAGAGAAATAGAACCAATAGAATATAGACGGATGGATGCTAGATGTATGAACCCATATACAGAAAGAGAAGAGATTGACTCACAATTGTAGAGACCAAGAAGTCCCATGATCCGCCATCTGCAGCCTGGAGCCCCAGGAAAGCCAGTGGTGATTAAGCCTGGGTTCAAAAGCCTAAGAACCAAAGGAGCCACTGACTGAGCAAAGGTGGATATCCCAGTACAAGAAGAGAGCAAATTGGCTTTTCTTCTTTTTGTTCTAGTCAAGCTCTCACGAAATTAGATAATGCCAACCCACACTGGTGAGGATGATCTTTATTCAGTCTACTGGGTTCAAATGCTAATCTCTTCCAGAAAGACCTTACAAGTAACATCCAACCGGCCACCTGGGCATCTCTTAGCCTTAGCAGTTAATCATCACACTAGTTTTGTCATTCGTTGGCCACATGACCTTGAATACACTTAGCCCCTTTGTGCCTGTTTCCTCATCTATACAATGGGAATATTAAAAGTTCCCACCTCATTGAGTTGATATCAAGATTAAATGAGTTAATACATGTAACACACAGAGCTACATCTGGTACATAAAGTCTCATTGAAAGGTAACTGTTGCTGCTGTTATTCTGTGTTTACACTCTGCTGAAGTTGAAAAATCTCATCACCTGTCTCCTTTCACTTCCTTGCTTCAAATCTATTTGGGAGAATGGGGCTAATATGGAGTTTATTCCAAAGGTGCTAGTGAATTTTCAATCAACTTCCTTTATTTCTTCCCAGTCTGAGTTACAACAGTAGCAGCTAATATTTGTTATGTACTAACAGGTACTGTCCTAAAAACAAGACATAGCTCATTTCGCTAAGTCTCACAACAATCTAAGAGGTGGCCACCATTATTATCTCACTCAATGTTATACATGCAGGGACCTTGCCTCGGCACCCAGCTGGGAAGTGGGCATACTCAGGGTTGCCTTCAGGCCAGTGTTTCCCCCAGGGCTGCTAACTATGATCCTATTAGTTCTCCTCATACCATCCCTTCCTTTCACCATGAGGCTTATTCAAATCCCACCTGACCTGTAAAGTTGAGCTCTACCCTTTCGTATAAGTCAGAGTGACCTCTGCAACGTTATTTTGACCTTTTTGTTTTTATATTCTGGGTCTTTTCACTTGGAAAGTGAGGTCAAAGGGACAAGAAATAAAGCAAGCAAACTTTTGTTATTTTGAAGGAATCTCCTTCCTCCTGGAAATCTAATACCTGCTATTTCCCAGATCTGTGCAGCAGATGGCAGTATTCAATTAGTCAAAATAAAGTTCTAGCCTACAGACTTGCTGTTCACTTCTAAATTGCTCCATGACCCCTCAGTGCTTCCTGGTGGTACTTTATAAACTGTCAGTTATTTTAAATCATATCACTGTATTATGAAAGTCATCCAGAGTGCCGGGGGAGACATGAATTAACTTCACAGTAGTGATAGGAAACTCAAAGCCGAGTGCAATACGAAAGTCACAGAGGCAGTAAGTGGCTGATGCAGAACCCAGGTCTTCTGGCTTATAGTTCAGTGTTGGTACACTACACCTCTGTGAATTAAAGGAGTATTAAAGACGATAGAGATGTTTATTTCAGTCTTCCTCCTACATGAGAAACTCTTGTCCACTGGGCCATGCCCTTGTCCAGCCTTCCCCCCACCTCCCATTATATGTGCTATGTTGCTATACTATCTCAAAACGACGATTCTAAAGCTAGTTTAATGACAATAGGTGTGTTCAAACAGAAAAAACAAAGTAGGGAGAAATTAAGTTCTGTGATATCAGTCTCTCTAGGCATTAACCCAACAGGGTTATTTTTTGAGAGCTTTTATGAAATCGATTCTATTTTTCTATTGGCAATTTAGCAATATCCTTTTGCACTTTTAAGTGGTTGCTCTAGGAGTTACAATATCTATCCTTAACTTTTCACAATCTAATACTTAGAGTTGATAGTTAGGCCTATTACATAATATGTAGAAATCTTGTAAATACATATTCACTTATCCACCACTATCTTTTTTGCTATATTTATTGTGTGTGTAATGTCAACATACATTTTAAACCTCATAGGACAATAATTTTTGCTTTAAAGAGTACTGTGTATTTTAAAGAAAGAGGAAAAGGTCTTTACTATTTAGTCATCGATTAAAAACAACCATCTAATTTCCAACATACTTACTATTTCCAATGATGCCATTCCTTCCTGAAGATTCAAGTTTTCCTCTGGTATTCTTTCTCTGCAACCTGAAGAACCTACGCCGGTATTTCTTGTAGTATGGGGATGCTGACAACACATTCTCAGTTCTCTTATCTGATAATGTCCTTATTTCACTTTCATCTGAAAGGACAATTTTGCTAGATATGGAATTCTAGATTGACAGTTGTTTCTTTTAACATTTTAAAACACTGTTTACTTCTCTTTTGGCCCCCATAGTTTCTGATTAGAAGTTGATAGTAGTTAAAATTATTGTTCCCTATATATTGCACATTTTTCTCTGTATGATTACATCTATCTTTGGCATTCACCAGTCTAAGATTTGCCTCACCATGATTTTCATGGGTTTATCCTATTAGGGTTTGCTGAGCTTCTTAGATCTGTACATTTATATCTTTCCCTAAGTTTGAAAATGTTTCTGTTGTCATTTCTTCAAATATTTTTACGTGCATTTCTCTGTTCTTTCTCTTTAGGACTCCTGTTACCTAGATATTAGCTTTTTCAATATTGTTCCACAAGTTCCCGAGGCTCTTCATTTTTTCCAATATTTTTCCCTGTTCTTCAGATTGCATAAATTCTATCATTCTATCCTAGAAGTTAAGATATCAACTCTTATTTCTTATAGGAGTTTTCTTTTTCTCTGGAAGCTTCACCATGTTTTTAATTCTAGGAAAAAGTCTCGACCCCCTGACCCATCATGGGCCCAGGCCATTATGCTGCTGCCAAGAGCCATCTCCAAAGACCTCACTGACTAACATCAGGAGAAAACCAAACCAAGTACCAAATTAATACATAGCAGAAGCTATTCACAAACTTAAAGACGACCTACAAGTTCATTCTCAAGGAGATCACAGTCATGACTGCTGCAGTTTCCCAATTACAGAGCTTTCCCAAGTGCCTTATTTCCACACTGGGCAGTGAAAAAGAAAACCTTGAGTTCACATAATCTAGTATACTTGCCACCTCTTCATTTAAATGGTCTCTTTACCTAGCTCAGTTGCTGCTTTGATAACTCAGTGAATTCTCATTCTTACAGAATTTGACCTCTTCTTGAGGTTCTCCAAAAGAGAATTTGAAGACTCCCATGAAACTTCCATAGGATCCTGGTGATGGGGATGAGAGACACAAGATCTTTGCACCCTCCATGGTCTTGCTCTGGATTCTCCCTTTACAGCAGAGTAGTAGGACCGGGCTGCTCCCTGGACTCAGAAGGGTGATTCGTTCAGTTTAGATCTAGAGGAGGATATATGGTTCCAGAAATTTTTTTTTTTCGAAGGCCTCTGTAACTAATGGCATTCACTTCCCATTGAGCCTCTGTCAGTTCACTTTCTAAGCATTTTAGTGCCCCATTATGGCAAGGCATTCTCTCAGGCTCACCCATTTCCTACCTTTAGCCATCACTTAGCATTATATGAGAAGTGGGTTAATGCGATGTTTCTTCTAGGGTTTATAGCCTATGCTAGAACTCTTATGGAGGCGAGTCACTTCTAGTGGTCCTCCTTTTAGGTCCCTGATCAGTCTGGCCCAGTTATTCTCCACTGCCCCTGAGTCCATGTATATTCTTACTTCAGGCCACTCATCTCTTTAACCAGGTATACCACCCAATTCTCTGCCCCACTGTTTTTCAGGCCACTTCTGAGCAGGGGTTTCAGGGCTGCAGAAGTCTATTTGTCATTTGTACCCACATACCAAGCCAACTTAACCAAAGCCTGAGCTTTTTCTTCCTCTATTATCTGGTTACAGGGAATTCTTCCCCACCCCAGTCCCAGCTGTATGAGCTACTCTATGGACTATTAAAAGGAATTATACTGGAAGGAGAACTCCTGACACTGCCTCAACAGCAAACTGTGGTTGCTAGTCCACATTCTCCAGAATCAATATGAAATGTGGCCTACCAAAGTCTTGTGAGCCTGGATGTAAGAGAATCTAACAAGACCCCTAGAGATCATGGCAGGCTACATGGTCATTTCAAGTACCACGATGCCATATGCCATGCTTAGTTTCTACCAGTATGTGGGCCTAGAGCAACTCATGCATTGGCATAAAAGGCAAGCACTGGGGATGGGTTCAGGTACTGAACCCATCAGTTTGCATCTGCATGCCTTCAAAGAAAACTAACACAATAACCAGAACAAAACACAGATGAGGTGGAAGGGTTCTGAAGTGGCTAAGTAGTTTCTGGGCCATAGAATTACCAAAGTTAGAACTCAGGGATTGGGTTAAATAATATTAAATAAGACTGAGAGAAACAGTGAGCTAGAAGATGGAGCCGAAGAAATTGCAGTGTAAAGACAGATGGAAACAGGAAAGAGACTTTGGGAAACATGGAAGACTGAGTAAGAATGTCTTTAAATGTCTATTTTGAGTTAGAGAAAAACAGCTTAAAACACAGGGCAAAGGAAATACTGTTTGAAGTTGAAGAAATAATTACCGAAAATTCTCAAAACTAAAGAAAAACAAAATACCAATCCAGACTTGTGAAGCTTAACCAAATCCCAAGCCAAATAAAAAAATAGAAATTAGCGGGCTAGGCGCAGTGGCTGATGCCTGTAATCCCAGGCCTTTGGGAGGCCAAGGTGGGCAGATCTTGAGGTCAGGAGTTCGAGACCAGCCTGGCTAACATGGTGAAACCCCATCTCTACTAAAAGTACAATAATCAGCTGGGCTTGGTGGTATGTGCCTGTAATCCCAGCTACTCAAGAGGCTGAGGCAGGAGAATCGCTTGAACTTGGGAGGCAGAGGTTGCAGTGAGCCGAGATCATGCCACTGTACTCCAGCCTGGGCAACAGAGCAAGACTCCATCTCAAAAACAAAACAAAACAAAACAAAACAAAAAAAACGGAAATTAGCTACCAAGACACATCCTAATGAAACTGTAAAGACAAAAGTATGATCTTGAAAGCAGCCAGAGAGTAAACCACCATTCTTGATTAGGAAATATAAGTTGACAGTTGAGTAACAGCAACAATGAAAGCTACAAAGCAATAAAATTATATCTTTAAAGTGATGAGGAAAATTTATAATACAGTCATGTATCATATCATGACAATTCAGTTAATGATGGACTGCATTTACAATAGCAATCTCATGATTATAATGGAGCTGTCAACCTCCTGTTACCTGGTGGCATCATAGCCATCAATGTTGTAGCAAAATGCATTACTTATGTGTTTGTGATGGTGTCGGTCAAACAAACTTGCACCAACAGTGGTATAAATGTGTAATGCATATGATAATGTACAATACATAATACTTTATATATAATAAATGAGTTACCAATTTTTTACTATACTATTATTGCTAAAGTATATTCCTACTTATAAATAGTAGACTGTGAAACAGTCTAGGCAGGTCCTTCAGGAGCTATTCCAGAAGAAAGCGTTGTTACAGGAGATGAAAGATCCATGTGTGATATTGCCCCTGAAGACCTTCCAGTGGGACAAAATGTGGAGGTAAAAGATAATGTTATTGATGATCATGGCTCTGTGTAGGCCTAGGCTAATGTGTGTTTCTCTCTTTGATTTGAACTAGAACATTTTACAAAGTTAAAAAAAAAAAAAAAAGGAAAAAAGCTTATAGAATAAGGATATAAAGAAAATTCTTTTGTGTAGCCATACAAGGTGTTTTAAGCTAAGTGTTTTTTTTTTGTTTTTGTTTTTGTTTTTTTTGAGACAGGGTCTTACTGTGTCACCCAGGCTGGAGTGCAGTGGCTCAGTCTCAGCTCACTGCAACCTCCACCTCCCAGGTTCAAGCAATTCTCCTGCCTCAGCCTCCCAAGTAGCTGAGATTATAGGCATGTGCCACGACACCCAGCTAATTTTTGTATCTTTTAGTAGAGACTGTGTTTCATCATGTTGGCCAGGCTGGTTTCAAACTCCTGACCTCAAGTGATCCACCTGCCTTGGCCTCCCAAAGTGCTGAGATGACAGACCTGAGCCACAGCACCTGGCTAAGCTAAGTGTTATTACAAAACAGTAAAAAAAAAAAAAAAAAAGTTTTTAAAATTTAAAAGTTTACAGAATAAAAAATTACAATAAACTGAGGCTAATTATTGAAAAATATTAACTAAATTTAGTGTAGCCTAAGTGTAGGATGTCTGTAAAACCTATAGTAGTATACACTGATGTCCTTGGCCTTCATATTCACTCACCACTGACTCACACAGAGCAACTTTCAGTCCCTGCAAGCTCCATTCGTGGTAAGTGCCCTATACAGGTGTATCATTATACTTTATTTTTGCCGCTCCTTTTTTACAGTATTTATTGTTGTGTTAAAATTGCCTACAGTATGCAGTACAGTAACCTCCTATACAGGTTTGCAGCCTAAGAGCAATAGGCCATACCCTACAGCCTAGGTCTATAGTAGTTACACCATCCAGGTTTTAGTATGCTCTATAATGTTTGCCCAACAGTGAAACTGCCAAACGACACATCTCTCAAAACATACCCAAACTGATAAGCAATGTAGGATTGAAAGATTTTTTAGACAAGCAAAAAGGATTTACCACCAGCCTAACTTCTCTAGGACAAATTCTAAAGGATACACCTCAAAAAAAGTAGTGCCAGAAGAATGGGCTGCAATGCAAGCAATCATATTGGTAACAATTGGCCATGTAAAATAACAAAAATGGTTTATCTGTGGTGTTTTTTTTAAAGTGAAATAAGGAGAATAGGTTTACTATATTATAGAAATCAGGGAGTGATTGGAGTTAAGATGTTCTACATGCCTTTATGTTCCAGAGGAAGATAAAATAATTGACTTTAGAGATGTTCATTTAAATAGACACATTAACATTTCTGGGCTGAAATAATTCAAATAGAATATCATACTCTTGGTAAAGAGAATACAATAGTCTGTAAAGAAAAAGGCATCAAGAGAGGGAAATTAAAAATAATTGAAACAAACCTAAAGCACAATAAAGATAGGAGTAATAGTGGATCACAACAAATATGAAGGAAGTAAAATCTCTAAACAAGGGTTGTTAGACTTTTTTAAAAATAAAATTCTTGCAGTGTCACTTATAAGAGATTCACCTAAAACAGAAAGGCACAGTAGAAAGTTAAAAGATTGAAAAGAGATTCTAGGCAGATGCTAACTTAAAAAATAATGCTGGAATATCGTCTCCCCACCTCCCTCCATCTCACACCAATAGACTTAAATTAAAAAGCATTTAACAGGGAAATTCCTCATAAAATTATTTCTGTCATGGATTTATCACATCTGGGAGAAAAATCCACATATGTATAGAATTTACTGGCATCACATGTGGCTGGTCACACATGATCACACAATAACACGCCCCTACAGGGGACTCCCCTCCACACCCCAACCTTCCCCTATTCCCTGCAAAAATGCTTTTGGCTTAGCATGCATCAACCACTTGAAAATAGCAAGATAGGGAATGAGGATCAATTCTGCGATCTTTAACTCAAGAAGAAAGACACGAATCCACTGGAATCATGAAGAACACCCCAGATCCCAGAGAGGAGAATATGGGCAAATAACTCTCATGATGGTGTCTGGTTGGTAAAAGTGAGTGAAACCCCAGTACATGAGAAAGGCAGCGAATCTTCCTCTGTGATTTAACTTTCCACTGCCTATCTGAGCAACCCAGGCCAAGGGAGAGCATTTGGTTTCTCCCAGGTCCTAGAGCTAACTGGGAGATAGGCTTGGAGGCACTGAGAGGGCAAGACACTGGAAAAAAAATTGCAGGCATTTTCCCAGATCAGGGACTGCGAGCAGAACGCCATTTTAACCCAGACACATATGAGGTCTGTCATTCTTTAGTGACATGGCAACGTGGCCATGCAGGCATTTTAGTCTCAAGCCAAAGACTCGAGCATTTGCACTGGAGCAGGGTACTAGCTTCCACAGCCAGAATGGTGGAAAGCACCTCAGCAGTAGGTACTGGAATTGTGCTTTCCTGTTGCAGGCCTGGGGCAGGAGGAGAGCTGCTACAGCTATGGTTTCTCCTGGGCAATGACACTTGCCACCAGACTCACTGGTGACAGGTACCTACTCTGCATATGTCATTTCTGGGTGCCCCAGCCTGCTCCCCTGAGATTGTGGTACATCAGGGCCCTCTGTGCTCTACCCCCAGGCAGAACTCCAGGCATGTGAAGTACATGCTTGCCTGGACTAGCAGCCTGAGCTGCCCCACACTTCCTGGGCATAGATCATAGTACGGGGGGCTAAGGGGAAGGCCTCTCCACTTCACACCCAGGCAGAACTCCAGGAATTTGAAGCACTTGCTCACCTTGATCAGCAGCCTGAGCCACCCCACCTTTCTTGTGCAGAGATCCTGGTGCAAAGGAGCCTTCATTTCATGCCCAGGCATACCTCTAAGCATTCAGAGCACCTGCTCAGCCAGACTGGAAGCCTGAGCTGCCCACTTTTCTTGTGCAGAGATTGTGGTGCAGCAGGACCCTCTCTGCTACACACTCAAGCAGATTTCCAGGTGTGTGGAACACCCACCTGAATGAACTAGCAGCCTGAGTCGCCCCACCCTTCCTGTGCAGAGATACTGATGGCCCTCTCTGCTTCATGCCCAGGCAAATCTCCTGGCAGTCAGAGCACCCACTCACCCGGATCAGCAGCCTGAGCTGCCCCACCCTTCCTGTGCAGAAATTGTGGGGGACCGGGCCCTCTTCATGTCCAGGCATATCTCCAGGAAGTTAGAGCACCCCTTCATCTGGATTAGCAGCCTATGCCATCCCACCCCTCTCTATGCAGAGGTTGTGGTATAGTGGGGCCTTCTATACTCTATGCCCAGGCAGATCTTTAGGCATCCCTGGGGCACCCCTTTCCTGGATTAGCAGTTTAGGCTGCCCTTCCTACCTGTACAGAAAACTTGAGGCTGAGAAGTTTTCCAATTCCATGCCTAGGCACACATCTGGGCACTTGATGGCCACCCAACGTATTCTACCTTGGTGCTGGTGCTGGCCATTGCAGGACCTAAAGGTAGTCCAGCCCCACCTTCTTTGTCTGGCTCCACCTGTCTTGCCCCCAGCCCTCCAAAAGTCTGATCAGAAAGCTCAGACCACTGTGTACTCCACAGATCAGCCCATTGTCCAAGATAACAGACTTCTCCCAGCAAAAAGCGATCAAGTATATACCCAGCTATGTTAGCTGCAGTTGGCTGTTACCCATAAGCATCTTCTCCTGGCTTGTAGGTCAAACTGCACAGCCTAATATAAAACATGCTGACCGAAGCACACAGATCTATAGAACCAAAGCCAAAGGACCCTACTCAAGTCCTCTACGGTCACATCCTCTAAGTGAGGGGAAGAAAGAGAAAAAGGAAAAATAATCTTATAGGTTAAGAAATTAAAATTTTAAAATCTCACCTGAATGAAAATAGTTGCAAAAATTACAAATGCCAGCATCTCCAGATGAGATGGAATCAGCACAAGAATTCTTGCATGATGGAAAGTCTAAATGTAGTGACACCAAAAGTCTAGATGTAGTGATCACACTAGCTCTCCAGCAATGGTTCTTAACCAAAATGGAAACTCAGAAATGACAGATAAAGAAATCAAAGTATGGATTGCAAGGCAGCTCAACAACATCCAAGACAAGGTTGAAAATCAACACAAAGAAACTTCTAAAGCAATCCAAGAAATGAAGGAAAAGATACATCTTTAAAAGAAATCAATCAAAACTTCTGGAATTGAAAAACTCACTTGAGGTATTTCAAAATACAATTGAAAGCTTTATCAATAGACTGGACCAAGCACAAGAAAAAAAGTTAAGAGCTTGAAGACCAATCTTTTTGAACTAACCTTGTCAGACAAAAATTTGAAAGAATTTTAAAAAGTGAACAAATTTTTGAGAAATATGAGATTATATAAAGTGAACAAACCTACAAATTATGGCATTCCTGAGAGACAAGGAGAAAAATAATCTGGAAAACACTTAAGAAAATTTCTCTAATCTGCTACAGAGGTAGACATCCAGACAAAAGAAAACAGAGAATACCTGCAAGGTACCACACAAAATGAACAAGGTATATAGTTATCAGACTATTTAAGGCCAATGCTAAAGAAAAAAATCTTAAAAGCAGCTAGATAAAAGGTCAGATCATGTACAAAGGGAACCTCATCATGTTAACAATGGACTCCTCAGGAGAAACTTTACAAGCCAGGGGAGATTGGGGGCCAATTTTAGTATTATTAAGGAATTGAAATGTTGACCAAGAATTTCATATCCTGTCAAACTAAAGCTTCATAAGCAATGGAGAAATAAAATCTTTTCCAGACAAGCAAGTGCTATGGAATCTATCATAGCTGAACCAGCTTCCTACAAAAAGATCCTGTGGACAGGGTTCTAAACATGAAAAAGAATGAATGATACCTGCTACCATTAAAAGACACAAGTACATAACTCACAGATGCTAAGAAGGAAACACACAATGGAAACTACAAAGCAACCAACTAACAAACTTTATGATAAGATCAAAACTTCATGGCACTATTAACTTTGAACATAAACCGTCTAAAAGCCCCATTTAAAAAGGCACAGAGCTGCAAGCTGATAAAGAAAACCGGCATCTGCCGGGCTTATGGCCCAAACCTGTAATCCCAGCACTTTGGGAGGCACGAGACGGGCTGGATCACGAGGTCAGAGGATCGAGACCATCCTGGCTAACACGGTGAAACCCCGCCTCTACTAAAAGTATTAAAAAATTAGCCGGGCGAGGTGGCGGGCTCTGTAGTCCCAGCCACCGGGAGGCTGGAGGCAGGAGAATGGCTGGAACTCCGGGAGGGCTGGAGCTTGCAGTGAGCTGGAGATCCGCCACTGCACTCCAGCCTGGCGACAGAGCAAGACCCGGCCTCAAAAAAAAAAAAAGAAACCAAGACCCATCCAACTTCTGTCTTCAAGAGACCTGTCTTGCACATAATGAAGCCCATAGGCTCAAAGTAAAGAGTTGGAGAAGGAAGACAGAGAGCAAGGGGTCAAAAAAAAAAAAAAAAAGAGCGCTGGATCACATCGTTAAAAAATCTTCTGCACAAGCAGAAGGAAACAAAAGCGGAATAGATGTCCACAAGAGAAAGACGGTAAACTACTCCATCTGACAAGGGACTGATAACCAGAATATATAAGGAGCTCAAACAACTCAAGAAAAAAAAAATCTCAATCCAATGTAAAAATGGATAAAAGATCCAAATACACATTTCTCAAGACATACAAATGGCAAATAGGTATATGAAAAACATGCTTAACATTACTTATCTGAAAAATGCAAATCAAAACTATGAGACATCATCTTATCCCAGTTGAAATGGCTTTAATGCAAAGGATAGGCAACAACAAATGCTGATGAGTGTGTAGAGAAAGTGGAGTCCTTATATAATGTTAGTGGGAATGTGAATTACTACAAGTGCTGTGGAGCAAAGTATGGATGGTCCTCAAAAAACCTAAAAATACAACTCGCATATGATCCAGCAATCCCACTGCTGTGTATATACCTCCAAAGAAAGGACATCAGTCTATCAAAGAGATATCTGCACTTCCACATTTATTGCAGCACTATTCACAATAGCCAAGATTTGGAAGTAACCTGTGTCCATCAACAGATAAAAAAATGTGTTGTACATACACACAATGGAGGACCATTCGGCCATAAAAATGAATGAGATCCTGTCATTTGCAACAACATGGATGAAATTGGAAGTCATCATGTTATGTGAAATAAGCCAGACACAGAAAGACAAATGTCACATGTTCTCACTCATTTGTAGGAACTAAAAATTGAAACAATTGAACTCATGGAGATGGAGTAGAATGATGGTTACCAGAAGCTGAGAAGAATGGTGAGGAGAGTAGGGGAAGCAAGAATGGGTAATGGGAACAAAAATATAGTTAAATGAGTAAGATCTAGTATTTGATAGCACAACAGCATAATTTACTGTACACTTAACTATTATATAATTGGAAAGCTCATAACACAAAAACATGATGAATGCTTGGGGTGATAGATACCCCATTTACCTTGATGTGATTTTACATGGTATGCCTGTATCAAAATGTTTTATGTACCCGTTATGTATATGTACCCATAAAACTTAATTTTTTTTAGAAAAAAAGGGATGATGATATTTAAGGGACAAGAGGCATTAAGGGTACATATGAGACTGTCATAACCGTTGCCTTCTCCAGCTCCTAAAGAAGTTTTCCAGGGACTTAAGGGCCAGTCTACCTGTAGGAAAAGTTTATAAATGGGGAGAACCCTCTATTAAAAATTTTTAAATTGTTTCAAAACAAACACTTAAGAATTGTTGATATTTTATCCTCACTTAAATTTTTATAAGATAGAAAATATTTACATTTATAAGATACTCTTTTCCCTCACCCACCTGTCCAATGCTGGTCAGAGTTAAACCCTATTTTGATATTACTTTAGGTGTGAAATGTACATGATTCATATTCTGCCTGATAATGCTATTAATACTACTGCAAGTTGTAAGCTTCTCATAGCTTCTTTTCCCTCTTGGTGCAAGTTAATGGAATTGCCTTGAAATTCCTTCTTTTTCTAAAGTTTTTCCATGAGAAAAGCAAAGATCTAACTGTAAAATCCTCAGCATCCCTGCTGAGTTACAGAAGAACAAAAATATGTAAATTGGCATTAGATCCAGCATTACAGACCCTAAAAGACCTGAAGGGAACTCTTTTGAACATAATTTAGAGGGTTTGAAGATGAGGTAAAATGACTTAAAATAATTACATTTTAATTCTAGTTCACATAATAACAGAATCCAGTTAAAACATTAGATAATTTAAATTGCCCTTATTTGGGGATTTCAAAGATAGCTATATAGCTTCTCCCTGATTCTATCAAGTGAAATGAAAATGCAAACCCAACATGTTAGATTTTATTTCATCAATATATTGGCTTTTGGTTTTTTAAACAATGCCTAAATGAAATGCCCCTAAATCATAACATATGCCTCATAGAGGAGGTAATTTACTATAACCTACACATTTAAGATTATATAAGCGCAAACAGATGTTCAATTAAATTGAACATAATAAACCTAGTATCTATTCTTTCTCAGAAACTCATACTATATTGCAAACTATGTGACTCTACAACTTGTTCCACTTTCCTTAAAACTTTACTAGGAGAGTGTGTTAAATTTATCTGACAAATCCTTTATATCAGGTTTTTTTTTCCCCCCCCAAAAAATGCCTAATTGACTCAGACTAATACTAAGATAATTTTCTGGTGATTTCTAGAAAAGTAATTCTAAGAAATAATGTTGATAGTCCACATTACTTCCATGTATGATTTTCTAGTTTCTTGTGAACGTATAAATTCCTAAATCAGTGTACCATAAACATTGACTTCTGACTATATGTGCGCATGTATGTATGTTGCATTTACAATTATATCAAGGTAAAGTTAACAATTAAGAAAAATAGTCACCTCCAGAGAACAGAATGCTAGTGAATTAGAGAAAAGAAATTAGGCTCAATAATGGTACTCCACCTGGGGGTAGGATTTGTTTGAACAGATGTTTTGGGGACTGTATTCTGATTTGTTTTCCCAACATAGTCCAGATTATCACTTTTGGGGCTTAACATGAGTTAAAAAACAAAATCAAAGGAGTACTAGAAGGAAAAAAAATACATTCAGCAAATAGTGCTAGATTTACATGTGTTGGAAAAGGTAAGCTGATAAACTTAACTGACGCATTTGAGAAGAGTAGAGGAGAGATTGGAGTGAGTCATGAGGCACATAAACCCTACAGTAAAGAAAATGTGGTAGAAACAGATATGACTGCCAGCACAGGTCAGAGACAGAATCACCATATGCAATTGTGTGTTAAAAATATTGAAGGACCTAGTAGAGTTAGGTGGCCAGAGGGAGCAGTTATAACCTGTAAGATCCCAGATAGAAGAACAATACTTGCCTGATCCACTACTGTTAAGGGAACATGTAGCAAATATCCACAATATGACCATGAGGACTCAAGACAAACCTATTCTAGAATGCTGATGTGGAAAATTATTTTCTTTTTAGAATAATGACTTTCTTTCCAGTTCCATGTTCAGCGATGTCATATTGGTAGCTTCAAATAGGCCATGATGGGAGAATTTACAGCATAAAAACCGGCAAACACTACAAATCAGAACTTTTTTTTAAAGAGACAGTTGCACTTACTAGCACACCACTGGATAAAACGTCTTGGAATTTTTTGTAAGTTTCTAACAAAGGTCAGGTTTTTAAGGTACTCTAAAAATTAATTTGATAACTTGATGGTTTCAAATGATGAATGTTGTCCTGAAAATAGAATTAAATTTCCTTTGTTTACTGGGAGGCATGCCTAAACCTGGGAATGATCTATTTTCAAAGAGACTTAACAAAAGAAAAAAAAATTAATCAATGCTCTTAATCATTTTGTGTATAGATTTGATGACATAACACCACATTTATTAATTTTAGGATTGACTTTTTCTGTAGTTCCGGTGTTGAGATTATGTATCAGTCCATTCTCACACTTCTGTAAAGAACTACCTGAGACTGGGTAATTTATGACGAGGTTTAACTCACAGTTCTGCAGGCTTAACAGGAAGCATGGCTGGGAGGCCTCAGGAAACTTACAACCATGGCAGAAGGTGAACGGGAAGCAAGTGCCTTCTTCACATGGTGTCAGGGGAGAGAACGCACGCACCAGAGAGGAAGTGCCACACTTTTAAACCATCAGATCTTGTGAGAACTCAACATCATCAGAACAGCAAGGGAAAATTCACCCATATGATCCAATCGTCTCCCACCAGTCCCCTTCCCTGACACGTGGGAATTACAATTCGACCTGAGATTTGGGTGGGGACATAGAGCCAAACCGTATCAGACTAGAATCCTTTATTAATGTTTATGTCAATGATATTAAGATGACTTCTGTGGAAGATTTATTGCAATGTTGTAGCTGTGTTCTAACGTCAATTTCCCCTAGCCGTTACCCCCTGTATTTTCAAGAAAATATCTTTTCATGAACTGTTTAAACCTGCAAGAATGTAGCTGCACCTGTGGGATGGTGTGTGGCCCCAAACTCTGCAATAGTAATGCCTCTTCCTTTCTTTCTGCTTGAAATAACCCAGAGCAGAGCAGCTGACTGCATCTGGGAGCAGGTGCTTCTCTCTCCCTAGTGTATGCTGAGGTGATGCTCCTGAGGTCTTGTGCGATGCTGTATTCTCACAGCCGCCAATGAAACTGATCATACAATCTTTTCAAGGGTCGAGGCCTGTGGAGAGATTCTCTCAGCAACTTAATAGATGATAGCCCCATCAGCAAATAATGGAGGCACAACACAAAGCAGTTATCAAATGGGTTCTAGGTGGCTCTAGTCCCCGTAATCCCATAGAGCTTCTACTCTAAGCCTATAACTGAAGAAAAATTTCCAGGTTCTATCTTAGGGGAACTAGTGAGCCTTAAGAAACTAACAGCAGCTGCAGTTAATTTGTCAGGAAAGTCACCACTCAATATCGTCAAAAGAGCACAAAAAACTTCTGTAATAAGGTTTTTCAAAATTATACACAAAGTAGCAGATAGAATGGCACAACCCCCACGTATCCATCGTTGGCTCCAACAATTACCAACGTATGTCTCATCGTGTTTCACTTCTGTTCTCACTCACCACCCAGTCCCACTGCTGGATTATTTTAAGGCAAACTTGAGAATTACACTATCCTACCTCTAAAGTTGCTATTACATATCTTAAAACTAGAACTTTTAAAAATAATAAGCACAATAGGACCGGGTGAGGTGGCTCACGCCTGTAATCCCAGCACTTTGCGAGGGTGAGGCAGGTGGATTGCTTGAGGTTGGGAGTTTGAGGTGAGCCCAAACGTGGCCAACGTGGCAAAATCCTGTCTCTACTAAAAATATGAAAATTAGCTGGGCGTGGTGACGGGCACCTGTAGTCCCAGCTACTTGGCAGGCCAAGGCAGGAGATTCACTTGAACCCAGGAGGTGGGGGTTGCACTGGGCTGAGATCACACCACTGCACACTCCTGCCTGAGGGACAAAGGCTTTGTCTAAAACAATTAAAAAAAAAAAAAAAAAAGCGCAATGTAACTAAAATACACACCAACAATTGCATATTGCAAATTATCAAATATCTAGTCATTTCAGGTTTCCAGTTATTTCACAAAGGCATTTTTATGGCTGACTTATTGGAATCAGGATCCAGGGAAGAGATCCTCATTAATACATTTGACATGACTTAAATCATTTTGAATCTGTAACATTCCCATCTCTAGTTCCTTGCTTTTTGAATAAGTTGTCTTAGATGGATTTCCTAAAATCAGAGCCCAAGATGTGGATTTTGGTGAAAGTGGTATTGAAGGAGTGCGTTCAGGAGACGGAAAACAGCAGGGAAGCACGACTGGGAAGAAAAATAACTAAGCAAGGATGGTATAGTGATTAGCTCCAGTCTGACGCCAGAGGGAGCTCTGGCACCACAACGTTGAGCTCCCTTTGAGCAAGGGACAGCACAGTACCGCAGGCCAGCCAATCCGTAAGGCCTGTGCCGAGTGCGTGGGCATGGTTACCTCTTGGGCAAGAAAGCTCATTTGTGGCCAAAGGCAGTTTTCTAGAGGAAGGGACTGCTGTGACCTTCGGCAGCCAGCGCTCCCAGCAGCAGACTTATGGGATCGATGAAGGACACTAACAGCATTCACACCAGAATGTCTCTATCTTCTGTTTCCTGTAAACTCAGCATAGATCTAGAGGCCTAATCCAAATCAGGTTTTAAATTTGGCAAGACTACTGCTATGGTTTGAGTGTTGGTCCCATCCAGAACTCATGTTGGAAATTCCCAATGTGTCAGTATTGAAAGATGGAGAGTTTTAACAGGCAATTGGGTGGTAAGGACCCTGCCCTCATGAATGGATTAATCCATTCACAGATTAATGAATTAATGGGTTATCACGGGAGTGGGACTGGCAGCTTTCTAAGAGGAAGACAGACCTGAGCCAGCAAGCTCAGGCCCCTCACCTGGAGTTCCCCTGCGCCACCCCAGGTCTCTGCAGAGGGCCCCCTCCCCAGCTGTGCTTTCTTAACCTTAGACTTCCAAGGCTCTGGAACCATAAGAAATAAGCTCCTTTTCAAGTTACCAAGTTTCATGTACTGCTTTATAGACAGAAGAGAGACCAAGACAACTACACTGACGAGTGTTATGTGCTTCCCCTTACACCATCTCAAAGGGCACTTTATATCTGGTTATTATACAGAAACTTCTATTGCATGATTCTGGTGCTATTAAATATCTGCCAGAAACTGATTTAACCACTTCCACATTGCTTAATGAATTGGCTTAACAAGTTTGAGAACCTGGTTTCATTTAGCAGTGTATATGTCTTTGATGTGTATTTCACAACTCTTTATAACCCATATAAATGTGTGGTATTCTTATGTGGAAAAAATGTTTTCCAACAATAAAGCTAGAAAAAATGAGTGCATTTTTTTGGGGTTCTTTCAGATGCCTGGGAAGTAAAACCAAATGAAAACTGGCTTTAAAAAAAATCAGTTAAGTGTGACTCATTTAACTGGGGCATCATAGCTGAATCCAAAACCTAGAAGATAAATGTCAGTAGATTTTACTGAGTCTTTACTGGCTTTCTCCTTTCCTTTAGGTGGCTGCCTTGTTAACCGGAGCTGCTCTAGGACAGTCAGTCGTTTTCATCATCATATTTACACCCTATCCTTTCTTCAATTCCAACAGTTGGGAATGAAATTTCTCATACTGAATGAATATTGTTTTGGACTAAATGTTTGGGTACCTTCCCCACACATTGAAACTCTAACATGACAGACTGTCGTGAATAGGATTAGTGCTCTCATGAGAGACATGAAAGCTTGCAGCCATGTGAGGCTACTGTGAAGTCAGCTGTCTGCAGCCCTGCATAGGGCCTCACCAGAACCTGAGCATGCCAGCAAAATGGTCAAGCCTTCCAGCCTCCAGAACCATAAGGACTGGGATAAATCCCACCTGACCATGGTGAATGCCGCTTTCTAATGTTCTGTTAAATTTGGTTTGCTAGTATTTTGTTGAAACTTTTTGCATCTATGTTCATCAGGGATATTGGACTATAACTTTCATGTAACATTGTCATTTAGCTTGGTATCAGGGTAATGCTAGCCTCATGAATTTGGAAGTATTTCTTCTTCAATATTTTCCTGAATATTTCGAGGAGGCTATTGCTATTACTTTTTTAAATGTTTGTTGGAAGTCAGCAGTGAAGCCATCTAGTCCTAGGCTTTTCTTTGATTGGAGACTATACTGATTCAATCTCCTCACTATTGGTCTGTTCAATTTTTCTATTTCTTTAGAATTCAATCTTAGTAAGTTGTGTCCAGATTATTTTTTCTCCTAGGTTATATAATTTGTTGAAGCATAACTGTTCGTAGTACTCTCTTATGATTCTTTGTATTTCTGTGGTATCAATTGTAGTGCCTCTTCTTTTTGACTGAGTTGAGGTTTGCCAATTTTAACCTTTTTAAAAAAGAACCAACTCTTATTTTCATTGATCTCTTTCTCTGTTCTCTTTCTGCTGATTTCCTTCTGCTAACTTCGGGCTTATTGTTTTTCTATTTCCTTGAGGCGAAACATTGTTCATTTGAGATCTTTCTCCTTTTTTGACCTAGGCATTTATTACTATAAACTTCCCTCTTAAAATTGCTCCCCATAGGTTTGCTGCCTCCCATAAGCTTTGATAGGTTGGTTCCTTCTACCTCAAGATTAATATTTCCCTTTTAATTTCTTCATTGACCCATTGGTTGTTCAGCAGCATGTTTAATTTTCATGTTTTAATTTTTGAAAATTCCTGTTGATTTCCAGTTTTATGCCATTGTGGTCAGAAGAGACTTAATTTTCTTAAATTTGTTAAGACTTATTGCCTAACTTGTGATCACGGAGAACCTTCTGTGTGTACTCGAACTGTGCATTCCGCTGCTAATGAAGTGTTCTGTATGTCTGTTAGGTCCATTTGGTCTAAAGCATAGTTATCAAAGTCTGCTATTTTCTTGTTACTTTGGATGATATATCTATTATTTGAGTTTTGAAATCCCTTGTTAGTGTATTACTGTATCTCTGATTAGATCTATTAATATTTATATTTAAGTGTTCTGATGTTGATGCATATGTATAACCTGACCCCTTTATTACATAAATATTTTCCTCTTTTTATATTTTTTTGACTTGAGCATTTTGTCTGATAGATACCTGGGCTCTCATTTCTATTTGCATGGAATATCTTTTTCCATCCTTTCACTTTGTCTTTGTGTCCTTACAGGACAAGTGAATCTTACAGGCAACATATACTTGGGTCTGTCTCTAATACATATAGCCACTGCCTTTTTAGACTTGAATCCATTTATATTCCAGGTAATTACTGGTATGTAAGGACTCGCTGCCATATTATTAGTTGTCTTCTGGTTGTTTTGTAGATTTTCTTCCTCTTTTGCCATCTTGTGATTTTTTAGTGGTATGCTTTGATATTTTACTTTTTATGTTTTGTGTATCTACTATTGGTTTTTCAAGAGAGTAAAGGCAGGTCAAGTAGAAGCATCTCAGACTGAGTCATGTTTGTCTAGGGTCTCCAAGAACAAGATGTCCATGTTTAAACACATAAGAATTGTTATGGGCAATACCTATGTAAAAAGAGGGAGGCTGGAACAGACTAGGAGAGTGTTCAGACTGTGTGTAAGCCTGACACCAAGAGAAGGAGAGAGGGAAGGTAAGTTGGGTGAAGGAACCTAGATAGCTAACTTTGCAGAGGGCTCCCCAGCAGCCTCGCTAAACCTTTATTAGCCTGCACACTATCAAAGGAGTCTCCATCTCTTAAGATCAAGCCTGTGTTGGTGGCTCTGCTGAGCTCATCTGGGAATAGCTTCGGTGAGCCATGTCTTTTAGAATAAGTGCTGTGGTAGATTTCAGAGTTCAGCAGCTAAGGGCCTTAGTCACTTACACTCTCTAGTTAGAGGTCTGTGAGTCCTGTTTTCTCAAGGCCACCACAGCAGTGCAGGTCTAAGGAAAGGTCAAAAAGACTGTAGCAGGGTTCTTGCCTATAACTTCAGGAATTGTATCTTAGAATCCTCATAGTTCCCAGTGACTAGACAGGAGCAGCCCATGGGAAGAACAATCTCAGCACAAATACAGAGACTGGTTTCAGAACCAGAGGCTCAGGCTATTGGTCAATGGCCCTCTCCCTACAATCAGAACTAGAAAATGCACTCATGGTCACAAATTTCCTCCAGGCCACCATAACTCCTCCTAGATGTCTCCTGGCCTAGGGTCCTGGAGTTGAGATAAACACATACTGAGTAATTTTGTGACCTGGCATCTGCTCTCTACACATAGAAGCTAAGCACTGAAGTCCTCCAAGAACTAAGTACGATATCTGAGCATTTTCATTCTTACCAAAACATGTTCTACGCCTTCTGGGACAGTGAATAAGTTGGGACAGTGAATAAGTTGGGCCACCTTATCTTATTGAGGTAGGAGAATAAGGTTGGGAGGCAGGGAGCGTAAGGTTGATTCATGCTGACTTCCTAGAACTGAATCAAAAGGAAAACCCTGCCTCTCCACACGCGAGTAACAGAAAGATCAGCAGCTACTCCCTTTGCGAACCCCTGCTTTCCACTGCATTGCAAATGAAAAATGGAAAGTTTCTCTGATTGTTCCCCTCGCACAACCAGTCAGACGGTCACAAGCCTAGCCTTCATTTGCACTGCAGTACAACTTTGTAACTTAACCCTCAGACCAGTTGCCTTTCGCATCCAATTGGACTGGTTGCAAGTCACTACTCATTTACATAGGGTGTAACTAAGTAATCAATGAAAAGCCTCTAGAGGGTGTTTAAACCCCCCAAAATTCTGTAACCCACACTTGAACCAGTGGCTTCAGCCTCCTCCCACTATGTGGGGTATACTTTCGTTTCAATAAATGTTTTCATTGCTTCATTTTCACTGCTGTGTGTATTTTGTCCAATTCTTTGTTCAAAATGCCAAGAACCTAAACAACTCATAGTCAAGACCCTCTGCCGTTAACACTGTCTCTAAAACAGCATTTTCTCTCTGCAGATCCCATGGAATTATCTGAATTATTCTTCCTTTTTCCATAAAAGAATGGCTTCTCCTACCTAGGATTGTTTCCTGACCCTCCTCTCCAGATGCTGATTTGAGAGGTGTTTCTCAGTATTTTCACATGCTAAATTCCATTAAAGTCGGCTTCCTAGGAAATCATCAGTAGGGAGACCAGGAAGTCCCACAACAGGCCACCTGCAATCTGGAGAACCAGGGAAGTTAGTAGCATGGCTCAGACCAAGTCCAAAAGCCTTAGAACCAGGGAAGCTGAATGTATCACCTGCAGTCTAAAGGCCTGAAATCCTGGGGGGTCCAGGGGAATAGGGAAGTGGGGGCACTGGGAAAATTCTCACCAAGTCTCACAGTCCAAAGGCCAGATAACCTGGACTTGTGATTTCCAAAGGCAGGAGAAGAGTGTCCTAGCTCCAGGAGAGGGAGCAAGGACAAACTCACCTTTCCTGATTTTGTTCCATTTGGGCCCTCAGGTGACTGGATGAAGCATGTTCACATTGAGGCCTGATCTTCCCCATTCAGTCCACTGATTCGCATGCTAATTCCATCTAGAAACAACCTGACATACCAGAAAAATGCTTTAGCTATATAGATGTCCCCTAATTCAATCAAGCTGACCCCTGAAGTTAGCCATCATCCTACGTGAAAGATAATGAAAACTCCATCTCATTTTAATGCCAAAATAAATTGGAGTTATCAAACTTTTATAATTTAAGCTTTTATAATAAAGAGTATACATACAGGTTATTTGGGCTGTAAGGTACATGAATGTGCTTTGGTCAAGGAATAGGCCGAGGCAGACATTCAGGCCTGCATGACCCAGCGAGTTTGGCATGCAGGCACACACCTGCACTTGTTATATAACCTGTTTAAGTCCATACGTGGCTCTGAACCACTATTGTCTGATTGTCAAAAGGTATAATTGTCCTGCTAATGCTGCACAGGGGCTCTTGGGGCTTGGCTGAGGTCAGCATCGCTTGACATGGGTGTGCTGCTGCCCAGAGAGAGTGAGCCAAAGCTGTCCATCTTCCAGATGGACAGTGGTGAGCCAGGACACAGCTTGTGACCAAACAGAAAAAAAGTGTAAGCTGCTGACGCTAAAGGCAAGGGAGAGCTGGTGGCTAAGGGGAGCTTCCAGACTAAGCAGCTGAGACAGGGTGGACAGTATAAAAAAGCTAGTGTGAGTAAGCTGTGTAAAAAAGCTGCTGCCAAATAAAACCATATTCACCTGCCTATGGCCTGAGTGTTCTTTCTGCTCATCCACCCACCCCCTCCAGAGCACAGCATAGACTAGAACCTGACCCTGGGCTTGACATTTGGTGTAGTCATGGACCTAACAAGGCTGTATTGCATGATGCTGAGGCTAGGGGTCCCAACAACCCATTACCCAGGCAATGAGCATAGTGTACAACAGGGGATTCTTCAACCCACAGTCCCCTCCCTCCCATCTAATCCCGTGTCTGTTGCAATCTTTCAGTTCTCATGGATTCAATGTTTAGCTCCCACTTGGAAGTGAGAACATGTAGTTTCAGTTATCAAATATTTTAATCATAAAAGCCAAAAGTACTAAAGTAAGCAGAAATTTTAATATATAAATTGAGAAAGGCTTTTTAATTATGAGAGAATTCAGAAGGCACACATTTTCAAGTGGTGAAATTTTCAGGTCTTTAAAAAACATCTGTCTACAACAAACAGTAAAAACAAAGGAAAACAACCTAAGGGAAATATTTGCAACCCAAATAAGTGACTTGGTAGTATATAAGCAACACCAATAAATCAAAAAGCATATGACCAGACATTTCACAGAATAATAAATGTGAATGGCTTTTCATCATATAAAATGTTTAAGGGAAATTATCAACACAGTAAGTGCAGAACTCAGGTGATCTACTTGGTTGCCTTTTTATTCAACTGTGCCAGACATATTGCAAAGGGCTTGACTTCTTAGGGCTGGGAAGATATCAGGCATGTCAGACCAAGAGGGACGGACAACCTGCTGAGGGTGGGGGAATTTAGAACAGCCATAGAAAAGAAAAATTCCAGTTGCAACCACAGGTAAACTGTAGCCATGGAGGCTGTGGGTTGATCTTTTAAGTCTTCCTCACAGTAAGCCATCGATGACAGCCACGGAAGAGCTGCTCCCTAAGCTGATTTGACACCTAGATGTGGCTGATGGTAGGTTCTCAGGGCTATGTGTCTCCAAGCTCTACTATGGGGACCCATCGTTGATGGAAGACATGAGATGCCTTGCTCTGAAGTCCTGAGCTGTGAGATCACACCTCCTGTGGTCTACTCCAGCCAACGACTGAGCCCTGTGGGGATACTGAGGCAGGATGGTCCTGGAGGCAGCCTCCTCTGATGGTCAACTGGAGCTCAGTCCTCCCAAGTGGACTTGATGAAATTTGCTTATACTTCCCTGGTCAGACTTTAAACTGCTGTGTGGTGTCCTTCTACTCCACTCCCTATTTTACCTTGCTTTCTCTAATAAAATTCTTGCCCCTTTAATGTGCCTTGGCCACTCAGAGGACCCAGACAGGTCAAGTGGGAGAGAAGCAGAAACAAAACTGATTCTGCCTTCTCAAGCACTTTGAGTTTATCTTAGAAGACTCACACTCCTCTTCCCATGGGGGAGGCTACAGTGGGTCAGCTCATTCACACTTTGAGACCAAGAAGCCATTTGCAATGGGGCCAGCTGGCCTTGTGGTATGGAAGCCCATATAGTATGGTTAATCCAGAATTTCTAAAATGAACATTATGTTTCCTTAGGATATGGCTGTGACTAAGGCAGTATTGAATTCCCATTTTTCTAGTCAGGCACCTTGGTTTTCTGTTGTTCAATGTCATGCCTGAAAGAAGTGGATGAAACATCTGTATCACTT
The DNA here is from genome assembly GCF_008728515.1 of Papio anubis. NCBI lineage: Eukaryota > Metazoa > Chordata > Mammalia > Primates > Cercopithecidae > Papio > Papio anubis. Next base: position 176,201,798 of record NC_044978.1, read on the forward strand.
AAAAATAGTGAAATGGTAACACCCTTAGCAGTGAATGAGTCCACAGCTATAGGAGTGGTCTCACGGAATCAAGACCCACAGTAGGTGGGTAGGTGGGTAGGTGGGTAGGTGGGCAGGTGGGCAGGTGGGCAGGTGGGCAGGTGGGCCTGTGACCCTGTGAAGTCCATCCAGCCAGGTAAGCAGGTGTGAGGAAACCTTGACATACACACACCCACTTCCAAACCTGGGCCTGAGATTTGGACTAGGAGGGTCCCGATTCTATGCTGGCTTGCTTGCTTCACCTGTAGGACCCCTGGAGAGTTTCCCATGGACACAAAAGTAAGTTGGCTAATATATCCAATGCCCATGATTATTATTTCTATTATTTTCCATGACCTTTCCCCCTCAAGGTCTTGAAATCTTGGGGGCTCCAGGAAGGGAGGGAGGGAAGTGGGGACACTGCTAAAATTCTCACCAAATTCTCACCAAGTCTCACGTATACCTTGAAAACATGTGATGTAAAGATCTCAAGGGGAAAAGGTCAGTGTTTTCACTAGGAAAGTCCCATAGGGAGCCAGGGACGCTCCTGGCTGAGCTGACCCACCCTGCTCCTCCCCTCAACACCTTCTTCCCCAGCTGCCCACCCTACCTGCATTAGCATACAAAGCATGATCTCACAGGCAAGACGCTGAGGACCCAACCTAGTATTCTTCCCTGGAAAGCACTTAAAAACACTGTGTGCAGAATTAGGTTTTTCCAGTAAGGAAAATTATCATCAAAATCTTTTCCTTTTGGGTTTCCCCTTAATCTATTCCAAATTGAGAGTAAGTACATACATAGAACAATTTGTGTTGAACACTTTGTGTTGTGTGAAGGTAGGTATGCCTTCAAGTTATGGAAATAGAAGTTTTTTGTTCCAAATAGACTAACAGGCTCATGTCACCTTAGGGGAGGTTTTCTTGTTCCTGTTATTTTTATCTGCTATATTAGTAACATGTATTTGGAAACAAGTCAGTTTTTCTATCCATGTAAGACATTTCTATCGCACACGAGATAAAAAGAAAGCCACATCTGCTCTCCTTGCACCCATGAACCAGGCTCAGTTCCCATCTTCTCTGCTCTCTGTCCTCTGCTCCGGGAGGCCCAGGTGACTTTGCCACAGCTTCTGTTGCCCTGTGGCCTGTAAGCGCTGGGAGATACAAAGGACATCAGGACACCCCAAAATCTGGGAAATGGTCTTGCTATTGCTAAGCCAGACTTGACCACCTGTCTAGAACCAAGTAAAGAGCCTTGGAATATAAGTAGCAAAGAGACAGCAGCCATACTTTCAGATGGCCCAGGCTGCTCTGAGGCAGCCACTTTGTCTTGTGACGAGCAGGTACTGTGAGATCTACAAAGAACACCCCGGAAGCCAGGGAATCAGACAAGGTGGTCAACTAGATGCAGTCAGTTGGAAAATGTGTCACTGAGGGACAGGGTCATCGGGAAGACTGGTGCATACCGAGCAGATCTTCAGCAGGCAGGCGTCAAAGGGGATGGCAAGCAGACACAGATGCTGGGCTGAAGCGGAAGGAAGTTGGGAAAACCTGCGCAGGACTACCGTGTACCAGGACTCACTGCTGGCCCCTTAATGACTCCTGGGAATGGGATGATTCGAACAAGCAAGGAGTGACCCCCTCTTGGCATGGACTTCTGAAATGTGGGCAGGAGGAGAACCCCCACCTTCAACAGATCCTTGAGCTAGCAGGGAGCGCCACCTAGAGAGGTGGTAGGGGCAGAACTCCAGGCTGTGTGGATTCCAAAGGATTTGTTGCAGGAGTATCTGTAGTGGAGCACAGCCAGGGACACCCATTCCCCCAAGGCTCACCTTGCCCCCCTCCCCAAGAGACTTTAGCCATAGGGGGATTGTCCAACCTAAATGATGCCAGGTGATCCTGCCTATGAGATGAGGGCCAGCCTGATCTCAACATTGTCGCTAGACTCTCCTGGGGCCCCAGCCTGGCCATGCCTGCTTGCACTGCAGCATGACTCCATTCTCATCTGGAAGCTTGACTAGGGAGAGAGAGTCCACTTCCAAGATCCCTCGGGTTTTTGGCAAAATTTCCTTGTGATTAAGCTAAGTCAGAAAGGGAGAGAATCTCTGTACACACTGATCTCTGACTTTACAGGAAGCCCAAGATCTCTTTTAAAGGTCTTCTGATTAAGTCAGTCTCATTCAAAATAATCTTGTTTACCTTAACTGATTTGGGGTCTTAATTACATCTGCAAAATCCCTTCACCCCTGTCATGTGACATGGCCTAGTTAAGGTCCTAAACATCAGGTGACAGATTATGATGTCATCACAGAATTCTGCCTACCATGGCAAGAGTTCCCTAACACTGTCTTTAGTTAGCCAGTGACCATAGTGAAGAATCCACTTTTTGCTGCTTATGGAAGGCCATCTGGAAGAACATCTGAGGTATAAGAAAGCGATAGCTTCCAAAGGTCAAGTGAAACAGGGTAAATTGAGGCATAACAGAAACTTAGAAGTGACCCAGGTGGTTGAAGTATTGTACTTCCAAAAGTATCACATCAGCAAAGCCAAAGTGTGCCCATCGGGGCTGTGCAGTCTTAATAGCTGAAGAGCACTGAACAATGTTCAGCAAGATCATGTAATCAAATTGGGCTACCTGGAGAAACTGACTCTAACTTGATTCAGTAGTTCAAGAACTGTCACATCCAACTGAGAAACCAGCAACACAACTTCAACAATGGCCACCATAAGCAACATCAAGTTAGCTTGAGTGAAGGAGGAAGTAGTCCTCCTATCCACAGCTGCAAATGTTTGTCCCCCGAGCCCTGGAATGTTGCACACCTAGGACTCTGATACATCCTAGTCTTCCAATACTGAGCAACAGAGAAGCTGGTACCTCTGTTTTGGAATTCCTCATGGGATTCTGCATCTCATGATGACTACTACACCTATGTGGGGCTCTCCAAAACTTGCCGAGTCTCCATTTCCTGTAATGTAGATCAATTTGTACAACCCTATACCTTACCTAGGGAAGACAATTCTAGTATCCTAGAATTATTTCTCCCCAAAATGTCCCATCGGAGATGAACTGGCACTGTTCTTCAGCGTGGAAACCTCTGAGAAAGGTCTGTAATCCAGGTACCTTTCTTGGGTATATATGAGCCTAAACAGACTAACACCCAAGGATTGATCCCTTCCTATATTAAAAAACAAACAACAACCTGCCCACATTTGTCTTCATGTTGAGTGTCTGCTCACCCAAATTTCTAAATTATGCACAGCCATCAGGTGATTGAGACTAGCAGAAACTAGCCAGTTTTTCTCGGCTCCCAGTTTGCCCTTAAGCTGAGCTTACCTCAGTGAAGTATCCCAAATAGATTCAATATAACTTGATTTTTGCTGCTCCTCATTTATCTGTTTCAAAACTTAGAGTACTATTGAGGCTGGGGGATATCAACATGCAACTTAATAGCCTTCCCTACTAGATGTTTATAAATAGCTCTGAAGTTGCATGCTAACATAAATTTTCCATTTTTAGGAAGCTATTGTGATATTGTTGTAAACTTTGACAAAGAGACCATTAGGTTGCATGTTTATATTTTAGGCATATATTAAGAAGATAGAAAAATTTTGGAAATCACAGTTAATAAAAGTACTTCATAGAATATTGAAAATGCAGGTGAAGCAGTTTTACAGAAAGAATGAAAAGACAGCAAGAGTAAAACAAAGTCTTAATAAAGGTGGGTTCAAGTTAGATTAACAAAAGTTCCAGGTATTTAGAAAAAGGCAGATTATTAAATAATGCAAGAAAGCCTCTAAAAAAATGAAGGGCATGGGTACCCAACACAAATGGAAAAATAGACTTCAAAAGTCTATTTTTGTAAAACTTGAGGATACCAAAAAATAAAACTTCCATTTTTTTTCCCCAAACGAGAATGGCAGAGAGAGAAGGTGTAGAGAAAAGAAGGGGACTAATACAATTCAAACAGTACTCTTCAAAATTTTGTCCTCCTAAAATAGTAACTACATGAGAATTCGAACTTCTAAAGAAAATTATTGGGCATATTAATAACATACATGATTGTGTGAGAAATGAATTGCTTTGGGCAAGCACAAGGAAAGGTAGAATTTTGGAATGCATTTCTCCATTGAGGAACCTTGAGTTAGACCTGAAGGTTCCATGAGTTCTGAGTATCAAAAGGAGAGGAAGGTCTTAAATATGAGTTTTTGGGGAACAGTGTTCTAATAACCTTATGCATTGTCACTGAATAGTCACAGAAAAACAGTTCTCATGACAAAGTGTTTTCACTGGACTCAACCCTGCCTCAGCCTCCCAAAGTGCTGGGATTACAGGCATAAGCCACTGTGCCCAGCCTGTGAATCAACAATGGTTATCTTCTCTTGGTGACAATTTGCCCTGTTTCCTACAGATTATATTTCAGATCACAGGCCTGTTGAGACTCATCAGAAACTGACACTTAAACATGAAAAAGATTGATGTTTTAACCTTAAATGTGCTGCTTCCCACTAGTGCTTCAAATGTAAAACCTAAGAACACAGTCAGAAACACTTGAGAGAAATTCTCATACCAGATCTGGACAGGCCAATGAAAATGCAGGATCCAAGAAGGGGTCAACTCTCAGACAGTAAATTCCAACCCAAAACCTGGAGATCCTAAGAACAAAATATTCACTACACCCTGCTTCTTGAGGATTTGTACGTGATAAGCTTGTAGTTTGTAATATAAGTGTGACAAATTAGTTCTTCTAAGTCCACCAACATTTAATTTCCCTTAGGCATGTTGTTCCACCCTAAATTGTTTGTACACATTTTGTACTCAGTCCTGGGCATCATGCCCCACCACCTCATTCTCACGCCCGGCTTGCTGTCCTCCTCCCCTCTGCCTAGGAAACCATTTTCCTAGGCAGTCCACCTCCTCTAGGCCAAGACTGGAGGATGACAACACAGGTGCAATGCATCACAATGTTCTTCAGTTTCTAGCACATAAGCTAAGAAAGGCTGTGATGAGTGAAGCTTTGTTCCCACCAAGCAACTTTGAGATATCAAACGATATCTGCTCCACAAGATTAATTTGTTTTTTCTAACTTGTATTTTTTTTCCTAGATGCTTGCCATCCTTTTCAGGGCAAGATAAGGAAATACAAAAATATGCATTAAAAAACACCCTCAGAGCAGTGAGAATATCTTAACTGAAAGACATTGTGACTAAAATTTGAGAATGGCAGGAAGAGAACAAGTCAATATATATGCAAATCAAATAGCCACTATAAAAACCCAAAGGACAACAAGAGTAGTCACCTTAAGGATGCTATTAAAAAAAATCTCATACTCAAAAAAATTTTTTTAAATTAAGATATATAGATACATAATCAATACCCTCCTCCTATATAAGATTTGATATTACCCAACTGAAGAACGTAAAGTTATAAAATGAATTTAGCAAAAATATGGTACTATGTAAAAATATATGGGATAAATAGAATATGACTGAAGATTGCAAAGATTTCGTGATGACCAAAAACCACAAAAACTAAAAGGAGGAAGAGAAGAGAACATAGTGAATTTGCATCAATCATTCAAACATCTCCCTCCTCCTGTACCCCCAAAGTATAAGTAGAGAGGTAAGACTTTCAGGCATTTGGATTCAGGGCACCCTCCATGGCCCTGAATGTGTGGTTCAAATGCTTATGGATGCTTCTCTGCTAAGGTAACTAATTTAACTAAGTTACAGATGTCATCAGAAGGGAACAGCAATAGGTAATGGACCAGTTCTTCTCTGTATTATGTATTGATAAAATAGTTCACTTCTGCTATAACAAAACTTTATCCTTAATTAGAATCTAGATTTATATAGATTCAATTGAGAATTCAGAACATCAAAATAATTACTCAGTAGAGGACTATAAAAACATCAGGTACATACACAGTGCTATACTCTCAATCTAGTTAAACCTGAAGAATACTATACTCTTCATGATATTTGGAAATACTAAATACAGTCTATTTTGTCTTTCAAGAAAACATTTAATCCAGAAGAACTCCAAGATTTCAGATTTAACAATTTCATGATGGAACCCATCAACTTTTATAGAGGACAGCAAAAGGGAAAACCACTCCGTGAGATAAGTTGCTCATGACACCTACCATAACCATCCCTGTGACTTTTTGGGAGGCCAGAAGCCTACAGATATTGATTCTACATCATGAGAACACATGAAGCAATATGTTTTCCTAAAGATAGAGAAGAGAGAAGAGAGAAGAGAGAAGAGAGACTGGGAAAGGTGAGTAGAAGGGTGAGGATGAAGAGAAGTAGGTTAAAGAGTACATACAATTAGATGGAATAAATTTGCGTTTGCTAGAGTAGGATGACTATAGTTAAGAATATATTGTACTTCAGTCACAGACATCCTAAATACCCTGACTTGACCACTATACATATTTACCCCCATGAATTTGTTCAAAAACAATGTTTTTCTACATGGACAAATCTTTTAGTTTACTTTCAACCAACTCATTTCAAAGAAAATCAGAGCTGGTAGCACAAAGGACATGCCTGCATCAAGACCTCCCAGTCATTTAACTATTCCCTACATGTGGAGCTCAGCCTGAGATCATTAGGGGAGAAGGAAAAGCACTTTGTCAGAGGTGAGGTCTGTCAAATGTTAGCCCTGAGCACAACACTTCTGGACTCTTGCCCCCCAGCTCTTCACCATCCAAAGAGTCTTGGCAGAAATAGTTGGAAGCCTGAGATCTGAGAACCATCGATGTGTAGCCCAGGGGGAAAACCATGGTGAACCAGGCCCACAATAAATATTGCCTTGTAATCTACAACCCCTGGAACTTCCTTGAGGGTATAAATACATCCATCAGAAGAGTTAGGTGATGAGAAACCTTATCTGGACCATCCCAAATAACCTTGTCTTGAGACGGACCTTCACATGGAAGGATCAAGAGCATCAGACCAAGGTCAAAGCATGACAAAGGCTATGTCCCGCAAGGCTGAGCTGATGGGATCAAATACCTCAACACAGAGGTGGGCAGAGTTAAAGCCAAGTACATGGGGCAGCACCTTCTACTCAAGACAGCAGTGTGTGACCCAGGAACCTGAGTGAGGATGGCCAGGGACTACAATAAGGAGGGTTTCAAACATCTCATTCTTCCTTCTCATTCAATCCCTAGCATTTTTACATTAGAGAATAGTGTGAACTTTGATAGGCTTCCTAGAATCCATGGCAGCTAAAGAAAGTAGGACATACGAAAGAATAAGTTCTTTTCACTAAAAAAGAAGTACATTGATCATTCACATTCAAATGAGATGTAGACAGTTCTTAGAGTTCAAAGACCGGAAAAAAGAATACCTTAACAAAACTAAGTGTTAGCACTTCAGATCATATTTTCCCTTAAATTGTAGTTTTTTTGCCAATAAAACGCAACAGTTAACATATTAAAATATTCACACTAGGGTGGAAATCTGATGTGCTTGACTTCTCAGTGAAGCATGAGAGTTGCAGAATATTTCTACAAGGTTTATCTTACATTAATTCATGGCAGACAAAGTAGATCTGACATATGATGTAGGTAAATTTTACACACAGACACACACCGTTTTTGGAGAAAGCATTAAAATTTAGAATACAAGTCATCCTTTAAATTCCATACATTGTCAAAGGTTTGCATCCTGAGGCATTTAATTCAAGCAGGCAGTGAAGAAGGCAGAGATGGGAACATGCCTAAACGGGAGTCAGAGCTATGTAAAGAATCTCCTCCCAGGAGAGGTAGAAGTCCCCACCACAGGAAGATGGAGCAGGGAGCTACTTGCTGCAGTCAAACACAGACTGTCCTAGTCCACGGTATGTTGCTATGAAGGAATTCCTGAGGCTGGTTATTTTATGTGTTTTTTTGGCTCATGGTTCTGCTGAATGCACATGCAGCGTGGCACTGGCATCTGCTCAGCTTCTCATGAGGGCCTCAGCCTGCTTCCACCTAAGGCAGGAGTAGGAGAGCTGGCATGTGCAGTGATTACATGATGAGGAAAGCAGCAAGAAATCCAGGGGGTGATGCCAGGCTTCTGTTGCCGATTGGCTCTGGCAGAAACTAACAGAGCAAGGATTCACTCCCTACCTATAAATAGGGCATTAATTTACTCATGGGAAATCCACTTTCATCACTCACACACCTCCCATTAGGTCCACCTTCAACATAGAGGATCAAATTTTAATATGAAGTTTGGAGGGATCAAACATCTCCTCCAAAGGTAGGAGATCCCATCCCTCCTCTGCTGAGACAGGGAAACCAGATGGTGTGACATTCTACTGTAAAAACTGTTGCCTCATGCCATATCACCTGCCTCTGGATCCATTTGTTTCTATGCAAAGTCACGTGTCTGCAGTGAGGGGTAATGATGCCTTGGGAGAGATGTAACTACAAAGAATTTGAAAAAGTTGGTGGACAGATGACCGGACTCTCTTCCACCCTGAGGGACTGTCTGAGACGCATTCTACATACACCTGTATTCCCAGTGGAGCTCAGCTGCCATCAGCCTAGAAGTGACCAGCTCAATGCTGTGCCCCTCACTGGTTGTTCATCCCACCCCATCTCATGTTCACCACTCCCTCCTGAGCTCCTTGGGATTACCTCCAAATACAGTAGTTGCCTAAAGTCCACATTTCAGATTCTGAATTCAGCAATCCAACCCAAGCTATTACTTCCATTTTTTCATTGGCCAGACTTAAAGGAAAAAAAAATCAAAGTTACTTATATCAAGAATGTAAACTAGGACCTGTCTTTTTAATGTATCTAGGTTAGGATGTTAGGATAAAATTTAAGGAGATTTATTCAATTAAAATTTCAAAATTATTTGCATAAATGCCTGAAAAACACAATAAGTCTCATATAAACTGTGTTAGAATATACAGCTTCTCTACCCCCCAAATTTTAAAGCCTTCCACCAAAACCACTCTATGAATGAAGGCTTCTCAATTGTCTCCCAAATCATTCTATGAGACTCCATTTCACTGGAATATTTTCAGATTTGAAGCAAAGTTCAGGGTAAGACACAGTTGTAGCATCACCCCCCAAAAATTTCTAAGCTCCCACTTACCCCGACTTGAAGCTCAGCACACTCCAGGACCTAGTGAGGGTCCTCCCCTCATCACCCCTCTCTAGTGGGGCACTTTTTTTTTTTGGAGACTTGCTCTGTCACCCAGGCTGGAGTGCAAAGGCATTATCTCAGCTCACTGCAACCTCTGCCTCCTGGGTTAAAGCAACTCTCCTGCCTCAACCTCCCAAGTAGCTGGGACTACAGGTGCATGCCACTTCGTCCAATTTATATGTATTTGTATACATACACACACATACACACATTTATATTTATATACAATTTATATACATATGTTTATAGTTATTTATTTATTTTTTGACAGTTTTGCTCTTGTTGCCCAGGCTGGAGTGCACTGGTGTGATCTCAGCTCACTGCAACCTCCACCTCCCAGGTTCAAGCAATTCTCCTGCCTCAGCCTCCAAAGTAGCTGGGATTATAGACATGCACCACCACGTCTGGCTAATTTTGTATTTTTAGTAGAGACGGGGTTTCACTATGTTGGTCAGGCTGGTCTTGGACTCCTGACCTCATGATACACCTGCCTTGGCCTCCCAAAGTGCCGGGATTATAGGCATGACCCATTGCACCCAGCTGGTGTGTACTTTCCTTAAACATATACCCAAATTTAAGGATATGCAAACTTTCCTGTCAAGTGATTCCTAGTCCCACACCAGGGCACTAAACACCTTATTCACACTTAGATCAAGGTCTCCCTGTCCATCCCATACCTTCTTAGATCAATATGGTGATCTGGAATCAGGTCTCCAGACATGGTATCAGGGTATGTGCCATACTAGTCAAACCTTGTCAGGAATAAAGGAGTACAAACCTGTACGACCCTGCAGCTAAGAGGATGAATCCCCACTAAAGGCCAATAATGGCCAAGACAATGCCCAGTTAGAAGTCCTCAGGTAAGCACCTCTGCCTGAGATGAAAATGGCAAGAATGAATCAATTTGAAATGAGCATAAACATCATGAACTGAAATTTCCAAAAGAGGGTATTATTTGGGTTTTCTATGAATGAAACTGAAAATCAAAGATCTTCCCACAAAGTATCCAATAGGCCTATATAACTTCGCCACTGGATTCTGCCACCAGATATGATACCAGTCACACACCAATTATTCCAGACAATGTAAAAAGATGGGAATATTTATCAAAAGGTTGCTTTCCCTTGGCAACCTAGTGGGTTCACTAGAACAGCAGGCAGCATCCTCACCATCTCTGTTTTAGACAAACTATACACTCACATCTCGGAGTGGACTATGAGGTTTCTGCTCATTAGTTGCAGGTTGCAGGGGAGCATAGTATCACAAGAGGCTGGTTAAGTCTGACCGATGGCTGACAAAGTTCCCTCCTCCAATTTGGAATATTCCCTATCCTCCCTTATGGCTACCTCTGTTCCAATTGTCAGAACCACCTAGCCCAAAAAACGATGTCCAGTACAGACATCAAAGAGTCCTAGACCAGGAATGCAAGACCAGTAGCTGCTTCCACATCAGAGCCCCAGCTCACACTTGTGACCCAAGGAGACTGGCAGACCCACCACTCCCCGCACCATGGGAATAGGGATATCAGAATTCTGTTCCTTTGATCAGAGACTGAGCCCTTCTCTCCCAGACGGCAAGGTGCTATTGTTAAGGTGACCAAGATTGTTCCATGCGTTTGTGAAAGCCTGGGACTAAAGGCATCAAAAGAGAAAGGCAGATGCTTCCAGCACCATGTGTTCTATCAGTCCTTCACCTCCTTTGAGTGGGCTTCCAAGATGCTGCACCTACCACTGACTTGAGAAACTACCAAAGATATCAATCTCTCACCAAGAATGCCTGCTCATTACAAGATAAGGGGTGACTCAAGAGTATCATCTGCTAAACTTTCTAAGAGAAACTGGAGTTTGAAGCAGATATGGGTCACTTCATTAACAGTGAGGACACATCAGTACACAGGCATGAGAGGAGAGTCCCTTTGCTCTCTGATCTTCGAGGTAGACCAATGAAATCCTTCCCTTAGTGCTCTCTAACCTGAGATGACCCTAGAAACAGGGCCCTGGCACAAAGGTGTCAGTGTATGGGCCCTACGAAAAATAAGGCAGCTGTTCCTCATCTACTTGCAGAAGGATTTGGTCCTCAGTTCTCTTCAGAGGTAAAGACACTCAGCCAAGTCCTGAAGGAATTTCAGGCCAGAGGATGGACTGCACCAGCCCCACAGTGTTGGCAGACTGCCATGAGTTGTCCTGAGAGTGGACCCAGTTTCTGGAACTGGGCTGCTGAGAAGTCTGCCAACTCCAAGTGGTGCTATTATCCTGGGTGGATGGAACCAATTGAAGGAAAGAATTTTCAGGATAGAATCTGAGGAAGCACCTGTCAGTGTATAGCTACTCACTGGACAACTCTCATTAGGGCCCCCGTAGGAGGCTCCATCAACCTCTTAGCACCCAGCCTCACCTGGCCCTTAAGAGATCCCAACTTGTGTGACCACTAGTAACTGAAGTGACAGGATATTTTAACATCCATCATATTGGATTAAGTTTCTGTGAAGGGTACAGCTGAGTCTTTCAACATTTCCTTAGTATGTCGGATCAGACAGAGCTTCCACTGTCTAGATATATGTTTACCAGCCCAACAGGACAGGAAACAAATTGGACACACTACAGAAAGGCTATCATCTGGTCAGACTCAGTGGTTATCTTATAGAAATATGACCAGTCATAATCACAACCTTACATGGCAATGCCTGAGAGTATCCCCTGATGCATCACATGAGGGATTTGTGGGAACCACTAAGAGCTGCTGCACACATGCTCCAGGGTGGGGCAGCCTTCACTGGGATGAGCTCCATGAAGGGCTCAACTATGAGTCAACCTAAGAGCAACCTGTGTTCAGATCAGAGACTCTGCACACCTTAGAGCACTCAGGGAAGATGCAGCTATGATTTGGATTAGTAAAATGACTGCTTTCATTGCTTGTGTTCCTACTGCCTGTTCAATTGAAGAAAAGGCATAGGCCAGGTGCAGTGGCTCACACCTGAAATCCCAGCACTTTGGGAGGCCAAGGCGAGCAGATCATGAGGTCAGGAGATCGAGACCATCCTGGCTACCACGGTGAAACCCCATCCCTACTAAAAAATATAAAAAATTAGCCAGGCATGGTGGTGGGCACCTACAGTCCCAGCTACTCAGGAGGCTGCGGCAGGAGAATGGTGTGAACCTGGGAGGTGGAGCTTGCAGTAAGCCGAGATTGAGCTACTGCACTCCAGCCTGGGCGACAGAGCAAGACTCCATCTCAAAAAAAAAAAAAAAAAAAAAAAAGAAAAGAAAAAGAAAAAAAAGGAGAAAAGGCACAGTAAGCAAAAGAAATGTTTGCATTTCAGTCACTCAAACACCTTGTTTCAAGGGGCTCCTCCTCAGAGCAGGGTGAAAGGTGGTTAGGACTTCAGGCATTTGGGTTCAAGGTGACCTCCGTGCCTGTCATTTGTGGTTCAAACACCTAAGTGTTCTCATTCTCAGAGAAACCACAAGCAATGGGAAATAAAAGGCTGCCATCTGAAGGTTCTGCCACTTTAAGATACTTAATCTACATATCTTGAAGACAATCTTTGAGCAATAATCCTATGGTAGCACATTCAAGAGCCAGAGATTTTGGAGCCCAAGTGCATCCATCTTGGGGCAACATCGGAGAAACCAGGCTCAAAGTAAACATTGTGCATGTAACAGCTGCCTGTGGACATGTCTAGAGAGTAATCAGAGCTAAAGTCTCTCCCAAAGTAACCAGAGGGAGAGAATCTCACATGGACCATGTGAGATTGAGAAGATGGAGAAGATCTGCTTATGGCAAAGAAGAAAAGATATCAGGAAGAGCAGTTTGAAAATTCTATATGCTGTGGCCTTGAGGCTTTGGCAGGATGACATCACACAAAGCCCAGACACCTGTTGGCAAACAAAGAAAAATAGTCTTGGAATTTCTCTGTGTTCATTGTTCTTGTCGAAGATAACCTGGAACCAAGGTAAAACACTGCAGTGAATGCAGCAGGACCACAGTTTCAAACACATTTCACTCTTGTCTGATTCAGACCTGAGTGTTTTGAAGGAGATGTCACGCACCAAGCCAGCCTTCATTAGGATCCACAGGGCTAAATGCAAAGGTTAAGACCATCCCAAGATGATGAATGTCAGAATTTTCAGCTATGGAACAAGAACAGTCCTATTGCAATAGGACTGATGCTGTTCCTTTCTCACTAAAGGGGAACCCAAGTGTATTAGTTTGTTTTCATGCTGCTAATAAAGACATACCTGAGACTGGTTAATTTATGAAGAAAAAAAGGCTTAAGAGACTCAGTTCCACATGACTGGAGAGGCTTCATAATCATGACAGAAGGCAAGGAGGAACAAAGGCATGTCTTACATAGTAGCAGACAAGGGAAGAACGAGAGCAAAATGAAGGGAGAAACCCCTTATAAAACCACCAGATCTTGTAAGAACTCACTATCATGAAAACAGTATGAGGGAAATCGACCCTATGATTCAATCATCCCCACCTGGTTCCACTCTTGATATATGGGGATTATTATAGTTCAATATGAGATTTGGGTGGGGACACAGCCAAACCATATCATTCCACCTCTGGCCCTTCCCAAATCTCACATTCTCACATTTCAAAACACAATTATGCCCTTCCAACAGTCCTCTAAAGTATTAACTCATTCCAGCATTAACTCAGAAGTCCAAGTCCAAAGTCTCGTCTGAGACAAGTCCCTCCCGCCCATAAGCCTGTAAAATCAAAAGCAAATTACTCCCTAAGATACAGGCATTGGGTAAATACACCCATTCCAAATGGGAGAAATTGGCCCAAACCAATGGGCTACAGGTCCCATACAAGTCTGAAATCCAGTGGGACGGTCAAATCTTAAAGCTCTCAAGTGATCTCCTTTGACTCCATGTCTCACATCCAGGTCATGCTTGATGCAAGAGGTGGGTTCCCATGGTCTTGGGCATCTCTGCCCCTGTGGCTTTGCAAGGTACAGCCCCTGCCCCCATGGGCTGCTTTCATGGGCTGGTATCAAGCGTCTGTGACTCTTTTTTCAGGTGCATGTTGCAAGCTGTTGGTGGATCTACTATTCTGGGGGCTGGAGGACAGTGGCCCTCTTCTCACAGCTCCATTAGGCAGTGCCCCAGTGGGCACTCTATGTGGGGGCTCCCACCGCATATTTCCCTTCTGCACTGCCCTAGCAGAGGTTCTCCACAAGGGCTCCACCCCTGCAGCAAACTTATGCCTGGACAAGTATTTCCATACATCCTCTGAAATCTAGGGAGAGGTTCTCAAAACTCAATTCTTGAGGTGTGTGCATCCACAGGCTCAACACAATGTGTAAGTTGCCAAAGGCTTAGGGCTTGTACCCTTTGATGCCATGGCCCAAGCAGTACCTTGCCCCTTTTAGCTACAGCTGGAGCAGCTAGGACACAGGGCACCAAGTCCTTAGGCTGCACACAGCAAGGGTCCCCTGGGCCTGGCCCATGAAACCAGTTTTTCCTCCTAGACCTCCAGGCCTATGATGTGAGAGGCTGCCGTGAAGACCTCTGACATGCCCAGGAGACATTTTTCCCCACTATCTTGCCGATTAACATTTGGCTCTTATGCAAATTATGCATGAATTTCTCCTTAGAAAATGGGTTTTCTATCACATCAGGCTGCAAGTTTTTTGAACTTTTATCCCATTTCCCTTATAAAACTGAATGCTTTTAACAGTACCAAAGTCACGTATTGAATGCTTTGCTGCTTAGAAATTTCTTCCACCAGATACCCTAGAAATCATCTCCCTCAAGTTCAAAGTTCCACAAATGTCTAGGGCAGGGGCAAAATGCTACCAGTCTCTTTGCTAAAACATAGCAAGAGTCACCTTTACTCCAGTTCCCAACAAGTTCCTCATCTCCATCTGAGACCACCTCAGCCTGGATTTCATTGTCAGTATTTTTGTCAAAGCTGTCTGAGTTTTTAGGAAGTTCCAAACTTTCCCACATTTTCCTGTCTACTTCTGAGCCCTCCAAACTGTTCCAACCTCTGCTTTTTACCCAGTTCCAAA
The DNA here is from genome assembly GCF_008728515.1 of Papio anubis. Taxonomy (NCBI): domain Eukaryota; kingdom Metazoa; phylum Chordata; class Mammalia; order Primates; family Cercopithecidae; genus Papio; species Papio anubis. The sequence goes on from NC_044978.1 coordinate 176,216,987, forward strand.
GTCACTTCCACATTTTAGAGTATCTTTATAGCAGTGCCCCACTCTACTGGTACCAATTTATTGTATTAGTCTGGGTAATTTACAAATAAAAAGAGGTTTAATGGGCTCACAGTTCCACATGGCTGGGGAGGCCTCACAGTCATGGCAGAAGGCAAAAGGCCCATCTTACATGGTGGCAGGCAAAAGAATGAGAGTCAAAGGGCAAAACCCCTTATAAAACCATCAGATTTCATGAGAACTACCATGAGAACAGTTTGGGGGAAACCAACCCCATGATACAATCATCTCCACCCGGTTCTGCCCTTGACATGTGGGGATTACTGCAATTCAAGGTGAGATTTGGATGGGGACATAGAGCCAAATCATATCACCCAGGAACATTGCGATCCCACTGGGAAGTATGGACAAGTGTGAGAGACCGGAAATCTCAGTGTTATCCTCTAGACCCTCTTTTTCTCAGCCCAGAAGTGGAAAACAGCACCATGCCTGTTGTCTCATCCCATCAGGACTCTTTCCCATGACTTCAAGGTCATTGTCCTAAGGCTTTCCCAAAATTCTCCCAAGGCAGCTCAGCCTCAGACACTAAGGGCCATCTCAGCTGTGCAGAGAGCAGATTAACCTTGATCAATGGGTTTTCAGTTTGAGAGTGAATCCCAGAACATCGTTTCCTAGGAGGCACATCCTGAGATGATTCTGAAATGTTTCCTTTCAGCATTCCCGGTGAGACTGAACCACAACAGCCCAGAGGCAACCAGCCCAATGCTCTGCCCCTCTCCGCTGCTCTCTTTCACTGCTCCATCCTCTGGGGCTCCAGCATCACTTTTTAAAAAAAAGATCTTCCAAGCACAGGTCTCAGATTGTGAATTTAATGAATTCAAACTAAGACTTCAGCATTTTCTTTCATACTTCAATCAGGACAATCAAAGAGTAAGAATGCTCTCATTTGATTGATACGAAAATATCAAGTTATTTAAATAAGGAATATAACATGGAACATATAAAGTCTCTAAAATTATGAGATTTGTTCAATTTATATCCCGGTTATTTATGCTAATGCCTGAGAGACAACTGAGCAAACCTTTTGCAACACGTAAATATAGGATGTACATGTTGGCTATGAAGAAAATGATTCTCTAATTTTCAACCTCCCACCAAAAGCACAGATGACAAGTGCTCCTTGCTTCCTTCTACACTAGGAAATCTTCCCATTTTTCCAGACCAAAAAATAAGCAATCTTTAAATTATTGTGAAAAACTGCATTCCATTGAAACACTTTCAGATCTGAAACAAAGCTCAAGGTAGCACAGACACAGCCTCATTCATGGTGATTCAAGTTCTCAAGGCACCCAATTCAGCTTCTTCATTCTAAGAAGTGCCAGCTGAACAAGGACTGAAGTGGAAACGAACTCCCTCAGGGGATACCTGTGAACACAACCCAAAACAGCCAATATTCCACATCACAAGGAGTCGAGAGGAAAAGTCACTGTGGCCCAGGAGAGACACTTGGCAGTGTTCAGTATCACAGAGTAACAGTGAACAAGGAGCCGTGAAGCAGAGACAGGCAGTGTCCCCCTTCAAGCCTTTATGCTCCCTGTGCAGTGCCTACCGTGATGTTGTATCATCCCTGATGTGCTGTGCTGGAAACACAGGAGTGGGGCTTTGAAATGTGAAGACACTGAAACATGTTCAGAATAGAGGTAGGAACCCAAAACAGGTCTGTACATACCCATTTCTTCATCTAAGAAAAACCCTGCAAGGTTGCAAACCTACACAATAGAGCAGAGGAAGGGTCTTTGGGAAAACATTTTATAAAATAATGGCAAAATCCATAGGAAGTGGAATACATCTAGCCACACAACAGAAATAAGCTGCAACCTTGGGACATGCTTAAATACAAACTCTATCTATCTATCTATGGAATTATAAATCCTCTGGAGTACGGTAGACTTAGTTTCCACACAGCAGCATATATTTGAAGCTTCATTCCCTTCCCTGATACCACTCAGTTCCTTCTTGGTTGCAGGTATTCCAGTCTCAGGTCAGTGGCCTAGAAGGCTGACTCAACTGATTGAGACCCCACAACTCAATCATCTCCACCTGGTTCCACCATTGATACATTGGGATTATTGCAATTCAAGATGAGATTTGGGTGGGGACAGGGTCAAACCATATCATTCTGCCCCTCTGTATTATACTTCTCTGAAGCACAGGCTTTTATCGATACAGAAATTTCTTTGTCACGTCATTCCAGGTCCCCACCTGGACACTCAAGACCACACATTTTCCATTTGCAGTATTTCAAAATATCAAGCTGATATTTGCAGTTTGCATGACAGGTATAAGTTTTAAAGCGTATGATCTTTGAGTATCATATCGCTTCATGGAAAGAAGGTTGTGTCATTTTACAGGTAACATGCCTACCACTACTGCAAGATTTGTTTGATGATTAAAGGAAAACTTTTCTGTATCATTTTTTCTAACTAAAGCATCAGCAGTTATGAAGCCTCAACCCTGAATGCTTTACGATTTCCAGCCCTCAACATCCATAGATCTTGACACTAGTATTAATGAGCCTCTACCACAGCTAAAACATCTACAATCAAAACTTTGATCTTCCAGTGTAGATGATCCTTGTGACATCTGTGAGAAGCTTTACTTTAACTTGGTGTGAGACTAGTCATCTGTCTCAACTAAGGAAAAGTTCCAAGAACAAGCAGACTACTAACCAGGAAATTAAAGCATACAATTTTCCATAAAATATTTAGTGGAGGGTCCTTTTAAGGTCACCAAGGATACCTTCAATGCTAGTTAGCATGTAGGGTAAAAACAGGTAAGGGAAAGCAGCTTCATCCACACAAGGAAAAATGACCTTTATCATTAGTGCTAACTTGCCACTGGATGAATGTTTAAGTTTCCAATGAAATGCCCTTCAGCTCCAAAGGGGTGTGATATTCCACTATACCCCTTTTTATTTGTATTTTGAGATGGAGTTTTGCTCTTGTTGCCCAGGCTGGAGTGCAATGGCACAATCTCAGCTCACTGCAACCTCTGTCTCCCAGGTTCAAGTGATTCTCCTGCCTCAGCCTCCCAAGTAGCTGGGATTACAGGAGCCCACCACCACACCCAGGTAATGTTTTGTATTTAGTAGAGATGGCTTTCACCATGTTGGTCAGGCTGGTCTCGAACTCCTGACCTCAGGTGATCTACCCACATCAGTCTCCCAAAGTGCTGGGATTACAGGCGTGAGCCACCGCACCTGGCCGCCTTTTTAATGCATGAACCATACATGAGACTTAAGGGTTCTAACAAGTTGAGGACCAATAGCCAATTTCATACGCCAGGTAATGCAAACTCTAAGGCTCTATCTATGGGACCACAGGATGATTTGAAACATGGTGACATCTAATTGTTTCCAACTTACATCACCTGAGCAGTGCTTAGCACCCTCACATGCTGTGTTCCTGAAGGAAACAGGGAAAACAGCTATGCAGTCTCAGACTACCCCAGATCTGGTCCCACAATAAACTCCTCTCTAATTGGGATTTTCAGAAATATGTGTTTTGGGAGGAAATATTCAGACTAGTTCTTTTATGATGTGTTTCATCTTTAAGTGACACACAACATAGAGTGTCTTCTAAACCTGGGTCTTCCAAGTTTTAGAATTTCCTGGTTTTAGAAGTTCCACAGTAACCAAGAGACATCTTTTGAGTCAGGTATTGAACAACACTCACTAGACCACAAGTGTTTCAAGAGATCCTCCTGGAGATGTGGTTTATTGACGTGTAGGAACTGGGAACAAGCTCCTTGCTGCTGAAGGGACCCAAGACCCATTCCCAGTTTTAGGCAGAATAGGACTCTTCTATTCAAATAAAGAGCTCGGAGAGGAAGACGGGATGGCTACAACCTTCCTGTTCATTGTTACTGTAAGGTTTTCTTCACCCTATACCCAAAAACAATGAAGTTTCATCCTCATTTTGTCACAGCATCAAGACAACCATTCACCAGCAATAGGAACAAGGATTGAGACAAGTAATGAAGATGAAAACCCAAAGTGAAGGAAGTTTAACATGCCCCAGTTGTTGCATGACTAATGAGATAGCAGCAAAGATCAACATAAAAACACCAGAAGCAGTTTACTAGAAAGTACCACACAGAGCACCCTGGAGTCATATGGGATCATCCATGAGGACCATAAAGACTGTAAGACACACCCTGAATTCTCAGCTTTACTGCCAGAATAAGATGCCCACATCCCCAGACTTCCCAGCCGGCCAGGGAGCTCCCTGTGTTTTGGAAGGCTGCTTCTCAGTGTGAAGGATGGGGGGTTCTATGTCTTCTTGTGCTTCCTTCGGTCAGTCCATTTGCAAGCTGCAGTGTGGCTAAGAAAGCAATTCATTATAAGAAACAGTGGAGTTGTTTATTTTCCTCTTGTTACAATCTCCTACAACCTCTGAACTGATGCCATCAGGAAAGCTCTCCAAGAAAAAGGCCAGACCAAGGCTAATGACTGGAAGTCATGATCAATAGCTGCCTCCTCCACCCACAAAGTGCCACTGGCTTACAATGTTTAGCTAAGCATCAGTGAACTATAGCAGTGTCGCACCATGTGACTGTAAAGGTTTCGGAATTTCACTCCAGGCCTCCTAGATACCCAGGGGAGAAGGCACAATATTGCCCATGATGATGACTATTCCGTACCTGTCTTCAACAATATTTATTCATGCCAAAAGAATCCAGACATAAGCTACGATATACCTCCACTTCTAACCTTCTAGTATTCAAATTCCTGTGGGAAAATTTCAGGAGCAGCACTGGAGACATCAGAACTTGGGAGGAAATAGATATACATCATGACCTTCAATCCTGAACATCCCCACCAAGTAAGGAACAGAAACATTTCCTGATAGAGTCTCTTCTTCAATACATATGGACACACTTTATAGCCACTACAAGATCTCAAAGGACAAAGAGACTAGCCACAGAGTATCTTTAACAAAACCTTACTCAATTGAAAGTGTTAAGAGATTGATGTATATAGAGTTCATATCCTCAAAGTTATGGGAGCAGACATTAGGCCAATAACATAAGACAAATATTTAGCCAAAAAATACTACATAAAACATGTGAATACTAAAGAATATGGCTGAAGACCACAGGGAGAATTCCTGATGACCAGAGAAAAATCAAAAGGCTAAAATAAAGAAGATGAGAGAACAGAATATATTTGCTTTGATCATTACAACGAGCCCCTCTCCTCCTGGCCTCCTGAAGTACAAGTAGGGACATTCAGGCATTTGGGTTCATGGCACCCTCCATGACCCTGGACATGGAGTTTGAACACCTATGGACCCTGCCCTGCTCAGACAGCCCATGAAACTCCCAGTTATCCAAACCACTGTAAGAAACGGGAGTAGACAGTTCTCTGCATTGTGTATTTAGAAAATAATTTGTTACCATCAATATAAAATATCCTTATCCTGGATTGTCTAGGAGGAGACCGTCAGAAAAATGATTAAAGAGAAAGTAGAACAGGGAGGGGGAAATGGAGGTGGCAATCAGATTAAGATGTGCCGATTCTGCAGCCAAAGGTAGTCCTGCCTCTGACATTGAACAGGGTCTCCACACTGAAAGATACATACAGAGCCTCAAGGCAAGGAATGCAAGGGTCTCTAAAGTTGGGTAAAGAAAGGGAACAAATTGATTCATGAAGCAGCAGAAGGAAACAACCTTGTCAACAACGTTCGTTTTCTCCAAGTGACCGTACTTCCAATTCGCTAACCTCTTGAATTATTTTATTTTATGCCCCTAACTCAAAACTCACTTATGATGGCACGTGACAGGAAATAAAGTACCTGTATGAAAATTGAAAATCTAAGTTCAGCATTCAGGGTTGTTTACAATAAGGTGTTGTTAACCTTGTATTACTAACAAAAGTCCTCATAACTTTACCTGGAAACACTGAGAAGAAAGATACAATAAAAATTCCCACATATCCTCTTAGCATCCCAGTATAGACATGTGCGAGTTACATCGTGGACACATTCGTACACAGTTAAGTGTCAAATACATAGGCACAACTGCCTTAATAGACTGAAACATACAGAAGAAAAAATAGATTTCCTCTGAAGGAAATGAAAGACCATGAAATATCTTCCCCCCTGGATTCTACCACCAACTCGAGTAGAAATACACAATTGTATGCTAATTATTCCAAACAATATTAAACCACATTTTTCCAAATGACACTTGTCCCAATCAACTAAGTGGATTGACTTAGACAAGCCGGCACATCCTCAAATTCTCCATCCTAGAGAGGCCCGTTTCACAGAGGAGCACGAGATTGCTGCTATTCATCAGCAGTCAGTCTGCACAGCTTCCAAGAGGAAGAACGTTTCTCACCAAGCACCCGCTACAGCAAGCTCTTCCTCACCAACAACTGTGAACCTCTCAGGCTCTTAGAGTCACTTGCTCAAAAAAAAAAAAAAAAAAATTAACACAAAGTACAAACATTGGAAGGTTCCCGCTTGTGGCCCCTAGGAGCTTGGCAGACCCAGCACTCCCACCCGTGATGGAAGCGATTTCGGAATCCTGGTTCTTAAATACTACCGAGCCTTCCTGCCCAGAGAAGGTCAGGTTGTGACCATGATGAGCAATGCCCCTCAGTTTTCTAGGGCAGCATTCACTTTGTACCAAAGGCATCAAAGAGAATGACAAGCTTCCAGCACCATGTGCTCTGCATGTAGTCCTTCACCTCCTCTGGGTGAGTTTCTAAGGAGCTGTACCTACCATAGACTTGAGAAACTGCCAGAGCAGATTTCAGTCACAAGCAGCTACCTGATATGTTCAGGGTAAGCTGACTCTACAGAGTCTATTCTGTTTAATTGCCCAGGGGAAGAGAAAGAACCCAGGCAGAGCTCCATATGAGTGTAGGTTGCATAATTAACATCAGTTCCCCGGCATCGGGAAGGAGTATTTTCCTAACTGGCTGGGGTCTTTGAGGTGGAAATAGAAAGTCCTAGTCCATTAGTGCTCCTCAACCGGATAAGCCCCTGTACACAGGGCTCAGGCACATCAATCAGGGTCAGCCCTACCACGGCTATTACAGAACCTGTTCACTGTCTAGTCATAAAAAAGGTTTGCTTTTCAGCTCTGTGTGCAGGCGCTTCCAGTCCTGATGGAACCAAAGGCCAGTGGGCTTGTTGGGTACAGGTCTCACAGTATGGGCAGCCCACAACAAGGTGTCTTCAAAGTGGACTCAGTCCCAGGAACTGGGCTGCTGAGGAGTTTCCTGGCTTGAGGCTGTGGAATTATCCTGCAGAGATGAAGCAGCTTGAAGGAAGGAGAATGTTCAGGATGAAACATGAGGAGGTACCTCATTGGACGCTCATTGGATGCTGGGAAACTCATCAGGACCTCTTAGGAGGCTCCATCAACCTTTTAGCCCTAGGCCTCACCTGGTCCTTACGAAAACCCAATATATGTTACCTTTGGTTATTGAATAGACAGAATATTGAATAGACATAATATTTTAACATTCTTTTTATTATACTTTAAGTTCTAGGGTACATGTGCACAACGTGCAGGTTTGTTACATATGTATACATGTGCCATGTTGGTGTGCTGCACCCATTCATTAACTCGTTATTTACATTATGTATATCTCCTGATGCTATCCCTCCTTCCTCCTCCCACCCCACAACAGGCCGAGGTGTGTGATGTCCCCCTTCCTGTGTCCAAGTGTTCTCATTGTTCAGTTCCCACCTATGAGTGAGAATATGCTGTGTTTGGTTTTCTGTCCATGTGACAGTTTGCTCAGAATGATGGTTTCCAGCTGCATCCATGTCCCTACAAAGGACACAAACTCATCCTTTTTATGGCTGCAGAGTATTCCATGCTGTATATGTGTCACATTTTCTTAATCCAGTCTATCACTGATGGACATTTGGGTTGGTTCCAAGTCTTTGCTTTTGTGAATAGTGCCACAATAAACACGTGTGCATGTGTCTTTATAGCAGCATGATTTATAATCCTTTGGGTATATATCCAGTAATGGTTGAACTAGTTTACAGTCCCACCAACAGTATAAAAGTGTTCCTGTTTCTCCACATCCTCTCCAGCACCCGTTGTTTCCTGACTTTTTAATGATTGCCATTCTAACTGGTGTGAGATGGTATCCCATTGTGGTTTTGATTTGCATTTCTCTGATGGCCAGTGATGAGCATTTTTTCATGTGTCTGTTGGCTGCATAAATGTCTTCTTTTGAGAAGTGTCTGTTCATATCCTTGGCCCACTTTTTGATGGGGTTGTTTTTTTCTTGTAAATTTGATTGACTTCTTTATACGTTCTGGATATCAGCCCTTTGTCAGATGAGTAGATTGCAAAAATTTTCTCCATTCTGTAGGTTGCCTGTTCACCCTCTAGGTCATATCCTTCACCTACTTTTTGATGGGGTTTTTTTTTCTTGTAAATTTGTTTAAGTTCTTTGTAGATTCTGGATATTAGCCCTTTGTCAGATGGGTAGATTGCAAAAATTTTCTCCCATTCTGTAGGTTGCCTGAACATTCGTCTTATTGGTATAACTTGATATCAAGAAGAGAATACTTGTTTATGTCAAAATCCCCCTTAGTATGTTAGATAAGATCAACAATTCAATCTGGATATAAGTTCCTCACCCCAACAGCAGAGGCATAAATTAGACACTGAGAGGTCTCATCTGATGAGACTGAAGGCTGATCTTATGGAAACATGAACCATAGAGTCAGAATTGCAGCTGTGTGGGCCAGAGAATCTTCAAGCCACCGAGCATTCAGGGATAGGAATGCCTATAACATGAATGATAAAAACCACTGCTGTACTAATCCCTGACATTCTTACTGCCTCTGTAACGGAAAAAATAGCAAGGTAAGCAAATGCCCACATGTGCACTGGGGGACTGGGGTGGAGCCACAGGCAGAGGGAGGAGCCTGGCCTCTGCAGTTCCTGTGATGTGTCTTGTGGGGTGGGGGTGGGGGTGGGGCACCTGTTAGCAGGACTCAATCTCGCTTTGCTGAGTTTTCCCCCCCCCCCCACTTTTTCACCCAATAAAATCTTGCCCTACTCACCCTTCAATGTGTCTGCATGCCTAAATTTTCCTGGTCATGTAACAAGAACCTAGTTTTAGCTCAACTAAGGAGCAAAATTCTGCAACATCCTCATTCTTAGAGCAACCATAACCAACAGCAGGGGTGGGAAACAGATTTCTTAAAAGCTGTCACCTGAAGGTTCCACCACTTTAAATACCAAATCTATATGCCTTGAAACCACCACTTGGGAGGTAATTTCATGGCAGCTTGTTGAAGAGCCAGAGAACAGAGGTCAGGTTTGCGAATGTGGGCTCAATATTGACACTTAGTGAACTGAGAAATGAGGCTCAAAATAAACACTGCCCATGTGACAATATCCTGTGCACGTGTCTAGAGAAATTAGAGCTGAAGTCTCTACCACAGTATCTGGAGCTGAGAACCTCACATGGGTTACCTCGAATACTCAGGGAAGGATTCCTTACAACACATAAGGTGCAAGAGTATCAGGCAGACACATTAAAGCAAGTTCCAGGCTGTGGTCATGACTGGGTGGGAGAATGAGGATCACAGGAAACCCATATAGACCTGCTGGCAAAGCAAAATAGCTTTGGAATCCCTCACATAGTCCCATCAGTTTCTAGAACCACCTTATCCAAGGATTTATTGCAACGGATACAGTAGGACCACGTGAAACTCATTACTCTTCCATTTCATTCAGTCCTGGCTGTTTTCAAGAATATATCACTTTCCAAGTCAGTATTCACTAGAATCCACAGGGGTGAAGAAGGTAGAGGCCATCACAAGATGGAAGGAAGAATCTTCAGCTATGGAACATGAACAGTCCTGCTGCAGAAGGACTAATCCCGTTCCTGATGTTTAAAAACCTCAGGAGCCATGGAATTCTTTATTCTACCAAGTGTGGGCAGGTGAAGCAGAGTCTGGGAAGTTCAGTGACATCCCACAGATCACTCTAATCAACACAGCTGCTGAGGTCAGCATCATGCTTGTAGCCCCATCCTGACTATAAAAATACAATGAAAGAAACCATATTGAAATTCCTGCAGAACACTGCATTACATTGAAACATATTCCCATTGAAGGAAAGCTCAGGATAGGGGCAGAAATAGCCTCACTCATGGTGATGGCTGAGTTCTCAAGGCATTCCCTAAGACAACTCCTGCATTTTGAAAACCATCTGAGCATGGCCTAAAGAATCAAACTCACTGACAGCACACCTGTGAAAACAGCCCAATATGACCAATATGCCACATGAGGAGACAATAGAGAGAAATTCACTGTCTCAGCAGATATGCGGGTAGTGCCCAGTACCACAGGCCAACCATGAGCAAGGAGCTATGAAGGAGGAAAAGGCAGTGTCCTTCTCCCAGCATTTATGTCCCAGGGCAGTGGTTATCCCTGACAGCATTTCATACCTGGAAGACTGTTAGAAACACAGGACTGGGGCTGTTGAAACTCAAAGACCGAAGTGTATCCTTCAGAGTCCAGGTAGGACCCCAAGATAGGTCTACATACCCCCATTCATTTACCAAGACTCCACAAGACTTTAGATACACCCAATAGAGTAGTAAAGTCCCTGTTAACACAGGATTTTATAAATTGAAGGCAAGGTCCAAAGTAGGTAAAATTGATCTGTTCACACATGGATCAGAAACAAGCTCCATCCTTACCCTTAGGAAACACACAAAGAGGAAGTAGAGAGTATTAGAAAGCCTCTGAAATACAGTGGGTTGAACTTCAACACAGGAGCATAGAAATCCTCACTCACTCCCCTGGAGTCAGTTTCTCCTTACCCATGACTTTCCTGAAGCTTCAGGTCAAAAGATATCGACAAGACAGACCTAGTCTAAACTTAGCCATTCCCACCTCCTCTTCATACATACCTCTCTAGATCACACATTTGGAAAAACATCAACATTTACCTCTTACCATTTGATTTCAGGTCCCAACCTGTGCATTCAAGACCACACTTGCACTTTCTATTTGGAGCATTGCAAAATATCACAATGATATTTACAGCATGTTTTCTTTTTATTATTATTATACTTTAAGTTCTAGGGTACATGTGCATAACATGCAGGTTTGTTACATATGTATACTTGTGCCATGTTGCTGTGCTGCACCCATCAACTCGTCAGCACCCAACAACTCGTCATTTACATCAGGTATAACTCCCAATGCAATCCCTCCCCCCTCCCCCCTCCCCCCTCCCCATGATAGGCCCCGGTGTGTGATGTCCCTTCCCGACTCCAAGTGATCTCATTGTTCAGTTCCCACCTATGAGTGAGAACATGCGATGTTTGGTTTTCTGTTCTTGTGATAGTTTGCTAAGAATGATGGTTTCCAGCTGCATCCATGTCCCTACAAAGGACACAAACTCATCCTTTTTTATGGCTGCATAGTATTCCATGGTGAGTTAAAGGGTATGATTCTTGAGCACCACCCTTCAATAGAAGGAAGACTCTGTCATCTGAGGAATAATGTGCTTACAACCACAGAAGGATTTCTGTGATGCTGCAAGGAAGAGAAACAGCTTCTCATAACCACATTTCTAACTAGTCTCAGCATTTGTGAAGCCTCAATTGGCAGTGCTTGAAGATGCTCAGTTCTCCTCTTCCTCCTATTTTCATGTTAAGTATTATAGAATCTCCAACCACAGCATCAATGTCCACAATCACGACCTGGGTCTTCTGACATAGGTTATTTTCCTAGCGTCCTGTCAGAAGCTTCAGTTTAGGCTGACGTCTCATTGCTTTTGTACAGTGACACTCATCTCGTCACCTCACTCTGAGCACTGTAGGCACCCATACAGCTAACATTGCCACAAAAAGGTTATTGGGAGAGAAGAACCAGGGTTTGGGGGAGTGTTAATACACTCTCAGGTAACTCCATAAAAGCAGCTAGAGTGTTGAAAGATGTTACACTACTGCTGACGTATACACTATGTACTTTGAGCTAGGATGGTTGCCTATCTACTGGATATGTAAGCACTTTAGACTTCGTCACTATTCCATAAATATGATGTAACAACCATTTATATCACATGTACCTGGCAATCGGTGTCATAAGTAATCTAGAGATTAAAGGACACAGGATTATGTGGATAGGTTATAGTATGCAAACACTAAGCTATTTTGTATAAGGAATTTGAGCATCTACAGAGGGTCCTGAAAATAAATCCCACATATAAAGGGACAACAGTACTCATTTTTCATTCTGAATGTTACAAAAAGTCAAGTTGACCAGTCACACATAGTAGAACCAAAGAACAAGATCCTAAAGGTCAGTTGTTACTCAAGCTAATACCTCCATATCCCAGAACAGAAAGAATAGTGATGTGCCCAACTAATTGGGAGCTAGCACAGAAATCACTTTATTCCAGATGAATCCTGAGGACTTCAGCTCCTGTAGGATCAAAGGAACCTGTATTTTTCGGAATTTAGCAGCTCCTCCTCAGGCCAGCTACCATCACCATCTGCTCCTGGATCAGCCTGACCAGGGCAAACAGAGCAACTCAAGCCAATGGACCAGGATGTCCAACTTGGAAGGAAACCACATTTCTAAGATTTTGGGGACAGAAGGCACATAACCCTCATTCCTACCTTAGTATATTATTGTTTTCATATGAAGAAGGAAATCAATTTCTTCATAAATATTCTTCTGCAAAGACAACTTACTCTCATTGACATGAAATTCACGCAAAATGGGGAAGGGGAAGTAGCCACCATAAGCTGACATTCCCCCATCTCAGTGACATCCCCCAGATTACTCTAATCAACACAGCTGACCTGCAAAGAATTCCAAGCAGCAGCAAACCATTAACCATAAAATTCTCCATATACTATTAGTGGACGGCACTTTTAAGGGTGTAGTTATGTTACCAAGGAACCTTCAATGATAATTAGCAGGTAGGGTAAAAAGACTCAGAGAAAATCTAAATCCACACAAGGAAAAATGTAATTTATCAGTAGCGCTAACTGGTCCTTGCATGAGCGGTTAAGCTTCCAGGGAAGTGCTCCTTCAACAATCGAAAGTGGTAGAGTGAGATAGTGGCACATCCAAGGGGTGTTACATTCCACTAAAGTTCTTTTTAGAGCATGAAACACACAGGAAACTTAAATGTCTCTAATTGGGGACTAATACCCAATGTCATGGCAGGTAATATATACCCAGTTTAAACTCTAAGGTCCCATCAATGGGTCCATGAAAGGATCTGAAACAAGGTGACATCTCACTGCTTCCAACACACCCATGTCATCTGAGCAGTGGATCCTCAGATGCCCTGTGCCTGAAGAAAATGCTATGTTCTCTCAGAGGCCAACCCAGATTTGCTCCCACAGACTCCTGTTTAATGGGGATTTTCAGGAATGTGTGTTTTGCGCAAGAAGGCTCCTATCTCTGATTTTTTTTTTTTTTCTTCTTTTTTTTTCAGACAGAGTCTCAATCTGTTGCCCAGGCTGGAGTGCAGTGGCATGGTCTCAGCTCACTGCAGCCTCTGCCTCCTGGGTTCAAGCAATTCTCTTGCCTCAGCCACCTGAGTAGCTAGGATTACATGTGCATGCCACTATGCCCGACTAATTTTTGTATTTACAGAGACAGGGTTTCACCATGTTGGCCGGGGTGGTCTTGAACTCCTGACCTTAGGTGATCCACCTGCCTCGGTCTCCCAAAGTGCTGGAATTACAGGCATGAGCCACCATGCCCAGCCTGATAGACAGTCTATTGAGTGTCTTCCAAACCTGGATTTTTCTTAATCTGAGACCTCCATTGACCCAGTATTGAGCAGCACTCACCTGACCATGAGTGTTTCAGGAGACCCTTCTAGGGATGTGGGTTATTGATGATGTATAGGAACTGGGAATGAGCTTGTTCTCACACCTTGCTGAAGGGACCCAAGCCCCCACTGCATCACCAGCTTTAGACAGAAGACTTGTTTTATACTAAAAACTTTCAGAGAATAGACTCAGGCAGCCACAATCTTCCTTTTTCTTTCTACTATAATACTTTCTCCACCTCACACCAAGAAAGGACTGAGTTCCATTCTCAATGTATGTTAACATCAAGGTGACCATTCATTAGCACTAGGATCAAAAAGCAAGAGAGAGATCTAAAGAAAAGATGAAAACCAGAAGGGAAAGTAGTTGAGCCTGCTCAAAGTACTGAGGAACTAATGAGATCCCAGCAAAGGTAACAAAAAATACAACTACAAGCACCCTACTTGGAGTAGTCTTTAGTGCTAGGCTGTCATAATCAAGTCTGGGCATATTTTTTCTAGCTTATATCCTGTTTATCTCTACATGACATAGATTAAGTAGCAATGAAAGCTGTGTGTGACATACTATATTCCCCGAAGTGGGAATCTAACCCTATATCCTGCATTACATCCCAATGAAGGACTAAGTGTTGGAAATTTCTTCTACATTAGTTATCAAAAGAGCACATGTGTGATTCAACATGGGAGGTAGATGAAGTTTTAGCTCTTTAAGCCTAAATTTCCACCAGATTTGTGGAAGAGAAAAAAGCATGAGATTTAAAAGTCAAATCCTCTATTTTTCTCTGTGTTTAAAAATTCTTAGGTACTTAATAGAAACAGGCATCACAGGAGGCAGACAAGGAACGAGGCTGAGATACAGGGATGTGAGAAGAATTTCATTCCAGGAGAGGGAGAAAGTGCCTGTCACAGGAAGATGAAATAGACAGATCCTGGCTTCAGTAGGTGCTGAGTCCAACCCTCTTCTGCTGATGGGGAGACTCAGCCTGTTGGACATTGTTCTGGAATGACTAGATCCCTGCATCACACCCTCCACCTGTAGAGGGGCCCGCTTATTTTCACAGAGGCACATCTCAGCAGTGCAGAGGAAGTGAAGTCTCAGAGAAAATTCAAGGACAGTGGAAATAGAATTGGTGGGTAAAAACAGACTGGTCCCCAGGAGGGACTTTCTGAGATGCATTATTCATTCTGCTCAAGGGTTCCCATCAGGATTGAGACCTGGGAAGCTCTGTAAAAGTGACCAGCTCAATCCTAACAACACAGGATTGTTGTTGTTTCTCTCCACCCACCTCCTGTTCACCACTTTCCTCCTCCAGGTTTCCTGGGACCATTTCCAAATTAAACACCAATAAAGGAGGCAGATTAATGGTCCTCTAACATCCTAATCCTAGTCCTTAGGACCCATGAACTTGGTATACTACATGGCAAGAGGAAAATGAGGGCAACACATGGAATTGAGGTTGACAATCAGCTGACTTTGGGGTCCACAAAGGTTATCCTGAATGGTCTAGATCACTGTCAGAAAAGAAAGTGGGAGAGGGAGGGAGGATCAGAGAGAAAGATTAAGGTGTACTGCTGGTATGGTTTGGCTGTGTCCCCACCCAAATCTCATCTTGAATTCCCACATTGTGGGAGGGATCTGGTGGGAGGTAATTGAATCATGGCGGCAGATCTTTCCCATGCTGTTTCTCATGATAGTCTCACGTGATCTGATGGTTTTATAAGGGGGGATTTCTTTCCCTGAACAAGTTATCTTTGCCTGCTGCCATCCATGTGAGACATGACTTGCTCCTTCTTGCCTTCTACCATGATTGTGAGGCCTCCCCAGCCACGTGCCACTGTAAGTCCATTAAACCTCTTTGCTTCCCAGTCTTGGGTATTTCTTTATCAGCAGCATGAAAACAGACTAATACAATGGCTAACTCTGCAGCCAAGGGGGGGGGTCCCCCCATCTCTGACTGAGGCCGAAGAGGGTACCCACACTAAAGGTTACAGAAGGAGCCACAACTCAAGGATTGCATGGGTCTCTAAAGGTGGCTAAAGAGAGGGAAAAAAGTGTCCAGTAGAACAGTCCTCCTCCCCCCGCCCTGCAAAACAAAACAAAACAAAACAAAAAAAACACCATTACTAACACCTTTTTCTCCAAGTGACCCCATTTTAAACTTCTTACTCTTTAGAACTGTAGGTACTTTTTAACTCATTGCTCACTTATCACAGCATCTTAGAAAAATGGTACCCATCCAAAATTCTTGTTTCAGTTTGAACATTTAGGGGAAATAGTGGAAGTCACATTACTTGCCTTGTATTTCAAAGTAGGAGTCTTCAGAACTATCCCTTATGTAGACACCCTAATCCAGAATAAAATAAATGCAATAAAAATGGCCACATATTTTCTTAGCATCCCAGCATTGAGATTTAGAAATGATACTATAGACAGTGCTCATTTAAGATGCCTCAAGGTAGATTACAGTATATAATAACATATTTTAGATTTTCTATGAAGGAAACTAATAGACAAAATATCTTCCCTCAAAGCATTCTATGGGCCCAGATAACTTTCACACTGGACTTTACCACCAAAGTAGAAACATACCAACCATGTACAAATTGTTCCAAACATGAAAGCCAGACATTTTTAAAAATGGCAGTCCAATCAACCAAATGGATTGACTTAGACAACTGAGTGTATTCTCAAATTCTCCATCCTAGAGACTCCCACCCCACAGTGGAGCATAAGACTCCTGGCTTTTCATGAGCTGTAGGTCAGCACAGCTCCCAAGAGAAAGGACATTTCTTACCAAATACCCACTGCAGTAAGCTCTGTCTCAGAGAGATCTCAACTTTCTCCACCCTCTTTTCATGGTATCTGCATTTCAGGCTTTTTGAAGCATTTCACAGAAAAATGACACAAATGTGAAAGGGTCTTGGAAATCAAGACCAGTGGCTGTTTCCACATCACAGAAGAGAACCTTGGCTCACACTTGCATCCCAGGGGCCTGGCAGCCCAGCACTCCCCACACCAGGGGATGGGAATGATTTCAGAATCCTGTCCCTTTGATGGGAGACAACCGAGCCCTTTCTGCCCAGAGGAGGTGGTACTATTGCCACCATGATCAACGCTGTCTCCAGATTTTCTGGGACAACATTTAGATGTTACTAAAGGCACCTAAAGAGAAGCCTCCAGCACCAAGTGTTCTGCATTTAGCCCTATCTCCTCTTCTAGGTGAGTTTAAGGTTCTGCACCTACTTGAGAAACTGCCAGGGGATTTAAATCTGCCATGAGGAATTACTTGCTGGTGAACAAGTGACTCAAGAAAGTCCATGGCCTACCGAACAATCCAAGGGGAAGAGACAGACGGAGAGAGTTCTATCGGGATACAAGTTGCATAAGTTAATACTGAGGAAACTTCACTTCTCAGACATCAGGGAGGTATGTTTTTTCCTGTGGTCTAAGAGGTAGGAAGAGGAAAACTACATTTCCTGAGGACTCCTTAGTCTTCAATAACCAGGTAAGCACGGTGTCAAAAAGGATTGGGCCAGTGGACCAGCCCTACTAACAAGGCAGCTGTCCCTTTTCTAGTCATAAAGGAAAGGTTTGGATTTCAGCTCTTCATGCACAGGTACTTTGCCAAGTCCTGATGCAATTGGAAGGCCAGAGGGTATGCTGGGTACAGGACTCATTCAGTATTTTATAGGAACACACCAACCACCATAGCGACCACCCAGCTAGTGTGCACATGCTCTGTTGGGGGTGGGGAGTACGTAGCAGCCTCCAGTGGGGTGGGTTCCATGAAGGCTTTGAGTCATCTGGGAGGAACCCGGGGCAGACCAGAGAATCTTGACATGGAATTCAGGGGAGAAGAGCAGCTATAACATAGGGTATATGAAGTACTGCTTTCCTAACTATGTATGTTTCTACTGCTTCTATAATCAGAGAAAAGATGCATTAAGTAAAATGGACAGAATGTTGGCATTTCAATCTAATACCCCATATTCCAAGGGGCCCATCAGAGCAGGCAGTAGGGAGTAGTCAGGACTTCAGGCATTTGGGCTCAGAGCCACTTCCATGCGCTTTACATGTGGTTCAAACACCTGTATGTTCTCATTCTCAGAGCAACCACAACCAAAGAAATGAATCAACAAGTCAGGCCGGGCGCGGTGGCTCAAGCCTGTAATCCCAGCACTTTGGGAAGCCGAGACGGGCGGATCACGAGGTCAGGAGATCGAGACCATCCTGGCTAACCCGATGAAACCCCGTCTCTACTAAAAAATACAAAAAATTAGCCGGGCGAGGTGGCAGGCGCCTGTAGTCCCAGCTACTCGGGAGGCTGAGGCAGGAGAATGGCATAAACCTGGGAGGTGGAGCTTGCAGTGAGCTGAGATCCGGCCACTGCACTCCAGCCTGGGCGACAGAGCGAGACTCCATCTCAAAAAAAAAAAAAAAAAAAAAGGTCAAAGAAGGCTGTCAGCTGAAGGTTCTGCCTCTGTCAAAACTGATTTTGAAGTCCCACCTTGAAGACTATCCCAGCAGATTATCCCCTAGCATATTGAAGAGCTAAAGATGAGACAGCCCAGATGTACGAATCTTGAGATGAGAGTCCAGGCGCAAACATTGCTCATAAACATCAGCCTGTGGATATGTCTGGAGTAAAATCAAAGTATCTTTTACAACACTCTGAATACAACAACTTCATATGGATCACCTCAAATACTCCGATGGAAAGGGCCCACTTGTGACAAATATGGAACAAGAGCATCATGCAGACAAGTTAAAGGATGTCCGGGCTGTAACAATGAAGGGTTTGCAGGATGAGGATCACATAAAACCCATGGACACCTGCCAACAAAATGAAAGCAAAGTAGCCTTGGAATCCCTCACCTTGTTTGGGCATTAGTGTCTAAAACAGGCTTAACCAAGGGCTAGGCTTGGCAGTGAATGCAGCAGGACCATGGTATCAAACAAATTTCATTCTTCCTTCTGATCTAGGTGTGTCTGCTTCAAAGGAGAAGACATCACGTCCCAGGGCAGCCTTCATTACAGTCCACAGGGCTGAAGAAGGTAAAGACCATCACAAGATAATGGATGTTTTGTAGTTTTCAGCTATGGAACTCTTTGGACATGACTACTGCAGTAGGACTGAGGCCATCCCTTTCAAGTGAAAATGAGTCTCCAGGAGCATTGGGAATCTTCTGGAAAGTGGGCACGTATGGCAGAGACTCGGGTTGGCAGATGTTGAGCTCTGAGTTTTCAGCATAGCTGGGGAGGACAGAACCATGCCTGCAGCCCCGCCCAACCA
This sequence comes from Papio anubis, assembly GCF_008728515.1. Lineage (NCBI taxonomy): Eukaryota > Metazoa > Chordata > Mammalia > Primates > Cercopithecidae > Papio > Papio anubis. Next base: position 176,236,135 of record NC_044978.1, read on the forward strand.
AGACCCTTTCCCGTGATCACTTGGTTACTGTCCTGGAGCTTTCCCCCAGTTCTACTGGGACAGCTCAGCCTCAGGCACTAAAGGACAACTCAGCTTTCCAGAGAGCAGAATAACCTCAACCAGTGGGTTGGTCAGAGTTTGAGTGGGTCCCAGAATAAACTGTTTCCTAGGAAGCACATTTTAAGGTGATTTTGAAACATTTCCTGTAAGTATTGCCAGTGGGACTCAGCCACACACAGCCTAGAAGTGACCTGCTGAACGCTCTGCCTGTCTCCAGCTGCTCTCCCCACCCCATCTTTCACTGCTCCATGCTACTGGTTTCCTGGTACCACTTCCAAAATATTATACACCCAAGCATAGGGCTCAGATTCTAAATTCAGTGAATCCAAAGTAAGATACACAAGCTACATTTCATAGTTCAACATAACTCTCTACTATTCTTTCTTTACCACGACTGACCAATAGCAAAATGCCAAATTACTTATATCGGGAAGAAAAGTTGGGGCATAGAGTTTCTAATTGAAGCGATAGTCTAAATGAAGTTAATATGACTCTAAGTTTTGTCCCTTTAATCTACATTCTAATGTTATTTGTGCTAATACCTAAAAAAATAACTTGGCAAACCTTGCACAAAAAGTAAATATGGGATATACAGGCTTTCATCATTTTAAACCTCCCACCAATAGTACCCCAGGCAAATGCCTCTTGGTTTCTATTTTTATACTAATGAACTTTAAATTCTTTCAGACAAAAAATACCTCTTTCCAGGTTTTTGCAGGAGACTGCATTCCATCGGGATGTTTTGAGATTTGAAACAAAGCTCAGGGTAGGAACAGACACAGCCTCATTCATGGTGATTTTCAAGGTCTCAGGACAGTATCCAACTTATTCCCACTATTCTGGGATTCACCAACTGAACAAAGCTTTAAGGTAGAACCTCCTCATGAAGGACACATCTATAAATAACCACACGTGGCCAGTATGCCACATGTCATGCGGGGGCAAGTCAGAGAAACTCACTATGGCTCAGAGATGCCTGGCAGTGCCCATTACCAAAGGCTAGTGGCAAGAAGCTGTGAAGAAGAGACAGACGACATCCATCTTCAAATTATCAAGTCCCAGCACAGTGGTCATCCCTGACAGACTGTGCCAACCACACAGTTCTAGGGATGGAGAAACATAAGGACATTCAAGTGTGTCCCTCAGACTAAAGGGGGGACTCTAAGATAGGCCTGCACATACCCATTTCTTCACCCAAGGGACACCCTGCAAAGCTGCAGGTCCATCTAATAGAAGGTCCTTGGTAATATTTTATAAACTCAAGTCAAGATCTACAACAGGAAGGTATCCAATTACACATATATCAAGAACAAGCTGCCTACCCATCTCTTATAACAAATACAAAGAAGGGAAATAAATTAGAAATCCTGCGCAGAGCAGAGGGTTGAGCTTCTTCACAGCAGTGTGTAAATTCTTGCTCGCTCCCTCCCCGGACACCACTGCCAGTTCCTCCTTAATCCCAAGTTTCCTAAAGTTAAGGCTCTAGAGGGGGTAAGACATAGTCCAAACTTAGCCTTTCCCAAGTTCTTATACCTCTCTAGGATTACAGGCTTTTAAACACATAAAAGATTTTTCTTCTATCATTGGATTCCACATCCTAACCTGCACACTAAAAGCCACAGTCAGTCACACTTTTTATTTAAAGCTTTTCTGTATATCAAGTTGATATTTGCAGTTTTTCAATAGTTGCAACTTTAGCAGGGTATGATCTAGGAGGGAAATCCTTTGACTGAAGGAAGCCTCCATGTCACCTGAGAGATAGCTACATGCCGATGACCAGCACAAGATTTGGTTGATGCAAAACAGCTTCCTATAGCAATGTTTCTAATTACAGCATCTTCAATTATGAAGCTTCAATATTCAACATTGAAAATCCTAACTTGCAGCTCCCACTTGGATTGACAGAACAGTGTGTGGATCTAAACTGTGAGGATGCAAAGGCATAAGAATGATACAATGGACTTTGGGGACTTGAGGGGAAGAGTGGAAGAGGGATGAGGGATAAAAGACTACAAATATGGTACAGTGTATACTGCTCAGGTGATGGGTGCACCAAAGTCTCAGAAATCACAAGTACTTATGAAACCAAGTACCACCTGTACTCTAGTAACTTGTAGAAAAATAAAACACAAGTCTTTTGATTCTTCCCTAAATGATTACCTAGGTTGGTACTACTTCATTCTTGAACATGAGTTCTCTGAAGTACTCCAAAAGTATACACAAGCACAGGTGACAAAAATAGGTTAAAAATGCCTAAGATGCATACGAAACCTTATTTTAAAAAAACAGCGTGTGGAGACTCACAATAAACTTTTGCTCCAAAAACTACTGCAGAATCTACCAGGAACACCAAAAGAATTCAGACCCTTTGAAGGAAGTGGCTCTTCACTGCAAACTCTGAGACAACTGAAAAACTGAGTGCCTAAAGTGTGAGTGGGGGAAAGTTCATCTTCAAACACACACCCTCACTGCAGAACCAGAAAATACAGGTCATGGGAGAAAGATTTAACCTTACTTAGAATTAAAATAGAGCTCAGCAAAATATAAAAGTAGAAGCAGCAGTGGGAAGAGCCTTGTGGACACTCCTGGTCTCCAGGGAAGCCATTACTGTCTCACAGGTTTCCTTGGGGAGGGCTGCCAGTGGAATTGGGGAAGGACCACAGGGAAAAAGAGACTTCCAGCTGAACTTCGTGATAACTTTGCACACACATTTTCTTGGGCAGAATCGGGGGCTGGGGTGGCGAATGGGAAGTACAGATACTGTTACCTACGGAAGGTATCTGATCTACCAGTGGCAAATCTGCGTGGGTCTGCAGCAACCTCAATTCTTGCCTCTTCAGAAGCAAGAATTTGACTGAGGGGCACAGGCAGAAAGAGACTGAGGAAAATTTTCAGAACAGGAATGACAGTTTATTTAAAAAGGCTTTAGAGCAGGAGAGAAAAAGTTCATTTGGAAGAGACTCAAGTGGGCACGTGAAGGTCAAGTGCTGTGTTTAACCTTGATCCTAGGACTTTATAGGCTGGCCCCTTTCCCACAGTTCTCCCCTTAGGGTGAGCTGCCCGCATGCACACGGCCCTCCTTACCCTTGTGAGGTGAGCATGTGTAGTGCGTTTCAGAAGTTGTATGCGTGCCCACTTGAGGCTTTCTTCCCTTTTCCAGTGGTGTACCCCTGGGTAAGGTAATGGCTGTGATTTGGTCAAGGAATAGGCCAAGTTGGATATCCAGGCCTGCATGACTCAGCGAGCTTGGTGCACAAGCGCATACCTCCACTTGTTACATAACCTGTTTGTGTAAGTTCATACTTGGCTCTAAGCCACTATTTTCTGTAGAAGGTATAACTGTCCTGCTGACACTGCACAGGGGGTCACTGAGGGCTTGGCTCAGTTCAACTTGGCTTGATATGGTGGGAGCACTGGCCCCCAGAGAAAGAGAGAACCAAAGCTTGTAGATGGACAGAGAGAACCATCTTGTAGATAGACAGGAGGGAGCCAGGTCACAGCTTGGCTTGCTCATGCCCCAAGAGGTAAAGAGTTAAGCTGCTGACCCTGAAGGTAAGGTAGAGGTCACCATGCAGCTGCAGGCATGGGGGCAGCAGGAACCTCAGAGCCAGAGCAGACAGCCAAGATAAAAGTGGGCAGTGTAAGAAAAGCTGCTCATGAAACAGCTAGTTTAAGTAAGCTGAGTAAAAGAGCTAATGTGAGAAAGGTGTTGAGAGCTACTACTGAATAAAATAATCTTTCACCTGCCTACAGCCCCGAGTGTTTTTTCTACTCATCCACCCACTCCCTCCAGACCTCAACATGACCTTTGGCATAGTCATGAACCTGACATCCCAGAAGGTCCTAGTCCACCATTTTGTCTCTTAATGCATATGCCAGGGAATCTGCTTCTCCCTGGTGCCTGTATTCAATTAACCGTTTAGTGCAACAGGTGTGGACTATCAGGAAATGGCCTCTCCCTGGCACCTGCTGCCAATTTATCACTTTTACAGCAGTGATGTGATCATTGCCAAACCATTACCTGACATTCCTATTGGGTGGGAGAGGCCTCTCCTGCTCTGGCTCACGCCTGTCTCATTATCTGTAATAGAGGCACAGAAGCCTGGGGCTCCCCACTGAGAAAGCAAGCAGGGCTTTCAGGCCCCACCGCTCCTCACCTTCCCAGGCACAGAAGCTTGGGACTTGTAGCCTGTCACAAGATCTCTGCCATGTACACCGGAGGCCTGGATATAAACTTGGTGCTGTTGGTGGGGCACAGTGGGAGTGAGACTGGAGTTGCTGGCTGCCTGGGGCCTGGGTGAGGCTTGTCACTGCCAGCTTTCCCCTACTTCCTTGGTGACCTGTATGACACAGCAGAGGCAGCTATAATCCCACTGTGAACATAACTCCATCAGCCTGAGAACCACACCTCCATCCCCTACAGCAGCCACAACAAGTCCTGCCCACGGAGAGTCTGAGCTCAGACACGCCTGACCCTGCACTCAGCTGATAGTCTTTCTCTCTGCCCTGGTAGCTTAAGACAGAAGCTCTTGGGAGCCTTATGGCCCTGCCCATCACCTGAGAAACCCAAACACTTATCCAGGCAACCTTAGGGCAAGCTTGTATTTCCCCTGTACTACCTATACTACCACAGCTAATGCTCTCTTGAAAGTGCCACCTCCTGGCTGGAGGCCAACCAACTCAAGCCATTACAGTAACTCAGCACAATCCTACTCCAAGAAAGGAGAAAATTGATTTCACCACCTGTAACATCCTGGCTAACCAGAGGTTCTGAGTCTGTCCACATGACAACTTCACTGCTAGCATAACCAGCATTCAAGAAAACCAGCACACTCAACTACCACCAAGAACTCCCACAGCGTCCATTTCACTCCCCTGCTTCCTCCCTTCACTGGTGCAGGTTCTGGTATCCATGGCTGAGAGACCTGAAGACAGATCACACCACAGCGCTCTTTGCAGACACTCTTCAGTACCAGCCCAGAGCCTGGTAGCTCCACTGGGTGGCGAGACCCAGAAGAGCAATAGCAATAACAATCACTGCAGTTTGGCTCTCAGGAAGCCCCACCCCCAGGGGAAAGGGAAGAGCACCACATCAAGGGAGCACCCTGTGGGACAAAAGAATCTGAACAGCAGCCTTGAGCCCCAGAATCTTCCCTCTGACATAGTCTACCCAAATGAGAAGGAACCAGAAAAGCAATTCTGGTAATATGACAAAGCAAGTTTAACACCCCCAAAAGATCATACTAGCTCATCAGCAATGGATCCAAACCAAGAAAAAATCTTAGTTGTCAGAAAAATAATTCAGAAGCTTGATTAAGCTACTCAAGGAGGCACCAGAGAAAGGTGAAAACTTAAAAATGTTAAAAATACAGGATATGGATAAAAAATATCTGGAGAAAGCTAGACACTCTTAATTGCAAATTATGCTTGGAAGTTTCAACAACAGAATTGAACAAGTAGAAGAAAGAATTTCAGAGCTTGAAGACAAGGCTTTCGAACTAATGCAATCTGACAAAAACAAAAAAGAAAGCCTCCAAGAAGCTTGGGATTATGTTAAACAACCAACCTAAGAATAATTGGTGTTCCTGAGGAAGAAGAGAAATACAAGTTTGGAAAACTTATGAGGAAACAATCAAGGAAAACTTCACTGACCTTGCTAGAGGAGCTGGATGTCCAAACACAAGCAGCTCAAAGAATGCTCAGGAAATTCATCACAAAAACATTACTTAGGCGCATAGTCATCAGGCTATCTGAAGCCAAGACAAAAGAATCTTAAGAGCTGTGAGGCAAAAGCATCACGTAACCTATAAAGGAAAACCTATCAGATTAACAGATTTCTCAGCAGAAACCCTACAAGCTAAAAGACTGGGGTCTTATCTTTAGCATCCTTAAAAATTATTAGACAAGAATTTTGTATCCAGCAAAACTAAGCTTCATAAATGAAAGATAAAGTCTTATTCAGACAAACAAATGCTGAGAGAATTCACCACCACCAAGCCAGCTAAATTGAACCGCTATAGGAGCTCTAAATCTTGAAACAAAACCTTGAAATACACCAGAACAGAACCTTTTTAAAGCACACATCTCACAGAGCCTATAAAACAGCAACACAAAAAAAGTATTCAGGCAACAACTAGCACGATGAATAGAATAGTACCTCGTATCTCAAAACACTGAATGTAAATGATCTAAATGATTCACTTAAGAGATACAGAATGACAATAGGTAGTTCACCAAGTATCTTTTGCCTTCAAGAGACTCACCTAACACCTAGGACTCACATAAACTTAAAGGGATGGAAAAAGATATTCCATGCAAATGGACAGTACTATTGAGCCTCGTATAAACCACCAGAATCTGCAACTGGAACCTGTTTCTTCAGATATAGATGGTCCCTGTCATTCCAGAGTTCCAGTTAGACTACTGTCTTATGGCTTACTACAGTGCCATACATCACTTTACCACAAAACATGGTGACTGTAGGCATCATACAGTATTCATCATCATCATGATGCAATAGTTAGGAGGGAAGAACCAAAGTTTTGGTGAGTTTTAACACACACATCCAAGTCACTAAATAAAAGCAGTCTAAGTGTTAAAGAAAATGCTATGTTGGTGCTGATACGTACTACGGAGTCAGACCTTGGATACTTACATCTGTACTAACCACATGCAAGCAAACTTTTTTCCTTGTCATTTCCTAAATACTACAGTATAACTACATACAAAGCATTTACATTTAGTAGGTATTATAATCTAGAGATGAGTTTAAGTATACAACAGGGTATGCATAGACTATACACAAATACTATGACACTTTACATAAGGGACTAGAGCATCCACTGATTTGATATCAGCCTGTAATCCTGGAACCAGTCCCCTATGGAAACCGAAGTTTGACTCTACTGTTTTCCACCTGTAACTTCAAGCCTCCAAGACCTCAGAAACAATCTCCCAAGAGAATTATCACTGGAATGCTGGCTTATAATTATGGCTTATCTCTACAGCCTGCTCCCTAGATCAGCTACCACTGTAGACTGTCCTGGATCAGGCAGCACAGGGAAGATCAGCAACAAAGCAGTTGAAGGAGAAATCCACTGCAGAACACACGACATTCCTGTGCATCCCTTTGTTAGATATGTCAGTATTGAAGGTCATACCAGTGTCTAATATGAGTATTATTAACTTTTAGTAGGGATGAGAGAGATAACCCTCATTTCTTCAGGCCAGGATTGTTGGCTTATATGGAAGACAGACAGACTTTTCACAAAGACTTTTCACTTTTCCTGCAAAGAGAATTTACTGACTCCTAGTCAATTGTATAACCATTTCTTAACAAAAAAGAATCCTATAAACACACAGCTTCTCATGGCCACCAACCCACATCTAGAGTTGACATTCTCCATACACTGATGGAAATTCCTAACAAGGACAATGGTCATGATGGCAATGTTTTTCAAAATCAGTTGTAAGTACAACCATAGGTGACAGAAGGTATCTACAGAAGGGCAATATGTGGTAAGTCATTTAGACTTATCGCTAAAGGAGTGGTTGCGCTTGAGGGGATTCCCCTTTGATACATAGGTTGGTATGTAGAAACAAAGCTCAATCTCCAAAGATTATTTGAACATCTCCAAAAACAAACAGAGGACTAATGTCTAGAAAGTGTAACCAACAGTTGCTTTTCAATCCCATAAAATCTCTTGCTCAGGGCTTTGGGCAGGTCAGTAAATCCCAGGTGGGCACTGGATATCAAGGGGAAGTACAGTGTCACCCATAGTAAGCACAGAATTCCAGCCTTCTGATAAATCATATTTCTACTGGTGCCACGTACATCTGTAAGAAAAACCTACAGGGAAAGTCCAACTTTAACTTCAACATTTAAACTTCTTCTATGGAGAAAATTTAAGGACCAGCACCTGAGACATCATAGCTATAAGAGCAAATCAAGTTAAATACAAAAGTTCTTCAGCTGAGATGGATGCCACCTATAAAAATATTTCAAATATTGAAATATTTCTCAAGTGCTGACCATGCATATTTATGCTTAGGTAGAACAGCCACAGCATGAACTCATACAATAGAGAATGTCACATCAAGGGAACAATCTAAGAAAACTGAAGTTATAATAATTGAAGATAATTATCAAATAATATTAAATACATGGTTCATGTCCTCAAAAATAGGACATTACCAAGACAATGTAAGGATATGAAATCAAAACAAATATTCAGCATGTAACACAGTAGTGGGTAACAATATATTGGACAAAAAATGTGGTTAGATATCAAATGCAGATTTCCTAATACCTAAAAGCATTAGGAAAAGTCAATCTTAAAGGGCAAAGAGACAAAACATTCATTTTAGTCAGTCAACTATTTTCATCCTCCTGGGTTCCCTGAATGCATGGAGAGGAGAAGCATAAGACTCTTAGCATGTGAATTTAAGGTACATTCCATGGCCCTGGATAAGTGGTTGGAATGTCTGTGGACCCTGCTCAGACAGCACATCCCATAATCCTAGTCACAGAAGACATCATAGGGAATAGAACTAGGTAACAGAAAAGTTCATCTCTACATTAGACAATTCTCAAAACGGAAATATTGTGTCTAATAGAATGCAAATTTTAATCCAGATTCAATGGAGAATTTAGGACATTAAGGCAATTGGCTTTCATGAGAACTAAACAGACTTGAAATATCCAGTGCTGAACTCCCATCTAGTAAATCTGGAATCATGCTAGATGGCTCACAGGGTCAGGACATGCTCATACCTAGCTTTTCAGTTCTAGGAAGACCCTGAATGCAGAACAACTACAATGTGAAAACTTAGAGAATAAACTCCAAACAGAACTCAAACTTAAGGCAGCACAAGAGGAAGCCACCTAGAAAGAAAAGAATGAAATAGGATGCCTATCATACCTACCTGCAGTGTGACTTGTCAGAAGGCTACAGACCTTATTCCCATAAGATACAGTATTAAGCAAGGTTTCCTAGTGGATCAATTCCACAGTTTCACCACGGAATTCACTCCAACAACGAAAATCAGTGTGATTCCACAAAGACAATGGCACCTGGGGCTTGACCTCCAGGCAACCATGTATGGAGCTGAACCTAAGAGGCCACTAGGGCAGAGGGGAAGAGTTTGTCTATCAGAGGTAGAATCTATAAGAGGGCTAGCCCTGCATAGCAGTGACGATGCCAATTCCTTAAACTGTTGATCATAACAAAAGGAACCCAAGGCAGAGAAGATTGACCACTTGAGACCCATGGATGTGGGTGCTTAGAAGAACAACAGCCCAGACCCCCAATAAATACTGCCCAAATAATCTATCCAGTGGGATTTCCTTGAAGGTAAAATAGAGGCAATGACCCCCACAGCAGTAAGGTTGAGCAACACTTTACCTGGACCATTCCAAATACTCTGGCTTAGGAAGCACTTCCATAGGCACAAACAGGGAATAGGAGAGTCATGCAGAGAAGACTCGAAGGATAACCCAGGCTGTGTCCAGCTGGGATAATGAGAGCCAAACACTATACAAGAAAGTGGGCAATGTCAAAGCCAAATACCCTTGGGCAGCAGCTTTCACTAGAGGTGAATGAGCTCAGGTCGATGTCCTCAGAGATACAGTGAGGACACTGGCAAGAGGATGTAAGAATATGAAATCAAAACAGATAAATATTCTGTGTCTGGTTGACCCAGGCACACGGGTTAGTCCTGTTAGTGACTGCACGTGGAGGAAAGGTTTTCAACAATCTCATTCTTCCTTTCTTCTCATTCAATCCTAAGAACTTTAATAGAAAGGCAGTCACACTGGCTAGAATTACTAGAATTCAAGTCAGCAGAAAAGACATGGAGTGTTAGAGAAAGCAATAAATTCTTCAACAGAAAGCACCATTTGCTCAAGAACAAATGATTGTGTCCATAAAAGCTCAAAAAACAAACAATATTGTAACAAAACTATATGTCCTTCACAGGGACATAAAGCTGAAAATCATCATTCTCAGCAAACTAACACAAGAACAGAAAACCAAACACTGCACGTTCTCACTTATAGGTGGGAGCTGAACAATGAGAACACATGGACACAGGGAGGGGAGCATCACACACCGGGGCCTGTCAGGGGGTGGTGGACTAGGGGAGGGATAGTATTAGGAGAAATACCTAATACAGGTGACAGGTTGATGAGTGCAGCAAACCACCATGGCACGTGTATACCTATGTAACAAACCTGCATGTTCTGCATATGTACCCTAGAACTTAAAGTATAACAAAAAATTAAGAAAAAAAAGTTACAGCTAGAGATGGTATATAGCAATAAAAAAAGCAATGGTTGACATATAGTACTCACATGTGTATGGAATACTAACACACCCTAACCTCTACTACATCCCCTTGAAGGAATGAAATTTGCACATTTTCTCTACAATTTAACTCATGACATGAGAGATCTGACATTCAAAGGAACACTAATTTTATATCTTTAAAGACACAACCTCCCTTTGTGTGAGAGAAAAATGAAACTTAAATGAACTTCAGCTATATTTAAAGAATGAGTTGATTTTTTTATTCTCAGATTTTTCTTATCCTGTGGGAGGGAGAGATGGTAAGGGTAAATGAAATACAGGGGTGTGTAAAGAATCTCTTCCAGCTCAGAAAGAAAATATTTTCGAGCAGGGGGAAAAAGCCCCTGTCCCAGGAAAATGGAGTAGGGAAGAGAGCCTGTCCATCTGAGAGGGAGACCCAGGCATTGGCTTCTTGAATGATTGGGCTGCCCCAAGCTATATATATTTTTTTTATTATAAAAGTGTATTTAAGGAATCATTTTGTTGGTTATCTGGTTAACTTTTCTCTTTAATACTGTAAATTCTAGGGTACATGTGCACAATGTGCAGGTTTGTTACATATGTATACATGTGCCATGTTGGTGTGCTGCACCCATTAACTTGTCATTTACATTAGGTATATCTCCTAATGCTACCCCCTCCCCTGCTTCCCTCTCCCAATAGGACCCGGTGTGTGATGTTCCCCTTCCCGTGTCCAAGTAATCTCATTGTTCAATTCCCACCCATGAGTGAGAACATGCGGTGTTTGATTTTCTGTCCTTGTGTTAGTTTGCTGAGAATGATGGTTTCCAGCTGCATCCATGTCCCTACAAAGGACACAAACTCATCCTTTTTTATGGCTGCATAGTATTCCATGGTGCATATGTGCCACATTTTCTTAATCCCGTCTGTCACTGATGGACATTTGGGTTGATTCCAAGTATTTGCTATTGTGAATAGTGCCACAATAAACATATGTGTGCATGTGTCTTTATAGCAGCATGATTTATAATCCTTTGGTTATATCCCCAGTAATGGGATGGCTGGGTCAAATGGTATTTCTAGTTCTAGATCCTTGAGGAATCGCCACACTGTTTTCCACAATGGTTGAACTAGTTTACAGTCCCACCAATAGTGTAAGAGTGTTCCTATTTCTCCACATCCTCTCCAGCACCTGTTGTTTCCTGATTTTTTTAATGATTGCCATTCTAACTGGTGTGAGAAGGTATCTCATTGTGGTTTCGATTTGCATTTTTCTGATGGAGAGTGACGATGAGCATTTTTTCATGTGTCTATTGGCTGTATGAATGTCTTCTTTTGAGAAGTGTCTGTTCATATCCTTGGCCCACTTTTTGATGGGGTTGTTTTTTTCTTGTAAATTTGATTGAGTTCTTTATAGGTTCTGGGTATCAGCCCTTTGTCAGATGAGTAGATTGCAAAAATTTTCTCCGTTCTGTAGGTTGCCTATTCACCCTCTAGGTCCACTTGCTTTTATGCAGAGCCATATTTTGGCTGAGCAAAAAAATTCATGCCTTGGGGTAGGGGAAAAAATGACTAGTAAGGTTGATGGTCAATGACGAGAATATCACCCCAGAAGGACATTTGGAGTTGCATTATTCTTGGCTCAAAGGTCCCCAGCAGGATTGGGCCTCAGTCACCTCCACAAAGTATGAACTCAAATCCTACCCTTCTAATGGCTGCTCTCTCCCTGTCCTCGGTTCCACATCCCTCCTCCTCTGTACTTCCTCAGCCCATTTTTCCAAATAAGGCATTGAACGCCACAGATTCATGAACTCTTAAGATTTCCATATTCTAGTCCTAGAAGCTGTGAACATGTTTTGAGCCATGACAAGCGGGAAATCAGGGGACAGATGGAATGAACCTTACTAATCAGCTAAGATGCAGAACTATTCCTGTATTACACAGGAGGTTCTTTGTCATCCAAAGGTGATTCAACTGAGAAAGCAGAAGATGGAGGAAGCAGCAGAATGAGAATCCGATTTCAAGACTCAGCAGCTCTGAAGCTGATGGGGATGTCCCAGCTTCTGAAGCCAAAAATGGAGCCAAAAGCCAAGAATCAAGGGCTGCTGAAAGGTGGGGAAGAGTCAAGGAAACAGTCTGTCCATTAGAAAGCCAGATAAGATCCAACTATGACTACACCTTTATTTGTCTAAGTGAAATCAACTTCTATCTTTGGATCTCCACCACTCTGATTTAAGCACGTAACTTGGTGCTCATTTGTTACCACAGAAACAGGAAGTTGATGCAAGTCCTGTCCAGATACTTATTTTATAACCTACTTTGAAAGTAACCAGAATAAGTGATGGATATTTCTGTTCTATTTAAGTACTCATAACTCATCCTTCCCTGAGAAAACTCATCAGGAAAAATTTGAAGGCAATAAAATTGGTGTCATTCTCCTAGCATCCCAGTAAACATGTTTTATACATTAAATGCATTCACATAATTTTGTATTTGAAATAAACATGCAAAAATGCCATGAAGAATACATCTTACATTTTACAGGAGAAAAATAGATCCTGATTATTTCAGTTTTGTATGGAAGAAACTCAATATATAATTTCAAAAACCATTCCCCCAGTAAAAAAAAAATTCTGTGGTTGGAATAACGTCACTAGATTGCATTAGTCAAAAGATACCAGTTATTCCAGACAATATAAAAAATGGTAGCATTTCTCAAAATATCACCCTGTCTTGACAACCAAGTGGACTAAAACAGCAGGAGGGATTCTCACTTCTACATCAGAGAGGCTAGGACTAGGAGATGATCACATTTCAAGGTGAACCATGAGGTCCGTGCTCCTCATGAGCTGCAGGTCAGTGTAGCACCAGGAGAGGCAGACCCTTTCTCATGGAGGACTGGTAACCAGCAAGTCTTTCTCACAGACAACACTTAAACCTCTCCACTTTCCCTTTTTATGGAGACATTATTTGGTGCCTCAATCACCTCCTCTCAAAAAAGCTATCTGCAAGTAAAGGTTTAAAAAGGTTCCAGACTTGGAAAACAAAAACCAGCAGTTGCTTCCAGATCACAGAAGACAAATCTGGCTGATGCTTGCACCTCAAGGAGCCAGGCAGCCCTAACATTTAGACAACACAAGGATGGGAATAATTTCAAATCAGGCCCCCTTGGATCAGAGACTACTGAGCTTTTCCTTACCCAAAGAGACGTGCTTATGTTGCCTTGATGAGCACCATCCCCAGACTCCCTGAGACAACAAGCTTCTGTGGATATGAAGGCACCAGAAAAGCAAAGCTCAAGCTTCTAGAACCATGTATTCTGCATTTAGTCTATCTCCTCTGGGTTAGTTTCTAAAATATTACTCCTACTACTGACTTGAGGAACTGCCACAGCAGATTTAAATCTGTCATCACAAGAAACTCCCTGCTCACTTCAACGTAAACACGGATTCAGTAGAATTCAGGCTCTGCTGAATATTCCAGAGTAGACAGTCAAAGAAGAGCTCTGTGCAGATGTGGGGCATATACTCAACGGAACACTTCAGTTTCCAGACATGAGGGAGGAGTATCTTCCTCTCTAGGGACTATGAAGTAGCCAGAGGATATCACATGCCCTTAGAGCTCCTTAACTTTAGATGGCCCTGTAAGTAGAGCTCATGCTGGAGGAATAGGACCCGTTTACCAGCCCTACTAAAACTGACCAAGCATTTTTTTTTTTTTTTCTGGCCAGAATGGCAAGGTTTGGTTTTCAGTTCTTTACACATTCCCAAACTTTACCCTCATCTGATAGACTTTCAGGCTGGAGGGTGGGTTGGATACAGACATCATAGTGCAGGGAGCCTGAACCGAGTTGTCCCCAGAGAAGACCCAGTCCGAATCCGGGCTGCTGAAAACTTTCCTTGCTCCAAGCTGTGGAATTAACCTGCTTGGATAAAGCAGCCTGAAGGCAGAAGAATGTTCAGGATGAAACCCAAAGATGTACCTGTTACTGCAGAGCTGCTCACTGGACACTGGGCAACTCTGAGGACTCTAAGGAAGCTCCATCAGCCTTAGCCCCAGGCCTCACCTGGATCTTATGAGATAGCAACATGTTTCTTCTGGTGACTGAATAGACAAGGTATTTTACAATCTATCCATTGTATTATGGTAACTTCACACAAGTAAGCATGATAGCTGATTCTGTCACAGTGTCCTTTAGTGTGCTGGCTCAGACATTTCTCAGCCTAGATAAAAATTCAAGCCCAGCACAGCAGGCATAAATTCGACACTGCAGGAGAGTGATTGCCTGGTTGGACTCAGTGGTGCTCTTACGGGAACATATCAATCATAGCCATCAGAATCACAGCCCCACAGGAGAGTACCCGAGAGCATTGCCTGATACATGCGTGGGATTCATGGGAGCCACTCAGAGCTGCTGCACACATCCTATGGCTGGGGGGATTCCAGTGAGAGACTCCATGAGGGGCTTGACTATGGGTCAACCAGGGAGGAACCCAGGGTCAGGCCAGAGGATCTTTGAACCTCAGCATTCAGGGAGAAGGATGACTATAACATGGAAGATAAAAAGCACTTTTCCTAAGGATTGGCATTCCTACTGCCTCTGTAATTGCAGAAGAAATGGCAAAGTAATCAAAAAGGCACAAGTGTCTGCATTTCAATTTCTCAACCACATTCTTCCTAGGGGCCCTTCAGAGCAGGGTGGAGGGTCATCGGGACTTTAGGAATTTGGGCTCAGGGTTAAATCCCTACCCTGTACTTGTGAATCAGAAACACTTGTGTCCTCAAACTACTACAACCAATAGGAAATCAAAAGATGAACGGCGCTATCATCTGAAGGATCTGCCACTTTAAGAGACTCCATCTACTTACCTTGAAGACAGCCCCTGAGAAATGACCCTGCAGTAACTTAGGGAAGAACCAGAGATTTGACAACCCATGTGAGTCTTGGGTGGAAATCTGTGAGGCCAGGCTCACATGAACACTGCCCTTGTAACCACACCCTGCAGACATATCTAGAGAGAAATCAGAACCAAAGCCTCTTTCTGCAACATCCAGAGGGTGAGAACCTCACTTGGACCATGTCAGATACCCAGGGAAGGGAAGAACCCCTGACAAAACATAAGCAGCAAGAGTATCAGGCAGACAAGTCAAGGGACATCCTGGCTGTGACTGAGGATTTTGCAGAATGCAGATTACACAAAACCCATAAATACTTGCTGGAAAGTGAAAGCAAAGTAGCCTTGGAACCCCTCTCCTTGTTCCTTCTAAAACTACCTCAACCTTTGTGTCTAAAACAACCTGGACCAAGGGTTAGACACTGCAGTGAATGCAGGACCATTGTTCCAAACATACCTCTTTGCTTTGATGCAGTCTTGGATGTTTCTAAAGATGTCACATCCTAAAGTCAGCCTTTGTTACAACCCACAGGGCTTAACACAAGGTAAAAACCCTTCACAAGAGGATGGATGTCAGTATTCAGCTAGATAACATGAAAAATCATACTGTAGGATGACTAATTATGTCCCTTTCCTACTTAAAGGAAAACCCAGGAGTACTGGGAATCTTTTGGAATGTGTAGGCAGGTGCGGCAGAGGCTGGGGAGCTCAGTGAACATCTTTATGACCTCTGCGTTATCTGCACAGCTGTGCAGAATGGCATCAGGTTTAGTCCTATCCCACCAGAAAACTTTCCTATGACCTTTCCTCAAGGTGAAGACCCTAGAACTTTCTCCAAATTCAACCAAGGCAGCTCAGCTTTGGGCACAAGGGGACATTTCAGTGTGCAGAGATTAATCTTCATCAACATGATGGACCAAGCTGGAGAGTGAGTCATGGAACAGCTGTTTCTAGCTAGGGCATTCTGAGATGCATTTGATGTGGTTCTGTCCAGCATTCCCAGAGGGACTGAGCCACGCACAGTCTAGCTGTCATCAGCTCAGTGCTCTGCCCACCTCTGGTTGCTGTCTTCACCCTGTCTCTCACCATTTCATTCTCTGGGTTTCTGGGATCATTTCCACAGTATCATCTACCTCAAGTATATAGTACTTGGGTTTGGAATTCAGGAAGTCCAAACTAAAACACCATAATTTCCCTTCATATTGAGAAGGAGAGGACTCAACTCTTCTTTCACTGGCATGGTCAAGATGTAAGTGCCAGACTCCTTATGTCACAAATAAATTGAGGCACATTTTTGCATTTGTAATTACAACGATATAATAAACTCTGTTCATTAATTTAAATTCCAAAGTTATTTGTGTTAATGCCTGAAAGACAGCTTAACAAACTTTTCTCTAGAAGATATGGGATGTTTATGTAATTTAATCCCTCCAGCACCAGTACTGGCCAAAGCCTCTTCTCTTCCTTTACACAGAAAAGTTGCAAATTCTTCTAGACATCCCTTAAGAAAATGAAAAGAAACAACTCCGAAATTGTTGCAGTAGGCTGCATTTCATTGACACATTTTCCGATTTGAAGGATAACTCAGGCTAGAAGCAGACAGCTTCGTTCATGGTGATTGCCAAAATTTCCAAGACACTAAATCAAAATCCCTATTCTGAGAAGCACCAGCCGAACAAGGCCTGAAGTGGAAACAAACTCCATGAGGAGTTTCACCAGGAATCAAGCCAAAGAAATTCACCATGGCTTAGCAGAGATGTCAGGCAGTGCCCAGTAACACCGGGTAACCATAAGCAGAGAGCTATGAAGGAGAGACAGGCCATGTCCCTCTTCAAGTTTTTTCCCCAGTACAGTGGTCATCTCTGTAGGTTTAACACCCATGATGACCTGTGCCTCAACCACAGGATTAGAGCTGTTGAGATGCAAAGATGCCAAGATGGATCTATCAGAACACAGATAGAACCCTAAGGTAAGTCTGTATACACCCATTCCTTCATTCCCCCAACAAATACCTTGCAAGGCTGCTGATGCAGCTAGTAGAACCAAAGAAGTGTCCTTCGTTCAATAGATTTAAGGAATTCAATGATACATCCACATCAAGTAGCATGCATCTGGCCATGCATCAACAAGGAACAAGTTGTACCCCTCAGGACACATGTAAAGAAAAAAAAAAGTATAAATCTTCTGGAGTACAGTAGACAGTTTTCATACAGCAGCATACAAAGCCTTGCTCCCTCCCCTGGCACCAGTGTTAGTACTTTCTTAGCCCCCAAGTATTCTGAGTTTCAGGTCAAGGGTCTGGAGAGGATACAATTATGTTCATCTGTTCCCACTTCGCATCCTAACTCTCTGGAACACAGGCTTTTCAAGATGGGAAAACTTCCTTTGTCACATCATTCTAGGTCCCCACTCCAGACCACAGTCACGCTTTCCATTCGTAGTGTTTCAAAGTATCCAGATGATCTTCCTAGCCATATTGCAAGAGGCACAAGTGTTACAGGGTATGATCCTGATGTATTATCCTTTGTGGATCAAGGGCTCTGTAAACTAAGGGAAAGTAACAGGCCTATAAGCATTGTAAGATTTGTTTAAGTATACAAAGACAGCTTGCTATAACAACATATCTAAAGAAAGTATCAGTGATTACAAAGCCTGGACCTTTAAAGCTTGAAGATCCCCCAACCTCTCCAGATCCCGACAGCATTCTTGGATCTCCACCACAGCACTAACATCTGCAATAAACTTGGGTCTTCCAGTGTAGATGATCCTTGTGACGTCTGTGAGAAGGTTCACATTAGCCTGATGTGAGACTAGTCATTATCTGCCTCATCCAAGGAAGAATTCCAAGAACGAGCAGACTACTAACCTGGAAGTTAAAGCACACAATTCTCCATATAGTATTTAGTGGAGGGTCCATCTAAGATTGTAGTAATGCCACCAAAAGTACCTTCAATGCTAATTAGCAGAAAAGATAAAACCAGGTGAGGGAAAACAGCTACCTCCTCATGACAAGCAAGAATGACATTTATCACTAGTGTGAAGTTGTCCTCTTGAGTGGTTAAGCTGCCAATAAAGTGCTCATTCAACAACCTCAACAGGCAGTGAGAGATCAGAACCAAAGGGGTATATTTTACTACAGTCCTTTTTAGTGACTGGACCATATTCAAGATTTATGAGTTCTAAATTGGGGACCAACAGCTAATGTCATATGCCAGGAGAGTCAGAGTGTGAACTCTAAGATCTCTATGGGTTCATGGCATGAGCTAAAACAAGATGACATTTGATTGCTCCCAGCACACTCCTGTTATCTCAGCCTTGAATCCTCAGTTGCCCTGTGACTAACCCCGATCTGTTCCCACAGATTCCTGTCTGGGATTTTCAGAAATCTGTTTTAGGCAGATGGGCTCCTCTAATTTTATAATCTTTAAGTGACACAATCGGTTGAGTATCTTCTAAACTTGGGTTTTTCCCATAGTAACTGAGAGACTGCCATTGAGCCAGGTACTGAGCATTGCTCACCTGACCATGAGTGTTTCAGGAGACCCATCTGGGGATGTTGATGTATAGGGATTGCAGATGAGCTCCTTGCTGTATCTTCCTGCTAAAGGAACCCAAACCTGCATGGCTTTAAATACAAAAATAACTCTTGTCTTATACTGAATGATTTCATAGAGCAAAGTAGGGTGGCCGAAACCTTCCTGGTTGTTACTGGAAGACTTTCTCCACCCTAAGCCAAGAAAAAAACTCTCAGTGTGGCACATCAGCAAGGTGACCAATCAACAGTAATATAATTAAGGATCAGGAGACAAGCAATGATGGAAACCAGAAGGGGAAGGAGATTAACCTGCTCTGTTGGCCAGCTAATGAGACACCAGCAGTCATCATCATGATCATCAAGTAAAACTAGAAGCATCTAAGTTGCAGTGCTCCTCACTGGTGGGCTGTCATGATTGAGTCTGGACATATTTTAATTGAGTATAGCCTGGCTCTTTCAGGCTTACAGATCTGTCGTCTGAGGAAGAAAAAAAAAAAAATGAGCACATCAAACATGAAAGTACAAGTTCAAAAAGTTCAAAAATCTGTTCCCAGAGGTAACTAGCAACTTTAAAAAAAATTTAACTTCCGGGATACATGTGCAGAATGTACAGGTTACATAGGTATACATGTGCAATGGTGTTTTGCTGCACACAACCCATCATCTAGATTTTAAACCCCACATGCATTAGGTATTTGTCCTAATGCTCTCCCTCCCCGACAGGCCCCAGTGTGTATTGTTCCCCTCCCTGGGTCCATGTGTTCTCATTGTTCAACTCCCACTTATGAGAACATGTCGTGTTTGGTTTTCTGTTCCTGTGTTAGTTTGCTGATGATGGCTTCCAGCTTCATCCACGGGCCTGAAAAGGATAGCTCTTTTTTATGGCTGCATAGTATTCCATGGTGTATATGTGCCACATTTTCTTTATCCAGTGTATAATTGATGGGCATTTGGGTTGGTTCCAAGTCTTTGCTATTGTAAACAGTGCTACAAATAAACATACATGTGCATATATCTATAGTAGCATGATTTATAATCCTTTGGACATATACTCAAGTAACAGGATTGCTGGATCAAATGGTATTTCTGGTTCTAGATCCTTAAGGAATCGCCACCCTGTCTTCCACAATGGTTGAACTAATTTACACTGCCACCAACAGTGTAAAAGCGTGTCTATTTCTCCACAGCCTCACCAGCATCTATTGTTTCCTGACTTTTTAATAATTACCACTGATTAGTGTAAGATGGTATCTCATTGTGGTTTTGATTTGTATTTCTGTAATGATCAGTGATTTTTCATGTTTATTGGCCACATAAATGTCTTCTTCTGAGGAGGGTCTGTTCACATCCTTTGATAATTAGCAATTTGATACCACTTCTGCAAATCTGTCCTGGTTGAATTGACCTCACCTTTTCAGTAGCCATCAATCAGACCACCCTGGACTCACATGGGCTCATCCCCGAGGACCATGAAGACTCAGGTAGTTCACTAGCTGAATTCTCAGTAGCTTCACTGCCAAAGGAAGTAAGACACCCGAGTCCTCAGACTTCCAAGCTGACCAGGGAACTCAATACATTTGATACCATTTCTCAGTATGACAGGTGAGGAGTTTCACATCTCCTTGCAGCTCTGCTGACCAACGGTGCTTCTTCCTGTCAGAAGTTACAGCTTACAAATGGACCAAGAAATTCATTATGAGGAAGAGTCCTAGCATGGTTTATTTTCCTCTTATTACAAAATCAACCCCCAAGGACGGACCTCTGGACCCAGTGCCAGCAGAAAACTATCTTAGAAAAAGCCAGCAAGGGCTAATAGCATAAAAGGCATGAGCAACAGCTGCCATTTCTCAGGAAGTGTCACTCGCTCCCAGTTTCGCACTACGGGTCAGTTAACTGGAGCAGTGTGACACTGCATGATTGTCAAGGTTTCAGAATTCAGTTCCAAGTCGCAGATGGACCCTGGTTGCCCAGCGAAGGCACAGTATTACCAAAGATGACATCTGTTCCCTGTCCGCAAATATTTTATCTCCATAGGTGCCAAAGACATCCAGAGATAAACTACAGGGAATTCCCAACCCCAACCATCTTGCAATTCAGATTTTGCTGGGAACATTTCCGCAGCAGCACTCAGATGGTACAGCTTTGGAGGAAATAGAGATATACATTATCACCTTTAACCCTGGGGGAGTCTGTCAGAACAGTGATGTTTCCTGATTGAGCCTTCCCACCATTACAGATGCACAGGCTTTACCACCACTACTGGAAACCACAGGACAATCACTAGTCATCTGGAGGTCATCCTTTTAAGGAAACTTCACTGAGTCAAGACTGTATGATCAAGAAATTTAGAGAGTTAATATCCTTAAAGAAATAGGAGTAGACATCGGGAAGACAAGGTTACATAAAGTTAAATAGAAATATTTAGGCAAAAGATAGTACTTGATAAAAATGTGAGATAAATTCTAGAATGAACTGTCTGAAGATCACAGGAGTTTTTCTGATGATCAGAGAAAAATACGAAGGCTAAAATGAGGACAAGTGGACAGAACATACTTACTCCAGTAATTTGGACATCCCCCTCTTCCTGGGCCCCAAAGATCAAGCTTGGAGAGGTACAGGACTTTCAGGCATTTGGGTTCAGGGTATCTTCCATGGACCTGGACGTGGGGTTCAAATATCTATGGACTGCTCAGACAGCTCATTCCACTGAGTTACAGAGAAGATGAGGAACAGCAACAGATAATTCAACACTTCTCTGAATTATGTGTTTAGAAAAAATTCCATCAGAATAAAATCTGTTGAAATGTAGATTTTGAGTCCTATTAATCTGAAAATTCAGTACCACATAGGTACTAGTGTTGTGACCACTAAAACAGATCCAGAAGATCCAGTTAGGTAGACTTGATCTAGCCAATCCTGAAGCATGCTATACTATGCCAAGAATCCAAATTAGCTAAAAATGCAGCTTATTTTTCTCTTGTAGGCAGGGCTTTAAACCAGTATGACAGGGGTATTAAGACTTTCACATAGAACATTACCAAAGTGGATCCCATCTACCTTTGCAGAAGGCAACATAAGGGGAACTGCTCGACCTGTCACAGCATAGGCTGTGCAACTGTGCCCTGAAGCCAGAACTCAAACTCTGATTCTGTATCCAGGATATGAAACAAGGAGTTTTCCTAACTAGCCACATACTTCATCAACCCACTCACACCAAGAAAGAAAATCAGAGCTGGTCTACAAAGAGGACAGACTGCTATGACCATGGGTAGCTGTGTTTGGGGATCAACCTAAGAACACTGGGAGGAGAGAAAA
Organism: Papio anubis; assembly: GCF_008728515.1. Taxonomy (NCBI): domain Eukaryota; kingdom Metazoa; phylum Chordata; class Mammalia; order Primates; family Cercopithecidae; genus Papio; species Papio anubis. The sequence goes on from NC_044978.1 coordinate 176,258,247, forward strand.
GGTTGTGAGACTTGGAAGGGCCAGTCCTATAGCATGGATGTTGCTGGGCCTTTAACCTCTACCCTTGACCACAGCAAAGGGAGCAATAGCAAAGAAGGTTTAATACCCAAGACTGAGGTCTCAAGATGCAGGAACCAGTGGGGGAAGGCTCTGGTGACCCAGACCCAGTCAATACTGCCCATGTAAGTCCATTTTATGGGCATGGAATGGAGTGAATTTCTCCACCAGAAAAGTAGTGAGAAACCTCACCAGGAGCACTGTAAATCCTCTGGTTTAATAATGACCCTCATGTGGAAGCTATATCAATGCCAGTCAGGTAGGGGTCAGAGAACAACCCAGGATGTGTCCAGAGTCTGAGGTAATAGAAGTGAAAAGCCACCGAGGATTGAAAAGTTAAACCCAAACACATTTGTGAGCAGCTTGCACGGGAAGACAGCACCAGGTGTGGTGGATCCAGGTACCTGGGTTAATCCTGCCAGGACTGAAAATAAGAGAAGGGGTCCACACCAGCTTATCCAACCCTACACATTTCAGTTGAGAGAGTTCTTTTGGCTGGAATCACAATTCAAACCCACCCCGCCCCCCCCACTCAAGGAAAAAAGTGGGAAATGTTGGAGGAGGGAAAAATAAATTCTGATGAAAAGATCATCAATGTCTCAATTTCACATGGGATGCTGACTGCTCTTAGCATCTTAGTACCATGTGGAAGCACACCCAAACTAAATGTTAAAATACTTCCAATCTTATTTATTCCTAAGTAGCATGTTCTACAGCAATAACAAGCAAAAGTTGACATGTTCTCACAAGAGTGGAAATCTAACCCATAATATGCATTACAGCCCCATGAAGGACTGAGCACTGCAAATTTCTTCAACAATTATAGCAGCATATGACAAGTGATAAATAGAAGGTAGATGACATTTTAGCTCTTGCATCAAACTGTCTCACTTTTCCTGTGGTGGAAAGCGTGAGACTTAAAAGACAAAACATCCTTTGAATGTAATGATCAGTCATTTCCATTTTTTATTCTCATTCTGAGATATTTAATAGAAACAGACATTGCAGGAGACAGTTATAGGACAAGGGTGAAAGACACAGGGATGTGTGGGCAGCTCTCCCTGGGGAAGGAGAAAGTCCCCATCACAGGAAGGAAGAGTGGAGAGCTCCTTGCCGCAGTGGGCACTGAGCTCGTTTATCTTCTGAGACAGAAGCACAGGCAGCTGCACATTCTACTTGAATGACTGAGCTGCCCCAGGCCATGCCCTCATCCTCTCAGCTAGCTTGTTTTCTTGTAGAGTCACCCCAGCAGCTCAGGGGAATAGATGCTTGGGTGAGGAGAAAATTGGTGGAATGTTAGAGGTAGCTGGTTAAACCAGACTGTAGCCCTCCAGGAGGGATGTTGTGAAATGGATTGCTCATGGTTCCTCCAGGGTCCCCAAGCAGGTTGAGTCTCAGTCACCTCCATCAGTGACCAGCTCAATCCTAACCCCTTTTCAGTGCTGTCCTCTCTACTTTGCCACCCTTTCACTCTCCTCTGGGCTCCCTTGGATCACTTTCAAATAAGGGCCCTCTTAAAGTCCTCTTCCAAGTCCCAAGAACCCGTGAATATGCTATGCTACACAGCAGGCAGGGAGTAAAGGAGAGACAGAACTGAGGTTACTCATCATCTTGAGGGTACAGAGATTCCCAGGATTGCCCAGGGGGAGCAATGTCAGGAAAGTGATTCAAGTGTGAAAGTGGGAGAGGCAGGGAGAACTGGAGGTGAGAATCAGGATTCGAGATGTGGTGCTCACTGGGCAGCCAGAGGTGGTCCCACCTGAGGCAGAAGAGGGTCCCCACCCTGAAGGTTATAGAAGGAACAAGGTAAGGAATGACGTGGTCTCTAAAGATAGCTAAAGGCATGAAACAAATTGCCCAACAGAGCAGCCAGTTAGACAACCTTGCCAATGTCTTCATTTTTTCCAAGTGACTCCATTTTAAACCTCTCATCTCTACGATAGAATACATTTATTTACATTTAAGCTCCTAATGTATTGATTACTTATCACAGTACCATAGGAAACACAGAACCTGTCCAAAATTCTTTCTTCAACATTCAGGGGAATCCATAAGTCACTGCTTTTCACCTTATATTTCAACTAAGAGTCCTTAAAACTTTCTGGAGACCCTAATTCAGAAAACGGGCAAGAAGAACGGCCACGCATCCTCTTAGCATCCCAGGAGGGCGATTTTGCAGTGATATTATAGATGGTTCTCGTTTCAAGTGAGTGTCAAATGCTTTGAAATAGATTAAAACATGAAATAAATCAGTATTTTGGTTTTCTATGGAGGAAACTATACAGCACAGTACATTAACGAACTATTCTATGGACCAAGACAACTTCCTCACTGGATTCTACCACCAGAGTGGAAATCATATATAAACCTTTCCCAACACAAAAGCCATTTTTAAAATGTCTCTTTCCAAGCAACTAAGTAGATTGACAAACAGAGCGCTTCCTGAAGTTCTGCCTCCCATAGAGGCTCCCATTTCACACGGGAGCACAAGGTCCCTGCCTTCCCCAAACTGTAGGTCAGCACAGCTCCCAAGTAGCACATTTCTCATCGCACACTCACAACAGCAAGTTCTTCCTGACTGACAGCTCTAAATCATCTTCCTCTTTCCATTATGGCTGCCGCCTTCCAGGCTCTTAGAATCACTTTCCAAGAAAGAAACACAAAACACAAACGTGAAAGGGTCTAAGATATGGAAAGCAAGACCAGCAGTGAGAACACCTCAGTGTTTTTCCTTCAAGCATTCCCAGTAAAGGTGAGCCACACACAACCTCGAGTGACCCACTCAGTGCTCTGGCCATCTCTGGCTGCTCCCCCTACCTATCTTTCACCATCCTACCCTATGAGTTTCCCAGCATCACTTCCAAAATATACACCTCCCCCAAGCGTAGAGCTCAGCTTCTGAATCTAGGGAATCCAAACTAAGACACTCAGGTGATGTTTCATAGTACAAATAAGGCAATGCTTCACTACTTTGTCATGACTCACCAATAGTTAAATACCAGGTTACTTAGATCAGGAATAAAAATGGGACATACATTTTATTGTCTCTAATTCAGGTAAAGATGACATTATGAACTCTGCTACACAAACCAACATGAATTCCAGTATCATATGGGCTGACGCCTAAAACACAACTTAGCAAATCATACACAAAATTATGTAATAAAATGATTTCACATTTTAAACCTCCCACCAAAAGCACTGCAAGCCAAGCCTCCTCGCTTCCATCTCCAGCAGAAAATTTCACATTTTCCTTGTCCAAAAATCTAAGTTTCCTAGTTGTTACAATAGACTACATTTTATTTGAATATTTTCAGATTTGAAGCACAGCTGAGGGTAGTGCAGACAGGCTCACTGTGGCTGTCAAGTTCTCAGGACATTGTCCAAGTCACCTCCCTTACTCTGAGCATCACCAGCTGGACAAGATCTGAAAGAGACAAATTCCCTCCTTGACCATCATCCAGCAGACCCGCGTATGCTTGTATGCCCACGCCACAAAGGGGAATCGAGTCAAGATCACCCACATTAGATACATGTGGAATGCTTCAGCTATGGAATCTGGATGATCCCTACAGCAGAAGGGCTGACACTGTCCTGCTGGAAGCCAACACTCAAGAGGCAGTGGGCATCTTGCAGAACGTGTGGGCAATGGCAAAGTCTGGGAGCTCAGTGACCAGTTCCAGGCCACCTTGTAAGCAACAGAGCCGTGGAGAGTACCATGCCCATGTCCTCATCCTGGCCTCCCATACACATGAAAAAACTAAAATAATGCAAGTTGCTGTAAAACTCAGGAAAATGTTCTCATGCAATGCAATGTAGAGCAAAGCTGAGCGTAGGGTCAGGAAGAGCCTTAACTCATGGTGATTCCCAAGGATACAGGACATTGTCCAGATGATCTCCCCCAGTCTGAGAATCATGAGCCAAACAAGGGCTGAAGAGAAAAACTCACTGAGCACACATTTGTGAACAAAATACGGCCAAGATGCCACACTTTCGCCAGTTCAGCATCCTCCCATGGGCTTCCTCAGAACACTTTGAAATTAGGTACTCAATAACATAGGCAGATTAGTGACCCCCTAAGATTTCTAAGTCTTAATCCTTAGATGCTGGGAACGTGTTTTTGATATGGCAAGGGGGAATTTGGGAGATAGAACTGAGGTTGCTAATCAGCTAATGTGCAGAGATCACCCTGGATACTCCAGGAGGGTCCCTTGTCACCAAAGGTGATCAAAAAATTAAGCAGAAGAGGGAGGCAGATGCAGAATGATAATCAGATCTCAAGATGCACTCCCAGTTCTGAAGCCGAGGGTGGAATCCCTCCGTCTGAAGCCCAGAAACGGACCACAAGTCAAGGAATGCAGGGGGCTGCTAAAAAGGAAGTCAAGGAAATAGACTGTCCTCTAGAAAACAGCAAGCCAACCATGTAAACAGCTTCATTTTGTTTAGGTGAGACCAATTTCAGTCTATTGATCACCACTGTAACGTGAGATAAATCTGTTTTACTTAAGCACTAACTTGATGCCCATTTATTACAGCAGAAAGAGAAAGAAATGCAAGACCTGTCCAACATTCTTAATGTTTTGTCAGGGCGATCCAGAGTCAGTCACTGATGTTCACCTGAAAGTTTCTCTAAGAGTCTTCATAACTATTCCTACCCTGAGAATCAATGGAGAACAAAATTAAAGGCAACATACAGTATATCCTGAGCATTTCAGTATTTAAGTGTGATAAATGTCTTTGTTCAATTTACATGTGAAATGTATAGGCACAAATGGCATGAAAGACAGATTAAAATTTACAAGAGTAGGTCCTATTTGTGTTTTCTATGAAGTGTACTAAATATATGATTTAGAACTTTCTACAAGATATTCTGTTGCCCAAATGACTTCCCCACTCGATTCTATCACCAGTTAAGATATGACACCAGTCACCAGTTGTTCCAGACAACATAAAGAGATGGAAATAGTCTTCAGAATGTCACTCTCCCATGACTGACAGGCTAGAGCAACCAAAAGCATTGTCATTCTCTCCACCGTAGACTATGAGGAAGGTCCCATCCAGATGGACCAGGAGGTTCCCTGCTCTTCATGAATTGCAGGTCAGGACAGCACCAGGAGAGGCTGATCATTTCTCACTAAGGCCTGACCATCACAGTGAGTCCTTCTCACAGATGGCTCCGAATATTCTCCACCCTCCCTTTTGGTAGCCTCTGCCCTGGCTGTCAGAACCACCTCCCCTCAAAACTACCACCTTACAAATCTGAAAGAATCCTACACCTGGAAAGCAAGACCATCAGCTGCTTCCACATCTAAGAGAGAACCCTGGCTCATGTTTGTGCCCCCAGGGGCCTGGCAGGCCCAGCACTCCCCACCATGGGGATGGGAAGGATGTCAAAATCCTACCTCTTTGATGGGAGACCACTGAGCCCTTCTTACCCAGAGGTGGTGGTGCTGTTGCCACCATGATCAACATTGTAGATTTTCCGGGACAACACTCAGACATTACCACAGGCACCAAAAGAAAGGCAGAAGGCAGAAGCCTCCAGCAACAAGTATTCTGCATTGAGTCCTTCTCCTCCTTTAGGTGAGCTTAAGGTTCTGCACCTACCACCGACTTGAAAAACTGCAGGGATACTTAAGTCTGTCACCACAAGGAACTACTTGCTGGTGAACGGTGACTCAGGAGAGTCCCTGACCTGCTGAATGATCCAGGGAGAAGAGACAGAATGAGAAGAGTTCCATGGGGACACAGGTTGCATAGTTACTACTGAGGAAACATCACTTCCCAGGCATCAGGGAGGTATATATATCATTTTCCTGCGTAGTCTAAGAGGTAGAAAGAGTAAATCACATTTCTTAAGTGCTCCCTAGCCTTCAACACCCATGGTAAGCTGGGTCCCAAACAGGATTGTGTTGGTGGAACAGCTCTATTGGAACTAGCAAGGCAGCTGTCCCTTGCCTAGTCAGAAAGGAGGTTTGCTTTTCAGCTCTCTCCATGGACTGCACTTTGTCAAGGCTGGATGGAATTTCAGGCCAGAGGGCAGGCTGGGTACAGAACTCAAAGCCAGCAGGCTGAAATGACTTCTCTTTACAGTAGACCCTAGTTTATGAAACTGAGCTGAGAATTTTCCTGGCTCCAAACTATAGAATTACTCTAAACATGGTACAGCTTGAAGGAAACAATGTTCAGGATAGACCCTAAGGAAGCACCTGTCAGTGCAGAGCAGCTCATTGGATGCCTGGCAACTCTCATCAGGACCCGTTAGGAAGCTCTATCAGCCTCTTTGCTCCAGGCCCCAAACTGGCCCTTATGAGATCCCAACTTGTGTTGTCACCAATTACTGCAAGGATACAATTTTGACCACCTATCATATTGGCATCACTTCATGTGAAACAGCACAGAGCCAATTCTGTAAAAGTTTCTTTAGTAAGTTGGAGCAGACTGACAGCTCTCACAGCCTGGGAGAAGGTACTTAGCCTAACAGCACAGGCACGAACAGGACAGAATCCAGGAGGGTGGGCTGCCATATCATGAGACTGAGTGTTTACCTTATGGGAAGGTATCAGCCACAGCTATCAGGATCACAGCCACCAGCCAATGCCCAAGAACATTCCCTTACGCATCACGTGTGAGATTCATGGGAGGCCCTTAGAGCTGCAGCATACACTCTCTGGGTAAGGAAGCAGCCAGTGACATGGGCTCCATAAGGGGCATGAGTGAGTCATCTTGGCGAAACCTAGGGACAGACTTAAGGATCTTTACAACAAAGAACACTCAGAGGAAGAGAGCAGCTATAACCTCGACAGCTCAAACACTGCTTTCCTAGTCATGTGTGTTCTTACTGCCTCTAAGCTGCAGAAGTAAAGAGGTAAGCCAAAGGGAGTAGTGCCTACATTTCACTCACTCACTCACCCACCCCAATTGCAGCAGCCCCTTAGAGGAGGGTGGAGGGTGGAGGGTGGTCAGGACTTCAGGCATTTGGGTTCAGAGTCACCTCTATGCCCTTTACTTGTGGTTCAGAAAACTCTGTCCCCTCATTCTCAGAGCCACCACAACCAATAGGAAACAAGTCAACAGATCTAATACAGCTGACACCTGATGCTTCCATCTTTTTACTATCTGATGGAAGAACCTCTAAGACTAAGGCAGAGAAATTATCCCATGGCAATATATTGAGAAGCCAGAGATTTCACAGCCTAGGTGTGTGAATATTCAGAGAACATATGAGAAATCAGGCTCAAAATAAACACTGCCCATGTCACAGCCTGTGGACATGTCTGGAGATAAATCAGATGTAAAATATGTTCTGTAACACCCCGAGCAACAGCATCTCACAAGGCCTGTCTCAAGTATTCTGAGAGGGACCCACTCATGACACGCAAGGTAGAACAACACCAGGCAGATAAGCTAAAGGATACCCTAGGCTGTGACCATGAGAGGTGGCAGGATGATGTCACAAGCCCCACATATGCACCTGTTGGTGACGTGAAAGTAAAGTAGCTTTGGAATCATTTCTGTTACATCATTGGTGTCTTAACCTAGACCCAACGTGAGATATTTGAATGAACACAGCAGGACCCATGCTTTAAAATGCATCTCTATTTCATCTGACCCCAGTCCTCAGTGTTTCAAAGGCAAAGACTTCCCCTCCCAGGTCGGCCTGCATGAGAATCCATGAGGCTAAGGGAGAAGGTAAAGATCACCATAAGATACATGTGGAATGCTTCAGCTATGGAATCTGGATGATCCCTACAGCAGAAGGGCTGACACTGTCCTGCTGAAGCCAACACTCAGGAACGTTGGGCATCTTGCAGAACGTGTGGGCAAGCATGGCAGAGTCTGGGGAGCTCAGTGACCAGTTCCAGGCCACCTTGTAAGCAACAGAGCCGTGGAGAGTACCATGCCCATGTCCTCATCCTGGCCTCCCATACACATGAAAAAACTAAAATAATGCAAGTTGCTGTAAAACTCTGCATTGCATGAGAACATTTTCCTATGTAGAGCAAAGCTGAGCGTAGGGTCAAGGAAGAGCCTTAACTCATGGTGATTCCCAAGGATACAGGACATTGTCCAGATGATCTCCCCCAATCTGAGAATCATAAGCCAAACAAGAGCTGAAGAGAAAAACTCACTGAGCACACATTTGTGAACAAAATACGGCCAAGATGCCATATTACTAGGTGTCAGGAGAGCAACTGACACAGGCAGTGCCCAGTATCATAGGACAACCATGAGCACAGAGCTATGCAGAATCAACTTGCAATGTCCACCTGCAAACGTTCATGCCCCAGGGCAGGGCCTGTCCCTGATAATGTACAATCCCTGATGGCCTGTGACAGACAGACAGAATTACAGTTGTTAAAATGCAAAGCCCTTGAAGTGCATCCTTCAGTGTAGAGGTAGGAGCCCAAGACAGGTCTTCACACACGCATTCCTTCAAAGACCTTGCAAGTCAAAAGACCCACCTAAGTAAAGCAGTTATAAATTAAAGGCAAGTACTCTAACAGGTAGAATTGATTGGTTGCATGTGGATCAGGGACAACCGCATTCCTTGTGAATACACAAACACCAAAGAGAAAGGAAAAAATTAGAAACCCTCTGGACTGCAGGGTGTTTTGCTCCCCCACAGTAGCAAGCCAAGCCTCTCTCCCCCCATATACCACTCAGTTCCTCCTCATCCATGAGCTTCCTGAGCTTCAGGTCAAGGATCTACAAAAGGTAGACCCAGTCTAAACTTCCCCATTCCCACCTCATCATCTTGGAGCACAGCCTTCAGAAAACAAAAACTTTCTCCTCCTATCAAGTGATGCCAGGTCCCAACCTGAGCACTCAAGACCATATTGTCACTTTCCATTTAAAATGTTTCATAATATCAAGTTGATGTCTGCAGTTTTTCAGCAGGTACAAGTGTTAAAGGGGATGGTCTAGGAAGATAATTCTTTAACGGAGCAAACCTGCTTCACTCAATATGCCTACAACCCTCAGAAAATTTCATGATGAAGAGCAACAGTTTTCTGTAGCAATTTTTCTTGCCAGAACATCGGCTTCAAACCCATGGTTGAAGATCCTCAGCCAAGTCTCCCCCTAAAGCATTAATATCTGTAAAAGAAATCTGTTCTTCCAAGGTAGGTAGATGATCCTTCTGACATCCTGCTGGAAGGTTCAAGTTAAGCATATGTCTCACTACAGTGCAATGAAGCTAGTCATATTACCCCAAGGGCACTGTAGGCCCCATACAGTAATCATCCTTACCCCACAAAGGTTATCAAGACAGACCGTCCAGGGCCTTTGTCAGTGTTAACTCTCAGATCACTAGATGAAAGCAGTCTGTACGTGTTGATAAAGGAACTGTTCCCTTGATGCTGACAAACTACATGTTTATGTCTAGGATAGTTATGTCTGTACTGAATACACAGACTTCACAGGAACTATGCCCCCCTCATCCTCTAAATGAGGCAACTATGTTCAAAACATATAAAGTGTATTAGGGACTGTAAGTAATCCAGAGATAGCTTAAAGGATACAGGATTATGTACTTAGGTTACGTGCCTTTTATACAAGGGGCTTCAGCACTTGAAGGTCCTAGAATTAATCCCTTGCAATACAGGGCAAAGGGTACTCATTTTATTCTGAGGGTTTAAAAATGTCAACTGGACTAGTCACAAGCAGTAGAATCAAGGAACAAAGATCTAAAGGTCAGATGATACTTAAGCTAGTACCTCTCTCCACCCCAGAACAGTACATAGAATGGATCTAGCTAATTGGGAGGTAGATAAATCAACATTATTCACTTATGAATCATGGGTACACCCCATGTGCTCTCACGTTTTGGAAATACAGGCTCCTCTCAGCAGTCCCTCCCATCCTCAGGCTGCCTCCTGCCATAGTCCATTCCTGAATCAGCCTGCCTGGGGCAGATGTACTACGTGGGTAGCGTCAAAGGGGGTGTTCAACTCCACTAGTGAGAGACCACTTAAGTCTCCTGTGTGGAGATACAGATAAGTAACTTGTCGCTAGGACCATCTTTTCCTTGCAGGAGTGGTTGAGCTTTCCATGAAGTTTTCTTCCAGAGTTCCAAGTGGCAATGAGCGATAAGCGAACCCCCCAAGGGGGTGTTCAATTCCACTACAGCTCTCCTTAGTGCATGAAATTTTCTGGGGGTTGTAGGTATATTGACTGAAACAGGTTTGTTTCATTAAAGAATTTTCTTCCTAGACTATACCCTTTAAACCCTTGTACCTGCTTAAAAAAACTGTAGATATCAACTCAATATGTTGAAACACTTTAAATGGAAAGTAAGTATGGCCCTGAGCGCTCAGGTTGGGACCAGGAATCACTACCGGCTACTAAAGGACATCCAACTAGGAAGGAAACCACACACTTAGACTTTGTGGGGAGAACAGGACCTTCATCACTACTTTTGTGTAAGATTCTTGTCCTCACACAAAGGCAGAAATTCATCTCAGTCTTCTGCAGAGAGATCATTCTTTCATCATTGATGTCATATTCATGCAAGATGGGCAAGGAGGAATGGTCATCAGCAGCTCTCTTTGACCAACGATTTTCAAGTAGCAGCAAACTGTTCACATGAAATGAAAGCACAAAATCCTCCCTAGGCTATTCATGAGACGGTCCTTTTAAGGCTGTAGTTATATGTCACCAAGGTACCTTCAATGAAAACTAGAAGTTGGGGTGAAAAAGGTAAGGATGAGCAGCTGAATCCATGTAAAGAGGAGAAACATCACTAGTGCTAACTTTTCCTTATGTCAGTGGTTGAACTTTCCAGGAAATGTTCCTTCAGAGTCCCAAGTGTCAGTGAGAGATAGAGGAGCACCCAAGAAGATATTCAATTCCACTACAGGTCTTTTTAGTGCATGAGCCACACAGGAGACTTAAATCTCTCACTAGTTCAGGGGTGGGGGTCCAACAGCCAAGGTCATATGCCAGGTAATGTACAGAGTTTGAACTCTAAGGCTGCATCTACGAGCCCAAGGGATGATCCAAGACAAGATGACATCAGCTCACTTCTCCCAGCACAGCCACATCTCTTAGGAGGAAATCCCCAGATGCTCAAGACTGGTAGAAACAATGAAAACCAGCTGTATTCAGAGCCCAACATCAATCAGCTTCCCATGGACTCCTGATAGGAATATTCACGAAACTGTTTTGAGCCAGATGCGGTGGCTCACACCTGTAATCCCAGCACTTTGGGAGGCTGAGGTGGGCGGATCACCTAAAGTTGGGAGTTTAAGACCAGCCTGGTCAACACAGTGAAACTCTGGTGGTAGGCACCTGTAGTCCCAGCTACTTGGGAGGCTGAGGCAGGAGAATGGCATGAACTCGGGAGGCAGGGCTTGCAGTCAGCTGAGATCATGCCACTGCACTCCAGCCTGGGTGACAGAGTGAGACTCAGGGAAAAAAAAAAAAAAAAAACACTGGGCATGGTGGCATGAACCTGTACTCCTAGCTACTTGGGAGGCTGAGGCATGAGAATTGTTTGAACCCAGGAGGTGGAGGTTGCAGTGAGCCGAGATTGTGCCACTGCACTCCAGCCTGGGTGACAGAGCAAGACTGTCTCAAACAAAAACAAACAGCAAACCTGTTTTGGGCAGTAAGACCTACATTATTGTGGGGAGGTAGATTCCTGCCACTGTGTAGGAACTGTGGATGTGTTCCTTGCTCTCCTAACTTCCTGCAGAAAGGTCCCAAAGGCCCATTCCTTTGCCAGCTTTAAACTAAGAAATAGGACTCTTGTCTGCTACTGAAAAACAGATTTCAGAGACCAAGATGGGGCAAGATCCAACTTCCAGTTAGTTTTCCCTGTAGGACTTTCTTACCCTATAGCAGATGACAACTTAGTTTCACCCTCAATGTGCCAGAACATCAAGATCAACAGTCACCAGCAATAGGATCCAAGATTAAGTCAGGTTGTGAGGAAGATGAACATCCAGGGTGAACCTAGTTGAACCTGCCCTAATTGTTGCAGGACCAGTAAGGTGCCAGCAGGTATCCATGTAGAAAATAAAGTCAGAACAACTCTATGTTGAAGTCTCCAATGTGAGACTGTCATCAAGTCTGGGCCATTTTACCATCAACTGAGCCCAGCCTGACTCAAACAGGCTCACTGCTCTTTCTTTCCTAAGGAAGATATGGAATACCTACTACACACCAGGAGGAAGATACACGTTCAAAAATCTGTCCCCATGGAGATGAGCAGCTTGCTATCCTCCTCTGCAAAGCTGTCCAGGTTCCATCGGCCTCACCTCTGGAGCAGGAAGTACTCACCACAGAGCACCCTGGACTCAGACTCATCCCTGAGGACCAACACACCTCAGTGGGTCTCCTGGCTGCATCCTCACCAGAAACACTGGCAGAGTAACCCAAGACGCCTGAATTCTCAGACTTCCCAGCCAGGGAGCTCCCTGGGTTCACAGAGCCGTTTCTCAGCGTGAAGGATGAGAGGACCTGCGTCTTCTTGCAGCTCTGCTGCCCGACGATGCTTCTTTCAGGGTCAGCCACTCAGACAATACACTAACTCCTCACAAGGGGCAGCCCTCATGCTGCTTGTTTTCTTACTGTAGCCAACCTTCAGGAGGGCTGTGACCCAGCAGCGGCAGGAAAGGATCTCTAGAAAAAGCCAGATCAGAGAGAATACCTGGAAGACATGACCAACAGCTGCCTCTCCCACCTGTAATACGGCAATGCAGAGCTGGCTGTCAGTCTGGGGACAGGGTCAGGTCACCGCAGCAGTGCAAGCATGTGAGACTGTAAAGGTTCCAGAGATCAATGCCTTTCCACCAGAGGAGTCCTGAGTGCCCAGAGAAGGCACAGCATTGTCCACAATAACCACCATCCCATTTGTCCCCTATCTGTGACAACTTATTGGTGCCAACGGCATCCAGAGAAACTACAGGAGACATCCAACCCCAAGCTTCTAGTGTTCAGATGGCTTGACGAAAATTTCAGGGGCAGCACCTGAATTCTAACAGCTTCAGAGAAAACACAGATGTATGTCACAACCTTCAACCTTGGTGAATGTCCCCCCAGCCTGTTACTGGAAGGTCTCTCAAGGTCCTTGGCGTTTTGAACACAGAAGCAAAGTAACAAAGGAATGAAACACAAACGATGCAGCAAAAGCCGGTATCAAAGTGAGGAAGCACCCACAGGGTGGGAGTGGGCCTTGGCAAGTGGCACAAGGGCTGGGTTACAAAGTTCTCTAGGTTTTAAGTTCTCCTTTTGAGGTTCCCATCCATTACCCCTTATCTGGATAAAAGATTTGATCCATAGTTAATTAAGGGCTGAGGTGAACTGGCACCCTCTGCAGATAAATGGGTGGTCCCTGCATAACCTGCATCCAAGACAGGACACTTCCTTTCATCTGCCACGTGGTAGATGGGGGAGGATGGAGGGAGACTAGCCTTGGATCCTTTGCTACTCAGGGTGGGGAGAAGGTTTTCCCTTGGGTTTAGCTTTAGGAAGTGGTTAATGGGCCCTAGGTTCCCTGTCCCCAGACCCAGCTGTTTTCCTTTTGATGCAGTTTTGCGAAGTCAGCACAAATTGAACTAAGGTTCCCTGGCCCCCAGACCTTGGTGTTTTTCCTTGATTTAGCATAAATTACTTTAAGTTCCCTGCCTGCAAACTGTTTCTCCTGCTTCAAGGCAGTTAGAGTACAAAAGTGATTCTTGATAGACCTTTCCTACCAAGAGGACACTGTTGTGTAACACATAGAACTAAAGGCCTAGTCATTTAAAGGGCACCACCCCTTTAAGTTTTACTCAATGTAGAGAATTATTAAAAATAAGGTAAAGAAATTGACTTACATAGAATTGGTACTTTTCGAGATAAGGGAGCAGACATCAGGAAAAGGATCACCTTGAAGTCTTAACAGATGAAAATGTGCAGCCAGCATACAGTGTATTATAAACCTGAGAAATACTGGAACGAATGGCAGAAGATCACCTGGAGACTTCATGATGCTTAGAGGAAAATACCAAGGCTAACATGAGGAGAAGCAGATAGAGTATTGGCCTACATCAAATATACTTCACCTCCTGGACCCCAAAATGCAAGCTGAGAGGTACAGGACTTTCAGGCATTTGGGTTCAGGGCACCCTCCACAACCCAAGACATGAGCTTCATCTATGGAACCCCCTCTGCTCAGACAGTTCATCCAACTATGTGACTTATAGACATCACCACGAACAACAGTAGTGGTGAATTGAACAGTTCTCTGCATTACTTAGGATATTTATGACTACATCACCCTTACCAAAGGAAATATAATCTTAATCCAGATTAAGTTGAGAATTCTGGACTACCTACATTTGGCTTTTGTGAGCACTAAGAGTTGGAATATGCAGGGTTTTAGTCTGGCCTGGTCAGCACTGAAGCATGCCATGCCACTCCCAGAATCCTGGTGCATCTAACACAGCTGATTTTGGCATCTTGGCAGGACTCTGCACTAGTGGGGCTGCATGATGGACTTGCAGATAGAACAAGTTTAAGCCATCTCTTCATCCACTTTTACAGAAGGCATCACAAAGGGAACAGACCTGCCGCACCTGCCACAGCACATGCTGTGACACTTGTCCTGAGGCTACAACTCTAGGGACCTTGATTCAACATCCTAGAAAAACATGAAGCCAAGTTTCCCTGGCTAGCCAGATACCTCTTCTTTATTGGCTGGTGAATATGTTGAAGGGCATCAGCTGGTCCATAAAGAGGACATAATTGCTAAGACCAGGGGCTCAGCCTACTATCAGGAGGAGGGAGACATCCAGACTAGGGACTGCCAGTCCTGCAGCATGGATCTTTTTCTGGCCTCATAACCTCCACCCCACAACACAGCAAAAGGAGCCCACGACAGAGAAGGCTGAATACCACAGACCTAGAGCCCGGGGGAACAGACTGCAGTGAGCCGGGCTCACACCTGGACCCATTGCCCATGCCATCCACATCCAGTGGAACCTCCCCCTGTGGGTAAAGCAGAGCAAATCTCCAGCAGAAGTGATCAGTGGTGAGAAACCTGACCAGGAACACTCCAAATATTCGTTTGGCAATGAGCACCACGTGCACAGATGGAAGAGCAGTGTCAGTCATACAGGGGTCAAAGGACAACCTAGGCTGCATGAGGCTGAACTAACTGAAGTAAAAACCCACCTACAGAGGGTAGCACAGTTAAAACCAAACACATTAGCCAGCAGCTTCCAAGGGCAGACAGCACCGGGTATGGGAAATTCAGGGACGTGGCTTAGGCCTGCCAAGAACTGCAAAAGCAAGAGAAGGGGTGCACACCAGCTCATTCTTCCTTCTCAGTCCCCCAAATTTTACTTGGAATCCAGACTTCTTTTTGGCTAGAGTCACAATTTGAGAGAGCAGAAAAATCTACAATGTTGGATGAGGAGAAAAATTCTTCACACCTAGAGCTTTAGTTGCTCAAATTCAAATGGTATGCCAACTGTTCTTAGAAGCTCAAATACAAGACAAAAGCACACCATAACAAAATGTAACACAGTTTAGATTGTATTTGTTCCTAAACAAGGTATGGTATATGGCAATGAAAAGCAATAGGTGACATGCAATATGCTCCATATGGCAGTCTAACCGATCACCTGCATTACACCCCCAATGAGTTTTGCAGATTTCTACAGCAGTTGTCACATTGGCACATGACACACAACAGGAGGCAGATGAAGGTTTAGCTCTATTTACACAATCTTACCTCTTTTCTGGCAGGGAGTGGGGGGGAGTATGAGATTTAAATACAAGTCATTCATTGAACAAGTTAATCTTTCTCACTTTCTGCATCCTGAGATATTTAATAGAAACAGACACAGGGGTGTATGAGCAGCTCTCTCTAAGAGGAGGAAGTCCCCATCACAGGAAGAGGGAGTGGGGAGGCTCCTTGCTGCAGTAGGTTCTGAGCTTGCCTGTCTTCCGCTGATGGGGGAAGACCCAGGCTGTATCCCATTCTACCTGAATGACTGGACCACTCCGGGCCACACCCTCACCCTCTGAGGGTCCATGGTTTTCATGGAGAGTCACAGCTCAGGGGAAAGTGTTACCCTAGGTCAAGGGGAAGCTTCAACAGAGTTAGTGGGTAACAGACTCTTAGCCCCAAGAAACATTCTGAATGCAGTATTCATGGATCCTGCAGGGTCTCCCCATTAGGATTGAGCCTTGGTCACCTCTAAGTGACCAGCTCAATCTTATCCCATTAGAAGCTGCTCTTGCCACCCAGTTACCAATTCACCATTGTCCTCTGGTGTTCATGGCATCACTTCCAGGTGAAGTACCAAGGAAAGTGGCCAGAGACAGTCTTCCGATGCCCATGTCCCCATCCTCGGAACCTGTGAACACATGCTACACAGCGAGGGTGACTTAGGACACAAGGTATTGGTTTGTAGTCAGCTGACTTTAATCACTTTCCTGACAGTGGGCCTCCTGACCAAACCCAGGATAATCTTACCTTAACATGATAAAGAGGAAGACAAAAGAATTGGAGGCAAGAGTCAGAAGAAAAAAATCAGGGCATGGTGCTGACTCAACATCAATGATGGTCCCAAATGAGGATTAACTAAGAAGCCACAAGTCATGTTTTACAGGGGATCTAAAGTGAGAAAAGTGATCTCTGAAGCAGCCAGAAAGAAATACAACGTTGCTGACACCTTTGTTTTCTCTAAATGAAACCTATGTCAAACTTCTGATTTCTAAAACTGCAAGACAGTTGATTTGAGCTCCTAACTCATTTGCAATGCCATACAAAATACAGCACCTGTCAAATTTAGTTTCAGTGTTCATGGAAATCTGGAATCATTCACTTTGTTTACCTTGTATTTTATATAGGAACCCTGAGATTTGTTTCTCTGGTAACCCTGGATCAAGAAAGGCAGGCAAAGAAAATTGTAATGAATCTTAGCATTCCAGGGTAGAGATATTGGAAAAATTGAGAGTATTCATCTATTTATCAAATGTGTAAAGTACAAATGCCTTAAAAGATACAGATTCAAGCAAAAGAGAATAGGTTTTCTATGAAGGAAGCTAAAATCAAAATTTCCAAGTTTGCTCTGGGTCCAGGCCATTTCCACACTGGATTCTACCACCAGCTAAGGTAGAAATAGATCACATGCAGATTGTTTCAAATGTAAGTCAGACATCTTAAAACTGGCATTCTTTCCTAACTAGATGGACTTAGATAACCGGGTGCTTAAATTCTCCATCCTAGAGAGGATCCCATTTCAGAGTGGGCCACGACGTCCCTGCTGTTCATGATCTGTAAAGTCAGCACAGATTCACAGTGCTGAACATTCCTCACAGTACCCAGGATAGTTGTCCTGACACACTGCTCCAAAGCTTCCTCTGCCCTCCCCTGTGGCAGCCACCTTCCAGGCTCTGTGAAACACTTCCCCAGAACCTGAAAATAGCTAAGACCTGGAAAGCATGACCAGCAGCTGCTTCCACAACATGAGAGCCCTTTGGTTCACTCTTGGGCCCCAGGAACCAGACAACCAAGCACTTTCACACCCTGGTGATCGGAATGGAGTCAGAAACATTCTTGGATTCAAGACTACTGAGTCTTTTTTTGTGCAACAAAGCTGCTGACATGACAGCAATCAGCACGGCACCCAGACTGTGACCAGCTCAGACTGTGACCAGTCCATTTCAATGGTTTGCACAAGGCATAAGCATTCTGCACTCAGTCCTTTGCCACCTCTGGGTGAGTTTAAGCTGTCACATCTATCATTGACCTTTCTGAGAAACTGCTAGAGCAGATTTAAGTCACCAGATGGAACTACTTGTTCCTTTCAAGGTCAAAAATCACTCAGGAGAATCTGTGTTCTGCTGAACAGTCTGTGGGGAAGAAACAGAATCAGATAGCCACTCCATGTGAACATGGGTCACATAATTAACACTGAAGTCACATCAGTCTCCAGGCATGAAAGGAGTGTCTGGCTTTACTCTAGAGTCCATGAGGTCCAGAAGTGCAGGACACCCCATTTTTAGTTCTACTTAACCTTAGATAAGCAGGGCTCACAGTGAATTAGGGCCGGTGGACCAGCCCTAGTGACACTGACAAGGCAGCTGTTCCTTCTCCAATCATAAAGGAAGGGTTTGGTTTTCAGCTCTCACCACACACAGGCACTTCCAGCCCAAATTAAGCTGAAGGTCAGAGGGTGGGGTTGGGTACTGGGCCTCAAAGCACCAGCAGCTTACAGTGAGTTATCCTTACAGTGGACTCAGTCTCTGGATCGGGGCTACGTAGATTCCTGGCCCCAGGCAGTGGAATTATCCTGCATAGATGAAGCAGCCTGGAAGAATGAGAACATTCAGGATGAAACCTGAGAAGCACCTGCCAGTGTAGAGCTGCTCACTGGATGCTGGGAAACTCAGCGGGACCCTGAGGAGGTGCCAACAGGCTGGCTCTTAGCCCCAAGCCTCACATGGCCCTAATAAGATTTCAACGTGGGTTACCACTAGTTACTGAAGAGGCAGGATAGTTTAATTGCCAAAATATATATCATGCTTCAGGTAAAACTGCTGAGTCTATCAAAATTCTCACTGTACTGGAGCTCTGAAATCTCCCAAGGCACATCACTCTCAGGCACCAAGGTACGCATCTGCAGTACGAAAAGAATACTAACCTTAAAGGTGTAGGATGGACGTGGTAGGCAATCCCAGGAATTAGATTTTGGGATCATTTTCCATGTGGCTTTTTAGAGGATTCCCAGGGAGATCGAGTTGCACACAGCATAGAGGTGACTACTTCAATGCTCTCCCAGTTCTGGCTGCTCTTCCTCCCCTGTCTTCATTACTCCCTTCGTGTTTCCTGGAGTCACTTTCACAAGCTTTTCTACCTCAAACACAGGTTTCAGGATCTGAATTTAGGATATCCATATGCAGACACTCAGGTCTCCCTTCATCAGACAAGAATCTTAACTATCCTACTGACATGATTCATCCATTTGAAAATGCCCAATTACTTCTATCAAGAATAAAAGTGGGACTTGTTTTCCAGTCTCTAGGGGAAGTGCATATTATGAACCCTGTTCAAGTAATCCGACTTTTCAGTGTTCTTAGCAAGACTGTCTGAAATTGCAGGAAGTAGGTTCAAGATGTCCAGGTGGTCCATGGAACCAAACGAATCCAAAATTAAAACCTCCCACCAAGAGCACTCTAGGAGGCCATTATCTTCAGTGAAACTGACAAACAGCAAGTCAAATACCTGTTCTCACTTATAAGAGGGAGCTACATCATGTGTACATATAGACATAGGGTGTGAAATTACAGACATTGGGCTCCAGGGGTGATGGGTCGAGGGGTGACGGGAGTGGATCATGAAAAACTAATGGATACTATGCACATTATTGGGGCGATGGATACCCAAGAAGCACAGGTTATCACTATACCTGTAACAAAGTTGCACTGTACCCCTTAAATGTATATGAAAAAGCACCCCAGGCCATCACCTTCTTCCTTCCCTTTTATACTAAAGAACTTCAACTCAAAAGCACAATGTTCAAAATTTTCCAACCAAAACTGGTAGAATTCCAACTGTTATGGGAGACCACATTGCACTGCAACGTTGGGA
This sequence comes from Papio anubis, assembly GCF_008728515.1. Taxonomy (NCBI): domain Eukaryota; kingdom Metazoa; phylum Chordata; class Mammalia; order Primates; family Cercopithecidae; genus Papio; species Papio anubis. Next base: position 176,277,892 of record NC_044978.1, read on the forward strand.
TTAGAAGCAAAGCTCTGTGTAAGACACAGAAGCAGCCTCACTCATGCTATTGCTCAGATCCCGATAAGCTGTCTAAACCATCTCCTCGACTCTGAGAATCACCAATTGAACAAGGCCTGCAAAGGGAACTGAGAATCGACCTAAAAACATAACCAAATACAGCCAAAAGGCCGCATCATATGGGATCAAGCTGGAGAAACATTTTTCTCAGAGATGCAGGCAGTGCCCAGGATCACAGGCCAACCACAAGCCAAGAGCTGTGAAGAAGGAAAGGTCATGTCCATTTTCAAGCATTTATGTCCCTCAGCAGTGCCTACCTCTGAAAGCCTATTGTCCCTAATGGATGGTGCCAGCCACACAGGATTGTGTATCCTTTCGAATACAGGTAGGAACCCAAGATAGGTCTGCATGTACTCATTCATTCACCAAAAAGACCCTGCAATGCTGTGCCATTACCCAAGAGCAGAAGAAATGGTTTGGTTTCCTTATTTTACAGATTAAAAACAAGGTCTAAAGCAGGTAGACTATTTCTGGTCACTTATGGATCAGGAACAAAGCTGGAGCCTCCGAGATCACGCGCATACGAGGAGGAGGAATCTAATTAGAAATCCTCTGGAGTACAGAGGGTCGCACTTGCACGGAGCAGCCTGCCAAGCCTGACTCCATCTCCAGACACTTCTGTTAGTTCTTAACATAGCCATAACATGAAGCTCAGCACACTCAAGAATCAGGAGAAAGCACCTAAACTCCCCATTCCCACTTGATCTCCCTCAGCACACAGCTTTGAAAGATCTAGAAACTTTTGTTTTATTGAATTATTTCAGGTTCCACTTGGGACACCAAAAACTCATTTCTACCTGGATCTTCTTGCTCATCCCCATCGCTACCTATACATATATGTGGTGATCTGGGCTTGGCATATCTCCAGACACAGTGTGGGAGCTATGTTCCAAGTAATGACTCTTTAGATGAAAGCCAACAGAGCTAGCAAGTCTCTACAGGTAAGATGAGAATTGCCAAAGGCCACTGTGGCTCCAAGACGATGACCAGGTAACAGTCCTCAGGTGAATATCTCTTACCTGAGATTAAAATGGCCAATATGAGTGAAGAATGATCCTTTTCCATGGTGTTGATTTGTCATACTTCCTACAGGTGATATTTTAGGTCAGCAACTTAACATTCTTGGAGTACACTTGAATTCGAGTTTTGAACTCAAAGATATTGATGCTGCTGCTTTAAAACTAAATGCCTTATGCTCTTTAGTGATTCTTCCACAAGACTGAACTCAATCACATGCAATGCAGCAAATCTCCTTCCAGAGCTCACGTGGAAAAAGATAAATACAGCCTTCTAGTTGGAGATCAAGTCTCTGCCTATAAAATCCAGTATAATCCCCAGAGAATAAAACTTACTAGACATCCACAAGAAGGATTTCTAGTGTGTGCTCAGTTATGTTGGTGTTAATACAGTACGTTGGTTTTTCCAAATGAACTCACAAACTGACCCTGGAAAGACCTGGCAGATGAGCAATCTCAGTTATTCAAACACACATTTCGGTGTCAGTCCTGGGTATCATCCACACCACCCCAAACTCTCATGGCTTCACTGCTGTCCTCCACCTCCCTACTACAAGAGATGGTAAGAATTAACCACCAAGACAGCTGAAGAGGTGTCTCCTTATGCACAAGTGTGTGAAATGCAGGCATAAGAGATTTTTCTTCAGACTCTAGCACTTAAGGCAAAGAAAGGCCGAGTGGAATCAGACATGTTCCCACTAAGCAACTGTGGGATAACAGCATTAGAATTTCTTCTCTACAAGATTATTTATGCTTTTATTAGATTTTTGTCCCAGAATATTATAAGGGCTGTATCAGGTCATTCTTACATTGCTATAAAGACATACCTAAGACTGGGTAATTCTTAAGGAGGTTTAATCATCTCATGGTTCTGCAGGCTGTTAGGGAAGTACAGCACTGGCATCTGCTTCTGGGAGGCCTCAGGAAGCTTACGCTTATGGAGGCAAAGGGGGAGCTTGCATGTCACATGGCAAAAGCAGAAGAAAGGCAAAGGGGAGGTACCACACACTTTTTGAATGACTGCATCTTGTGAGAGCTCACAATGGTGAGGACAGCACCAAGCCATGAGGAATCTACTTCCATGACCCGAATACCACCTACCAGGCCCCATTATCCAACCTCGAAGATGAGATTTGGAGGTGATATCCAAATCGTATCGGGGCAACATAAGGAAATATAAAAGCAAATTGCATCTCAAGATCTCTTGGTCATAGTAGTCAGTGAATATTTAGTTGAAAGGAGGCATTGGGACTACCATGGAGAATCAAAGGAATGAGAATGAGACACCCCTACCCATGCGGTTAAGAGTCCTCTCAGATAGGGAGACTCAGACTAATATTGACCACTTTCTATGCCACCAGCGTGGCAGGCAATGGCAATCCCTCAAAGACCACAGGAGGGAGAAAGAATTAGAAACCCTTTTAAACTACAGAGCTTCAGCTTCCATGGAGCAGCATACAAAACCTCACTTCTATCTCCTAACCCTTTAGTTTGCTCATACTTCCAACCTAGATCTTCCTGTTCATCCCATCCCTACCTAGGTATGTGTTGATCTGGGCTTGGCATGTCTCCAAACATGCAAGGAGTGTTACAAGTTGTAGCTCTTCAGGTGGAAACAAGCACAAACCTAGCAAACCTCTGCAGGAGTTTCCATGGAAGGCCACTGTGGCCTCCAAGACTATGCCCAGGTGACACCCCTTAGGTGAATGTCTCATACCTGAGATTTTAAGTGGTCAACCTGAGTCAAGAATAACCCTTTTCCATGGTGTCAATTTGCCATGCTTCCTACAGGTGATATTTTAGGCCAGCAACTTGAATTCTACTATACTCCAAGAATGTTGAGTTTGGGTCTCAAAAATACCGATGATGCCACTGTAAAACCAAATGCTCTGTGTTCCTTAGTGCTTGAACCATAAGACTGAACTCAGAACCACATGCAATGAAACAGATCTCCTTCCAGAGCTTGTGTGGAATAAAGGAAATATAACCTTCCAGTTAGAGATCAAGTATCAGCCTTAAAAATCCAATGTAAGCCGTAGAGATTAACACTTGCTAGTTAGAAGTCCACAAGGAGGATTTCTGTTCTCAGTTACAACATTGGTGTTATGAACATGGTAAATTGGTTTTTCCAAATGAGCCCACACAGCCCGATTGGGAAGACGCTACAGATGAGCAATCTCAGTTATTTAAACGTGTACTTCAGTCTCAGTCCTGGACATCATCCATACCATCCCAGATTCTTCCTTCGTTGTTCGTTACTTCTGTAGAGGTGGTGGTCAGAATGCCTAGATCAGCCACCAAGACAGTTGGAGATGTGTGGCTACACGCAGAGGTGTGTGAAATATAGGCATAGTTGAGATTTTTTTTTCCAAACTCTGGCACTTCCAAAGAAAGGCCGAGAGGAAATCAGACATGTTCCCACCAAGCAACTGTGGGATAACCAAGAATTAGGGTTTCTGCTCCACAAGATTTAAGCTTGTAGTTAATTTTTGTCCCAGAATATCATTTTAGGGCTGGTACCAGGCCATTCTTGTATTGCTATAAATACCTAAACTGGGTAATTTCTAAGAGATTTAACTGTCTCAGTTCTACAGGATGTATGGCAAGAATAGTGCTGGTATCTGCTTCTGGAGAGGCCTCAGGAAGCTTTTACTTACAGTGGAAGGCAAAGGGAAAGATTGAAAGTCATATGGTAAAAGCAGAAGAAAGGCAAGGGGGAGGTGCCACACACTTGAATGACCAGCTCTCAATCAGAACTATGCTGAGGACAGCACCAAGCCATGAGGGACCCACTTCCATGACCCAAACACCTCCTACCAGGCCCTACTGTCCAACATTGGGATTATCTCAACATGAGATTTGGAAGGGACATCCAAACTGTTTTGGGGCAATATAAGGAAATAAATAAAAGATCTAAAGATCTCTTGGTCAGAGTAGTCAGTGAATATTTAGTTAAAAGGAGACATTGGGACTATCTTGGAGAATCAAAGGAATGACAACCAGACCAACTCAGATAGGGAGACTCACAGGCTAACACTGACCACTTTCCATGCCACCAGTGTAGTAGATAATGGCAATCACACAAAGACCACAAGACAATGAGAATTAGAAACGCTTTGGAGGAGAGGATTGAGGTTCCACAGAGTAGCATACAAACCCACACTTCTCCTGACCCCTTAGTTTTCTCATACTTCCAACTTAGATCTTCCTGCTCATCCCATCCCTACATAGGTATGTGTTGATCTGAGCTTGGCAAGTCTCCACACACAGTATGAGGAGTGTTATAACTTATGGCTCTTCACATGGAAAGAAGTACAAACCTAGCAAGCCTCTGCAGGTGAGAGAATTCCACTGAAGGCCCCTGTGGCCTCCAAGATGACACCCAGGTGATACTTCTCAGGTGAATGCTTCTTACCTGAGATTTAAAGTGGTCAATCTGAGACAAGAACTTCTCTTTTCACTGTGTCAGTTTGCCATGCTTCCCGACAACAACTTCGTAACATTCCTGGAGTATATCCGAATTCGACTGTTGGACTCAAAGATACTGACAATGCTGCTTTAAAACCAAATGTTCTGCGCTCTTCTCTAGTGCTTCTTCCATTAGACTGAACAACTCAGAACCACATGCAATGGAGAAAACCTCCTGCCAGAGTTAGAGTGGAAAGAGGCAGATGCTGCCTTCCCGTTAGGGAACAAGATCTCAGCCTATAAAATCTAACATAAGCCCTAGAGAACAGAATCTGAACACACTAGAAATCCTTGAGGATTTCTGACTAGGAAGTTTATGTCTGTGTTATAAATATGCTAAACTGATTCTTTTAATGAAATGATCCTGCCAACCCCAAACACATTCCAGTCTCAGTCCTGGGCATCATCCACACAATCCCAAAGTTTTACTTCACTGTTCTTTACTTCTATACTAGAGATAATGGTAAGAACACCTAGATTAACCACCGGGACAGTCGGAGATGTGTCTCTCCATGTACAGGTGTGTCAATTGAAGACCTAATACTGAGATGTTTTTCAGCTTCTGGCACTTAAAGCAAAGAAAGGCTGAGAGAACTGAGGCTTGTTCACACCAAGCAATAGTGGGATGACACAGCAGGATTTCTCCTCCAGAAGATCAATTTGCTTTTCAAGCCTGTATTAAATTTTTGTCCTAGGATCGTTTCCATTTTGGAACAAGAGAAGATATAGAAAATCAAGTATGCATCAAGAAATCTCTTGATCAGAGCAGTCAGGTAATATATAGATGAAAGGAAATAGTGGGACTATAATGGAGATCCAAAGGAAGGAACAAGACAAACCTCTACCTGTCTAAGCACTCACATCTTCTCCCAGATATGGAGACTTAGAGGCTAATGCTGACCACCTTCCATACCAGTGTGGCAGGTGGCTGAAGACCATGTATACTGGGCACGTGAGAATTGGTGCTCTAGAGGGACCAAGGTAGACTTACCCATCAACAGGTCTCTGAGCTAGTGGTTATGAACACCCTTGTTCCACCTTCAGGACTATCTTCTCCCTACACAAAGGTAGGTGAGACAACTAAATGGCACAGTATTTCTGAGATGTTATAGCCAATGCAATACCTCTTAGAAAATGTACCAGCAATGCACCAGCAAGAATATGCAAGCTACACTCCTGCTTTCCCACTGCCATGCATTCACACAAGAGTTCACACTTGGTTTCAGTCTTAATGAGGAGCTCAGGAAAATAAAAGGCCATCTCCTTTTAAAGGGCAGGATCTTGATGTGTCAATGTCACATTTCTCAAATGCCATGCTTACAACATATTTGCCTGATCCCAGCTAATGAACAGCAAGAACATCAATTCATATGAAGTTGACTCATGAAAAATTAAGGTGACCCTGGAGAAGTTATTTGCAGGACCTCATTTTCCATGTCCCTCTCTATAAGTCAGGTGGCTCCACATTTTTCTTCTGGAGCAGGCCAACAGGAAAGTTGACCAAGAACTCTTTATGGCCAAGAATCTGGACTATATACACAAAATTCTCCAGTCCTATTTAGAGGAGGATTTTCATGAGGCAGCAGTAATGATGCCAGGGTCATTTCAATAGGGAACAGTCAGGGTATAATCAGGGATAAGAGAAAAATGACCTCCAAACAGAAGCTGAACATATGGTTTATTATTAGTGCTACATTGTATGAGTGAACTCAAAAGTAAGGTTCTCCTTCAAAAACCTAAGAAAAGAAACGAGGGCAGACTCAAGTTCCAACAGAAAGTCATGCTTTGAAGATGGCTATTCTACGTGTAATGTTTCAGACTTGAGTAGGACCTCTACAAGATGGCATGAGTAAATGTAAAGGGTTCTATAACAAAGAATTAACATTCCTCCCAAGTGTTCCAAACTATCAAGTTGGCTCATCACAACAAGAATTAAGCAATAAGATTGTGTTTGTCCAAGGTCACTTAACACACCTCAGAACCCTAGTGCAGATAGAACTTAGTTACATACAGAGCTAGCAGGGCAATTAGCTTTATTCAAGTTGACTTATGAAGATTCACGTGTCCATGCAAGAAAACTTAAAAGAAAACAGGCTCCTCTCTGAGGCCCTCTCCACATGCCAGCAACCTCCAGTCTTCTAGGTCAGGATTCTCAAGGCAGGTTGGCTAAAAGTAGCCAAAGCAGAAATCCCACTGTGGAACAAATGTCAACTGCTGTGAGAATTTATGAGGTGACACATAACCCTCATTTATCTGATCATGTGGGATCATGGTGTGTAGAGGAAATTGGTCTCTTCACAAATACTTTTTGAAAAGACTGTTTACTCTCCCTGAGTCTGTGTTCTAGTCATAGAAGATGAGGTAAGTGGGAAGGTTCATCATAAGCTATGTAAGACTAAGAAAGATTCCAGAAACCAACAGATCACCAGAGGCTAAAAGCCTAAGATTCTCATGTTTTATTAGCGGAGGACCCTAGTTTGACAAGCATAATATCACCAACATACTACGGTCAAGACCAGGTAGAGTGAAATTTGAGAGGAACCAGGTATATCAGTTTAAGAAAATGTTCTTGATCATTAGTGCTCATTTGTCTTTGGAAGTGCAGGTCTCTGTGAGGTGCTCCTTTAACAATATAACACGGCAGAAGACAGCAAACTTTTTAAAGCCTCAGGAGAGGTTCATGCTATGAAAAGTGCTGTAGTTGCTACACCACCACCTTGGGTGCTCACCTAACTAGCTGCCAAGCCACAGCCAATGGCAAGATCCAGGAAGACTCATGGTAGTCTGAACATGATTCCATCCCTTCAAGAGTAATGAGCTTGTAGCAAAGAGAAACAAGTCACATTAAAGGACCTTACTTTGATCTAGGCTGGACACCATTGATTGGTGCTATACCCTGCTGAGACTTCACTGTAATAACACACCACAGAAGAATGCTCCAAAAGGCTTAAATGCTCTGCTCTCAAAAAAATAAGCATTTGGAATATGTGAGCAAGTCATCACAAGCTCAGAAATCTGTTCCCTTGAGAAGTTAAACTCCTGCTCCAAGGTTTTTCAGGCTGAACTGACCTCACCCCTCCAGTCACAGTAATCCTGACAGCATAGTGTGTAATGGGCTCATCATGATTCAGGACCCAACAGACTGAGTCCACTGGTTGAATTGGCAACAGCTTTGCTGCCTGAGAAACTAAGATGCATGAGTCCTTAGAATCCACAGCTGGTCCATGAGCTCCCTGCTTGTCACATGGTTGTCAGCAGAGCTGCTAGAAGAGGCAAAATGCTTTCCGGCACACTGACAAGTTCTTTGTTGGGGGGGGGGGGGAGGTCCTAGAATTACTTATTTCCCATATTACAGCCATGGCACAGGACCTCAGCCATCCTTTGCAAAAAAGCATTGCCAAGAACAAACCAGAAGGCAAAAAATGACTGGCAACCATGACTAACAGCTGCCTCCCTTACCCAAAAAAGGGTCTCTGGATCAGTTTTCGCCCAATAGTCAAATCCTGCCAGTGAGATACTTTCCAACTGAAGGTTTCACAAAATTCTCTGCTTGGCTTCCAAACAGGTTCTACCCGATCAGAGAAGGAACAATTCTCCCAGTGATGATCACCATTCACCACTTTTCTGTGGCAATCAAAATTCTGCTAGTGCCCAAAGCATCACAAGACAGGCTACAAGGGGGCATCTAATTCAAACCTTTTAGCATTTCAGTTTAGCTCCCATTGGAGAAATTTCAAGAGCAGCACCTTGAGCTTCACAGGTTCAGAAGACATCCAGCTATTTTACAGAATGACATTCAAACCAGGTGGCCATCAACTCAGCCAGTTAACAGTTATTTCTTGACAGTCACTTTAAGAACCCACACAACAAAGCAGACACCTACAGGGAACCATTACCTTAATAAATTAGAACTTACACTCAATGAAGTTACTAAAATAAAATTAGTAAGTTTTTTTCAGATACACAAACAGGTATTGATGAACTCTGGAAAAAGGTATCAGTGAATAAAGCAGACAAATGTTTGGCAAGAAAACAGTACTATATACGAACATAAGGCAAAAACCATTGGTAGAAGATCACAAGGAGATTTTTGATAACCAAAGGAAAAGACAGACTAAAATAAGACAGATACAATGTATTTGTTTCCCAACATCTTTGTCCCTCGGGCCCTCAAAGTGTGTGAAGTGAAATACAGGACTTCCAGACCTTGTGGTTCAGAGTATTCTCTGCCTGTGGACATGTGGTTCAAAAAAAAAAAAAAATCTATGTACCCTACTCTGCTTAGACAGTTTGGTCTGAGTTGTAGAAGTCAAAGAGCAGCAAGAGGTAACAGAACACTTTCTATTATTTAGAAGGTGAATTTCTATCTGCATAAAGTATCCTCAGTAACTGGAATGTGGATTTTCATCTTTCAATTAGGAATTCAGGATATCAGGATTACTTTCTGTGGACTTGGAATGTCCTGAATTTAATTCCTGGTCTAGTCAATGCTGAGCCATAGTTAATAAAGAGTTCATAGGATCAGGAAATGCTAAAAATAGGGTTTGTTTTCTCTAGGTAACTTTTATTCATGCCATCTGTCTGGTAAAAGACTTTCAGATGGAACAGTATAAATGGAACCCGTTGCCTTTAATAGAAAGCACATTAAGGGGCAACGGGCTGATCATTTAAAATACAGATTTGTAACACCTGTCACAGGCACAAACTGCATACTCTGGAGGCCAGTAGTTTACAGATCTAGACTTTACATCATTTCAAAGCCTCAAGTGAGGTGTCTTCTGATCTGGACAATTTGATTTACCTTTAACCAACTGACTTCAAAGAATCTAACAGTTGGTGCCATAAAGAGGCTACACCTGTGTTAAGACCTCTGGGCAACTGACTGTCTGAAGCTCAATGTAAGGTCAGAGTAGAAAACACTTGCCTTGTCCATTGTACGTACTGACTACCAGAGGGTCAGTTCTGCACACACCATGGACATCACTGAGCTCTTAAGCTCAGCCCTTCAAAGCCAAGGAAGTCTGTGGCACATGAGGCTGAATATCTTAGATCTGAGAACCATGGAGCCTGGGGACAAATACCTTAGTGACCCGGGCTCACAACAGACACTATCCATGTGATCTACACCCAGTGGGGCTTCCCTGGGGGTCAAGCGGAGGGCGTCTCCCCCAGGACAGTTAGGTAGTGAGGATCTTCACAACTCTGTCTTGGGAACAACTCTTATGTGGACTCATAAGGAACAGGAGTATCAGCCTACATCATGTTTTGACCCTTCCATGTCCAAGGGGAAGAAACAATGGGGACCAGACCCTGCAACAGAGTTGGGAAGAGTCAAAGCTAAACATGAGCCAAGAGCTTTCACTTAAGGTCAATATAGTCATCAATCCAGGCACATGGGTTAGAGCTGCCAGAAGTGCAAGCAGGAGGGTTTCCAACACTGTCATTCTTCTCATGCACTCAAAGGGGTTTTAAATGAGTAGGCAGTGTCAACTAAAATAGGTTTCCTAAAATTTATGGAAGACTACAGGCAGAATGTCTGAAGTGAGAACACATTCTTCACACTAACGAGCACCGATTTTTCAAAGTCAAAGGAGATTATATTCACTTTAGAAGACAAAAATTGAAGAAGGGATCTCTTACAAAAATATAGGGAAAATAAAGACTTCAGATCATATTTTACTGTAAACAGTATAGGAGGTATATAGCATTGAAATCCAATACTTAACATATTAAAATGTCCATAGAAGTATGGATCTAAACCTAGTATTCTTGACTGCCCTATAAGGCACAGTGCTAAAAGTGTTCTATCATATTTATTTTAGAACTAAGGATTACATAGAGCTGATATATAATCAAATTATAGATCATTAAACATACTCAACATTTGTGGTGGAAAGTATGAGATGCAAAAGGCACATCCTTCATAAATACGTTATTAGAGTTTTGGCTTCCTGATGGATCAGTGGGAGAAATGGGTGAAGAACCTCCTCGAAGGAAAGCATCTCCATCACAGGAAAATGGAAGAAAAAGCTTCTGATTGCAGTAGGCTCTTAGCCTGTCCCTTTCCTGTTGAAAGACACATCCAGGTGTCTTAGCATTTGGTTAGATGACAGAGCTGCCCCAGGCCACACCTTGAACCTCAGTTTACTTGTTTTCATTCAGAACCATATACAGCGGCACAGAGGGATTGACTCCACTTGTGCAGAACAATTCAGGGCAAAAGAAAAAATCAAGAATCTTTTGTGGAGGTTCCCAGGACAGTGCCCAAATCACTTCCCACTCAGACTTACCAACTAAACAGGAGCAAAAGAGTCTACCTACGAACAGGACCTCACATGGCCAGCATACCACATCACACAAAACCGATGAAGTTTGTCTCCCAAAATGCATTCTCAGGTGGAGAAATCATAACCTATGAGATGAAGAACCAACAGACCAAAGAAAAGTATCCCTCACAAGCTACTACCATATAAAGACACAGAGCCTATGGGGACAATGGTTAGAAGACGATTTCCTGCGCAAAGTGGATTGAAGAGCCTGCAATCTCAGCCCAGTGTGCGTGAACACTCGGGGACAGTGTGGCCAGGCTTATCACTGCATCATCAACATCCTACGGTCATTTAAGAAACTGATGAAGTTTCTTCCAGGGCATCAGAAAGGTGAAAAACTTCACTGCACAATTCATACTTTTAATAGGAATGTACCCCTATTTTGACACAGAAGGAATAAGAGCATCAGGCAGACAAGCTGAAGAATTACTTTATAGTCTCACCACAGAGGCAGCATTACGAGAATCACACTAGATCCATGTACACTCTAGATAATGGAAAATGGCCTTGGAAGTTTTTGCCTTGGTGCATTAACGCAGCGTCCAGCATAGCCCTGTCCCTCCACAGGGAACCCAGGTAGATGAGGGTTTCCAACACATCCCTGGCTCCCTTCTCATTCAGCTCTTGGAGGATCCAATGGGAAGGCAGTGTTTCCCTATCAGGCCTTGTTACTGCTGGAAACAAGCCCTAAGCCTGTCATAAACAGGCCTTAAAAAAACTGGTCATATACAGGGTTTCTGCAGCAATGTGACATGCTCGTGATGGCTATCACACACACTGCTAGCAGTTGTTGGTTTACTGGAGCAAGGCAAGGAATACCCGGCCCTCCTGGAGCGGAAAACTGCTCAAACTACCAATAGCATGAGCAGCCTGTGCCTTAACAAGTTTTTGCTGCAGATAATCAGCCAGAGCCTGTTTCTCTGCTCCTCGCTAATGTTGTTTCCTATAAGGAATGCTTTAATCTATCATCTACAGAAGCAATGCTTATCACTGGCTTACTGTTAATAAGTATGTGGGTCAAACTGTTCGTGGCTGTCAGCTCTGAAGGCTGTCAGCCCCTGATCCCACTTTACACTATTTCTGTGTCATTGTATTCAATTCCTCTAGTCCCGCTGGGTTGGGGTCTCCCCCACCAAGCTGGTCTCGGTAAGTGACATCCAACATGGGGGCTCAAACCTGGGTCAAAGGGTCACCAAAGCGATGGCTGAAGAACGTGGAACTATGCTGGAGGATGCCAAGTACTCTTAAGCAATCCCTGTGGTAAGAAGCGGAGCTTAGAAGCATCAGGATAATAATGGGACAAGGGTTGAGCAGGCATGAGGCTTATTTGAGTCTGCTTCAGCATCTCCTCAGAAAAGGAGGAGTGAAGGTTAGCACCAGCTGACGCATGCAGCTTTTTAGTGCAGTAGAGAAATATTGCCCCTGGTTTCCAGACCAAGGAACTGCGAATGTAGAGGTCTGGGAAAAGGTAGGCAGCACACTGAAAAAGGCATATAAGGACAGTGGCTGAGTATATTCCTATATCTCTCTGGTCAGTGTGGGCTCTGGTTCGTTCCACCTTGGAGCCTGTCCACACAGATGACGAGGAGGAGGAATCAGAGGAAGGAGAGTCTAATGAACTAACAGCAGAGGTGCAGAGCAGGTTTGCTTGCCAGCTAAGAGGCAAAGGAGGGAGGTTTGTCCCTACCTCTCTGCACCCCCTCATTTTGAAGAAAAGGAGTGGCCTGACCCTCCAGATCTTTCTTTTCTAGAGGACACCGGGTGAAAAGTAGTTGCCCCAGGGACTGTTCGAGCAGTGCCTTGAGCGACCACTGTCAGTTCTATTCACGCAGGAATCCAGCAAGCTAGATGAGAAGGTGATATGGATGCTTGGCAGTTCCCTGTTAGAATACACTCACCTGATCAACAGGATATTATAGCTACATTTGAGCCTTCTCCTTTTAAAATACTTAAAGAATTTAAACAAGCTATTAATCAAAATGGACCAGGTTCTCCTTTTGTAATGGGACTGTTAAAGAATGTTGCTGTCTCCAGTCAGATGATGCCAGTGGGGACTGTAGGATTATTTCTTGGTAGGTCTGGTTTAAATTTAAAAGGGAATGCAAGTACATACAGGAGTCATTGATTCAGATTACAATGGGGAAATTCAAATGGTTATATCTACTTCTGTTCCCTGGAAAGCAGAGCCAGGAGAGCGCATAGCACAGCTCCTGATTGTGCCGTATGTGGAAATTGGAAAAAGTGAAACTAAACGAACATGAGCATTTGGAAGCACAAACAAACAAGGCAAAGCAGCTTACTGAGTGAATCAAATTACTGATAAATGTCCTACCTGTGAACTAACTATTCAGGGAAAAAAATTTAAAGGATTGGTAGATACAGGAGCAGACATTTCAAACATTTCTCTACAGCACTGTCCATCCATGTGGATATTCAACCCACTCAATTTAACATAGTTGGAGTTGGTAAAGCCCCTGACATGTATCAAAGCAGTTATATTTTGCATTGTGAAGGACCTGATGGACAATCTGGGACTATTTAACCAATTGTAACTTCTGTATCTATAAATTTGTGGGGAAGAGATTTATTACAGCAATGGGGAGCACAAATGTTAGTTCCAGAACAATTATATAGCCCTCAAAGTCAGCATACGATGAAAGAGATGGGGTATATGCCTGGCATGGAATAAGGAAAAATTTTACAAGGGTTAAAGAAACCACTTCAAGAGAAGGACAGAATTCTCATCAGGTTTAGAGATTATCATTTTGATGGCATGTTGTTCAAACTTCAGAACCTATAGCTTTACAGTGGTTAACAGACTCGCCGATGTGGACAGAACAATAGGCACTGAGCCCAAAAGAAACTAGGGCCTTGGAAGGAGCTTGGTGCCAACAATTAGAAAAAAGGACACACAGCTCCAACGACACCATCTGGAATTCTCAGTGCTGTTATTAAGAAAAAATTGGTCGGTAGGATGTTTACAGATCTTAAAGCCATTAATTCAGTTATACAACCTATGGGAGCATTGCAGCCAGGATTGCCTTCTCCTGCTATGATTCCAAAACTTGTGCTTTAATATTCAGATTTAAGACTTTCTTTACTATATCGCTTAGCTGAGCAAGACTAGACATTTGCCTTTACAATTCCTGCTTGCAAGCAGCTTTGCAGCCTGCTAAGCATTTTCACTGAAAGTGTTGCACAAACACGTTAAAGAGTGCAATAATTTACCGGAACATGTATGGGGCAGGCAGGTGAATCTACTAAGTAAAAATTTTTAGCATTACATTATATGAATGTTCTTTGTGCTGCCTCCGCTTAGAATGTGCTCAGTATTGCTTATCATAGCACGGCTCAGTTTCTCATTTTGGTTTAATTATGGCTCCTGAAAATTCGAACCTCCTCCTTACTCCCTACTTGGGACCTCGATATAAATGACACTACAATAGTGCCACAAGTAACCATACGCGGGATGTTGAAAGCATTGACTTTTCAAAATTACTAGGGGACATTAATTGGATACTACCTGCTCTAGAGCATTTCCTACCTATGCCATGAGTAATCCTTCTCTAGCATAGAGAAGATCCTAGTATAACCCTTGCCAGCGATTAACAAGGCAAGGGTAGAGTTACAGCTAATTGAAAGCCGAAGTACATAAGGCTCAAATAGAATGGTCAGGGCTTGTGGTTTCCAGCTGCATCCATGTACCTAGGACACAAACTCATCCTTTTTATGTGCTGCATGGTATTCCGCATGGTGTGCCATGCACATTTCTTAATCGGTCTGTCACTGATGGGCATTTGGGTTGATTCGAATACTGCTGGCTGAATAGTGAAGAATAGAAAACAAGCACGCATGTTCTCACTCTGGGTGGGGCGAACAATGAATCACTTGGATTGGGGAGGGGCAGCATCACGGGGCCTATCATAAAGGGAGGGGAGGGAGGGGAGAGGTGCATTAGGAGTTATACCTGATGTAAATAATGAGTTGATGGGTGCTGATAGTTGATGGGTGCAACACACCAACATGGCACAAGTATATACATATAACAAACCTGCATAGGTGTACACATGTACACCCTAGAACTTAAAGATAATAATAATGGCTTTGGCCTCGAAGAAAAAATAGATCCAGAGAAGATTCTAGATTTGCTAATTTTTTTGACTCAAGCATTCCACCCTACAGGTGTTATTGTCCAACAACGGGACTTGGTAGATTTGACTTGTGCTTTCCATACGCTAATTCGCGGACTCTAACTCCTTATTTGGATCAAATTCCCTACTCTGACAGGAAATGGGAGGCACAGATTGCTCAATTACATGGATATGACCACCGGAAAAATTGTACATCCCACTGCGAAAGGCACAAATACAACGGAATACTTTATAAATGAAGTACTTACGGCAAACCCATTTTAGCTGATTTCATAGATTGTTTCTTGATAATCACTTTCTGAAAACAAAATTTCAATTTTTAAAATTGGTTCTCCTAGAATAACTAAATTTAAACCAAACAGGGGTGCTGAAATATTTTTACAGATGAGTCTAGTAATGAGAGCTTCTTAAAGTTTGCAGATTTTTGCCCTGTGCTTCGAAACAAAAGCAGAACAGCAGCTGTAATTGAGGGTGCTTTAGCTACTTTGAGATGCTGCCTCATGATATAATTTCTGATCCTTTATATGCTTAGTCCATTCTACACAGTTGAAAATGCTCAACTTCTGATTCCACAGATGTTAACATGACTTTTATCTAATTTTCATTTAGGAATAGAATGCACACCCTTACATTACTCATATTAGGGAGGCTCACACATCTCTTCAGGACGCATTTGCAGAGAATCCAAAAAATGACTGATCGCCTGGATTTGCTACTGCAATATCTAATGCAGAGACTTACTTTCACAATTTCTAGCCATGTTAGTGAAGCTCTGGTCTGAGCACAGATACAACACTACCTGGAGAAGCTAAAGCTATTATGGCAGTTACCCAACTTGCCAAAAGGTACATTCCTCATCTTTTACAGGAGGGTTAATCCTCGAGGATTGGAACCTAATTCTCTTTTGGCAAATAGATGTCCACACATGTTCCTGGTTTGGGAGACAAGCTTATGTATATGTTTGGACACCTTTTTCCTGCTGGGCATGCCGTGGAGGTCTTTTCTGGTGTGTTGAGCGTCGTCACCTTTGCAGTGTTTGTAGTGATGACATGCCAGCTTCTATTAAAACAGATAATGCTACGAGGCTGCGCTTTTAATGCCAAAGGCTATCGTTTTTCCTACATATGGAATAATGACCCGGCTTTTACTGGCATCCGCCGCCATTGCAGGACAAGCCATTGGCAGCACAACAATGAAGAATACCTAAGACAGCAATTACAAAAACAAAGGGAGACTGACTATGGGACCCCACATATACAATTGAATCTAGCATGATTGACTTTAAATTTTTTGAGCAATGTGACATGCTATCGGCAGATGCTATCGGCAGCTGAACAACATCTACAGAAACCAGTGGCAAAGAGAAGCAGAACTGATTTGGTGGAGAGATCTGATAACACAAAGTTTGGAAATAGGTAAAATAATAACTTGGGGTAGAGGTTATGCTTGTGCTTCTGCAGTCCAGAATCAGCAGCTGATTTGGATACCATCGAGATACCTGGAACCTTATCATGAGCCAGATGCTAAGGAAGAGATTTTGGGAGGAAACCAAGGACTCCTGGTTGCAGCCATGTTGAGGCTGACAATAAGGAAGACACTAGTCCCAGTGAGCAACACTTACCAGGCACAGCCACCCACCTGGGGTCAGATCAAAAAGTTGACACAGATGGCAGAAAAAATCTGAAGGTGGGACAACCAGTTACAATGAGTAATCTAATGGTAGCTGTGATGGTTGTGCTCACCATTGCAGTGAGTATTCCCCCAGTAACTGCTGAAACAAAAGACAATTATACTTATTGGGCATATATTCCACCACTTCTATGGCCAGTAATGTGGTTAGACCCCCCAATAGAGGTATACACTAATGCTAGTTTTTGGATGCTTGGTTCTACAGATAATAGAGGCCCATCTCACCCCCAAAAGGAACAATTATGAATATTTCATTGGGATTTGAGCATCTACCCGTTTGCTTGCGAAAAGCCAACGGGTGTTTACCTCCCAGTCACTAATCTTGGCTGGTAATAGTATCTTAAGGTAACATCTCTGTAGCACAATTACACATGCTTTCTGTCTTAGTATTTGTTACAATGATTATGCTCCTGTAGCCAAAGTTTACCGCCCTCAAAAACCTATCTGTAAAGTGGATTGGACATGGTCAGAAAAAATGAAGGCATTTGCTTCACTTGGTTGGGGGTCTACACGACCAAGCTGGGTCTCTGTATTACAATTCATGGAATTGGAGGAAGAGTTAAAACGGCAAGACAGAATTAAGGTTAATCCTTCATAAGTGATTAAATTGCTCACACTCAAGTGAGAGCTATACCATTTTAGGTGTTTAGAAGCAAACTTAAGCTTATAAAATGAAGGCAGGCAGAGGTGTTGTATAATGATTCATATGGAGTCATCGATTGCTCCCCTAGAGGGGCATTTACGAGGCTCACCTCTGAATCTGCAGGTAATGGTCACCCTGCATCTAAACAAAATCTGATGGTGGACACTGTAAATACAGCAAGAGTTCCAATTATTCGGGCGTATGGTAGTATAGTGGCACCTCAACCCCAAATGATATGGCCTACTATAGGAGCTAAACATAAGGAGTTGTGGAAAATATTAATGGCACTAAAAAGGATAAAGATTTGGGAAGGAAGATATACTAAGCCAACCCAATATAATCCTAATTACATGTTAGAATTGGCTCACGATTCAGTCTAGATAGAGTTGCGTCCGTCCTCCTTTCCTGCTTGTAGTGGGTGATTTAAAACTTGATCTCCCTAATCATGTGACTTGTCAAGAATGTAGATTGTTTTCTTGTGTTAATTCTTCCTTGTATAACACTGATCATTCTATTTTAGTGGTAAGAGCCCGAGGAGTATAGATACCTGTAAAGCTTTCCCGTCCTTGGGAAGCCTCTCCTGTGCATATTGTTACTGAAATTCCCCAAAAGATTGAGGTGTGCTCGGCATTTCATTGCCACTTTAAAATTATATGGGATTGATTGCTGTCATAGCTACTGCTGCAGTAGCTGGAGTTGCTTTGCATTCCACAATACAAACAGACTATGTCAACAATTGGCAGGAAAATTCTACTCTGCTGTGGAATTCCAAAACGAATATAGACCAGAAGCTAGCTAATCAATGATCTCCAACAAACTAACATGGCTAGCAGGTCAAGTAACTAGCTTAGAATATAGAATGCAGTTACAATGTGACTGGAATATTTGATTTTTGCATTACTTCTCATCTGTATAATGAAACCGAGCATGAGTAGGAAAGAGTTAAGAGACATTTAAAGGGTCATACTAGAAATTTATCTTTACATAAGGAAGCCTCTCAGGCACATCTGACGCTAATGCCAGGAACGGAAGTGCTTGAAGGAGCTGAAGACAGATTAGCAGCTATTAACCCGTTAAAATGGATCAGGACACTTGGAGGCTCTGTGATTTCAATGATTGTGCTTTCAATCTGTGTTATCTTTGTATAGTCTGCAGATGCAGATCCTGAATCCTGCGAGAAGTAGCCCACCGTGACTAAGCTGCCTTTGCCTTTATCGCTTTGCAAAAACAGATAGGAGGACATGCTGGGAACAAGCCCTAAGCCTGTCATAAACAGACCCTAAAGAAACCAACCACAAACAAGATTTCTGCAGCAATGTGACATGCTCATGATGGCTATCACACACAATGCTAGAAGTTGTTGGTTTACTGGAGCAGGGCAAGGAACGCCCGGGCTGCCCAGAGCGGAAAACTGCTCAAACCACAAATAGCATGAGTGGCCTGTGCCTTAACATGTTTTGGCTGCAGACAATCAGCTAGAGCCTGTTTCTCTGCTCCTAAGAATGCTTTGTTTCTAATAAGGAACGCTTTTAATCTATAATCTATAGAAGCAATGCTTATCACTGGCTTACTGTCAATAAATATGTGGGTCAAGCTCTGTTCGTGGCTCTCAGCTCTGAAGGCTGTCAGCCCCCTGGATCCCACTTTACACTCTGTGTCATTGTCTTCAATTCCTCTAGCACCACTGGGTTGGGGTCTCCATGACTAAGCTGGGTCTTGGTAGTTACAATTCATGGAACTGGAGGAAAAGTTAAAATGGCAAGACAGAATTAAGGTTAATCCTTCATAAGTGATTAAATTGCTCACACTCAAGGGAGAGCTATACCATTTTAGGTGTTTAGAAGCAAAACTTAGCTTATAAAATAATGTGGTATTATGTTAGATCATCTTTACCCTGAGCAGTAATAGAATGATGAGTGTATTGTTAGAAAAGCGTTAATTGCCAGTAAAATATCCCACAGAAATAGAAACCTAGGACTTCTGGACTCATTCCTCTCTGATGTGGGTAACAGGTTCGTTTCTCCCACACTGTCTTTCCATGACATTTTCCATCATTTTCACAGGAAAAGAAATGCAGAATTCAAGTGTGCCTTAAAAGAAGCTGGGGTTAGAATGGGAAGATATGTAGCTGAAAGACAACACTGACCAACTTCTAGATCACAGGGAAGAGAACAAACCCAACCTTCCCTGTCTTGGGAAAGCCTAGAGCTCATTGTCTCAGACGGGGCTGCTCAGACTCACTGAGCCACCTTCTATCCCACCTGTAAGTCAGGTGCCCAAAAATTACAGAACTTGGGGTTGGTAGGAATGAGTTTCAGAGACCAATAGACTATCCATTGAGAGGTTCTTGAACAAGTGGTTACAGATTCCCTCCTGCCTCTATCACCATTTCCTCAAATATAGCTTAGAACACACCTAAATAGGAAAGCAGTTCATTAATGACACATCCTAAGTTAATGGTCACCACTTAGAGGAAGCAGCAGTAAGAACGCACAGGGATCATGGCTCCACATTTCCTCTGCCATTCCTTTAAGGGATTGCTCTTGAATACTGTCTCAAATAACCACAGAGGAAGAGGGACGGGAGGCTGCATCCTTCTAAAAAGGTAGGTTCCTAAAGGTCAAAGACCACATTAATTATTACAGGAAAGGGATGGGAATCTGCCTTAAAATTCATATGGACCTCAACTTCATATGACTAATAGAACTTCCCGGTATAACCACAGTGGCTGTGAGCTGTTAGCCCACTGACATTTGCATGCAGATCAAGGCACTTATCAAGCAGTATATCCACAAGCAACCACCCATTTGGTGGTGGTTTCCAGTAACGTGGACTTTGAGATGACAGAAGCACTGAGCGCTGGAGGTGGACTCAGAGAGAGTGCCCACAGGAGTCTTGACCAAGCCTGATCTGGTGGACAAGAGCACTCGACGTAAGGTCAACTCGCGTGGTACCAAACCTCCTGAGCCACCTGAAAGAATGCATGATTCTCAAGCATCCAAGTCATCAGGATATCCAGGACTGGTTCAGCCATGCTGAGGTTCTGCAGAGAGAATTTTAATGCCACCCACTCTTCGGGGATCTTCTGGAAGGAGGACTAGTTTTCTTCCTTGCAGGAAGACGACCAAATTTATTACGTTTATGAATCTCTGCCCTCGTTAGAAAATAAAGACAGTCACCAGAATATAACAAGAGTCCTAAGTTGGGCACCAACATACTCAGTAAACATGAAAAGTGATCTGGTAGAATTAATGCATTTATCAGAGAATTATTCCTTTAATACAGAAAGAGTAAAAGGGAAGGAAGATACTTGGCTGTTTGGCAAATGTCAAGTTGCGTTCTGCAAATTCTGTACTGTAATTGAACATATTTTCCTAGAAGGTAATAAGGCTGTAGGTAGAACAAACTGGCAGTTTGAAAATCAACTTCTTGGCAGAGCGGATGCCAAGACTTGTGAATCATAGGACATTAGAGAATACCATAAAACAGCAAATCAAAGCACTGGAAGATCCAGCTGTTGATGTGCTACACATGGTGACTGATAGGGGGTCTAGCTCACCTTCACAAATATTCCAGAAAAAAGGTTTTTAACCTCCATAGAACTTCCAAGTCTAAAGTCCAAGCCATTAGATGTGAACAAGCTGGAAAACTGTTCTGACATTACTTCTGTATTGCAGAAAGTCAGAAGCAAAAGACCAAGAAAAATTTGTTTCTTCATTTTTAAGGTAGATTCTTCCATAGCTGAAATCTGTAAGCACCCTATCTGCTACCACAAGGCTATCAACCGCATGTACAACCTCGTGTTGGCCCATAGGATTCTCCAGGACAAGATGAGGTCATCTCATTGCTCATGGGTCCCAGGTGCTTCATGTCTCTACAGAAAACACTGAGGACAAGGTCTATCCTTCTCTGTGTGCAACAGGAAGCACCTGTCACTGACAACGCCCCAACTGTGACAGACTCTTGAAGACAGGTAGACATACAGGCCTGTTGACATCCTAAACCTAGGTTTTCCCCTGGCAATTGACAAACCACTTTTGTTCCAGTACAAAAGCATCAAGTTGGTGGAAAAGAATTTCTGCAGACCGTTGTAGGGATGTGAATGAGTGATAAAAGGCACAGTTAAGTCTTTGCATTTCTTGTTAACTCTAAGACCTCACCCTATACCAGAGGGGAACAATTTCCATTTGAAGGTGTCAATTTCAAGGAGACTTCACCAGCAGAAAGATCAAATGAGGAAAAAAAAAAAAGAATGACAAAAGTGAAATAGAATGAGTTCTGTGAACATGCTGCCATTTTGGGACAAGGAATAATGTACCAAAAAGCTCAAAAACAATCTTTGTACCAAGCTGGACACCATCAGAGGTGTCACATGGCAAGACTTTATGACAGCTTACCAAAGACAACTGAACTTACCAAAGACAACTGAAGCTGCATAACTCAGATCTGTACAAAGTGGGGAAAATGAAACATATACAAGGAGACAATTATGAACTCAAGTCTGTTTCCATGGGAATAACCAAGTTTAAAAAATCCCTCAGCACAACTGTCCAGGCTGAGGTGACCACTTCCCTTTAGTGGCAGTCATGACAGAGCAGCCCAGACTCATAGGCTCATCTCAAGACCAGGTAGATTTACTACATCTGCTGATTGAATACTCAGATTTACTAGAAGATGGTTCACTGTGAAGGGGGAAAATGTTTTATTTTCTGTACCCAATCATCCATTACTAAGTAAATTTGCTATTAATGGCAGAAAAAAAAAAATCAAACAGATCAGGAACAACCTGTACAGCCTGTATGAGCAGAAGGTGTTAGGTTTTGAAGGGAAGGTGAGCGTTAAAGACACACAGAAAGAGGGTGGCTCGACAGCAAATGCAGGCTTTATGTCCAGCATAAAACTTACAGAAGTAGGGGACCAGCTTAATGCCAGAGCCCACCGCTGCTTACAGGTGGGGGTACTTATAGGTATGGGCAGGAGAGGTCTGAGCAATATGGCTTGTTGACCAGCAGGATATTGGTAAAATGTTCCCATGATGAGGCAGTTCTGGTCCTTGTTTCATCGGGTTGTCATCGTTATGTTCCTTGGAACTTTGTCCAGCAGGAAATAGGGATGTTTCTTTAGTTTGGCCTTTGCCTTGTGATCAAGTGGTTAGGCAGGATGTTTCTCATTGCCCGAACCCCCATGAACTATTTTACTTTGACCGAGGTCTACAAAATAGCAGGGAGCTTAAAAAATGGTTCAGTTTAGACTAACAGAAGGTACACACCCACATTGCCCTCAAGAACTTTCAGAGGGCCCAGGATACGCAGTGAACATGGTCCTGCCTACCATGGCTGTCGGACAGAGTGTGGGCAAGATCTCATGCTGGAAACTGAGGAGTTGCCCTTCCCAGAGGCAGTGGCATTGTCACAAGATGTCCTCTATTACTGGGGCTAAAAAACTTGTTTATGATAGGTGAAGAGACAGGGTCAGTCACTGGCCTTCAAGATCAAGATTTCAGATGCTTCAGAGATGGGAACGAAAAAAGTCAATGAAGCCCAATATTGCTAGCAAAGGAATATGAATCAGTCATAAGTTAATCCTACTGAAGATAGGTCCTCACATATTCAGCAGACCTTCCTGGTACAAGGAGTATATTATTCAATCAGCCTGCTCACATTGGGCGGTAAAGGAAGACACTCAAGAGGTACATCCACAAGCAAGAGATGATCTACTTAGTGGTCATCAGCAACATGAACATTTTTCATCATAGGAGTGATGAAAGTTGCTCAGAAAGTGGGCCCTAATACAGACAGCACCATAGTAATCTTGACAAAGCCTGATCTGGCAGCCAAAGTACCAAATACAAGATCCTTCATGTGATATGAACCCTGGTGTGCCACCCAGGTGCTGACTCCAACAGGCTCACTGCTGAGGACCAAGTAAACTCATGAGTTCCACTAAGTTCTCACCAGCTTTACTGCCAGGCTAAGACACACGAGTCTGAAAACTTCAAGGCTAGCCAATGAGGTCCCTGTTTCACACTGCTGTCAGTCACTGTGCAAGGTAAAGGGTTTTGCATCTGCTCCACAGACCAACATCAAATTCATTACAAACTAGCCCCCATATTGTTTGTTTTTCTCTTCGTAGAGCCATCCACAAGGACTGCTGAGCTATTCTCCCTAGAAAAACTTTTGCAGGAAACAGAAGGGTTAATGACTGGCAGACATCACCAAGAGCTACTTCTCCCTTCTAAAATGTGTCACTGGCTCCGTACTTTGCATGTGGCTAAAGTAGGCTGAGCTACAAACCAAGTCAGCAGTAGCTTCCACCAGAGAAGGTAGCATAACATTGCCAGGCTTCCACAAGTCATGGGAGCTCAAAAAAGTGGTGTTTGTCAGGAGAAGATTCTTTGAATTTAAAAAAGGGCATTAGTAGCCCAGTTAAAATGAGATGTACATTGAGAAATGGGATCCAAAATACTTTGTTCACATGTAGTTTTATAAGGGATGCTTTTCTCCATTTCAGAGCTTGTAAGTACAGTGAAGTATATGACAAGTAACAGCAAGAGGCAGTAAACATAATACCCATGTGTGGAGGCCCAAGCTTCCTAACTTCCACTACACTTGAGAGAGCAATGAGTTTTGCCCATCACCTACAACAATCATCTTAGAACAACTCATGATGTGTAGAAGAGATCCGCAGAGGAGGTGGGTCTAGTTTTAGATATTTGAATATATAAAAATCCATGTACTTTTTGAGTGAAAAAAGGCAGGACATTTAGAAAGACAAGTCATCCCTTGAAAACAATGAACTTGGTTATTCAGTGTTTACATTATCGAGTCTCACTTATTGCGTTACTTATTCTCTGCCTGTGCCAGCACTGAGCCCATCCTTCTGCACAAAGGGACTTCCAGGTGGTTTGCCGTTTGGTTAGAATGATTGACTGCCCCAGGCTACACCCTCAACTCGATTCACTTAATTGCATGCAGCATCATCTCTCAGCAGCCCAGGGGAATTGATGCCATTGGAAGAAACAACAATGATCATGGCAGACAGAACTTAAGGGTAAACTATCCAACTTGTTCAAGTAGGGAAGACATTCTGGGAGACATTCTACAACTTCCTCATAGAGGACCCAGTGATATGGAGCCCAGTCACCTACTTACGTGACCAGGTAGATTCTGATTCTACCCATTCAGTAACTGTTCTGACCCACCCTACATTCCCTGCAACACCGCCCTCCCACCACACATACACACTGGTTCACCACCTTCCTCTGAAATTCCTGGGATCTCTTTAATAAGTGTCAGAGACAAGTAAGTGATGCCTAGAGATATCCTTGTCCTAATGCTTAGAACCCATTAACATGTTTTTCAACATGGCGAGAGGGAATGAAGGGAACACATGGAAATATGTTCCCCTGGATGATTTCTGTATCTTTCTAATTGGCCACCATGTTATCAGAAAGTCAAAGACTAAGAAGAGGGAAGCAAAAGTGCAGGTGGGCAAAAGAATTGAAGACGTACATTCGTCTTTGAGATGAATGACAATTCTAACTTTGAACAATAAAGAGGCCACAAGACAAACAGTGTAAGAGACCTCTGAACGAGTCAGTCAAAGAAACAGTGTCCTCTAGAGAAACAACAGGAGCCCAACCCTGCCGTCTTGATTTTATCAAAGTGAGAACCATTTTGAGTTTCTGGCCAAATACGAAAACAAGCAGCAGTATCATGACAGAGTTGTCAGGATTTGTGAATTACAGTTCAGCTGCTACTTTGTGATGTTCTCAAGTCATTGGAAGAGTCAAGTGTTGATAGGCTGCACACATGACTAGAAAGGTCTAAATCACCATTATAGATACTTCACAAAAAAATTGACTTTAACTGTTGTATAGCAGCCAAGTCCAAAATTGAAGACTCAAGTTAATTTTGAAGACATTGATTCAAATAGGAAAGTTATCAAGTTGACTTTACTTCATCACAGAATGACAAAGAAGCAAAATACGGGGAAAAGGCTCTAAAAATCTAGCAAGCCATTTTTTCAACCCATTTCTTTAGACTCTTATATGGCTGAAATCTCAGCTGCTGATCCCCTGGCCACCAGGAGGGCAGCAACTGCATCTCTAGCCACATGCCTTTGATTGTGTAGTTCTCATGTCCAACAACTGCAGAAGGGCAGTCTGCAGCTGCTCCAGATCAAGAATACCTGCAGCTGGCCCCTGGAAGAGCAGATACCACCAACAGGAAGCTCCCAGAGAAGAGGCTTTCATGGCCATCCCATGATAGACACCAACTCAAATTCCCCTGTAAACTAGGCTCTCTGTCTAGCACTCCATCTCCACAGTATGTCTCCAAGGAGAGGAAGCTCCATACTTCTTCAAAACGGATGGCACAGCTAACATAGTAATGGGACTCTAATCAGTCTCCACTTATCCATTCATCCCTGAGGAATTAGTATAAAAGCTGTGGTAGCAATTTGATTTCAGCACTAAGACTAAACCCCTATTCTCAGAAGCACATGCTATAGTTGGAATGTCATCTCCCTGACTGGAGAAGATTGTTTTCAAACCTCGGAGGCATTCCTGCTCTCTGAATTATCCCATTCTCTTCCAGACTGATGAATGGCAAGTATATTTCCTGGTTTTGGTACTATCTTACAAACCAAAGTTTCAGGAGCATCAGTATCAACCTGCATGAATTATCTTGGAGCCAATGTTATAACCACCTGTAATGTCTGTGTATCCACGATCATGAAGAGAACAAGAAATGCAGTAGTTGACAGATATTAGTCACCCAGGAAGGAAAACCTGTGTATTTTCCACTCCATCCAGTAAAGAAACATTGAGATTTGTCCCACGAGGTTTTGCCTTCATATTTCCTGTTTTCATAGCAAAAAAAAAAAAAAAATAGAAGAGATGTACATTTAAGAAGCCTTAGTCTGAGCACTTAGAAGGAAACAGGACAAAAAGTTCAGCATCACAGGAAACAGAACAAGACAGAACTTCTATACCTGTCTGGGCAAGCTTAGAAATCTCTCAGATGAGGCTGTTCACCAGTGAATTCAGCCACCTCCCATGTCTCTGGGTGGAAGATGTCTGACGACAGCTCAGCTGGGCACATGGAAATGCATGCTGTTGGAGAACCAACATGCATACTCAGACATCCTTGACTAGGGTTGGGGTGGTTACAGACCGAATTCTGGGACCATTTTTTTCTTTCAATGGTAGGTGAGGGCAAAGAATAAGTAGCTCTTTGCTGGGATGGGCTACTCCATTGTACACCTCTTACAATACAAGGCATCATGGTGGTTCAAGACACACCCTTTCGTTCTAACCATTTCCAGAGAGGGTAACTATTAATCTCCATCCTAAAGACAGTGAGAAATGGGAAGAAGTTCAGAAATAGCACTTCTACTTGTAATCTATCAGGAAGAATGAAAGCACATCACTAAAGCTAAGTAAAATGGAACTGACAACTCCTCAAAATTCAACTTCAGGGAAGACAACAAGACTTTTCAGGGTAAGTACAAGGTTAACTTATGTGGTCTCCGTGCAGGTCAGCTATCAAGCACAGACATTTTCTGGGATCAACCATTTCCATGCAGTTTAATAAAAAGGCAGCTCCAACAGAAATCCAAGGAGGAAAAGCCACTAAACACATTGTCCCCTCTTTTGGAAACTCCTGGTATTCACTTGTCTTCAATGCTGTAGGGTTAAGACAACATCATTTCAACTTCACTAAGGGACTGCTATTCAAGGAGTTTGGTCACTTTTCACAACTGCCTTCTGAAAAGAGGCCTTTTTAACTTCTATTTCATACCTCTTCAAGGCAGAAATGATACTATCATAAGCTATCTCTGAGTAAAGAATTCCAGGAACATACAGCTCCTTAGGGCCATGAATCCCTACCTATGGGCAATGTTCTCCCCATTTAGTAGAGGTTCATAATGAGACAGGGATGAGGATGGCAATTATCCTTCAAAAGTTTAACAGGTAGCATGATATCATGGGTAGTGATCAAGAGTCTTGTTGGTCAAACTGCAAGGCCTCCGAGCCTTCTGGGAGGCCCCCCCTCTATACTTCCTTACAAAGCACAACTTTAGTAAACAACCCTGTGAAGTTCATTTTGCAAAAACCTCCCACACACTTGACAGCCGATTATTTTCAACATCTGATGAGGTTCTTCCACCGTCTCCCAGGTGATGTCTGATATTCCCAGCTGGTCCTTAGCATGAATCCTGTCAGTTTGGCCAGCAAACCCCCTTCTCTGAAGTTTCTCTGGGTAGTTTTCCATCCACTGACCCCATACTTTGACTATAAATTTCTGTTTGCCCACACTGTACTTTAACAGGTGACAAGGCAGCCAAAATTGTATTTAAAATACACTTTGTAAAAGTTTTAGAGATGAGATTCCCTTTGACTATTTGAGGGCAGTAATCCATCATGAAATTATGAATTCTTCCACTCTATTAATCTTGTATTGTTACAGTGAAAACCAAGCCTGTGTCATCGTCACACTACATGAGATTCTCCAGGACAAGGTGAGGTCATCTTACTGATGGGTCCCAGGTGCTCCACATCTGCAGAAAACAGTTAGGACCAGCTCTGTCCTCCTGTGCCTAACAGAACTCTGAACACACTCAACTATGACATGGGAGTTCTTTTGAAAGAACTCAGCTTCTGCCTGAAATGTTCTCTTTAAGGAAGCTACAACCTGTTATGTGTTTCCTAATCTTGGGGTTTTCCAACTGACAGACTACTTTATTCCGGGACAAAAGCATGTTTGGTGAAAGAATTTTAGGAAACCTGCGTAAGAGTGTGGGTGAGAGTGGTAAGTGGGGACTGGGAATAAGCTCCCTTCTCTCCCATCCTTCTGTTAAAGAACAAATTGTTTTTCTTAACTCCCTCTAGTTTTAGACAAGAAACAGAAGCCGTTATTTTCCAGTAAGTGGAAGGCAGGAACAGTTAAAACCTTACAGTTGATGTTGACACTAAAACCTCCGCCATGCCAAAAGAACAGTTTCCATTCGAAAGTATCACAACTTCAAGGTAACCAATCATTAGGAATAGGATCGACCAACAAGGGATAATGACAAACATGAAATATTAAGAATGAATTCTCTGGACATATTCCCTTCCTTGGGCAAGTAAAGATGACCTACCAGAAAAAAACCCAAAGAAAACTAAAAGCAGTTCCCACCTATGGGCCTATCATGGGGAGGGGGAAGGGGGGAGAGATTGCATTGGGAGTTATACCTGATGTAAACGACGAGTTGATGGGTGCAGCACACCAACATGGCACAGGTATACATATGTAACAAACCTGCACGTTATCCACATGTACCCTAGAACTTAAAGTATAATAAAAGTAAAAATAAAAAAACTTGGAAGAAAGGCCTTGGATAATCTATAAGCTATGCAATCAGCTTATTAAATATCCTTGTCTCTTTGCAAGGCAGGAATTGAGAATTGAATTATTGTGTTTTATCAATAAATTATAGTTAGGCTCATAAAAAAAAAAAACTAAAAGCACCCGATTTCATGTTAAACTGGACACCATTCCTTAGAGCTGTCATATGGCAAGATCTCATTGTTACAGCCTGTAGTTTACCCAGACTCACTTTGCTTTCTATGAAAGAAGGTAAAATTTGGAAGGTACATAAGGAAGCAATTATGAGCTCAGAAGTCTGTTCCCATGACAATGACTAGCAACTTAAACTCCCCTTCAGCAAAGCTAATGAGTCTGAATTGACCATACCCAGCAGTAAAGGTAAACAGGACAGAGCACCCCAGATTCTTACAGATTCATGCTCGAAGACTAAAAAGAGACACCCAAGCCATTGAATTCTCATTGGCTTTACTAGAAGACAGTTCATTCTGAACTGAAAATTGCCAGGTGTGATTCAGCTTCTGCATGCAACCTCCAATACTATATGGAGATGGTGATATGGCAGAGAAAACTCAGAACACAGGGACCAAGAACCACGTGAACAGCCAGCAGACAGAAGGCACACACCTGCACTGACCTCATCTACTCACAAGAGAGCCCTGGGCATGAAGGAAGGCCTGGTCCTACTCCACCAAGGCCATCAGTGGGGATTGGAGCCTGGTCCAGAGCTCTGTGATGGAGGCTATCTGGGGATTAGTCCTTCCTAGAGGCAGTGGTATTGTCAGAAGATGTCCTCTGGTGCAGAAACTGAAAAACTTTTGCATAAATGTCAGTATAGAGGCAAGGTACTTATTAGGACACCCAGATAGAGATGCTTTGGACACAGAAAGATCAATAAAGCTCAACATGTCATTGCTGGGAAGAGATGGGAATTAGTTAAGAGCTTATCAGTCTGGAGATCAGCTCCCCCCAGTAGACATTCCTGGTATGAGTCAAGAGGCTTGGGCTATCAGCCCACTGACCTTGCACATCCTGTTACATGGACATCCCCACCACAGAAGCACTAGAATATGACTCAGGAGGTGGACAGCAAAGCAGGTAATACCACAGTTATCTGGACAAAGCCTTTTCTGGTGGACAAAGTTGCCAAAGTCAAGTTCCTTGATGCGATATAAAACCTGGTATACCAATAGCCATGTGCTCATCACTGAGGAATAGATAGGATCACCAAGTCTACTGGTTTAGTGTTATTCCCAAAGTAACTGTCACAGATATCACAGCTAGACCATAAAGTTCCTGTTTTTCACATGATTGTCAGTGTGCAGGATCGAGGGTTCTGAACCTATTGGCAGCTCTACTGACCAACGGCTTGTTCATCACAAGAAGAGTCCTAGCATAACTTATTTCCCTTATTATAATTATTCCAAGACTTCTGAGCCACTCTCCAAGAAAGTAAATCAAGGGAAAAAAGCAAAACAGGGCTAAGGACTGGAAGACGTCACCAACAGCTACATTTTCCACTCAAACACATAGGCTCCATGTTTGAGCCAAAGGTCAGTTAATCTGACAGTGACACTGCAGACTGTAATGGCTTCAGAATTGTGCTGTCTCCTGACTGGCCCTGTCTATACTGAGGGGAAGATGCAATGTTGCTCATGACAAGTGTTCTTTCCACTTATTTAGGACATTGTGTCTAGTGGTACTAAAGGCATCTAGTGAAGACCTATCAATGTCCAGCTCCAACCTTCTGGCATTTAGGTCTTCACTTTATGTAGAGGAAACTTAGGGGTAGCACCCGATACACCACAGCTTTGGGGGACATCCACGTACAAGATACCATGAGTCCACTGAGTATAGAGGGACATAATTTTAGTCAGAAATACAAAGTACTTCTCAGTAGCATCCCCACCAGTCTTTATGTTCAGGTAGGAGAGCTCCTACACAAACTCACAGGACAGAGAACACTCACTTACAGGGCACCATGGTTTTTAACACAATATTTGCAAAGAAGACTAAGATCAAGAAAGTAGGATACAGTTCATATCCTCAAAGATCAAGTGTCAGATAGTAGCATATCAAAGAATGAAGTCATGAAACAGGTTAAGACATGCCACACCACTTTAAATATAGTACTCTAAAATATGAGATCATTTACAAGAGAAGTAGAAGGATACAATTTTCTGATACCCTGAATCACAAAATAAAAATGCTGCAATGCAGAACAAGAAGAAGTTGTATTTTAGTCACTCAAACTCTGTTCTCATTTTGGTCCCACAAGTGTAGCATAGAGAAAGACAATGCAAAAGGCATTTGGTTTCTGGATACTATCTATGGCACATGCCACGTGGTTCAAAAACATGAACTCTTCTGTAGGGATGGCTCACCTGTCAGAGGTATAGATCAACATAAGGAGTAGCATCTCATGATGCAACAGTAGCATAACAGACTCCAGAAAACGTCAATACTACCAGGAGGTAATGGCACACTTATTTTCTGCATCATATTTAGAATATAATTTCTATATCATCCTTATTAATCAGAACATCAAGTCTCATCCAGAATTATTTTCGGTTCTAGACTTCCAAAGAGTTCTCTATTGTAACGGCTTGAAAAAAGCAGTCCATCCAGTGTTGAATTCCTGATCAAGTCAATCTTGAAGCATGCTAGACAACTCACAGTAATAGGAAATGTTAACGAACTTATTTCCAAGCAAACCTTTATTCCAGTACCACTGCACAATTAAGACTTTCACATGGAACTTCAAATAGAACCTTTTGGCAGCTTCGCAAGGCAGCATGTGTGGAAGAAACCCAGAGTTAGAATGATGTGCACCAACTGTCAGTCCCCAGTCCTGTGATTGCTGCCAGAAAATTATGCTGAAGAAATACTCTGTAGCCTTCTAAAGTATCAAAGTCTTTCTGATCGGACAAATCCCTCAATTCGTCAACCAATTCTTCACAACAGGGAAATTCAGAGGTGTTCCCTAAGAAGGAAACCTGTCTCAACTTCCAGGAAACCATATTTGAAGCTCAACCTAAGACCAGCAGGGCACAGGAGACATGCTCACTTTGTCAGATGCGGGTTGTGCCAGTGGGTCAGCTCTGGACATAGCACAGAGGATGCTGGGCCCTTGGATTTAATCTTCACTATCCAAAGGGAGTCCATAGCAGAGAAGATGGAACACCTCAGATCTGAGAACCATAAATGTGTGGGCCAGAGAAGTGGGGAAAGACCATGGTGGCCCAGGCCCACAGTCAATATTACTTATGTAATCCACATCCAGGGGAACCTCCTGGGGTTAAAATGGATGATCCCTACAAGAACAGTTTCAGATGGTCCAGGTAAAGTGTCCCACTACCTAAATCTGGCTTTAAATGACCCTTTATATGGATGGAAGTAACAAGAGTCTTGGCTACTTGTGTCCATAGAAGGGCATCGAAATGACCTAGGTTGTATCCGCCAGTGGCTCATATGATGCGGATCAAATGACAAAAGTGGGTAAAGCCAAGCCAAATCCAAACATGTCTGGGAGCAGCTTTCCCCTAGAGGAAGCAGCTTGATTTTGAGCTCCCATGATTCAAGGGAGCCTAGCCAAACTGACTCAGAGGAGAATGGGTACTTTTCACTAGAAACAAGAGTATTAATCCTCCAAAGCGAGATGTACACTATTCTTACCGGCTCGAACGATGAAGAGGTTATTTATGCAAGTAAGGGATAATAGAGTATTTTAGATCCCTACACCTCCCTAAACACATAATGAGGATTGTGGCAATGAAAAGCAAAAGGTGATAGACATTACAATATTCACACACATTCACACATGTACCATGTGTGCATATTGTAATGAGATATCATTTGGTCAGATCAAAACCTGCTGACCTCCATGACCCTCAAAGGAAGAATGAGAAGTATTTCAGTCAGCTTAGAATAAATCATGGTATGTAAAGAAGATCTGACAAATGAGTCAGGTCTCATTCTAGAACCACAGGCACACCATCATATTCAGTTTTGTGAGAAAAAGCTCAAGATTTACAACAACAAAACAAGTTACTCTTATGTTATTCACTCCCAATATTGCATTAATTATTTCCTATACCCCCAGAAGTGCTGAGCCCATTCTTCTGCAGAAAGAGACACTTCGGTGGTTTGCCATTTGATTAGAATCACTGGGCTCAGGGGCCGTGTTCTTACCCTTTGTTCACTTTTTTCCAAACAGAGCCACATTCCAGAAGCACAGGAGATAAGTGCCTCAGAAGGGGAGCACTATGATCATGGCAGGTAGAGGTGGGGCCAAAGATGCAGAGTCTTCTCTCTAAGGAGACACATTGTGAGATACATTCCACAGCTCCCCAGAGAGACCTAAGGATAACTGGGCCACTGTCCTGTCTACATGACCAAGTGACAACTACCCTTTCAGTGGCTTCTAATCATTCAGCAGTTCAGCTCCCCACTCTGGGCCTCCAGAGATCACGTCCAAAAAAGACCCGATGTAGGCAAATTGACGTCTTGATCCTAATAGAGTCTGAGGGTGTTATGAAACATGCCAGTGGCACATTTAGGGAACATACTGAAATATGGTTGAAACCCAGCTGAATGTATAATTTAGATATCATCCAGGAGGACTGTCATCAAAAAAAGGGACAGAAGTTCAGATGAGAGTCCAAGACAGATTTAAACATACATGCTATTTTGAGAGTCCCTAGTGTGAAAATAAGAGGCCACAAGAGAAGCAATGCAAGGGACCCCAAAAGGTAAGTCACAGAACCACTGTCCTCAGACCAACAAGATAGGAACCCAACCCCACCACCAACTTGACCTCATCCAAGGGACAGCCATTTCAAACTTGGAATACCCAAGTGTAAAATAAAATTTTAAGCCCTAAATTTGTTATTTGTTGGTGCTTTCATTTCAAAGAATGAAAACATATGTGTTCAAGTACCCTATTCTCTTTCAGGGTCTACTTTTCCAAAAGCCATACTGAGTCACTAACCTATCCTCATTATTTCAAATGAGAAGCCTCAAATATTTTTCCTGGGAAGCCTAATCAAAAAAAGATAGCTGTCTATCCTTCTTGCCCTTACCATACGAAGAGGTTAAGATTGTAAACGTTGTTTAAATTTCAAACGACATGCATCAATGCTATAGAACTACTAAAATGTATACAAGAAGTCTGAAGTCATATTGATGAGTTTTCTATGAAAAAAATAGTATACAATTAAAAATCTTCCCATAGTGTCCCCTGGCCATAGAAACCTTCCTTATTGAAAGCTATGCTACCTACCCATTAACGAGGAAATACACGTATCAATTTCCATTTATTCCACACGCCATAGAAACCTGGGAAAACTCAGAATGCCCATCTTTCTGAAGAGTCAACCTTGCTGACCAAGAGTAATGGATACATTCCTCACCCCAGAGGGGCTAAACTGCCAAGAAGCCTCACACTTCAGGAGACCATAGTGTCCCTGCTTGGCAACCACCCAGGTCAACAAAACAGCAAGAAGAGACAGGCCATTTCTTGCCTTCACAGACACACAGCAAAGCCTTTTCCACAGGGAGCTCTGATCTCCGGACCCTCCTGGTGGCAGCCATTGTTCTGGTTCTGTGACCACCCCCGCAAGGAGATATATGTAAGTACAAACCTGAGAGGGGTTAGGCACTGGAGAGCAAGACTGGTAACTGCTTCCACATCACAGAAGAGCACTCTGGCTTACACTTCTATCCCAGAGGAGCCAGGAGGGCCTAGCAAGGAGACTATGGATTCTGAAATCCTTTCCATCACCTTCTTGAAGATTCCTGACCCCTTCTTCGTTCCCAGAGAAGCAGCTCCTATTGACTCTAGAGCTGGAAGTCTCTCCCCTCATTTGACACCTTTGGTACAAATAATGTTGCTCCAGAAAGTCTGGAAAGAATACTGATCCTTCTGTAATCAGTCCTTACTTTCTCAGGGTGAATTTCCAAAAGCTACACCAACCATTGCATTTTCAGTGAAGTTTTCAGAGGGGATTTAAGTCTGTTGCCCAACAGAAATACCTGCTCCTTGCAGGTTGGACTGATTCTGTGTCCTTCTCCCTAGACTGCTCAGCAGGACATGGACTCTCCTGGGTCAGAGACGCCTTCATCATAGTTACTGGACAGGGCTCAAGTTATTTCTCCATTCTCAGTAACATGAGCTGAACAAGGCCAAAACAATGCTCTAAGTCACCAGAACCCACATCGCCAACAGGGTCCCACACGGCCAAGGCACCACAGAGCCAAGCCACAGAAAACCCCTCTTGGCTCCCCATATGTTCCAGGCAGTACACAGCAAAGATAAGCCATGCTAAGGAACGGGCAGGACCTACAGTGTAATTGTAGGTGTCCCAGCGCAGGGTCTCTCCCATAAACTATATCCCTGATGGACTGTGCCAGAAGTTCAGGGCGCAGCTGGGAAACAAAGGCATTGAGGCATACTAACCCAAGCAGAGGTACGAACTCAAAACAGGTCTACACACCCCTATTTCTTCACGCAGTGAAACCCCTATAAAGAAGCTGCAGACCCAGTCATGGATGTAGACAAAAGGTCCTTTTACCTATGGGCTGTATAGCATCGAGACGAGGTCAAGAGCAGGCGTGCCATCTACTCAGCCATGAATCATGCACCATCTCTCAATACACAAACACAAAGAGCCCTGGAAACCTACAGAGGTTTGAGCTTCCACACAGCAGCATACAAAGCCTTGCTCCCCTTCTCCACATACTTCCGAGTCCAACTTGTCACCAACTTAAAGCTCAGCACATTAAAGGAAATGGACAGGACACATCTTGTCTCAGCTCACCAAGCCCATCTTACCTTCCTAGCATGCAGCTTTGAAAGCTAAGAAAACTTCTGTTTATTCCAGGTCCCCCTGAGATACCAGGATGCTTACTCACACTCCCATCTAGATCTTCCTGATTATATAAGCCTACCTAGAGATATGTGTTGATCTTGACTCAGGTCTCCAGATACGGTACAGTGAGTTTAAACACAGGTAACATCGTCACAGCTAGAAAGCAGCACAAACCTAAAAGAGCCTCTCTTCAGGTAAGAGGAAGATATCCCACCGAAGGACCCAGCCTCCAAGACAATGCCAGGTAGCAGTGCTCAGCTGAGTGCATCCATCTGAAAAGCTGTGATCAAGTAAGAAATAATCTCATCCCTTGCTGACAACTGGCCTTGCTTCGTGGAGATTATGCCTAAGGTCAGCAACCTTATGACCTTCTTGGAATACATGTAAGTTATATGCAGACTGATTCTTAGGGCAGTCTGTTCACTCTAAGGCACTCCCAGCAGAAACAACCAGAAGCAGTGGTCGTGAAAAAAAATCCAAGAGCCTCTTCGACCCAAGAGAGCTAAAACATGCTCCCCAGAAAATCATCAACATGAACCAGACAGGGTTAAAACCCAGAGGGCATGAGCCACAGTAACACCCTCAACCCAGAGAGATCATTGCCTCATGCTTTTCATCTCACTCAGTGAAGTCTACAAGGTGACACTGGTGACTGCAACATATTCAAAAATCCCCTATGTAACCTCCAGACAGGGGCCTGGCTGCCCAGAGAACCTACCACTGCTGGCCATGATGTACACTGTCCTCAGCCTGTCTGGGCCGTCTCATCTCTGATGTTTCCAAAGGCAACAAGAAAAGGTCAGAGGCAGCTGGCTTCCACCTGCCTTCATTTCTGCACTTTCCATTTGAAAGTTCAAGCAGCAACATGCAAACAGACAGACCATACATCTGCTGGGGAATGGTAAGGACAATTAACGCGGGGGATACCCCTTCAAGGATCAGGATTTGATACATTTCTGGGAGAAGCAATCCTCAGCAAACTAACACAAGAACAGAAAACCAAACACTGCACGTTCTCATTCATAAGTGGTAGTTGAACAATGAGAACATGTGGACACAGGGAGGGGAACATCACACACTAGGGCCTCTTGGGGGGTGGGGCGCTAGGGGAGGGAGAGCATTAGGACAAACACCTAATGCACGCGAGGCTTAAAACCTAGAGAACAGGTTGATAGGTGCAGCAAACGACTATGGCACATGTATACCCATGTAGCAAACCTGCAGATTCTGCACATGTATCCCAGAAGTTAAAAGTAAAATTAAAAAAGAAAAACGTATTCTCAGGCAGAGGGCCTAAAAGCAGTAAAATACCCTACAGGTTAGATATGGCTGTGTCTGCAGTTATGACCATGAAGGCACTAAATTCATTACTCATGAAGGCAATGATTGGATAATCCCGTGG
This sequence comes from Papio anubis, assembly GCF_008728515.1. Lineage (NCBI taxonomy): Eukaryota > Metazoa > Chordata > Mammalia > Primates > Cercopithecidae > Papio > Papio anubis. The sequence continues at coordinate 176,314,891 of NC_044978.1, forward strand.
CCACAAAACCTAGATCTGAGAGCCCAGGTTGTCCTAGCCTTGCGAATAAAGCCAGGCTCACAAGGAACACTGCCCACGGCGTTGATATTCTAAAGAGATTTCCAGAGAAAATACTGAAGCTGAAAATTCTTCCAGGGAATCAGGATGGTGAACAAACAATCCCGAGTGCATTCTAATGAGAATAAGTCCATTTGGGAATGTAAAGATTAAGAGCACCAGAGAGACAAATTGGCAGCATTTATAATCTCATCCGAAGCTGGCAGGATGAGGTCACGCAAAACCCACCTAGACTTGTGTGTGTGTGTAAGACAGCGTCAAAGCCCGTCTTCGTCCATCAGAGCAGAGTACACTCCTGCACCTCTGATTAGACCTGGAGGTAGGTCACTGCTTCGGATACATCCTGTGCTTCTGTTTCAATTTGCAGAGGATCCAGCAGGGAGGTGGCATTTATCCTTCAGGCATCGCTATAATACATGAGCCTGAAGGTTTAATATTCAGGACAGATGAAGCATATTCTTCATGTAAGAAATGTTTAATTCTCACTTGAGTATGAGAAATTAGACAGAAGTTTAAAAACCGCTTACAAAACCAAAATGGTAATAAGATAAATTTAAATTCTCTTCCCCCTAAAAACAGGGTCAAGCACATTGCTGGAAATGCATTCACTGAACAGTGAATAACCACATGAACAGAAAACCAAGACCTCAGCATCCATTCCAATATGATGTGGGCCACGGTGATTTCTCCAGATGTTTTTCCTATTTCCGAGTATTTTGTGACAGCAGAATGAAACAAGCATGCCTCAAAGAAAGCTTTCCTCAGAGTGGGGCGATACTGCGTAGCTGAAAACCAATACTGGGACACTTCAGGATCACAAGAGAACAGAGCAGTCCACCCTGCACCTGTCTGGGGGAAAGACTAGAGCTCTCCCTCCCTCGCCCTGATGAGGCTCTATGCTGGCTCACTGTGCCACCTTCTATCCCACCTGTAAGGCAGGTGCCTAATAACCACACCCCCTGGGCTGGTGCAAATGGGTCGTCTTTAGAAACCACAGAACTCAACTATTAACACCTACTGACAGGACCTTGAACAGCAGGTGACAGTCCCGTTTCCTGACAACTCTGAACCTTGTCTCTCAAGGACAACTCAGGGCCTGTGAATGGGACAGCAGCTCACTAATGGATGTCCTGGCCTACCGGACACCTCTGAATGTACAGCAAGAAAAGCACTGAAGGAAAATGCCTGTGCTTCTCCAATTCCTCTGGAGGGTCTCTCTTGGCCTCTCTGAATAACAGTCACAAAGGGAGAGGAAGTGGAGGCTGCCCCTCGAAGGGGCCTGTTCTTGAGTGTCAGACACGAACACCTGCTTATACCCTATGGCCAGGAAAAACTGTAGTCACACATGATGTAACTAAAAATATCCACATCCTTTATTAATAACCTGGCACATTTTGGACCTATTCAGGTACACCTTAGAGCAGTTCACTATCTTCAGGTATAAAGCCTCCTTGGACCAATTCACAGGTCAAGGCATGGATGAACTGAAGTTCACCAAGGCCAAGAGCAACACGAATGAACGACCTGGTCTGAGGACCAAGTACCAGAGCAAGGAAGGAGGAGAGAGTTTGAAGTGTGAGACAGGGGGCAGTGGCCTAGGGCCTGTTACTGGGGGAGGGTGAAACAGTATCAATTCTTTATTCACCAACAGTGTGTTCTATGATGTCTGCGTGTGCACTCGCTATTCTTCCTATGTATTCTAACCTCTATTAAAGCATTTTCAGACTGTGTGGGAACCAGCAAAAGGCCAGCCCAATCCCACGCTTGGAAGTGTCCCCGATATGGACACACAATGTCCAGCAGACCAGGGTCAGAGGATGACGTCGGTGGTATCCAGCATGGGGGTCCAACATATACTACGGAAGTGGACAAAGCCAAGCCAAACACGTCTGGCAGCAGCTTCCACTCGACGAAGCCATGTGACGTTGGCAAGGCTCCCTCCCATTATGGGAGTTCAAGGAAGTGACAGAGGGGAGAAGTCCTTCTTTCAATAGAAGCAGCATTAATGGTCCAATTAAAATGAGATGCACACCCTTCCCTATGAGCTCAGAGGATGGAGAGAAGCATCCCTCACTCAACTACATGTGCACAAAATATTTCACATACCACTTCCCCTAACATGTAGTGAGGTGTGTGCAAATGACAAGCAATAGGTGATGAACACTACAATACTCATGAGCATCTGAGAGCCGTTCACGAGGATCTGAGCAATTGAGTGCTATTTTCAGGTACAAGACCTACCCACACTGGTACACAGGTAAGGGCATGGGTGAAATGAAGTTCACCGAGGCCAAGAGCAACGGGAATCAATTGCTAGACTAACAGTATGAAGAACAGGAGAATGCCAGGTGCAGAGACCAAAACTTTCTAACTTCCATGGTGCTCAAAGGAAGAGTGACAGTTGTGAATATCTTCCAGTCATTTCAGAACTATCCATAACACAAAAGGGAGATCTGGCAAATGACGTAGTAAGCCTATTGTAGATACTTCAGTACACAGTCTCCCCTGTTTTGGGGTGAGAAAGCAAGACTTCATATAATGAAACCTTCAGTTCAAGTTAGCCTCAGTTGACTATTGAATTACTCGGTTATCGCCTTCATTATTCTCAAGGCTTTAGTAAGCATTGATGAGCCCATCCTTCCCCTAAAGGGACATCCAGGTGGTATGATACTTGATTGGAACAAATGGGCTGCCCCGGGCCATGTCTTCACCCTTATGGTTGTTTTTCAGGCAGCCACATCTCAGCAGGAAGCAATTAGCTCATCTGGAGGAGAAAAATTCCAGTGACCCGGCTTCTAGAGGTAGAGAGGATGCTCAGACTCTTGTACTCACAAATACCTCAGCATTCTTCCTATTCTCAGCTCTCTGCTTCTATGATCAGAAACTCATTGCTAAGTATCACAGAAGGTGATTGTACTGGCCTTTGTAACATCTTTTCACATACCCAGTGTTTCATAGGCATCAGTCCCACATGCGTGAATGCTTTTAGGAGCCATATCTTACCCATTTGAAACAAACTCACACCTATGAGACCAAGGAAAAAGCAATGAGTCATTGGCAAATATTTAAACCACAGTCATCCAGGAAAGGAAATCGAAACGCTCCGGAATATTCCACTCGATGTATACAAGAGATATGGTAGAGATTTCACCCAGAATAGTTTGACTTCATATTCCATTGTTTTCATCATAACCAAGAAACCAAGATGCCTCCCAGGTAACCTTGATCAGAGTGCCAAGATCTTAGTTAAAAGGCAGCAATCAAGCAGCTACAGCATTGCAGGAAAGAGAAAGTGACACAGTGTCTGGGCAGGCATAGATGCCATTCACAGGTGAGGTTGTTTTCCAGCCAACTGAGCCGCCTTCCATTCCTTCGGCATGGAAGATGTCGGAAGGCTGTGCAACCGTGTATGAGGGAATGGGTACTCTGTAGGAACATGCAGACGCACTGAATCATCCTCAATCTGAGGCCTACAGACCCATTTACCAAGCCCAGGCCTACTTTCATGGGAGAGTCCTCTTTGCTGGAATGGCATACCCCACCAGTACTTTTATCTTACACAGGTGCCTTCACGGAGGTCATACATCACATTCCTCCTCTGACGTCCTACTATACCCAGAGAGGGGGGACTCGGTCATAAAGACAGTGGAGAAGAAGAGGAGGGTCACCTCTTAAGGGTGTGATCCCAAGTTCACATGTCACTTTCACTTATGACCTAGGGGACAGAATGAAATTAGGTAACTACAGCTAAGTGAAGGAAACCAGACCGATGTTTCTCAGGATTCAACTTGAGTAGACAGAGCTACCGTGACCGACTTCAGGGTAAGTTCAAGAGCAGTCTCCTCTGCGACTCCTTCTGAAGATCAGCTATCAGATCAGGACCGACATTGTCTGGATCCGTTATCCCCGGTTTAATAAAAAGGCAGCTTGAGCAGAACTCCGAGGATGGACACACCCCCAACACCTGCCATCCCTCCTTGTGGACCTCCTGATATTGAGTACATTACCCAGAGCCGGGCTGCAGTGCTTTGTGGGTAAAGCTCATAACCATCATTTCAGCCTGAGGGATTTCCTGTGCTTTTAAAGAGGTACTTGTGTTCTGATTAGACCTGCAGGTAGGTCAGCGCTTCAGACACATCCTGTGCTTCTGTTTCAATTTGCCAAGGATCCAGTGGGGAGGTGGTGTTTCTGTCAGGCTTCACACCACCATCCATGAGCTTGAAGGTTTGTAATATTGAGGACAGATTAAGCCTATTCTTTACACAAGAAATGTTTAATTCTCACTTAGAGTATGAGAAATGTAGACAGAAGTTTAAAAACAGCTTACAAAAACAAAACGGAAATCGGATAACTTTAAATCCTCTTCCCCCTAAACACAGACAAGTGCTGTTGGAAACGCATTCACTGACATGAAAATAATCACATGCACGGAAAACCAAGACCTCAGAAATTCATTCCACTCTGATGTGGGCCACAGTGATTTCTCTGGATATTTTTCCTATTTCCCAGTGTTTTGTGACAGCAGAATGAAACAGACAAGCATGCCTCAAAGAAAGCTTCCCTCAGAGTGGGAAGGTCCTATTTAGCTGAGGGGCAACAACATGACAAAATTCAGGATCCAATTCAGGATCCCAGGCAAGGATAAAACAAGCCTCCCCGTACCTGCTTGGGGAAAGCCTAGAGCTCTCCCTCCCCAACTCGCCCTGATGAGGCTTCTATGCTGGCACAGAGTGAGTGCCATCTTCCATCCCACCTGCAAAGCAGGTACCTGACAGCCACACCCCCTGGGGCTGGTGAGAATGGGTGACCTTCAGGGACCAGCAGACTTCTCCATTGATGGATCCTTGACAGAAGATTCAGATTCCCTCCCTCCTTCAACTTCTGACCATTCTCTCCCCTCAAATGTAGCTCAGGGCCCACGAGTGGCAGGGCAGCTCCTTAGTGACATGCTCTAGGTTAATGGTCACCTCTGAGAATGTGTAGCAACCAGAAGGTTCAAGGACCACAGTGCTACACTCTCTGCCATGCCTCTAAGGGGTCACTCTTGGCCTCAGTGAACAGTAGCTACAAAGGAAAACAGGGGCCGGCCGCATCCTTCTGAAAGGCATTGCTCTTGAAGGTCAGACACCGTGCCTGCTCAAACCCCATGGTCCGAAAATAGCCCATGATAGCTTACTCAACACGGCAGACAAGTCATCTGTACCGATGTCGTCCCATGATGAACTAACACCCCTGTCAAAGTTACAGGAATGGCCCCCTCCTCTCCTCCTCTGCTGCCCACTCCTTAGGTCAGGCGCACCCAGATCCTCCCATATGAGGAATCAGAGGCTGAGTCAAGAGGCAGTTCAAGAGAAATCCACCAGAGTGCAGGACACCACACACCCACCATTTCTTCGTGCAGACATGTCTCAACTGTAAGGTTTCACTCAAAACTACTGACTGCGGGTCATAACCCATTTCCACTTCAGTGGAGGATTGTGTCAGAGGGAACAGATCTCTTCAGAGGCTGTTCTCTTCCAACCTTTACGTTCATTTGGTTTGTGAACGCGGGCAAGTGGTTGTCATACCATCTCAGAGATTCTAGAATCAGATTTATGGCCACCAATATGGACCATATACATAAGTTTCACATGTCCTCTTTAGGGAAGACTCTCATGAGGCACTGGTATGGGCGTGGATGTCATTTCAATCAGCCAGAACAAGAAGCCTGTAAGCAGGAATGAAAAAAAAAAAACACATCGAAGCAAGCCCAACATGAGGTTCGTCACCAGTGCTACGTTCCACTTGCGTGACTGGTGAAGTCACTGTTGAGGTCCTCACTCAACAAGCTAAGATGATGGGAAGAAAGACACTCAAGTCCCACTGAGGATGTATGCTTCCAAAAATGATTCTCGTGTATTTTAACACCATGTGTAATCATTTAAACCACATGCAGTCTACACATTGAGGTGAGCCAGGCAATGTGAAGTCCAAAGTAATGATGTTCTGTGCCTCCCCCAAAATTGGAGGTCAAGTGGGTCTTTTGTCCCACATTTGGGTTTGCTGTTTGGGCCCCTTTCCCCACAACACCTTCATGTGCCAAGATAACCTACTCAACAGGAACAGCACTGGAGTCAGGAGTAAGATCTTGAGGGCCAAAGCCACATGCTCCTACCTCAGCCCAGTAGGGGCTGAACTTGACTCATGTCCCTGCCGACTGACCGCAGGGCAGTCAGCTTCCCCAGGTTGAATCCTGAGGACTCATCTGCTTTTCAATACAGGATGGCAGGCTCCTCCCTGCCCCTCTTCCCTCCGGGCTCACAACCCCTATATCTCCTAGATCAAGCTGCACAGAGGAGGTTAACTAAAGGTAGCCAAACCAACCCAAATGCAGAACAAAATACCCATTTGGCATCCCATTTTGGGAAAGGCAAAAGACATCGTTGCTTTGGACCCCACATTGTATGTGAAATCTTCCACAAGGGCCCACCAAAGGAACCCAGCTGTGGTAGGCTATGGACGCTTGGTGGTAGGAAAGGGGAGAATGGAATGGTGCATGATGCTTCAATGTGGCATATCTGGAGGGTGCCACTCAGCAGCAGCACAGGCCATATGGCCAGATTTCAAAACACTTTCCCAAAGAGATGCAGGCAAGGCCCATTGCCTTAATTTAAACAAATGAAGAGATTCAAATCCATGTTGCCCTGCAGTGTATGCCAAGAGCATTTAATGAGCATCATTTGCAGCCCTGCCTCCATTGGAGCAAAGGCCCCATATTTCACTTCTACATGATGTAGACAATGAGAAGTTGCAGAGGCCCACTGTGGGAAAACTTGCAACTATGCCCAAAAGTAGAGATTTCTCATTCAACTGCTGTAGCTCTAGCATGGCCCCAGATTTCCACACAGTAATCCCCAGAACAGGCAAAGGTGACCATTTCAGCCTTGTGAGTTTTGATCAGGTCATTGCAATTCTGTAACTTTCCCATTTGCGCACCTCATCAACGATTTCTAATTGGCAGTAAAGTTGTCCGTTGTGGGATTTAGGAGGGGATTGTTGTGCTTATGTGAAAAAGCTATTGGTCTCTTCCTAGACAGTTTCTGCAAAGACAGTTCTTCTCATATTCATGCAAAGTGGAGGAAGGGAAGGGGTCACAGGCTGTGTCTACCAAGGAAGATTCCATGAACAGACCACCAAGAAGGAAGGGAATGCATACTCATCTTTAAGTCTCCTTTGGAGAAAGACAACGTGAGCAAGCAGGTCGACTTCCAAACACAAGCTTTTTGCCTCTTCCCCCTAGTCTCCAGATACTACACCTGGAAGCAAACTACAGAAGTCGTTTCCCTCAATCTTAAAATGGAGTCCATGTCTCTCCCTTTCCCACCATATACTTCTTTTGCATTTCACTATGTTCTAGTATCTAATTATGTGCTTACTTAGCAGTTCCAGGAGCTAATCTTTGGACAGACAGGCCAAGCCTGGAGGCCCAGCTTTAAGATTCGTGATGACCTCAAGGCAGCTACTCAGCAATCCCACCATTGAGATGATGCCAGCCCATGCTCCAGGTGGACTGAGACCTAAGAGAGCCACTGGAGTGAGACACAGAGAGCTTGCAGTCAGCACAACTCCTGCATGCCTTCCCTATCAAGCTCTCCCTTCATAAGCACTTACCTTCTCTCCAGAAAGGCCAAGTGGCTGCTTTGGATTGCGATCTGGCCAGTTCTCCATTACTAGTTTTGGTTAATAAAAAACCACTGTACCATACCTCAAAACTCTGACCACTGGCATCTGCAAATGTCGAGTGGCTGATCTGTGTTTGGTTACAATGGGAGAGCAGTAATGTCACCAAAATACCTTCAACAACCAAGAGCAGCTAGGATGAAAGTGGGTGGGAGCAGCTACACCAACACAACAAGGTGAAATATGAGTTGTCACTATTGCTTACTCATTGTAGGAGTGGTTTGAGCCTCGGTGAACGGTTCCTTGGAAGAAAAAAAAAAAAAATCACATGGCAATGAGAGAATTCCTAAGTCTCACGAGAGGTTCATGCTTTGAAAACAGGTTGTAAATGAAAGACACTGACCTGGGGTGCTCATGTACCTAGATACCAAGTAACAGCCAATGGCAAGAGCCAAGAAACGGATAGGGCTTACACCCCTCAGGCCCCACCTACGTGTCTATGGGATGATCTAAAAGATGACAGCTCCTTGCTGCTCCCAATAAACCTAGGTATCCTGATCCCATGAATGCTCACGTGCTGTGTGAGTGGAGGAAACTGAAGAGCAGGCAAGTTAACAGCGAACCCCACCGATTAGGGTGATCTGGACTGTCCATTGGCAAGAGTGACTCAATGCTTGTTCTTTCATGTATTTAGTCAGGACATCGTTGCTTTGATACGTGGGGAGAAAACCATAGGGAAGAAATCACTCATCTGTTTTGCATAACGGGCTCTGCTCTGCATTAAGAAGGTTATGAAGTTTTATGTTGAATGCTGTAGAAATTGGGCCATCAGTATTTTGGCAGAGAGCTGCCAAGATTTATAAACCACAGGCAATTTGAGACTATCATGAAATAGTAAAAGCACAGGAAGAAGGGAAGAATTGTTGACGTGTAGCACACACGGAAGGATATGGCCCAGTTCATTTTCAAAGATGTTTCAGAAAATGATTTCTTAGCTTCCACAGAACCGTCAAGTCCAAACATGAAGACATTAGAGACTAAGTCTACAATGAAAACCTCACCACAAAGTATCCGGATTTAGATTACTTTATTGAATGCTACCCACCAGCAAAGGGAGAAGCAATCATCCAAATTATTCTAGCCAATATAAGTAGAAATATTCTCAGACTGCCCCTTCCCTGAAGAACCAACTAAACTGCTCAAGACCCCAGACGCATTCTCAACATCCTCCACTCAGAGGCTACACTGCCCCAAAAAGACTCTCGTTTCAGAGAGGACCAGGAGGTTCCTGATCAGGAGTTGTAGTCGACACAGCTGCCAGCAGAGGCAGCACACTAGTCACCTGCACACAACACACACACACACATTTTTCACGAGCAGCTGTGAACCTCCTTCACCCTGCTCTAGGGACAGCCACTGTTCTGGAAGTGGTCGGCGCCAAGAGAAGACACCTGCATGTAGCATTCTTAAGTGGGCTGAGACCTGGAAAGCCAGACTAGCAGCTGCTTCCACATCACAGGAGTAAGCTCTGGCTGATCCTTTTGCCCCAGAGGGGCCAGGCAGGCCCAGAACTCAGACAATATGGGGACAGGAATGCTTTCAGAATTGTGCCCTTTAAATCCTGAGCCCTTCCTGCCTAGAGAAGGTGCCATTACTGACCGTGGAGCTGGACGCTTCCTCCTCTCATACCTTTGGAACAAATGAAACATTTCAGAAGCCTAGGGAATACTGACCACATATTCTACATTCGGTCCTTTATTCTCTCATGGTGCATTCCCCAAAGCACTGCCCTAAACGTCACATTTGTGGAAAAGTTTCCATAGCAAACTGTGACCGAGAAGAGATGCCTGCTTCTTATAAGGTTATCCTGTGACTCAGAAGAGGTCATGCTCTCCAACAGTCCAGATGGAAAAGAACAGAGATAGAGCCTTTCACAGATGTTCTAAAGGACATTGCCCTTGTCCTTTTCCCCACTAAGACTTACGAGATGAACAAAGCCAATAGACTTATCAATTTTACCAGAACCCATTCTCCAGGAAGCAGCACAACCAATACAGCACATCAGAGCCAAGCTGGGGAACTTCACGGTGGGCTCCACAGACATTCCAGGCAAGAACTAGAAGACCAAACCATGTGTATCTCTTCAAACATGTCTAGTGCAGAGCCTCTCCTAGTGCAGTACCTCATCCCTCATGGACTGTGCCAGAGTGGGACTGGGGACACAAAGGTTCTGGGGTATATCAGAGGAGAGATAGGAACCTGAGGCCAATCTAGATACACAATTCTTTCACCCAAGGAGGCCCCTAGAAAGCAGCAGCCCACACACACAAAAACAAAAAAAAAAACAAACAAAAAAAACAAAACAAGAAATGACATTGACATTGGGTTCATAGGTTTTATGAGACAGAGACAAGGTCTAGAGCAGGTATAATGTATGTGATTAGCCAAGGATGGGCCCAAGCTCTGTCTCTTGGGTGGGGGTGGGGCACACAAAAAGATGAGAGCTCTGGAAACCCTCTGTGATCCAGAGACTTGAGCTTCCACACAGCAGCAAACGAGGCCTGGATACCTCCCCTGAAACCCTGAGTTGACCTTGTCACCAACTTGAAGATTAGCATGCCCCCAATTTCGAGAAATTGGGCACAACACGAGCTAAACGTGCCATACCCCACTTCTCACCATTTTTTCCCAGGGCATAGCCGTGGGAGATTTAAATATTCCACATGGTCACATTTCTCTTGGTCCCCCACTGGAGCACAGAAGTCCATACTCACTCCTACCTAGATCTTCCAAGCTCAACCCATCACTAAACACACGGCAATCTTGACTCAGATGATCTCCAGGTACAGTGAGGTGAGCATTTTACATGCAGGCCATGTTTTCACAGGTGAGTAGACTCACACTACTAAATCAGACTAAAGGGAACTGGAAAATTTCACACCAGGAGCCACTGCAAGACAATGCCCAGGTACCAATCCAAGTGAGTGCCTCTACCTGAAAAGGAGGTGATGGTCAGTCAAGAATTCATCTCATCCCTTGGTGACACTTTACTGTGCTCTCTGGACATATGATATGCAAGGTCAAAAACCTCAGGCCCTTCTTACAGGATGATCATTTTTTGTGCACACTTGAAAAATAAATAGAACGCTGTAAAATGAAATGATCTCTGCAGAATCAAGGACCAGATCATTAGTGGAAAGTTGCACAGGTGGCAAAGCTGAACAGAACATCCCCACTATTGTTTGATCAGTTGAGATCCAAGGTTGGTATAAGAAACAGCCTGCAATTAAAGTCGAGTTGACCCAGCCGACTACAATGTTAAGAGCTGTATTTACATGAAATATTGTCACAGCCTACGTTAAAACAGCTCTGCATGCAGAGGAATGTGAATTTAGGAAAAACACTTTTGTATCTGGGAAAGTATTTCCATGCATCCAACAACAACTGTAACTTCCCCAGAATAAGACTTGAAGCTGAAAACATCAGACTCCCTTTTCAATCCAGTGTTGAACATAGCACTCTGGGCTCATTTCTCTAAGGAAGGTAGACTCCCACAGCTTAGTTTCATGCTCACCAACTTTCCAGCCAGAACAAGTGGGGCTTGAGTGGAGTTCTGACATTCAGAGCTGCCAGTGAGGTGCCTGCCTCACACCAGACTGAACGGCAGTGGAGCCACCCTGAGAGATAGGCCCCTTCTCTCTCTCCATGCACATCAAATTTGTCTCATACAGAGCCTGAGCAATTTGTTTTCTCTGCCATCACTCTGCCATCTGTGAAACATGCTCCCCAGAACAGCACACAACAGGAGCTAGGAGTTAAGACCAGGAAGGCGGGAAGAAGAGTTTCCACCATGCTAACACCCCTGCAACTCCTGCCCTTACCTGATAGGGTCGGTGAATCTCTGCAGGGTGACACTGGGAGACTGGAATAGATTCAAAGTTCTGCTCCAGTCTCCAAACAGGCCCTCTCTGCCCAGAGACCGTGCTGCTGCTGGCCATGCTGTGTACTGTCCCCACCCTATCTGCAGCTGTCACATCTCTAGGAGGTACCTAAGGTGTCAATCAGGAAAGCTCAGGGGGCAGCTCACTGCAACCTACCTGCCTTCAGCCTTGCACTTCCTATTTGAAGGTTCAAGCAGCAATATGCCCCCAAGGGTAGGAAACCATCCATCTGCCGGGCACTACGGATAACGGCCAACCCAGGTGGATGTCCTTTCATCCAGGACCAGGATCTGATACACTCTGGGCAGAGCACATACTCCTCAGATGTATTCTCAGACAAACCTTAAACCCGTCAGACAAAACCCACAGATCAACAAGTGTCCTGAAGCTACCACTATCTAAAGATACTCGTCCCGTGACTCATGAAGACAAGTTTTGGAAGACGATCCCCTGCAGACTAAAAATCGTGGGAGAGCCCAGGTGGTGCTGGCCTTGGGGGAAGATCCAGGCTTACAAGGAACACTGTCCACGGAGTCACCCACTCAAAAGATGTTTCCAGAAATAAACAAGCTTGAATTTCAAGAAAATCTGGATGGTGGAAGACAGATGATCCCAAATGCTTTCTAGTAGAAATCAGCCCATTTTGGTGAAGAAAGAGTAAGAGCATCAGGGAGCCAAGATGGAAGACAACCTCCTCTCCTTGCCATTACAGGCTGGTGGGAAGAGGACCGCAAAACTCATGTACACCCCCAAGAGTAAGACAGCCTGGAAATCTTTCCCTTGGAAGGTCAGTGCGGTGTCCAGTCCAACCCTGTCCCTCCGATTCGACTTGTAGCGAACACACGTAGACGGTTTCAGACACATCCCAAGCTTCCAACTGAATCCATACAAGATCCAATGGGAAGCGCGTCAGGCTCACTACAATCCACGGCTGAAGGAAGACTTGGCACATTGAGGACAGATTAATCATTTTTACACAACATTCACACACTCGAGTAAGAGTAAGCCAGTTTTTAGACACTTAGGAGAAAGGTAGCTGTTAAGAAATTGTTCCATTTACATTATCCTCCCACTGAAAAGTGCAGGGATGAGCATAGTGTTGGAAATGTCAACTGACATTACAACAGTCACATGAACAGAAACCTAAGACCTCAGCATTTATTTCACCCTAATGTAGGCAGGAGAGGCTTATTCCTCCTGTTTCCATTGTATTTCCCACCACTTTCAGCACGGTGGGATGAAACAGACAAACGTGCCTGAAAGGAAGCTTTCCTCAGAGTGGGGAGATACTGTGTAGCTGAAAACCAATATTGGACACTTCAGGATCACAAGAGAACAGAGCAGTCCACCCTGCACCTGTCTGGGGAAAGCCTAGAGCTCTCCCTCTCCCTCGCCTTGATGAGGCTCTATGCTGATTCACTCTGTGCCACCTTCTATCCCACCTGTAAGACAGGTGCCTGATGACCACACCCCCCCCGGGCTGGTGCAAATGGGTCGTCTTCAGCAACCACAGAACTCAACTATTAACACCTACTGACAGGACCTTGAACAGCAGGTGACAGTCCTGTTTCCTGACACCTCTGAACCATCTCTCTCAAGGACAACTCAGGGCCTGTGAATGGGACAGCAGCTCACTAATGGATGTCCTGGCCTACCGGACACCTCTAAGAACGTACAGCAAGAAAAGCACTCAAGTAAAAAGCCTGTGCTTTTCCTCAAATTCCTCTGGAGGGTCTCTCCTGGCCTCTCTGAATCACAGTCAAAGGGAGAGGAAGGGGAGGCTGCCCTTCAAAGGGGCCTGTTCTTGAGTGTCAGACATGAACACCTGCTTATACCCTATGGCCAGGAAAAACTGTAATCACACGTGATATCAATAAAGGCCGTGGACATTTTTAGTAACAACGTCACACATTTTGGAGCTGTTCAGGTACACCTTAGAGCAGTTCACTATTTTCAGGTACAAAGCCTTCTTGGACCAATACATATGTCAGGGCATGGATGAGCGAGAATTCACAGAGGCTGAGAGCAACACGAATGAACGACCTGGTATCTGAGTACCAACAAGTACCAGAATGCCACAGCCAAGGAAGGAGGAGAGAGTTTGAAGTGTGAGACAGGGGGCAGTGGCCTAGGGCCTGTTACTGGGAGAGGGTGAAACAGTATCAATTCTTTATTCACCGACAGTGTGTTCTATGATGTCTGCGTGTGCACTCGCTATTCTTCCTATGTATTCTAACCTCTATTAAAGCATTTTCAGACTGTGTGGGAACCAGCAAAAGGCCAGCCCAATCCCAGGCTTGGAAGTGTCCCCGATATGGACACACAATGTCCAGCAGACCAGGGTCAGAGGATGACGTCGGTGGTATCCAGCATGGGGTCCAACATATACTACGGAAGTGGACAAAGCCAAGCCAAACATGTCTGGCAGCAGCTTCCACTCGACGAAGCCATGTGACGTTGGCAAGGCTCCCTCCCATTATGGGAGTTCAAGGAAGTGACAGAGGGGAGAAGTCCTTCTTTCAATAGAAGCAGCATTAATGGTCCAATTAAAATGAGATGCACACCCTTCCCTATGAGCTCAGAGGATGGAGAGAAGCATCCCTCACTCAACTACATGTGCACAAAATATTTCACATACCACTTCCCCTAACATGTAGTGAGGTGTGTGCAAATGACAAGCAATAGGTGATGAACACTACAATACTCATGAGCATCTGAGAGCCGTTCACGAGGATCTGAGCAATTGAGTGCTATTTTCAGGTACAAGACCTACCCACACTGGTTCACAGGTAAGGGCATGGGTGAAATGAAGTTCACCGAGGCCAAGAGCAACGGGAATCAATTGCTAGACTAACAGTATGAAGAACAGGAGAATGCCAGGTGCAGAGACCAAAACTTTCTAACTTCCAGCAACACATTGGTTATCAGTAAGTCAGATGCTGGTATTGAGGAAAGGCAGAAATAATTCCTGCCCTCTGGATTCTGTCAATTTTGTGAAGAAATTTTTTCCAAAAGAAAAGAACCCATCCCAGTAAGGCAGTACAAGAACCTGCAAAACAAAATACATCTGAGGCCCACCATGGGAAGGAATCTTCTGAAATGTCAAAATGGGAGTTGCTCCAATTTCCTGGTACTTGAGTGAAGAACATGCAGGTGGGTCTGGAAGCTCAAACTTATAGAAACTGTTGACATTCAGGGATGTAGCCATAGAATTTTCTGGAGGAGTAGAAACACCTGAACCCTTCTCAGCACGCTTTGCATAGTCAAGCAATGATAGAGGACTACAAAAACATGGTCTCTGGGTCTTGCTGTCTCCAAGCTGGACCTGGTGACCTTTTTGGAGGAAAAGGAAAGAGCCCTGGAACATGAAAGAGTGAGGAGACAGTAGCCATACACAGCCAGTTCTGGGATGCATGTGCAGGTTTGTTCCATGGTGAACACATGCCATGGTAGTCTGCTGCACCTATCTGCCCATTGTCTAGGTGTTGGGCCCCATATGCATTAGTTATTTGTCCTAATGCTCTTTCCCTCAAATCTCTGATGGTGAACCAGGGCCCCCATCAATAACGCCCATATAATCCACACCAATATGTCTTCCCTAGGGGTAAGATTGAACAGGTCCACCAGAACTATCAAGTGATGAGAAACCTCATCTGGATCATCCCAAACTCTGACTTTTAGTATGATCCCCATGTGGACATGCAAGCAACAAACACACTGGGCAAGCAAGACTCAGAATGACCTGGGTCATATCCAGCAGTGGCCCAGATCATGGGAATTATCAAGCCACAGAAATGGGCAAAGCCAAAGCCAAGCATACCTGGCAGCAGCTTCCACTAGAACTAGCCCTGGTATGGGCGAGGCTGGGGTGGGTGGTGCTATCACCAACTCTTACAAGAAGGTTCTAAGCATGTGTATCTCTTAGGGCCAGCAGCCTGGACTACCTGCATAAAATTCTCCATGTCCTAGTTAGGGGAGGATTCTCATAAGACACATGTCGGGTGCCAAGGCCATTTCAGTAACACACCACAGGGAGCCTGTAACTAGAGGCATGAGCAAGCAACTCCATCAAAATAGGAAAGAAAATGTAAGCCTCATCCTGAATGCTGACTGACAAGTTTGACCCAAAGAGGAGGTCCCTCCAGTAATCCAAGATGAGGGAGAGAAAACTAGTTCCACTCAGGAATCATGCTTTAAAATAGTTTTGGTAGAAATTCATGGTTATCTTTCCAACTAGAGGATGACATCTATACACTGACATGAACTATGATGTGTACAGTGTTCCCCACAAGGGACCATTCACTTTCCAACCTGAGTGTCAAAATATGTTGACCAGTCATAGCAGCAGTGTCAAGGCCAAGATCCTGAAGATGAAATGCCACTCAAGACTACCTCACATCCCAAAGCAGAACTTCTGTCCCCAGTGTACTGACCACAAGGCAATCAGCTTTCTCAGGTTGAATCATGAAAACTCATCCGTACCCAAGTTACAGGAATTCGAGCTCCTCTCTGCCATACCTCTTCAGCATGGACAGCTCCAGTCTTCTCCTGGAGCAAACTGCACTAGGAAGGTTAACTAAAGACAGCTAGAAAAATCTAAGTAGAAAACAGTAGATGCATATCTATCATGTTTTTGGTGGATGCACACAATCCTCATTATGTTACCACACCCTTGGATGTCTCACATACAACTTGAAGTGCAAAGGGAAAACTGCATTGGCCTAGAGCTGGTTGGTAGCAGGCAAGGGGAGAGTGGAGCAGTGCATGATTTATGCAGTAATTCTGCAAGGTGGCACCCAGCAGTGGTGCAGGCCATATCTGGCAAATTCTAACAAAACCTTTCAAAAGAGATACAGTCAAGGTCCATACCTTCAATGGCCAAATGAGATTCCAGCCAGTGTCATCATACAGTATATGCCAAGAACATTTTGTCAGTACCATTTATAAACCTTTACTTGAACAATGCCCCCACTCCCAACGTCTACACTAAATAGACAATGGGAAACTGCCAAGGCCCTAGGGCTGCAGCTCCAGCTGCTTTGTGCCTAGGAGGGAACACAGCACATACATGGGCTCCTGCCCCAGGCTGAGCATGCCTCAACTGCCAGCTCAGACAGAGCCTCATTCTAGGAAAATTTACCAATAGACTCAGGAGCAGAGGGTTTCTTATTTGTTAGAGGTTAATGGTGGCCTCAAAAGAGTTTACATAGTAATCCCCAGAACAGGCAGAGGTAAGGATTTAAGCCTCAAGAACTTGACTCACTCATGTTTGCTATTTTTCTTATTAGCACTATCCAGTTGTCAGTCAACTTCTCAGCTGTGAGATTCAGGGTAGAATTGTTATGCCAATGTGAAGGAGATACTGGTCTCCTTCACAATACTGTTCTACAAAAAACTATCTTCTCATTTTACTCATAGAACATGGAAAAGTAAAGTGTTCATCATGAAGTGTGTCTGAAGATTCCACAAACAGAATGGCTAAGTCATATATCCCTAAGTCCTATTTAGTGGAAGATCCCAGTAAGACAGTGGTAACATCACCAAAACACTTCAATAACTAAGAGTAAGTCGTGGAAAAGTGAGTTAGAGCAGCTAATGAATAATCACTAGTGCTAACTTGTCATTGTAGGAGTGGTTTAGGCCACAAGAAAGGGCTCCTTGAATAGTCTGAAAAGGGACTGAGAAATGAAGTCTCAAGAGCAGCTCATACTTTAAGAGGTATAGTTGGTACACCAGCACTTTGGGCGTTCACCTCCCTAGTTGCTAAGCAACAGCCAATGGTAAGATCCAGAAAATGGACAGTTTAGGCTGAGGCCTCAATGATGGGTTTATGGGATGATCCAGAACAAAGCACTCTCAATGAGTCCCCAGATGCTACGTGAGTGGAGGTAACAGGAGCAGCAACGCTCTGAGGCCAGCAGCAGTCTGCTCCCACAACGAACTCTTTAATTGGGATAATGGACGATGTTTTTGGAAAAGTGCCTTAGCACTTTATCCTAGAAACCTTCTCTAGGATAAATTAGAATATGTGATCAGGACGTCTTGGCTTTAGTACAAGGGGAGGGAACCTTAGCGGAGAAAACATCTGTTTAGCAATCTCTGTAACGGGTTCTGCAAATGGAGTGCTGTGATTGAAAACGTTTAGGAAGATCAAAGTTTTTTGTAGAAAAATGTAGAAATTTGAGGATCGATATTATGAAAGTTGTCAGGAATCACAGGATATTCAAGACTATCATAGAACAGCAAAGCAAAACACTGGAAGAGTCAGCTGTCATGAAGCACATAGACGATGTCGTCTTGCTCCTTCTCAGATTTCAGAAAATGCTTTGACCATAACCTCCACAGAACTGCCGAGTACACACATGAAGGCATTAGGAACTGAGTGAGTGTACAACTGAAATCTGCAAGGTATTTTCTGGGCCCAGATTGTTTACTTGGTTTCTATCCACGAAAAGATAGAAATACAATCATATCCAAATTATTCCAGCCAACAAAGACGGGAACACTCACAATTATCACCTTCCACGAAGAGTCCATTGCATTGACCCAGGCCACTAGAAGCATTTGCAACATCCTCATTCCAGACCAGTGATGCTGCTTCACGCTTCACAGGGGACCATGAAGTCCCTGCCTCTCATGAGCTGTGGTCAGCACAGATGCAAGAGGCAGGACATTTCTCACCTGCACACACCCCCAAGTCAAGCCTTTCCACAGACGACTCTGAATCTCAACCCTCCCCCTAGTGGCAGCCATTGTTCTGCTTTCTGACCACCTCCACCAGAAAACATCTGCAAGTACAAATCTGAAAGGCTAAGGACCTGGGAAGCAAGATCAGCAGCTTCTTCCACGTCACAGCTCTGGTTCACGTGGCTTTTGCCGTGGAGTGATCAGGCAGACCTAACATTCAGACAACATGGTGATGAAAAGGATTTTAGTATCATGCCCCTCAGATTGAATATTGAGCACCTTCTGCCCAGAGAAGCTGCTTGTTGACTATGGAGCTAGGAGCATCTCTTCTTTTTGGATACTTATGGTAATAATGTAATGTCCTATCATGAAGTCTGGGGCGATTACTAGTCATTCATTCTGGAAACATTGCTCTCATCTTTAGGAGAAGTTTCTAAGCCAAGGCATTGTCCAAGAAGTATTCAGGGAAGTTCCCAGAGCAGATTTAGTCTGTCACTATGTGAAAATACCCACCCATTACAAGGTGTACTAAGACTTTAGTCCATGTTCTGAACAGCCCAAAGGGACAGCAAGATTCATTCACTGCAGTGCCTACCAGAATGCCCAAGTTATTTCCCTACTCTGGAGTTTACCAATTCAACAAGGCCAGAAGCATGATTTAACTCACCAGAACCCATCCACAGACAGGACCTAATACACTACACCACATTCCCAGCCAGGTAGGAGATTCGAGAGATTCACTTTGGGCTCTGAAGACATTCCAGGCAGTGGCCAGCATCAGCAGACAAGACATTAACAAGGAGTTGGAGAGACAAACCATGTGCATCAGACTTCACAGGCCCATTCCTGGGAACCAAGCCAACTCAGTTTACAGTTTGCCTTCTCACCAGCTTTACTAGATGGTTCATCCAAGAGGAAATCTCAAACTGATTCACCTTCTCTAACCAAACTTCTATTACCAAAAGGAGACGCTAATAAGGTTGAGAACAATCAGGACACTGAAATGAAGAACCACCTGTAGAGCTGGGAGAAAGAAGGTACACACTGCACTGACCTCATCAACTCCCCATAGATGCCAGGCATAAAAACGTGACCTTCCCACACCTTCACTGTCAAAGACCAGATCTCATGCAAGAGCCCCATTCTGAAAGCTAGGGGGAGAGTGACTCTTCCCAGATGCATGGTCTTGTCACACAATGTCCTCCTGTGTTGAAACTGAAAAAAAATGTGCACACATATGAGCAGAGAAGCAAGGTCACTCACCAGGACTTTAAACAGGACATGTCAGATGCTTTGGAAGTGAAAAGCAAGTCAATGAAGCCCAGAATGTCATCACTGGGAATTGGCAGGAGATAGTCATGAGGTGATGAATGTGCACATCAGATCCCCACACATCTAACAGGCCTTCTTAAGTACAACCTGAGTAGTTGTGGGCAATCGGCCTGCTGCCACAGAGGCATTAACCAATTCTCAGGAGGTGGATCCTGACATATGTCACATCAGTCACATTGACAGCCTCATCTGTTAGACAAAGGTACCGAAGACAAACTGCTTTCACTGTGGTACGAAATTTTATATCACCTAAAGGTATAAACTACAATGGACTCATTACTGAGGACAAAGTAGCCCCGCCAAGTCTCAGGATTGAATCCTCACCAGCTTTACCCCTAAGAGAAACTAAGATATGCAAGTCCTCAGGCTTCACAGCTGGCCAGTGAGGTCTGATTGTCATGTAGTTTGTTGTAAGTGCAGGATGAAGGGTTTGCACCTTCTGCCATCTCTACTGACCAACAGTAAGTTCGTCACAAAAGTAGCCCAAATTTTCTCATTATAGCCATACCCCAGGACTTAAGCCTTTCTCCCCAGAAAAACAAAAAGAGGCTAATGACTGGACAATATGAATAGCTGCTTGTCCCACCTAGGACACTTCACTGGCTCAAAGTTTGGGCCAAAGGTTAGCTCATCTGACGGTGTCACTGCAGACTGATGGTTTCAGAATTGTGCCCCATGTCTCCAGCCTCCACCTGTCTGCCCACAGAAGGTGCACTGTTGCCCATGGGAGCACTCTCTGCCTATTTCTAGTGGTGCCCAAGCCTTCCAATGAAAATGTAAAGAAGTGGGGATCCAGCTCTAGTCTAGCATTAGGTCTTAGCATCCTCAGGACAATTTTATTTCTTTGAGACGGAGTCTCACTCTGTCACCCAGGCTGGAGTGCAGTGGTGCGATCTTGGCTCACTGCAAGCTCTGTCTCCTGGGTTCACGCAATTCTCCTGCCTCAGCCTCCCAAGTGGCTGGGACTACAGGTGCCTGCCACCACACCCGGCTATTTTTTTGTATTTTTAGTTGAGATGGGGTTTCACTGTTAGCCAGGATGGTCTCGGCCTCCCGAAGTGCTGGGATTACAGGTGTGAGCCACTGGGCCCGGCCCCCTCAGGGCAATTTTAAGAGTAACAGATGTCACAGCTTCAGAGGACATCCAGATTCAGTACATAATGACCTTCGACACAGATGGAGGTTACTTCAGCCAGTTAGGAAAAACAAGTGTTTCTCAATAGAACCCCTCTATCAGTTTATAAGCTCAGGCAAGAAAGTCACTACAAGAACTCACAGGATAAGGTAGTCACTTAAGATACACAATCACTTTCAGAAAACCAAACTTATAGAGCAAGAAGGAAATTAAGTTCAAGATAGAGTTGATAACCTCAAAGACAAAGCAGCAGATGGTGGCCGAACAAGAACATGAAGTCAAAACATCCATGAAAGCATTCAGCTTAAGATATGGTACTCATTAAAATATGAGATAAATGGGTTAAAAATAGCTGAAAGATAAAGTTCCTACACCCAAAAGCACAGAAGGGAGGCTAACATATGGAGGAGCAAGGGGCTGATGGGTTCACTCATTCCTCTCATTTTAGCACTTAAGTGCACTATTGAAGAAGAAAGATTCTCAGGCATTTTGATTCAGGATACCACCCATGGTCATGGACATGTGGTTCACAGAGACTCTTCCACTGGAACAGCTCATGTTTCTGACTTGTAAGAAACATAATGGGACCTACTGATGCCACAGTAGGTCTGACTCCAGAAATCAGTAAGGCTTGCAGAAGGCAATGGAACAGTTCTTTCCTGTTATTTTTAAAATAACTTCCATTAGTATAATCCATCATCCCTACTAACTGGAATGTAGACATTGATCCAGAATTCTTTGAAGTTCAGGACTTCGTAGAAGTTCTGAGGACTAATACAGACCAGAAATGTCCAGTGTTGAATTCCTGAGTCAATCTTGAAGCAACTTCAGACACTCGCAATGACAAGCAGTGTTCAATGTTATTTTCATTTGTAGACAAATCTTTCATCCAGCAGGGCTTAGGGATTAAGACTCAAGTATAACAATTTCGGATGGAACCCATAGCTTCCAAAGAAGGGGGGTAGCACATGTGGCAACTACCCACTCATGAAAGTTAGAATGACAAGCAACATCTGTCATAGTCACGTGTCCTGTGATTGTCAGGAAACTAGAAGGCTATACTCCATCCTTCTGCAGAATAAAGTATCAAGGAGTTTTCCTAGTTGAACAAATCCCCCAATTCAACAAATTCACCACAGGAAGGAAAAGCAGGGATGTTCCCTAAAGAGGATAAAGTTATGTCAATCTTCTGGAAACCATGTTTGAAGCTCAACCTATGATCAGGGCAGAGGGGAAATGCTTTTGTCAGATATTGGAACTGCCAGTGGGTCAGATATATACACAGTATTCATGTTACCAAGTCCTTGACCTTAGGTTTTCACCACTCAAAAGGGAGCCCACAGAGAAGACCGAAATCTTGAGGTCTGAGAACCATGGATGTGGGAGCCAGAGGAAAAGACCATGGTAACCCATGTCCACCATCTATGGTACTCATGCTATGAAATCTCCCTTGGGGTAAAAATCTCCACCAGAACACGTAGGTGGTGACAAATCTCACTGGACTATCCTAATCTCTGGATTTAAAATGACCTCCATATGCATCCATAAGTAATGAGTCTGTCAAAGATCAAAAGGTGACCTAGTTTGTATCCATCAGTGGCCCAGATGGCAGTGATCAAATGGCAGAAGTAGGCAAAGCCCAGGCTACCGTGATTGGCACCTGCTTCCACTAGACGAAGCAGTGTGACATTAGCTAAGCTCCCTCAAATCATAAACAGGACATTAATGGTCCAAGTAAGACAAGGTACACATACTTCTTACCAGCTCAGAGACTAGCGAGGAGCATCCCTTACACAACTACCTATAAGAAAATATTTCAAGTCCCATTTCTCCGTAATGGAAGAGTGGGGCATGTGGCAATGAAAAGCAAGAGGCAGTGGGTATCACTCACAGGAGTGAGGATCAGAAGCTTCTAGCCTCAGGGAAGATGACGGGAAGTATGAGGAAAGTTTCTTCACTAAGCTCAAGGTCGGGAAGTCAGTTGGCTGGGCCTTAGGTCCTGCGCCCTGAGGCAGGGAGCTCCAGTATCGAGATACTGGGGTTGCTTAGGGGCCTGTCCTCTGGGCTTGGAACCAAATCTAACTGCCTCCTGCTCCCCCATATGGTGGAGAGAAGGAATGGAGGAAAAGCTGCCCTCAGGGAACAGGACACTGGCATAGCCCGGCTCCTTCGGGTTTAATGGTTTCAAACAGCATCAATGGAGCACACATGGGGCTTGAAGCAGCAGCAGCAAGGGTTTTGTATTCTAAGCTTTGGAGTTTTTTTTTTTTTTTAAATTTATTATTATTATTATACTTTAAAGTTCTAGGGTACATGTGCATATGATGGGGCAGCTTTGGAGTTTTATGGCTCTAGCTACATCTGCCTTACAATAGCTCAGCCATTTGTCTATCAGCAACCAGGCATCAGAGGACGGCAAATTCACATTCTTCTAAGGAAGGCAGCACTGTTTTCTCGCCAACAAGCAAAGAACAGGGGTCAGTGTGCAAAGCGGAAGAAGCGCATGTGGCTGCCTTGTGAAAGCAGTCAAGGTGAGAGGCTGCAACCACAGTGCTGTGTTCAGACTTAATGGACACGAGGGTAAAAAGGCATTTATATTGGAATACTGATGCTGCCTGATGGGGGAAGAGTTTCAGGGAGATTTCCTGAGTCATGCTTCCCTTACAACACACAACTTTGCTCAGAAGACACTCCTGAAGTTTACCTTTTGTAACATCAGAAATTCCTGAGTGGATTTCAGCATCATGCTCGTGGCTACAAGTTTCATGAGCACGATAGCACCAAAACACCCACTATGCATGTGGGCTGGAGTAGTATCAGACAATTCATTTCCAAACTGGCTACAGTGAGGTCCCAGCACTACCTTCTCTGATAATCTATCATATGTGATTCTTTCCTGGATGCCTGTTAGTTCCCAACATAGACATTCTATACCTCATGCTTTCATGTTCAATTCTTTCAGCCCCTCTGAAGGTTTACTCCTCTCCCAGAGAGAGGTCAACATCCATGCTTCATGTCCATGTGATCACCTGTGGACAGGAGGATGATTGAGGATGCAACACCAAGTCACAGTCAATCTGCCTTCCCTTCACAGCCCTACCCAGCAGTTCCAGCCACCTTAGACCAATAACCTGGTCCACAACCCAAACCCCTGTGCCAGCACACAAGGAAAGTCACTGAGATCTGGGACCCAGGAGGAAAAAATGTTAGATGTCATGGACAGATTCATGCTCTTCCTGGAAAATACAAGCCCATATAGTGGCACACTCTGCTTAGATCAGGTCAGGCTCCGTCAGAACTGTTTCAGGATAAGTGGTAGAGGCATTTCAGTCAAGATCCTCCAAGGTTGTCAACCTGACCCCCAGAGCAGTTCCAGGCCTTCAGAGATAAGGTGGCTGTCCTGAGCAGTGTAGGACATGTGGACATTCTGCTCTTGTTGGGGTTCATGACACAGAACAACCCAGCATTGTGACTCAGTGGTGTGAAGGCAGCTTCTACAACTACCTGCATGTCCAGGGGACCAAGTTTCAGACATTCCAGCTAATTGACATTGCCTGGCAGGCAGCTCAGCCAAGAGACTAGTTGTATGCAGAGATCATCCAGAGACAAAATTCAACCTATTTCTCCATGAAGGCCTAATGGTGCAAACTGGAGACACTTTGGTTTGGCAACAGTGAAGTCACACTGGAGAGATTCTCAGCAGGTTGAGGCTAACCCACAGGCAATGGCCCCAGAGGTGATCCGAATGTAGGGTAAAAACCCACTCAGCTTCCAGTCCCATGTCAATCAATGCCAATGGCATCTCATTTTATGAGCTGATGGGAGGGGTGCTTCCTTTCTCCCACATCAACGACCCAGATCATATCATCTTCTTGATAGGCTGAGGGTATCCCCCCCATTCCTAGATCTTAGCAAGATATACAAAAGAACTGCCCAAAAGCAATGAAGAGGCTGGTAGGTGACTAAAAAATGCCTCTGAAAAACACCAGCTTTTCCCGAGGAGCCAACTGCATTGACCAAGACCACTGCATGCATTCAACATCCTCAGCCCATAAAGGCTAGCTGTTGACAGGCCCCATGCTTCAGAGGGGACCACAAAGACTTGAGCTGAGATCTCATGAGCTGAGGTCAGCACAGTTGCCAGCAGAGAAAGACAATTTCTCACCTCCAGACACAGTAAGGTGTTTTCCCACAGACAGTTCCCACCTCAACCCTTCCCTAGCAGCACCCATTGTTCAAGTTTCCCGACCACCTCCACCAGAAAGTATTTCTAACTATGAATCTGAAAGAAGCTAAACCTTGAAGCCCAAGACCAGCAGCTGCTTCCACATTACAAGAGTGCTCCAGCTCATGCTCTCACCCTACAGTAGCCAGGCAGGTCCAGCATTAAGACATGCTGATGGGAATGACTTCAGATTTCTGTTCCACGGATTGAAGAATCCTGAGCCTTTTCTGCCCAGAGAAGGAGCAATTGTTGTCCATAGAGCTGTAAGCTTATTTTTCAATGTTTGCTACGAATCAAACATTCTATCATAAAGTCTGGATAGTACTGATTATTCATATTATCATTTTCTTCATCAGGGTGAATTATGAAGCCTCTACTCCAACCACAGAGTTTCCCTGAAGTTTCCAGAACAGATTTGAGTCTTGCAACATGAAAACACCTACTTTACAAAGTATACTGACATTTAGGAGACTCAAAGCTCGAATAGTCCAGGAGAAAATAAACAGTTACAGAAAAAAGAGCCTTTCACTGAGGTTACCAGGACTGTGCCTAAATAATTTCCCCGCTCAAGTTTAACAAATGAACATAGCCAGAACAGTAATCAAACTCACCAGATCCCACATGGAAACAGGACCTAACACAGCCAGTGCACCACATCTTCAGCTGAGCTAGAAGAAAGTCAGTGCAAGCTCTACAGACATTCCAGACAGCCCAGTATCAGAAGATCAGCTGTGAACAGAGCAGGAAAGACAAATCACATGTTTCTGGCTTCAAGCACAGGTCCAATGCAGGGCCTCTTCCCTAAGGTACATCATCCTGATGGACTGTTCCAGAAACACAGGAATGGGACTGGAGAAAAGCAAATGTATCACAGTATATTCAGAGAAGCAGCAACCTCAGACAGGTCTGCATGTATTTGTTTACTCAAAGCTGCTGACCCACCCAGAGTATAGAAGAGAGGCCCTTGTACCTATAAGATTGATGGATCAAGGCAAAGTCTAGAGCAGGTACAATGGGTTTTGGAAGCCACGGATTAGGACCAATCTCAGTCCATTGAGATACATGAATAAGAGTCCTAATACCCCTCTGGAGTACAGTTTTGAGCTTCTACACAGCAGCATAGCCTCTCCCTTTCCCCATATTCCCGAGTCCAACTCAGTGATTTGAAGCTAAGCACACTCACAGAAATGTGGAGAGCAGACTAGGAAAGTCCACATTTGAGAACCCAGTGTGTGAAAGCTATGGGAAGAAAATCTGTATGGCCTAAATTCACCTAAATTGTCTTATGAATATCTGCAGGGCAAATTGAAGCAGAAATTTCTTCCAGAGCATCAGGAAGGTACAAAACCTCCCTGGACAATATGAAATACTTTGACAGAAACGAACTCATTTCAACACAAAAAATAAGACCATCAGACACCCAAGCTAAAGGGCAACCTACTACACTTAGGTTCACAGAATGAGGAGCACAAAACCCACGTAGACCTCTGGGCATGGGAGACAGCCTTAGAAGCCTTGGTGGGTCAGTGCAGTGTCCAGTTCAATCCCACACCTCTGATTAGACCTGCAAGGCAACACGGATTATTTCAAATACATCTCATTTCCTTCCGATTCAGGCCTTGGAAGACCCCAAGGGGAAGTGGATCTCCTGGGTCACTATAATCCATGAGACTGAAGTTGAAATATAGAAGGCAGAATTAAAGTTACCATTTTTTTAAGCATGAGCTATGGTTTTCAAAATTGTACAAGCTGTCAGTATCACCTGCACATGAGCAATTTAGTCTTGCAGAGGAGTGAGAAATTTAGATCTTTTACCCTAAACAGTAAGATAGTGAAGACTATTACTCATTAGTGTCAGTGTATTAAATGATATTAAAATATTCACAAAGAAAACTAAGACCTCAGCATTCATTCCCCTCTGGTGTTGCTAGATAGATGGTCAATTTCTCCCCTACTAGGGATCAAGGTTCAGATCCTCCAACAATCTAAGATGGAGGAAGATAACACGTCCCATTGGAGTTATGCTCTGGAAAAATGGTTCCAGCAGAAATTAACTTTTCAAAATAGAGGATGACCTCTACCCACTGACATGAACCAGGAAATGTACAGGGTTTCCTGCAAGAGACAATTCACTCTTCATCTTCAGTGTACAAAAGTATTTAAGTTGAGCAGTCATAAGCAGTACATCTGGAACAAGATCTTGAAGGTCAATTTTAACTTAAGCTTACACCTTATAAAAGTAACAGGGAGGGGAGGCCTCACCCATTTAAAGGCATGACCCTGAAAGGTCAGACATGACTTCTGCATTTACTTCATCAAGAAGTAATGTGACCATAGCTTATCTGAATAGCAGACAAATAATATATCATTGAATTAACCTACAAGGAATTGTGACCCTGTTAGTGGAAGCTTCAGAAATGCTGGCTTCTTCTCTGCTGCCCACTTCACAGGTCACTGACCCTCTACACCCTCTCCTGTACAAGGCAGTAGAGGCCAGATGAGCAAAGAGGCGTCTTAGGACACCACCCATTCATCATCCTTCTTGCAGTCATGGCTGAATTTTAAGGATTCACTTAGATTACTCTGCTATGATTTCAAGAATGTACCACCTAATATTGTTTGGCTGTGTCTCCACCAAAACCTCATCTTGAATTTTAATCCCCAGGTTTTGAGGGAAAGACTTGGTGGGAGGCGATTGGATCATGGGGGTGGTTTCCCTCATGCTGTTCTTCTGATAGTTCTCAGAAGATCTGATAGTTTTATAAGGGACTCTTCCCCTTCTTCTCATGCTTCTCTCGCCTGCCACCAGGTGAATGTGGTTCTTCGCTTCTCCTTCCACCATGATTCTAAGTTTCCTGAGGCTTGCCCAGCCACGCTGAACTGTAATTAATCTTTTATAAGTTATCCATTTTCAGGCATTTCTTTATAGCAGTATGAAAATGAACACACCATTTTTCACTTTAGTGGGGGATTGCTGTGTGTGTGGACAGAACAGTTCTCTTCACAAATACTGCCTTCTAAAAAGACTCTTCTCTTTTTGTCTACATTATTTTTCATTCAGTTTGGGAGGCAGGGTGTGTGGTGGTATCAGATGATGTATCTGACAGGAAGGAATTCTAGAACATCCAGCCATTAGGGCCAGCCACCTGGACTATCAACAAAATCTTCCATGTCCTATTGAGGGGATGATCTTCATGAGACATTGGTATGGTGTCAGGTCTTTTACAATACAGAAAGAGCATCTATAACCAGAGGGGAAGAGCAGCTACATCAAAAGGGAAAACAAAATGAGGCTCATCACCAGCACTAACTACTTAGTTGTACAACTAGTTGAGGTGAAAATTCACGTCGTCCTTAAAAAAAAAAAAAATCTAAGATGGTGAGACAGAACAACCCATTGGAGAGTCATACTTTCAAAGATGGTTGGGGGAAAACAAGCCACACACAGTATATTGTGTTATAGACTAGAGGATGTTCTCTACACACCAACATGCACCAGAAACTGTACACGGTTCTCTGCAAAGGAGCACTAGCTTTTCTTGCCAAGTTCACCAGGACATCCCATTGACCAGTCACAGCAGTAGAATCAGGGAACGAGATCCTGAAAGCTGGTGCCATTTCATCTGGACCTCATAGTGTATAGAACTTACGTCCCCAGCTTACTGACCATGGGGCAATCAATTTTCAGACTGAATCATGAGGACTCGTCTATCCTTACATTATAGGAACGCAGTCTCCTCTCTGCCATTCCTTCTCAGGACTGGCAACTGTGTTCTAGTCTTCTAGAACACAATGCACAGGGAGATACACTAGAAGTGTTCAAAACAAATCCAAGTGTGGGTAAAAACATCACATGACCACTGGTCATAGCAGTAAATTAATGCCCATTTCAAGCTTTCTCAAGGTTTTACATTCAGAAAAAGTCAGACTATGTCATAGAGGTTTAGTTTACATTTCAAATATTGGGCCTCCTAGTCTGAGTAATTCTAATCATGAAAAAAAAAACTAGCAAATAGTGGTTTCTCTACTTAGCATCCCAACAGAGAGGTTAAAGAGTGTTGAGTGTTTTCAAATGTGTAGTGAGAAATGCCATGGAATACTCAGTTTGCAACTTAAGCAGGATGTATAGAACATTCAGAAATTTTCTAAGTATACAATTAAAAACCTTTCCCCAAAATATTCTGGTTTTACCACTAATTCAGATAAAGGCATACCAATCATATGCACAAGCAATGCAATCGACTCAGAACTGGACACATTCATTGCTTTTCTACAACTCACAGTGGAGCACTGGGGCTGCTCATGAGCTGCAGGTCAACATCACTCCCCGATGAGGCAAAACGACAGCACTCTTCCTGACAAACAGCTCTGAACATTCTCTACCCTACTGGCTCTTAATGACCTCCTCAAATTAAACAAGTGGGGAAGTACAAGTGTCAAGGGGCTCAGACCTGGAAAGCACAAGATCAACACCTGCTTCCATCTCACAGAAGAGCCCCAGCTCATATCTGTGCCCAGGGGCACCTGGCAGGCTGTGCACTCCGAACCGTGGCAAAGGCTAGGATTTCAGAGTCCTGCTCTGCATTGGAGACTGACCCCTTCTTGCCCAGAGGTGGTGCTGTGTAGCCATGAATGCTGCCACCAGGTCTTCTATAGGGCAAGAACCATGGGTGGTACCCCCAAGGCATCAAAATAAAAGCAGAAGCTTCCAGCACCATGCTTTAAATTCAGTTTATCACCACCTCTGGGTGGGTTTCCAAGGAGCTGTACCAACCTGAGAAACTGCCAGAACAGATTTAACTGTCACTGAGGAACTACTGGATCTTTATAGGTGAAAGGTGATTTAGAAGAGTTCAAGATCTAACAATCCAAGAGGAAGAGTGACAAGCGCCATGGGGATACAGGTTACAGTTAATATTGAGGATACATCACTTCTCAGACAATTAGGGAGTGGTCTCCTCCTCCTGTGGGGTCTACTAAGAAAGAGTTTCCTCAGTGCTCCTTAGCCTTCTATACCCACAGTAAGCAGGGGTTCCTCAAGGCAGCTCCTTCTGGTCTAGTCAGAGGAGGGGTTTTGTTTTCAGCTCTCTTCATGCACAAGTACCTCAAGTCTGACAGAATTGAACGTCAGAGGATGGATTGAATACAGGACTCAGCGCAGGCGGCCTGCAAGAACAGGGAGTTCAGTCAACAACAAATTCAATTTCCAACGTGGGTGGTCAGAAATTAGCCTATGACAGGCAATGGGATCATCCTGCACATCTGAAGCAAGGCAAAGAGGAGACTCTTCCATGGCTAAAATCTTCAGCACCTGATCATCCACCACCAGGGTGGAAGGAACCACATCTTCAGCCACATCCCTTTGATCATCCAGTTATTTCATCCTTATAGCTAGCAGCTGCAAAAGGGCAGGCTGCAGCTCCTGCAAATGCAATACCACATGTAGGTGCATAACCCCTCCAGGACACCTCTGGCTCCTGGAGGACCAGAGACAACCAACAGGTTTGAAGTTCCTGGAGGAGCTGCTTGCATGGCTGGTCCAGACCCAGCACCAGCTGACCAATGTTTAACACCAGTTTAACAAT
Source organism: Papio anubis (assembly GCF_008728515.1). Lineage (NCBI taxonomy): Eukaryota > Metazoa > Chordata > Mammalia > Primates > Cercopithecidae > Papio > Papio anubis. The sequence continues at coordinate 176,345,512 of NC_044978.1, forward strand.
TTGGCAACAAATGCCCAAATTGACAAACAGGATCTAAATTAAAGAGCTTCTGCACAGCAAAAGAAACAGTGAACAGCTGAAATCTCCTCCATAAATTGGGCCCTTTGTCAAGCACCAACCACATCTTCACAGCATGTCCCAGGGAGAAGAGGGTCCACTATTTCCTGGATTAAAGAATCAGTAGTGCAGTAGACACCTCAGTGCTTAGTATTGAGACTTTCTAGTCAGTCTGTGCTTATCCATTAGTCCATGAGGACTTAGTGTTATCAAATTGCTACCACAGCTTGTTACTAAGACTAACCCCTACCCTCAGAAGCACATAATAGATGGAATGATGCCATTTTCTACCGTCAGAGTTGTTCTCTGAACTCCTCCATTGTCTATCAGAAACCAATTAACTTCTAAGCATCATAGAAGCATGACTTTATGGTTTTTGTAAAGTCTCTTCACAAACCCAATGTTTAACACCAGTATCATATGTAATGATTGGAAACCATATTTCATTTGCATGAAATAAACTTGCCTCTACCCAAAAATGCACAAGTGGAACATTAAAACCTCTGCGTATATTGCACTAAATGTAGCAAAGGGACATCATCTTGTGCCACCACATTTTGCCTTGATATTTCCCATCATTTATGGTAAGATACAAAGATATGCCTTCTAAGAAACTTGGCTCAGTGCCTAGATCTTAGTTAAAAGATATGAGAACTTCAGCATCACAGGAAAGATAAGATGCCCCTTATGTCTCATCTATGGAAGTCTAGAAACCTCCCTTGCAGGTGAGGCTGAGTCACCTTCCATTCCTTCTGGGTGGTAGATGTCTGAAGAACTACAATTGAGCACATGGGGATGTGTCCTCTAGGTAGACCATCATGCATACCCACTGAGATGGCTTCCATCTAGAGAGTTACAGACCCAAGTTACCCACCCCTTTTTCAATTCCACTACCATTTTCTTCCTTCATTGGTGGATCAGGGCAATGAATGGAGGAGTATCCCTTTGCTGGATGTGCCACCCCCACTGGATGCTTATAAAATGAGCTATCAAGAATCTTAAAATCTTTCATCCATCTTGAGTTGTTTTTTGTATAAGGAATCCTAGGCAATACCATTAAAGACATAAGCATGGGCAAAAACTGCATGACTACAACACCAAAAGCAATGGCAGCAAATGCCCCAATTGACAAATGGGATCTAATTAAACTAATAGAGCTTCTGCACAGCAAAAGAAACTATCAGAGTGAACAGGAAATGTACAGAATGGGGGAAAATTTTTGCAATCTATCCATCTGACAAAGAGCTAATATCCAGAATCTACAAAGAACTTAAGTTTATAAGAAAACAACCCCATCAAAAAGCGGGCAAAGGATATGAACACTTCTCAATAGACATTTATGCAGCCAACAAACATGAAAAAAAGCTCATCACTGGGTCGCTAGAGAAATGCAAATCAAAACCACAATGAGATACCATCTCACGCCAGTTAGAATGGCAATCATTAGAAAGTCAGGAAGCAACAGGTGCTGGAGAGGATGTGGAGAAATAGGAACACTTTTAACCCTGTTGGTGGGAGTGTAAATTAGTTCAACCATTGTAGGAGACAGTATGGCAATTCCTCAAGGATCTAGAACCAGGAATAACCATTTGACCCAGCAATCCCATTACTGGGTACATACCTAAAGGATTATAAATCATTCTATAAAGACACATGTACATATATGTTTATCGCGGCACTGTTCACAGTAGCAAAAGCTTGGAACCAACCCAAATGTCTATCAATGATAGGCTAAAGGAAATGTGGCACATATACATCACGAAATACTATGCAGCAATAAAAACTGAATTCGTTTCCTTTGCTGGAACATGGGTGAAGCTGGAAACTATCATTCTCAGCAAACAAATACAAGAACAGAAACCAAACACTGCCTGTTCTCACTCATAAGTGGGAGTTGAACAAAGAACACATGGACACAGGAAGGGGAACATCATACACTGGGGCCTGTCAGGGGGTGTGGGGCTAGGGGAGGGATACCTAATGTAGATGACTGGTTGATAGATGCAGCAAACCACCATGGTACATGTATACCTATGTAACAAGCTTATACATTCTGCATTTGTACCCCAAAATTTGAAGTAATTTAAAGAAAAACCTTAAAATCATACTCCTCCCCTTTTGTTCTAACATTCCCAGATAGGTGGGGGGAGGGGGTTCTTGGTCCCATCACGAAGATGACAGAGGGAAGAAAAGTTACCTCTCCTTTTTAATTAAGAGCATGAACCTGGAGATCACATATCAATTCCACTTACAAACCTATGGGGCAGAATAAAATGCATGACTGTAGCCAAGTGAAAGCGCACAGATGACTCTTCATCATTCAACTTGAATAAAGACATGACCCTTTGAGATAAGTCCAGGAATGGTCTCTTCTGCAGTCCCTACTAAGTCAAATCTAGATATCAATGCAGACTTTATGCATGAACTTCTATTAAACTGCTTAGGGATGCCTGATCCCTAGGCAGGGATATACGTGTTTAATATAAGAGGCAGCTCGAATCCAAGGAGGGATATTGAATACCTTTCTGAATGCCAGTCCGCAAGGTTCTGGGGGTAAGGGTTATAACCCACTTCAGCTTCAGTGAGGGACTGCTATGCTTATTTAAAAGGAGCTGGTCTCTTCCCCAAACTGCTTTCAGCTAACAGGTAATGTACCTTCTCCTGATTTTCTACCTTGGATGGGTTGAAGGTGAAGTGGAACCATCAAAAGTTATCTCTGAATCAGGAGGACTTCTAAGAACACACAGCTGCTTAAGGCACCAAGTCAAATCTAAAGACAAAGTTCTCCACATCTCATCTAGTAGAGGTTCTCAGACACAATAGTCCCATTGAGTTTGAGCCAACATAGAAATTGACCCTTCTGGTCTTAAAGCTTGAAAGTTACATTTACCTGAGGTTCCTTCCTCATGAAGGGACCCCTCAGGCTTCAAGTAGTATCAAGGAACTGAAAATTACCAGATCCCTGCATCCCAACAATGAGATATGCAGGAGCCCTAATTAGCCATGAGTGCTTCCTTCTCCCAAGTTCCTGTTTTACCCAGTTACTAGGTTTACATAGCAATGAGGAAATGTTTTAGTCAGGGAGATGAATTTGAGATTTATCTCCCATCTCAGCTGCAGCATCTGGAATAAGTCTGCCTTTCTTGACAATACTGTCTCAATGATTGGATTTCTGTGCTGCAAGCAGCAGGAGCTAGACCAAACCCCTGGTGTTTTGGTAGCAGTTATGTATGAGAAGGGGGTAATAATGTCAATATCTCTCCAAAAATTTAACTGTGAAGTTATGGATAGCGATCAAGATCCTTGGGCTTGACCAAACTGGAGTCAAGCTTCTGAACCTTTTTAGGCCCATTGGTGTAGTTTCTTATATTGTTTTAGCAAAGAACTAAGTTCCTTCAGCAGGAAGTCCCCACATTTGATACCTGTTCATGTTCCTCATCATCTTCCATCCCCCTCAAATGATGTCTCATTTTTCTGGCTGGTCTTTAGCAATGCTTTTGGATCTGTGAAGCCAGAATTCCCTTTGCCTCCAAGGATTCCTGTTGGTAAGTTTTCATCCATTGACCCCACACTGCTTCTCAGCTGTAAGTTCCCACGGGCACATGCTGTGTTCAAAGCTGAGCCTGATTTCTCCCCTCATGAGACACCCTGCACTAGTCCCAACATCCATCATGATCAAGTCCTCCTTATGCACTAATGAGTATCACTGAATATTGTTTAACAGTGACAGTTATATCATAGTGGTAAATGTTTTGAGGATACTTTCTAGTAGTTTGACAAACAAAAGATTAAGTGTCTCATTGTGGGAGTGGTTGAGGTGGAGATAAATATAAAAAGATTCAGAGGGATGAGAACTCTAATCTTATGACAGAGTAATGCTCTAAAATGGCTGTAGTTAAAATTATAGCCTGAATCATCATGTGGCAGGCCAGTTCTCCCTGTCACACAAACAGGCCCACATAGCACCCCAACTACACAGATGAATTTCCATGGCACTGCCTTAACATTAAGCTGATCATTAAAGCCAGGGAAGTTGATACCCAGGCATCAAAGCCAGAAATGAAACATTTTACTCAGGCTTCTCCCAAACCTAGAGCAAGTCAAGATAATGGAGACAGCTTTATATTCTTTGTGCCAGGACCCACCCTCAGGTCAATGAAATCTGAGAGGAGTCAAGGTAACAGAGGCAACTGTGTGAATAGATTTATTGGAGAGTCTAAGGCAGATCTCTGGATGAAATCATAAGTGAGATAGAAAGGATCACTTTTTTAGGATGGCTTTAGTACCACACTCTTCACTAATTAAAATTTAGGATACAGGCCTTGATGGCACTGAAGCCCTCATAAGATTTATTAGACTCGGAGACTTTTTTGGCCTCTGACTTAGTTAAAACAGAATTAGTTACCTGTAGACTGAGGCGAATACAAATACTGCACGTAGGCACATAACCCCAACCTATGTAAGCACTGAGAAAATGTTAACACTTTGAGTTGGTCTAGTGAAACTATCTCCAACCTTCTTCCCGTATCTAATTACAGCAATAAATTCCCTTCTCTGTCTGTCTCTCGTTATTGGGTCATGAAGAGATGCAGCCAGACCCAGCTTGTTCCAGGAACAGTTATACTACACAGTAACCTCTACCTAGGGAGAAGTACCAGAAGTGTACACAGGTCCAATTCTGGCACCATGTCAACCCATGGGATTGTCCAGGGCAGGCAGAGGTCACCTCAGTATTCATGGGTCCCGGTACTCAGTAATTATAGAAAACTGAGCATCAGCCCTGTCCTTAGTGCACCCGAGAGAGACAACCTAAAGTCAGTAGAGGGGAAAGGCTTCCTCCGTTACACTGGAACTGAAACCGCCTTTGTAAAGTTATGACTGACAGTAAAAGATCTGACTCCATCTTGCTTCTGAACTGCAAGCTGTCTTGGAGGCTACACGATTCTGACCCTCCCTAAACTGCTCCTAAAATCAGTGCTTGAGATATTTTGCAGACCCTGCACTTGATGGATCAGCTGGCACCACCCAGATCAATAAACTGGCTCATCTGATCTTGTGGTCCCTACCCAGGAACTGACTCAGCACAAAATGACAGCTTTGGCTCCCTGTGATTTCATCTCTGACCAATCAGCACACTTCTGGCTCACTGGCTTCCCCCCACCTACCAAGTTATCCTTAAAAACTCTGCTCCCCGCATGCTTGGGGAGACAGACTTGAGTAATAAAACTCCAGTCTCCCGCACAGCCTGCTGTGTGGATTACTCTTTCTCTATTGCAATTCCCCTGTCTTGATTAATCAGGTCTAGGCAGCGGGCAAGGTGAATCCCTTGGGTGGCTTCAGAACTACCAATGGGTCATGTCTACCCACAGCATTGATGTTGCTAAGTCCTTAACCTCAGCTACTTAAAGAATTATACAGAGAAGACTGAACACTTGACAATACTGTGGATATGGGAGCCAGTGGGGAAAGACGATGGCCGGGAGCCAGGCCCACAGTAAGTACTGCCCATATCATTCACACCCACCGGAACCTCCCTGGTGATAAAATGGAGTATCTCTATCAGAAGCCCATAGGTAGCAGGAAACCTCACCTGGATCATCGCAAGCTCTGGCATGAAAATGAACCCCACAGGGACACAAACAATGTCTGGCAGATAAGGGTCAAACTGATTTAGGTTGTATCCAGCACTGTCCCAATGTGATGCAGCTCAAACCCCCCAGAAGCTGGCAAAGCTTCCACTAGAGGAAGCAACGTGACATTGGCTAGGCTCCCTCAAGTCACAGGAACTCAGGAAAATGTCAGAAGGGAGAATGGATGCCCATCACCAAAAATTTCAGGTTGCATTAGTAACCGGAAATTAGATACATACTCTTCTTACCAGCTCAAAGAAGAGAACGGCATCTCTTTCACAGGCAAGTGTGAGAAAAGTATCTTCGATCCCATTTCTAAAATAGTGAGGTATGTAGCAATGAAATGCAAGAGGACACACATGGCAGTACTTAAATTTGGAGATCCAAACCTCCTAAACCTCTACTGTACTCCGGAGTGCGGATTGTCATTATCTTCAACAGTCACCTTAGAACAACTCATGACATGTAAGGAAGATTTGGCAGATAAGGTAGGTCTCATTTTAGATCCTTGGACTACGTTGGGAAACAGGATCAGATATAAAGTAACAGGTCATCTGTGGACAGAGCTATTCTCCATGTTGTTATCCATTCCCAACTGTTGCATTGGTCATCTCACTGCCTTTGTGGGCACAGAGCCCATACTTCCACGGAAGTGAGTGTCTTGGTGGTTACATTCCAGTGATTAGGCTGCTCTGGGCCCCCATCCTCATCTTGGGTCAACTTTTTCATGCAAAGTTGCATCTCAGGAGCACAAGGGATCAATGCCTCAGAAGTAGGACAAAGCTATAACGATCATGGCAGACAAGTAGAACAAAATGAGACTCTTGGCCCCAGAATCCAACTGTGTGATACACATTATGTGCTTCCTGAGACCCCAGTACCATTGAGTGCCCAACACTCTCATCAGTGAAAACTAGTTCCAACCGCTTCAGTGGCGGCTCTCTACCTTGTCATCAGATCCTCCTCTGGGCTTTGAGACCATTTCTAAAAAAGGACTAGGTGGAGGCAGATGAATAATCTCCCAAAATATATTTGTTGTAATGTTTAGGACCTGTAAACATGTTATGCGAATGTCTAAGGAGACAAGGAAATGCATTGAAGTAAGGTTGCACAGCCCTGAATTTAAGATTCCAGGTCTCGTCAAGGGGGATCCACTGTCAGAACAATTATAGACAAAGAAGCAGAAGTATAGGTGATATATTTAAAATGTACACTGTTTTGACATGAAAGAGGGCCCTGAAATTGCACATGAATGAAGAGCCCACAAGTCAAGCAATGGAAGGGACCTATAAACATGGGTAGGTCCAGAATCCCATGGTCCTCAGAGCAACAAGACAGAACAAACCCTGCCCTCACCATGATCTTACCCCAATAAGAGCTGTGTCAAACTTGTGAAAAGATAAAGTAGATTTGACTAAAACTTGGTGGTCATTTGTTAGAGCAGGAACAGAATTGTACAGATACTCTGTTCTGTCAGTCTTTTCAGAAAGATCCAGTAAGCCACTTTAGTTTCATATGAGAAGCCTCAGAGGTATTCTTTCCCTGGGAAGCATGATCAAGGAAAATAGTTGCGTATCTTCTTGCCCTTACCAAATAAAGATGCTGGTATTATCCAGTGTTCAATCTAAGTTTCCAATGAATAACAAAGCATGAATTATTAAACCTTACACAAGTAGGTCTTTACTTCAATTTTCTGTGGAAGAAATTAGGTATACAAAGAGAAACCTTCCTGTGGTATCCTCAGTACCCCGGAAACTCCCTTACTAAATACTATATACCTATTAAGGTAGAAGTGCACCAATTATATCCAAATTATCCTATAGCAAGACTAATACTCATGTTGACAATGACCACTGCCACTATCTCCCGATGTCCTGGGACAAGAACATTCAGTTGGTACCAAATCCATGAAGAGGAAAAGGCGGAAGCTCCCAGCACTCTGCATTCAGTGCGTTCAATGCATTCTGCATTCAGTCTTTTACCTCTGGGTGAGCTGATGATACTGCATTGACCTGAGAATCTGCAAGAGCAGATTTAAGTGTCAGGAGGAGGAGATACCTGCTCCTTCCAAGGTGAGTAGCAGTTCAACAGAATTTGTTCTGCTCAGCAGTCTAGAGGGACAGAAACAGAGCCCCACGTGAATTCAGGTTACATAATTAACACTGAAGACACATCAGTTCCTAAGCATCAGTGAGGAATGTCCTCAGTCTTGATGTCTTCGGGCAAACACAGACATTTTCCTTTAGTACTCTTTAGCTTTGGATAGTCCCAATGAGCAGAGGTCATATAGAGGATTGGGGCCAGTGTACCAGGCTTAATGATACTGTGATGGTTAAAACTGAGTGTCAACATGAAGGATTCAAAGTATTGTTCCCTGGGTGTGTCTTTAAGGGTGTTGCCAAAAAACATTGACATTTGAGTCAGTAGACTGGGAGAGGCAGACGCACCCTCAGTCTGGAGAGGCACCCTCTGATCAACTGCCAGCATGGCCAGGATATAAAGCAGGCAGAAGAATGTGGAGAGATTAGACTGGCTTAGCCTCCCAGCTTACATCTTTCTCCCGTGCTGGATGCTCCCTCCTCTCAAACATCAGACTCCAAGTTCTTCAGCTTGGGGACTTGGATTGGCTTCCTTGCTCCTCAGCTTGCAGAGGGCCTATTGTGGGACCTTGTAATCGTGGGAGGTAATGCTCCTTAATAAACTCCCCTTTATATATACATCTATTCTATTAGTTCTGTCCCTCTAGTGAACCCTAATACAGATAGCAACAAGGCAGCTGTTCCTTATCTAGTCATAGAAGGGTTTGTTCAGCTCTCATGCACAGGTACTTTGCCAAATCCTGGTAGTATCAATCAGGGGGTGGGGTTGGGTACAAGTCTCTACCTAAGCTATGTAGGTAAGCTATGTGAAAGGAAAATAAAAACCCAGGGCCCCAATTTACTATGCCCCCACCAAAAAAATAAATAAACCGATAGCCAAGTCATGCATGATTCTGTGGCAGGCCAGTTCTCCCTGACTGCCACACAGACAGGCCTGTGTAACACTCCAGTTAAAAATTTCCACAGCACTGCCTTAATATAAAGCTAATTAAACCCAGGGAAATGGATGCCCATGCATTAAAGCCAAAAATGAAACATATGCCCTACAAAAGCTTCTCCCAAACCTGAAGCAAGTCAAAGTAACGGAGACAGCCTTACATTTCTTGGGGAGGACCTGTCTCGGGGTCGATGAAATCAGATGAGGAAGTTAACAGACAGCTATGTGAATAGATGTATTGGAGAGTCTAAGGCAGCTCTCAGGACCAAACTGCAAATGAGATAAGATAGAAATAATCACTCCGGTACCACGGTCCTCATTAGATAGAATTTAGGGAGACAGGCCGTGAAGGTACCAGGGCCCTCGCAGCTTCATCAGACTTGAAAGCATTTTTTTGGCCTCTGACCTTCTAGTTGAAGAAATTAGTTACCCAGAGAATTGGGTGAATGCCATACCCGCAGGAAGGCAGATAACCCCAGCCTATACAAGCACTGAGAGAATTATAACACTTTGAGTGGGTCTGGTGGAATTATCTCCAACATTCTCCCTGTAGCCACTTACAGCAATAAATTCCAGTCTTTCCCAGTCTACTCATTGGGCCATGAGAAAACGCAGCTGAACCCAGCTTGGTTCCAGAAACAAAACTGCCTTTTCCTTTTGTCCCTAAAAGCAGATAGCTAGAGATAACAAGGTAAATCTCTACACAGGTACCTATTCTATATTCACCTTGTCATATGTAAAGTGCCATACTGAGCCCAAGAAGGATATACCATTGACTATCCCCTTACCTGCTCCTTTTCTCTTGTAAGGTATTACTAATATCTCCCCCTTTCTCCCTCCAGCCCGCTTTTCCTCTTTACAGAATGGCACAGACCAGAGACTGAGTCCATTTCTTCCTCCTGGGCATGTCTTTAACCTTGGCAAAATGAAGTTGAGAATTGTCTCATACTTTTTGGTTTATAACTGCAAGGAGTGGAAGCTTTAGTTGATTCCGTCTCAAACTGGGCTGCCGAACCTAGCCTGCTGCAGGTGGAGTTATCCTGCATGTCTGGAGCAATGTGAAGCAGTGGCAACATTAAGGATGCCTTGAGCACATACCCTTTCACTGCAGAGCTGCTCACTGGAAGCCGAGGAGTACTCTGCACCAGGAGGCTCCTAGTACCAAGGACTCATCTGGACCTAATGAGATGCTGATGTATGTTACCACTGGTTTCCGAGTGAACAGGTGTTTGAGCCACCATATTCTTGCAGTAACTTTATATAGAAGGGCATTGAAGCATAGCATCAGGAATACAACAACTGAAATTCCAAGGTCCAGGGACCCACATATGGCAAGCATCTTCTATGTCATCCCATGGCAGAAGGGAGAGAGCATGTGCAAAGGAGGGCAAGAGAAAGAGGGTTCATTCTGAAGTGCAAGTCAAAAAACATCCAGCTTCTGCATCCAACCACCCATTACTACATGGAGATGTGAACGTGACAAAAGTCAGGGCATGGGACCAAGAACAACACAGCCAGCCAATGCGAGAAGGTGCACATCATGCATTGACCTAACTATGTGGACCCTGGGTGTGGAGCAGGACTTGGTCGTACCTACTCATCATTGGGAACCAGATGTCAGGCAAGAGCTCTGTGCTGGAAGTGCTGTGAGGACTTACCTTTCTCAGAGGCAGTGGCATTGCCACAAGATGTCCTCTGGTGCTGAAGCTAAGGAAGTGTGTGCATGAAGATTACTACAGAGGCAAAGCGAGTCACTAGGACTTTGAGATCAACATTTCAGATGCTTTGGAGGTAGAAATCAAAGCCCAGAACACCTTGCCATCACTGGAGAAGGGATGATAGGAAGGATCCGTTGTTCAAGTGAGCAAGACATGGACTGTTCTTAGAGTTCAGTTTCTGGAGGAAATAATTAACAAATTACAGACTTCAGATCATTTTCCCCTAAACTGTATGGAGGTACACAGTAGTAAGATTCAGTAGTTGCTATATATTAAAATATTCACACAAGTGTGAAAAGTCACCTCCTTGTAGAGTGTCAGTGGTAGGTAGGCAGATTCTTAACACACACAGACACCCTTGTCTTAATCCTTAGAACCTATGAAGATGTAAAGGGACATGTCAAGGGGGAATTAAAGGAACCTATGAGAACAGTTTGCTAATCAACTGACTGGTATTCAGGTGTCATCCAGAGGGTTCTACTGTCATCAGAAGGGCAATTGATGACAAAGGAGAAGAGGAAGGTGCAAATGCAGGAGACAGATTTAAATCCCCCCACGTTCAGTTCTGCACTTCTTACACATCCTTTCCTGTAGATGTGTACCTAAGACAGCAGAGCTTAAGAGCATCCAGCATCAGCTTCAAGTGTTGGATACTCAACCAAGGTGAACGACCCTTTAGACAGGTTTGAAAACTGGCTAAATATATATATTTAAGGTACATCTCCGAAAAACATTTTCTGACCAAGCAACCAGAACCAATGGAATAAAGAGCAAAGCAGACAATTCCAGAAGGTGTCAACCACATTAAGATACTGAGCCCATGGTTCATGAAGACCATCACTGGTGGATCTTCCCATAGAAAAGCAGAATGAAGTTTGAGATCTGAGAGCCTTGGAAAGACGACCTTAGTGGTCCAGGCCCACTATCCTGGGGACATATGCAAGTATAAGTTGGAGCACATGTCTCTTCCAGGACATCCACGAGGTGAAAATATCACTAAGCTATCTCAAATACTTGCAGATGGAAATGAGGTATTTGAACGAGTGTCTCAGACAAGTCAGGATGATTTAGGCTGTCACCATCAAGGGCAGGCAAGATGAGGATCACATACCTCAGACTTGTGGCCAGAGTCAAAGCAAGATAGCCTTGGATACCATCCCCTTGGTGAGTGTTCTGTTGGGTCCACCCTGCACTAAGGGCTCATCACTGCCAGGAACACAGTTGAAAGGTTTCAAGTACATCTCATGCTGCCCTCTTATGACTGAGGGGATCAAATGAGAAGGCAGTATTTCCAGGCCTACAGATTGGAGGTCAGGATGGCAATAGACATCCCTCTACCAAGGCCTAAGTTACTCATACACAAGTGAGAATTAGACCATTCTTACACTTAAGTGTTCTCAGAAGGAACACTTAGACAAAAGGAACGACATTATCAGGCAGATGAGGATGAAAGGACAACCTAAGTCATCCAGCAGGAGCTCAGATGGTGGCCACCACTGCTCCCCATGCTCACACCCTCATTTGGGAAAAAGTCTAAGCAAACTAGCTTTGGAAGCACTACCCTTGGAAGATCAGGACCATTTCTACAACACCACACCTGGGTGAGGCTCAACCAAGAATTGCAAAGCAAGATAGAACTTAAGAACATGTCATTCTCTACTTTGAGTTAACCTTGGGGGGGCGGTTTCCATGGCAAAACAGCACGTTCCCAGCCACGTGTCCCTAGGAGGAATGTGAGCCTAAGGATAGGGTGACACATCAGGAGAACTGTTCCCCCAAGAGCATGTAGATTGCTAAGAGGGAGGGGTATGCTATCAGAAGTGCAGTAACTGACATGAGTTATATAGTGATGGTGTCCATTGACGGTTAACTTGAAGGATGTAAAGTATTGTTCCTAGGTGTGTCTGAGGGTGTTGCCAAAGGAGATTAACATTTGAGTCAGTGAAGTAGGAGAGGCAGACCCACCCTCAATTTGGGTGGGCACCATCTAATCAGTTGCTAGCATAAAACCAGGCATGGAAAGGGCAGACCGGCTAAGTCTTCCAGCCTCCTCAGTCTTCCTCAGTCTTTCTCCCGTGGTGCATGCTTCCTGCCCTCAAACATCAGACTCAAAGTTCTTCAGTTTTTGGACTCTTGGACCTACACCAGTGGTTTCCCTTCAGCCACAGACTGAAGACTGCAATGTCGACTTCCCTGCTTTTGAGGTTTTGGGACTCGGACTGGCTTCCTTGCTTCTCAACTTGCAGACAGCCTATTGTGGTCATGATCACATGACCTTGTGATCACGTCAGTTAATTATCCTCAATAAAATGCCTTTCATATATACATCTATCCTATTAGTCCTGTTCCTCTAGAGAATCCTAATACAGTAGGTGTAGAAACCCAAAACTTGGGCAGGCATTTTGTCCCAGTGAACAAATGAGTTGGGACTTCTTCCAGCATAGGACTTAAATCTCATGACATCTAAGGTAGACCTATTATAGATCTTTAAACACTCATCTTGTGGAGTTTTAAGAAATGAGACTTAAAGTAATTCAGTGAAAGTAGAATATTCTCCCATTATCAGTTTGGGGACACTTGATTCTGGCCAACATTTCTGGGAAGCAGAAATGGAGAAAAAGCCAAACGGGATATGACGTCTAAAAAAGTCTCTTCCCAGAAAAGCCTCCATCACAAGATTATGGAAGCTGGGAACTTGGCTGTGGCTTCTGGGTAGCCTTGCTGTAGTCGGTACAGAGCCTACCTCTTTCTCCTGAAAAGAGAACCCAGGAGGTCTGGCATTCCTCTGGAATGACTGGGCAAGCCTGGCAGAGGCAGGGCATGTCTCATGCCACATTCCCTGTGCCTACTCATTTTTCTGGCAGAGTTGCAAAGGACTGCACTGTGTCAGTTCCCTGCATCCCACTATAAGCTCCTTCCTTCAATCTGTTTATCAGCAACTTGAGCTTTCACCAAAGTCTCTGAAGGATGCTCAGCCTCAGGCACAAAGCATGTCCCTCTGAACCAGCCTAGATTCCATTGATAGGAGCTGGAGGCAGAGAAAACAACCCATCGTAGAAAACAGTTTATAGCTCTGATCTCTGAAAAAGATTGGGACTGAAGCACGAACCCAGTTCAACTTCTAATCTCATCCCCATGGGACTAAACAGCAATCTCAATCCTTGAGAAAACCCATCCAGGCTCAATTCATCTGACTTTCTATGGGGGCAATCGGGAGCACATAGAGCACCCCAGATATACTGTGGTATCATTGCTGAGGACTAAGAAGATATACTAGATCCACTGGTTGCATTCTCAATGACTATAGCTCTGGCTCATGATTCTGCCCCACTAAAAAGTCAGTTAAGCCCAGCTGTTGAGACCATAGTGATGGTTTTAGAATTGAGACTCGATCTGTTTCCCTGTCTCTCAGATGGGCCCCTCTTCCAGGAAGAGCTATCAGTGTTGACTATGGTGGGCCTGGTGCTCAGTCTGTCTGGAACATCTACCAACAGCATCCAGGAAAAACACAGACTTGCAAGAGACATCTGGTTCCAAGCTTTCTGCATTCAGTCCTTTACTTGCTCTGTTAATTATCGAGATCCTGCCTTTGAGAGTCTCCTCGGTGCAAGGACCAGATGTAAGGGAACCTTGGGGAGATGACTTTGGTGACCCACTCCCCATGTAGTCAACATTTAGTGTTGATTATCTGAGGCTAAATTGGAGTATTTGTCTTTTCCAGGGCTGCTGTATGGAGTAATACCTTGACAATACCAAGTATTTTGGGGTGACAAGAAACCCATCTAGACAAACAGGAATGTGAGGCAGACGAGAAAACATTTACCTAAGTCATATCCATATAGTCTCAGATGACGTGCATCTCACATACTCCAACGTACACAGACCTGTGGTCACAAGTTAAGTGGAAAAAACTTTGAAACAATTTCCCCTTATAAATGTTCACCCTATAGAACTTCCAGAATGGCAGTAGGAAACTCCAAAGTCTCTCCCTATACAAAAGCTATTAGCACACTGACGAGATTGTCAAAAGTAAACTTTCAGTACTCTGGAAATCAGTCAAGCACTTGCAACAATCTTAGGGCAGTAAGTTTGTGGCATTTTAACTTGTCTTGCTCCAATCTTACTCTCCCCAGCTCTTTACCACCTTTGAAATCCCAAGTTTCACAACCATATTAGCTGTGATGACAAGCAGCTTACCAGCTACTGTTGGGGACAATTTGAACCTCCTTAAAGTCCTTCCTACCCACAAGAGCCTCCTGTTTCACTTGTCTGAAACCTTCCAGAAGCAAGCCCTGTTGTCAGGTTGTCTTTAGTTGACTTACCTTAGATCACACACTCATTGGGAACAGCCCAATTCCCCACTTTGTCAACAAAAATAAGTCAGCAGCAATTGTTTAACATCAGATGCTCGAGGCAGTATTACTATTACTAGGGGAAAATGAGAGGCTGACCAAACAGACCATGAAAGGAGATTTTCACAGGGAGCTCTGCCAAGTTCTAACATTTCTGGGACCTTCGAAGGCCACATACATGTGCATGGCTATGTGCACGGCTGTGTGCACACCCAGGAAAGACCCGAGAAGCTTCCAATCTCGCCTCCAGCTGAACTTGATCCACAGAAGAAAAAGGCTGAGGGAAAATTGAAGGTACATCCCAACAGAGTCTTTTGGCCATAACTGAGACTTATTGGTTCAAAGTATTGGACCAAGAAGGAAACATCTACTAAATCATTGACTACCAAGATAACCATGCAGAGGCTTCAGTGGCCGCACATGAAGTGTAGAGACTTAACAGCCAGCAACAAGTCCTGGAAGTCGGGCGGGGGCAAGGGGGAGGGAATCTACTCGAGTTGTCAATTATTTCAGTTATACAGTGTAACAAAAAGTGAAGCATGAAAAGAAATGGCAAAGTATGGCCCATAACACAGGTTATAAGTAGTTGATAAACCCTGTCCCTGAGCAAGCCAGGACTGCTGGACTTCCTAGACAAAACTCGGTTTTAAATACCTACCAAGTAAAGAAAACTATGTCAAAACGAACTAAAGAAATGGAGAACATCTTAGTTTTTTTTTTAACCCCATATAAATTCTGGAATTTGAAGTGCTGTAACAGATTTAAAATTCACTAGAGGGGTTCAAGAGCAGATCACAGCTAAATGGAATCAAACTTGAAACTAAATGTGAGGGTTATTTACCACATGATATTCAATATGAAGGGTTTTAGTCTTCATGTAATTCTTTCAATTACATATAAGCAATAAAGGACTGGTGGTTTTCACAACACGGTAATCTAGGCTGGTAAGGTTTACTCTCTACAAAATAGAAGCCTTTCACTTGAAAGGGCTACTTTGAGGATCTACCAGACACAGGACATGTTCTACTAGGGACTTTTGTTGGTTCCCTTTCCTGTGAGAGCAGGAGTGGGAGGAGGACTGCTGATAAGTGCATCATTTTGTAGATATTAAGTATTACACATAAATATGACTGGGCAGTAACTCACCCCTTCTTAGGGCCCTCTATGGCCAGGATGAAAGTCAGTGTACCATAGTCCTGGAACACAAGGATGGATGAGAACATCTGTCCCATATGGGCTGGGGCTGGGGCTGGGGCAGTGGTAGGCTGAGATGTCTTAGACATACCCTTGATACAAACAATTATGACCAGCCACTCTGTTCTTCCCATGAGAGGCAAAAGGTAAATGGGCGAACAGCCAAACCTTCATTGTTTGTTGGCAGAAATTTGAGACTGTAAATGGAAAAGGACTGAAGAATAAAATCCAAGACAAAAAATAACAAGCCATTAGAATTCAGAGTGCCAGAACTCAGACTAGCAGTTGTAAATGCTCAAATGGGGCAGATGTTTTCATTGAACCCAAACTGAAATTCACGTAAAGCTCTAATGTTTTTAAGCATGCGTAAAAAGGGACATGTTCTAGTTTTAAATCTATGTTTAGAACAATTTTACTGTATTAACGTGTTCTGGGGAGTAGGCTCAGTCTATGGACGTGTACCACAACAAGTCAGAAGGGTGAATTCTTGAGCCATGACATGCATTTTCTGCCTTTGAACATCGAAGATCCTGGTTCTTGAGCCCTCAGCCTCAGAGTGGCAGTTTCACTTTCAGCTCAGGCTTTCAGACTCAGGTTGAATTATGCCACCAGCTTTACAGGTACTCCAGCTTGTAAATGGCATGTCTCTGGACCTCTTGGCCCCCATAATTACATAGGTCAATATTTACAATTCACATATTCTATTGGTTTGGTGTCACTGGAGAACCCTAACAGTTTTTCTGACTGAAACTTCTCACCATTCTAATGTAGACTTTGACCTATGGATCACCTTGAAAATCATGACCATAACCTATGTTCATGATGTCCTATAAAAACAGTTATTTCTGTATGAGCCACATGCTCCCAGGGGGCTGTTTTAACAGCAGCTTCTGAGTCCCAGTGTTTTGGTCTAAGTGTGAAATTCAGATGCTAGAACTTAACCCCAAATGGGATATTAAGGGATCCTTTAGGCTCTGCCCTCATGATGGGATTAGTGCCCATCAAAAGAGGCTTGAGAGAAGCTGTTTCTTCTACCAGGTAAGATACATATGCATATGAAGACCAACACATGAGGACAGAGCAACAAGGCACCATCTTTAAAGAGAGCAAGCCCTTAGACACCAAGTCTGCAAGCACCTTCAATCTTGGACTTCCTGATCTCTGAAACTGAAAAATTTATCTTGCGAGTTACCCAGTCTAAGGTACTTTTGCAGCAGTGGCCTAAATGAAGTACAAGATAGTAAATGAACCATAAGATGGGCAGAGAAATAAGTGGACAAGAGGCTATCCATTTCTCCTGCATCTAAGAGGTTTTGAAACAAAGGAGAGTTTTTCTACATAGAACATAAAGTTCATTCCAGAAGAAAAATTGGATGACATACTCTCAATAGAGCTGCATTTTTCCATTGCTTCTTTGAAAACTGTGCCCCTATGTGCTACAAGCTGCTCAATATTCTCCTTCAACAGCCTCATCAGCACATTAAGGATGGAAGGTTCATAGAATAACAGCTCTGTCCTATAACCATCTCCAGAATCTTGTTTCAAATCTTCATTGAGATTCAAGCTCTAACTGAAATCTACAAACTCAGCCGTCTAAATTAACTTGTTTACCCACAGTAACCCACGTTAGAATTCCTAGACAGGATGCTGGCAGCTGCTACCCCTTAGCATTTGACATCTGCTGAGGTGATAAGACCTCAGGCTTGCACTGGGACGATGTTTCTGAATACGTTTTAACAGAAGTTTTCAGAAGTTATAAAAATTAACTCGGATTCATATTACATAGGTTGCCAGATAAAGTATTTCTAAAAGGTAATAGAGATGGATCCAGTTCCATGGACACCAAAGCATAGGAAAATACTAGAAAAAAAAATCACCAGGAAGCCCAAATTTTGATATGCTAGCTTCTAGGAAGAGACATTCTAGCATTTTGAGATTCAGAAAAATCCCTTATCTGGTATTCATCAATAACCTCTGAAACAAGCAATTTGGGACCAGCATTCAGATTCTCAGCTCCACAGCTAACGTGTCTGCATGATTCTGCTACAGGAAGTCTAAGCTGCAGGTAGCCACTGCCTGCTGAAAAGCAGGACCAACAAGAAGCTCCCACTAAAGATGCCTGATCCTCCTCCTGAGGCAAGAGTAAACTCAGCAATAAGTTCTGCAGTTTGTAGCAATGGTGTTCCAATTCCCTCAGATCCCATTTTGCCATGAGGTATGTCAGGAAACCACTGGAAGTCAATGGAACTATTCAATGAGCATCAAGTTCCAGTTACACGTAAAGTTCTAGAGATCTGAACTTGTGACTATATAGTTAATTCCTATTGTGGACTTAGTTTGTTGATAGAGTAGAATAAGTGTTCTTACCACAACTTAAGGGCAATGAAAGGAACCTACACATGTTGACCTCATATTGGATAGAACTTCATGTAGTTGGTCCATTACATGTGTACCTAGACATTGACGTATTCATCCTTGCTAATGCGAAAGATAACACTGAGTTAAAGAGACATGTAGATGCCTATTCTACCTCCTAAATATGGCCAAGGAACATCAAAGTGAGAAAGATTCTTAATCCTTTAAGACAAATACTGACAAATCTTAACCTCACTCACCTGTTACAATCCAGGTGACAAGTTATAAGACAGAATAAGGTAAGGGACTATCAAGGGTTAGCTTGTGACATTCCTCAACATAGTTTGCTTTCACTTGGCATGACCAACAACACACCTTCACTAAGTTCACGGTTATACCAACTGTCCTGGCTCCATCACAATGAAGTCTGCAAATGTTTGTCTTGATATCCTAGGGCCTTTCTATACTGTTCTGTAACATTCAAGGCATTGTTTGGTTAAACTTGGACAGAAAAAGGCAAGCACCCTAGGTGACAGCCAAAATGTACTGCCATGAAGTTAGTACCACAAGTTAGGATATATCTCCCCTTCAAAACTTTAGGCCTGCCTCAGTGGCCTGGGTACATCAGAACATCTCTTCTATATTATCTTGTACCTACTCACCAGGAAATAGGTGGCCCAATGCTTAATGCATATTTTAGACTTTGGAGGCAACAGAGACCGTATTTGTGTACGGACCAGACCCACTTGCCAGGTTATATATAAGCTGTCAAGATGAAGTGGAGCCCAGAATAAGAGTGGGATTGCCCACAGACGCAGCCTGTCCTACTAGGGCCTTATAGTGTAGTATGTTCAGAGATGCCGATGTTGTCTACAATTATCTGCAGCCTTACACAGTCATGAAAGTCCTAGCTGGCTAGATTGTGGTTAAGTCCATGTCCTATTCTCCTGAAAATGTCTCTGGCTTGCTGCTGGGCTCTGCTAGAGACCGAAGCTGACTGTAGGAAACCACATGACAGATTTGGTGGCTCAAGTAAAGCCCAGTTTATGGTAGATAGCTCAGATCACAGTATTAGGCATCACATCATAAAATAACAAAGACCAATTCTGAACTCCAGGAGGCACAGTGTATCTCATAAGCAAGTGGCTCAGAATCCCATGGTAAATTTTGTTGCTTTGCCAGCTCTCAACCCACCTGTTACCTTCAGGGATGTTTCTGATTGACTGAAGAAGTGTGCAAACCTGGGTACAGATGGATCCTGCAGAGTATGCTTGTAATAAGAAATTGACAGTTACAGTCACAACCCCATACAACAGTGGGCCTGAAAGGGAATGGGAAGCCCTCCCAATGGGCAAGCGTTCAGACAGGATATTTGTCTACTTTGCATAAAAAAATATGTGAATTATCACATCAATGTATGCATTTTCATGAGTGGTCACTAAGTATGCTATTAGAGACATAAGCCAAGATTGAGGACATCAGAGCGTGACTCTCACAAGCCACCCCATGCTTGCTCACTGGAGGACCAAGGTGGCAGGAATGCAGGCTGCCACAGGGTAGGTTCCCTGTGAATCACGCTGAGATGGATATTCTCATGCAGCAAGTTTATTAGGCCATGCTTTCTGGATGACCACCTGTGGAGGGAGGGAAGGAAGCAAGACTGGGCAGAGGGAAGAGGTGAGCTAAGATGCAGTCTGAGGGCCTCAGTCAACCCTGGAGAGCACTCTCAAGTAGTGTGACCTTTAAGGCTGTTCCAAGTTAGGGTGAAAGGGTCAGGCTGTCGTGTTTCCACACTGAGTAGGAACTGGCTAATGGGTCATTGCCCATTTTTAACAGAGGCAAGCACAATAGAGGGTTAGCGTCTGAGGCTCTCTGCTAAAAGCATTTCCAGAGGTGGAGGCAACAAGCCTTCCACTGTTGAGATGGGATCTAGGCAGCACATCACTGTGCCCACCACAAAACCTATTATGTGGGCCTCAACACAGCACATACTTCACTTCCATGCTAAGCTCTGTTGGGATTCATCGTCTCATGATGTTGCATGAGATAGAGTAGTCCCAGTGAGAAGATCAAGATCCAGTCTTGCGTTTGCAAGACTAGCCTACTATCTGGAGTATGACAAATATTGTGGGAGAATTCCAGAGACATTTATGTCACATTTCATGTTATTTATAAATTTATAAACAGCAGCATTATGTCCTACTCAGGTCTACACTGCAGGTCTCAAATATCCTGAGACTGCACCCTGTGGCACTACTAAATGACATTGTTAAAGAGGGTTTTAATCCTACTTTGAAACTTGTTACACCGTCTCTTAAAGTTCTTCCTATAACCTCAAACTCTTCAGCACTGCTAAAGCCAGGTGTCCTATCTATGCCTGGTTGTTTTACTTACTTGACCTCTTCCTTCCCTTCCTTTGAAACCACTTTCTGGAGTTGATTTCTAGGGCATCACACCTCCTTACCACTTTCCTGTCATACTGACCACTGACTCCTTTGTACTATTCGCATTTTTTTGCTCCAGACGTTTTAGTAGCCATAAGCATGAAATTCAGTCTCACTGAACAAAGACAAGTCTACTTGTGATCTGATCCCATATGAAGATAATTTTGATCTGATACTGAAGAGAAACTCATGCTCAAACTTTATCATGTGAGAATACCTGAAGTTGTTAAAATGGCCTATTTCATACAGAAACCCTATAATGGGATAGCTCACCGTTAAGATTAGAGTTACATGCATGCATCTTCTAGAAACATTAAGATACAAGGTATTCTGTTTCATACTTTTGAAGTTTTGCATGGGCAAAAAGGCACTTTTAGAGAGCTACATATGGCATTGTCACTTTTTCACACTTTGTATAACATCTAAAAACTTCTACTGACCGACCAGTACCTTCAGAACTGCTCTACTGTTGTGGCCTTTTTTCCTAAGACTTCTATAGAACTGTCATTTCATTTGCAGCAAGATCATTTCTATTTTTGACTACTTGAGTTATAAGATGCAATGCATGGATGTAGCACTTGGTCGACTTTTAATGAAGACTAACAAGAAAAGATAAATGATACAGGCTCATCCAAGTAAGTGTTAATCTTCTAAAGATTGCCACTTAAACATGTGCTGAAGAGGCACTGCTGAGCAAGGGATGTTATGTATCTCTGCAATTATCGGCCAAACTAAACCACCCACCGACAGAATGGCCAAGTCATTTTAGTTGGAAATGCTGAGCATTGGAATTACTTGCAAACAGCTCTTCGGAAGGTATTCAGTTCTCAAACACTTTTGAGATTTCTCATGGATAAAAAATACTGTCAAGGAACTAGATATAGTCTTCCTGTTACTTGCCACTGTAACTTTAAGAGTATTAAAATTCATCAGGAAATGGGAGGGATGACATCCTTACCAGGTTCAATGCTCACAGAACCTCCTGGTGAGGAGAAAGGCCCTTTAAAAGGCATTGCCCCTCTAAACAACTGGCTTCTGGCTAATACTGGAGGTGCCAGAATTCCTGAGTGTAGAGAAGAAAGTAATCCACTGCCAGCTGGAAGCTTCATTCTCCTGTACAACCAGACTTCATCTTGGCCCATCGAGTGCCTATATATCTAATAGTCAAATACACCCACAGCCTCTCTCACTTTGGTTGACCTTCACAGGAGTACATGACTTCATAATGATATATCCCCTTCCTCAAGTGGTTTTCTATGTCTTTTTCCTAATTTGTTCAAAAAAGGGTCAGTCTCTCATACTGTCCTCTCCAGGGGAGCCCTTTTCTATCTATAGCCATTTTCTTCTATGACAAGGCATAAAGTTGTAAAAGCAACCATCCCAGACCCTGAGGAACACAGATTTTTCCATCCAGGTCATCTCTTGTGGGGAACCTGCACCTGCAAAACCAATGAGGCCTGTAAGAATCTTAAGGTCTGCCCTCACTTCCATCATTATGGATGAGAATAATCCTGCTTCATCTGTTCATAAGCCCAGGAGCTGCAAAACAGGTGAAACAATTAACTCTTGTCTATGTTCACAGATCAGACAGACCAATCTTGAAATTAAGGACACCATGACTGAAAGCTCACCAAGTAGTACCAGGGTAAATAAGTTCAGTTGTACATACCTCATGGATTGCCCCTTGAGGTGAACAGGAAATGTTTATACAGCTATGGACTCTGGTTTGGAAACTCGTGAGATATTTTAGGGTACAGAATAAGAAGTGATAGAACCTATCTGAGAAATCCAGACCTCACATCCTTTGCCAGAGTGATCTAGGTCAGAGATCAGTGAACCCAGATTGCTCAGGACATGCATTTTTCTCTAGTTGAGATCTACCTGGGGAGACAGGACTTGTAAGTCAACAGGCCTGGAAAACAAGGAGTCAATTCCTGACCTATACAATGAAATAATCATGGTGTGTTTTAGTCAAGAAACTTCAATGGAGCTGACATTGTCATCTTAGTAAAGGGGTATTTCAAAGGGACCTCAGGAGGAAATCTTTCAGATGAAACCCCCTCAAAGAGAAGTCCCCCATCCCCCCACCCCCGGCCCTGCTCAGGCAAGAAGCAAATAAAGGACGTAGGCATTGGCCTCCAAAGGAGTTCTATGGCCAACATTGGCCTCTGCTGCAGGTGTGCCTTAGGGAAATGACCTCCTTGGTCTTCCGGTAACTGAAGAGGAGGGCCTTTGTGCAACAGTGCTCACTTCTGGTGCCAAGAAAAAGGGAAAAAAATTCATGACAGGCACTCCTCAGGACAATACTTCCAGGTATTTTCAGATGACAGTTGAGAGGTACAAGAGCCATCCAGTGATATGTCTAGCCTGGACACACCAAGAAGGATCTTTCTTGTGCCATCCTCAGAGACAGAGGCATCACTAGATTATAGCGCTCTCAAATCAGACTAGAGCAGGAAGAACCCATCTTTTGACTGAGGTGAAGATGACAGGAGTCTTGGCGAGAAGGTACTGGCATCCAATGCTCATAATCTTACCCCCATATATCTAGTGTAGGGAGGAACTGACCAGGATTTAGAGCTACAGCCATTCCAGGACACAGAACATGTGAAGTCTCCAACTTGTTCTGGGAGGGTGAAGAAAGTCAAGCCATATAGAAGAGATGAACAAGACTTAGCATTAGTGCAGCCCTCAATAGACTCAGTGTTGGCTGTGATTAAATTCCATTAAGAACCTGGTCATTTGGTGCTGGTCAGATGGCTTTAAGACAATCGATGGGCCTAACAACTGGAAGTTCTTATAAGTCACAGAAATTGGAATGTCAAGTCCCAATCATGAACTCCTTACCATATAGCAAATCAAGAGAATAAACATGCTACAAATAAACATGCTACAAAAGTCAGATTCTTTTGCTTTAGAAGCTCCTACCACATAATTTTACAAACAGAATGAGTCTTGAGTTTCAGTATTAAGTCATTCCTCCAGAGGAAGTGTGGCTACAGAGAGGCCGTAGCTTTCGACAGTTTCAAAAAGAAGCCCTTGGCCACTCCTGCTAACAGGAAGCTCACCCTAGACAGTCCTTGGCCCTCAGGTAGGTGGAAGCAGAGATAGCTGGTCCAAGTTCTCAGGGGATTAGGAAGCCTTGGAAGCTGCCTCATTTGAGGAAGGATGTTAGAGAGGAAGAAAGGCGTTACAGAAAATTTCCAGCAGAAATGACGGCCTAGTAAGGTGAATCAGGTGGCTTATGTCTTGTGATATGAGAAAATTCATACCAAATTAGGAAGCTCTGTTTCACACTTATGTTAAAAACAGCTTTTAAAGGAAAAAAGAGTAGCTAAAGACAATGGCAACTACCTAAGTCTGTGTCTCCCAATATTTCCTCTAAAGTCAACATGGAACTAGAACACATTAGAATCATAATAACTCAGAAAAATGTCCCAATTTTTGCTCTTGGTTTTTAAAGTGTCCAGTGCCAGAAAGCTGTCTCATGCTACTACACCTACTGGCAAGCCTCTATAGTGAGCAAGCATGGGCTCAGAGAAACAGAAGTGGTAAGTCAGGGGGGTAAGTCAAGAGCTAGTAACAGGCCCAGGGTTGATGTAAAGCCACCACCAAAAAGCTTAGGTCTACCTAAAGTATCATTAGACTTAAAAGTGGCCTGGTAGATCACAGCATAGTCTACAGTACATGATTTAAAGGGTCATTCTTCAAGATGTCCAGCTCTTAAAGGAAAAAGGGGCACCATTCAGCAACTGAGTGACAGAAAAACAGCACTATGTACAGTAGTGAGAAGGTATTTTACCGTGTCACCTCCAGATCTCCCATGGACTTGGGTGTAAAAACTGACCACTGTACAAGTTTTCTGGGCTTACTTTCCTCCTCTGTGGGTAGGCTCAGCCCTATTGTTTTTGGAGATACTGCCCCAGGGTACACAGACTCCACCACTTTATTAGCCAGGTCACCCATGATCCAAAGACTTCTGTTCTTAGGCTCCTGATGTCACAAATGTATATACCTTTGTGAAGAATATCAAGGTTAATATAGATATAGAAGTGGTCAATTCAAACTGAAGGAAGAGAATCTCTAGAAAGCAGCCCTGTTCTCGCACTAAAGAACTCAAGTAACATCTTCCCTCCGGAACAAGACAGCTAGAAAAAAATTCTGAACTTTCACATCCAAACTTCTATTCCTGGTTCAGTCATTTGCAGGTACGATTTTTCACCGGTGGCTTCAGTTATAGAAGACAGTTACAGGAAGAGGGTCAGCATAAGGTGAATAAGAGGGAATCAGAGGATGTCGGGCACAGGGGGCAGTATAACAAGTTCCGATCATGGTTGGTAAAACAGGCATTATCAGATCCTACTCCTAGGAAGGACTTTAGTGTCCCAGCTGCTGGGAGTGCCACCTACAGTCTTCAGTCATCAACTCTTCCAGGTATCTCTTTGCAGAAAGCTGTTTTACCCCAAGGTCACTCCCTCTGGGGATAGATCCTGTCCAGCACCCTATCAGTGTAGGTATATAAAAGCCATGCCCTCTCAGCCTGAACATCTACTCAGGCAATTTAAACTCCAGAACTCCCCTCTGGGATCATCTAAAGCTTGGGCCATACAACCCATCCGATTGTGATATTAGGGTTATCAGTAGTTAAGTAAAAATGCCCTGTGGACACTACGAAATACCCCAAATGGAAAAAACACACAGTCCACACACATTTCTGGGGCTCATAGAGCATGACCAGAAAGAGCTACCTTTTGTAAAAATAATGCCTAACATGCAACTGGGCCTTGATAGAGGGAGAATGCTCGACCACAAAGCAAACGATAATGCAGCCACAGCTTTTCATCTCCTGGGTTCCACCAGACCCACCAAGACAAGGTTGGATGGGCCTAGCAACCTATTATCCTTTGGAAATTGCCCACATGGGACTAGCATGAGCAGGACCAGACACATTTAAGCTGTACCACATGTCTGTTATACTACCTCATGCCCAGGAATGGAATCCATTAAAGATCGCTAGAGGAGGTAAAAGGAACTGAATTTCCAACGAGTACAAGCCTAAAAAGGGGGGCCTACTGCCCAAGAGCTTCAGTCAAGGGTAGCTTGGAAAGAATGACAAAGATCTTCCCAATGGGCTGCACTTCCACAATTGTCTTGGTCATCTACTTTGTGTGGAAAGCTGTGTGTCCCAAGGTCAGAATATATATGCATTCATGGGCAGTGGCAAATACCCTGGCCAGCTGGGCAGGGATGCAAAAGGAAAAAGATTGGAAGACAGGGCAAGGAGGTCTGAGGTGGAAGATCAGCAGACACATGTGTTGGCACAAAATAGGAAAATCTTTATCACACATTAAGGCCCAGAGCACATCTACTGCTGATGTCCTCGTAAACAATGAAGTAGATAAACTAACATTTATCTACTTATCTACCAGATGGCATCATTCAGCCTTTGTTCATGTATCCATGCCAACAGCACAGGGTGGCTGAGGACACAAGGGCCATGGTTGCAGTTGAAGGTCGTGCATGGTCACAACTGCAAGGGTTCTTGCTAGTGCTGATCTAGCTGCTACTGTTTCTGTATCACTTGCCAGCAAGTGGGATCCATGCTTAGTCTTCATGGCAGCCAACCACAACTGGCCACTCAGTAAGTTCACTCTAGTAGGGTCTTGTCATCTTAGAAGGGCCAGTGACTGGTTTTAAATAGGGGAAACATTCCCAGTACAAGAATTTTCTGCCCACAGGGCCTTAGCCAGCACTTCCATCTGAGGTATTAGAGCATTCCATCCACCAATGATACTCCACAGAATACTACCATCAGACCAAGACATCCACTTCAGTGATTAAGGTACAGGCATGGCCTATAACCACAGAATCCACCATTTTTGTCATGTATCTGGTCAGTGGATGGCCCAGTAGAGTTAAAATGATCTTTAAACTGTCTTTAGAGGCCCAACTCAGAATGCTCTATGGATGGAATGCCATCCTGTAGATTACAACATATATTTTGAGTCAACTAATTTTATATGGCACTGTCACTAATCAGAATACTTGGTACCAAGAGGCACAACACAGACCACTTGCCATCACTCCCAGTGGTCCACCTGAAGACTACTTTCTATTCACAGCTTTGGGGATCAGGAGCTCTAACCTCACAAAGCCCAAAAGAGTAGTACTTGTGCCAGGGAACACCGAGTTCTTTGTGACCAGGGATGAGCAGGCAGAAAGTGAAATCACCATTTTGTCATAAGTATTTGACTCTGGTTAGGAGAATCTAGGGATACCGAGCCATGATTGGGACAGGGAGAAGTGTTTGCACAGATAACCCTGTTGGGCACTTCTTCCCTAGTCATGATGGTAAATGAGTAAGGGCAGCAAGCAACCTCTTCCTGAAAAGGACATGGGGGCCAGCAGCGCAGACTTTCCAGAGATTTGAGTCGAAATTATCCCACCAGGTAAGTTAACCAGATCAACAGAAGTGCTAGCCAAGGGGATGGGAATTGAGACAGGATGGTGGTGGTAAGCAAAGAGTCATCATGATCAAGAGACAGAAATATTGGTGGCAACCTTGAGACCAGCTAGAAAATACTAGTTTCCCTAACTATGCTCCTGAGTTTTCCCTCAGGAAGGGGAATCCATCCAAATCACAGAGGAACCTCATTGAAAGTATCTGAAGTAGATCAGACATGGCCCAAATAATGGATTTTAGTAGACAAGGAGATACACCACCCAGATCCCCTTTATGGATTTGAGTGACTTGTCTCCACATGTGGGCATGTAGTCAGCCATTTGGCAGGGCCTCAGCTAGAGAACCACCTCAATTCTAGGTCATGCCTTTCCAGCAGAAGCCCATATCCAACAACTGACGGAGGCAGGAGTATCAAAAAGGCCTGGTTTTGGCCCAGTTCATCACAACTCAAACCACTTTCTCCAGAGCTCCCCCTGTGGGGATATCTGAGGCTATCAACTTCCCTGCAGCTCAAGTTCCTCTATCCAGTCCTGCTTTACAGGATATAGGTCCAAGGACACCCCCAATAAACATCCTGCATATTACACTCAGTCTACTTCCTGGAGAGCTCCAATAAATGCCAAGGACTGAGGAACATACTACATCCTTAAATCATTTGTCCTCCAGATCTCCAAACAAATACATGGAATACATCTAAGAAACTTTCCCTTATGTTATTGAATCTCACTTTATAAGGGTGACCCAGGAAATATTTAATATGACAGAGGGGTCTATCAATGTAGCCACAGCAATGGCAGTATTCAGATAAACCCAGAACTATCCCAAGACACATGTTTGCCTCAATTCACATGTACTTGCTATATCGTCGTGCTTTGTAGACACTTTGTTGGACATTTGAGAATATCTAAACTCCAGTGCAAAGAATCCAGTACATCCCCTCGATGACCACCTAAATCCACCCAGACATTCTGTGCTTAGTTCATAATCCCATTGTCCCCTGAGAAGTTACCTAGGGGCTTCAAGTCTTGTTGGCCCAGTTTTTCCATTAGGAAAAAACCATGCCATTCAGAATCATCTGTCCCCCTAAACCACAAACTCACTCTCTTAGATGCTAAGACATGAAAGGGCAGTCAATCTGTTTATCATCCATCTCTATTGGGTCTATTTTAGCCAGATCCATCCCCAGACTATGAGGCATATCCTGGTATCTGGCAAGACCTGTCTGGCCTACTAGGCAAATCTCTTCCTAGCTCCAGGAGGAGTGGGTCTCCATCAATTGTGCCTAGAACACCTTGTGATCAGCTCAGATTGTTGCAGAGTTGCCCTGGGCTGTAGCTGCTTAGGAGTAGAATTGGGGTTCTGCCCAGCCTCCTGGGGCTCCCTAAACCAGATACAAGCATCGGGCCTTCATAGAACAAAGCTTCAAGCGGTTCCCAGCTGAACAAGGTCTTGAAAGCATTCAACCAGGCAGCACAGCCTGGTGGTGTGGAAGAAGTCATCTGATAAAGGGTGCTATGGGAGTGTTCATCCCCCCAGGAATTGTATGAGGGGAGCTCTCATCTTCCTGATAGTGTTAGAAAATGAGGCCTTTGGAAGGTTGGTAGGTTATGAGAATATAACCACTTTGAGATTAGCACCTGTATAAGAAGGGACACCAGAGAGCTGGCTCCTGTCTCAAACCATATGGGGACATAAGAAAGCAGCTATTTACAAGCTAAGAAGGCAGCCTTGGACATCAGTCATGTGCAGCTGCACTGATCTTGGACTTGCCAGCCTCCCAGACTGAGAAATAACTTGTTTAAGCCACTAAATGTACAGTATTTTTGTCACAACAGCCTGCATAGACTGAGGGGCTTGACATCCAGGGTATGATGTGAGCCCTCCCCAGCATAACCTTATATAGGCCCCGTGTTCCATGCTTCTTATGGGTCGCAGGCAGCAGCTTCCTTATTCCTGCTGTGCCATCCCAGTGGAGACTGGTTTTGTTCACTGCAATAGAAGGTATATAGCAATACAGCTAAGTTCCAGCTGGGGTCTTGTAGCTCTACACTTATGCCAAGGGTACCTAGAATCCATGACACTGACCTTGGTCAAGGTAAGGATTTAGGTAGTGTTTTTAATCTTTGAGACACCAGAAACCTCCTATGCCAGTTTGCCTATGCTGTATCGAGAATGCATAGATCAGTCCACACCTCCTTTTCCTGGTTACTCAAGCTGTTGGTCATGTGAACAGTAGGGTATAAAAGACTCCAGTCATAACTTGTGCCTCACTTCCCTGAGGTCAAGATGTTTTATGCACGCTAGTTGCTGGGGATACAGAAACAAAGCACATCTATGCCACAAAGGACCTAGGAGTCTACATCTGTGTCCTTTCTCCCCTCAAAATTAGCATTTGTGAGGTCACTGCAGTTTCTTATGGGTCATGACAAGCAGGTGTTCTATAGTCACACCTAGAGAGTCAGTCATTAATCTGTGACTTAGATTTTAGCCACTTAGATTTTAAACAGGCTACAGAGTAGGTATTAAGACTTCTGGAAACATCCAGATCACCCTTCTCAGGTTCAGGGACTCCCAGTTTGTGACTGGAACCTGCACCAAGTTGAATAGGAAGCAGCTCTGTATGTATGCATACGGGAAAGCCTATGCCATTTCTCCAATGACCCACACTCAAGGCCATCGTACTGAGGGCTCTTCAGTAAGGAGTTAAGAAAAGGGAACAACCCAAACACTCAGAGTTATTGGTCAACTTAAGAGGGTATAAATAAATTGGTTAAATAACTCGATGTAAACCAAAACCAGGATCCAAGCTTTATAGCAGGAACTCTGCAGGCCTCACCAGCAACACAGGCACCAGACCTGTCAATCCTGGGCTGTGGGGTGGTGAGTGGCACCTGGACTACTTTCAGGTCTGCCACACAGTAGATTGTCAGACCCTTGTGGGATTCATCTGGGATACTGAAGCCAGATGTCTCCACCTCTGCACCACAATTCATCATGCCTGGAAGTTCCCTAGTAATTGATTAAACTGGGATAGGGAAGCAGATGGTTGGAGAACACTTTCAAGTCCAACCATTACAAAAGAACACAAATTGGCATGAGCACATGACCCCCGCCCCACCACTTGTTCTTCTCATGCCTGACTTGAATACTGTTGCCCACAGGAAAGTATTCACGTTGACAAAGGCAATAAAAAAGGAAACTTCTTTATTCTTACAGAAGATTAAAAACCAGCCTTTAGGTCTAATTGATAGATGTTATAGATTGTCATTTGAATCATTTTTTCTGATCAAGAGCAGATCAGAGCAGATCAAAAAGAATGAGAAACCCTAAGTCCTACCCAGTACACCCAAGACAACTCAAGTCCAAGGGCATTCAAGTCAAACTAAATAGCAAAGTCATGAAAGCCAACCATCATGGAAGGTCCTTGAGGTTATGCCTGGTAGTGGAGAGGCTGAGGCTCAGCTGATATCCCTCCCTGTTCCTGGACAGAGACAAGGAGAACATCACTCCTGGCCAAAGTAAGTCATTCATAAGGACTTTCAGCAAACCAGGAATAAAGAATTTGTGGATAACGCACTTAACAGCTAACACCCACCAGTTAGAATGACAATCATTAACAAGTCAGGAAACAACAGATGCTGGAGAGGATATGGAGAAATAGAAATGCTTTTTACACTGTTGGTGGGAGTGTAAATTATTTCAACCATTGTGGAAGACTGTGTGGCAATTCAAGGATCTAGAAGTAGCATTTGACCCAGCGATCCCATTACTGAGTATACACACAAAGGATTATAAATCATGCTACTATAGAGACATATGCACATGTGTGTTTATTGCAGCACTATTCACGATAGCAAAGACTTGGAACCAACCCAAATGCCCATCAATGACAGACTGGAATACTATGCAGCCATAAAAAAAGGATGCGTTCATGTCCTTTGCAGGGACATGAAGCTGGAAATCATTCTCAGCAAACTATCACAAGGACAGAAAACCAAACACCACATGTTCTCACTCATAAGTGGGAGCTGAACAATGAGAACACATGGACATGGAGGGGAACACACACCGGGGCCCTGGTTGGGGAGTGGGGGACTGGGGGAGGGATAGTGTTAGGAGAAATACCTAATGTAAATGACGAGTTGATGGGTGCAGCAAACCACCATGGCACATGTATACCTATGTAACAAACCTACATGTTGTGCACATGTACACCCTAGAACTTAACATATAACAAACAGCTAACATCCTCAATTGTGAGTGACTAGATGCTTTCCCCTAAGATTAGAAACAAAGCAAGTACGTCCCCCTTCTCACCATTCCTACTCAACATCACAATGGAAGTCCTAGCAAGTACAGTAAGGAGGAGAAGGCATACAAATTAGGAAAGAATTTGTCCACAGATAACATGATCATCTATGTAGAAGAATCATCAAGTAAGCATTGGTGGAAGGAGAGAAGTTTGCTGTAGATATGTGATCCTCTCCAACCTGGATAGCAGTAAAAGGAAGAACAATCCTCCTCCCTAGGGCTGGATAATGCTGGGAACATGGAACACTAAGTCTTCCATGCAGCACTGAATGCTGCCTTAGTTCTTGTTCTTGGTGGTTTGTGATCATTTGATGTTATTCGAGAATGTGTCTTATTTTAGTAATATCACCATCACCCTAACAATCACTGCTGCTACCCTACTTGAAGCTGAGCTGTGGTGTGTTCAGACCATTTGTACAAGCTGGCACTCTACAGCTCGCTTGACCAGAGAAGGGAAGAGAACTTTCTAAGCTGACTCTGGGCCTCCAGTATCTTGGAATGGGATCCTTGAGGGTCTTCCAGACAAACTTGTCCGCGTACTGTGGATACTGGTTGTAGAGACTGAGTGAACTACTCGGATAACTTATGCAAGTATCCATGGTGAGGGTCTGTTAATAGACCTGTTTCTGATGCTGAGCCTAGACCTGCATGCCGCATTATGATTCCTGCCCAAAGCTGTCAGACAAATGTTTATATCCCATGAAGCATGCATGGCCTCCCTAACACATTCCTGACAGATAACTTGGGAACTCCTGAAGCCTTCTCAGGCTTGTCTGTTGACTTTATTACGTATCTGCCAACTCCAGCCATGGCCCTTGAAACTGGTGTCAGACGTTCAGCTTTCCAGGCTACTTGCAGTCTAAAGGTGATAAACCATTTTGGCAGAAGCTCTTCAACAGTGACCTGGCAGGCTAACTCCACTTATTTCCTCCTGGTCCACACTGCATAGTAAGGCTGTTAAATCAGTAAGTGCAGCCTCCTTCAGAGAGGGGCTATACCTCCTTCTTGGGAGCTTACAGGACAATGATCAGAAGAGGGGTATGCTACTACACAGACCTTTAGGACTAAAAGTCAACCTGCTGTGAAAATTCAGGTTTCTGCCCAGCCCAGCCCTCGGAATGACACACTGAACTTTCTAGCAGCAACCCTAAGAGAACCTGGTTGATTTACCCCCTCTGGTTGGCAACCCGACCAAGGGCAGACCCAGAGGATTCAGACTTGATGTTGGTTAGGTTTTGTGAAAATGCTTTAGAGTTCCTTAGATCTGGCTCTTTAGTAGACAAATATTTGGGGCTACAGAGGGGGTGACTAAGATTTGAAGCTATACCTACTAGAATGAGACTCCCTGGTTTTGTGGCAGTGGCTGGAAAGCAAAACCCCAGGAACCTGGGAAAGGAAGCACCTCAGACCCTGGGAGGAGTGGGGAAGGGCATTCTTCATCTTTCAGGACAGGCTGAGCGTTCTTCCTGCAGAAACGTGTCCCTACACTTCCCCGAAACTGCTGTGAACACTATGAACTTATGCAACTGTTGAGTCCGCCATACACTGCCAGAAAGCTTGAACCACAAGACAGGATGCCCCTAGCTACTGAACCTTCCACAGATACCTCCAGATGCCACCCCAAATCCCATTCGCAGCCCTTCTGCAGGACAGATGAAAAGGACTCGATTCAGTTACTCAGACTGTGGACCCTGGAGCTGACCAGCTGGTGACAGGCTAAGCTCTTGCTCCCCAATGTCTATCCCACAGGGAAGCCAGTCAGAGGGGTGGGTGTGCAACTAAACAATTGTTCCCAGGGACCTATGTATGTGATTCAAGATTGTACTCACATGAAAGTCAGGCTTTAGCTTCCTTCCTTCATGAAGACACCGATTTGCCCATTTGGGAGGTAGAGGATGGGTGGCAAAACTCATTGGCCCTTCCAGAGCTTGTCTCAATAGTCTGAGGGTGAAGAAAGTATAGCAATATGCTTCAAGTTAATTACTTCTTAGCTCTGTGCAGGAGATATCCACACAGTCCCATCCAGGGCAGCACAGTTGTGAGACCACAAGAATTAGAATTCCTGCAGAAGCTCAGGATTACAGACAACTCACTAGGAAAACTGTGCTTAACAATTCAAAGATATGCTTTGGCCAATGAGGTAAGTTTAAGGGATGTGTCTGTAGAAGGGTAGGGGAACTATCTTGGATCACGGCATGATCTTGGGAATAGAAGCTCCTTATGGTGAACCACAGAAAAGTCACGGTCTCCTTTACTGCAGAATGTTATACCAGCCTTCTCTCCAGATTTAAGTATGAGTAAGTTTTATCTTGCTTTTGATAAAAAGATGGTACCATAGAGTCCCATCAAGATTAAGAAAGTTGGTCTTTCCCATCCACCCTGAAGTTGGTAAGAAATGAAGATTTCTAGTAATCACTAGGGTGAGGAGTCTCAGAGGCAGTACAATGCCACGTGGAGGTACATAATTTGATGCACAAGGGACACTTCCAACAGCACAGGTAAGACCTTTAAGATTGGCATTTTCATGACATACAACAAGCACATCAAGATGAACAAGTCCTACACCTCATTGTTGGAGCTTGTTCTCAGAGCTAAGTCATCTTCCACCTCTCTGCAAAGTATCCCCAAAGAACTTTCTCACACATGCATTGCTGGTTAAGATTATATTCTTACAGTGAAGACAACTTGGCTTCTGTTTCTTCCCTCCGGGGACAGTTTTAATGATTTTAGAAAGCTAGGAATGGGAAAGGAATAAGCCGATCATTTTTTCCACTGAAATTCAGACATGACCATTGGGTACAAGACTCAGACCCCAGGAACTATAGCTCTATGGTCCCATCCAGGTTCCTTTTCTGTGCTAAGCTCTGTTCACCATGCATTTTTTACTCGAATTAGAAGCAGAACAGCCTGATGAAAGCCAAAGGAGTGAATTCAAACTAAACTTCAATAGACCAGGGCACCCATGAAAAAAGACTCAGATCTTAGTTTCAATTGCAATTGTTAATTTAACTCCTTGCCCTTATAGAGGCCAAGCACACTGGGTCTAGGTACCCCTATGGCAGGAAACACCTCAGCTGTCCCCATGTGGCTGGTATCCTGCAAGTTTCATAGGCAAGCTCAGACTATTTTATAGCCAGCTAAGCTGGCTAGAAGGTGTGCACAACACAGCAGGATAATGGGGAAGAGCCCATCCTGTAGGGGAGTAACCACATAGCTCTGCAGGAGACTACCCCCCCCCAACCAAGCAAACCTGAACAAACTCCCTCCACCACTTATAGATTTCCCTTGCATAAGTATTTATTCTACCTAAAATACCATGAATACCTTTAGCAAAACCAGGCACATAGTGATGCTCAAGTATTTATTGACTAGAAGGAAGGAAACAGAAGAACCACAGCCTTAAGGGCAATGCTCACCATGGCCACGTCTTCCTGGAAGAGAAGACATTTATAAACCTTAGTTTGTCAAGGATATATCCTGATCAAATAGCTCAAATTTTAGCAGATCTATGACCAGCTTCCAAGCTGATACCTATATACAAAGCCAGCTTGGCCACCAGGGCTACCTCTCCCATAAGCAAGAATGGACAACTCCTAACCAGGGCTTAGGGTAGATGTACACCTGTTACTAGCAATCTCAGAATAAGAGCAACATCCCATAACAAGTACGGAAATTCCTGACCATGGCAAGGACAAGAAAGAGGTCTTAAGATATTTGTGTCCTCTTTTATTTCACTGAGCAGTGGTTTGTAGTTCTCCTTGAAGAGGTCCTTTACATCCCTTGTCAGTTGGATTCCTAGGTATTTTATTCTCTTTGAAGCAATTGTGAATGGAAGTTCATTCATGATTTGGCTGTTACTGGTGTATACGAATGCTTGTGATTTTTGCACATTAATTTTGCGGCACTATTCACAACAGCAAAGACTTGGAATCAACCCAAATGTCCATCAGTGACAGACTGGATTAAGAAAATGTGGCACATATACACCATGAAATACTATGCAGCCATAAAAAAGGATGAGTTTGTGTCCTTTGTAGGGACATGGATGCAGCTGGAAACCATCATTCTTAGCAAACTATCACAAGGACAGAAAACCAAACACTGCATGTTCTCACTCATAGGTGGGAACTGAACAATGAGATCACTTGGACTCGGGAAGGGGGACATCACACACCAGGGCCTATCATGGGGAGGGGGGAGGGGGGAGGGGGGAGGGATTGCATTGGGAGTTATACCTGATGTAAATGACGAGTTGATGGGTGCAGCACAGCAACATGGCACAAGTATACATATGTAACAAACCTGCACGTTATGCACATGTACCCTAGAACTTAAAGTATAATAAAAAATAAATTAAAAAAATAAAATAAATAAAAATTAAAAAAAAGACATTTGTATCTGCAGATGAATTACTTGATTAGAGATAGGTCTATATAGTTCATTCTTATACCTTTAAACCCAAATGAAGGCCACTAAGCTCTGTTCAGAGAATACATGGGTTGTCAGAATTGATGAGCTGGATATGAGGGCATGCTGATTTTCCAGTTACATCAGCCATCTTCCAGACTACAAAGTATTCTAGGCACTTTCTTTGCAAGACAATATTAAGGATGAGAGTGTATCAGGCTACTGTAGAACACATGAGGCAGGAAGAGTAAATTTTCAGTTCTATGAACACTAGCTATTGTGGGATAGTCAAGAGAAAAAGCAATGTATGGTCAGCAGTTGTATGTCCCTCGGGTTTGGCTGATCCACTGGTTTACTACCAAGTTGCCTATATGTAATCACTTAAGAATGTGGCAGTAGGGGATTGGATTCACACACCTACGGAGTCCCCAGATAAAGATTAGGGCACAAAAGATTGAGAGTATCCATGGAAACAAGAGTTCCCAAGAATATCACTCAGGGGAACCCCTCAACACACCTCTTCAGTACAACCAGCTCCATTCCTGCCAGCTGCGGTCCATCTCACACGGATGGCAGAACCAAGTCCACAGTCATATAAGGTTGGGCCTTTTTCCAAAGCTGCAGCTTATAAACTGAGTTTCCCTTGGGTAGGTATCTGTTATGGGAAGTCAGGGACCCCGAAAGGAGGGACCAGCTGGAGCTGCAGCAGAGGAATATAAATTGTGAAGATATCTTAATATGGACATGTATCAGTTCTCTAACACTTTTATAATTTCTTACGCCTGTCTTTAATCTCTTAATCCTGTTATCTTCGTAAGCTGAGGATGTACATTACCTCAGGACCACTGTGATAACTGTACAAATTGATTGTAAAACGTGTGAACAATATGAAATCAGTGCACCTTGAAAAAGAACAGAATAGTGATTTTTATGGAACAAGGGAAGACAACCATAAGGTCTGGACTGCCGGCAGGGTCAGACAGAAAGCCATATTTTTCTTCTTGCAGAGGGCCTATAAATGGATGTGCAAGTAGTAATCACTAAATTCTTTTCCCAGCAAGGATTATTAATACTCTGGGAAAAGAATGCGACCCTGGGGGAAGCGGTCTATGAACAGTCACTCTGGGAATGTCTGTCTTGTGCAGTTGAGATAAGGACTGAGATATGCCCTGGTCTCCTGCATAACCCCTCAGGCTTACTGGGGTTGGGAAAACTCAGTCTCTGCTCTCGAACCCTATTCTCTCTTAAGGTGTTTATCAAGACAGTATGTGCACCGCTAAACAGACCCTTATTAGTGGTTCTGCTTTTGCCCTTTGATCTTTGTTAGACCCTTATCAGTGGTACTGCTTTTTGCTCTTTGAAGCACGTGATCTTTGTACCTACTCTGTTCTGACACCCCCCCTCCCCCTTTTGAAACCCTTAATAAAAACTTGCTGGTCTGAGACTCAGGCAGTCATCACAGTCCTACCAATATGTGATGTCACCCCTGGCGGCAAATTCCTCTTTGTACTGTCTATTTCTCAGCTGGCCTACACTTACAGAAAATAGAAAGAACCTATGTTGAAATATTGGGGGCAGGTTCTCCCAATAGGTATCTGTGGTACTGAAGTCAAGGAATTCAGAGTCTGCTGGGATGCAACAGAAACCTCAGATGATGATGACAACAGATCCCCAGGGAAAGGTCATGGCCAGAATTTTTCTGTTCCCAGAAAAACATAAGAAACACCTCCTTCCAGAGATGGGTGCCACACTATACCGCTGATGATGCCTGGACTAGAAGCTCCAAGACATGCCTCCTTCTCTGGGGATGGCTTTGTTCCAACGGAAGTTATTTCAGCCTATTTCATGCCCTTCCCTGGGGAAACCACATTCAAGACTTCAAGGAATAAAAACACCAGCCAGGCAGGTCAATTAATAGCTCTAGAGGCCACCCTGGCTATAGAACTTCTTTTGGGTTGGTCAAAGCTACCGCAACAGTCCCACAAGTTCACCTCCCGCTCCCAACCATGCTTTCTTTTCCTTTCTCATGCAGGTCCCAAGCCCACTCATCAGTAAATCTAATGCCTGTGTCAGTCTCAAACACAAACTAAGACACTTAGTTTTTCACAAGCCCATTGTTTTATTCCGAGTTACAAGTGACACAGGAAATCAAAGATCCTTGATCCTAGAATATGAGAACTAGTATAAGTCCTAAGTTCACCAGGATGAACTAATGATTCAATTATTGGCAGCTAGAGATTATTCAGCTGATAAACACTAAACTGAGGAAGTTTCAGGGACTATACATAGCCCTCCCTATGAGACATCCTGTGTCATCCTGTGAGTTTCTTTGTACATTGAATGACTTATGTCCTTTAAGCCAGTGCAATTAATCTAGAACATGTTATAAAATGAGTTCTTATCGTCATCCTGGGTCCTAGGTACTTTTGCTTGAAGGAAAGAGAAATTTCTATGTTGGCCTCAAGCAGAGGCTTTGTAATGTGGCCAGCACAAAGGATTGACCTCAAGCGACTAAGGCCTCATAGGCTGGAACTATTCTGAGAAGACATGTCAAAGCAGGAGTGGACAGCTAAGCTTCAGCGGCCAGCTGCCTCCACGTCCCAGGACTGAGGACACTGGGGGATGGAGCAGAAAGTTTCAGACATGGCATCCTTTTCTCCAACCCTAGCAGAAGACTGAAAGTGCTATCACTCAAATGATGCTGGTGATTGAGAACCAACCACCACTTTCTTTGGTCATCTGACCTTGGCATTAAGGTTGCTTGGAATGTTTCTAACACTGCTAAACCTGTGGGACTGAGGTTCCATCTCCTGTTCTTTGGTAAGCTTGTGTCATCCACGATATGAAAATCTCACCTTTGCCTCAATTCATGCTTGCCATCCAACTCAATTGACCTCACAAGGACCTTCATGCAATTTCATATGCTCCTTTACCAGATTACTAGAGTTTCAAGGAAACAGGAAGCAAGGAGTCATGAAGCACTACCACCACCACCACCGCGCCCCCCTCCCTGCCTGACCCCCGGACCCCAGCTCAGAAATCTATAGGAGAAAGGTCAACACTACGAATCTTGCATCTCACAGATGCTCTCTGCTCCGACCCCACAAGTCACTACATGAGGCTCTCCATTCTATTTTGCTTCAGGTTAACTCATTCCCAAGAATCCCATGGATGCATGGGAATGAAGTGATGTTAAAGCTCTGGACATAAGAGATGCCAGCATTTGTAGACTACTACAAGCACCAAGAGTTTATTGCTCTACTGCGAAAAGCAGTCCTAGTTTCTACAGATGACTCCAGATATTCTGAAGAGTTGAAGTCAAACTGCAGTTGTTAGGGTGCCTTCTGATACCTACAGAAGACTCAAAATATACCTTTCATGGAGATTTCAGGTTCTAGGCTCAAGTTAATGTAAAGCAGATCCACTCAGTTTAAACAAGGATATATTCTTCAACTGCCCCAAGTCAGAATTGTGGCAGGCATTGGTGGGTCCCCCAAGATCAGCTTCCCAAGAATTGTTGGACCCTGGTAACAATATCAGATTACAGAGATTCAAGGAAGTTGGACATTCACCATGACGGTTTCACTGGCATTTCTCACTGACCTAATATCTTCTAATACCTAAAAATATATATATATGGGGTATATGCTTCAATGTGAAAAAACAATCATCTACTGTGCGCTCTGTCACTGAGAAAAATGCAGCTGTGCTTAGAATAAATTCAAGTCTTTTACATTATACAGGGTCCCTTCGGCAACACTCAGATTCTGCTCTTAAGTTCCTGAAGATTTGGGGTTGTGTAGAGCTTAATGGCTAGAGAAAATGGGGTCAATGACCACCAGAAATATTTCTACACAAATGGGCATCTTCCCCATGATAAAAGTCCTCTTGGTTTTTTTGTGGCAGAAGACAGGAGCATTTGGACACTAACCAGGTTGAACAATATTTTCTACTTCTAGATGTCTGTTTAAGTCATATACCTCACCTTAGACATGTGTAGGGAAGCAGCCTTCGCCTCTCAAGTCTGCCTATCACACCTACCAAATATGAGCTACAAAGCCACTGAAATAAGTACCCAGACCTTTCCTGGCAGTGAGTGTTCACACAAATGAAGGAAATGTTTGAGTCACATGTTTCCTGAAACAAAAGATCATCTGACAAAGGTCTCTTCTCCATGTCAGCACACAAGCTGGGATCTATCTCCCTCATCTTCAGGGTCTCAGCTTTCACAGCACCAATCCCATAATAACTAAACTATCATGTGTGACTCAACGCCAGTGGTATTTATGAAGGATGTAGGCTTAAATTCAGTTAGAATGATATTCCTCTAGCTACAAATAAGTCTCAACTCTCCAAGTTTAACACTCCCATCTACCCAGGGTTATGCCTGCCATCATCCCCCTGAAACTTCATGTTATGTTCCTCATGCTGAAGACTGCCTTTAAACTTCAGGAGAGCTGGCACACCCAGAGGTTTCAAAACCTTGAGTGAAAGCAGAGAAACATTTTATTGACAGATAAAAAGGTGGAGCATTCAAGGTCACTGTGGTCTAGGAAAAAGAGGAGACATTGCCAGGAAATGGAGTCATCAAGAGGCCTCACATGAGCAGAGGAACATACCAAGCACAGCTCAGGGACTTTTGTTCTGGCCGCTACCATGCTTGCCTAGCAGACATTCTGGCACCCAGGGGACCCATTATACACATCATTTCCATTGTCAGAGGAAGCTGAAGACTTTTGGACCCAGCCTCCTGGGGGTGATGGGTTATCACCTCCAAGTGCATTCCTATCAAATGACTGTCTTCAGCTCAGAATGGCTGGGCTCTACATCGAGTTCACTCAGATCAATCATGAGAACCTTAGTCCCTGAAGGATCACAGGTCGTGAGAAATTAAGGCATCATTTATTTTTAAATGGAGGAATTTATACAACTTCTAGATCAAGGGACAGATCACAAAGGATAAGGACACCAAAAAAGCTAGAAGTCTATCAATGCCCTGCGAGTGTGACAAGCCCAGAAGTATCCCCTGGTCCTCTGACAATAGCCCACCATGGCAATAACAGCTTTGTGTCACAGGGCTCACCATGCACTATCACAACTCCTCAAAGATCGACAGTGGGGTCTATTTCCCAGTCTACATCCCTTATCTGTATTACTGTTCTTGGGGGCAAGTAGCTACCCAGACACCACTAACAGGTGAGCCTAGACCTTTTTCCCAAAATAGGCAGCTAACAGGAGGATTCTTGGGTTTCAACCATGGCTTAAGT
The DNA here is from genome assembly GCF_008728515.1 of Papio anubis. Classification (NCBI taxonomy): domain Eukaryota; kingdom Metazoa; phylum Chordata; class Mammalia; order Primates; family Cercopithecidae; genus Papio; species Papio anubis. The sequence continues at coordinate 176,386,746 of NC_044978.1, forward strand.
CCAAGTAGTAAAGAGAACAGAAGACTTAAGATGCAAAGAAGTGAAAGTGTCATGATTCTCTTTAACATCATTCTATGACCAGAAAACCTATCACTATTGCACCTAATATTCAAGCTTTATTTGAAAAATAAAGTTGCCAACATGCGTTTTGATCATGAGACATTTGTCCAGTGATTTTAGTGATTCAGTCTTACCCACTGACAGGTTGGCCAAGGAAGGTCCCCTTCCCCATCCTGTCTCCCTTCACAAGTCTGAAGCATCTAATCGTGCAAGTGGACCTCACATCCCAATCCCCATCACTCCAGATCAGGTAGGACCCCCTTGCTGCCCCATCTCACCCCCTCTTGCCCCTGTGCTCTGTTTGGGACTTTGCAGGACACTTAATGAACCCACAGCTAAGAGAACACATCTCTGCTGGTAGAAATCCAATGACCAGCTACCCCAAACACCACAGGACCTCTTTTTCCCATCCAGCCCAGCCTACCTAGGCTCTGTAATTAAGGTTAAATATGAAATAGGCAGAGAAGTTCTGTATCTTCCCATAGAGGGAAATTCACAAACCTTCCATTAAAAATCATTACTTTTGCCTCTAAGTTGGTTTTTCTGCTAGTAGTAGGGTTGCTTTAACTCAAGTATCAAAGCCACAAATCAGGTAAACTAAGGAGATACCAAGTCATGGAAGACAGCACTAGAACAGCAAGTGATATTGACACCATCCACATTTCCACAACTTCACACAGAATAGGGTAACACAAGGACCTTAATCAGGGAGTTAAGGAAGCCATTCTGTGGTGTAACTCCCCATGGCAAACAGTTGCTCTTTAGAGAGCCTCACTAGCCTGTCTGCTCTGTAAAGCACAAGGGCTGTTGGTAAGAACATGCTGCCTGCATCCTGAACCTCCCGAGCATCATACAATCCTACAGGTAGACTTGTGAACTTGATCTCCATTCCTATCTGCCACAGTCTGAGGAGGGACAGGTGTGAATGGAGCTTCAATGATTTCTGTGGCAGTCAACTTTATGATAAGGGACAGAAATTTAAGCAAGAGTCAAAGGCTGGAGTCTGCCACAGCTTCTGGGCATGAGTGTAGGTGACTTGGTACCTTGAAGATCTTATTGCATACCAGGGTATAATCAACACACCTGCAGATCATATTGGGGCAATACAAGTATCAGGTAACATCAAAGATTATAGAAGTTAAAAACATGAGTTTTCCCCCTGAAATTATCTTTTTCAAGCACTATGACAAGACTTGCATACACTGAGTGGGGTGGGGGCTTACTGAACCTAGGCTCTGGAGTGTTTTCATTCCGAGGCTCTGCCTTTTCCCTTCATCACCGACTTGAGCATTCTAAAGTCATTCTAGCTATGAAGAACATGAAGACCGGCACAAGGACCTACTTTTGGCAAGACATTTCTCACAACTGGAGGTGGTGGACGGATATAGCATGTTCATGAAGCAACAGACCCAACAGAAGTCCTGCTGCTGCCATTGTCAACTCTCCCTGCAGTTGCTCCTGGCATCTCACAGGCCTGGGCAACGGTTAGGGACAAGCTAGTGGGTCACTTCTTCCCTGTTCATCTAGACAGCATCCTGCGCTAGGACACCAGTTCTAGAGAAAGTTGGATTTCTATGTGAAAGTTTTTGTACCAATAAAAATACCCTGCACCCCCAAAGTATTGGGACAGCTGCTCCAAGGGCTCAAAACAGTCCTAGAATGGTCCATCTGAAGCACTTGTTACTTGGACTTGGAGTCAGAAGAATGCCAAGCACAGAAAGCTTCACTGATCACTGACTCAAGCTGAGTAAAATCGGTGGGCAGGAATCTTTTTTCACGTGCCTGTTCTTGAGTTTTAAGTATGGAAGGGATGTCATTCTGTATTTGCCTGCATTTTTGAAATTGGTTTTTAATCTTTTGGAGTCCCATGTCAGATGGGAGTAAACTATGAAGTATTTATGGCTTTCATGCAACACATGGTATAACTTGGTGAATAACTACCACTACTTCTGACATTTAGTACCGTTCTGGAAAGATACATTCTCTCAATTATCCTCATTGAGGGTCCACTATGAGTTTGCTTTTTCATGGGAAAAAGTATACATTCAGTCTCACTCAAGGTAACTCTCCTGATCTCTGCCCCAATGTCATTGGCAGAGATCTCAATTATGCTGACATTCCACAGAAGAGCCTGCTTAATCACTTGTTGGTATCACATAAGTCAGACCTGGGCAACAGGAAAGTAGGAAGTACCCTGGAGAACACCTATGTGCCAGAGTCAGGGAGACTTATAAGTCCAGGGGCTTACTGACATCACTACTCTTTTTAGGCATCTAAGGAATGCAGGGGCATTACTTCCAACTTCCAAAATTATGGGAGAATTTCTTGCATCTTTTTCTCCTACCATTAAGTGCACTTTCAAACTAGGCAGGCTTTTTTAGATTTCACAGAAAGCATACGTCACACTTGACTACTCCAAACCATTTTTATGAGGCTCAAATGGCTACAAGTTCTGAGGGGGACTCCAAGCACATGAGGGCTCCACAGCTAGTTTTGGTCTAAGCTGCTGCCTTGTCTCTCATGGGGTTACATCCATGGTAGGAGAGGATGTCATGGGTGCTCTCTAGAAGATTCCATAGCAAAGATATATTGTACACCCCTAATATAATTAGTCTAAGTCTGCACCTTTTCCAGACTAGCCTTCTACTGGCTATCTCTAAGCATGTCACTGGGCCTTAGAAAGTGAGCTCCTGGCCATGAAACATCAGGTAACTGTTTATAACTGCTCAGTATGAGCTAGGTGCTGTGAGTCCCATCCAGAAAAAAGCTTCAGTAGGCACAGAAACAATGTTATAAAGAAAAGTATTTGTACATAAAGGCCACATTTAAGTAAGAAAACCAGGTGGGCTCAGATTCCCGTCATCACCCACCTCACACTGGGCCCCTTGCTGTCTGGGACAGTGTAGGATACTCAATCCACAGTTAATGGCAGGTTTCTACAGACAGGATTCTAACCACCAACTGTGCAACACCATCCTCCTTCCCATGCAGGCCCTTCCTATGTTAGCAAAGACTTCTGGGACAAAGACAGTTCTGGCCTTCGTGTTTACTGTATGCCGTAAGAAAAACATCTGGGTTCTAGACAATACGGGGATTTGAGAATGCCCACAGAAGCACCGGCATTGGGAGTTAGCAAAGGTGTTCTTGATCAAGCTTCCCTTCTGACTATGGAGAAGCCAAGAGGCAAGGAGTGACCTCGAGAAGTCAAGGGAAAAACATGGAAATCCTGAATTTAAACAAGTCTCAGTAGAAACTGAAGAGGGACAAGCAGGCTTCTAACTCCCAAGCACAACTGTGTAACCAAGAACATCAGCGAAGGGGACTAAGTCAGAACTGTCCCATGTGACGATGCTCTCTGCCAAATGAATAGGGCAGAATGCAGTGACAGCTCAAAATCTAGGATACCAACTCCCCCATTACCGTTAAGACTGCCACCAGTTAACCTGCTTCACCAGGACATACTGCAGGCCCAGGGCCAACTCCTGGAGCTGAGCAGAGGCCAGAGAAATTAGATGCGTAAGTGCCTGCTTGCCTTTACCCTAGCTAAATCAAGATGTATTCCCAGCAAAACTGAGAACAGAATCCAGAAGTCATTACGAAGAGTCAGGTGGACAACGGGTAAATGTCTGTAAGTTGATGAGATGGATCCTCCTCAAGTGGCTTTTCTGAGTTGCCTACCCCGGAAAAGTTCAGTGCTCTCTCCTTGAGGGAGTTCATACAACTGTGGTGACAATGTCTACCCCAGAGGCTTTGCTGGCTTCTTGGGTCCAAGTTGCAGCCAGAGCCCAGATGCCAGGCCTGTGGAGTCAGGCGGTGTTGGGTCCATGGGAGAAGCCTTCCTGCAGACACATGTGGTTGGGTTCAACTTTAGTTTCATGGTGGACAAGCCTGGGTTCTAGAAAATCAGGAAGAAAGATCGAGTGTCCTCTCTTGCTTCCTGCCTGCAATTTTCTACCTCTACACCTTGAAGGCAACATTTTCCCAAGTGAGTTGACAGGAACAAGATCTTAAAAAACCTCCAGTGAAAATAGAACACCAGGACTAAGGGCACATGTGTGGGTACTTAATGGCAGAAAGGCTCTGTCAATTCTGTGGTGCCACTGACCACTCAGCTCTGGTCTCCACACTTGCTTACAGGCCATGTACACCAGTGGGTTGTGTATGTTAGCCTGAGACCCCCAACCAGTGCCCGCTGTTTCATGGGTTCAGGTACAGAGATTCATGTTTGAAAGTGGAAACATTTCAGTTACCATTAAATACCAGTGAACCCAAGTACCTACCCTTTAAAATAGAAAAGACTTCCACAGCTCACAAGGAAGCACTTCCTCAGCCGAGCATTGTGAATGAGTTGAAGAAACTGGTTCACTCCTGTGAAAAATTCTCTACCTGAATACTACTTTAGGAACAGCTGCATTCTAACTGTAGATTTCAAACAACAGGTCTTAAGTCAGAGGCTGTTCTCTCCCTCCCCAAAACACGTGATTTAATGTTCAAATTTTCAAAGTTCTTAGTCCCTGAGACCTTTTATGGTTTGGCTAGGATAGAAAACAGGGTAACTGTGTGTTATTTCCATTTAGAGCTGTTTTGTATATTTTCACTGCTTAAAGTGTTAAAGGTTACTTCTCAAATATTGAGTTTAGAGTGTACATAAGAATTCATCTAGTGTATTTAGGGAGTCATTCGTTGAAGTGCAAGGATCATTCTCTTTTGCATGATTCATTTATTCTTTTAGTTGATGGTGTGGATTGGATTTTTAAAAACTGGGTGTGACCCAGATGCAAAAAGTTGCACATGAACTCAGTTGGATCATTCACCTTTTCGTGCACTTCCGAGATTTATAGTTCTGCAAAGTCTTGGAAGCAATCTATTTCACTCATCCTGGTTTTAACAAGTTTCTAATACTGTTTTGTTAGATTTGTTACTGATTTAATAAAGATAAAATAATGCATCAGGAGGATTGGTGGAGTCAGAAGGTCTGTAAAACATTTTTTGGAAAGAATCCTCAAACATGTTGAGGACAGTTGAGAAGCAGGTGGTTTTCATGGTCTGTGTTGTTCACTCTTGCCCACCATTGGCTGTGGGTTTCCAGAATTTGTCTACCTGTATGTAACACCCTAAACTGTCACGAGGTACAGAAGTTTATCATTGAGTTGAAAGCTTTATTGCAAACTTCCTTAGGTTAGTTGAAAGTATGTGTTGTGTGTTTTATTTCCAAAGTAAATGTCTACCAACCATGAGCTGTATGATATGATTAAGCAGATTTCATGAAAATGGACCTTACCATATGCTTTAAAGCCTTAGTGGGAAAACTTACAGTAGTGTGGGAGAGTCCTGGGGAAGAAGCAAAGTTCATGGTGAGCAGGGGAGTGGTCCTGCAATGTGGCTAATCCAGGGAACCACTGCCCCACTTGATTTGATGGAATCACTTAGGACTTGGCAGTGCAGATAGGGGCTCATACAGCTACAGTTTCTAAATGAAGAGTGGGACGCCAAGAGAAAGATCAGTGGAAACAGATTCTGAAAACAGAGGAGCCCCTTAACATTCCCCTTCAGGACAACCAGCTCGTCTTCATCTGCTTCCATCAATTTCACAAGGAGGGTAGAACCAAAAGTCCAGGGTCACCCAGAAGCCTCATTTCTAACTTTGTCAATCATGTGAGCTTCCCTTAGTGGGCATCTGTGGTCCTGGAATTGAACTCAGATTGCTGCTGAGATGCCAAGGAAACCTCACTAGATGAGGGTGAGGACACTCAGGAAGAGTCTCATGGCCTGAATCTGTTTCTAAGAGGACAGGACACATCTTCCTGAAATGGGTGCTACACTATACCACTGACAACACCTACACTAGAAGCTCAGACACTCGCCCTCCTCTCTGCAGGTAGCCTTTGTCCCAATTCAAGTGTTTCAAGTTTATGTCCCATGTCTCTGGGAAAGCCACATGCAGAAGATTCTGTGAGGAGTAGAGGAGCCCAGCCAGGTCAATCCAGAGCTGTGAAGACCATCCTACTTACAGAACTCTTTGTGGGACTGGTCAAATCTGCTGCTGCAAGAGGCTCACAGTGCAACTTCCCCTGCCCAGCCATACTTTCTTCCCTTCCTTTGCCAATGTGATTCCCAGGCCCACTCACCAGTACATCTAATGCCCATATAGTGTCCACCTGTCGGCCTGTTTGGGTGAACCCAAACTAAGACTCCATGAAAGCCTAGTTGTAATTTCAAGCAATAGATGACATAGGAGGTAAGAGATCCTTGTTCCTAGAGGAGTATGGCAACTACTATAAATCCCCTGGGTTTACCAGGACAAACTAAAATTGGCAACTAGAAAAAATTCAGCTGATAACACACTCAGCAGTTCCCAGGATCACCTGTAGTTTTCCCTGTGAGACACTGTATTTTCTTTGTACATTGCATGATTCATGTCCTTTAAACTGATGTGGTAAATCTAAACCATGTTACCAAATTTGACAGTTTCCACATTCATTGTTAGCCTATATCCTAAGTACTTTTGCTTAAAGGAGGACTGAGAAATTTCCATGTTGGCCTCAAATGGCTTTCTAATGCTGTCAGCACAAAAGATTGACCTCAAGGGACAAAGGACCCATAGGTTGAGACTCTTGTGAAGACATATTTGGAGGCAGAAGTGGATGGCCAAGTCTCAGTAGCAGGTTTCCTTTACGTTGCAGGACCCAGGATGCTCTGGTGGATGGAACAGCAAGTTTTCTATAAATGTGACATCCTTTTTCTAACCCTGGCAGATGAAGGAAGGGGAGGAGGGAAGGAAGACAGCCATTACTCAAACTATGCTGGTGGAGACAGAACCATCCACAACTTTGTATACACCCAACAATGGCACTAAAGCTGCTTGCAAAGTTTCCAGCATCACTAAGCCTGTGGGACTGAGGTCTCATCTCCTGGTTCTTTGGTAAGCTTATGTCATTGTCCAGAATGACATGGAAACCTCACATTCACCCCAATGTATGGCTGCCATCCAACTAAGAATTGACCACACAAGGACCTTCAGGCCATCTATTTCATATGCTCCTTTACCAGGTTAGGACAGAATATAAAGGAGACAGAAGCCAAGGAGTCACAAAGCAGCCCCAGCTCAGTCTGCAGGAAAGGTCAACATCTGTGATCTCAGATGCTCTGTACTGACCCAGCAAGTCACTACACATGAGACACTGTTCTCTTTTGCCTCAGAGGTTACCTCATTGTCCATAGAAAATTATATCCCAGAGCTTTACCATCACAAGGATGCCAGCATTTGTAGACTGCACTACAAGCACCAAGAGCTCATTGCTTTCCTGAGAAAAGCAGCCCTGGTTCCTACAGATGAGTCCAGATAAAGAATATTCTGAATTGCTGAAGTCAAAGTGCAGTTGTTAGGGCCCCTTCTGATACCTACAGAGGACCCAAGTAGACCTTTGTACCTGGAGATTCCAGGTTCTAACTCAAGTTAATAAAAAGCAGACCCACTCAGTTAAACAAGGATTTTTCAACTGCACCAAGTCAGAATCAACGGCAGGCATCCATGGGTCCCCCAAGAGCTTCCCAAGAATTGGACTATGGTAACCATGTCAGATTACTCCAGAGACTTAAGGAAACTAGATATCCACCATGACTATCACATCTTCCACTGACATTTTCTGATACCTGAAGACATGCTTGAAAAGGCACAAAATGTACAAAACCAGCATCTGCTCTGAGCTCTGTCACTGAGAAAATGCACCTGTGCTTGGAACATATCCATGTCACTTATGTATGGTCCTTTGGCCAACACCTATAGGCACTGATGCTGGTCTAACATGGCAGCAGAAATTCCTGAAGATCAGGTCAGACAGAGCTGAATGGCTAGAGAAAATGGAGCACCTGGTCACCACTAGAAAAACTATGCACAAATGCACATCCCCTTCCCTAACACACAAAGGTCCTCTCATCAGGCTCTTCAATATGGCAGGAAACAAGGACTTTTGGCACTACGACCAGGGTAATAATTTGGTTTCCACTCCAAAGGGTAGTCCAGATGCCTAAGGATGTACTTCATCTTACTCATGGGTAGGCCAGAAGCCTTCAAGTTGACCCCATACACCTGCCAACATTAATGACACAGTCATGACAACAAGTACCCAGAACCTTTTTGCAAATGTGACTGTCTGAATGACCAATGTCCTTTGAGTCATACATTTTGTAAGATGAAAGGTCAACTGTCAGGTCCATGTGAGCACAGAGCCATCTCATATTTGCCAGTACAGTCAGCTTTTATGTTGCGAGTGCCACTGACTACTCTATGTACCTCCACATAACTCTCCTGGTGTATGTAATGTCTGCTTGAATTCAGTTGGAATGAGATGCACCTCCAACTATGAGGTGATCTCAGCTGCAAGTCTGACATTCCCATCCATTTGGGATTATTTACATTTATGTCTCATTTCCTAAAACCTTAAGTTGGATTCCTCAAGCTAAAGGTTGCCTTTAAGCCTCTGAAGAACTGGGAAACTTGAGACTTGAAATCATTCTTGAGTTAGAGTAAAGAACTAGAATAAAAGGTAATGTAGTTTACTATCCAAGGTTATGGTAGTCTATGGAAGAAGTTGAGGCAGATGTTGACAAGGAACAGAGCCACCCAGAGGCCTCACAGGAAGGACACAAAGCAGGACACTTGTCCAGCCTGCCCCAATGCATGCCTCAATGCATGTCCCAAGCAAACACCCACAGACTCCCATACATCCACTGTCAGTGAGAGCTGCCAACACTTGGAACCCAGCCACCTGGTGATGGGGTATCACTTCCAAGTGCACTGCTACCATATTATAGGCTCTGCAGCTCAGAACACCTGGTTCTAAAACAAACTCAGTCACTGAGCAGCAGTCATACATGAGCCTTGGTCCCTAAAGAACTGCCCCATGGTGTGAGATTATAGTGCCAGTTACTTTTTATGAAGGGATTTGTGAAGGGACAAGTCATGAAGGATTCTAAAACCACAGAATCCAAAAGTATTCTCTTCAAGTGTTGCAGAAGCCCAAAGTATCCATGGCGATGACACATTCCAACCAAAAGGCTCATGCTGCATTACTGCAGTACCTCAAGCAGTTGAGTCATTTTCTCCTACATCTGTCCCTTATCTACATTCTTGTTCTTGGGCGTAAGTAGCTCCTTGGACATGCAATGAAGGAGTCATCAGGAGGCCTGGGCCTTCAACACGGCACCTAAAAGATGCACTTAGTTTAAAACATGACCAAAAGGTACCCAAGAGGTAGACTGACCTGAAGAATAAAGGACTTAGAGCCAAGAAAATCTGTCATGATTCCCTTTTAAGGGATTCTATGACCAGGGAAAACCCTTCTGTGCTGCACCTAGTGTTTCAACTTTATTTTGGTCATGAGACATTTATCCAATGATTCTTTTGTTACTCAGGGCCTTGGGGCCCACTACTGACATGGGTTAGCCAAGGGTTGTCTTTCTTTTCTAGTTCTAGCAAAAGCCAGTGAAACCTCTAGTCTCACAAGTAGACCTCTCATCCCAGCCCCCACACCACTACAGATCAGCCAGGACCCAGATAGAATCCCATACTCAACCATACACACCTCACACTGGCCCCCCATTGCTGCTGGGGACACTGCAGGACACCCCATTGAGTCACAGCCTAGGAAACAACCCTGTTTGCAGGAATTTCTGATGACCAGCTGTCTTAGACTCCACAGGGCCCCAAATCCAGCCCTGCCTATGTAAGATCTATCATTAGGGTTAAATATCCAACAGACATTCTATATCTTCCCTTAAGTAAGAAGCAATTCACAAGCCTTTCATAAGTCCTTAGTTCCCTTTTTTTCCCTCAGTCTTTCTGCTAGTATTAGACTTCCCTCCAAATACCAAAGGTCAAGTGAACTAAGGAGAGAGCAAGTATTGGAGACAGCATCACACTTGACTCAAGTGACATTAACACCATCCATATTGCCACAGATTTGCACAGATACAAGAAAGAACAATCAGAGGTTAGAATACAAGAAAATCAGAGCAGCTCCAAAAAAGCACTCCATGGCCTGGAGCCAGTCATCATGGAGGAGTTCAGTCAGCTCTCACTGCCTCATAACAAAGAGCTGCTCTTCAGAGACCCTTCATGAGCATGTCAGCTCTGAAGGGTGAGGGCTATTGCTTGATCAAAAGAACATGTCTGCATCCTGAACCTCCCAAGCATAATCCAAGTCTTCCTCCAGAACCTTTGCGAACTTGATCTTCCATCTATCTGCCGCAGTCTGAGGAGGAACAGAAGTGTGAGTCGAGTGTTAGGGACTTTTGTGACCTTTATCTCCTTCATGGTCAAGGGACAAGTTTAAACAAGAGTTGAAGGCTGGAGTCTGGCACAGCTTCTGGGCACGAGAGTAGGCGATTATACAATGGTATGCAGCAAACTCTTCCAATGTCAATTTTATCAATATTCCTGCAGATCATATGGGGCAGTTCTAAATCAGGCAACTTTTAAGGTCAGGTAAACTCATCTGAAGCTGAACTTCAAATACTGAAAAAGAGGTTTGGGTACACAGAGTAGAGGCAGCTCACTGAAGGTAAACTTCAGTCTGTTAATGCCCAGGCTCTACTACTCGTCCACTCCCCAACCCCAACTACTGGCTTGAGGAGTTTCTAAGTCACCTTACAAAAACATGAAAACTTGCAGAAATTCACAACTTGAAGTGGTAGATGAATGTGGCATGTTCAGGAGGCAGCAGAGCCCACAGGCATCCAGCGCTTCACCCATAGAGACCCCATGGGAGAACTGCCAAGACACACTTGGGGGTTCCTTGAGGAACCCAGTTTGCTGTTCAACTGTGAGATTTCTCTTCCCAGGAACAGCATGACATGTCTAGAGATTTGTCAAAACTCCGGTGGTGCTAAGGGCATCTAATACAACAGGTAATCACGCTGCTAAACATTTTACAATTGGACAGGATAGCCACCCACAATGAAGTATCTATAAAAAACTCAGTACAAAGCTAAGAACTTTGACCTGGTTAGCAGCTTTGACACCAGTTGTATATGTAATTTGAAGCCTTTGGAGGCTTCTGTGAACACAAGTAAATGCTCAAGTTTAAGATTCTTCTGGCTGAAGCATAAAGCCTCACTGTGGCTGCTGGAACTCCTTGCCCAGAGCTGAGAAGTGAGCCACTTTCCACCTGTTCCCTCAGTCTCCTAAAACACTCCCCTACCCTTTGCCATACACTGTTGCCTACAAGGGTCTGTATATAGACATGAAGGCAAATGAGTTTGGTGTTACTGTTTCCCAACTGGGGGCACTCATACAGTGATCACATGGTGACATCTTGCTAACTATGGTTGGGAGACCAATCTGACCTCTCTTTTGACTTAGGGCCACACCTGATGTGTTGGGTGCTGGACTGAAACCCAGGAGCCAAAGTAGTACGACTTGGGTGAAGAATGTATCCCATAGTCCAGGGCAGTCCAGGTGTGTACCCTGAGGATGTACTTCAGTCATGGGCAGGGGAGTAGCCTTCCTCTATCTTAAGTCTACCCTGCACACAAGCCAGTAAGAACCAGTCATTACAGAAAGTACCAAGGCCTTTGCTGGCACTGGGTATGCACACAAATGTGTGATATCCCCGAGTCATACAACACTGACATGAAATCTAGAAGCCTCACAGGAGCCTAAGATAGAGTAGTTCAGGCACTATTGCCCTGGCTTCCCCATGCTTGCCTCAGACACTCTAGTCCAGAAGCTCCCAAATCGCACTTCTAACTCAGTGAAAGATAAGGATACTTGGGACCCAGCCACCTGATGGAGTGTCACCTCCAAGCACACTGCTACACTATGTTTGGCTCTGTCCCTAAAAACAGCTGGGTTCTAGATCCAGCTCTCTCAGCAGGTCAGACGGGAGATCAGTCTCCGAAGGACCTCAAGTGTCATGAAGTTGTGTTTTCATAGAGGAATTTGTATTTCTACATTAGGAACGGGAGACAAGGAAAGCAAAACAGTCAATACTGTATTCATTCCCTGCAAGTGTTGCAGGAGTCCAGAAGTAAAGCTGCTCCTGAGTGACAGACACTAAGCAGCTGCAGTTGAACCTTCTACCCACTGGGCTCCTGGCGGCATTGCCAGACTCTCAAACAGGTTCAGACACGTGTTTCCCATCTGGGTCCTTTGTCTAGATTCTTGGGCTTAAAGTAGCTACCCCCAACACCACCAAGTGGGAGACCTAGGACTTCTCCCCAAAGGAGGCACCTAACTTGAGCATGCTAACATTTAACTCATAGGCAAAGATGGCTAACTAGTAGGAGTTGAACACTAAAGAGTTTGGAGGATGAGAATTGTTATGACTTTCTATAAACCATTTTATGACCAAGGAAAAAGCCTTCTCCTGGGCTGCACTGAATATTAAAACATCATTTGAACAATTTTCCATGATGTTGCTAAGATCCATTTTGGTCAAGAAACGTTTATCCCAATGAGTTGCTTGTTATAGCCTGATCCATCACCGACATACTAGAAGGCAGTTGAGGGCCATCTCTACCATCTTGGCTCTGCGAAAAGCCTGCCAAGAGCCTACTCCCATGAGTAGACCACGTACTATCACAGCAAATCTGACAGCATTCTGGGCTGGGACCTCTTGCCTAGCCACACCTACCTCACAGCCACTGTGCTGTCTGAGACACTGCAAATTATGCTAACCCAGACCCAATGGCAGATTTCTCTAAGGCAGGACTCCAACCACCAGCTGTACAACACTGCCATCCTCTTTTCCATGAAAACCTTCCTGCAAGAGCAAAGACTTCAGAGACTAATACAGGTCTCATTAGGGTTTCTACCTCAGGTCATAAGAAAAGCACCCGGATGGTGGTCAATACCTGGAGATTTAAGAATGCCTAAAGAAACACCAACCAGCATTAGGAGATAGAAAAGACTTTCTTGTTCAAGCTCTACTTTTGAGTATAGAGAAGACAGGAGACAAGTGGAACTCCAGAGGCATCGAGAGAATAAGCAAATCCCAGATTCAAACAAGTATTAGTAGAAACCAAAGAGGGTCAAAGCAAGCTTCTAAAATCCACCAAGCACAACTGCTGTACCAGGAACATCAGTGAAGGAGAACAAATGTCCAAGATAAAGCACTCTGCCCAAAAGCAGAAGGCAGTGACTACCCAAAACCTTAGTAGACTCCAATTCCCCCATTACCCTTAAAACTGCCAGTTAACCTGTTTCATCTGGACACTCCGACAGCCTGGTACCCACAATTAGAGCTGAGCATCAAAGTCCCGAAATTAGATGCATAGGCATCTGTTTGCCTTTGGCCACCCAAATCAAAAAGGATATTCCCAGCACAGAAGAGACACGAATCCAGCAGTCATTACAAAAGTCTGTTGCACAAGGAGGGAAGTGTATGAGAAGTTCAGAGGAGACAGATCCTCCTGAAGTGGCTCTTCTGAAAAGGGATGCCTGCCCTGGGAGAGTCTGCTGCTGTCCTTGAGGAAGTCTGTACAATTTCAGTGATGACTTCTGCCCCAGAGGTTTTGCTGTCCTCCTGGGACAGAATCATAGCAAGGGCTGGGACAAAGACAGCGCGATCTCCAGAGGCAGCCTATGGAGTCAGAGTTTATGGTCTGCAGAAGTGTCCCTGCAGGCACAGGTGGTTGTGTTTACCTCCAGCTTCATGGTAGCAGAGCCTGGATCCAGAAAAGCATGAAGGGCACATCAATGTACTCTTCTTGCCTCCTGCTTGCAATTTTCCACCCCTATACCTTGAAGGTAACATCTAGTTCCCCAAATGAGTTCACAGGAACAAGGTCTAATAAAGCTCCCCATGGAAACAGAACACCAGGACCAAGGGCACATGTATGGTACTTAATGGCAGAAAGGCTCCATCAATGCTCTGGTGCCACTGACCACTGACCTCTGGGTCATCTTCACCCTGCTTACAGGCCATGCACGCTGTGGGTTGCATATGTTAGCCTAGGGCCCACCCTCAGTCAGTGCCTGCTGCTTCGTGGGTTGAGACAGACTCAATGTTTGAAAATGGAAACATTTCAGTTACCATTAGTACCAGTGAACCCAAATGTCTACCCTTTTAAAATAGAAATGACTTCCACAGCTTTTAAAGTGGAACTTCCTCAGCTGAGCATTGTGAAGGAGTTGCATGAAAGAAACACGTTTGCTCCTGTGCTAATTTTCCCTAATACTGGCTGCTTTAGGGACTGCTCTATATTCCAGTTGTAAATTTCAAATAGTGAAATATTAAGGGAAAGAGGCTGTTCTCTCCCCCAAACACATAATTTTTAATATTCAAAATATTTTTCAAAGTTCTTAACCCGAGACCTTTATGGATTAACTCTGGGATAGAAACAAGAGACTTTGTTTCCATTTAGAATTGTTTTGTGTATTTCTGCTGTTTCAAGTGTTTAAGGTTGCTTCCCAAATAGGATGTTAAGTATGTGTATGTAAAAGTTCAACTAGTGTATATAGGGAACCCTTTTCATCATAAGCCTGATTTTTCACACAACCCATTTGTTTTACTTGGTGGTATGGATTGGTTCATTTGTCTTTAAAACTACTTCACTTAGGCATGACTGACCTAGAAAGCTCCATATTCAATGCATTCAACTGATTTTTTTGTGCACTTCCTAAATTTATAGTTCTACAAGTCTTGGAACACATTTGCCCCGTGTTTAGCCAATTTCCAACACTGTTCTGTGACAACTATGGGTTTTTTTTTTTTTTTTTTTTTTTTTTGCCTCTCTAAAAAGTAACATTGGAAGGGGTAGTGGAGTTAGAAGCTTTGTAATCATGATATAGACTTACTAGGTTGGGGGAAAAAATCTTCAGAAGTGTAAAGTGAGGAAAGTTTGGTGAAAAGCAGGACATTTTCACGGTCTCAGTGTTGTTGCCTCCTGGCTCATTGCTGGGTGGTCAGAATTTCAGTGTCACAATGAAATGCCATTTCTCAGAATGGCTAAATCAAAACAGAAGATGCTGGCGAGGATGCCAAGTAAAGGGAGAGCTCATCCACTGCTGGTGGGAGCGTCAGTTATTTCAGCCATTATGAAAAGCAGTGTGGTAAGTCCGTAAAAACTCGTAACAGAATTGCCATTCAACCCAGCAATCCCATTGTCAGTTATACCAAGGAATACAAGTCATTCTGAGGTAGGAGAGAGGCCTCCAGTTCTGGAGGCAGAGCCCAGGCACACAGGAACTAATGGAGGACTAACTGAAACAGGGACATGGCTACTATGCCATGTCAGTTTATCATTGCCATGGCAACACCCAGCAGTGGCCATCCCTTTCCGTGACAACAGCCCAGCACTGAAAGGTAAGCCCCGCTCCACAAGGAGCTGTACCTCTCCTGCTGCTGTGCACTGCCGCGTCAATAACGTTGCCATCCACCACCACCAGCTCACCCTCTAATTCATTCCTAGAAGCTAGGAAACTTCCTGGGCTGTACCCTAAATTTGGGGGCTCATCTGCCCTGCACCATTTCTACCATAAGGACCCATGCGTGTACATGTTCATAGCTAAAGGAGTTAGCTTGCCTTAGGTAGATAGGGAAGGGAATGGTCCCCAGAGAGCCCTCAGCCTATGGGTCAGTGCCTCATCCCCACATAACAAAAAGCAGCCAGAGAAAAAACTCAAGCTGCAGGCACCAATAAGGGAACTAGCACAGGGTGTTGTGCCTGGAGACATGCCCACAGCTGCACAGAAAGACCTCTGGGCCCATTTGGATAAAAACTTTTAGGAACCCCCGGAATCACTCAGATAAATGAACAAGGCTTAGCATAGAAATACCTTTGTCCCATGGGCAAAATCATCATGACTAAAACACCAAAAGCAATGGCAACAAATGCCCAAATTGACAAATGGGATCTAATTAAACTAACGAGCTTCTGCACAGCAAAAGAAAGTATGAGTGAGCAATCTACAGAATGGGAGAAAATGTTTGCAGTCTAGCTATCTGACAAAGGGATAATATCCAGAATCTACACGGAACTTAAATTTACAAGAAAACCCCATTAAGTGGGTGAAGGATATTAACACATTTCTCAAAAGACATTTATGCAGCCAACAAACATGAAAAAAAGCTCATCACTGGTCATTAGAGAAATGCAAATAAAAACCACAATGAGATACCATCTCACACCAGCTAGAATGGCAATCATTAAGTCAGGAAGCAACAGATGCTGGAGAGGATGTGGAGAAATAAGAATGCATTTACACTGTTGGGAGTGTAAATTAATTCAACCATTGTGGAAGACTGTATGGTGATTCCTCAAGATTCTAGAACCAGAAATACTATTTGACCAAGCAATCCCATTAGTGAGTATATACCCAAAGGATTATAAAAGTCCTTCTATAAAGACACATGCACACGTACGTTTATCGCAGCACTATTTACAATAGCAAAGACGTGGAACCAATCCAAATGCCCATCAATGATAGACTGGATAAAGAATGTGGCCCATAAGCGCCATGGAATACTATGCAACCATAAAAAGATGAGTTCATGTCCTTGGCAGGGAAATGAAGCTGGAAGCCATCATTCTCAGCAAACTAACAGAAGAACAGAAAACCAACCACCACTGTTCTACACTCTTAAGTGGGAGTTGAACAATGAGATCACACGGACACAGGGAGGGGAACATCACACACTGGGGCCTGTCAGGGGGTGGGGTGCTAGGGGAGGGATAGGAGAAATACCTAATGTAAATGACAGGTTGATGGATGCAGCAAACCACCATGGCACATGTATACCTATGTAACAAGCCTGCACTTTCTATACACGTATCCCAGAACTTAAAAATGCTTTTGTCCTTTGTATAGTCAGCGGGTTCCCAGGAAAGTTTTTGTAGGCACAGGCACAGTGGGCTCTGGTGGACACTCTACCTTCCTTTTTCTGGACCGTAAGGTCAACCTTTGAATCATTTCAGCTCCTGATAGGTCCTGGGCCAAGCTAAGCAGCCTCTGTGAAACATCACTTCAGCTCCTGATTGGTCTCTGGCCAAACTTTGAGTGATCCCGGGCCAGGGTCCCAGGCCAAGCTAAGTCACAAGACAGCTCATAGACTAAGCACATTCCTTCCCCTTTCTAGTCCATAAAAACCCTGGACCCCAGCTTTATTGGGGGCACGTTGTTCAGGACACCCCTCTGCTGGCAGAGAGCTTTCTTTCAACTTATGAAACTTTCACTCCAACCTCACCTTGTGTCCATGCTTCTTAATCTTCATGGAGGTAGGACAAAGAGCTCAGGGCCTTATTCTCAGACAAGACCTCTTACACCTTGGCGCATGGCCGAGACTACAACAGCAGCACTGTCCACAGTAGCAGACACATGGAATCAACCTACATGCCATCAACGATATCAAGCATATTTTCAAGAAGGTTCTTAGCATGTAGTTTAGTCAGTGGAGAAATTGCTGTGTAAGCAAGTGAACCATTGTATGTAGCAAGTTTCTTGAAGACATGTTTGAAAGTGAAAAGCAAGCAGTCTGGTATAACAGCCATGCATGGGTCAGAGAGCGCAGGTACTCAGCCCTCCAGGGATTCACCTTCAAGCAGCATTGGCAGAATCTCACCAAGCGTCTACCCAGCTATGCAACACATATGATCTGATGGCATCCTACCTGAACACACGAAGACCATTCAGACCCATGCTGGGCTGTACCATATGAGGACATGACTGTGGTCCAAGTTCCAAGACTTAACAGGGGGAAAAAGATGTCCCTCAGTAATAAAAGGCAAGAAAGGACATCCTCATCAGAAGCCCCAGGAGAGCTCAGTTTAGGAAACATGTTCTCAGAGGCAGGGAGGCCTGTTCTCCTGGCCTCTGATCCTAACTACTCTGACTCTCCACACTGAGAGCTGGAACCATTGCTTTGGCAGCATCCACACATCTCCCCTATGGAGAAGCTCAAAGGCCTTCCAGTGCTCCTGGGAGAGATCCACAGATCCACTGAGCTCCCCACCACAGTGGGAATTTTGACCCTTCACAACCCAATCCCCGCCCCACTCTTTCTTGCAATGCAGGGAGACATTGTATGCAATATTGCCTCCTACCGACCTTGTTGGCTGTACTTGGCACATGCCTTCCAGCCAGAACACAGGATGAACAGATACATCCTCACAATGCTAGAAGGCTTGTGGGGACATGCCATGACACTGAGCATGCAAGGGTCCAACCTTGGCACAGACCATGACAATGGGTTATGCCATCTGGGTCCAGGGACTGCTGGATTAGACATGGACCTGCCTGTCTGGCTCACTTTCACACCTTGAGGCCCAAGGGAAGGTCACCAAGTTCTGTTCGAGGCATGTGCAGGTTCTCAGCATTAATTTGGGAGTGGGGTCAAACTGATTTCAGTTAAAGCGATTGTCTTCCAAATCACCTGGACTTTAAGTGATGGTAGGCAACTATTCTAGAAACTTTTTCAAGGTAATTTTAAGATGAGAGTTCTGGGCCTGTATTCCGGAACCCATCAGATAGAATAAACTCTCCTGGGATGTGTCTGACCCATAGAATCACTGCATCACTGCCCAGTTGATTTTATGTAATCATGTAGGATGTGAATGACAGTAGGGGCTCAACACAGCTAACAGGAATCCCCAAGTGAGGAGTGGAACAACAAAGATTAGGGTATCTGGATGTAGGTTAGAGGTCTCAGTCAATTCAGGGGAGCCTCTCAACACATTCACCCCACATTCAGTATCACTAGCTTCTTCACAGCTAGATGCTTCTGTGAATCTCACAAAGACGGCAGAACCAAGGCCAGGAGCCTCGTGTTAGACTCTGTGGCTCATCACCGAACTTCCTTTGGTAGGGATCTGTGGTCTTGGAGTTAAGCAACTCGGCCCTGCTGGGATGCACAGGTAACCTCACATAACAGATCTTCAGGAAGAGATCCTCAACCAAGATCTGTCTGTTCCTAGGAGGATAGGTGACACCTTTTTCCTGAGATTAATGCTGCACAATAACACCAAAGTCTGTAATATGAACTGAGACCCTCATTCTTCTCTGGGGGTAGCTTTTGTCCCAACATAAGCCATTTCAGCCAAGGTTATGTCCCATCTCTGGGGAAACCATATCCAAAAGGATTTGTCAGGAGTACAAGAACCCAGCCAGATAGGTCAACTCATAGCCCTGGAGGCCACCCTAGCTACAGAGCTCTTTGACCCAGTCCCACAAAGCTTCAACTGTAAAAGGGCCCACAATTCACCTTCCCTTGCCCAACCATGTTTTTCCTCCCTTCCCAGTGTGATTCCCAAGCTCACTCACTAGTAAATTTTAAATGCCCGTAAGTGTATCTTACAGTCTGCTTCTCTTCAACCCAAAGTGGGGCGCTGGGCTTCACAAACCCCTTTTTTAAATCACAAATTGTAGGTAACATAGGAAATAGATCCTTGATCCTAGAGTATAAGAACTGGTATAAACCTCTTAGTTTGCCAGGACTAACATACGATTCAATTATTGGCAAGTAAACACTCTTCAGCTGACTACAATAAACTGAGTGAGTGCCAGGGACTATCTACCACCTTCCCCAGGCAACACCCTGTGTCACCCTGTACACATGTCTTTTTACATTAGATGAGTTATGTCCTTTAAACCGATGCAGTAAATCTAAAGCCTGTTACCTAATTTAACAGTTCTTTTATATTGTCAAGCCTAGATCATACATACTTTTGCTTAAAGGAAGACTGAGAAATTTCTATACTGGGCTCAAGAAGACACTTTGTAATGCTGTCAGCATAAACGACTGACCTCAATTGGTAGAGACCCCATAGAGGCTGGGACCATTTCCTGAAGGCATGTCTGGAAGCAAGCCTAGATTTGATGAGCCTTAGAGGCCAGCTTCCTTGACATTCCGGACCCAGGATACTGGGAAATGGAGGATAAAGCTTTCTATAGGTATGGCATTCTTTCTCCAAACTCTGAAAGATGGAGAAACAAAAGAGGAAAGAGCCATCACTTGAAACTTGCCGGTGATAGACAATCTACAAATTTCTTTGGTCATTTGACAAAGACTAAGATAGCTTACAATGTTTCCAATAGTAAATTTGTGGGACTGTCTCCATCTCTTTTTGGTAAGCTTATGTGTAATGAGATGAAGCTCTCACTTTCATGCCAGTGCATGCTTACCATCCAACTTGGAATTAATCTCAACGACCAAATGGCCAAATTTGGTATGTTCCTGTACCAAGTTACTAAATAGAGAACTTAAAAGGAGACAAAAGTCCTGGAGTCAAAAAGTACCCCCCCAGCCCCCACCTTCTCAGATCTGCGGGGAAAATGTCAATATCCTTTGATTTGGGATCTCACTGATGCCCTCTGCAATGACCCCACAAGTCACTGCATGAAGCACTGTGTTCCATTTTGTTTGAGTGTAAGTTAGTGTCCATAGGAATGAGCTGGTGTTAGAGCCCTGGACAGAAGGGATGCCAGCATTTGCAGACTCTCCACTCACTGCAACCAGCAGCTCTGCACCATCACTCTTAGGGAAGAGTTGAGTCCAGATAGAGAATATGCTGAATAGTTGAGGTCAAACTGCAGTTAGGCTGCCTTCCGATACCGATGTAGGACTGAAAACAGACCTTTGTAGGTCTGTTTTTGTAGACCTGGAGATTTCAGGTTCTACTTCAAGTTAATGAAAAGCAGATCCTTGCAGTTTAGAAATAAAGCCCTCTTCCAACTATACCAAGTTAGAGTCAGCGGCAGGCATCCTTGGGTCCCCTAAGGTCAGCTTCCTAAGAATTGTTGGCCTATGATAGAGATGTCAGATTATACCAGAGACTTCAGGAAATTGGATATCTACCATGACAGTTACAGGTCAGTGGGAGATGGAATGTATGTTATAATGCCAAAATACACCTACACAATATGCTTAGAAGTGATCAGACATACAGATTCATCTGCTCTGAGCTCTGTCACTGAGAAAAATGCCACTGTGCTTGGAGTACATCCAAGGCTCTTATATTGCAGCAGGTCCTTTGAGCAACACTCACCAATTGCTCAACACAGGAGCAGAAAAGTTTCTGAAGATGTTGGGTTGTGTAGAGCTTAATGGCTAGGGAAAATGGGGTCCTTAGTGACCACTAGAAAAACTGTCTACACAAACAGCTCTTCCCCCCACCAGTGACACAAGATATTTCCAGGCTCTTTGTGGCAGAAGTATGATTTTTGGCATTATGTCCAGAGTGAGCAATGTCTTTCACTTCAAACAGCAGTCCAGATGCCACCCTAATGGTGGCATACTTCATCTCAGTCATGAGTAAGGGAGGAGGCACCATCTAAAGTCTACCCTGAAAACAAGCCAATATGAGGTACACAGCTACTGAAAAAGCACCCAGACCTTCCCTGGCAGTGTGAGTGTTCCTGCAAATTAAAGTGTCTGAGCCACGTTTCAGGAAACAAAAGGTCAAATGACAAAAGTCTCCGCGTGAGCACACAAGCTGGGGTCTGTTTCCCTCATTCTCCAGGCCATCAGCTCCCATAGCACAAGTCTCATAGTAACCATACCCTATCATGTGTGACTCAATTTCTGTGGTATATATGGAAGATGTAGGCTTGAATTGTTAGAATGAGATGCACCTAGCTACAAAATGTTCTCAGCCCCCTAAGTTTCTAGACACTCCCATCTACCTGAGATTTACAGTTGTTCCTGTCATTATCCCCTTAGAACTCTGGGATTCTTCAAGCTAATGATTGCCTTTTAAACCTCAGAGCTGGAAAACTTGTGAATGAGTTTGAAAATCATCTTGAGTGAAGGCATCAAGAACTAAAATTTTGATTGAAAGGTGGACCAAGGTCATGGTGGTCTTAAGATGAAGGGAGGACATTGACGGGAAACAGTCATCTAGAGGCCCCACAAGAACAGGAACACACAAAGGTGAGCTCAGGGCCTGTTCTGGCTGCCCCAGTGCCTGCCCAGCAGAGATACTCTGTAGCCTAGAGGCCGTCATGCATACTTGCACCATCAGAGGAAGCTGAAGCTCATAATTCTCTTTAAATCATTCTGTGACCAGAAAAAGTTCTGTCAGTATTGCACCCAATACACTCAAGCTTTATTGGTAGTAACAAAGCTTCCAACATTCATTTTGCCCATAGACCACACATCCTATGATTTCAGTTACTCAGCCTTGCCCATTGACAGATTGACCAAGGACTATTCCCTTTGCCTTCCCTGCTCCTACCAAAAGCCTGTGAAGTCACCCAGCCCCCATCAGTCCAAATCAGCCAGGACCCAGATAGGATCACTCACCAATCTACTCACCTTGGTGGCCCAGTGCTGTCTAGGACTTCAAAGGACATGTGACCAACTCACTGCCAAGAGCACCTAATGGTAGCAAGCCAGTGACCAGCTACCCCAAATACCACAGGTCTCCTTTTTCTCATCCAGCCCAGCCAAGCCAGGATGTCATTAGGGTTCAACATGAAACAGGCAAAGGTTTTTTTTGTTTTTTTAAATCTTCCCCTAAATAAAGGGCAATTCACAAACCTTCCATTAAAAAATTCCTCACTTCCTTTTCCATTAGTGTTGGGGTCCTCTTTATTCACATCAGGCAACAAAGATCAGGTAAACTAAGGATACAGCCAGTAAGTTCTGAAGACAGCATCCCATCTCAAGCAACATTGATACCATCCACATTTCCACAAATTCACAGACTACAGAAAAATAGAGTAAGGCAGCACAAGGCCCTCGGAGAAGTTCAGGAAAGCATTCCATTGCCTGGAACAGTTCATACCATGCAGGGATTAAGCCAGCTCTACCTCCCTCCCTCATGGCAAGCCAAGTGGCTCTCCAGAGTCTCACTAGCATGCTAGCTTTAAAAAGTGGGCTGCTTCTTGATCAGGACATGCTGCCTGCATCTCGAACCTCCCAAGCACCACACAGTCCTCCAGGTAACCTTTGTAGACCCGATCTCCATCCTATCTGCCAGTGAGGAGGGACATGTGTGAATGCAGCTGTAGTCAGTGACTTCAATGGTTGTCAACTTTAGTCATAAGAAAATTAAAGTTGAAGACTGATATCTGACACGTCTCCTGCACATATGAAAGTAGGTGACTTGATACTTTTAAAATCTTTTTGGATACTCAAGTATGATCAACATACATGCAGGTCATATCGGGGCAATACAAGTGTCAGGCAATATAAAAATCACAGAAGTTGAGACAACATCCAATGGGTTTTGTCACCAGAACCTGAATATACTACAAACACTAAAATTTGGGTCCCTTGAGTAGAGATGGCTTACAGAACCTAGGTTCTGGGGTATTTTTAGGCTCCACCTTCCCCCTCCCCATTGTCTTCCCATCTTGTAAGTCAGTGTAGCTATAGAGAACATGCAAACAGGCAGAAGGACCTATCCGCTTCTGGGAAGACAATTCTCACAACTGGAGGTGGACAGATGTGGCATGTTCACAAGGCAACAAAGTCCAGTGGGAGTCCAGTTGCCATTACTGGCCCTCCCTGTGGTTGCTACTGGGAACTCCCATGCCTGAGCAATGGTTAAGCTAATGCCTTAGCCGTGCATGAGCAATGGTTAAAAGCCTGAGCAAAGGACAAAACTAATGGGTCACAACTCCTTGCCTGTCCACCTAGCCAGCATCCTGGGCTAGGACTCCAGTTCTCCTGGAGCAACTGGGATTTATCAGTAACATTTGTGCCAATAAAGATAACCTGCTCCCAAAGTATTGGAACTGCTGCTCTAAGGGCTTATGTTTATGCAGTTAGAATGATCCCTGTTTGGTCCCAAAAAGCACAAGTGTCAACTGAACTAGAGGCTGGGAAGGCTTCCCAGCACAGAAAACCTCACTTTGGCCACTGGTTCAAGGTAACTAAATCAACAGGGACCTTTTGAGCACTTGCTCACTTGGTCTGCCAAGTATGAAAGGGATGACATTCTGCATTTGAGTAGTTTTCATTTGCCTTTTGGAGTTCCACATCATGATAGTGAACTACCATGTTTGATTTAACATACCTGTCATGCAACATGGTATCTTTGCTAGTAACTATCACCACTTCTGACATTAAGTACAGAGTCAACATTCTGGAAAATCCATTCTTTCCAGTCCTCCTCATTGAGGGTCCACAATCAGTCTGCTTATTCATGAGAAGGCCAGAAATACACATTATCTTGTCCTCAGGTGATTAACTCCCCTGGTCTCTGTCCCAATGTCATAGGCTAAAGCCTTGATTATGTTGCCATTTCATAGATCTTGTTAGGCCACTATTTGCATCACACTAGGTAGACCCATCAGCAGGAAGCAGCCAGTGCTCTGGAATATACCTACTATGTGCCAGAGTGAAGGAGAAACCAACCAAGACTCAGGGGTCTATGCACATCCGTGGTACTTAAGTATCTAGGGCATGCAGGGACATCGCTTCCAATTTCATGGACCAGCTTTCTTGCATTGTTATCTCCTGCCGTAAACGAAGTGTACTTTCAAAATAGGTAGGCTTTTTTAAACAGTGTATGTCACACTGCTGCAAGCTATCTTTAGTGGGCTCCAACAGGTACAAGTTTTGAAGAAGCTTCATCAGATGAGGGCCCTGCAGCTAGTCTTGGCCTTCTAAGCTGCTGCCTTGCCTCTCGTGTAAGAGCCTTGGTAGGAGGGTGCTGTGGAAGATCTCTGGAGAACTCCATAGCAAAGGTGTTCTACAGACCCTTAAGATTCTAGCCTAAGCCTGCACCTTCACCAGAAAGCTAATTAACCAAAGTCAGCTCCAACCATGTTACTTGGGCCTTAGAGACTGAGCTCGTGGCCATGAAACACCTAGTAACTTGAACTTTGTTTAGAACTGCTCAGTATGCGCTAGGTGCTGTGAGAACCATAAAGGCATAAGCTCCCATGGGCACAAGAACAATGAAGGAAGCAGGAGCATACAGCCACATTTAAGTTACAAAACCAGATGGCTCAGGCTCCCATCTTCCCCAAGCTCTGTAGTACCCATATCTGTCAGTTCATGGCCTATGGCCTCATGGGGAGGTCCCTATGACCAGTTGGCAAAAAAGGGAAAACTAAAATCCTAGTTTACAGATGGATTGACTCAATATGAGAGCTAACTGAATACGGATTGCTGCGACACTAAAGAGCTCCTTCAAGGGCACCCTAAGAAGTCATTGAGGAAAAATGCCCCCCACCAGGCAGAAGTTCAATCCCACTTGGTCATCTCTTATGGGATAAGCAGTCTAAGGATTAGTCGCATGCATTAAAGCAAGTGGACTGGCGGGCTGGCCAGACCCTGGGAGGTCATTAGAAGATCAGAGATGAGATCTGCAACAGCAGCATACAGAGGGACCTACAAGTATAGATATTCAGATTCCAATTCTTGCAGTTCAATGTCCCAAGTTATGCAGAGTGAAGACACGAGAATGCGAGTTGCAAGCTGCATCACAATACTCAGCGGTAAAGAATTCTTCAAAGTGAGGAGAGCATAGGTAAATTCCAGGCCCTAGGAGCTACCTTGAAGAAATTAGAGTTCACCTCCATGGAGGCATTCTTCCGCCCTCTCCCCCAAATAGTTTGTTCTCCCATTTGATCATGGAGAAGATGTACAGGCATCCAGCACTCCACCCTTAAGGGAACCATAAGAAAAGTGACCCAAGACACACCTGGGAGGTTTCTGAGGAACCTACTTTGAGAGTTTTTAAAATAGATTTTTCTCCTCAGGGAAGATAGGAGTGCTACAGACATCTAGTAGAACAGGTAGGTAATGCTGCTAAACATCCTACGGTGCACAGGACAGGCCTCTTACAATGAAGCATCCAAGGAAAGCGTCCATACAAAGCTGAAACTTTCTGGCCAAGCTGGAAGCTTCTACACCCATCGTGTATGTCATTTGAAACTTGAGGATTCTGGGAGCAAAGGTAAATGTTCAGAAGTGTCAGATTCTGCAGGCTGCAGCCCTGAAAGCCTTACCACGGCAGCTGAGATGCCGTGCTCAGAGCTGAGAAGTCAGCCACCTTCCGCCTGTCCCCTTCAGCTTCCCGATACCTGGCCCTTTGCCACACACTTCTGCCTACAAGGTCCATATATAGACACTAGGGCAACATCGAGTTTGGTGTCACCGTTTCCCACTGGGGACACTGACAGAGCAGCCACAGGGTGACATCTTACAAACTGATTTGGGCAGAGCAACCTGCCCACTCTTTCCACCTGGGGCCAGATCTCATGTGTTGGGCACTGGACACAAGCATAGAATACAAGGATGATCCAAGTGAGGAACATTTCCAACATCTAAGGGCAGTCCAGGTACCTCCCCGCTAAGAAGGCACTTCATCTTAGTCACAGGTAGGGGGAAGCAGCCTTCCTCTAAGTCAGCCGTGCACACAAGTCAATATGAACCACATAGCCACTGCACAAAGTACCACCACCACCACCTTTTCCAATACCGATTCTCCAAATGATGGAAGTTATGTCACAGTCACACACTTTAGAAACAGCATAAACTATCAAAGGCCACTCTGAGGGCAGAGGGTGGGGTCCAGACATCTCACATTCACCAGGGAAGTCACAGTGCAAATCCCATCACAAATACACAGTATCACATGTGACTCAACTGCAGTCCTCAAGGAAAGGATGTCTGTTTGAATCTAGTTTGAAATGAGATGAACCTCTGGCT
The DNA here is from genome assembly GCF_008728515.1 of Papio anubis. Classification (NCBI taxonomy): domain Eukaryota; kingdom Metazoa; phylum Chordata; class Mammalia; order Primates; family Cercopithecidae; genus Papio; species Papio anubis. Next base: position 176,413,412 of record NC_044978.1, read on the forward strand.
ACCTTATATTACCAGCTCTCCAAATCCCAGATTTAAGGACCCTGATTTACAAAGTTATGCCATTTATGCCCTCAAACCTTGTATCTGATTCCTCATGCTAACGATGGTCTTTAAATCTTAAGATGGCTGGAAAACTTGCGACTCATTTGAAACCCTTTAGTGAAAAAGTGAAGAACTTGAGTTTTTAACCTAAGAGATGGATGAAAATATGGGCAATCCTAGGTCATAGTGGTTTTAATTGAGAAAACTGACACAGAATGACACCATCTAGAAGCCTCACAGGAGCATAAGACACAGGGCAGTTCAGGCACAGCTGTCCTGGCTTTCCCATGCTTGCCCCAGCAGACACCGTGAAGCCCAGAAGCTCCTATCATACATATTTCCACTCAGCAATAGATGACATTTTGGACTCAGCCACCTAGTGACAGGGTGTCACCCCCAGTGCACTGCTACTTTCATGATTGGTTTGACAGTTCATAATGGCTGGGCTCTAGATTCAGCTCACTCAGGTCAAACATGAGTCTGTCTGAGCAACCTTAAACACGGTGGGAGATTACAGCACTAGTTCATCGTGGAGGTATTTGTACCACTTCCTGCATTAAAAACAGGGCACAAAGGAACAACAACAAAGCAGGCAATACTGTATTAGTTCCCTGCAAGTGTTTCACAAGGTCAGAAGTACCTTCTGGTCCTCAGTAACTGATGCTAACCAGCTGCGGGAGTGACTGATGCTATCCACCCACGGCGCTCATGCTGCATTACTGTCTCTGAAGCTATTCTCAGAGCCATGTGTTTCCCAATTAAGTGCTTTGTCTAGATTTGGGGAGGTAAGTAGCTACCTGGACACCACCAAGTGGGAAGCCTAACACTTCTCCCTAAGACTTAAGCATGCCTATGTTTATAATCACAAGCAGATGATTAACAGGTATCAAGAGTTGAAGACTCAAGGATTTAGGACACAGAACAAGAATGGTCAGGACTCCCTATAAACCACTGTACGTCCAATAAACAAATCCTTCTGGGCTGAACTTAGTATTCAAACTTCGTTGGAACAATTTTTCATGAAGATGTCAAGATCCATTTTGGTCATGGGACGTTTATCCAGCAATTCATTAGGTAGTCTGACCCATCAACGACAGACCAGAGGTCAGCTCAGGGCCATCCTCTATCTTGGCTCTACAGAAAGCCTACTAAGAGTCCATTCTCATGAATAGGGCTCTCAAGCCCATCCACCATCACACTCCTAATCTGCCAGCACCCAGGGCTGGAACCTCACACTCAGTCACACCCACCTTACACTATCCTCTGTGCTATCTGGGACACTGTAGCACATCGTAGGACACGATCAACCCACAGCTAATGGCAGGTCTCTGGAAAAGATGAATAATCACTCATCCAGCAATGCCATCATCTTTTCCATGTAGGCCTTCCTGTTTTAGCAATGACTTCTGGGACAGATACAGATCAGTTTTTATGGTTTCTATCTTACGCTGTAACATCTGAGTGGTACACAGTACCTGGAGGTTTAAAGAGAATGCCTACAGATACACCTTCCAGCACGGCGAGTTGGAAAAGGTGTTCAAAGTTTGATTTCCGAGTTTGGAGAAAGCAAGGAGAGCAAGGAATAGAACAGCAGAGACATCAAGGGGAGAATATGGAAACCCCAAATTCAAACATGTCAGAAACTGAAGGACAGCAGGCTTCTAATCCTAGCATAATTGCCTTACCAAAAAAGTCAGTGAAGGGGACCCAGTGAAGGATCTGTTACAGGTGACAGAACGCTGTCCAAGGCGAGAACACAATGACAGCCCAAAATCTTGGAAGATAGGAATTCCATTATCCTCAAGATTGCCACCAGTTAACTTGCTTCACTGGAACATTATGAGCCCAGCATGATGATTTAGAGCTAGACATAGGTCAGAAGTTAGATGCATAAACACCTGATTGTCTTCACTACCAAAAGGTGAAAGGATGTTCCCAGCACAGGAGACTAGAATCTGGAAGTTCTAGAAGTCTGAGGTGGATGAGGTAGAATTGTCCCTGCCAAGGTCAGAAGGATTCTCTAAGTGGCTCTTCCTCAAGATGGTGTTGCCAGCCCTGGACCACTCTCTGCTGCTCTCCTTGAGGGGGTTCAAAATTTTCGTGACAACGTCTGCCCTGGAGGCTTTTGCTGGCCTTCTGGGACACAATCAGCCAGGACCTGGACACCAGAAACAGTGGAATTTCCACAGGAGGCCTATGGTGTCAGAGAGTGTGTAGTGCACAGAAGTCTCCCTGCAGACAGGTGGTTGGTTCACCTCCAGTTTCATGCTGGACAAGGCTGGGTTCCAGGCAACAGGAAGGTAACAGTGTATTCTTCTGGCTTCCTGTTTGCCACCCCCATACCTTAAAAAAGACAATATATCGTGCCCTAAATGTTCAAGGAATGAGATCTTAATGGAAAGCCTCCAGCAGGAGCAGAGCCCCAGGAAAAAGGGCTCATCTGCAGCACTTAATGGCAGAAAGGCTGTCAATTCTGCGGTGCCACTGACCACAGACCTGCTGACAAGGCCACGCAACAGGCGCTGCTGAAGGTCTTAGGCTAACATCTGCAACCCACCAGTGTGCTTTATGCGTTGAGATACAGACTGGTGTTTGAGAATGGAAATACTTCAAGTTCCTATTAAGTCCAGTTAAGTAGGAAAAGTCACTCAAATTATGTCCCCTTCTAAAGTAGAAGTGACTTCAACAGCTCTTAAAGAGGGTACCCTTCCTCAGCTGAGCATTGTGAAGGAGTGGAATGAAGCAATAGCAGTTTGCCCCTGTGCTGAATAACCCTGGCCAGAATAGTGACTATGGGAATTACTTCATTCCAATTGTAAATTTCAAATTGTGATATATTTTAAGGCATAAACAAGCTATTAAGTCTTTCCCTCCCCAAAACACATGGTGTTTAATATTCAACACTTCAAAATTTCTACCTGAAACCTTTGTAGTTTGACTCAGGATTAACCCACACTATTTCCACGTTTTCTTGCGTATTTCTGCTGTTCAGTATTTAAGGTTGCTTCTCAAATACATAGTATGTTGTATTTAGTAATCTTGTGTCTATATAAACATTTTCATCATGTGCAAGCATGATTTTCTTTAGCATGGTCCATATTTTAGTTGGTAATACGAATTAAATCGTTTTTAAAACTACTTCATTTAGGCATGACACAAAGCTGCATGTATTTGATGTATCCAACTGAGTTTGATTTGTGTACTTTCCTAGATTTCTAACCCTGTCAGTCTTGAAACTGATTTTACTTGTTCTGTGTTTAGCGAGTTTCCAACACTGTTTTAGTACAATAGGGATTTTTTTCACCCTTCGGTGGAGGGGGGGAAAATAATGCACCAGAGGGAGTTGGAAGGTTTGTAATCATGATATCGACTTACTAGGTTGAGGGAAGAATTCTTTAAAAAGGAAAGAAAGGTAAGAATTTGTGGAAAAGCAGGATGTCTTCATGGTCTCAGTGTTGTTTCCCCTGGTCATTGGTTTGGTCAGAATATCACAATAAGATGTCATCTTATACCAGTCAAAATGGCTGTTAAGTCAAAGTAAGATGCTGGTGAGATTGTGAGTAAAGGGAACTCTTATCCCACTGCTGGTAGGAGTGTCAATTACTTTAGCCATTGTGGAAAGTAGTGTGGCAATTCCTCAAAGAACTTAAAACAATTACCCTTCAACTGAGCAATCCCACTAAGCATGTATCAAAGAAATAAAATAATTATGAGGCAGGAGGTGGTGCTCAGACACTGGACCAATTTGAAGACTAAGATAGGGACAGGGCTAGCAGAAGAAACTTTCCATAAGACACCCCCAGTGTGCCATGTCAGTTTACCGTTGCCAAGGCAACGCCCAGAAGTTACCACCCCTTTCCATAGCAACAGCCCAACCACCTAGAAGTTATCACCCTTTTCCTGGAAATTCTGTAATCCACCCCTTGATTTGCATATAATAAAAGGGGGTATAAGTATGACTGCAGAAGTGCCTCTGAGCTGCTACTCTGGGCTGCCTATGGGGTAGCCCTCGCTCCACAAGGAGCTATACCTCTGCCACTGCTATGTCCTTCCACCTCAATAACAGTAGCTTTCTAATACCACTGGCTCATCCCTGCATTCATTCCTGGATGAAGCCAAAAACCCCTTCTGGGCCAAACCCCAATTCTGGGCCTCACCTGCCCTGTATCAGTTCTACCTCAGGCATGTGTCTATTCATTCCAGCATTGTTTACAATAGCAAAAACACAGAATTGACCTAAATGCCCACTGATGGTAGACTGGATCAAGAAAATGTGGTACATATACACTGTGGAATACTATGAAGCCAGAGATGAATGGGGTCACGTCCTTTGCAGCAATATGGAGCTGGAAATCATTCCTCTAAACGTGCTAATACGGGAAGTGAAAAAAAAATACCGTATGTTCTTTTTACGTGGGAAGTCAAACAAGACGACCAGATACTGAGAGGGGAACAACAGACACTGGGGCCTGCTTGAGGGTGGCAGATAAATACCCATTGATACTACAGGTATTACCCGGGTGACAATTATCTGTATACTAATCCCATGACACAGCTTACCTATAACAAACCTGCACATGGACTCCTGGGCCTAAAATAAGACTAGGAATTCTTTAAAGATTAAGAATTCTACAAATGTCAGTTAATTTAGTCATGGTAAATGTCTATCAACTGTAAGCCATGTAGTATTGTTAAGCATGTTTCCTAACAGGCTCTTTAAATGTAAAGTCTTAACACAGTGCTGTGTTAGTAAGTGGAACTAATATATACAGTCAGTTTGACATGTTGAAGTCAAATACACCCTGGGACAGCTGTCAGGAATGCAGGGGTCACAGCAAGGGAGCTGGCAATCAGTCCTCCAAAGACTCACCTGCAAGCAACATGAGGGCAGCTTTTCTCAGCCTCTGCCCAGAGAGGCTACATGTGGCCTGACAGCATCCTATGTGAAGGCACAAAGGTCATTCAGACCCACACTGGGCTGTACTGCATGAGGACATGATGGCTGCGGTCCAAATCCCAGGACATAACGGTGAAAAGGATGTCGCTCAATGAGAGGGAAAGAGCCAGGACATTCAGAAGCCCCAGGAGTTCATTAGGAAAAATATCCACATGCCCACAGTTTCATACAGATTAGAGAATAGTGATGCAACACAAGGACATCATCAGAAAAGTTCAGGAAAGCATTCCTGCCTGGAGCAGTTCATACCACACAGGGATCGAATCAACTCTGACTACCTCCTCATGCAAACCGAGTTGCTCTTGGAAGGTGAGAATCATGAATGAGGGAGAAGCTTTCTATCTTAAATACATCCTGCAAAAACAAGCCAAAGGGATACACAGCTACTGAAGTACCCAGACCTTTCCTGGCATTGTGTGTCCATGCAGATGGTTTGAGTCACAAGTTTCAGGAAACAAAAAGGTCAAGTGACAAACATCTCTTTCCATGTGAGTGCCAAGCTGAGGTCAATTTCTCATTCTCCAGGGCATCAGCTTCCACAGCACAAATTCCATAATAACTGTACTCTTATGTGCGACTCAATTCCTGTGGTGCATATGGAGGATATAGTCTTGAATTCAATTGGAATGAAACGTACCTCTACAAGATTATCTCAGCTCTAAGTTCTAGACACTCCCATCTACTTGAGATTATTTACATTTATGTCTGTCCTTATGTCTCTCCCTAATGCTTCAGGTGGGGTTCTTCAAGCTAAAGATTGCCTCTAAACTTCAGAGCCAGTAAACTTGTGAAAGTTAATTTGAAAGTCTCCTTGAGTCATGAACTAGAGCGTTCTTGGTAGATAGAAGTGGAACATGCAAAGTCATGGTGGTTTAAGGAGGAGAGGACATTGACAGAGTGAAGTCATCCAGAGACCTCACATGAGCAGAGGGAGAAAAGAGTAGTTCAGGGACTATTGTTCTGACTGCCCCAGTGATTACTCCAGGAGACACACTCAAGAACCCAGAGGCTTCCATCACACACTTCCACTGTCAGAGAAAGCTGAAGACTTGATATCCAGCCACGTGGGGGTGGAGTGTTAGTGGTATGGGCACTGCCACCACCATGAGTGGCTCTCAAGACAGCTGAGTTCTACATCCATTTCAATCACTAAGCAGATAACCATGAGAACCTTGGTCCCTGAAGGATCTCCACGTGCTGAGAAATTACAGTGCCAATTCTTTAAGAGGAATTTGTATGACTTCTTCCTGTATCAAGGGACAAATAAGAGATAAGGAAACAGAAGAAACCACAAATATGTCAATTCCCTGTAAGTGTTGCATAAGCCCAAAATTATCCCCTGGTCCTCAGAAACCATAAATGACCACAGCAACAGTATATTCCAACCACAGGGCTCATGGTGCATTACCACAATCCCTCCAACAAAGTTGATGGGGGTCTGTTCACCAGTCTACATCCCTTAACATTGTTTCAAGTTGCCACCAGGACACCAGTGAACAGGAAGCCTAGGTCTTTTCCCTGAAAAGGGAACCAAACATAAGGATTCTTATGTTTAAGCCATGGCCAAGGTCACCCACGTATAGAAAAAGATGAAATATGTAGGGAATTCAAAGCATCATGATTCTGTTTAAGTCATTTCTATGACCAGAAAAAAAGCCCTGACACTGGTGTGACAAGTATTCAAACTATTTGAAGACCATAAAGCTTCTGATGTTTGTTTTGGTCATAGACTACATATACCCAAAGTAACTCAAATAGTTCTGTCTTCCCTCATTGACAGGTCCCACATTTCAGTCCCCATCACTCTACATCAGCTAGGACCCAGGTAAGACCACTTGCCTATCTACATCCACCTCACACTGGCTCCCCAGTGCTGACTGGGACTCAAGGACACACGACTGACTTATGTCAAGAGCACATCTCTGCTGGCAGGAATACGATGATCACTTGCCCCAAACGCCAGATGCCCCATCTCTCTTCATCCAGCTCAGCCTACCCAGGATCTGTGATTAGGGTTTAATGAAACAGGCAGAGAGGTTCCCGTCTTCCTCTAAGAGGGCAATTCACAAGCCCCCATAAGTCCCTTCCTTGTTTTCTTCTACTATTGGGATCCCCTTGAGGTATTAGGCAATGAAGATCGGGTCAACTAAGGAGACAGCAAGTTTTCAATACAGTATCACCCCTTTGTAAACATTGACACCATCCACATTTCCAAAGTTACACATTACAGAATAGACAACACAAGGACCTTATCAGAAAGGCTCAGGAAAGCATTCCTGCCCAGAGCAATTCACATCATCCAGGGATTAAATCAATTGGTTCTTTGTGGCAAACTAAGTTGCTTTTTCAGACAGCCTCACTAGCCTGTCAGCTCTGAAAAGGGTGAGGGCTGCTTCTTGATCAGGAGGACATGCTGTCTGCATTCTGAATCTCCCAACCATCATACAATCCTCCAGGTAGAGATCTTTGTGAACTTCATCTCCACCCTATCTGCCAATCTGAGGAGGGACAGATGTGTGAATGGAGCTTTAGTCAATGACTTCAGTGGCAGTCGACTTTAGAGTCCTAAAAGACCAATTTAAACAAGAGTTGAAGACTGGCATCTGGCACATCTTCTGCACATGTGAGTAGGTGACTTGATACCTTAAAGATCTTTTTGGATACTCAAATGTAATATTCCTACAGATCATACTGGGGCAGTGCAAGTTTCAGACAACAAAGATCACAGAAATTAAGGAGAAATCCAGTGAGTTGTACCACCAGAAGCTAAATGTATTTCCAACGCTAGAAAAAAATGAGGTACCTCTTGAGTGGTGGTGGTTCACAACCTAAGCTGGGGAGTTCCCCCAACCCCCAGCCTCTACCTTTTCCCCCTCCCTCACTGGCTCAACCTTGGACATTCTAGCAATAAACACGCAAACTGGCAGAAAAGACCTACTTCTGGGAAGACAATTCTCACAAGTGAAGGTAGATGGATATGGCATAGTTCATGGGGCATCAGGCCCAACAAGAGTCCAGCTGCCATTGCAGACACTCCCCATGGTTGCTGCTGGGATCTCCCATGCCTGGGCAATGGTTAAGGACAAACTAGTGGGTCACTCCTTGCCTGTCCACATAGCCAGCGTCCTGGACTAGGACCCCAGTTCTCCTAATCTGGATTTTTAGGTCAGTGATATATCTATGCCAATAAAGAACCTGTCCCCAAAGTATGGAAACTGCTGCTTCCAGGGCCCACGTTCTCTGAAAAGTTAGAATGGTCTTAGTTTCATCCTCGAAACACAAGTGGTGTTAATTGGACATAAGGCCAGGAAGGCTTGCCAGCACAGAAAACCTCACTTTGACCACTGGTTCAAGGTAACTCAAACAGAACCTTTTTAGCACCTGCTCACTTGTCTGCCAAGTATGGAAAGGATGTCATTCTGTGTTCGACTAGATTCTTGTGCGTGGAGTTCCATGTCACATGACAGTGAACTACCACACATTTGATTTAGCATAGCCATCATGCAACATATGGTATCTTTGCTAGTAACCACCACTTCTGACATTGAGTGCAGGGTTACCATTCTGGAAAATCCATTCTTTCAAATCCTCCTCATTGAGGGTCCAAAGTTCAGTTTGCTTATTCATGGCAAGGCCAGGAGTACACATTGCCTCGTCCTCAGATGATATTAACTCTCCTGGTCTGTCCTAATGTCATAGGCTGAAGTCTTGGTTTTGCTGGCATTTCTCAGGAGATCTTGCTGGGCCACTTTATTATTGGCATAAGTCAGACCCATCAGCAGGAAGCAGCCAGTCCTCTGGCATACCTATGTGCCAGAGGCGGGGGAACCTACCAAGACTCAGGGGCCTATCCACATCTACGTTGCTTAAGTATCTAGGGAATGCAGGGACATCACTTACAACTTCCAAATTCAAGGACAGCTTCTTGAATTATCTCCTACCATAAGCAAAGTGTACTTTCAAAATAGGGTTTTGTGAATTTGAGACAGCATATCACACTTAACTACTGCAAGTCATTTTTAGTGGGCTCTAACAGGTTTAAGTTTTGAAGAGGCCTCATCAGATAAGGGCCCTGCAGCTAATCCTGGCCAAGATGCTACCTTGCCGCTCAATGTTAGATCTATGGTAGGAGGTGGTCATAGGAGATGTCTGGGGGACACCATAGTAAAAGTACTACAGGCCACTAAGATTTTAGCCTAAGTCAGCACCTTCACAAGTAGAAGGCTGACTAACCTTCAAGTCAGCTCCAACCATGTTACTGGGCCTTAGACTGAGCTCCTGGCCATGAAACATCTAGTAACTGTTTCAGAACTTCCTAGCCTGATCTGGGTGCTGTGAGACCCACAGAGGCAGAAAGCAGCTCCATGGGCACAAAATCAAAGTTGCGAGGGAAATGAACATAGAGCTACATTTAGATCACAAAACCAGGTGGCTCGGACTCCCATCAAGCTCTATAGTACCTACATCTGTCAGCTCATACCTGTAGCCTCATGGGGAGATCTCTATGACCACCTGGCAAAGGATCAAGTTCTGGTTTACAGATGATTGACTCAATACATGATAGCCGAGTATTAACTGCTGTGACAAGCTTCTTTGAGGGCACCCCAAGTAGTCATTGGCAAAAATCCTCCAACTGGGCAGAAGTTCAATCAATCGACTTGATCTCCTCTTATGGGGTAAGGAGTTTGAGGATAATTGGTCCTATGTATCGGCAAATGGACTGGCTGGTCACCCTGGAAGATGATTAGATGGAAGAGGTCTGGAAAATACATATGTGGAGGGGCCTATTGGAATGGTCCAGTTCAGACTCCTGAGCAGCAAGAAGCCCATGGCAAGATACACACAGTGAAGACATGAGGGCGTGGAGCTGCCAACTGCATCCCAAGACTCAGTGGTGAAGAGGATTCTTCAAACATGGAAAGGAGAACAATTAAATCCCAGGCCCTAGGAGCTAACTTGAAGGGACTTTCTGGGAGAGTTCACCTCTGTGAAGGCATTGCTCAGAACTCAAGATAATCTGTTCTCCCATCTTTCAAAGATCATGGAGAAAACACACAGGCATCTAGCACTCCACACACGAAGGTGCCATGAGAGAACTACCCCAAGACAGCTGATGGTTCCTTGAAACCTAGTTTGGTATTGAAGTGGTCAATTCTGCTTTCCAGGGAGAAGTGTCTAGATGTTGATCACAGCCTTGAGGGGTTGAAGGAAACTGCTATGGGCACCTAGCGAAACAGGTAAATGGTGCTGCTTAAAGTCCTACAATGCACAGGACAGCCCCCAATGAAAAGTTATGCAGGAGTACCCAATTAAGAGTTTCTGATCTAGTTGACAGGTGTGACATCAGATATACGTGTAATTTGAGGCCTTTGGAGGATTCTAGGAGCATAGGTAGATATGTGAAGTATTTCAGATTCAGGTTGAAGCATACAGATGAAGCGTCGAAGCTTATCTGGAGCTGAGAACTGGGCCACCCTCCCTAATACCTGGCCCTTTTGCTATGCACTTACCTTAATGTCTATATACAGACATTTATAGGCAACAGTGAGTTTGGTGTTAACTTTTCCCACTATAGACACTGGTACAGTGATCATACAGGGACATCTTGCAAGCTGTGACTGGAGGACAAACCTTCCCATCACTTTCCACTGGGGCCAGACCTAAAGTGTTGGGTCCTGGACGACTCAGATCCAGGATCTATATTATGACTTGGGTGAGGAATGCTTCCCACATCCAATGGAAATTCAGGTGCCTCCTCTGAGAATGCACCGCGTTTTAGTCAGGGGAGCAGCCTTCCTCTATCTTAAGTCTACCCTGCACGCAAGGCATTATGAACCACACAGCCACTGCAGAAAGTTCCAAGGCCTTTTCTGGCAGTGTCAGTATGCACATGGTGAAAGAACTGAACTTGAATCACACATTTCATGAAACAGGGTAAACTACCCAAGGTCTAAGTAGAGACACTGGGGTCCAGCCATCTGCCTCGTGTTCACCAAGGCTGTCAGTTCAGCGCATATCCCAGCAGAAAACGATCATATGTGCATCACTCAGATGCAGTGGTATATGGAGACATGTTTCACAGTCTGGTTTTGGATGAGGATGGATCTCTGGCTACATTATAGACCAAGCTCTAAGGGCCAAGAATTCAGACTTAAAGGCACCATTCTGATGGTTATGTCATTATCCTCCAATACCCTCTATCAGATTATTCATGCTAATGGTTGTTGCAGCCTTATGACAGCTGAGAAGTTTATGAATGATTTCAAAAACACTGAGTGAAAGAGTGAAGTTTTACTTAACAGATAGCCAAGTGGGCAATGCAAGGTCATAGTTGTCTGAAAAACTGAGTACACTAACATGGATCAAAGTTGTCTAGAATCCTCAGAGCAGAGGAAGATACAAAGCGTATCTCAGGGCACTATTGTACCACCTGCCCCAATGCTTGCCCCAGAAAACACCCTGGAGCCCAGAAGTTCCCATCACACTTCTCAGCAAAAGATGACACTTGGGACCCAGCCACCTGGTGATGGGGCGTCATCTTCAAGTGTGCTTCTAGCGTTGTATGATTATCTTTGCAGCTCAGCATGGCTGGGATCTATAATGAGCTCAGTCACTGAGCTGAGGTCAGTCACTGAGCTGAGGTCAGGCCTGAGTCTTAGTCCCTGAAGGGCCTCAAGTGTGAAGAGGTTATGGCACCAGTTCATTTTTAATACAGGAAAAGCTGTACAAATTCTTCCACTAAGGGACATGGCATAAAGGAATAAGGGAACTAAAGAAGCCAGTAACATACCAATTCCCTCCAAGTATTTCACAAGCATAGAAGTACCTCTGGGTCTACAATTGATGCTAACGAGCTGTGGCTACGACACCTGTCAGCCTTAGGTCTCACACCACATTACCCATCTCCGACAAGATTCACAGAGCCATGCGTTTCCAGTCTGGGTCTTATTGTCTAGATTGTTCTTTGGGGTTAAGTAGCTACCTTGGACACCACTAAGTGAGGCCTAGGACTTCTCCCACAAAAAGCACATAACCTGAGTACACTTCAGTTTAAATCATAGGCAAAGATGGGTAACAGGTATGAAGAGTTGAAGGACTTAGATAACAGAAAGGAAGAGTCATGATTCCCTATAAACCATTTTATGACCAAGGAAAAAATTCTCTCCTGGGCTATGCATAACATTCAGTTCATTATGACAGCCTTCCATGAAGTTGTTGAGATCTAAATTGGTCATAAGACATTTTCATGGTACGTAGTACAGCCTGATCCATTACTGAGATCATATATCAGCTGAGGGCCATCTCTCTTGAGTCTGTAAGAAGCCTACCAAGAGTCTACTCCCGTGAATAGAGCTCTCAAGCCCATCTGACAACAGCCCAGATCCGCCAGGACTTCTCACCCAGCCATACCAATCTCACACTGGCCCCTGTGCTGTCTGAGGCTGGTAGCAAGCCCTAACTTTGTCAAACAGGCCTTAATCTGGCCACAAACAGGATCTCTGCAGCAACATGACATGCTTAGGATGGCTATCAAGCACACTGCTAGAAGCTGGTTTACTGGAGCAGGGCTAGGGAAACCCGGCCTGCCCAGAGCGGGAAAACTACTTAAACCACAAATAATAGCAGGAGCTGCCTGTGCCTTAAACATGCTTTTGCTGCAGATAATCAGCCAGTGCCTGTTTCTCTGCTTCCTTGCTAAGAATGCTTTGTTTCCCATAAGGAATGCTTTTAGCTAATCTATAAAAACTATGCTTATCACTGGCTTTCTGTCAATAAATGTGTAGGTCAGACTGTGGCTCTCAGCTCTGAAGGCTATCACTTTGTATTTGTCACCCTGATTCCCACTTTGTACCCTATTCCTGAGTTTAATTCCTCTAGCACCACTGGATTAGGATCTCCACAACCGAGCTGGTATTGGCAAGCAGCACCCAATGTGGGGGCTCAAACCAGGGTCGAAGGGTCGCTGGAGCAACGACTGGAGAATGTGGAACTACACTGGCGGACACCTGAGTACTTTTAAGCAATCCCCGTGGGAAGAAGGGGAGCTCAGAGGCATCGGGATAACAATGGGACAAGGGTCAAGCAGACACGAGAGACTTATTTGAGTCTGCTTTGGCATCTCAGAAAAGGAGTGAAGGTTAGCACCAGCCGACTTATGCAGCTTTTTAGTGTGGTAGAGAAATATTGCCCCTGGTTTCCGGACCAAGGAACTCTGCAGACATCTGGGAAAAGGTAGGCAGTGCACTGAAAAAGGCATATAAGGATGGATATTCTTTTTTAAGAATATCCATCTTAAAGGCTGAGGATATTCCTGTAACTGGTCAGTGTGGGCTCTGGTTCGTTCCACCTTGGAACCTTTCCACACAGATGAGGGAAAAAATCAGAGGAAGAAGGGGAGTACAAGGAAGTAACAAGATGGCAGAGCAGGTTTGCTTGCCAGCTAAAGCGGCACAGGGAACCCTCTGTACCTCACCTCATTTTGAAGTGGCCTGACCCTCCGGATCTCTTCTGGAGGACACTGGGCAAAAAGCAGTTGCCCCGGTGACGGAGCAGCACCTCCAGCAACCGCTCTCAGTTCTATTCAGGCAGGAATCCAGCAAGCTAGATGAGATGGTGATATGGACGTTTGGCAGTTCCCTGTTAGACCCACCTGATCAATAGGGGAATATTATGGCTAAATTCTTTAAAAGGAAAAGGCTCAAATGTAAACAAGTTATCAATATGGACCAGGTTTCTCCTTTTGTAACGGGACTGCTAAAAATGTTGCTGTCTCCAGTCGGGTGATTCCTACTGACTGGGACACTCTTACTAAAGCTTGTCTAACTCCTGCTCAATTCTTACAATTTAAAACTTGGTGGACAGATGAAACTTCCATTCAGGCTGCTCACAATGCCCAGGTCCAGCCTTAAATTCATATGAACTGCAGGTCAACTTTTGGGGATTGGCAGCTGGGCTGGTTTAGATGAGCAAGTGGTCATGCAGGATAATGCCATAGAGCAGCTTAGGAGTATGCATTAGAACTTGGGAAAATCACTTCAGGAGAATATCCTTCCTTTAGTGCTGTCAGACAAGGACCAAAAGAACCATATGTAGGTTTTATAGCCAAGTTACAGGAGTCTCTTAAAAAGGTGATTGCAGATTCGGCTGCTCAGGATATAGTGTTGCGGTCATTAGCTTTTGACAATGCCAGTCCTGAGTGCCAAGCTGCTCTGCCACCTATTAGAGGACAAGCACATTTGGTCAACCAGAATTAAAGCTTGTGATGGTATCAGAGGTAATCTGCATAAGGCTACTCTGCTAGCCCAGGCAATGGCAGGACTGAAAGTGGGTAAAGAAAATACTGTTTCCCGGAGCTTGTTTTAACTGTGGGAAGCATGGTAATAGTAAAAATGCAGAAAAAAAAAGATCAGCAAGTCAGGCTGCCAGTTGAGGGGAAAAAAAAGACTGCTGTGCCTGGAATATGTCCAAAATACAAAAAAGGAACACATTGGGCTAATCAGTGTTACTCTAAGTTTGGTAAAGATGAGAACCCAATTTTGGGAAATGCAATGAAGGGCCCCGTTCCAAACCGGGGGCATTCCTGGCTCAGACCACTCCCTCACCCTTGTACAATGCCTGTCCCCTGCCACAGTACTGCCGCAGATTTATGCGACACAAGAGCTGTGAGCCTTCTGCCTGGGGAACCCCCCGCAAAAGAGGTCAACAGGAGTCTGTGGACCCTTGCCAGCAGGGACAGAATTACTTCTAGGTAGGTCTAGTTTACATTTAAAAGGAATACAAGTACAAACAGGAGTCAGATTACAATGGGGGAAATTCAAATTATTATATCTACTTCTGTTCCCTGGAAAGCAGAGCCAGGAGAGTATATAGCAACAGCTTAGTAAATGACACTACAGTAGTGCCACAGAAAGTAACCATAGGTTGGAATCAATTGAAGACTGACTTTCAAAAATTACTAGGAGGCATTAATTGGATATAATCTGCTGTAGACATTCCTACCTATGCCATAAGTAGCCTATTTTCTATCCTTAGAGGATCCTAGTCTCACTAGCCCTTGGCAATTAACAAAGGAGGCTGAAGCAGAGTTACAGCTAATTGAGAAGCAGATAAAGATCAAATAGAATAGATCAAAAAAAGACTTTAGACTTAGATTTTTCCAACTCAGCGTTCACCTGCTGGTGTTATTGTCCAAGAGCAAGACTTGGTAGAATGGCTTTCTTCCACATACTAATTCACAGTCCTTAACTCATCTGCTGGATCAAATTGCTACTGATAGGAAATGGGAGAACTCGAATTGTCAAATTGCATTGATATGACCCTGGAAAAATTGTTGTCCCTCTTACAAAGGCACAAATACAACAGGCCTTTATAAATAGTCTTACTTGACAGACCCATTTAGCTGATTTCGTAGGTGTTCCCGATCACTTTCCGAAAATTATTTTGATTTTCAAAATTGCTTTTAGTTATTCTAGAGAGAATCCAATTGAAGGTGCTTAAATATTTTTACAGATGGGTCTAGTAATGGCAAAGCTGCTTATTCTGGATTAAAAAGTAAAGTTTTTCAGGCACCCTATACTTCAGCTCAAAAAGCAGAGCTTGTAGCTGTAATTGAGGTGCTGAGATGCTGTCAATGTAATTTTTGATTCTTCACATGTGGTTCATTCCACACAACTGAAAATGCTCAGTTACAATTTCATACAGATGAACTGACTTTACCCAGTTGCAAACCGCAGTTAGGAATAGAATGCACCCTTTTTACGTTACTCATTCTTAGAGCTCACACAACTCTTCCAGGACCTTTGACTGCAGGGAATCAAATGGCTGATCGCCTAGTTGCTACTGCAATATCTAATGCGAGACACTGTCACAATTTAACCCATGTTAGTGACTCTGGTCTCAAACTCAGATACAGCACTACCTGGAAAGCAGCTAAAGCTATTATCCAGTGATGCGCAACTTGCCAAAAGGTACATTCCTCATCTTTTACAGGAGTTAATCCTCGAGGATTGGAACCTAATTCTCTTTGGCAAATGGATGTCACAATGTTCCCACTTTTGGGAGACTAGCTTACATGGATGTATATGTAGATACATTTTCTCACTTTAGGCTACCTGTCAAACAGGAGAATCTTCCTGCCTGTGTTAAATGGCATCTTCTACAATGCTTCGCAGTCATGGGAATTCCAACTTCAGTTAAAATCGATAATGCCCCAGGCTATATTAGACAAGCTCTAGCTACATTTTTCTCTATATGGAATATTAAACACATTACTGGCATCCCATAATTCACAAGGACAAGCCATTGTAGAATGAATCTCTCCCTAAAACAGCAATTACAAAAAACGGGGTGGGGGAAGATTATGGAACTTCAAATATGCAATTGAATCTAGCATTATTAACTTTAAATTTTTTGAGCCTGCCTAAAGGCCAGATGCTATCAGCAGCTGAACACCATCTGCAGAAACCAGTTGCAAAGACAGAAGCAGGACAACTGGTTTGGTGGAGAGATCTGATAACACAAAGTTGGGAAATACGTAAAATAACATGGGGTAGAGGTTATGCTTGTGTTTCTCCAGGCCAAAACCAGCAGCCGATTTGGATACCATCAAGTCACCTGAAACCTTATGAGCCAGATGTTGAGGAAGAGATTTTTGGAGGAACCTGAGGACCCCCCCGATTGCAGCCATGCCAAGGCTGACAATAAGGAACACACCAGTCCCGGTGAACAACACTCAGCAGGCACAACCACCCATCTGGGGCCAGATCAAAAAGTTGATACAGATGGTAGAAAAAATCTGAAGGCAGGACGACCAGTTACAATGAGTAATCTAATGGTAGCTATGATGGCTGTGCTCACTATTGCAGTGAGTATTCCCCCAGTAACTGCTGAAACAAAAGACAATTATACTTATTGGGCATATATTCCCTTTCTACCACTTCTACGGCCAGTAACATGGTTAAGACCCTCTAGTGGAAGTATACACTAATGATAGTTTTCGGATGCCTGGTTCTACAGATAGAGGCCCATCTCACCCCGAAGAGGAGGAAACAATTATGAATATCTTGTTGGGATTTGAGCATTTACCTATTTGCTTAGGAAAAGCCAATGGGCGTTTACCTCCCAATCTTGGCTGGGGATAGTGCCTGAACATAACATCTCTGTGGCAGTTACATATGCTTTCTGGTCTTAGTAATTTATTAGTGATTATGCTCCTGTAGCCAAAACCTATCTGTAAAGTGAATTGGACATGGTGAGAAAAAATGAAGGCATTTGGGAAGATCATATCTCAAAGGCAGGCACAGGTGTTGCATGATTCATATGGAGTCATTGATTGGTCCTCTAGAGGGTCATTTATGAGGCTCACCTCTCAGTCTGCAGGTAATGGTCACCCTGCATCAGAACAAAATAATCTGATAGTGGACACTAAGTAGTACAGCAAGAATTCCTATTTGGGCATATGGTGGTATAGTGGCACCTCAACACCAAATGATATGGCTTGCTGTAGGAGCTAAACAAAGAGTTATGGAAAATGGCACTGAAAAAGATTTGGGAAGGGAACTATAATAAGCCAACCCAATATAATCCTAATTACATATTAGAATTGGCTCAATGATTCAGTCTGGATACAGAGTTGTGTCCATCTGCCTTTCCTGTTGGTAGGGTGGGTGTTTAAAACTTGATCCCCCTAATCATGTAAATTGTCAGGAATGTAGTTTTCTTGCGTTAATTCTTCCCTGTATAATACTGATCATTCTATTTTAGTGGTAAGAGCCCAAGGAGGAGTATGGATACCCGTAAAGCTTTCCTGTCCTTGGGAAGCCTCTCCCTCTGTGCATGTTACTGAAATTCTTCAAAAGATTTTGAAGTGCTCTCAGCATTTCATTGCCACTTTAAAGTTATGGGATTGATTGTTGTCACAGCTAGCAACTGCTGCAGTAGCTGGAGTTGCTTTGCATTCCACAGTACAAACAGCAGACTGAATTGGCAGAAAAATTCTACTTTGCTGTGGAATTCCCAAATATAGACTAGAAACTAGCTAATCAAATCAATGATCTCCAAACTAATGTGGCTAGGAGATCGAGTAGTTAGTCTAGAATACAGAACGCAGTTATGATGTGACTGAAATACTTCTGATTTTTGCATTCCTCCTCATATCTGTATAATGAAACAGCATGAGTGGGAAAAAAACATTTAAAAGGTCATACTGGAAATGTATCTTTGGATATTGCAAAACTGAAGGAACAATTATTTCAAGCCTCTCAGGAACATCTGAGGTTAATGCCAGGAACTAAAGTGCTTGAAGGAGCTGCAGATGGATTAGCAGCTATTAACCCATTAAAATGGATCAAGACACTTGGAGGCTCCGATTTCAATGATTGTGCTTTTAATCTGTTGGTCTTTGTCTAGTCTGCAGATGTGGATCCCGAATCCTGCGAGAAGTAGCCCACCATGACAAAGCTACGTACGCCTTTATTGCTTTGCAAAAAGGAGAAGGGGGCCATGCTTGTAGCAAGCCCTAACCCTGTCATAAACAGGCCTTAATCTGGCCGTAAACAGAATTTCTGCAGCAATGTGACATGCTTATGATAACATCTGTGGCAGTTACATATGCTTTCTGGTCTTAGTATTTATTACAATGATTACGCTCCTATAGCCAAAGGAGCATAATTGGGCGGGGGGGACTCAGCCCTCCAAGGATTCACCCTGCAAGCAGCATCAGAGCAGCTTCTCAGTCTCTGCCCAGACAGGCTACATGGTGACCCGATAGCAGCCTACACGAAGGTACGGAGGTTATTCAGATCCACACTGAGCTGTCCCACCCCAGATGTTATACGACTGTGTCCCAGTCCCAGGCCATAATGGGGGAAAAAGTCAGGCAGTATCATAAGCCCTAGGAGCTCAGTTTAAGGAAATGTGTTTTAGGAAGCAGGCAGTCTGCTTTCCAGGGAATGCTCCTGGCCTGACCCAAGCTACCCTGACTCTCCACTGAAAATTGGAAGCAGTCATTTGGCAGCAGCCATACATCTCTCCCCTGTGGAGAGACCCAACAGCCCTCCAGTGTTCCTAGGACAGATCCACGCAGCTGTCCTCCACAGGGGGGATTTTGACCCTCACAACCCATCCCCGCCCAGCTGTTTCTTGCAACACAGGGAGACACCTATACAGTATTTCCTCCTCTGCCTTATTCCTGTTGCCTGCACTGGCACAGGCCTTCCAGCCAGAATACAGGATGCACAGATACGTCCTGCAAGCAATGCTGAAGGACTTGGGGAACACCAAGCATAGAAGCTCCCAACCTGAGCATAAACAAGTTATGCCAACATGCCTAGAGGGACTGCTAGGTTAGAGATGGGCCACTTGGCTTATTCTTATGCCTTGAGGCCCAAGAAAAGGCCACTGAGCTCTTTGGGGGCATGCACAGATCACCAGCATTGATTTGGGGGTGAGGCCATGCTCATGTTTTCCAATTCTATCTCCCAAATCACCTGGACTCAGACTAAAGGTAGATTTTAGCAACTCTTTAAGAATAGGAGTTTGAGGCATTCTTGTGAAACATCAGGTAGAATCTTTCCCAAAATGAGGGGGGGAGGGGGAACCACCAGCTACTGTGGCATAGTCCCCAGGAAAGAAGCCAGGTTCATAACAAGCAGGCGCGAGGGCCTGGAACGTGGCCAATCCATAGCCCACTCCCTGGTTCATCCAATGTCATCACTTAGGATGTAGCAATACAGGCGGGGGGCTCACACAGCTAGAGTCCCTAAGTGAACAATGGGGCACTAGCAAGATTGAGGGCATCTAAAACATGATCAAGGACCCAAGAAGTAACTCAGGGAAGCCCCTTGAACACCCCCCCCCCCCCCTTCAGTACATACAACCAGCTCCACCAGTTGCTGTCAATCTCACAATGATGTTGAAGTCCAGGGTCACCTAGGAGCCTCCTTTCCTACCCTGCAGCTCATCACCTGAGCTTCCCTCTGTAGGGATCCATGGTCCTAGAACTGAGGAACTCGAAGCCCTGGCTAGGATGCATGGGAAACCTCAGCAGTTGAGGATAGGTCTCCAGAGAAAGGTCTCAGCCAGGATCTGCCCTTTTCCTGAAGACAGGCAGTACCACCCTCCTTCCTGAGCTGGGTGCTGTACTACACCCGATACCTGGACTAGAAGTTTCAACATTCTTCTGTGGACAACAGCCCTCATCCTCATGCAAGCTACTTGAGCCAATGTTATGCCACATCCCTGGACATGGCCACTTCCAGTGGCTAGAGTGTGAGGAGTACAAAGGCCCAGCCAGGTAATATTCAAGGCTAGCTCTGGAAGCTACTCTGGCTCCAGAGATTATGGCCTCATTTAAGCTTTTCCAAATCAAACAGTTCGCATCCTCCCTCCCTGTTCCTTTGCTTTCAGGTGTGAAAGCTCACTTCACCAGTAAACCCAATGCCTAAGAATTTCCATTTACAAGTCTGCACGCCTAGGGAACACAAGTTGACTTCACATACCCATTATTTCATTCTCATATCGCTGTGGAAAGTCAAACTGCTTGGCTCCTTGAGTATGGAAGTAGGCAGAAGCCCCCTGGGTTTGCTAGTACAGATTGGTGTTAGACTGGTTGGTATAAACTTAGTTGCACAAAGTCCAAGGTCCACCTGGTCTTCCACAAGGGGACACGTGTGTCACCGTGTGCCTTTTCACATTGCACAATTCGTGTGCGTTAAGCCTATGCTGTGAACCTAGAACACATTACAGAATTTGTCCAATCACATTGTGTGTCAACGTAAGCTTAAAGACTAAGAAATTTAAATATAGATCAAGGAGATACTTTGTAATGAGGTCAGCACAGAAGGTTTAAGGGAGAGGGTCCACTGGCTGGAGCACAGGAAACCCTTTGTTGTATGCTCTGGAGCTCTCCACCAGGCTCAGCAAGACTGACAGGCCTACATCCCAGTCTGACTTCAGCCCCATCCTGCCTCATTTCCCTTTTCATGGGTTTTAATCTCAACAGTATTTTATAAAAAGTCTTGACTTGAAAGTGCTCAACTACCCCACCACAAACCACACCCATGCAAGTAGCCTCAACCTGGTTCAAGGAGGGAACAGTCATGCTTGCGATGGCCTCTTCCATAGCCTACCTCAGTTCACCAGCAGTTTCAAGAGAGTTTGCTGCCAGGAAATAATCTGACAAGTACAACGCACTCCACGTTGCAGCGCCTACTTTAAACAACTGTTCTATGATGCTTCTCCCTTATTACCCACAATGATCCAGATTGTGAGGTTAGAAGGTACACACTTCCCAAACTTAGGTCCAAGCAGATCTAGACGGTGTAGCTCCAGATACTTCCAGAGGACTCAAACCACACTGCCAGGTCACGTTGGCTCCTCTTGCCAGAATGTGAGCAGAGGAATTGCTGCTACATGAAAAAGACAAGAATATGAAACTCTAGTGATGCACTGGGCCATTTCTTGGTGCCCCCACTCCTAGTGCATCAGGAGTAGCCAGGCCATTACAGCAAACATTGCCTGATAAAGACAGGCAACCAGGGGCTCAGACATCAGGTGGTTGTTTGATCACCTATGAAACAAGCAACTTTGGCAAGTATTGGCCAAGTGTGAGGGACTCTAAGTAGGAAAAGAATCTTATGGTCCAAGACCAGCTGCAGTTTAGGATTTGAAATCATAGCTGCCCATCAACTGACAACCACACCAACCCGTCAGCCATTTCGTTGGACTTGCTGTCCCAGCTGTGGAGTGTGGTTACCCAGGGGCTCCAGCTCATGCTCTTCCTGGGATGGCCCCAAGCCAGACTGAGCAAGTTGAGCCATTTCTACTCAATGTGGATTTCCTGAATCTGCTCTAATCTAGTGTTCCCTACTGGACTGGCAGGACTGGCCGATTCACATTGTGATCTGACAGCTTCCCTCTTCCTTCTAGGTCTTTTGCATTTCTAGTTCTCTCAGCATCTACTTCCTGGACAACTCAACAGCAAAGCCACCAATTAAGCATCAGTAGCAGTGGATGCAACATGGTGCAAAAAGGAGGCAGACAGGAAGATTTGGGACCACCACCTCTGTAGCCCAGCTACAAATTCAGATCTCCTGGTGAGAGGTAAGCACTGGCGCAAGGATGGGGAAGACACAGAGAATACAGCCTCACTTTCTCATGAGCACAGGTCCTGTGCACACCTGTCCACTTCTGAGTCAGTAGGCTCCTTTTCCCAAGTTTGAGTCTCAGACAATGAGTCTGGTTTCCTAAAGAGTTTAAGAGGCAGAAAGCCAACTCTTGTGTCTCCACATTAGAGAAGCAGCTCAGAATTCTTTAAACAGATAGTACAACTTTGCTATGTGTAGCTTTTGTCACTAGTCCACATACATGAGCATGTGGTGATTAGCAGTCAAGCCCGACCCTGTGGCCTGTCAGCCTCAGGATTTGAACACAGGATCTCTAATTGAAGATAATCCCAATGAAGAAAGATAGGGAAGAGGAAGTCCACAGCATAAGCTTATGAAGAATCAACTAAGAATACTTCAGTCATTTGCAGAGAATCATTACCCCGATTTTATAACCAAAAAAAAAAAAATGGCCAGCCAAGTCTCTTTGTCCTGTGCACGTAATTGGCAACTGGTTTCAAAATAAGAGCCATACTACCACCTACAGGCATATAGGATCTACACTGCCGAGAAACCATGATCCTTCTGTCCAGTCACCCAATTAAGAATCCAGAAAAAAAACAGGTGGAATCTCCCACTGATGACACCGAGCAGAACTCTTGTGCCCAGTAAGTTCTACTGGATGGAGCTGGCCACTCTTCTGTAGCAATGTAGGGGAATCCCAGAGAACAAGATGGCCCAGATAACAGTAGTCCTATGGGTTAAGAGAATACCAGACCGTGAATTTGGGATATCCAGGTGACGAGTCGCCTTTCTAGATGTCAATCAGTAATTGTTCCTTATCCTTCTGCATCTTAGTATTCTAAAAGGAACAAGCCTGAGATGGAAGAAAGCCAGCACGCAAGGCCCTTCCTCTTGCACTGTGTTCATGGTGTGCAGGGAAATAGGCGGGAACAAAAGAGCTTCTCTCATTGTTTCAAGGACAGCGGCAGAATGGTTGGGGATGTCATCCTGAGCAGCCTCAGGGTTACCAGAAGCTAGTCTTTCAGGATCAGTTTCTAACGTATAAGTCACAAGGATTGAGGGAAGGTGCCTTCCCTTCAGTCCCAGCATCATGACCAGTGTTTCCCAAGTAATGGAGAGTTCTTATGTTCTCAGTTGTGGCATACACTTTTGCCAATAGTGATCTCATCTCTCCACAAGTGCCCCTTGGGCAAAATATGCAAGTTGCTGCAGAGCAACCCAGGTCTCAAAAGTCCAGCAGCTTTGGGATGAGAAGTCTGCAAGTGTTTACTGCTAGGGCCAGGAATGCGATTCTAGGAAATGGTGCTGGGCTTCTGGGAGCACTATCCACAAAGTCATCCCACAGCCATCCACATGAAGCCAGAGAAAAACGACTCTGCAGAGCTTGCACATAATAATGCTGACCTCAGAAAGGCTGTGAGCCACTGGTCTCTTCTGATAGGGCAGTGATGTCCTGAGAAGGCTGAGCTAGAGTATGCAGCACAAGACAAGCACCAAGGCAGCAAGAACAACCCCCAAGTGACAGTTGCCAAATCCAAAGTAATCTGTGCTTCAGAATACAGAGGCTCTGGCACAGTCCCTGCCTCAGACATTGTCTCCTCAGCAGATACCCAACAAGTAGTACAAGAACATGCAGGACCCCACTGCTCAGCCTTTGAAGGGGTCTCTAAGGCAGCTACTGCAAAAGTCATCTCCACGGACCAGGACAGCATCTCTAGACATGGCGCATGGCCTGCCAGGACAGCAGCTATATATCCTTTCACAGAAAGCCCCACCAGACCTTGACGGAAGGGCACCCCAACATCAGCCTGGCCCGCATACACTTCGGGCATAGTCACCTGAGGTTTCTCCATTGAAGTTAGGGTATATGTCAAGGGAGATGCAGCCCCAGCTGTTGCCCTGTAAAGAGAGCCCCAGGAGGTCTCTGTGCTGGAGCAGGCATGCAGCCCCCCACCACCTTTGCTGAGAGCTGCTGCCTGGGACCAGTGTTTTGAGCAAGTCACCTGTGGACATGGACCCACAAGATCTGAGGGTACCCAGATGAGCTGCTGAATGGCATGGTTGACCTGAGTTTTTGAAAAAAAGCCCCAACTTTGAGACAATGTTCATGATTTTGAGCTTTAATTTCTCGAAGTATCCTGGGGAGTTCTGTCATTTGGAGCAGGTCCTGCTAGTGCTACCATAAACACCGCTTGCACAGGAGTGCCAGCCTTCCAGGTGGGCAACCCTTCCTGAAGGGCAGAATTGCCGAGGAGGTGCTTTTGTGTAAAAGCATGTCTGCCAGTTTGTGTTCTTTCCACTTTCCTTTGATACTTAAATTACAACATTTTGTACTACATTAAGCAAGAGTTATCAGGTAAAAGTTTGGTCTTTTATTCTCGTACTCTGAGTCCTGAAGACTAAACTCATTGTATTAATTTTGTAAGGAGTTTAATAATCTATGTTGGATGTTTTTCATGTTTATATTCTAAGCAATGTGATACTTAGTCTACAGAACAAAGCAGGCTTTGTACATAATTCCATGGCAAAAACTAGTTTATAAACCAAGCTGATCTTGTTAATGTTTTCAGTAAAAATTCTTGCAAACTTGATGCCTGGAATCACGTGATTGTAACATGGGATGCTCGCCTAACAGAACATCTGCCTGCTTAGCACGGTGCGTTTTGGGTGGGAGTTGGGTGGGCAGAGCAGCCTCTAAGCGCTTAGCTAGGACTCCTGCCAGGCACGAGATCCCGGGCTCTCCTGCTCACCCATGGCTGCCTCCCCAGGCAGGAATCATACATATTTCAGAAGTGTTTGTTCAGGGAAATAGCATTAGTTCTACACAGGATCCAGACGAATCTAAAGGAAATGATACAAGTAACATAGGAATGACTCCCCAGTGTATTCCTCAAATCCATCCAGGAGTTCCAAAAGCCAGTGGTTTCTTTCCATTCTGGCCCTTGGCTGAGGGGTCCTTAAGCTCCACCTGCTGGCCATGAGGCATCACAACAGACAAGGAAATCATAAGATCTTAGGAACTTAGGAACATCACCCCACCCATCAAAGATCGTGTGCCCTAGCAACAATGAAACTTTGAGGTCAACCCCCCTCCTACCTAGGAAAGGATAAAGAGACATCACCCATGTTCAAAGAAAATGAGCCAAACGAGTTTAGGAGATGGTGGCCACACACAGCAGGCCGTCTTGTAAGGGGCACAGCAGCGGCCCCGGGGCACTGAGGGCAGAGCCTCCAGGACCCATCACTGGAGATGACTGCCTGGGAAGACTCACTTCACCGTTAGAGAAGTGTGGCCTCCCCTGGTGGCCTAGGTTCACAGTACACAATTACCTGCTTTGAGGCAACGCTTCTCAGTGGTGACTTGAACAAAGTGTATGCATACTAGTGCCTGGGAAGGAAAAAACCAAGTACAGAAAAGATCAGTTATGAGAGCAGACAGGCTCTTCACCAAGTATACTGAAGGATTCCTAACGAGAGTCACCACCTAGGATGGCTCCTCCAGCCGCAGTCCAAGGTCAAGTATTCCCATCAGATCCCTTTATCCCTGGGGCCCCCCCCAAGACCACCTTCCAGGAACCCAGGGCTTCTGTCCTTTCCCTCAAGGAAACCAGGCTGGCTCCTTTGTCTAACAAGCATAATCACAGCCCCAGGAGCCATTTCTTGAACAGGACGAGTGCTGACTGCCAGTGACTAGACAACCTGAAAGCTGAACCCCATCTTCCTGTCAGAGTTTGCTTCCCCTGGTCTCCCCCATCGACTTTCATCCAGTGTACCTCCCCTGCTGGCTCAGTCCTCCTAGGGCCACGTCTAGCTCCTAAGGATTAAGCATTTCCAACTTAGAGTTGATGTATCTAAGAAACAGTTGTCCAGATCAGGCTCCCCTTGTCATGCAACAGGATACGGTAGTTTCTGTAGTTCAGTGCCTTTCCTTTAGGGATTAGGAATAAAAGATGGGAAATGAGGCACAGCAGCATTCACTTTCCATTCCAAGGTGTCTTGAACAAGCAGAAATAGTCTTGTTGGAAAGCCCATAAAGCTCCTCACAGTTGGGAGAAAGCTGACAGTTTTCTGAGAATGGCTTTCATTGTATTTAAGACACTAAAATGTACTCAGTAACAGCATAAGTAACAAGGAAGTTCAGGTGGTGACTCAAATCCACTTCCACCTGGCATAGATGAGACATCTGTCCAACAGGAAACATCACAGCTTCTATAGTCTTCATTATAAAGTCAAAGGATTTTGTACAAGTTTAGTCTTTCCTCACAATTCACCTTGGAGTTCAGAAAAACAGAACCGATGTATCAGGATGAGGTTAGGAAAACGCTGGTTGGCTTGCAAGTTGCTTTTGTAGTCCCGGCCCAGCCAACCATCTCTAAGAGGGGAGGCACACAGCCCAGCCTCAGCCTCAGCACAGTCGGCACTCAACCACAGAATACTAGGTATCAGGCTGGAGCCCAGCGGCACTAGAGGAAAGTTGGACTCCTACGGCCCCACCCCCCACCGCTTCTCCCTCTGGGACGGCAAGAGGGCAAAGTCCCTTCTTCTCCCTGGGGCACTGCAGCATGAAGACTGGCAGCCCACTCTCCAGTCCAAAGACTGTTCTCTTGACGGATCATTCTACAGGAGCAGATTCCCATTCAGAAGTGATTTCATCCTAGGGAATGCACTAGACACCAAATCCTTGGAGATGCTCTGGTCTCCAGGAAGTATGTGCCCAGAAGTGATGAAGGCACCCTATGGTCCTAGGGAGGAACGGGTAAGTGAGCAGGCCATAGGAAGCTTCCCTCTTCTGTGTGGCCAGTTCTTGTGGGCTCACTCTGCCTTCAGATGAGCACATGGAGCTTCTTATTCCCCCAGGGTGGCCCCAGAGGAAGCAAACCTGTTTTTAAAAGGCTCCCATGTTTAGGACATCCTGCCTCTATTAGTAGCTGCCTGGAATGACTATCAGGTTATCTTGTGCAGAAATACTGCAATGGCTTCCACAGCCCTTTCTGGGTCTTCTTACCAGGGAAGGTAAAGCTCAGAACCATTGTCCAAAACCTCCCAGGGAGGTTAGGATATCAAGGACAGGGTTTCATCTACCTAGATTTTGGAACATGCCCCCTTCCCGATAACTAAGCAAGGAAGGTACACCTCATCAGGCCTCCTGAAAAGTGGGAGGAAAGCACTTAAAAGCCTAACTTCTGAAAGGTGGGATGAAAAACTCCTATTCTGTTGGTTCTGAACTGTCAGGATCCCTCCAAGGATGTCTGGATGAGGGAGAAGCAGAGGTGGAGCAGCCAGACCTCAGCAGACTATTTTCATGTTTCCAGGCCCCAGGACACCACAGGGAAGAGGGGAGAAAGCTCTTGATGCTAAAGTCCTCTTTCAACCCCAGCAGATGAAGGAACCAAGATGGAGGAGGAGCAGCAGCACTCACTGAATCATGCCAGTGAGGGACAGAATCTGATATTCCTCAGTCATTTAAGACACTAAAAGCAGCTTGCCATGTACCAAAAAAAGTCTAAATCTAGACCAGCCTCTGGGACTGAAGCCTCCATCTCCAGTTCCTTAGTGAGCTTGTTCAAGTGCATATGAAAGCCTCACTTTCCTCCACCACATGTGCATTGTCTGGCTCAATTCATCTCAAAACCCTTCAGGCCATTGAAGGGTATTTTGTATCCCGCTGCCCCCCACCTTCCTGTCACTCACATGGAGAACAGTGTAGCCAAGGGGTCGTGAAGGAGCATCCTCTGCTCAGAAGCCTGCAGGGGAAAGCTCACTGCTATATGACTGAGATCTCACTGGTGGCTTCATGCTGAGCCACAGGTCGAGACAAAATGTGTTATGCCACGTTGTTTTGTCTATAGAAAACCTGGATGTTTCTGTTCATAGGAATGAGCTATTCTTTAGGTCACAGACATGACAAGGCAATACCCAGCCTTCACTATTCTCCACTGAATATAATGGAATTTTCTTGCTCTCTGAAGACAGCCCCCCTAAGTTCTTAGAGATGACCAGTTGATAGCATTCTAGATACCTAAAGTCAAGCAGCAGTTGTCAGGGTACCCTTATGATACTTGATCAGGAGCCAGAACAGCTGGAGCATCCAGGCACTCTCGTGTTAATGTAAAGGCCCATTCAGTTTAAGATGATTTCTCTATTGCATCAAGGCACTTTCTGGATGCATTTGTGTCCCACAAGATCAACTTCTGAGTTGGACTACGATAAAAATGTCAAGTCCAGGATTTAAAGAGACTGGAGACGTCCACTGTAGCAACTGTACTGGCATCTCCCACTGACCCATATCTTCTGATGACTATAAAAACACAGGATACGCTTGGAAGAGGCCAAGTGTACAAAGCCAACTGCTGAGCTCAGCAACTTTGACTTGGATGTACACTAAGCACAGGTACATTCCTCTTTCATTATGAGGTCATTCGGGCAACACCCACTCCAGTTCTGGTCTAACAGCAGTGGAAGTCCTCATGGAGACATGTGGGTCACCTAGAACTATGACTGAACATGAGCCACTTAGTGACCACTAGAGAAGCTTTCTGCACAAATGAACGTCCCTCCTAAAAATGAAGGTCCTCTCAAAGCTTTTTAAGACAGGATTTCTGCAAGACCAGGGTAAGGAATGTTTCCCAAGTCAGAGGGCAGAGTCCAGAGGCCCACCCCTAAGGGATGTACTGCATTTCAGTCATGGGTAGGGGAGAAGCCTTCCTCCACCTTAAGCCTGCCCTGCACATGAGCTAGTGGTAAACCTCACATCCCCTGGAGTAAGGTCAGATGTCTTCTGGCAATCAGATTTTACCAAGAAACGGTTTCATAAGACATGACTCAAAGGACATCAAAAAAGATACAGCTATGAAAGGTCCACTGAGAGGGAGTCCAGACATCTACCACATTCACCAGGTCCCGTTGTCAGCTTTCACAAGGCTCATCTCATGGAGATTTTGCAGCACTGTAACTCAGGACCGTCATTATATAAAGGATGTGTTTTCCTTTTGGTTTGGAGATGAACTTGATAGTTCATGGAAAACTCGAGCTAAAAGCTGTCCCCTCTCTAAGTCAAGCATTGAGAAGTGAGAGCTCCACACCTAGGGTTACTTAGGCTTAATGTCACTTTCCCTAAAACCTCACATAGGAGGACCTTCTTTAAGCCTCAGGACAGTTTAGAAATACAAATTATAATTTGAAATACTCAAGTTAAAAAGTGGAGTCAACTAGAATGAATAGACGGGGAAAATCTAACATCATAGTGGGGTTTAGCCAAGAGGCTGACGTGAAATGGCATTGTCTAGAGACCTCAAAGGAACAGAGGAAGATACAAAGGGCAGTCCAGGCACTAGTATTCTGCTTCACCTAGCTGATACTGAAACCCAGAGACTCATCACATGCTTACACTCAGCAAAAGGTGCCACCTGGTGGTGGGGCGTCACCTCCGAGTGCACTTCTACTATTTTATGACTGGCTCTACAATTTAGAATGGCTGCATCATGGACCCAGCTCAAGGGTCAGACACGAGAATCTTTGTCAAGGAAGAACGTCACATGGTGAAGTTGTATTGCCAATTCTTGTTTTGGCTTGAGACTTACCCAGTCTGCATCCCTTTATCTGCATTCCTGTATGTAGGCACCTAGACACCAACAATGATGGGTCTAGGCCTTCCTGGAAGACACCTAACATGATTCATGCCCAATGAATCCCAAAAGATAGAGAATTGAAGATGAAAGGATTTAGTGAAAGTCATAATTCCATTTAGAACACCCTA
The DNA here is from genome assembly GCF_008728515.1 of Papio anubis. Lineage (NCBI taxonomy): Eukaryota > Metazoa > Chordata > Mammalia > Primates > Cercopithecidae > Papio > Papio anubis. The sequence continues at coordinate 176,443,293 of NC_044978.1, forward strand.
CGATCATGAACACCGTCACGGACCCGTGCATATTTCACCGGCACAATTGTACCATGAAGATGCCAACATTCATTCTGGTCATGAAACTTTTAGTAACTCCCGTCAGTCACAACATGGCTGCTTACAGAGCAGAGGCCAGCCATGAGCTCTCTGCTCCGGCTCCAAAAGCCTGTGAGGTCCACTCCGAGTGGCCTCTCACATGTAGCTCCCATTACCCTAGATCAGCCAGTACCCAGAGTTAGGACCTCTTGTTCAGTCAAGGTCATCTCCCACTGGCCCTTGTGCATCATCTGGGACACTGCAGAACACTTGATCCCCAACAGTGAGCATGTTTCTGGGCAAGAATCTTCAACCAGCTGCCTCCAAAACTACAATCTTCTCAGTGAGCATGTTTCTGGGCAAGAATCTTCAACCAGCTGCCTCCAAAACTATAATCTTCCAAGTTCAGGCTTTCCTGCATGAACAAGGATTTCAGGAATAGGAATTGGGCATCAGGAGTTTCTAAACTTGTGCTGTACAAAGTGCACACGGTTGATGTATAGATACCTGGAGGATTAAAGGAATGGCTGCTGACTTAGCAGTGCTCCAAGTCAAGAACACTTATGTGACTGTCCTTTCCAGAACAGATGCCAACTGATGAAACTAAAATGCTCAGTTTCCTGAAGACGGACAGAAGCCATCCAAGGATGACTGTTGGCAGTGCAGCTCAGCGACGGAAGGAGCAGGCACTCCTGCCTTTTGGGTGTGCAGCATCCACAGGGCAGGTTTTTTAATTTTGTTCTGCATTTGCCCAGACAAGCTAGATGTGATCAGATGTCATCCCAGATGACAGGCCCCTGCTTGGTGATACAACATATTGAGCTACGTGATGTAGGATGTAAGGTAAGATTCCCAGTGTAAGAGGGGAGACATTCAAGGCAGTTATTGGAAGCCCTAAGAAGCTAAGTTTAAGGAAGAAAATGTCAACCAAGGAGGCAGCCTATTCACTTGGAGAACTCCCTTGAGCATCTGACAAATCCCTATGAGCTGCCCCTCACCCTTACTTTTCAGAATCAATGAAGACTTTCATTCCATCATCCACCCACCTGCCATTATCTGTTTCTTTAGAAGAATTACTGCAGGATACCGTCCACTGTGCCTCAGAACTAGCTCAGCCTTCCCGTACTAGGTGGCGATTACCTCTTCACAAACTGCTAACTTGCAATGGACAGAGGTACTTTGGGTTTTCCCAGCTGGTGGAAGGGTACACATCAGTAAGAATCCAGGATTGCTGCTGAGAATCCTAGAAAGTGGGGTACACAGCCCCAAGAAACAGGAAGCTCAAGAGGTCTGTAGTCCCGAGATTGAGAAAAGTCAGAACAAGCTGGTAGTTTTAGGAAAGATCTAAACTTGCCACACTGCAGTCTCTCCAACAGCAAAGACCTTTTGGATTTTGCAATATTCATGAACCAAAGCAGCACACCGATGATCAAGCTCAACCCCAACTGTTCGAGCTCCTCTCCTGAAGCAGAGGGCACTAAGACATCTTCCACCTGGCTCTGTCTCCTCAAAGAGCCTACCTCTACCATGCATTGTTGCCTTCAAGGGTGTGTGTGCGTTGATGTTGAAAAGTTGGCTTTTTCCTTATTTCTCTGGGGACAGAAGACCACTTTGCCTTCAAGAAATCTGACTCGAGGACCAACTGGCCCATCCACCGGATGCCAGTCCTGATGGTTGGGTGCACAACTCAGACCTCAGGTCCCTGAGCTCTGCACCCCACCCAGGTGCTCCTTCTGTGCTGAGCCCTGTCCACTCTGCATTAAGTTAGAAGCAGATCTGCACTGACAAAGCCCTCCAAGGTGCTAATTCAAACTGAGCTTGAGTAGATCAGGGCACCCATAAAGTTACTCACATGCCCTAGCCTCCTCTAATTGGCAAGCTAATCAATCCTTTTTCTTCATGCAAAGTAACTTCAGGAAAGCCCTACATCCTGACCCTTTTTGACAGGAGCCACCTCTGCTGCCTTTATGTGGCTGGTGTCCTCAAATTCTGTAAGGCGGGTCACCTTTCACAACTGAGTGCACTGAGTGGAACCTTCTTGGTCAGTGTGGAGCAAGGTTACAGAACTGTTGCTGGGGGTGCAAACGAACCACCTGCATGAGCTCGGTGAAAATATGCTCTCCATGTCTGGTAAGGTTCAGACTACTGCACCCAGATGAGCTGACACAGCAGCTGAAGGCATCTATTCGTCTCCTTCCTGTACCCCCCCCAAAGCCAAGTCACAACCCTGGTCTCCCAAAGCACTGCCAAAAGGTACCAGAGCTATGCCAGTAGACACTGGAGACCCTGAGCACCCACCAGAAGACAGGTTGCTACTAAACTCCAAGTCCTGGCAAGCCCCTGACCTTACTGTAGAATCCCAGGCCCCAAGAGCCCCCACAATTAGAGGAGAAAGCCTGCTCAGGGCTTCTAGGCTGTTCCCCAAGCCCTCACTTGCTAGACCCTCTGTCTCCCCAGCCTTTTCTTCTACAGTCCTATTGTATTATCAGTTCAACTGCAGCTGCCCTCAGCAGCATTGAAGAGCTGACCATGCGAACCAGCAGCCCTACCAAGGGGAGCACGTTGTGACCTTGGAGGCAACAGCCACATAGAATCCACACCAGACCCTACTGGCCTGGGAAGGGCAGCAAACAGCTTGAAGACACACATGGCAGTGGATATATTCCATGTCTCAGGTGAGACCCACCACCCCTAGAGAGCTGGGCTGAGGATAGGGTCTGTCACTGGCCCTGTGTAACAAAGGCCACATTCAATAAGTCAAGATGGTGACTGACACTTCCTGGTCTGTTATCACCTAGCTCAGGAGCAGATGGACCAGAGACAGCTGCTTTGAGTAGGCTCCTAAAAGCAATCCAAGTCTGAGTGTATGTTCTGCTTGGGGCCATTAGACATCGGGGGCATTCAGGAAGCAGCATGACCCAATGTGCAATAGCATTCATCCTACCAGGGGTCCCCCCCAGGAGGCATAAGGCCAGATTGGCAGGCCCCAGACTGTGGTCCACCTTCCTGATACTCCACGCGGAGGCAGAAGGAAACCTTTGTTCTGAATTTGAAAGAGCAAATATGGCAGAGCCTGGCACGTGGAGATATTCATTGACTGGCAGATGAGAGGACATGAGAAGGAGCCCCACCTTTTGAGAAGTCCCCACCCTGGCCACGCTCTCCTGGAGTCAGAATATCCTGGAGCCTTCCAGGAAGGATGTATCCTAATCGGATAGTTCAGATTATAGGATGTCTATGGCCAATGCCTGCAGGCTGCCCGTCTGCTTCTCACAGCCACTACAGCAGCCTACTCCTGGTCACAGCACAAAATGGAAATATTCATCCTGTGAGCAAGCTCTAGAACATTCTAGGACAGCAAATACAGAAAGCTCACCCCTCAGGAGGACACTGAGGACCAAGTCTGAAGCCATCTGTCTATACACAGGGAGTGCTTGATTAGAGTCCCACCTGGATCACACACTGATATTCCACTAGAGGCCATGGGAGCCAGCCACAGACATCTTGAGGGCAGGAATCTCTAACCCATTCCCAGCACCAGTACTGCATGGCCAGGTACGAAGCAGGCAATCTTCATAAGCGTTCCCTGCAGGAGAAACATTACGCAACTCGTCCCTTCGATGGACTGTCCTGCAGAGTTCCAGCTTGGCTGACCAGGTCCCACCACCAAGGCAGCTCCTCGCAGGTCTCCTGTCCCTAGTGAAAGCCCAAGTCTTGCAGAAGTTATGCTACCTCCCCTTGATGGTGGGCATAAGCCATCTCAAGCATCATCAGCTTAAGGAAGCCAGTTCAGGGCAAGCCCTTATGTCATAGCCGGAGACTCGGGTCACAGCAGTAGCAACAAGGCATACTAGCATCTCACTTAGCATCTTCACAAACTGGGTATGAACCAGAGTCCCACAGGAGGACACGGAGGCACAGATCCAACCCCTGAGCACCTGAGTCCATTCATGTGCAGTGAGGACATGACCTTGAGCTTCAAAAGTTTCATGTCAAGACTCATGAATCCTCCCCACCATTTGAGTGAGGAGGGCAAAAATGCTGTAAAGTCACATGTCCTAGCACCTGGACTGAGGGAACATTTCCAAGAAGGGAGAAAGTGAGCTTCTATGGAGTGACTCCTTTCCAAGATATTCTGTCCCAGCATTGCAGAACTCCAAGGCACCCTTTTCAAGGTGTTGGGTCACCAAACCGAGTTCCTCCTTCAGGGGAGATACTGCTGCACCACGGCACTATGACAGTGTCTGGAGACATTTGTCATGAATGGGAAATGCTTCTAGCGTCTAGGAAGATTAGCCCACAGGTGCTAAACATCTTACAGTACCCGCAGGACAGTCCTCCAACCCCAGTGAAAAAATCATCCAGCCCAAAATTTCAATGCTAATGAGGTTGAAGAGTCCTGACCTAGCTGGCAGCTTTCACACCAAAAGGCCAAAGGATCAGCTTTTGGAAGCTACATAGGAGCAGAGGCAGTGCCTGCAGAATTTGATTATCTGTGCTGGTGAACCACCCAGCAATGAAGAACTGCCCCCACTGGTTGCTGAAGCTTGCTTTCAGCTGAGGGGTGGGGCCACCTCTGCTTCAGTTTTCCTGAGGGCCCCACTCCTCACAATGCACTGCCACCCTTCAAGGGCCTGCAGATAGACATCGGATGCGGGAGTGAGTTTGTTTCCCTGTTTGAGATACTGACATAGTGGCCAGTTAGGATACCTTGAAAGCTACACATCCACTATTTTACTCAAGTTGTGAGAGGGAATCCTTGGTTCCCTCAGGAGTAATGAGTTAGCATAAGTCCCCTGGGTTTACCAGGGTGGATGTGATTTGCAACTGACTATTCAGCTTATAAAAATTGAGAAAATTCCAGGGACCACCCACAGTCTTCCCTAAGCAACACCGCCTCACTGGGGGCTTTTCTTTCCACATTGTATGACTAGTGTCCTTTTACCTATGAAGTCTAAGATTTGACAGTTCTTTAGCCGAAGTCATAAGTACTTTCCCTTGAAAAGCAAATAGTCTGGGAAGGTCTATAAATTTGAATGACAACAGAGGCCACATGGGATGGGACTGTTTTGAGAATATGTCTGGATAAAAAAGGGGATCGCTAAGCCTCCCCCCATCAGCTTTGTCCACTTTGCCAGATTCAGAACAGCATGGGGACTAGGGGGAGCTTTCTATAGCCATGGCCTGCTCTTTTTACGACCCTGATAGATGAGAATACATTCAGATGACAGTGGTGGACGACAATCCACAACTCTCACTTGACAAAGGCCATTTACAATGTTTCCAACCATTGAGCCAGTAAAACTGAGGTCTCCATCCCCTGCTTTGGGAAAGCTCCATAATGACGTGAAGACCTTCACACCAATACACGTTCATCATCCACTGAGGAATGTCTCGTTTAGACAGAGTTGAAGACCAGAGTCAGGCACAGCCTTATGTAGCAGTACGCAATTTTGCTCAGTGAATCTGTCTGCGGCCTTTTCACTCACAGGCTCTAACCTTTCCTCCCACTGGTTTGACAGTGAAGTCACTCCAGCTTTAAAGAGACTTGCAGAGGATCTACTCTGGGAAGAGGATTCTTATGACATAAGATGGATATGGCAAGTTCAGGAGGCACCAGGCCCAATGGGAGTCCAAGCCATCATTGCAGACCCTCCCCACTCCTTTGATTGCTGCTGGGATCCTGCCATGCCTGGCCAATGGTTAAGGACAAGTGAGTGGATCATTCCTGCCTTTCCATCTAGCCATATCCTGGGCCAGGACCCCAGTCCTAAAAATATGAACTGGCTTTTCTAAAGATGTCTGATGCTCCAAGGGCGCATGTTTTAAAGTTAAATTATCCTGGAAAGTTCTCCCAGAGTACAACTTCTAATTCTGCCCCAGTGAGTAGAATAGAAGCCGGGAAGGCTTTGAGCACAGAAAGCCTTACTTTGACAGCTGGTTCAAGTTGACTAATTGATAACAGACCTCATGTCTGTTCTTTACTTGACCAGTAAAAAAGTTCAGCTGCCTTTGACCAGGGAATATTTTTGAGACAGGATGTTGCTCTGTCAACCAGACTAGAGTCCAGTGTCAGTGGCACAATCTCGGCTCACTGCAACCTTTGCCTCCTGGGTTCAAGCGATCCTCCTGCCTCAGCCTTCTGAATACACCACCACGCCTGGCTAGTTTGTGTTTTTGGCAAAACCTCATCTCTACGATATTGCTCAGGCTGGTCTCAGACGGCTGGTCTCAGACATCTGGGCTCAAGTGATCCCACCCACCCTCAGCCTCCTAAAGCACTGGGATTACAGGTGTGAGCCTGTAATCACACCTAGGGTCTTGTAATTTTTTAAATCAGGTCCCATGTCAGATAGCAATAGACTACTATCTATGTAACTTCCTAGCCTTCATGCAGGACACGAGAATGGTTACATGAGTAACCACCATCATTTCTGGTGTTTAGCATGGAGCCACAGACCTGGAGAGCATTCAATGCTCAAGGAGGGCCAGCATGCATTTGCTTTTTAAGTAAGATGGAAAGGCCATCAGTACATATTAATAGGAAGGCTAGCAGTGCATAGTCTTGTCCTCAGGTTAACCCTCATCTCTGCCCCATACAATCCACAGGAATCTGGATTGGCATTCCATGGGAGATCTTGCAGAGCTATAGTTGGCATGAGTCACACTTGGCAATTAGGAAGTAGCAAGTGCTCTGGGGGTAAACACTTCTATGCAAGAGTGAGGGAGAAGCCTGCAGAGACCCCAGGGCCTACCATATTAGTGACACTTTCAGGCGTCTACTGTCGTACCTGCACCCCCATCTCACCTCATAGCTTTAACCTCCTTGGGAGCTATTAAACAAGTTAGCAAAGGAGGGAAAGTTAGAGTCGGGGTTTATAGATGGATTGGGAGCATTTAGAGAGCTAACTACATACATACCACTCCAACACTATGCAGAGGGCACCATAAGAAACTGACCAAGTCTCCCACTGAGGATTTAAATTCACCTGGTTATCTCTTACAAGGAGTCTAAGGTAAAGATACTGGATCATTAGCATTAAACAGATTGGCTGGCTGTCTAGGCCCTAGAAAATTAGAAGATGAGTCAACGAGATCTGGAGAAGAGGCATAAACAGGAACCCATGGTAATGGGCAGGAAATCTACATAGGCCAAGTCACAGGTCAGAGCCTGGCATGGAGCTCCCACAGGATGCATTTAGTCAGGTGCACAGGATGACTTATAGCCAGGTGTATTCAGCCACCCAAGTGCTCCCAGAATAGGCCCATTGACAGTAACCACCCACTCCATGGTTGTGACCTGTTGGTAACATACTTCAGTTAAGCCCTCCCCATAAAGCCACCATCCCTTAGACAAATCCACCACCCAATCGTATATTCAAGGCACAACATGCTGCTCAGTTGGTAGTAGTCTGCCAGCTTCTGTCAGTCCCTCCAGGGGCAGCCCACAGCCATGAACTAGCCAAACCAGCAGTCCTACCCATCTGGCCTGGAACCACCTTAATGAGATGCTGTCTCTGGAGCTCCCCACAGGCTCAGTCAAGTTTTACATCCTAGTCTGACCTCTGCCCAATCCTGCTTCCTTCCCCTTTTCACAAGTTTTAAGTCTGTTACATGTTTCAGACAAGCTCTTCGAGTCTTGACTCAGCATCTCCTTTCCAAGAGCTCAAGTGCACCATCACCGTGAAGTATTCACAGCTGACCCAACCCGGGGCTCCAGGAAAAGTCTGGCTTGTGATGGCCTCTTCCATAGCCTACCCTCAAGTTCACTGGCAGTTCGCTAGCAAGAAACCCAGTCTGGAACTAGCATATTCGAGTCACAGTACTTTGGGCAGGTGTCCTATAATACTATTTCTCTGGTAGCAAGAGTATAGGTCTAGATCCAAGGAGAATTTCTCCCTCACAACTCACAATCACTCGAGGGAGATGTTCATGTTCCGTCCCTGCAAGATCAGTTCTGGCAGGCTGAGACTGCAGTTCTAGACACTTGCACCAGGGGACAAAAGCAATGCCACCCAATTATTCTGAGCTCCTTTGCCCGGAGATCAGGGGTTGCTGATACATGGAGGAAAGCATATGGGATGCGAATGATAGGGCACTTTTTGGAGCTCCCACGCCCAGTGTTACAAGTGGCTAGGCCTCACAGTGGCCATTACCTGACAAGACCAGGGTCTCGGACCACTTACGAACAAAAGACTTTGATCACCTAAACAAGCAATCTAAACCAGTCAAGTGTTGGCCAACTATGAAAGATTCTAAGTTGACAGGAGGAGATAGTGAATATCAAACTACATCTTAGAATGACAGCCCTTACAGACCCAATGAGACCATAGCTGCCCATCACTTGCAGATCAGGCAACACATCACACCCCACCTTCACTGGACTTGCTGTCTAGCTGTGAGCATGCTTACCCTCCAGCTGTCAAGCTCATGTTCCTCTTGGGGTGGACCCAAGCCAACATTGACTTGAGCCCTTTGCACCTAATGTGGGGTTTCAAACTGAGCTCCAAAACTTGCTCCTAAACCTCCCCTGCTGGGCTAACTGTCAGGTTCAATTGTGATGTGACAGCTTCCCTTTGCTTAGTCCTAGATCTTTTTTATTCCTAAATCAAGGCAGCATATACTTCCAGACAATTCAACCACACAACCACCGTGAGCCATGAGCGGCAGTGGATGTAAATGTGGTCCAAAGCCAGGGAAAAGTCAGATTTGGCACTGCCTCCTCCCCTACCAACCCAGAAGAACTTTGGCTCTTGGTGAGAAGCAGCTACTAGCGCAAAGATGGGGACCACACTGACAAGGCAGCCTCACACCTTCTGATGCTGTACACAGGTCTCCTCCATGCCTGTTCCCTCCATGAGAATCAGTAGGGTCCCTTTTCAAAGTTTGGACGTAAGTGTGAGGCAGAATCAACACCAAGAAGACTGTCCCAGGGAGCTGTGAGGATGTGCTGTCGCATTCCTGTGGTTCAGACTCTTCACTGACTCATCTGTGTGAAATATGAGTCAGCGAGGAAGATCAATCTATCAGGCTAGATCAATACAATTTGTACAACCTGAGGTGACCTGGCCTATTGTGCCCAAGCAGTTCAGTCATGAACCACCTGAAGTGGAACCACCAACTTTAAGGCAGGATCCTTCACACCTGCTCAGGAGAGAAAGGATGAGGGAGCATCTGCAGCTCAAAGGCCTGAGCTGGAAGCCGATGGCCAGGAACTGGTTCAGACGAAGACTGGGTATGAGCGTGGAGATGGTCCTGATGTGAAGGGGATGTACCTGCCAAACCCAGAAAAAGTGAAAAGCAATCAGCGTTAAAAGACACGCTGAAATGAGATGCAGGCTGTTCCTATGTTGGGAATTTGTTCAAGGTTCTCTCAACGCTTCACAACCTTCTGCAAAAAGGCAGCACTGTCTCCAGAGGAATTGCCCTGCAGAATTTGCTAATGGGTGGCATAATTTTTGTTATGCATAGATATTGTCACTTTGCCACAGCATTAACCATTGTGATGGTTAATACTGAAGTGTCAACTTGAAGGATGCAAACTATTGTTCCTGAGTATGTCTGAGGGTGTTGCCAAAGGAGATTAAAAATTTGAGTCAGTGGGCTGCAAGAACCAGACCCAACTCTTTGTTGGACACAATCTAATCAGCTGCCAGCAAATATAAAGCAGGCAGAAAAATGAAACGGTGAGACTGGCCTAGCCTCCCAGCCTGTATCTTTGTCCCATGCTGGACGTGCTTCCTAACCTCAAACATCAGACTCCAAAAGTTCAGTTGAGACTAGGACTGGCTTCTTTGCTCAAGCTTGCAGACAGCTTATTTGGGGATCTTGTGATTGTGTAAGTTAATAAACTCCCCTTTATGCATATCCATCCTATTCTGTTCCTCTAGGAAACCCTGACTAGTACAGCCACCATCATGCAAGTGGTCACTAACACTTTGGATTTTCAGTTAAGGGGGAGAAAAGTAGTATATTTAGATAGAATGGCAAGTAGCTGGAGGCATTTCCAGACATTCTGCAGAGACTATCTGGATCCTTTGTCATTGCATTTCCCTTGACTTGGTCAACTGCTCACTGGTCCTCACCTGAGGATGTGTTCCTGGCGCCCTCAGGCAGTCAGTGAGGTATCAGCCTACAGCTGTTTGCCAAATTCTTGGCAAGGATTCCCAACTCCTTGCCCCTCAGGCTTCCGAGGTCTCACCCATGGAATCTTGATTGGATTTCCAGGGTCAACCTCTCATGCTTGGATGTGATGTAAAGATAGTCTTTCCAAGCAAAACCAGTTGCCTGGCAAATTGAACTCAAGTCTTCAGAAATTTAGACCAACAGTAAGGGAACTCTGGATAGAAAGACCCAGATCCCTCAAGAGCCTGGGAAGTGAAACTTAAGTGTGGGCCACTGCGCAGCATGCTTAGTCTTTTATATCTGAGAGGTGTCAGTAAACTCTTTAGACTTGGTTCAGATCACTACTAGAAGCCAGTGGTGTGCACATAGTCATTAGTCTTGAAGTTCCTTAGTCTTGAAGTCGGAATTTTGTGATCTAGCCCTATAGACACTAAAAGATTCAGAACCAAGTTCAAGTGTGGCAACTGCCTTATGGATCGCCACACTGAAAACTCAAATATAATCACTTGGAGTCACCCCCTTTACTGCATATGTTTACTTCTGCCTTCGCCAAGTAAGATTTTACAACTGTGGCTCCTATGTTTAACACGTTGAATAAAAACATAAAAGAAACCTGTGCCAGAGGTCACTTAACATCGAGATGTGCATGCAACGAAACCAAGGAAATACATTTCTCTACTCAGCAAAGCCCCCAACCCAGGAAGCACAGACACCTGAGTGTGGAGCTCTGGCTCACGTGAGCCAAAGTGCCGGGCTCTCCTACCCAGTGATGTCACTCCCAGGTGGGAGTCACTGCCTGCATCTCAGGATACAGGCCCTTCTAAAGGACAGTAAGAGACTCCTCAGTGCCATCCTCAAAATCTATCCTCGAATCCAGAGAGCCAGTGGCTTCCTTTCCATCCTACACCCTGGCTAAGGGGAGTCCTTTGGCGCCACCTGGTGGGCCACCAGGCAGCACAGACAAGGAAATCTGCTTGGGAGCTTCACAGTTCGATGATCCCCACCCCAGAGAGGTCCTGTGCCCATGACAAGATGTGAATCTTTACAAGTCAACCCTTCTCCTGGGAAAGGGGGCACAACCTGTTAGAAGAAAGTGAGCCACGCTTGAATTTAGAGTAAGGGATGGGCAGGGCCACACAGTCAGCATAGGCAGTAGGCTGTGGCTCAGATGGGGCAGTGACAGACCTGGGTCACTGAGGGCAGAGCCTCCAAGACAGCTCGCCAGGGGCTCAGCCTGGGAAGACCCTCCCCCTTTACCGTCAGGTCAGCAGGAGAGGGTTATCGCCTCCCTGGGTAGTTCTAGGTTCACTATGCACAGAATTGCCCATTTTCCGATGTAATACCTCTTAGTAAATGGTGGTTCAAGGAACAAGAGTTATGTATGGTTATGCTAGCTAGTGTGGGAAGGAATAACAAAGGTCAGTTGTGAAAGACAGGCATTGAAGTATACTGAAGAACTCTACCAGGGTCACTTCCTGGGACAGCTCCCCCACCCCCCAGGTCCATAGTCCAGCATTCCCATCAGATCCCTTTATCCTGGTGTCCCAGAGCCCATCTCCAGGCAACCAGGACTTCTGTCCACATTTCCTGGGAAGCCGGGTGGCTCATTCGCCTCCAAGTATAATCAGACTCCTGAATCATTTTCAAGAGAAGCACAAGTGCTAACTACCAGTAACGACACTGAGCAAGTTTGAACCTGGTCCATCTCTCCAAGTTTGTGTCTCCTGGTCTCCCCCCATCGATATTCATATCCAGGCACATCTACTGCTGGGGTCAGTCTTCCTGGAGCCTCAAGCTAAAAATTTCCAAACTTGAGTAGGCTATGTGGTATGTAGACCACATTAAAAAGGCTTGCTTTTAAGAAGCTCACTGCATAATGTCTAAGTGTTTCTAAGAGAACCTTTAGAATTCATCATGAAACTGTTTTCTGTAACTCATTCCCTTCCTTAGGTTACAAATTAAAGTGGATATGTGGAGGCACATAAGTATCCATGCTTTCCCCTCCAAAGTGTATTAGCAAGTAGAGATGGGCCCATTTGAAAGCCTATACCACTTTCAGAATTATGACAGCTCAATGTCCAAAAGAATGGCTTCATCTTTATGGCACGAAGATACAAACAGATGAACAGAATAAGCAGCAAGTTCAGGAGACGGTTGTCAAACCCACTGCCACTGGGCTTAGATGAGCAATTTCGGAGTCTGATAAGAAAACCATGCTTAATGGAAGAGTTCACGCTTCAGAAGTTTTCTTCAGTCACAGTTCACGCTATTGGAAGTTCAGAAAAGCAGGACTGATGTATCAGATGAGATAACTGATGAAGAAAACACCCTGGTTTGTTTCCAAGTTGCTTTCATAGCCCTGCCCAGCCAAACATCCCTAACAAGCAGAACCACAGAGCCCAGCCCCCCAGCACATCCAGCCCTTGACTGCACAATTCTGGAGATCTGGCTGGAGATGAGCAGGGGTGCTGGAGGGAAGTTACTATTTGTGGGCCCCAACTGCCCCCTCTCCCTCTGTGAGGGAGAAAGGCTGAATCCTCTTCACCATTCCCTGCCAACAGTCTCTTCCCTGGGACATCATAGCAGAAGGACTGGCAGAGCCTCTTCCCTGCAATCCAAGAGTCTTGAGTTCTACAGGAGCAGATTCCCATTCAGAAGCAATCTACCAGCCTTCAGCCTCCCAGGAAGAGCGTTAGATGCCAACTCTTTGGAGATACTCTCGTCTATAATAGGAGGGTTACCATGCCCAGGAGTGATATAAGGGCATCCCATGGTCAGTCCTAGGGTCAAGGGGTAAGTCAGCAGGCCATAGGAACCTTCCTTCTTCCACATGGCCAATCCTTGTGGGCCCAACTGTCTGCCTTCATATAAGCACACAGAGCTTCTTACCCAGGGTGACCCCCCGGAGTTGGGGGCCTGCTTCTAGGAGGCTCCCATGTTTAGAACATCCTGCCTCTAGTAGCAGCTGCCTGTCAGGCTGCAGGTGACTACCCAAGATGCTCCTGGGACCCCCACGCAGTGTCAGTCTAGGGAAGTTAGGGTGTCAAGAGAGGCCTCCATCCACAGGGATTTTAGAGACATGCCCTTTCTATAAGATAAGCCTGTAACACCACTGGTCACTACCACCACTTAGGAGCACTCAAAAGCCTTCTGAGGAGCGGGATGAAAACAGACTCCCCACCCCCAGGATCGACAAGGCCGGGAAAGATCCAAGAATCGCAAGGACAAGCATCAGAGAACTACTCCAGGCTTAAGAACAGCTGCCTAAGGAAACTGCACCTTGCCCAGAAATGCCAAGTCTAGCAAAGCCAGGTACCACCTGTTCAGTGCAGAACAGAAAAAGGGTCGTAAGTAATGAGACACTGAGTAGACTCAGCCTGTTCTGTTTGCCCGTGGATAATCGCCTGTTTCAAAACCTGAAGTCACCAAGTAAAGACATCTTTGAGAATTCAATGTCCAAGCTGGGGACCGATTTCTCAAGTCTGATCCTTGAGGCACCAGATATGAGGACTGATGGATCCCCTTTCAGGTTTTGTTACCAATTAGTTTTCCCTGAAGTCAGAACAGCCCTGAACAATGTGGGTAGAGGCTTGTGAAGCAGATACACTTCTAATTTCAATCAAGTAACTGCCACGTGGACTGTAGATGTGATAGGGGGATTTTATTCAGGGGCCTCAGGAATAAGTCTTCCAGCTAGAACCACCTCCAGAAGCAGTTCCTCAAAAACCTAAGAATTACCATATGATCCAGCAGTTCCACTCTTATTTACCCAAGATAATTGCAAAAGGATTGAAGCAAACAACTTCATGCCCAAGGTTCACTGCAACACTATTCATGACAGCCAGAACACGGAAACCAATCCAATGTCGATACCAAGAAAGAAACCGACATCTCCATGCAATGGATCGTTAAATCAAAAGCTGATATGCAACAATGTGGATAGAAATTGATATGAACCAGACAATTATCTTATGAAATATCCAGAATAGGCAAATTTATAGAGAGCAAGTAGATTGGAGGTGACTGGGGGTGAAGGGAGAAGGAAAACATTACTACTTAGTGGTTGCCGTTTCTTGGTGGGGTGAACTGGTTCAAGTCAGTGATAGGTGCACAACATTGTAAATGCGATTAATGTCACCAATTGTAAACTTCAACATGGTTGAACTAGAAATGTTTTGTTCACCCAGTCATCCCCGTATCCTAATACCTGCCCCTCCATGCCTCTGCACCCGCAGGCCATATCAAAGAACGCCATGAATCTGGCACAGATGAAGGAGCAGACTTTGCAGCCGGAGCAACAGTCCAAGCTCAAACTTGTCTGAGAACTTACAGAAGCAGGAGTCCGTGCAGAAGCACCATCAGACCTTCTTGGCGTCCATTAGGACGGTTCTCAACATCTTTGGGGAAAGTTGGGGAAAGATTGTGTGCCTTTGTAACAGACTGGGACACAGTGACAGCCACGGTGGTTGGGCTGACGCTGCTGGCTGGCGGGGTCTACTCTGCCAAGAATGGAACAGCCGCCGGGGCCCACTTCATTGCAACTCGGCTATGGAAACCGTCCCTGGTGAACGAGAAGTCCCGCATTACGGTGCTGGAGGCCCAGTGGCACCCCTTCCAGGTCCGCCGGCAGCTCCTCAGTCGGCCCTAGGATGTACTGGAAGGTGGTGTGCTGAGTCCCAGCCTGTAAGCGCGGGTGCGCGGCATTGTCATAGCAACAATGAACAATGAAGAAGGACGGCAGCCTGTACGAGAACGTCTTGATGTACGGGCCATCAGGCACAGGGAAGAAGCTGTTTGCAAAGAATCTTGCCCTGAACTCGGGCATGGACTATGCCATCATGACAGGCAAGGACGTGGTCCTCATGGGGCGGGAAGGCGTGAGTGCCATGCACGAGCTGTTTGACTGGGCCAATACCAGCCGGCGCGGCCTCCTGCTCTTCCTGGATGAAGTGGACGCCGTCCTTTGGAAGCAAGCCACTGAGAAGATGAGCAATTACCACCTCAAAGCCGCAGAGAACGCCTTCCTAAAATACACAAAACAGAGCAGCAACAAATTCATGCTGGTCCTGGCCAGTCACCACCGCAAGCAGTTTTACGGGGACATCTGCAACCGTATCGATAGGGTGGTTCATTTCGACCTGCCAGGGCAGCAGGAGCGCCTGGTGAGAATGTATTTTGACATGTATGATCTTAAGCTGGCCACAGAAGGAAAGCAGCGTCTGAAGCTGGCCCAGTTTGACTACGGGAAGAAGTGCCCAGAGATCGCTCGGCTGACAGAGGGCATGTCGGGCCAGGAGATCGCTAAGCTGGCTCTGTCCTGGCAGGCCAGGGTGAATGCCTCCGAGGACGGGGTCGCCTCCGAGGCCATGATGGACGCCTGCGTGCGGGAGGCCATCCAGGAGCACCAACAGAAGATATTCCTGCTGAAGGCGGAGGGGCCTGGGCGCGGGTTGGAGCGCCCCTTCTCCTAAGTCCGAGGCGATACCCACACCTCATGCGTCCTGGCAGCGGACACCTCCTTCCCCTGCCTTGCTGGCGCCTGCACGTTTAGGATATGCTCCTGGGTGGGGCATGGGCTGTTCGCAGGGCCTCTGTACACCAGGATGTCTTGTGGTGGGGGTTAGTCGTTCTGCCCCCCAGGACAACCCCCTCTTGTGGGCACTGGCTAGGGAGGGGCAGGCCTCCGTCCTGCTCCCCAGGAGACTCTTGGGAGACGCATTTTCCATCTGGCTCAGAGGGGGAGGGGGAGGCTTTGCAACCCAGCCCCTGCCCAGTCCCCTGGGAGGCTGGGTGCCGGCTGAGCCCCCGGGGCAGCAGGAGCGGGGCAGGCGGGGTCTTTGTTCTCACTCCCACAGCAGAGCCAGATGTGGGGGCGCCTGCTGGGGCTAGACCAAGGTGGGGTGGCCTGGAGACTGCTTCCAACCGTGGCCGGGAAGCAGGGAACCTGGCCGGCGTGTCTGAGGCCACACTCTCAGCTGGCCGGTCCAAGCCTGCGGCTGGAGCTGGTGTCTGTTTAGCTAATAAAGTCCCACAGTTGCCTCAAAAAAAAAAAAAAAGTTTTGTTCAGGTTCATTTAATATTTTGGAAAAAGCAGCTCACCTACTTGGTGATGACGTGGCTGAAAAGGAAACCCACCTGGATGTGAACGGCAGATTTTCCAGACAGGGGTTACTGTCTGATAATCGAAGAGCTTAGAATTCACCCGTCTTGACAAAGCTGAAGCAACCCAGAAGTAAACCATTGAGAGCCAACGATGGATGAACAGGGCAAGCTACTGGCCAGCAAGTACAGAGCTAGATAAGAGGACCATTGTCACAGCCAGCAGGGAGAAGTACCTGCAGGAACAGCTTTGACTATTTGATAACTGAGTATAGGCTCAAAGTAGTCTAAAATGAGCTCAGACTCCAGGGACCGTAATGACTTGGGCTGTATTTCCAGGAGCCCCACACCTAGTCTCAACTGAGAATGGAAGAATCTCATGCCTCTGGCAGGGGAAGCTATTTTGAAATATACCCAGGACTCTAACAAGGATTGTGGGCTACTTTACCCAGGCCCAACCGACCCGGGGATGGGAACACAAGCTCCTGCTCTTTTGACCATTCCTGCCTCACTTAAGTATTTGAGGTAATACTTAACCAGGAGTTTTCCAAGATTAGGAAGCTCAAACCCAAGTAGCATGAGCAAGACATCTACACCTAGAACATAAGTGCAAAGAAATCTAAGAGCAAAACCTGAGTGGTATGGCAGGACATAGCCCAGGTCAGAGGAGCTGTGGAGCCTACACTCCCCCCTCCACGGGCTGCTGTGTACTTTGAGGCCACACAACCACAGGCAAGAAGAGCTCAGATGCCAGGAGGGTCAAGACATCCAGAAGGCTTTCTGGAGACGTCAGCATAATAGTTCCAAGAGCCACCACCTCCCTACACCTTAGGCCTGCATGCACTTGACCCATTCCATTATGCTCAGGCATCTTTCTTCCCTTCTACCTCCCAAGATAGTGGTAACAGCACCCGTGAAGAGCACCCCAACATCTGAAAGCTTAGGGAAGAACCGCCTCAAAATCCTGGCATGCCAGCCCCCAAAGCACATGCCCCTTGTGTTCAGGGCGAGGTGTGATGTGGTCTGTTGGGAATTAGTCTGGCAGGACTCCAGTACATTCCACAGAGCACCCAACTGCTGAGAGTAAGGACAACCCCAGGACAGGAAGCAGGCACACAGGATGATGAGACAGCCCTGGTTGGGTCCACCAGGCCAGGGACTGACAGCAGACAAGCATCCTCTCCAACCCTACGAGGGCTGCACAGGGACTCTTGCCCTGGATGCCTCAAGTCAGGCTCCACTGAGATTGGCAAGGGAAGAAAGGGTTGAAAACCTCACTTCCTTTCAGTCATTGCAGTGGGCTCTCAAAGTGAGGACAGCAAACAAGGCCAAAGTTAATCTTATCTGATGACAGGGTATTCAACTACTGAGACTATAAGTAACCCCCAATCGGTGCAAAGACCACGCTCCAAAAAGGTGCCTTCCTCTATTCTCTTTGGCAACATCCTGGGACAACCCTCGGGTAAAAGCCCCATATCCAGCTCAAGGACATCTGTGGACAGCCTCAGGCCTCCAGGGGCCCTACAGTGAGGAAAGCCCATGAATAACCACCACCCTCACCTATATACTGATTCTGTTGCCAGTAGAGACTTAGGTATCTCCACGGACATGACGAACACCAGTCTGATGTAAGAGGTCAGGCGAGAGACATGGAGTTAGAGCCAAGCCCAGTGAAGACTAGTTGGAGCTGGTATGAATGAATTATCTTCAGAAATCTATGTGGGATTATGAAGTCAATGCAAAGCCACTATGTGATAAAACCATTTTGAAGTACTATAGATACCCTATTGGAAGAGATGAAATTCCTGTCCTAAGATCAGTTCAGCCAGAAGGCAGCCACGGCTGATGAGTTTATAACCACCTCAGGATCAAGGTCATTAGAAGTCTGGAGCTTGGGTATCAGAAGTGAGTCATTTGCCCCCTCTTCTGAGGGCCAGATCTATGAGCCACCCCTCCCCTTCCCTCATCACTTCCATCTTTTCCTGGCATCTTGAGATGGAGTGCACACTGAGAAAAGGATCAGCAGGGGTATGGAATCCAGGAACATCCCAGACACAGGTGGTCACCCAGGAGCTAATAGCCTCATCCCACTCAAGGTAGAAGAGTCCTTAGCTCTTGAAGGCCCTCTATTGAGCACTGTCCACCATGAAAGATGACCAGAGGAACATGGCCTCTCCCATGTGTCCCTGGTCAAACTGTCACCCTGGTATACTTGGAATCCTGGGATCTAACAGTATGTTATTCAGCTGTACTTCATAGGATACTGAACCCTAACCCTCAACACCTCCAGAAGTAGTTGTGGGATGTTTTTAGATCCTAAACAGACAAAAACAAGTGTCTGCATCAGCACTACACTCTACTTCCCTGCCTTGAGCTCCCAGTCAGGCAGCAACTACATTTAACAAGGTACAACTTTGACATTCATCAGGTGAGAAAAACTGGAAAGCTGGAAACGAGGTCATTCACATGGCATCCTTGCCTAAGTAGGGGATGGGGTGCAAGTTCCAGGAAAAATCTGCTTTGACAGGATTCCTGCTGTGCATCCTGTTTGAGCCCCTCTTCCCTCAACACCCAGGGACCACACCTTGAGAACGCTTCCTAGTCTGCACAGCCTAGGAAGTTGGCTGGAGATAAAGGCAACTCTCCCGGAAGCCTGAAAATTCTGATGCAAGTTAAGGACCACAAGACCAGACCAGGAAGCAGCGTTGGAAGTGACAGACTTCGAGGCTGCTGGAGGTTGTTGGAAACTCGACAGGTACCAAGTCTCCTCAGTTCTCAATATGCTCAGGATATAATGGAGACTGTCGTGTTTCTTGTGATGACAGGCTTGGGCTCCTGCCAGGTTCCTTTCCCGAGCTAGGCCAGGTGGCCTCCTGGTGTTTCTACCTAGCCTATCTGCCTTAGGAAAAGTCTCAGCTGAATCTGCCTAGAAGGGGGTCTCTTTCCTAGCATCACGAGCCGACTTCATATCCTTCGTGGGAAGAGGACATCCAAGCCCTGGACTACGAGCTGTCAGTTTTGGGGACCCAGACATCTGCATGCCCAAGGCAAGATTTCTGGATTAGGACATCCCCCTGGTTCAGCAGCAGACACCTTATGCTGCAGCCGCCCCACACCCCACCTCAGGGCTTGGCTCCAGGACATCTCACTTTAAAGGCAGGCAGGCAAAAAGTAGGAAAAATCCCACGTCAATTGGCATGCCCCCAGCACTCCCCGCCCCAGACAGCTGGTCAGCACCACCCGTAAAAAGATACCCTGCTTGGTTATCAAGCCACAACGTCAGTCATGGGCTGTCACTCCAAGACACCAGGCAGTACACCAAAAGATAACTGAGCTTATCAGTTATCCCTTTCCAGGCAGGTCCAGGAAGGCCTTGAGGTCTACAGCGCCCCCCATGCTGCACTCAGCCATCAGGATTCCACAGGAAATGAGAATCCCATGCTTAGCTTGAGAACTCCAGCCTATGTTTCACAAGGGGGCAGAGCAAGGCTACCAGGCCTAAAGCACCCCCCCATAGGACACATCCTCCCCACAAGGGGCTGAGCGAGTGCTGGACTTGTCCGGGGTGAGATTCTCAAGTATGTGCTGCCAGTGGGATCAGGGTCACATAGGACATCTCAGTGAGTCTTGTCCCCATGTTCAGCCAGGTCACAAGTCTTGGTTCTATACAACATGTTCACTAGCATCTCATTCCATGGGGAAATATGTCCAATTACACCCCAGAACTGAGCAGACCTGGGCACCCATTTTCCGAGTTTAACTCCCAAAAGGAAAGTCCTTTTCAAGGCATACAGATCCTGCCCCTCCACTGCAGCCTTTTCCCCTAGCAGCTGCCCTGCCTAGAGGGCCCCCACCTGTGTCCACCTGCCTCGGGTCCTCATTGCCTCAGTCATAGTAGGCCAGAAGTCCAGATTTTCAGTTTGTCCCTCAGCAATTCCAGAACATGTTCCCATGTGAGGCCTGGTAAGGGCACAGCTTGGCATCAGTTCAGTCTTGGAGTCACCAATCGACATGAGAGGGAGGGCTCAGCATAGAGCCTACCCAAACACTAAGACTCCAGAGGGCATGGATGGAGGTGGGTGGAGGGAGGCATTCCTTAAGTGAAATACTGAAGGCAGCAGCTCAACCCTCTGCCCACCTTGCTCAGGTGCCCCAGCTCTCCCAGGACAGGACTCCAGTTGATCTCGTCCCATCACGGTCCAGGATTCTCACACCTTGTCAGAGATGTTTAGTGGTCCTGCTCCCTCCTGTGCTGAGTTGACTGCTCCCCACTGGCTCTGACTGGCTGTGTCCTCGGGGCTGCCTAGTCCTGTCTGGGGCTCTCCCTTCCATACCAAGGTCTTCAACAAGGAAGATGACACTTCAGAGAGCAATATGAGCCCAGCTAAAAGCCTTCCTTAAAGTGTTTACTGGAAGAGCTGGGCAGGGGAGGTTCCGTGAGGTCAGGCCATGTGACTAAGTTAGACTGTACCCTTCCCCTCTTGGAGGCATTCCTTCTGGTTTTCTTGAACTTACCTCGAACTACATTCATTTTACATCTCATTGAGGCTGAGCATATTTCACTCAAGCCTTTCAAAAGCTGGTAGGATCCAGATGCCTGCAAGTCGACTTGTTTCTGGATCTCTTGCTTTCCCACCACTTCTTTGGACCTGCAAACATCAGGTCACATTTGGAACAAGGATACTGGCAGACAAGCAGACCATGTATCCTGAGTAAGGAGGAAAGCTGGGGCAGGTCCCTGCACTTCCAAGGCCACCTGTGTCCATCCCCACACCCCTCCCAGGCCATCTCCTTGCAGCACAGCCTTTTTAACCGACATTCCTGAGATAGTCTTGCAAAGGACTGGCAAGGAATTGGAGCTTAAACCAAAGCAAGAGAGCTCTGCCTCAGTCTCACCAGCACAACCACTGTCCCCCTTAAGTCACAGACCTGACCACTAAGTCCCAAGGCTGCCCACATCCAACTCCCACACAGGGTCCCAACTGTGTTCCCATCTTCTGTATAACCTGCTGCAGAGCGAGTGCAGCGCCCCTGAATGTGAGGATTCTTAGCCCATCTAAGGGGCCGTGAAGGATGAAGATTCCTCCCAGTGGGGCATAGCTTTCAGAGGCAATCGATCTAATGGGATCTTCACACTGCCATCATGCAGGAAGAACTAAATCTGATCCAACTGACAGCAAACAAGAGGTGAACATGTTAAACCCCAGCAGGATCTACTCAGTCCAAACTGAAAGGTAAAGAGCATTCCACGTGGCTTGCCTTCCATGTTGCCCTCTAGTGAGGGTTCTGGTGAGAGCTCACTCATGTTTACCACGTGTTGCATGGGGGAGTGTTTTATTGGGTGGGAGCTCAGGTTTTCCCTCAGAACAGCAGCAGGCAGCTTTTCCGTAAGGATCTTCATACTGGATAGCCATCTCTGAAGGGATGGGACCATTCCAGGTCCTGCAGTCCTGGCCTTTGGAGTTTGTCCCCCATGGCAGCCCCATCCCACATTCTCCCATGTTCCTTTTCTCTCCGTCTGCATCCCCTAGGATGTCTTGAGATGAGTGCTCACTGAAGGCTGCTCACACTGAGGACATTCAAGAATTTCTCTCAGTAGTGGCAACTCCGATTATGGGATAAGAAACTACTGGAGTCTCAGGCACTGTAAGGGTCTTTCCTGGTCTGGCTCATGGCACGGGAGGTGAGGGTCAGACTTTGTCTCATTGAGCCCCCAACCAAGTACTCCATTCTCGAGGCTCAAATGTCTCTGTATGGATTACATGGAGAAAGGCCCAGCAAAGCCCTGCTCTTTGAATTCCACAGCCACTGCCCCACAAAAGGCTGATTCTTGTAACCAGCTGATCAGCAGCCCAGCAGCCCTGTGTGATGGAGGCTTAGTGACAGGCAGGGTCTAGGTATACCCAGACACAGAAGGGAATCAAATAGCAGCTGCTCAGAATGACGACAACTAGGGTCCTGAGACAACCAAAAGTCAGCTCCCCTCACACTGTGCTTGACAGGACAGAACACCCAGAAGTCCCAGACTCCAGCAAGGCCAGGGCTCAAGGATGAGGTTTACAGATTCAATCTGCTCAGAGCGCAGCATCCAGAAGAGTTAGCCAGCCTTATGTCGGAGCAGGTTTTCTGGGTAAATGCCATCCTCGGGTCAGAGTCCATGTCACTAGGATCAGCCTCCTGAGCACTCTCCTGGAGGTCACCCTGCAGCCACACTTCACTCCTGCACCCTGAGAGGTCAACCCTGCAGCCACACTGCATTCCTGCATCCATCTGTGTGCTCTCCAAGAGGTCACCCTGCAGCCACACTGTGCTCCTGTGCCTACACTCGTGCCCTCTTATCAAGTCTGAACTGCCCCTTCCCAAGCACAACCCCTGCCTACGGGCAGCGTGGCTCCTCTCTGCACCACTAGCTCTGGGTGTGTGCCCTGGCTTCCCTGCCTCCTCCTCCCATTAAGCCTCTTTAGAACCCAGAAAAGCAGAAATTGGCTCAAATTCTGACGTCTGCTGAGACAGGGTTTGAACCAGTCTGCTTTAACATTAAGGAACCCCTTTTTTAAGTCCAGCTGCACCCTTGGACCCCAGAGCAATGTTTGGTACTCCAGCTGTTGGGGAGAGTCCATCATGGCTGTAACAGATGACACCTTCAGCCAACTCAGCCCCAGGAGTTTGTGCAGCCCACATCCTAGAACAGATCAGCAGACACTACTCTAGCCAGCCCAGGCGGCTTCCTCTCCCAACATATTTGCCTCCTGCTGCGAGATCATCAAAACAATGCTGTGGGGGCCAAGTAGGAAAGCCTCTGCCAGTTAGGAATTTCAGCCGGGAACCGGGTTCTCCCCACCAAGACCTCAAGGGGAGGGAGATGAGGCACCAGCCCTCCAACACAAGCAGGGAAGCTCCGCTCAGGGAAGTGCACGTGAGGAAGTACACTGCACGTTTCAGGGTAGCCACGCAGACCCAGCGCCAAGACAGAAGCTAGGACAGGTAGGAACTGCCGTTACTACCCAGGCTAGCTTTTACTTCCTGCTGAGAACAGGATTAAGAGGACAAAGTGTAAGGTCACCACAGCTCCCCCGCCAGAAGGGTGGGTGGACAGTCCACCCCCACGGAAGAGGTGAGTATACTTATCCCTTCACCCTAACATCCCTGAGTAATTTCCCCTTAACAGAAACACAGCAGCTTTTCCTAAGGCCAAGTACACACCACCCAGACTCTGGCACCAGATTTCCAAAACACATCCAGAAACAGCTTGTCCTATTGGTCAATCAGGAAGAAGCTTAATCTCAAGCCAGCAGTTGTGCTGAGAAATGTCAGCATTAAAAGAATGCCAGAAACAGCTAGGCTTTCTAAAAATGAACCGTGATTACCAAGTTTGGCGGAGATTGGATCTTCACACGAAGTAGAGAGCTATGATTCAATAAAGAAGAATTATGAGAAAATCTAATGAGACTTCCTGAAGTTAAGGGTTCAAGTTCTTAAATGCTCTTGACTTGTGGTTTTAAATGCAGCAATTCAGTCATCTTTTCCATGTAGGATCTACGGTTTTACGGGAGTGAAGCACTCAGCCACACACTGGCTGGTTTCCTCATCTCTACACTGGAATCACAGTGGTTAAGAGGATACAATTCAAACTGCCCAGCACAGTCCCTCATTCAACCCAAGTACTTACAATTAGCCTGAGAAGCATGAGAAATTATGCCCACAGTTCTCTGGAGAAGTCCCTGGATCTGCCGACTTGAGCGTGGCAGTCACCATGGCAGAACAGAAGTCATCCCTCTTGGACTCTGGGCCGACTAGTTTTCCTGCAGATTCACTAGCAGTGACCCCCTGGATCCCTGCTGCTCCATCCGCATAGCCCACATTAATACAGCTGCCAGCTGGATGTCCTGGGAGAACACGCATTCCCCAAGCTCTGCCAGTCTGTGGGACTGGATGACACATGAGCCAAACCTTTAAGCAAAGTCTCTGGTGACCTATCCCTGCCAAGACATCTCTCAAGAGGCTTCCCAAGGACACTGTCAGGGAGCTGTAACGCCTCGTCTAGTCTTGAAGGCCCCAATTACATCCCCCCGCAACCCTGTGGGCTATGCTTTGACGGCCAGCCCTCTCTAGTAAGTCCCCTGATAGCCCCTGGCACTGAGTGGTTCACTGGGTGTGACGGTCCCGAGTGTCAACTTGACTGGATTGAAGGATACAAAGTATTGATCCCGGGTGTGGGAGGGTGTTGCCAAAAGAACATTTGAGTCAGTGGGCTGGGGAAGAAGATCCACCCTTCACATCTGGTGGGCACAATCGAATCAGCTGCCAGTTAATATAAAAAGGAGGCAGAAAAACGTGAAGAGACTGGCCTAGCCTCCCAGCTACATTTTTGTACTGTGCTAGATGCTTCCTGCCCTCAAACATTGGACTCTAAAGTTCTTCAGTTTCCGCCAAGATTTCAAAGCCATCGGACTTTGCTCTCCTTGGCTCCTCAGCTTGCAGACAGCCTATTGTAGCACCTTGTGATCATGTAAAAGTACTATAACTATCGTATATTCTCTGTCCCTCTAGAAGACCCTAGTAACTGAGCTTGCACACACCTTGTACCTGCAGAGCAGTGGTCTGTTCCACCTGTGGTCTGCACACTTCCACTACCATGGGTTTTTTCTGCATCCCTTCGACGCAAGATGGAGCTCCAAAATGCCACTTCTACCAAGTCCTTTCAGGTCATAAGGGGTAAGGAGGCGCCCCTCTTGCATCTGAGCTTACCCACATTCTCTAGTTGGCTCAAGATTACCACCTTTTCATTCTCCCTACAAGTAGGACCTCACTTAGCGATTTGAGGTCTTACACTAGGCCATATGATTCTCTACACAGAGCAGAATAGTTGTGAGCACAGACTCGGGCACCTGGTATTCCTGGGTCCTAGTCCACCTTGGCCTTTCAGCTGAGACATCTTGGGTAGTTGTGTACTGTAATCCCTACAACACAGTAAGAATTTAATAGACACATGTTGATTTGTCCCACACCTGGAAAACATTGTCTGCAAAGTACCTTGATTTGTTTCCAAGTCTCAAAAGCCAGTCCTGCCAATTGTTTTTATAAGTCAGGTAGACTCCGGTGTTGAGCAAAGCTAGAGCTATCGATACCTTGGGTGTCTTGGTAGACTGATAGGTGCGAGACTCACCCATATTTTACCCAGATGCACACAGGGTATAAGAGCTTTCCATCAGGAAAACTAGATTAAAAGCTTGTTCCAGATCAGCTCAAAAGGACAGAATGACAAGGCCAAGTCTACTTAAATTTCAAAGACTACGTGCATAAGCGACTTCAAGTAGCAGCTAATTATCAAGAGTCGCTACCTTAAGTGTTTTATCTGGTATCCTGTCAAACCAGTTTTGATCGTGTTAGTGATTGTTAGAAAGGAAATGTGTATCTTCAAGGCCAAGATACCCCCTTTAAGCCTAGACCTAATTTTACCAACACTAAAGTTTATATACTATCTTAGCCCTGTTTGTTCAGCCAATTCCCTTTAACGCAAAGCATAACTTAGCTCATTATCATCCTTAACAAGCCAGAGGGCATTGGTTTGCTACCTAGTCAGATACAGCACTATGGGAATTAACTTTGGGACTAATGCCTCAACATTAAAATGAGGACCTGTTTTCATTCATGTGGAATTAAAGATAGCAAGTTGTACATCCTAAATCCAGATGTTTGTGCTGAGTAGGTAAAAAGCAGGAGACACGGGACATGGTTCCAAGGAGACAATCAGGGCCCACCTTGTGACAACTTAAGTGGTCTAGCTGCTGAGACTCGTTAGGATGACAGATCCCAGTATAGTAACACCCGGATCGTGCCATCACCTTGATATCTGCAGCTAACAGCAAGATGACCATGAACCCATACATCCTCAGTACTTGTGAGACTACAGAGGAACTTGAAATGCAATGGATCTGTTTAGGAAAGCCTTGACTGCAGAACTTTCTCAAATAATGGGCCAATTTGCACATAAGTTGAGAGCATCACTGTTTAACATGCAAAGTGTGTGGGAAAGTTACAACTTAAGTACTACCTGAAGCTACACCCAGCTGTTTCAGTGGGATAAGGGTTTCCAGGAGTACGAGGTTGTTGATACAGAAGGATCAATTTTCATGGTGCATGCAAAGCAGGCAGTCAGATCCCTTGCTACTTTGGTGGCTTCGTTTATTAAGTGACTGGCATCACCCACCACTCACCCTGTCCAAACCATAGGTTCATCCCTGGGCTCCTTTCCTCTGACATCCAGGGCAGTGCTGTGTCCCTTGCCTGCACGTCTCAGGCTTGCTACCCTCCATAGGCCACCACTCACACTGGCCCAACTCCAGTGTCCCAGCTGCTCCATTTAACCCCACCCTCCACAGTGAGGTCAAAGTAGTGACCCCAACAAGTCAATCTGATCCACATCATGCTTGCACTCCTTTGCCAAGCACATCACATACTCTATACTCTTCACATCCTTCACACGTATCAACTTTAGACTCCTACGAGTCTCCCTGGTCTTCTCACAGGAGAGTCAACGTGTCCCCAGTTTCCACAGTGCCTCCAGCCACCTGGCATGTACACGACATTCGAGCACTTCCAATACAACCAGCCTTAACAGCCCGTGCTTTTCCTTGTAACATACCAATTTTAGAGGGGAATAGGTTACTAGTAACCAAGCTCCAGAATACTGCATTCGTGTCTGACCCTTTGGGGTTTGATAGACACTCGGTAGACATGTGAGGTCTATACATGACTTCAGATGTTCACACACAATCCCACAGGTTGTGATACTCCAACATGATCAATGTGTCCTGCTATGTTGGCTTCACAATTCCTCCATGGTCAAGGGTGATACTCAGACCATTTGCCTGGAGGCCTCCTTTTGATGCTGGGTAGTGATGTGGAGTGGGAGAACATTTGGGAGGGCTGAAATAAGCTTTGTGAACCAAAAACAGACACGGAGTGGCTGACAGCATCAGCTCCTATGACCGAGCACTTGCAGTTTCCAAGTTTGATGTTACAAGGAACACTGAACGTTAATTTCACTATACTCAGCATTGGAAGACCATTCCTACAATTTGGGGAACAATGAGACCACTTTCCTATACCACCTAAAATGGGATTGAGAATCGTTTATGTAACATCCAGTGTGCCAGGTAAGCACCAGGTATGTGGCTGACCTGCCGACACTATACTGCCTCGGTCATCTCATCTGCAGGGCCAGGTCTTTCAGGGTCCACCCTCCCTGTCCCATGTGTGTCTAGAAGCCTCCATGGTGGCCACAACTGCAGCATGTTTCCCAACAGGACATAACTACCAATTTAACAGCTGTGCCCAAATGTACCTCGAAAAGTGAACACAGATTAAAATCTTTACAGAGTCCATGCCAGCTGCCAGATATTCCAGAATGTGCTACTTGGTCTATCAGCTTCATCCGAGTCTGAGCTCACTCGTCCAACTTCCCCCCCTTTGATGTCTTCCCCTCTTATTGAGGAGCCTCACTTTACATGAGCCTGAGTTGCCTGTGCACAGGAGGCCTTTACTATCCAATCCCAGCAATGCCATCGGGAATGACTGGAGCCCACCCAGACAGGAACAAAGGGGGGCCCGAGGTCCTCGTCTAGACCTAGGCCCAAGCCAAGGACATTGAGACAGCACACTCCTGGTTGGTTTGTGGCTACCGCCATCCCTCGTCATGCCTAGAAGCAGAAGTACTTTTATGGCCACAGCAGCTGAGCTAAACTGGTCCCAGAGTCCCCAAAGGCGGGGGAAGATGTCAGAGCAACTCCTGAAATGCTCCAGTGGTTAAGGCAGCCGTGTGTTTTAAGGCCGCTGCATTAGAGCATTTTAGGATGAAAGCCAGAACCGGGGGCAGGGAAGAGTTTTTCAGTCACTTCCTTGGCGATTCCTTTGCCTGGCAGATGTAGTGCAGGCACCTGGCCTGTTGATCCAGGTTGTGCCCTAGTCCAGTTTTTCCAAGGGCTAGTGCCCCAGAATGGGTGGCAACACTTTACAGGGTGACCATCACTGCCACTGTCAAGGTGGGTCACCGCAACGACTGCCTCTACCTTCTCCCTAAGGCACTGAGGCTGGCTTGTTGGGGCTTTAGGAGTAGGAGGATGAGAGGCAAGTCCCTGCCTTCACTGCAGGGGCCGAGTTTCATTATCTTGAAGTCCTCTATTTTCTCAGTGCGTGACCTTGTTTAGGAACAGGGTGGCTGCTGATGCAATCAGTTAAGATGAAGTAAAACTCGAACAGAGTGGGGCCCCCCCACTCCGATAGGACCAGTGTCCTTTATAAACAGGAAAGTGGAGACAGGCACACAGGAAGAAGGCATGTGAGGATGAAAGCAGGGATGGGATGGTGGTCCCACAGGCCAAGGAGCAGAGATGCCAGCAGAGTACCAGAAGCCGGAGGGCCTGAAACATTCTCCCTCACAGCCTGGGAAGGAGCCAACCCCACCCACCTCGATCTCGGATTTCCTGGCTTCTAGAACAAAATTTGTTTAAACCACCGAGTTCATAGCACTTTTGTTATGCCAGCCCTAGCAGAGCAGTACAGCTTCCCAGCCACAAGCAGACCTGGATGACCACACAGATCCCCACTGCTGGGATGGGCAATGTCTATCCAGAACCACCACCCACTTGGAAGCAGATCAGAGCACCTGTTCGCCACAGGCAGGCAGAGCCCGAGTCCAAAGGAGGAAAGAGCTGAACAACGAATATCCAGTTCCCTAGGCCCATCTGTAGTCGGATCCCCCCTCCCCCTAACAGGGAGGCAGGAGAATGGAGGCAGGGCATCCAGCTGGGTCAGTCTTTCTCCATGGCAACAAGTGCAAGAGCCCTCTCCACTAACTATATGTCCCACCCTGTGTTTTGCATAGGAGTTGACCCTTTGTCCACGTGTTGGGGGTAAGCAGATTATAAAAGGCAGCTAATAGCAGAAAAGTGTTTGGAAACGGCCAGAAGCCACCACCAAGGAACCAGGGGCAGCACTGGGAAGTACTGGCAGGAGCTGGGATGATCTGTGGCTGCGTCAGGGCTCAAAGACCCTCAAGCACTCCCTGGAAAGAGGGCTGGGATCCAGTTGTGCGTAACAGTCTTGAACACTAACACGGTGTGGAGATCTAGGAGTTTCTTTGCTCACAGAGCAGAGGAAGGACCCAAGCGCTAGGGGCTCTGCACAAGGAGACTTCACTGCAAAAAGAGCCTCATTGACGAGAAGCTCCATATTAGCAACAGGCACTGGGGCACAACCCTCAGCCCAGACCCCCACGGCACCACAGGATGCCCCGTGACCACATAGCCAAGCCCCTGCACCATGAGCACACCCAAGCCAGACATCAGTGCTCAACAGCCAAGCACGTTAGCTCTGACCACACAACTGGAGGCCAGCAAAGACCCAGGCACTGTGGCCCGAGTAAGAGGGAAAGGCAGAAACACTAGGAGTCTAAGTAGCTGCCCCAAAGAGAAAGCTTTCAAACTGGAGAGCAACTGATGCTGTCCCTTGAACTTGGCCGAGAGCATGCCACTGGATACTACCTTCACTGGAAAAGTTGGTTATTTACGGGCACAATTAAAACTTACATATCTGATCTATATCCCGTTTCAGCCCTTTCGCATGTGAGGGACAGCTTAGACTCTGAAAAAAGACCTAATCCGTTTAGCTCCTCGTTGCATCACTCGCTTGCTTTTCAACTCACCGAAGTTCCAACACAAGTTCCCTTCCCTGATGTAAGATGAAGGCCAAGGGCCCACAAAAACCCAGTGTCTGGCTCACAGGAAGTGCTCGCAAGTATGAGGGTAAGGAAACTGTTTCAAGGAAGGGTCTCGGGAAAGGACAGGCTGGAGGCTCCCGACACCAGGCCTCAACAGCACCACACCAAGTCTCAGGCAGCAGGGAGACAGGAGAAGCGACTGTGTTCTATCACTCACGGGAGTTCGAGAGGAAAGAATGGGACAGAGGAATTGTGTAACTGGCCCAGAGTCCCTTGCAGCTACAGGAGCTTCGAAGTAGTACGGGACACATGGCCTTAAGGCCTCCAAGTCTCAAGGCTGAACTCCAGCCAGTTACCCCTCACCGGGATCTTGATCAGACCAGACAAGGTTTCACTGCCTGAAGGTATGGTTAAGAAATGAGGGTGATTCAAGTAGGATATATTATATTCCCTGTACTATGTTACTCAAGTTATGCTGCTTATTAGGTGTTCAGAAGTACATCTTCAGTAACTTCAAACTGAAGTTATGCCCAAGCTTCCACGACTTGCAGGGATTTACAGCTGCTGCCGCAGCTTACAGGTGTTAGGCATTTGGCTTATTTGCAAAACCCGCTTTCCAATGGGCTGCTCAACTGGAAACAAAGGTATTTACAGATAGGCCCCAAGAAGGGATCCAAGTAACGAGTTCACTCAGGGTTGGAGATAATTCTGCCAAGGCACGAAATGAGTTAACAGGTTAACACTTTTGCATAAGGTTTATGCTGGCCGGTTAAGGGCTTTGTTATCAGTCCTCTGACAAAGATCTAGCACTTCTGGCAAGGTAGCCCAATTTCCAGTTCAACTCTGGAGGGACAGCGCAGGCCCCACCCCAGATTTCCAGGTCAAAGGTGGGTACCAGTAGCTTCTTTCGCCCTGCATTTCACCAACCTCCCTAAGTCTCAGCTAGTAACAGACTATGGACTCTTGATCCAAGCAGTGATTTGAGAATTAAGATCTGAAAGCCTGACTGCGTAGCCAAAAGCGTTACAACATTAACTCAGGCAGTGGGCAGCCACTTCCCACCATGTTTCAGACCCTCTAGAGGCCTCACTGGCAACCACTCCACTCCCTGTGCAGATGGGAGGTGGAGGCGGCAAGACTGGCTTAAGGTGGTAGAGAAGGGTGATTTACTCCAGGGACACTCCGGAGATGAAGCTTTGAGTATGACTTGAGCTTACTTATAAAGCAGCAGGGACAGGCCTGGGAAAGGGACTGAAATTCCTAGAGGGGCAGGCTGCAAGAAGGCAGGATCAGAGACAGGCTCCCCCCGCCCCCATACCCAACAGTCCTTAGGGTGGGAGTTCAGTCTACAGGGTGAGCTAGAGAGAAGCAGCACTACCCTTGCACAGGGCGCTTCCTAGGGGGTTGATACAGTTGAACAGGAAAGAGAAAACCCCCTTTTCCTCCGAGCCTGGACAAAACAGGGTTGAAAGTGAGGAAGTAGCCTGACAGGCTTTGTAGGGAAGTTCAGAGCTGTCCTGTGGCTTTGTTCCTCCCTGAAGCTTCCAAGAGCCTCACAGATCTCTAGTGTATTTGCAGTTTACTGCTCTAGAAGCCAGGACTCAGAGCATGCTCAGAGAACAAGGTGCATTCCAGGAGGCCACATGCCTCCAGTGTTTGTCTTACATAAAAGCCTTCAGGAACCAACTCGAAACTTGTTTTCCCTCCGACAGGAAGCTGTCAAACAGCTCCTTAGCACCTGAGACCAATTAGTGGTTTGCCAATTGTGGTTTGCCTGAATTACCCAATTCAGTTGGAGCTAAACAGCACGCCGTTCATAGATCAGGCACACCTGCATTGTTTCAAATTGTCTGGGTGGGCCCTGCACCAAGTGCTTGAGAAACAGGGTCCCTGCTCTCATCTCGGCAGAAAGGGGAGAGTCGAGACACTGATGAACCCCGTAGTCAAGTAAACCAGTAACAAACCGAGTATAAGCTTGAGGGTGGACTGGCCCTTAAACTGAGGTATCAGTGAAGACCCAGAGATAGGTACCAGAATGACCCAGGGAGACGGTCTCCTTGAGCCAGGCAGGGCCTCGGCACACCAGTCTCAGAAGCCCAGAGGGGATTGTTCGGTCTCTAGAGATCCAGGCTACCAAGGCTCAGCAGACTTTTAAGGTTACCCTGGCTGCAGTGAAGGGCTCCAAAGCAGATGCCGATAAACTGGTCAGGAAGTGGTTAGGATAACCCAGGTGAAGGAGAGCACTGAGCAGCGCTGTACTAAAGATTCCATAGATGCAGAGGTTTCTAAAGCAACTAGATTTGGTGAAGGCTTTAACATAAGTCGGGGGGGTGGGTGAGATTTCTGGTCAGGGCAGCTGGAGATGCAAGGACGCTGGTCACTGTCAGAAGGGGCGCCTCAGATAAGTCAGCAGAGGGGAAGGCAAAGAGGTCTTATTCTGGCTGTGGTGTGGTGTGAGAGTAGGTGCCTTTCAGACCTTCCTATGGAGCTTCCCAGGAGACAGCTAGTCCCAGAAAGGGCCACAGAAGTAGCTGAGTCTCCAGAGATGTGAACCACTGGCATATGCAGACCTCTCAGGATCCCCCCATCCTATTAGGGGGTTAATGGCAGATATCTGAGAGCAACTCAAGCATATCCTGGCAGTGACCCTTACGCTAGACATCTGACAGCAGCTTAGCCCACACCCTGGGAATGCAGGCACACCTGATCTGTATCAACTGCTTTATGAAGAGCAGTTCCGTCCAGCCGACTGCTCTGAACCACCCTGTATGCCAGTCCCCTCCATACACCGTATGTGTTTGTTGGCTCTGGGTCTCTTCAGCCTCTGGAACATGGTGCCATCCCTATTGAATTCAGTTGGGGTACAGCACAACAGGGTACACTAAAAAGCATGAGTGGGGGACTAGGGGAGCCCAAGGAATAGGGCTGGACCCACAGGAAACATGGTTCAAGTGTTAGAGCTCCTACACAGCTGAGAACACCAAACTGAACTCGTCCGACAAGGAAAAGCCCGGAACATACCCTAGTGTTCCGCATTTCCTTTCAAACTTCAGATTTCTTGCCACATTCACAGACTCAAATGACGAAAAGCAAACAGCTCCCCCACTCCCCACTCTAAAACCTCTGCAGCTCCAACACCTAACTTCCTTTCAAGCTAAAAAAAATAAGCTGTAGAGCCCAGCAGCTGGTGGCTTGGGAACGTTTTACTCAAGTTTGACTCATTTTCGGTGTGAACTCCGGCAAGGCTTTATGCACAGGTGTAAAGGTTACCAGCTTGCAAGAGCTTGAAGCTGGTCCTTAGTTTTCCTAACAGCCTTGTTACAAGAATGCACCAGCGGCGACTGCAGTTATATCATTTGTTCTAAGGGTCTCATATTAAGGTGGTTTGATAAGTTCTAAGTTACCGGAGCAGATAGTCCCAGCTTGTAGGCCGCTACGTCTGCTTTAGGAATCTTCTGTACAAAGACAACATTCTCCACGGCCCCTCAAGTTCGCAAAGCTACCTTCATATCCGTTACTTTCTGATTTACTTCCTGATTAACGGTTGTGGATGGGGAGTGGGGTCATCCCTTGGAGCATCTCCCAGGTGTCAGTTATTGAGACAATCAGTAACATAGGAACGGGGAAGGAGCAGCAGTGTTTGCAAAAGATTGAAGCTGCGATTTAGAATAAGCCAGGTGACACTTAACATTTGAGCAATACTCTCGAAGCACATAGCAGTCACCCAAGTAGATCTCCGGGAAGATAGTTTCAGGAAAACAGCCTCCGAGGCCAGTACCCAAGGCAAAGATAGATTTGGGGGGGCGGGGGGAGTAGGGACTCTTAAGTGACCCGGAGACTATCACCCAGAGCCTAACGGGCCGTTTATCAAGACTAACTTCTACTTCATGAAACTTGGAGCCCCTACAGACAAGCTGAGAAAGATTTTTCTACTTAGAAAGGATCACTCAGCTACCTGGAGAACAGGTGTGAGACTAGGAGACAGGCAACATGACCACTAACCCAGGTGAGCCACAAGAAATATTCTACAGAAGTAGGTCGCAACAGACCTAGATACAACCCTAAGCAGAACATACCTTCCAGAGTAGAGGAAAGCAGGAACCGCTCAGCGTGGGTTTCGCAACATTTAGCTACCCCCAAAGTGCTTTTCTTTCTCCTTTTACAACCCTCCTAGCCCTCACAGCCCCAACAGAAAACTTACACCCACCCTACTGAAAAGTGAGACTTGAAGCTTGGACGCTTCACAGCCTCTGCTCTCCCCCAGCAACTAAGCCACTGCCCTGATTTTACAAGTGGGGCTTATTGTTTTGCTTTCTTAGGAAATAACCCCTAGCTTCCTTAAAAGTGGCAGCTTCCTCGCCTCCTCCCCAACGCCTTTGGCTTTTAAAAGTTTAACTTTTAGAGAGAAACAGCACGAGTTCAGGCCTAACAAAGAGCAACCCCTACGTTCTTGTTGCCAGCAACTACTTCAAGGAAGGGCACTCAACCGTGCTTTTAAGAAGAAAAAAAAAATCCCTCTCCTGCTTACAAAACCCGAGCTGTAGGAGGGCTGGCGGCTCGTGAACGCCCGGAGCCAGTAAGGAGAGCCCGGGGAGCACCCGCCAAGCAGTCACAGGTACGGAAAAGGTTTAGTCCAGGACCCCACCGAAGCCCACCCGTGCTTTCAGCGTCTGTAAGACTCCGCAAAGAAGTTTCCTGCAACCCAGCCTCTCCCGCATACCCCAAGCAGCTTAACACGTACTCTCCCCATCCCCAGGAGCGTTCTGACGCTGCCGGCCGCCTGCGCCGCCTTTTCAAGGGTCCGCGGGCGTGTTGTACGTCACTTCCGGGGCGGGGCAGGCAGGGCGGGGGCGGGGCCGGCGGGGGAGGGGAGCGCCAGATCCGCGCAGGCTCGCCGGCAATGCAGCCGCCGAGCTGAGTGCTTGACTATATATGGTCAAAGCTGGGGGCGAGCCGCGCGCGGGGCCGCGCTTCCGGGTTCGGGGCGTCCGCAGCGGCAGCGCGCAGGGCAGGCGCGAGCTGGCCTCGGAGCCCCGGCTTCGGACCGCCCCCTCCACGCCCGGCACGCCCGGTGCCGCCTTCCGGCTCCAGTCCCCGGGCTCGGCCTCGGCGAGGTGTAATTCGCAGCGCGGGCCGGCCCCGGAGGCTCTCGGCGAGCGCGGCGCGGTAACAAGTGGGCGAGGATGCCGTACGAGATCAGTAAGTGCCGCGGCGCGGGGCCCCCGAGCGGCCGGGTGCTGCCCCGGCCCCGGCCCCAGAGCCCTCGGCGCGGTGCGGTGGAGGGGGGTGTCCTCGGCGCGGGGGAGGGGTGCGGGCGCCGGCCGGAGGCGTGGCGGAGCCGCTGTCTGGGGTGCGGGGCGGGACCCTCGCCGAAGGGGGGGCGCCCCCAAGTTGGCGCCGTGGGCCAAGCCGAAGGAGCCCGCTGCCCCCGAAGGGCCTGGACCTGGGCGCGGACCAGGAAGTCGTGCGGTCCACGGAGCTCGTGGAAAGTGGAGGCCGCCCTCCCGGCGCAGTCAACAGGTGACCGGCTGAGACCGGTCCGGGTCCCCTTCTTCTCCCTTCTGTCCCCGCCGTCCCCGCCCTGCTCTGACGTGCCCCGCCGCATTTGTATCTCTACAGAGAAGGTGTTCGCCAGCCTCCCCCAGGTGGAGAGGGGCGTCTCCAAGATCATCGGCGGCGACCCTAAGGGCAACAATTTTCTGTACACCAATGGAAAGTGCGTCATCCTAAGGAACATCGACGTGAGTACCCCCTCCCCCGGGCGCGGTTCTGCTCCGGAGCCACCTTGGGATGGGGGAATTCACCTTCCCCTTCACCCCTCACCTCCTGCCCATTGGCCGGGGAGGGTGAAGGCGCCACGCCCCCTCTATCGGTAGCCACACCTAGGAGCCCCGGAAGCCGGCTTCAGATTCACCCAGGTCCCTTTCTTCTCTTTCTTGATGAGGAAACTGAAGCTTAGTTTGTTTCTGTATATGGTCATAGCACCCTGAAAGCGCCGAATCGCCTCTGATCTCGGAAGCTAAGCGGGGTCAGGCCTGGTTACTACGTGGATGGGAGATTAGATTAGTTCATTCCTTAAAAGCAAGGGCTCCGGATTTGAGAGATCAGACTGACCCAGTCGGCCGCTGCATGACCTTGAGAAGATTGGCGATTTGGGCCTCTCTGAACCCAAGTTTCCTCATCTGTAAAACATGATGAGATGATGACCACTTCCACTTCCCCTGCTGGCTGGGCGGATGGAATGAATGAGCTGATGGCGTCCCTCAAGCCCAGCGGTGACTGGTGCACGTTGAGCCCTTGCTGGATGGCACTCAGCTAACTCTGTTAATACCCTGGTCTTCCAGTGTGGCAGAGCCCGGACAAACACCCACGTCTCTGGGCCAGCCTGATCTGCCACCATGGATCTAAGCCCTAAAGCAAAAACAAGAAGTGGTGTGTTCCCATGAATCATGCTCTGCAGGCCTCCAGTACCCAGGCTGAAAAGGCTTCTAGAGCCAGCTCCTTGGGAAATCCTTGCAAGTTCATGTTATCCCTCTGTAATTGTTGGGGTGACCCAGTCTGTCAGCCTCCGTTCCTTCCTGGGTTACACACTTAAATTTTGCTTCTCCCTTCCTCAACCTGAGTGATGGAATTGTGGGAGGGAGTTGGAGGTGCCCACCCGGCCATTGGGTGATTTCTCCCGTGCTGTGCTTAGTGGAGTGGCTGGCACAAAGGTGTATGAATTGATTGATCCTATAGGCCATAGGCATACAAGGGTTGTCAACTTAAAGTCAGCCTGATTTCCCTTGGTAGGTTGGGACTGTTGGTCAGACACACTTGTCCTCCAGGAGGCCAGCAACTGACTGAGGGAAGGAAGGGGTCTTTGGGCCTCAGTTTCCTTTGCTGTGAAAGGATAAGCCTCTTGGTCTGAAGAGCTGCTGGCACTGCCCCCATCCGTCTCCTTAAGCCGCTGCTGTTCTCTGCTGGAAGACAGAGCTCTACCTGCCCAGGATTGCTGGGCACCTCAGAGGAGGGGGTGGGTGGGTGTGAGTGTGCTTTGAAGGTGCTAACAACTTGCTAGTCAGATTCCTAGAAGGCCGAAATGGCCTTGCTTAGAACTGGAGAAACGTCACCAGGGATCTAATGGTAATGCCTGGAAGTCTCCAAAGTCAGGTCCCGAAGTTTTTGAGAAAATAAAAATTGAGACACCCCTAAAGAGATATTCAGTAGTTTGGCAATTAAAATCCACTAACACATCCTCAGATACAGAGCAGTGGGATATTTGGTTTTGCCCCTAGCCAGGCCTTCCCTGTCATTGCAGTCCACGTTCACTTCCAGGGAGGGGCCTCACATACAGTACCTGCTGTGCATCTGGCCCTATGGTGGCTTCTTTTTTTTTTTTTTTTTTTTTTTTTTTGAGACGGATCCTCGCTCTGTCGCCCAGGCTGGAGTGCAGTGGCCGGATCTCAGCTCACTGCAAGCTCCACCTCCTGGGTTTACGCCATTCTCCTGCCTCAGCCTCCTGAGTAGCTGGGACTACAGGCGCCCACCACCTCGCCCGGCTAAGTTTTTGTATTTCTTAGTAGAGACGGGGGTTCCACCGTGTCAGCCAGGGTGGTCTCGATCTCCTGACCTCGTGATCCGCCCGTCTCGGCCTCCCAAAGTGCTGGGATTACAGGCTTGAGCCACCGCGCCCGGCCCATGGTGGCTTCTTAAACTGCAGCATCTCTTTCCACCCCACATGGGCCTGTTCCTCTAAAGAGGAGTCAGACTTAGCAAGGTGAGGCAGGCCAGTAACTGGAGCTGCTTCTAATGGAGAGGTCGTACAGGGACAGGCACCCCTTTGCAGAAAGCATTTCCCGGCTTGTGAAACCCATTCTGCCTGTTTCTGAGATCTGTATTCTTATTTCTTCCCCGTGGTTTGCCATTTTCTCCTCAGGGGTTACCCTCTTTCCCTTCTCATCTATTTTTAAGTTTTTGCGATGCCAGGTCAGCACGAGATGCTACTAATATAGTCCTCCCTGGGCTGGATGTAGATCAGGCACTGAGGCTCTTGTTAGTTGGATGGGTGGACTGGGTACTCAAAGGTGGGTAAGATTTTTTTTTTGTAGGGTAAAGTACTCTTGGAAGAAAAAAGTGACATGAATTGGCATGACCATTCAGGAAGAAAGATGGTCTGTTTGGAATGCAGGCTCAGGGAGGAAAGAGGGAAGAAATGGAGATTAGGACCAGATCATGGAAGATGTAACAGATGTCTCATTGACATCTCAGACTCAACATACATACCCCAAGCCAAATTGGGGTTTCTCATGTGCTCTTCCTGTAAAAGGGAACACCATTCCTCCAGCTGTTCAGGCCCCAGACCTTGGACTCCTTTTTCACTCGCTGCTTCGCTTCTGTGCCACATTTAATTTTAACAAATCCTTCTGACTCCACATTCAGATGTCTTCAGAATCTAACAGATTTCCCATACTTCCTCTGCCTCCATCCCCAACTAAGCTGTCTTCCCCCACCTGAATTATTGCCCCCGCAAACTCCTCAAAACCAAACAGGCTTCCCTGCTTTGACCCTTACTGCCCTGGGGTCTGTTCACAACACTGCTGCTGGAGTGGCTGAAACACAAGACAGGCCTCTAGTGGCGTCCCACCTCGGTGAAAGCCAGAGTCCTTACCAAGGCCTGGGCTCCAGCATTCTTGCCTCCTTGCTGCTTCTGGAGCATGCCACACATCTGTCTTGGGACCTGCTGGTTATTGCCTTTGCCTGGACATTCTTTCAGATAGCTGCGAGGCGTGCTCCTTGTCTTCTCTTTGGTTTCTTTGTATTTTTTAATTGGAGGTGGAGGCTCACTCCGTCACCCAGGCTGGAATGCAGTGGTGTGATCTTGGCTCACTGCAACCTCCACCTGCCGGGTTCAGGCGAATCTCCTGCCTCAGCCTCCCGAGTAGGGGGGACTACAGGTACATGCCAATACACCCAGCTAATTTTTGTATTTTTTAGTAGATAACGGGGTTTCACTGTGTTGGCCAGGCTGATCTTGAACTCCCAACCTCAAGGGATCCGCTCGCCCAC
Source organism: Papio anubis (assembly GCF_008728515.1). Lineage (NCBI taxonomy): Eukaryota > Metazoa > Chordata > Mammalia > Primates > Cercopithecidae > Papio > Papio anubis. Next base: position 176,482,324 of record NC_044978.1, read on the forward strand.
CTTGGCCTCCAAAACTACTGGGGTATAGGTGCGAGCCACCACGCCGGGCCTTTTCCCTTGGTTTCTACTTAGATGTCATCACCTTAATAGAGGGGCATCCCCGGAACAGAATTTTCCCTTCTCGGCCTTCTCTCTCGTTGCTGACAATAAGTAGGAAGCAAGCTAACAAGCAGCAGGCTACTGCTGCTTACAAGTGCATAGGTATTTGCCTGTCCCGCTAACGGCGGCAGCTCCAGGCGAGCAGAGCTTTCCCCTGTTTCAGTCACTGCCATGTCCTCGCCTAAAAGAGTGTCTGGCACACAGTAGGTGCTCAATGAGTTACTCATTGATTAAAAAGCCTGGAAAACCGGGCTGTGTCGTGAAGATAATAGGCAGCCACTCAAATCTTACTGCGAGAGAATAAGGAAAGCTCAGCTCAGTGTAGATTGCCAGACCTAAATTTTGTGGGATCTGCCTTTCAAACCTAAGAGGCAAGCACCCTTGCCAACTTTGCACTTGGAGCCCCCTCTGTCATTTGTTGACTTAAAAGCTGTGTTGTGAACCCAGCATAATGGCACTTCTTAAACTTGTAGAAAAAGGGTGTTTCTTGTCTATTTCTTTCAACACGTGCCATTGCCTCACCTGGAGAGGCAACTCTTCTTTGTAGAGTGAAAAGACTGTAATGGCCATCTAGAAAGTAATATTCCAGAAGGAGAGAGCTCTGAGAAGGGGATTCCAGTGAACCATGTGTACGCGGTGTTTGAGGGACGGTAGTACCCCACGGAGAAGGGATGGGTAGTCTGTGCTTCGGGGGTCTAAGGAAAGCTTCCTTCAGGTGCTGGTACCTCCTCGGTCTGGGGTGGTTCCTTGTAAGTTTCCTTAACCTACCTGCATCACCTCTGCCTCTTATGACCTCTGTGCAAAGACTGGGAAGGGTCACCGCTAGTGGCTGTGAACGAACCTGTTGGTGATTATAAACAAGGCACGGGACCATCCTACACTAAAGAATTACCCAGCCTAAAATGCCAGTAGTGCCAGTAGTCCCTGTTTAGAAAGAAAAAAACAAAAAACCAGCTTTTGCCTCACAACAGAGCCTCTCTTGTGTTGTGCCAGCCAGCCAGCAGATTTGCTATGCAGGCAAGTTTGGGGCCTGCTTTTTAAAGTATCCAGTTCCTAGATACCAGAACTAAAATACACATTTGGAAAAGTGATGTTTATAAAATTGAGTTTCCGGGAGTGCAAGGTTTGTAGCAATTTAACACTGCTGGGAACCCAGGTGCAGTGTCAGTGGACTTTTCTCCTTGAACAGGGGGCAGGCCAAGTGGTGGGGGGGTACTGAGCTCACTCTTGGTTTCCCTTGGTGCGATCTGCCACCATTCACATGCAGAGGACTCCCCTGTGTTTCCTGCAGATTGGGGGTAATGGCAGCACAACAGATAGCTTGAGGACTGACCTAGCTGCTTCTCTGGAATTGCACGCCTGCTGAGTCCCTGCGTGTATCCAGATGGCCAATGGCCTGTGGGGGTGCAGAATGGAGGCCCTAACCGCATGGAGCTCACTGTCCTGGGTGGGAGTGAAATAAACTCTAGGTGGCAGAAGGAAGTGGTGCGTTGGATTATCACCTGGGCGCAAACAAGCTGGCAGCAGCGCCTGCCAGGTGCAGAGCCAGGAACCTTTAGGCCTTCAGTCTGACCACCTGATGGCCGGGGAAGCAGAGGGCAGTGGGGGAGCCTTCATCTCAGCAGAATCTGAGTGGCTGCAGATGCCAGTCAGAACCCTGGACTCCTGCGCATGGGACCACATCCGGGAGGCCCAAAGGGCCCGGTGCTTATGGGCTGTGGCTGTGGCACTGAGCGTGAGGGGAGTGGACAGGACCCAGGCTGGGAGGTCCTGGTGTGCCGTGGTGGCAGGTGGCTCACACAGGCCTACCATAGCCCAGCCCTGCTCTGAAGGCCACTGGAGCCATTCAGACGTCTCACAGACAAGTCATCGGATCAAGCCTATGGTAAGGAGAAGTTCTGTATCTTAAGATCTGAGGCCAATTAGGAAGCTGCTCAAAGATGAAGAAGGCGTCAGCGCGGTGGTGCAGCCATCTCTGGCTCACATGTTTCCCGCACATATTTACTAAGCCCTTGTCTTGGCAATCCTTACCTAAGCCACAGAGCACCAGGATTAAAATCAGTGATTTTCAGGGAGGGGCGGTTTTCCCCCACCTCATTCCCCTGAGGGATATCTGGCAATGTTTGTAGACATTTTTGTGCCATTGGTATCTGACGTCAGGGATGTGGCCAAACATTCTACAAGGTACGTGGCCATCCTTCCGCAAATAACTGTCCATCCCCAAATGCCAGTGGTACCAAGGTTGAAAACTCTGGTAAAGAACCTTCGAAGGCGCCAGGTTAAGTGCTTCAAAAGAACAATGCCCTGGGTGCTCTGGGAGTGTGAGGAAGGAGCCAGCTGTGCCACAGAGTAGCGGGGACAGCTGCTGGAGAAGTGGCGCATTTGAGTTGGGTCTTGAAGGATGAATAAGAGTTCTCCAGGAGGAGCGTTGAGACACATGGCATGCCACAGAGCAGCGGGTACAGCTGCTGGAGAAGTGGCACATTTGAGTTGGGTATTGAAGGATGAATAAGAGTTCTCCAGGAGAAGTGTTGAGACACATGGCAGAAGTGGGGCGAGACCAGGCAGGAAACAGCATGTGCACCTGGGTCCTTCAGCCCTACTGTGGCCTCCTGTGGGTTGCTTTTGGTGCATGTCTTGCCCTATTGGAGGTAAGGGGAGGGATACCGAAGCCATCTTTGAGGTAAGAGAAAAGGTTTAGCCTCATGCTTAAGACTAGTGGAGAGATGGCCTTGCCCAAGAGTGGTTGGAGATGGTTCTTTGGAGCGTGACCTCCACCTTCTGCATGGCCCTTGTTAGGAACAGCTGTGGACACAGGCAAGGGCCCTCTGCATCTCTTCACCATCTCAGTGATGGGCGGGCACTCCCTGCCCTGGCGATGTGCCTGCTCCTTAGACCTGTGGGTCCTCAGCTTTGGTCACCTTGCTAGTCACTTCTACATATGGGTCCTGCCTGCTCTCCAGGGTTACCCAGAGAAAGGCCAGCAGCCCACCCATACCCTACCCCTGCCCCACTGTCCAATCCAGAGCATACCCCTGAGCACCTCTCTGTTCTTTGCTGAGTATATTTCGTGCTGGTCTGTGGCTGACACTTGGTGTGCTTGCCACTTCTGTTTCCACGCCTGCGAGAGTGGGAGGAATGTTATCATGGGATCAGTGTAAGGTTTAACTGAGCTAATTCGTAAAGCGTCTTCAGAAGGTTGGCTGGGCCCTGGTGGGGACCTCTGCTTTTGTCTTCGTGACTGCCCTGCTGGGTGGATGCCCTCATCTCTCCTTTGAGAGGTGAGGATGCTGAACCTCTGGAAGGTACTGGGATTTGAACCCTGGCAGCCACCCCCAGGTCTACTTTTTCGACTCATCAGTTAAGGCCCTAGTGGGCCCTGGGTGGGGAGTAGTAGTCGAGGGGAAGACTGAAAAGGGAGGTGGCGGTGACCTGCTCACACGTAGTCCAGTGAGGGCTGCTGCTGTGCAGGGCCACACAGTGAGTTCCCCCAGGCCTGTTCAAAGCATCTGAGGCTGAGCTGGGAGGCAGGAAGGGAAAGTCGTTCAGGACATGGCAACCTGTGAGTGACCACACCCCTGTCCACAGCCAGCTCAAGGAGCTGCCTGTGCACTGTTCGGAAGCACACAGCTGGTTGGCCAGTGCAGACTTTATTCTCTGCGTTCAAGAATCACACTAACATTGGGACCAACCGTAAGAAACAGAACAAAACCACAGGGAGGAGTAAAGGCCACCATAGATGGTCCCTGATTTGCAGTGGCGTGACCTGGGATGGCATGAAGGTGGCAAGCATTCGGTACCTCCCTTGACTCACCGTGGTGTTAGTTACGTGCTCATAACCCATGATGAGTCAGGAGCAACTGGCCCTGAGTTCAGGTCTGGTGCTGCCACTTACCAGCTGGGTGGCCTGGGGCACATCGCTCAGTGTCTGCCTTAGTTTCTTCGTCATGTGGGATTATGAGGTTACCTTCCTTACAGCAGGTGTTGTGAGGTTTCAAAGAGAATCCACTAAGGGCCCACCCAGGGCCTGAGAGTGGATAGTAAGTAGCCGGTGGGGATTTGTTTCTTCATAAACAGCTACCAGGCTGCAGCCAAGTTCTGGTCTTTGTGGGTATTTGGCAGCTGCAGTGGTGAGTCAGGTGTGAACCCTCCGCACTGTGGTGCAGAAGGTAGGTGGGGCACAGGTGATGTGTGCTCCAAGGTGGCAAGTAGTGCGGGCAGTGGGGTGGGAGTCAGGGAAGATGGGGTTCAGGGTGGGAGAGATCATTTCTAGCTTGGAGCATCAGGGAAGGCTTCTTGGAGGAGATGGCCTTTGTCTGGGCCTTAGAGGATAATTAGGAGAAGGCATTGTGTCGCAGAAGTTTACATTCCTGCTTTGGAGCTGAGGTTTTTTGCTGTCATTCAGCCTTGCCCTTAGTTGTAGTCACCAGTGAACAGAAGGGCCCTGGCCAGTTGTGTTTATGCGGGTCAGTTACAGCAGTGACGGCTTTCAGCCTCTGTTGCTTGCAGGAGCTTGGAGTATTTTCAAAGCCAATGCCCTGACTGGAAACTCAGGCTCACTCGGCCTGGGTGTACCATGGAGGATGCCTGAGACTTTCTCTGGGGTTCCCGGGGACAATCAGCAGCGAAAGGAGAGCACAGGAGGCCCCTTCGTCAGTGTTGTGTCGTTGACTGCTGAAATGTTTTTTGCTTGGGCAGGTATCTCCAACCTTCTAGTATGTTCCATCAGGTTCACTGTGGGCCAGGAGCGGAGATACCAGTGTCAAGCCTTGAGACCCAAGCCCCAGGACCCAGGGTCATCACAGCCTACCTATAAATTGGAGTAGTGACCTCTGACCCCTCCGTCACCACCTGAGACTGGGAGGACATAGGAAAGTAAGAGAGCTTTGGGGGGCTCGCTAATTGTAAGTGATGCTGCCTGGGCATAGCAGCGTGAAGTAAATGTCGCTTCTGTGCGCTTGTTTGCATGACCTGTGTATTAGAGTGAGTCTCAAAGGCGGGACAGAAATTGGACAGGTGCTGGGGGGAGTTTGTTTAGGTTTTCCATTCAACAGGATTCTCAGAAAAAGATCAGCTATTCCTGGGCAGGACGCCTCAGTGCACAGGTGGGAGGCAGGGGCTGGTGGATGGGACCTGAGCATGGTGTGACAAAGTAGAATGGCCTTCCGGGGTCAAGTCCAAAGCTTCTGCTTCAAAAGGGCACCACTGGGCCTTGAACCAGGCCCTGTGTTGGCAGGGCTGGGTGCTGTCACGTGCCAAAGTCCGTAGGTCCTGGGTCTGCATCACGTGTGTGACTCCTTGATTGCTGGCTGGTGTCCTTCATGTTCTCAGAGGCCCCCTGGCCTCCTCCAGGGGTGGTGGCAGAATTCTGGGGCTTGTCTCGAGGTCTCGTCCCAGCCCCAGCTCTGGCCCTCACAGGCCCTGACCCCCAGGTGTGGAGGCCACTGGGGAAGGGGTCTGGGGCCAGCACGGTAGAGGGGATGCACCTGTTCTGTCCTCAAGGGTGGGGGTGAGGGGCCATGGGTTGGGGTAGTCGGCCCAAGGAGTGACTGGCAACATCAAGGCAGCAGCAGGGCAGCGATGAGTAGGCTGAAGCCTGGAGGGAGCTCAGGAAGGGTGGGTTGCAAGCCTGATTACCTCAGGGCCGGGATTTGAAGACTCCTGGCTTGGTGGAGGGTGGAGATGAATTCCAGAGCAGTTATCGCTCTTCCCAGGAGGAACAGGAAGACTGCACTGACAATGGTGGAGGTGAAAGAGAAGGTGGGCTGGGAGTTGGCAAGGAAAGCTGGGCAGGCCTGGGGTGAGGACTGAACGACAGCCTCCCACTGCCAGAGCTGGCCCAGCCTGCAGCAGCACGAGAAGAAAGCCTGGGAGGAGGGGTGTCCCTGAGTGGGCAACTCCAAGGCGGTCTCCCCCAGCCCCCTAGGGAGACGGAGAGACGGCACTTTTGCCCCACAGCAGCACTGGGGCTCCTGGAATTGGCTTCCTGCCCTCCTTGTTCGTTTTCCCTATTTCAGAGTTTTTCCCCAAATAAGCTTCTCAACCCCCAATCTCATTCTTCTTCCCCAAGATGGCAGGAGAGGGAGGAGGCTGGGGAGAGAGGGGCACTCTGAGGGTATCAAGGTGCCATCTCGGTCGGTGGGGACAGAGCCTCACAGGCCGAGTGACATGTGGGGGTGGGAGGTATCTTTCTGGCTGTAGTAAGCAGTCTCCCGCTGCGAGCTGAGGAGCTGGGGAGGAGGCTGCTCTGACTCAGATGTAAGTCATTATCTGCAGTTTGGAGTATCTCAGCCCCCACCGCTGACCCAGTTGTATTTAGAATACAAACGAGAGTGAGTGATTCATCAGCTGGCAGTATTCTGGTGCCCTTTGGGGTTTTTACACACAGCCCTGACCATTTAGGGGAAGGAATTTTTAGGGGCAGAACTTCCTCCCATGCCCCTGCCTAGTCATCTTCCATCTCTGGATGCCCTCCCCTGCCGAAGGCGCATGGGAGCCCCACCCTTTCTACGGCAGTGTGGCCTGGGGAGGAGGTTGCCCAGGCTGGGAGAGCCCATGAGGCCATCTGTCTGGGGGGATGGGCAGGTGCCCCTGTATGTGAGCATGAGACCTCCCCCACCCCCAGTCAGCTGTGAGTGGACACCGAACAGGGTCTTGGAGGGCTGCCTGTTAACCGGATCATTTTCTTGCCAGGTGTTTTGGGTAGGGATTTGTCAATGTCAGAACATGAAGGACTAATTGGAGTGGGAGAGGGTTGGATTGGGCAGACATTTAATAGATGGCCAGTATCTTAGTTTTATTGAGGTGTAATTTAGATACAGTAGAATTTGTCAGTATTCAGTGTGTGGCTTGGATCTTGGCAGATACCTATATAGTCCCATAACCACCACCCCAGTCATGACAGAACGTTCCAGGCACTCCGGAAGGTGCCCCCCCGACCCCTTCCACCCTGGCCCCCAGCAGCTGCTTATCTGCTTTCTGTCATTGGGGTTGCCTTTTCTGAAATCCTCTTTCATACGAAGTGAGAGGCAACATGTAGTCTTTTCTGTCTGGCTTTTTCACTTCGCATAGTGTGTTGGAGATTGATAGCTGGTGTTGAGTGCATTTGTACTTTGTTCCTTTTTATCACTAAGCAGTGCAGTGTGTTGCATGTTTCTCTGTTCACCTGTTGATGGATATTTGGGTGTTTCCAGTTTTTGGCCATTGCAAAGAAAGCTTCTGTGAGCATTGCTCACATGTGTTTTGGTGGACACGTGCTTGCATTTCTCCAGGGCAGATACCTAGGAGTGGGGTTGCTGGTGTTTGGTGTGAGTAGTGTCTGTTTAGGTTTATAAATAACCTGCCCAGCTCTTTTCCTACTGTACCGTTTTGCATGTCCACCAGCGGTGTGAACATTCCAGTGTCCCCACCCCTCTACCCTTGCCAGCTCTTGGTGATGTCAGTCTTTTCTTTTTATTGATTCTAGTGAGTATGGAGTGGGGAGTGGTATTCCGTTGTAGTTTTGTCTTGCGTTTCCCAAGACTAATGACACTGAGTGGTTTTTCATGTGCTTGCTTGTCGTTCATAATATCTTCTTTGGATAGAGACCTTGATACATTCTAATTTCACTGGCAAATGATTATCCCAAAATGGATTAATTTATGATAAGTGTCTATTACATCACATAATGCTGTGTTAAGTCTTAGGGATGAAAGAGAAGATCTGTGTAAACTTCCTTTTTTCTCCCCAAAACCACTTATTGAGATGGCTAGTGAGATAAAGGTCATGTGAAGCAGGTCACAGCAGAGTTGGAGGAGATGGACAGGAATGCTAGGGACTATGATGTGTGTTGTGCCATCCCTGGGGACATGTGAAATGATCTGGAAGCGCAGAAGAGTGTTATGGGTAGCTTGGGCAGTACTCGGAGGCTTCATGGAGGAGGGAACGCTTCCGTTAGGCCTGATGGGTGAGTGGGTGTCCGCAGGCAAGGAGAGGTGCTGGCTGAAGGCACAGACTGCACAGAGATGTGGAGTTAAACAGGATGGCAGAAGGTGGGCGGAAATCGGGGTGTATACTTCTGTGGTCTCAGTCTCGTGAGATGGGGGCAGTGTGGGGATCTTGTGACCTGGAGGCCCCTCAGGGCTTGGAGGAGGGGTCTAAGGGAGATGAGGGGTGGGGTGGCAGCAGGTGGGGTCATGCTAGGGGTGCCCGGGCAGCCTCACAGGAATCTCATGTGTCCTAAGCCTCAAGCCAGCAGGAAGCTACCTCTTTCAAAGAGTACTTGGTTTGTGAAAAGCTGACAGCAGGTATCAGAGATTAGATGGCCACGTGTTTATTCCCTCCTGAAAGAAAGCTACACTGTGGAGACAGATTGAGAGCAGCCCAGTGTGTGTGTGTGTTTCTGTTTCACCGAGGCCTCGCGTGTGTGTGCATGCGGGGAGGGAGGCGCAGGGATCTACTTTTAGCACATTACATGTTAGAACCTCATTGCTGAAGACGCTTCTAGGCTCAAATGTTGGCCCCATTTTTGCCACAAAGTCCACCCAGCCTTTGATCTGTGCTGTGAAAGGGAGTGGGGAATCGACTTTCCTTTCCAAACCCAGGTTTTTGATAGGGAGGGCTCCCACAGCTTGTCCTGCTCTGCTCCTGTGCAGCACAGCCAGGTGCCGTGTTTGGGGTCCAGCATTGACTGGCGGCTGGGAGAGCTGGTCCTGAAGAGGGAAGAGAACAGAGCACTGGAATGAATGCAGCTTCCCACAAATGGGAGGGAGTAGAACCAGTGCTTCTTGCTCTAATCCAACTTTTGGTTTGTGTATGTGATTCACTGATACACTTGTTCTGTATTATGGAAAGTACAGAAAAGGAAAGAAATCACCTTGTACAATTATAGACTAAAGAAAATAAATTAAAGTAACATAAAATTCTATCACCCAGAGATAGGTGGGCAGGCATTAGGTATGTAGGCAAGTGATATGCTTCTGCGATTTCCTTCATGAAGGTTTTAGCTTCAGTGTTTCTTTGTACACCCCTTTCACCCCAAATCTGTTGATGTGGAGAACTGGAAGCTTGACTGCTTCTCCTTCCTTCTGTTCATTTCGGGGTCTCCTCCTGCAGAACCCAGCCCTTGCTGACATCTACACGGAGCACGCCCATCAGGTGGTGGTGGCCAAGTATGCGCCCAGCGGATTCTACATTGCCTCTGGAGGTACTGTACGGGGGCAAGGCTCGTGGACACTTATGGAGGCCTGGGTGGCGCTCAGGGCCCAGGGCAAAGCTGGGCTTCTGGCCTTGGGAGAGTGGGAGGAGGGAGATGGGGGGTAGGGGAGCAGGCTGAGGGTAGTGGGTTAGTTGAGGAGAGCCAGTGTAATTAGTTTCAGCTGAGGTTGACAAGGAATGTGTAAGCCAGGCTTGTCCAACCGGCGGCCCACGAGCTGCATGTGGTAGGACGGCTTTGAATGCAGCCCAACACAAATTCGTAAACTTTTTAAAACATGAGGTGTTTTTGCTTTGCTTTGCTCTTCTCTTCTCTTTTCAAGCTTATCAGCTATCATTAGTATTAGTGTATTGTATCTGTGGCCCAGGGAAGCCAAAAGATTGGACACCCCTGGTATAAGCTACCAAAATGCCTCTTTTCAAAACTGGCCTTAGTTCGAGAACAGAAAGTACACTTTCTAGTTTGTAGTGTTCCAGGTAGTTCCAGCTTGGAGGTCAGCAGAAATGCCACCATGAGATTGGCCAGGGACCTTTTTGCAGGAAGCCATGGCATGGTATGTTGGAGCCCATGTGGGCCGTGTGTGTGTGTGTGTGTGTGTGTGTGAGAGAGAGAGAATTGATGTTTTGTTTTGTGTCATCCTTACCCGCTGCTCCTTTCCCAGTGCTAGCACAATGCTGGCCTCCAGGCCAGTGCTCACGTTTTATTTGTGGACTGGGCCTTTGCTCTCCGCAGCCTGGGCTTTTGTGTGGCTCAGTGGGAGGCTAGGCAGAGGCGGGGGTGGAGAGAGCTTTCCTCTTGAAGGATGTTTTTTTATTCACTTAGTTCTTTGACGTAGAGCTTTTCCTGTATACAGATGGGAATAAGAGGCACAGGAGTAAGAGTGGTACCCCTTCTAGAGTGGTGGCCCACTCATTCATTCACTCACTCATTCATTCATAAGCTCAACAGATAACTACTACCTGCCTTGCCTAGCCATCTGCAGCCCAGGGAGGCCAAGTGAGTAAGCTGATATGGGCCTCGTCAGCCTCTCTGGAGAGTGACGACTATGACCGGATTGCTGAGAGAGCTAAGCAGCCAGTAGGGGAGGGCAGGATTCACGATACCATGGCCCTCTGCCTGTACCACCCTGCGTGTGCACAGCAGCCTGTCCTGAAGGGTGTGTGGGAGATGGTGGGCCTTGGGGTTGGGGAAGACCTGGGTTTGGCTTCGTCTTAGTCTGCTTTGTGCTGTTATGACAGAATACCACAGACTAGGTAATTTACAACTAACAGAAATGTATTGGCTCACAGTTCTTGGGGCTGGGCAGTTGGACAGCAGTGGCCGGTATCTGTCAGGAGCCTTCTGCTGAGTCATTCCATGGCGGAGGAGCAAAGAGAGAGAGAAGAGGGGCTGGGCTTGTCCTTTTATCAGGAAGCCACTCGTGTCATAATACCCATTCCTGAGGGCAGAGCCCTCCTGGCCTAATTACCTCTCCATAGGCCCCATCTGCAAACACTGGTGCGTTGGGGATTAAGTTTCCAGTACATGCTTTTGGAGGGGGCACATTCAGACCATGGCAGCCTCTTACTGGCTGCATAGCCTTAATTGAGTAACTCACCTTCCTGGGCCTGAATTTTCTCCTCCAAACTGGGGCTGCTAGTGCCTGCCTCGTAGGGTGTGGTGAAGGAGCCAGTAAGGCGTGGACGTGCCCAGCATGACTTTTGCACTAATGGGTACTTACCCCCTGGGTGACCCATTACCTGTCACAAAACTGAGGCTCTGTTCTGACCAAGCCAGGCCGCTGGGTGAGCTGGCTGGCTGCTGTTGGCGGTCGGCCGTGCTCACGGTGAAGGGTTGGGCCCACAGTCTGGCTCATAGTAGGCATTTAATGGTTTTGTATTTAGATCTTCTCCAGCTCCATCTGTAAAACACGTTCTCATTTATAGCCCATGATTTATTTAGCTCCATGATTTATTTTTTCCCCAAGCCCTGCTTGCCAGCAAAAGTCTCTTCATTTAAAGCCCCAAGATTTGGCCCGAATGTCTCTACATGTTTAACACAGAGCCGAGTGCTCTGAGAATTGTCTTCTCAGGAGAAGAATGCAGTTGGCGAGGGCCTCCGCCCCTGCCTGGCACAATGTCCCTGCCCTGTCAGCTGCAAGCGGAGAGCCTGCGGGCCCAGGCCTGCCCTCTCTCCAGTCCCCAGAAGAGTGTCCAGTGAGACAGAAATCAGTGGAAGGCTGTTGCGGAGACCGTTGCAAAGGACAAAAACCACATAAATAAGTGGCCATCGTGGGATGCGCTCCTCCCTGAAAAGTGCCCTGATTTTGTGGAAGAGCCAAGGGAGTTTTGGGCCATCCTCAGGTCCAGGTGTTGGGCGAGATCACATTTTATGTTTCTAATACATTTCTTTGAATAGAGCAAAGCAGTTGTTAAGGCTTACATTGGAACGTTTGCTGCAGAGATGAAGTGGCGCTAAAAATAGTGTGGTAGGGGGGTGATTTGGAGGGAGGGGTCTGAGAAAGAGCTGTGCTGGCTCACTAAGTGGGTTATCTGGCAGCTGGCCCCAACCCTCTGCGGATCTTTAGACCCTGTCAGTCTGGCTGGTTCATGACTGCTGAGGGATTGAAGCTTGGGAAGGGCCCTGCATCTGGGAGCCTCTGGCACTGAACACAATGGTCAGTCTGCCCTCTGGGAGCCCACATTCCCACGGGGCTGTCCTCAGAGTGCAGGGGTCATTTCTGGGGCAGACCCAGGTCTCCTTTTCCTGAGGTTATTTCCATGCTACTGTTCTGTCTGCCTTGGCGCTGGGGCCATGGTTCCAGGCTGCCCTTGGGAGTCAGCAAGGGCCATGTAACAGGCATGTGGTTTGGCAGTAGGCCCAGGGCAGGCTTCCTGGAGGAAGGGGCCATTAGAAGTGGCCCACCAGAGATGGCTCAGCCCGTGGATTACGCCTGAGCCCGGGGCCCGAGCACAGTGGTGCTTCTTGGTGCAGTCCCTTGTCTCCGTGAGTTTACGGAGAGAGGGAGCCCTCCCCATCCTCACTCTGTCCCCTGTACTGCTGGTGACTAACAGCTGAAGGTGTGCCTCTATTTTCACCTCCCCTCTGGACTCTTAGCAGGGCAGGCACTTGGCCTGTTGGGCTCACTGCTCTGTCTCCAGCATGGCATTTGACACCCAGCCGGCCCTCAGTCAGTGTTTGGCAACTGCATCAGGGTTGTCTTCGTTAGATTGGGGTCTGAGTGCTCGCTCCCTAGGTCCCACTGTCTCTTTCCTACCCCAGCTGCTTTGGAGAAGAATTAGAAAAATAAGCAGGATCCAATGGGGGAGGGGGCTGATGCTCTGGTAGGGAAGGCAGTAGGAAAACAGCTGGGAAACCAGGCCTGGGATGGAATCTGAGCTGATGGGCAGAGCAGGCAGTGGCTTGCTGAGCCCAGGGAGGTGGGACGGCTGGGCTGACCTGTGTGAGAGGGTGGGATGCCCTCTGCCTTGTCCTGGAGAGCATTGTCTTCTCCCTGGGGCAGCATGGGCCTGGGCGGGCCTGAGCACAGCAGAGCATGCGGTCACATGTGCATGTGTGAATGTGTGTCTGCATATGTGTGCGTGTGTGGTCATGTGTACATGTGTGAGTATGTATGCTCCTGAGTGTGTATGTGTGTCCTTCCTATACACACAGTGCTCCCCTCCAGTGCTGCCAGCCTGTGGTGACTTCCTCTTCTGACCCCTTCTTCCCCCGCAGCCTGTTTTATCAGTGAAGGGACTTCACTAAGCAGATCTGCAGGTCCCCTTTGGAGCTCACCTCGGGCAGCACAGCAGGTAGTCTTCCTGGACCTCACACAGAGGACTGGGCCCTTCTGGGACTCCCCTTAGTTAGTGCTGTTCTCTGGATTTGGCATCTCCGCTTGCGTGTCCCCGCAGCTGGACTGAGAGCGGGACGGTTATGTGCATCTCAGGGCCTGGCTCATTAGAGGCTCGGGCTGTGTGTCTGCCCACAAGCAAGGCATCTTTGTGGCCTGTGCAGAGCCTCAGTTAATTCATGGACTAGTTCCACCTGACTCGTAACGAGCTCTTGCTGTGCACTGAGGACTAGTTGGAGACTTTGCACATGTTAACTCGTGGAACCTACAGCAGCCCTGTGAGTGACTTTGTTATTTCCCCTCTTCTGGATGAGGACACAGGCCACATTGCTTGCTGAGCCCCCACAAAGCCTGTATGTGGTAGAGGCTGGATTCGAACCCAAGGCCCCTGCTCCCAAGGCCTGGCTCTTAGCTGCTACCCTCCCTTGAGCTGCTCAGCTCCACCAAGAAAACAAAAGCTCTTTTCACTGGAAGCTGCTGTAGAGTTGTGGTGGGTGTTAACGTGGCCTGAGGATCCTCTTAAAAAGGTGCCCTTACCTGCTTAGCAGATGGGGCTGAGGTTTTAAGCCGTGAAGCCTTGAGATAGTCTAGAATGCTCCCATTTCTTCACACCAACACAGTGCTCATTTGGAGAGGGTGTGTCAGGATTGGGACTTGGTACTTGGTGACAGGATCGTGGTGGGGGTTTGGGGGTACGTGGCCCCCAGTGTTGCTTCTGTTACAATTGGCTGCCCACGCTCTGGTGAGGAGAGAATCAGCATCAAGTTCTGTGTATAGTTCTCCTTCCCCCGCAACACCCACCTGCTACTCTCACAAAGGAATCTTACGCTTGAATTCCTGTGAGTCGCAGAACTGCTCAGTGTGTGAGTGAGGCTGCTGATTTGCCAGGCAGCAGCACGCTGTGGGAAGCTGCACAGGGAGCCAGGTCTGCAGGCCCGGGTGGAGGCCGCCAGACCATGCTGAGGCATCACACTGGGCAACACGCTGCACCCTCGCAGCTCTGCACCTCGTTTCCAGAAGTCACTGCAGCAACTGCACAGGAGAGGCAGGCGTAGCCAGTGTCGTCCCATTCCACAAAAGTGGCCTGAGGCCCACACGTCATTCTGATGCCCCTACAAGAAAAGAAACAGGGAGAAAACTCAACCACTTCCTGGCATATGGGAGTTTGTCATCATGTGTCCCTGAAGCAGGGTTTGTTATCCAGATGATCTCTGGCAAAATGCAGAGGCCCCGAATGGCAGGCCTCTGGAGGCCACGGGTTCTGACTTAAGAGTGGCTGAATATCGTAGCCCTAAGACACCTTCTCGGCCGGGCGCGGTGGCTCAAGCCTGTAATCCCAGCACTTTGGGAGGCCGAGACGGGCGGATCACGAGGTCAGGAGATCGAGACCATCCTGGCTAACACGGTGAAACCCCGTCTCTACTAAGAAATACAAAAAAAAAACTAGCCGGGCGAGGTGGCGGGCGCCTGTAGTCCCAGCTACTCGGGAGGCTGAGGCCGGAGAATGGCGTGAACCCGGGAGGCGGAGCTTGCAGTGAGCTGAGATCCGGCCACTGTACTCCAGCCTGGGCTACAGAGCGAGACTCCGTCTCAAAAAAAAAAAAAAAAAGACACCTTCTCTTCACTAGGGTTTTTGCTCTAGAAAGCCTGAGCAACCAGACATGCTGAGTGGGCCTATGGCCACGTGGCCCTGGCCTGGCAGTGACATGTGGCTTTCACCCCACCCCACCTCACTGTGCCCCACAGATGTGTCTGGGAAGCTGAGGATCTGGGATACCACGCAGAAGGAGCACCTGTTGAAGTATGAGTACCAGCCTTTCGCTGGGAAGATCAAAGACATTGCTTGGACTGAAGACAGTAAGAGGATCGCCGTGGTCGGGGAAGGAAGAGAGAAGTGAGTCACTACTCTCAGCCCCTCCCTGCCCTGTTCCCGTGGCTCATGTGTCCATGTGCCACGACCCTGGTGGGAGGGGGATGCGCTGATGTCGGTACTAACTTGGACTCATGAGGGTTGAGCTCCCAGTAGGTGCCGGGCCCTGTCAGGACTGGCTGCGGCCACAGGTGAGGCAGAACTCCACATCCCAGTGGGTTTGCCCCCAGGGCCCAGCACTTGTGTATCTTTCTGACGTCCTGAGTCCCTTGCCTCCTAGAACCCCAGCTGTCATGCCCACCTACAGGCAGCAAGAAGGGGACAGAGTGAAAGAGCAACACCACTTCCATTGGGGTCCCTCACAGCAGCTACCCCATGAAGCTGCCAGGGAAGCTAAACTGTTTCTTCCAGCTGGGCACCTCCCCCAAGGGTCCCTGATGGAGGAGGGAGGGGCAGTGGCTGCTGGCTGGGTGGCACTTGGTGGCTACTGACCTCAGGGGCCTAGTGACTGGTGAGGTCAGTGCTGGAACCCAGGTTTTTTTAATTCAAGAGAGTCAGAGTTCCCCCTGCAGCACCATGGCTGGCCATAAGCCCTTGAACTTGACAGTGGCATGTCTGTTCTTCACTCCAAGGCACTTACTCATACATGTTCTGGTAGGTGTTTTTCCATGGCTTTTCAAGTCATTCCTTTTGGTCTTAATTCCTTCTTTATTCAGTAGCAAATAGTAACTAAAACAGTTTTTGTTGAGTGTCAGCCAAGAATAGGGCATCTCATTCCTGTAGGGAATGGTAACTGTTCCCTCCCAACAGAACTGTAAGGACAGCGGTGAAGCCATAAAGATAGCCCCGGGCCCTGTGGCATGGGGCCCCACAGACATACACACGCAACCACTTCCCGAAGGTGCTGGCTTGCTCCATTTTGTTCTTGGGTCCTTTGGACAAATGCCTCGTGGAGCCAGAACCCTGGTGCTTCCCTCGTTTGTCCCTGTGGCATTCTGAGCTGCCTGCTAACAGTCACTCCATCCTCTGTGCACTGGCAGCTCAGCTGTCAGATTGCTTACCAACCTGTGATTGAATTTTTTTTTAATTTTTTTGTCTTCCATCCTTCTCATTGGGTCAAGGTTTGGAGCAGTCTTCCTGTGGGATAGTGGCTCTTCTGTGGGTGAGATCACAGGACACAACAAAGTCATCAACAGTGTGGACATCAAGCAGAGCCGGCCGTACCGGCTGGCCACAGGAAGCGATGATAACTGCGCTGCATTCTTTGAGGGACCCCCATTCAAGTTCAAGTTCACAATTGGCGTAAGTGAACTTCACTTTCTGGGTGAAATTTATGGTTTGTATATGAGGCTGGCAGAGGCTGAGCCTGTTTAGGTGCTGATGGCAGAGACCACAGCACATGCCACGTATACCGTGACACACAGGTAGAAGTGGGCTCCCAGGGGTGTGCAAAGAGAGGGAGGGCTCCCCAACCCAGCACTCGTCCTCCCCAGGCCCTTAACTGGGCATGGATGGTTCCCAAAAGGAAGGGCCCTGCCCTAGGACAACGTGCGCATGTCAGGGGTTGGGGCAGGGACGTCTCTGAGGCTGTGTAACCAGGCGAGCATCTGGGGCTGGAGGTGTTCATTAGAGAGAGGAGCCTGCGGGGCCTGCTGTTAGCTGGGCCACCAAAGTGGCAGAGGAAAGGAGCTTGCAGGACATCCAGATTGGTCTCTCAGGGGGCCTCCCCTAGAGACAGTGAGGGCAGTGGTACGCCTGCAAAGTGACAAACGGTTAGAAGACTAAAAGATACTGTGTGGAAGAAATGTGCCAGAAATGGGGCATTGGAGTGCCGCAGGCTTTGGGTGTAGCTGGCAGCATCTCAGGCCCACGCTGTGCATGCACCCCGCCTCAGGCAGGCACCCAGGCCTCGCCAAGCCTCCTCACTTCTCCCTTCTGCGCTGCAAGATGGGGGTGTGCGGGGGCCAGCAGCATCTGAGGGTTTTGACTATGAATTTGAAGTAGGAGAGCCACCTGGCAGGTCTGGAGCATCTGTGATGCCCGTTTTCCTGGCCCAGCCTTGTAGGAGTGAGGGGAGGAGCCCAGCAGCCAGTCTCAGCACAGCCCCACGGCTCTGCCCCGGCTTTCCCCATCCCACTTGTGCTTGCGCTGAGGATGGACAAGAACAACGGACCCAGAAATGCGCATTTTAGGGACTATTGACGTCCTTGGAGGAGGTTGTGTTTGCAGATTGGACCAAGGTCTCGGGACTCCTCCTCTTGGGACCATCAGTGGTTTCACTGTCTGCCTCATGGAGGATTAATGAGATCATGTCCTTAAAGTGGCTCAGTGAGGAGCACTGTCTATTTTAGTGACGTCATGCCGTGAATCATAAATAGCCTGCACAGTGCAGCTGGAAAGGGTGAGGACAGGACCCACAAAGTGGGCAGAATTTCCAGAGACTGTTCTTGGCTTAGGGTACAGGAGGGCTTTCCAAGGATGCCTAGTTCGTAGTGAAACAGGCTTCATTTTGTTGCAGAGCCACAAGCTGAGCCTAGCCAGGCAGGTGAAAGCATAGGGAGACTCCCTGTATACAGCTGAACACGCGGCAGCTCTCAGACCCTGCTCTTGTGGCTACCGCCTAATGGGTAGATAGCGGAGACCTGGCTATTTTGGGAGCTGTATTGAAGGCTGTGGCTTCAGGCCATGTTTCTTCACTGGGGTGGAGGCACTGCAGAGTAGGGTGAGTAACGCTGAGTCAGCTGCACACCCCATCTCAGCCCAGGGCGGGAGGAAGCAGCTCAGAGGCTTCTGTGGTAGCCGGAAGCCGGCTGTGGGTGGGGGCTCCTTTGCCTGCCCTGGGAGGGATCATTTCCACTCTGCAGCTGTGCATTAAACCCAGCATGGTGCTCAGCGGGGTCGGGGGCTCAAGTTTGTTCCAGGGGTGGGCTGGAGCCTGCCTTCTTCACCAGGCCGCTGAGCCCCTGTGTGCTTGCTTGGGGGCTTGGCCAGAACACTCTTTCTCTTTAGTTGTCCTTTCTAACTTCAGAAAGGACTTCACCCCACAGCCCTGGCCCAGGAGTGTTGGGTAGAAATGTCTCCCCGCTAGCCCAGCTCCAGGCTGGATACCACCATGTGTCTTGAAGTCTTCTGTGGAACCCACAACCATGGGCCCTGCCTGAGGACCTGGGAGAAATAGAAAGGGCTGTGGCCTGGCACAGAGCTAGCTGGCTCTGCCCTCCTCGGGCGAGTCATGCCTCTGGGCCCTCCCGGAAACGGTGACAGTGACCCTTCCATGCTGCACCCTCAGCCGCAGGGAGGGTGTGAGAGGCAGCAGTGACCATCCACATGCTCAGGAGACATGTGCGGACTCAACTGCCCATGCATAGCAAGGGCAGGAAGGGTGCTCAGGGACCCCACACTTGTCCCCAGATACCTTCTGAGTTGCTGATACACTTTGGTGTGTATCTGCACTTAAGCCCTCCGGACCCCAGAGGAAAGCTGTGGTCGTGCCCTTCAGGACCAACCCCAGGAGAGAGGGAGCACATCCAGGCTGGGGGAAGTGAGAGGAGGCGTGAGTGCTAACATGAGGCCCAGCCACAGCCGGTGTTGAGGACATGGTGGGCTGAGCATCGCTGGGCTTCCTTCCATATGTGGGCCCTTCTGATGCGGTCGGAAAGCCTGGGATGTGGAAGTTCTCAGGAATTAATTGAGCCTTTTATAGTAAAAGATTCTTAAAACTCAAGTATATGTGGGCATTTTTTATTTTAGAGGGAATTAAGTTCCACTTATTGTGGAATCCACACAGCAGTGTATCTTTTTTCAAAACCCAGATCTCTCATTCCGCAGCCCATGACGACTGGGTCTGGGCTCCCTTTGCCTCGGCACCAGCGCTCGGGCCGTGGTGGCCTTGCCTGCTGCCCGTCCCCTCCAGAGAATGAGCGGCTGGGCTGTGGCGGCAGCTCGGGCCTGTCTTCAGCTGCACCTTCCCCACCCACTCCCTGCAGAGGCCCCATGTGGCCAGGACCAGTAAACTGGCCTGAGCTAGAGGGTGCAGAGGTGGGGTGGCAGGTGCTTCCCTAGTCACCTGGGTGGGAGAGGGACTGGCATGCGACTGCGGAGGGACCAGCAGGGTCGAGGTGGAGCTGCTGCCTTGAAAAGGAACAAGGCATGTTCTGAAGGTGTTTCGGTACAAGCCGAAGCAGAACTCCCGGGACGCTGTACCTGAGCTGAAATGAAAGCAGTTATTTCCGAGGAAAACGAGGGGCCCTGCCTGTGGAGTTCCTTCCGAGGAAAACGAGGGGCCCTGCCTGTGGAGTCCGGGAGGCCACCTTCATCTCGCTGGCCCATGTTCGGGGGTCACATGGCTTTTCCTTTCTGTTGAAGAGCCCATTGTGCAGAGCAAGTGTGGGCTCCCGGCCCAGCTCGAGCCAGGCTCCCCTTTGTGTCCCTCTTCCTGAGGGACCGTAGCCCAGCTTTGCTCTTCATTTGCCTGAACCTGAATGAGGCTCCAGGAAGATGGGGGTGGAGGAACATTTGACCTGGAATAGGCCCGGGTGCCGGCTCATCCCTACCCAGTGACATTGAAGATGCGGTGGGTGACTTGCAGAAGTAACTCCCGGGATCTCAGGAGAGCATTTCTGAAAAGAGACTGAGACTGGGCACAGCAGTCTTGGTCTCCAGCACTGGCGTTCTGCAAACCCAGGGGTAGGTTCCCCTCGGAGGGTCTGACCGTGGCCTGAAAAAGGGAGGGTGGCGAGACCATCTCCCTGCCTCCCCCCATCTTACCCATGGGGAAGTCTTCATGCTAGGCAGGCTCCTGGAATAGGTACTCCTGGATGGGTTTAAAGGCCCCACTGAGTTTCTGTCTGTTGTCTGCCTTCGCCGTGCGCGCTACTTGGGCCAGGTTCTTTGCCTCTCTGGCTGTCTGCTTCCTCCAGTCGGGTGAGCAGTTGGTGGTCTAGGATGACCACACCCCCCCCGGAGTGTGGCTCACAGCTGTGTGCATGTCCCAGGTCCCAGGAGTTGCTGGTGCACCGGATAGTTTGTGTCTAATGAAATGGTTACTTAGAGCAGCGTGTCGGCCTGGGGGCTCAGCCTTATGCTGTGGAACTGAGAACTCACTGCCAGATCTAACAAGCTGTGATGCTAGGTGGGAAAATGTTCAGCACGGAGGACTCCTGGGTTCCCTCGCTGGGGTGCCACTGCTCCCTCTGTTCCATCGCCGCTGCTGCTCCCTCTGTTCCGTCGCCTCTGCTGCTCCCTCTGTCCATCGCCTCTGCCCTATGGGGGCCTGGCACCTCACATAGTTCTCCTACTTGAGGCTGGAGCCAAGCAGGGCAGGAAACCTCAGCCGTGGCTGTTGTCAGACGTGCTGCCTTACTGATAGGTAAGGAAAATTTGAGCTCTAAACAGGCAAGGTTTCTGGTGGTTTTTCTTTTTCCTATTTCCTTACTCAAGACAGGGCAGAGAGCAGATGTTTCAGCCCTTCTGGCGTGTATGGTGGCTGCCTGGGCCATGCCCCTGTGATGGGTACGCAGGTGTTCCACACCCCCTTTCTTGTCCTCAGCATGCGCCACCCCTCCTGTCGGCTGGCCTTGCTCTTCACTGGGCTGTTGGCTGACTCCTGAGAACTGGGGGCTGACAGCAGGGAGGGTGACCTGGCCCAGGTCACATGGCCAGTAGGTGGCTCAAGGACGGTTAGTTAGGATGAGCCTCTTGTCCCTTCACATGGTCCTTGTTCTCCAGGGAACATGGTGACTGAACTGACCCGTGTTGGGTGATGGGAGAGGCAGGTGGGTGGGGAGCTGCTTCGTGCCCCTGAGCCCAGCTAAGGGCTGCCCCAGGGCACTTTGCAGGGAAGTCCGCTGGGAGGGATGGGTGGGTGGAAGGATGGGGGCCAGAGCCAGCTTCACAGGTCACCGTGTAAAGGTGTTTTGGGAACACCCACTGACCAAGGGCCGTGGAGGCCCCGTGCTGGGCTTGTGTGGAGTGGGGCTGGGCATGGGGACCGAGAGCCTGTCCCCTTCTACCAGCTCATAGGCATGTGAACAGTGTAAGGGTGGGCTTGTGGTCCTCTTGTGTACAGGGTCAGCTGAGGCTGGGGGGAATGGGGTGGGCTCCCAGAGGGTTCCTGCGCTGACCAGGTAGGTAATGAGCGTGTGTGTGCTAGAGACAGGCCAGCTGGGGCCTGTAGTGCTCTGTCCCTCTGATGTGGACATGGGTGTGGTACTTAATTATGACCTGAGTGCTTCAAGCCTCCGTTTCCTCGGTGGTGAGAGGGAACATATTGGTGGAAGGAAGTGAGGGTTGTGGGGAGGGGGGCTCGTTGATACAGGTCAGCCTTGGCTGTGTGTTTGGCTACAAGGGAGGACAGGCAAGAGAGTGTGGACCGGACACCGTGGGGTGTCCACCAGGGATGAGGCTGGACTATGAGACTGCTGCAGCCCCGCTGGTTGGCGGGGGTGGGACAGAGGCAGAACCTCTCTGAACTCCCTGGGAGGTTCCCCAAACCGTCTCCCTCTTTGTTCACTGGCCTGGCCTCCCTGTGGAAAGGGCTATTTTTAGCCCTCGCTTTTTTTGGTTAATGGGCTTTTTGCAGCTTCTCTCTTCGAAGGGGCTATTTCAGGAGCAGACATCAGTCTCTGCATTTGGACTCCTTGGCTCGAGGTGCAGGAAAAGGTGATGAGGATGAGCTACTCAAGGGGCATCTGCGTTCCTGGACTGCCAGGCCCCTCCCCTGCCCCTGCTGGGTTCTAGGGCAAGGGAGGGACACATGACACCACCCTGCCAGAGCCTGTGGGAGGCGCTGGCAGAGGTGAACCACAGACTCGGATTTGGGGTCCTGGGGTTTGGGCAAGCAGGAGTGTCCTCGCTTCTGTGACCTGGAACTGGAGTAGGAATGTCCATGTTTTGACCTCAGGGAACCACTGAAATTGGCACTTGTTACAGGTTGGAATTGAACAGTGGCTGAATAGTTTTCTCCAGTTTGTAGCAAGAGCCATCAGCATCCACTGTCCCACCCACTCATCTGGGCTTGGGTGATTCGGGCATTTGGAGTGAGCTCTTTTCTCAGTTCTTAACTCATTCAGTCAGAAGGACCCAGGGGTTTAGCCAGGCCCAGCCATCTCCCTGGCCCACTGCACCTCAAGGAAGCTCAGGCTGGCGTGGAGGAGCCAGTGCGAAGTCAGCGGCAAGGCGGGGCTGTGCTGGCCGAGGAAGCAGAGTTGGGCAGCAAGAGAACTCAATGTGCCGGTCAGAGGTCTAGGATTCGAGCTGTGGTTATGTCATGGTCAAGGTTGTGTGACCTCATCTGGAAGGAGTAGTGGTGCATACACACCTGTCCACCCCACCCACAGGGGGTCTGGAAGGGCTTTGCCTCAGGCCCTCCCGCCACTGCCTTCACGCCAGCCGGCTCCTTCCTGCAGCCGTCTTGGGAACTGCCCTGTGAGGCCGTTTGACACAGGGAATGTGGACCCTATGGGCTGACATGGACAAGGGATCGTGGGCCATGTTGACACAGATAGGAGGTGGGCCCCATCGGCTAACCCCACCGGGAACGGGCCCTCAGTGCGTGATGGCTCCCTGATGGCGGGTAACAACAGAAGAGGGGTTGCAAATGGGCCTGCGGAGTTAGGGATCTGACCTCTGGGATGGCTCTGGGTTGGAGCACCCCTAGGCTTGCCGAGCGCCTGCCCAAGGCCCAGGGGCCAGCGCAGCTAAGACGAGAGCTCTGGACAGGAAACTAGAGACCAGATTCGTGCAGGTGATGTGGCTTGAGTTACCCACCGCTCTGGACCTGATGTTCTCTTGTGAAGAATTTTTCCGCAGGCTCTCCATGGCCCCTCTGGGGGTAAAGCATCTCTGGAGGGCCCCAGAGCCCCATCTGGAAAGTTGGTTTTCACTCTCAGCAGCTGAGTGGATCAGGCCTTCTGGGGAAACTGCTTTCCCCAACTTCACTTACCTGGAAATGCTAGAAAACTTACAACACAGACCATTTAAGCAAAGAGGGCCAGGCTTAGAACTAGGGGAAAAGGTACAAAAGGAACTAAAGATGCAAAATGCAGAAACTGCACTGAAACACAAGGAAGGGTGACCTCTAGCACCAGAGCCAGAGACGACCGTGCAGTCTCGTGTCCCCCGTTCCATCTCCTCGTTAGCCCTGGGTCCGCCTGGGTATTGCATGCCTTGTAGTTCAGCACTGCCTTGCCCGGCCAAGCCTCGCAGCACCTAGGTGCTGGGGGCAGGCAAAGGGCTTGCCAGCCCCATTGCTCGTGAGCCCAAGTTCAGACTGAGCCAGCCTGCTGCTTCCATCCCTGTTCCTCGTGGGCAGTGACCACAACCCACAGAGGACGAGCTCTTCAGTCATAGAACAGAATACAAGCCCCACGACAGCGCTCCCTGAAATGAGGCAGGGAGGACAATCTGCTCATCCACTGGGATGGAAATGTGACTGTTGTCACCCACAGTAGCTCCTGAGGAGCACTGGGACTCCCCTTGTCAGAATGTGTGATTTCTCGGGCCTTCGTCTTGGTTAAAACACGGGTCAATGAGGTGGGAGGTCCTGGTTCAGGTACACGGCCAGGGCCTGCTGGGCCTGTGTCCAGCCTGACCCCAGTAGTGAGCAGGTCTTGGCGGCACCCTGGGGAGGGCTCACCAGAGGGAAGCAGGTTTGGGTTGTTGGCTGAAGGAAATGGTTTAGTCTTCGAAGTGCAGGAAGCCCGGGGTTGCTTTGGACCACAGCTCTGGGGTCGCATCACTCTTGGGCCTACAGAGATTTCTGGGGCTGGGAGTGGGCCTCTCCATGAGGGCTGCCTGCCCTGGTGACGTTGCTGGACTGAACCGGGTCTGTATCTTCTGGTGACTCTGATGATCTTTGTGGGGACATCGATTTCGTTGAGTGTGGCCCTTGGGAACCCCAGCACCTGATTCCTCTTTCTGGGCCTACGTTTCCTCATTGGTGAAATGGGCACAGCTCACCTTGGTGGGTTATTACATGAGTGTCAGAGGCAGCATTGATTACATGTGTTAGTCTGCTGCAGCTGCCATAACAAAGTTTGTTAAGCCACAGATTGGATGCCTTAAACAATGGAAATTTGTTCTCTGGAAGTCAGAAGTCTGTAGTCAAGGTGTGGGCAGGGACACGCTCCCTCCGAGTCCTTGTCTTTCCGAGATACTGACAGCCCTGGGGGTTACTTTTTGTGAGAACTCCCATCTCTGCCTCCAGCTTCACTCCAACTCTATATCTGTGTCCAGATTCCCCTCTTACAAGGACACCAAACCCTGCTGGATTTACAGCTCACCCTAATGACCTCATCTTAACTGGATTGCATCTGCAAAGACCCTATTTCTGAATAAGGTCTCACGGGGTTCCAGAGAAAACATTACACAATCAAACACATGCAGTTCCCCCACGCAGGTAGCTCATGCCTTAAAATTAAGTCCATGATTTACTTAGAGTATGGGGCAGGTTATCCGCTGTTATCCACCTTGTGTTGCATTGCTTTTCCTGAAGGTCAGTGTCTGTACCCACTGAGCAGCAAGCCCTTCCTGTGCCGAGAGTTGGTAGCACTGGATGTGCACTTGCTGGGTTAGCGCCGCCTGCAGGTGGGCAGTGAGAGGGCGGGGCAGGTCTTGGCAGTTTTCGACTGCTTGTTTAGAGGATCATTCTCTGATACAGACTCTTGTTGACCGAGGAAAGAATGCGTTCATTTCCTTATTCGAGTCACAGAGTTGCCCCTGGAAGTCATGTCATCTCCCCTTCGTCACTTAGGCTCTTGTTCTCAATGAGGGTCATAATCATTGTTTAACTTTGTTTAAAAGTCAATTATTGGCCGGGCATGGTGGCTCACACCTGTAATCCCAGCACTTTGGGAGGTCGAGGCGGGTGGATCACGAGGTCAGGAGATCGAGATCATCCTGGCTAACATGGTGAAACCCCGTCTCTACTAAAAATACAAAAATTAGCCGGGTGTGGTGGCGGGCACCTGCAGTTCCAGTTACTTGGGAGGCTGAGGCAGGAGAATGGCATGAACCCGGGAGGTAGAGCTTGCAGTGAGCTGAGATTGAGACAGGGCTAGGGCCTCCAGGAAGAGGCCTCCTGGTCTCAGCCATCATGAAGCTTAAGGATCAGGGCTTGAGCTCTTTGAGCCCAGAGGGAAGAGGGCAGCTGCTGGGGGCACCTCATTGAGGGGTGCATAGTTGGAGGCGGTCTGCCTTGGCTCGGGCTGATCGGCTTTCCCAGCAGGTAGAGCGGTCAGCGTGGCAGAGAGGCTGGAACAGACTCCTACCCCTCCACTGAGGGACTGCCCGGGATGTTTTTTTAAGCTCTGAACATTTTCTAGTGGACTAACAGTTCACACTGATGAACAGCTGGAGCTGCAAGCAGGCTGTATATCATATAGAGCATTCCTGAACCTAGAGTCAGGCCTGCGGCCCCTCACCAGGCAGGTAATTGTTTTCCTGCAGGACCACAGCCGCTTTGTCAACTGTGTGCGATTCTCTCCTGATGGAAACAGATTTGCCACAGCCAGTGCTGACGGCCAGGTAGGACCTGGGATGGGTTTTAGGGTGGGGATTGGCTTGTCTGCCTGCTCCCGTGACCGCTCAGAGCCACAGGCTAGTCCTGACATGCAGAACTTAGACGTCGCCCTCCCTATCTCTGCAGACGTGTCGTCAGAGCCCAGTAAATGCATGTCTGCTTTTAAACCACACTGGGAGCTCAGTTTGTTAGCCCTCGTTTTCTAGAGCCACAGTCCGTGGAGAAACTGCTTACACACACGTGACCCACATGTTTTTATTTCTTGAAAGATATACATCTATGACGGGAAGACTGGGGAGAAGGTGTGCGCGCTGGGCGGAAGCAAGGCCCACGACGGTGGGATTTACGCCGTGAGTATGAGTGTGGTTCCCAGCCTAGTGGTGGGAATTTGGCCGAGTCCATGTGTCAGTCCATCCATACCCAATCTGGAGTTAGACAAAAACTTGAAATGAGGGGCTACAAGTCATGGCGGTTTTATGCCTTTGCACAGAAAAGCTTTAAGGTTGCAGTGAGGTGATGGGAGAAGGTAGTGGCTGGAACAGGAGACCTGGAGGTGGGTTTTGTCCTTGCTTCACTCACGTCCCACCCCGTCTGGGCTCCTTCTGTCCTACTCAGAAACAGTGGCAGTAGACAAGCTGCTTTTGGGGGTCTCTCTCCAGTCTAGTCCTCTGGCACGTGACACACTGCTTTTCTCTGAATAGATTAGCTGGAGTCCTGACAGCACCCATTTGCTTTCTGCTTCTGGGGACAAAACATCCAAGATTTGGGACGTCAACGTGAACTCCGTGGTCAGCACATTTCCCATGGGCTCCACGGTTCTGGACCAGCAGCTGGGCTGCCTATGGCAGAAGGACCACCTGCTCAGTGTCTCCCTGTCCGGGTACATCAACTATCTGGACAGAAACAACCCCAGCAAGCCCCTGCGCGTTATCAAGGTAAGGCCTGCCCTGGGGAAGGCTCTGTCCCCTGGGTGGGCAGGGAAGAGCCCAGTGTGGCCAGCAAGGAAGGGAACTGAGGGAAGACCAGGTGGAGGCTAGAGAGGTGTCCTCAGGCACCTCAGAGCTGTCCTTGGGGTTTTGGTGGAAGGGTGGGATGCTGGTTGCTTTCTTGGGACATGAGGTTAGCCACAGTGGCAGGCCAGGTGCCAAGCTCCCCTTGAGCTACTGTAAGAGCTGGAGCCTAGGGATCCGGGGCAGTGGCCATCGCCCCCAGCTGTTGAGAGCGGTTACTTCCCGCAGGGCTCGGCCTTCCCTGAATTGGGAGTCTGCAGCCTGTGCTTCACCTGACTGCAGGCAAGAGCGGGAGCTCACTGAGCGCCAGGGCGGGTGAGGGGGCATTGCGGAGGTCCAGGGGCAGGAGGAGGAGGAAGAGCAGGTGGCTTTGGGCCTGGGCCTTGGCGCTGCCTGGGGTTTGAATGTGGGCAGGGTGTGAAGGAGATACTGGAGTTGCATGAGGGAGCGATGGGACCAGGAGGAAAGGGAGTTAGAATCATACATGGGGCCCAGGTGTGAAGGCCCCGAATGCCATCCTGGGGAGGAGCAAGGCGCCTGCTTCTGAACCCTAACCCGGAAGGATTCACTTGAGCCAGAGGCTCCCTGTGTTCCATTGGCTGGAGGGGTCCTACCTTCTCCCTCCATCCACACCAGCCAAGTTGACGCCTCTGGGAATCTCGCAACTGGACAGGAGCCAGAGCAGGGGTCCCTTCCGTATCCTCAGGGCCTGCTCTGACAGCAGCACCCACCCCTGCTTCCCACACTGCATCTGCTGGGAACTCCAAGTCAGGTTTCCCCAGTGCTGGTGGCCCAGGGTGGGTGATCTCTCCTGCTATTCAGAGCTGCAATACCAAGGGATGTGGACAATGCACTTCATCCGAGCAGCCAAGTCTTCCTGGGCTCCTGCTTTAAGCCACTCGGGGAGACAAACCCCAGCACTTCCCTCACCCATTGCAGCCTGCTGCTGTGGAGCTCTGGGGACCAGCCTCTGCAGAGGGTGCGAACCCCGCAGGGCTAGCGTGGGCCAGCCTGGAGCAGCCCCCAGGACTGTGCAGCCAGCAGTGTGCTGTGCTGTCGGTGGCTCCTTCACACCACAGCTTCTAAGAGGGGCTGCTAGAATCACCATCCCTGTTTTACAGGGGAGTTTGCCCACGAGGAAGGGGCCTCCTTAACGTTGTGTGTGTGACTCCTAAGGACCAGGTCACCTCAGCACTCACGCTTAGAGTCACGGTTCCTTTGTGCCAGGGCAGTAGGGGCAGCAGCATTGCTGAGAGGGGAAAGGCTGAACCATAAAGGCTCACTAGATGTGACCCTGAGGATAGAGGGGAATCGGGAGCGCCTCGTTGCTGGGCTCACAGCCCAGGGTGATGAGGATAAAAAGGAAGGCATGCACAGCATGGGGCCAAGGAGGTGGTTGCCTGGGGGAGCTGAGGGCTCTTGTCGAGACTGTGGTCCAGTAGGCCTCCAAGCGGGATGGTGAGAAGTTGTGCACAAGTGAGTAAGGCTTTGCTACTGCCCAGAAAAGCAGTTTCCCGTGGGCCGTCCCCGACAGTGTTCTCCAGGTGTCAGCCCCAAGGTCTGCCATCCCGTGTCTGTTGGTGGGGCTGCCCTGAGAGCGCTCTTCTAATACCACTGCTGCCAACTGTCTGGGGCCAGTGCACCTGGCCTGCCACCGTGGCTAAACTCATGTCCCAAAAAAGCAACCAGCATCCCACCCTTCCACCAAAAAAACCCCAAGGGCCAGTTGGGACGTGGGGACGTCCCAGCTCTCAAATGCCACACCTGTGTGAGTCATGCCGGTGCTGGTGTTCCGTGCTGATCTGGGCTGCAGTGGGGTTGAGCAGCCCGTCTCAGCCCAGGCTGCATGTTAGAACCACCTGGGAGCTCTAAAAAGCGCTGGCTGCTGACACCCCAGAGGCACTCAGTTTACAGGGAGGTCTCCAGAAGGAACACCTGTGGGCATCTGGGCAGGGCTGGGAGTGTGTCTTGTGAGTTCCAGGCGTTGAGCATGCACACAAGTCTCCTGGCCTCTTGCCAAGTGCACGTTCTGATTCGGCAGTAAGGTGGGCCTGAGCCCTGCTGGTGAGGGCTGTGCTGGTCTGAGGTCTACACTGTAAGGAGCGGGACTGGTAGGACGCCACATTGGAAGGAGGCAGCCCAGCTCAGCATCTCTTACTGGGGCATATGATGATTTTTCCCCACATCTTTGTGAAAAAGATGGAAGTAGCTGCATTCGTTGCCCATCCTCCAGTCCCACTGGTAACTCTTGTGTACCTGTCTCCAAGGAGACCTGCCTCCAAAGATCCATGCCATATTGTGGCAACATGTGGCATACCACAGAGATCAAGAATTCCTGCGGAAAATCCCTGAGCTCAGAGGAGAGGGGCCAGCCAGGAGCCGGCCTCCCTCTGCAGGGGAGAGGCATGAGGAGCCTGCATCCCAGCCGTTATTTTTGTCCCAGGATTAGATACGGAGCGCTAAACGCCTCCCTCTGGAAGCAGCTGTCTGGTTGTAGACCAGCCTTGTGTGCCCTCCACTGTAGCAGTCAGGGAGGTCAGGGTAGGAGCGTCAGCGTTCACAGACAGCCTTGGGCTTTTACAGTGGTCAGAGAGACCCCTGCCCTCAGCAGGGCCAGCACTCCTGGGCAGGGAGAGAGAAGAAACCTCACAAACCAGGGCCTGAAGTGAGTGTGGCCATCAGAGGCCTCCTGGACTGACCCCCTTGTGGCTTCCACCCTGACGGGTGCCAGTCAGCTGGGTGCAGGCCACATGTCTGCACACGTTAGGTGCTCAGGTGTTGGGCCTTGGTCAGACGCAGATCTGGGCCCAGGTCTGGGTTAGGTACCTTGGAAGGGAATGACGGGCAGGGTCTGTAGGTGACTGGGTAGCTTTGGAAAGGTTTCTTAGAGCTTGTGGGCCATGCATTCAGGCAGCTGGGGCTACTGGGGCCTCAGAACATCTGCACTGCCATGGGTTGAGGGGCATCTGCCGCCTCTATTACCCAGAAGCTTCGCTGGTAGAAAGTGGGTGGCAGAGGGCAGGGCGGTGTGTCCTCAGCTTACCCGCCCAGTGCATCTCCTCCACAGGGCCACAGTAAATCCATCCAGTGTCTGACGGTGCATAAAAACGGCGGCAAGTCCTACATTTACTCTGGAAGCCACGACGGACACATTAATATCCTTTGACTCACAGAGCTGGCTCCAGAGTCGCTGGCTCTAGAGGGGAATTTCCTGTTCCCACGGTGCCAGAGGCCAGGCCAGCCAGGTGGCTCCAGCTGCAGCCACAGCCACACGCTCTTCTGACCAGTGTGGCTTCTAGGGGGTGGCCTGTCTGCACATGGGGCCTTGGCAGCTCCAGGGCTTAGGCTGAGGAAAAGCCACAGGCGGCTCCGACCTGGTCAGTCCCTTCTTGTCATGCAACCCTGAGAGAGTGGCTTAACGGCCCTGAGCTTGGGCTGCCACTCTCCCTGCCAATGGCAGCTGGCGCCAACCTTGGCCCTACTCCACACGGTGGGATTCTTGATTCCTAGA
This sequence comes from Papio anubis, assembly GCF_008728515.1. Taxonomy (NCBI): domain Eukaryota; kingdom Metazoa; phylum Chordata; class Mammalia; order Primates; family Cercopithecidae; genus Papio; species Papio anubis. The sequence continues at coordinate 176,512,361 of NC_044978.1, forward strand.
ATTCACAAGCACCTGGACACCCTTACGTTGGGTCCCCTTGTTTTAAAAATAGGAAAACTGGAGCCCAGAGAGCTGACGTGCCCTCCCCAGAGTCACGCAGCCTGTGGTCTGCAGAGCCAGGGCTGGAGCTCCTGCGAGGTGCTTTGTGGCCCTTCGGTGATGTTCCCTGGAGGTGTTTGTGTCCCCCTTGTAAGTCCTTGTCTTGGTTTCTTTAAATGAGTCCTGATTTCTCCCCAATGAAGGGGGCTTCTGTTGTGTTTTTCCTGCATGGCCTGGAGCTGGTGACACCCTGCTCACTGGGCTGTCTTGAATCTTGGAGCCACCATCTGCAGAGTGCTTGGGCAGGGATGCCCACACAAATTGCTGATGAAGGCACCTGCTGTGCGTTGTCCGGCTGCCCCCCCCAAGCACCGTGCCGTGTTGGAGACTGCCTTTTGTGTGGACAGCTCTGGTCTGCATGTGCTGCACCTCCCAGGGGGACTGTCCAGGACCCAAGGAGGTCCCCCCAGTGCTGGGAGAGGAGGGCAGACATGCCACCCTCTGCCCCCAAAACGTAAAGAAATGTGGGGGTAGAGGGCTGTGCCTGCCCGATAACTAGTGGCAGAGGCGACACTGGAGTCTCCCCGGCTTTCTGGTCCCCAGTGAGCCTCCAGCATGGCTCCCTTTCTGCCTCATCCCAGTCCCTGTGTGGTACACCCACACTTCAGATATCCCTTCCCAAGAACATGTCAACAGTGGACACTGCCGGCTTCCCAGCGGGGAATGGTTATATCCGTTTGCAATGAGATTCTCATTTGTTGATGTAAACGGAGAATCTTAGGACTGAAGCCACACTGGAGAACACCCAGCAGTCCCGGGAGCCGGGCTTTTCCTTAACCCTGCCCTACATTACTGGGATTCAGAGACAGGGGAGAACGACTCCTTCGCTGGGAAGGGCCACACGAACCAGGTGTCCAGGATGACCGTGGACGAGTCGGGGCAGCTCATCAGCTGCAGCATGGACGACACCGTGCGGTACACCAGCCTCACGCTACGGGACTACAGGTGAGAGTGCTCGAGTCTGCAGGGGTCCCACATGAGCCTCAGCTCCCTGCGGAGGGCTTGTGCCACCAGCAGTTCCTGTTCTGGAGGATGCCTCACCTCCTCCTTTCATCTCTCCCGCCCTGTCCCCAGCATTGTTCTCCTGTTGTTGGGCCCTGAGCCCAGCACTGTGTTACAGATCCGGGTGGTCTGGGTAATGCTCTTGCCCACAGACGATGGCCAGGTGTGGACTCTGCCCTGGAAGCAGGGGCAGCAGATCACAGCCCTGTTCCTCAGAAACCTGCTGCGGTCTCTCCCTGTCTCCCTTTCCTCATCAGTAAAGGCGGGTACAGTGGAGCCTGCCTCAGGCCATTGTGGGTTAGGTGAGCCTGGCACAGGGCAGGTGCTGAGAACAAGACAGCATTCCCCTTCTGCTCAAGGGTGAGATGGGCACAGTGATCTGGTTAAAAGACAATGTCTTGTTTGTTTTTACTCTTGGGCCTTTGATTGGCAGTCAGCGGAGCTCGGAGAGTAGCAGTTTGCAAGTGATCTGAAGTCCTAAATGCAGTTGGAGAGACTTGAAAGGGAAATGTTCCAGGCCCTGACAAGGGCACTGCACATCCAGTGTCCCCACGCCCAGGTCTGACCCCTCCTCTGGCCCTACATTTCTTGTGTAGACCTCTTTGTGACCCGGTAGTCCTGCCTAAGTTGTGTTGCCTGAGAGGTGGGGACTGCTGGGGCCTGTTGATGGGAGCCTGGCACAGGATACAGCACGCAGCTCCTAGCAGGTGTGCTGTCCTTGTTGCACAAGACCCTGCCTGCCTGGCCGACTGGGCATCTGTAGATAAATTAGGCCTTCCGATGAGTGGCAGAAGTGGCCCCAGAGCCCAGGCATCTGGGCCCTGGTCCTCTTTCTACTGCCCTGTGGTGACCCCACTCTTTAACACGTCCCATGAAGATCTTCCCTGGGCCAGATAACCCAAGGCAAGGCCCTTACAGAGCCAGCCTTGGCCTGGTGACCTTGCTGCGGAGCCTTTGGGGATGCCACACTTGGCCCAGTGACACAGAAATTCTCTTGATTATCTCAGTTTTCAAGAAGTTTATGTGTTTGAGTCTTTCTAGGACAAGTTTTGGTAGCATTGGCCAAGGCTAAAGATAACATGATTTTCACCCATTAAAGGTAGTGGATTCTTAAAAGTTACCCATCGATTTTGGGGAGCAGAGCTCGATTCTGTCTGTGCTCAGTAAACTCCAGCGTCTTTAGCCAACACGGGGACAAAAACCACATCTGGGTGTAATGAGGGCTTACCACAGATAAATAGGAGCATAAACAATGCCCTTCACTGCCTCCCACCACTCCTTCCCACCCCCGACCCGGGCCCCCATTATGATTTATAATCTCTGCACCAGAGTCATGGGTCATTTTTTTGCCACCATCCCTTATTTCAGCAAGTCTCTCCAGTATAGATGGCAGTAGAATTGCCTTCTCCTAAGGAGCAAGATTGCTGTGGTTTAACAGTAACTACGTATGCATACCTACACTGAGCTGCTGCAGTGTCGCAGTAATGTGCTTCCTTTCTCTCCAACAGCGGACAAGGAGTTGTGAAACTTGATGTTCAACCAAAGTGCGTGGCTGTCGGCCCCGGGGGATACGCCGTGGTCGTGTGCATTGGGCAGGTAGGGACCTGGCTTAGTGTTTGGGTTGGAGCCTGCAGCTGTGTGGTGCCTGCTTGCTGAATTTGACTCGTGTCCTGTTTGACAGTTGCTCTAGTCTGAGTTTTGGTTGAGCGCTTATTTGCACTGCACTAAGGGATCTCACATAGTTAATCCTCACCGCCATCCTGTCAGTTGTACAGATGAAGAATTGGAGGCACAGAATGGATAAGTTGTTTGTCCAAGGCCACAACTGGTCAGAGGGCAGAGCTGAGATTTGTCTCTAAGCCTCAGACAACTCTGCGTGCCTGTCCGCCTGTAAGGTCTATGAGAGACTCTGGGGTGGGCCTGCCTTTGCTCCTGTATACGTCCCAGCCCTGCTGCGTTGTAGCTGTGTGACTTCCAGCATTTACCTCACCCTCTCTGAGCCTTAGTTTCCCATCCCCAGCACTCACAGATCGAGGTGATTGTGAGGAAGTACATGTAAGGCTCCTCACACCATCTTGGTTCCTTTTACAGATGAGGAGGCTGAGGCCTAGAGTGGCTTGGTACTTTCCCGCATGCAGAAGGGTGGCACCTGACTCCCCAGCCTGGCTTCTCACCCCAGACAGCGGGGCCACCTGCACACCTTTGGAATATCCAGACCAAAGCCACCTGAGACCCAAGCCTGACCCACTTTATGCAGAATTCTGCTCTGCAGAAGATACTATCTGTTGGCGAGCCTAGGCTTGCTGGCATGTAGACCGGGGAAGGCAAGGGGCACCTGTTGGCATGAGTGGCGAGTCCTGCTAAAGAAAGCTGCTTTCAGGACCCTCCGGCCCTCCTTTGCCTTGTGAACTTAATTGCTTTAGGGAGAGTGGATTTCTCTGTGTCCTAGATAATAAGAAATCCCTGCCAAGTAATTATTGCAAACAGCCTGGACAGCCAGTGGGGGTGGGGAGGTGCAAAGGGAATCCGCACACGGAGTGCCTCGGGGCCTGGGGGAAACGCTACAAAGCGAAGTTCTAGAAGGCCGGCAGGTGGCCTATCTCTGTACAGCAGGGCTCTTCCCAGCCAAGGGGTCTGCACATGGGGCTTTGTGGGTGAGGGGATGAGGCCTAGGGCAGAGTGCACTGTCTCCAGACCCAGGTTTCCTCATCTGTAAAGTCGTGGTCATCTTAGGCCGTCCTTTCCCCTGAGGCTGAGAGTAAGGATCTCACGAGGATGTTCAGATGGGCCCAGCAGGCGCCTGCCACCCAAGAGGTTAGAAAGGTCCCCGGTGGGGTTGTGTTGTGTGGGGGACAGGCTACAGGTCCCTCTACCTCCTTGTGAGGCATTTTCTGTCTGATCTGCTGTTAATCACCCAGTCCTCCCAGGGCATCTGGAACCCCTGCTCTGCGTCAGAATTTTCTGCAGAGCTCCCTGTCACCAGTCAAAGGGTTAGGAGGGTACTGGGAGGGGCCTGGGATTTTAGATCAGGAAACAACCATGTTCAAGTCTCACGTTAGACAAAGCTTCAGGCAAATGCTTAGGCCTTCATTCCTCGCCTGTGAGTAGGTAAGGCCACCCCCAGAACCAAGCAGATGACAGAGGTGCATCTTCAGTAGTAGGTTTTAGTCAGGGCGCTGCTGCCATTCATCCCGATCCACCCACAATCCATGCAGAAACAGAAGCCTAGAGGGTAGGGGCGGAGGCTGCCTGCCTTCGTGACAGCTGGTGGCTTGGGTCGGGGCACACTGGGATAAAGGCAAAACTCAAGAGATGAAGGCCACTCTGTCTGGGAGCAGTTGAGTAAGTTAGAACGGGAAGAATTGACAAGAAGGGGAGACAGAAGAAGGAAGGTCCCGCTGCAGAGCGTCTGCTGCACATACCAGAGGCAAAGGCCCAGTGCGGGTGCCGAGGCTTGGATTCTGGGCGAGTCCCAACTCAGCCTGTGGTAACTGGACCCTTGGGTGTGCAGCATAAGCACTGTACTCCATTTTCTCCTCGAAACGGGGAACCGGATCCCTGCCTTGTGGGGCTGGAACACTCACAGCAGAACGCTGGCACATGCCCAGGGGTTGTTGCTGTTTTTGTTTACTGTTGTTAGTACCTTTCTTACTCTAAACATTGACTCCTGTCTTCATGACAGCCAGGCACCACTGGCTGCTGAGGCCCAGGATGGTTATGGGCTGTCCCCTCATCCAGCAAGCAGCTGTGCTGGGGTCAGGCCTCGGTCTGTCAGTCTTCGGAGCCCTGCCCGGTCAGCACTGTGCCGTGTGGGCATCCCCACTGCAGCCCAGACGCCTGAGTACTTGGCACCCTGGCAGTTCTGAGGGCTGACCAGCATGGCTGAGCCCACACTAAGGACGGTCTTCTGTCCTCTCGCCAAGCAGGTCAGGAGTAAAGGCAGTGCGGGGCTGGAGTGGCAGCCACCATGAGGGGTGCATGCTTCCCAGTGGGCTTGGGGCATCAGGAGAAGCAACCCTGGCCCCAGGGAGTAGGCACCGGTCTCCCGGCCACCGTGCTATGCTGCCATCTGCCCTTCTACCCCTGCGAGTCATGCTTGACTGGGGAGCAGAGTCTGCAGACTGGAGCGTTCCGGCTCCACTGCCAGTCTGCTGGAGTCAGAGGCGGACGCTCCACAGCTGGGTGCCCGTGTTGTGTCTTCTGGGCGCCACGAGGTTCTCCTGTTCCCGAGCTGTGGGAGAACCATGCGCTGAGGAACTCTGTTTCTTTCCTTTGTTCTAAGAAGCCAGAACCTAGAATCCCGCGTGCCATCTACTTTTGCACTGTTGCTTTGGGGCCTTGTTGCCCTGGGTGCTCCCGCCCTCCTGACGCCTCGGAGCACTGTTCAGCGGAGTGCACTTATTTCCCTCATTGACTGGAGGAACTGAAGTTCAGAGGCCAATTGACTTTCCAAGAGGTGGTGCTGTCGTGACTGCAGTGGAAGTAATGTAGTGATGACAGTGATGGTCACAGTTAGGTGTGTTTCCTGTCCCACCTGACTGAGGGTCACAAGGCTGGGACTGAGTCCAGGTGGTGTGGCTCAGAGCCCCAGGTGGCCCTGCAAAAAGGTTGGGGATGGAGCCAAACCCAACTCCAGCGAGCCCTGAAAGGGACGCGCCCCTCCTGCCACTGAGGGCTTTGTCCCAAAGGGCTGGACCGCCTGACTGGCTGCCTGTGTGTGCCGCAGATTGTCCTGCTGAAGGATCAGAGGAAGTGCTTCAGCATCGACAACCCCGGCTATGAGCCCGAAGTTGTGGCAGTGCACCCCGGCGGGGACACGGTGGCGGTTGGGGGTGCGGTAAGGCGCTTTCCTCTCCCCCATGCTCTCTGTCCTTGGTATCTGGGTGATTTGGGGACAGCCTGAGTACCAGGGCTGTCTCAGGGAAGGCAAGGGGTCAGGGGAAGGATGGGGGGGTTGGGGGCGAGGGACTTGCTCTGGGGCCCAGCCACCTCCTGCCACCCAGAGCTGGAGCCTTCCCCTGCCTCCCTTGGCACTTCCCCCCACCTCACTGTCCAGGTACCCACAAGACTAGACAGTGAGGTAAGGAGAGTACCGAGGAGGGGACAGCTGGGTCTCAGAGCCAGCCCCATGAGTGGTGGGGGGAGCACAAGAGGGTAGCAGGTCAGGAAATGAAGGAACGGCATCCCCTGGGCCTGGGCTCGGCTCATAGGTTAAATGAAGAGTGACAGAAACTTCCAAGCATCTTCCAGGTGCAGTACTAACCAGGCATTTTACAATTTCCCTTGAGTTCGTCCTCAGCGCCCTTGAATTTGTGTGTGCGGCCCGGTCACAGTCTGCCCGGCCAAGTCCTGAGTGCTTTGTAGAAGAGCTCATTTCCCCTGCCCAGCCCTGGAGGGCAGCCCTCCGATAACCCAGTCCTGCAGCAGGCGTGGCAGTGCCCTCTGTGCTAGGGGCCGGGTGGGTCTGCCTGCTGCCCGGTCCTTCAGGTGCCGGATGTGACCAGGGCATGGAGTGGCTTCCTCTACCAGCCAGCTTGAGGGCCTCAGGAGACCAGCAGTGCCCTGAGGTACCGACAGCCGTTTTCATAGAGGTGTGTAGGTTTCAGGCCCATCCATGGGAAGAGCTGTGCCCAGTGCCTGGCATGGGCCCAGTGGAGCAGCAGTCAGCGGGAATAGCACATTTTCTGAAGCCCTCAACCCCTCCCTTCACAAAGGGTGGGTGTGGTGTGTGTGTTCGGGGGTGGCTCACTTCCTCTCTGTCCCTGCTGTAGGATGGTAACGTCCGCCTGTACTCCATCCTGGGCACCACACTGAAGGATGAGGGCAAGCTCCTGGAGGCGAAGGGCCCCGTGACCGATGTGGCCTACTCCCACGATGGCGCCTTCCTCGCGGTGTGTGACGCCAGCAAGGTGGTCACAGTGTTCAGCGTTGCTGACGGCTACTCGGTGAGTGGGCGGCAGGCTTCTCTGTCCCCGTGCTGGGCGGTGCAGTTGGCAGTGGGAGGTTAATATCCGTGACTTGGTCACCTTGAGCTGAGCCTGTCTGAGCTGTAGCTTTTTTGCCTCGACAAGTAGCAGGTGCCTCGTGCCATGCTTCTGAGGAGTCAGTGGGTTTGCAGGGGCCGCTGGCATAGAGTTAGCGCCTGAGAAACCTGGGTCCCCATTGTCGCCTTGAGGGATAAGCGAGGTGATACAGGCAACTGTGGCCTGAACCTGACCTGCTGCCTCTCTTGTTTTCAACCTGCAATTAGGAGAACAATGTTTTTTATGGACACCATGCAAAAATCGTCTGCCTGGCCTGGTCCCCAGACAATGAACACTTTGCCTCCGGTGGCATGGACATGATGGTGTATGTTTGGACCCTGAGTGATCCGGAAACCAGAGTCAAGATCCAAGGTGACTTCCGCCCCCAGGCCTTGGCGGGGACCACCCATAGTCCAGGGCTCCACGGGCCACTTCACAGGCTGTCCCCTGGCTGCGGTCCCCAGGGCTAAGTAGCCTCTGTGCTTCTGGGCAGGTGGTCTGGAAGACGTGTGGGTCTCCTTCCCTCCAGCAAACACCAGCTGCGCCGCTGGCTGTACTGAGGAACCATGGGGGCCCCATGCACAGGACACCTGCTGAGCTGAGTGAAGGTCTCACTTTTGACGTCTTCACTTCGCCCACCCACCCCTTAAATCCCACCTGGAACCAGGGTCTCCCCCTCCCTAAGACAGCCACGTCCAATGTATAATGTGAGCCTCATGTAGCATTGAAATTTCCTGGTAGCCACATTTAAAAAGGAAACAGGTGAAATGATTTGTAACAGTCACTTTTATTTAGTCCTGCATGTCATCATTTCTCCCTGTGGGGGTTATGATGTCCTCGCGTGGCCGCGCACGTATCGGGAGGCATCATCTGTGTTGTCCAAACCCTCCCTCCCCAAGTGCCCCCCTACCACTCTCCTCCTAGTGTGTGGTCAAGTCCCCTCATCCATTCTCCTTAAAGACATCCTTTTGTGTTAAACATTAATGGGGTCCTTTCCTATTTAAAAATGTCTTAGCCCACCCCCAGAGCCCATTCCCCAGCTGCAGGCTTCAGGTGCAGGGCAGGCAAAGAGGGAAGGCAGCCCGGTCTGGAAGGGAGGGGACACAAAGCAGGTTTCAATGTCCATCCTGGTTTATAAGGCAGTCGGCAGTCTGATAGTGAGAATCAAACAAGTTCATGAATGAAATGGATCCAGAAAAAAATACAGCAAGAGCTAGTCGGATAGAGAGTAGGAGGTCGAGGTCTGTGTCTTCACTATGGGATCGCAGGCCACCAAACATGAAGTGACCTTGGCATCAGGCTCTCGTACAGATAGTTGAGTTCTGCACCTGGAAAAGAGCGAGCCTGGCGATGTGGACAGAGCACTAAAGCCTGGCGTTACAGCCAAGTCCTGCTTGGTGGTTGAAGGTGCTCCTGGGCCACCCGCAGGCCAAGGCTTCCTGCATCAGGGTGTGTGCCGTGCCAGGTGGGGTGGGGGCTGAATCTTACCCTGTCTAGGCGGGGCTGCAGACCTAGAGGCTGGGGGCCTCCCGGACCTGGGGAGCAGAGAGCTGGTGGGAACCCCCTTGCCTGCAGCTGGGAGCCTCCCTGGGCATCATGGGCAGAGTCAGCCACAGAGGAGCCATAAGCGCACAGTCTCACTGTTGGCATCTCGGGTGGGTGGAGGCAAGATGATGGGGAATCGAATCTGGTCACCCACAGTGTGACTGTCACAGAGGGGAAAGTCAGTGGCCCCCCCAGTCCTGTGTTTTCCAGCCTCTTACTGGTTGTCATGCCTGCCCCATTTTAATAGGGCATGGATACGGTGTAGCTGTTTGTGTGTTGTCTGCATGTCATCGCTTTTATACAGAAGACGACATTGTTATTTCACTCCCTTGGAACTTGGTTGTCAAGACTTGGAGAGAGGGAGCCTCTGGTATCTGTAGGTGGAGCCAGGGATGCTGCTAATTACCCTGCAGCACATGAAAAAGAGGTACCCGGCCCCAGGGCTCAGGAGTGCCACGCAGAGAATTCAGCCCCACTGCCACCATGCCAGACTCCTGAGTTGCAATGATCGTGGCCATTTTTTTGAGGGCCCAGGTGGTTCCATCTTCCTAGTCCAAGATGTACATAGATGCAGAGAAGTTTGGCTTTTCGTTAAATCACACCTTTTCTTTCCAGATGCACACCGGCTGCACCATGTCAGCAGCCTGGCCTGGCTGGACGAGCACACACTGGTCACAACCTCCCATGACGCCTCTGTCAAGGAGTGGACAATCACCTACTGAGGAGCCCCACCCCCGCCTCTGGATGGACCGAATCAGGGACTAGCATTTAACTGCAGCGGAACATGTCCTTTCTCTATTTCTGTGACGCGCCCCCATGCCCCCGCCCCACCGCAAGAGGCAGGAGGGCCCCGTCATGACCCTCGTCTCTGCAGGGTGTCTGTACACGTTCTTCTGAAAGCTTTAGACAGGAACAGTTTGCACATGAAAAATAAAGCAAGCACGTAAACAATGTGTGGAGCGTAACTAAAACCCACAGCCCAACCAAACCTTGAGAATGCGGAACATTCCAGAGGCAGTAGCCTCCAAAGCACACAGAGCCCCTGGCCCCGCCGTGGCTCTCACTTTCTGTCAGAGGAGGTTGTACAGGTGAGTGAGCCGGGGGGCTCACGTTCCTGCCTGCAGAACATTTCTGTACTAGTGAAAAGAGGGAATATGCATTGCAGTTCAGCAAAGCCGGAATTCTGTGTTGAGCACATGTCTGTCTCTCCCTAGTGTGTGACTCACACTGTGTGGCTGCCTTCAGAGTGCCACCTCCTGATCAGATGGGGGACACAACCCCTGGATATGTTTCCTTATCAGATTTTGTGCTTGATTTTAAGAATGGAATTGTGGGTTGTTTTGGTTTCTTCTTTTTTTTTTTTAATGTATCTTAACTGTTGCCTGTCAGTGTTTACAAACTAGTGTGTTGACGGCACCATGTCCAGGTTTTTAGAACCCTTGTTAGCCAGACCGAGGTGTCCTGGTCACCGTTTCACCATCATGCTTTGATGTTCCCCTGTCTTTCTCTCCTGCTCTCAGGAGCAAAGGTTAATTTAAGGACAAAGATGAAGTCACTGTAAACTAATCTGTCATCGTTTTTACCTTCCTTTTCTTTTTCAGTGCGGAAATTAAAAGTAAGTATAAAGCACCGTGATTGGGAGTGTTTTTGCGTGTGTCGGAATCACTGGTAAATGTTGGCTGAGAACAATCCCTCCCCTTGCACTTGTGAAAACACTGAGCGCTTTAAGAGATTAGCCTGAGAAATAATTAAATATCTTTTCTCTTCAATGTGGATCACTGACTTTGTGTGATGGGGGTACGTGGGGCGGCTGGGTGGGGAGGAACCTTTGTGGGATTTTCATGGCTTTAGGGGTCTTACCAGCCTGCAGCCTCAGGCAGGAAATATTTGGAACCCAGGATTGTCAGATCCATCGTGTGGTGGAAGGGAAGCCCCGGAGAACGGGCTGGAACCCTCAGTTCCTGCTCCCAGCCGTACCGCCAGATCATCCTGTGACTTGGGTCACATCCCTGCCCTTCTCTGGGCCTAAGTTTGTCAACTGAAAACACTGGACCAGATGATGTCTACATCCCATCTACTTGTCAGATTCTTAGCAGCCTGTATAGCTTTCAGGTAAGGAATAGCATGCATTTAGATGTTAAAAATCAAATTCCCAAACATCCAAATTAATTGCAAAGTGAAAGGCACTGTTCTTTGAAAATGCCTTTTGTACGTTTGTAACAATTGTAAAGTTGTCTAAATTTGCAATCCCAGTTTTTAAAAAAAAATCTTCAAAGAGTATAATTACACTGCTTCTTAGAAAAGTCAGGATAAAATGTTAGTCTGTAACTTCTGAAGTTATAGACTATTATATATCTTAAAGTCCACAAGTGACTTTGTTTCTATGTGTATTTTGGGTTAGGAACAAGGCACTTTTCACATCAGTGGGAATGGTGAATCATTCAGTAAATGGTGATGATAAAACTGGGTGATAAAAATAGTCTTGCTTACCTTGTCCTTGTAGCAAAAACCGTAGGAGGGCAAGAAAATACTGATTTTAGTCACACAAACACAAGTGTTTCTAAGAATGACAAAAATGGTAAAGAATAGAAGTGATACTTTTGACTATATATTTTTGAAATCTGTTGAAGGGGGAAAAACCACCAGTCACAAAATCAAAAAAGACAAATGGCACAAAAATTTTCAACATATAACTAGACCAAAGGATGTGTTTAACACCTGACATAATTTGTCTTTAATACAGGTTAAATTTTTTCGTCTTTAATACAGGTTAAATTTTTTTCATGGATATTATGTCCATACATGGGAAAGTTTTCAAAATATATGATTAAAAACTAAGTTACAGAAGAATGCAGATAGTGTGGTTCCATTTGTGAAAAAAGGTCACTGACTCAAGGTACAAACAAGGCCCTGAGGCTTAGAAGATCCATGGCAGAAGGGAGGGTACCTCTTACTCCTCCATGCAGTGAAATTAAAGACTTAAATCTCTACCCAGGATCTGCATCAGTTTCAAGGAGGAAGATCTTTATCCTCTTCTTTCACAAGTAAGCTTTAAAGGAGAAAACTAAAGCCACTTCTTATCCCTGGAGAGAAAAGAATGCAAGCAGCATTTTCAAGCTAATCGTTTGTTGGGAATCCGTGATCACAAGGCTGAGCTTCAAATTGGAGTCATTTTGGGGGAGGAGAGAAGCTGGATCCCAGGCACGACCCAGATGGAGCCAATCCTCACAGCTCCGTTCAAGGCAGAATGATACCTTTGTGCACACCAGCTTCATTCTGCAGATCAGCTTTGGCTACCTGGAACACTGTTCAGGATTCCAAGACCTCGGGCTGCACTGGAACTACACATTGAGATCAATTAGCAATAACCAGCAAGGATCAACGCCTGTGGATGGAGAGGGTAGGGTAGGCTGCAGGCATCTCCTGTCATGCTCATCGGCCAGCTTAGGGACTTGCAGACCTGGCGTTGGCTCTGGAGGAAGCAGTGTAGTGAGAAGAAAGCCAAACTAAGGAATGTTGTATTCTGTTTCCAGCTCTGACACACTGACTTCTCTTGGTAGGAAGAAGCTGAAGTAGAAGATTTAGATTCTAAGACCCTCTTGGGGATATAGAACAAAGTCTGATTCCATTAGGGCACCGCCCTTGTGAAATGATCATGTAGATAACATACATTTGACCAATTGGATCAGTTTTTGAAAAGTGAATGTAGGTGTGTGTGCACATGTGCAGACTGACAGGATATGGTGGAATCGAATCCCTGCTGCAAAGTTTTTATTTTTACAGCTGATCACAGCGTTAACAAAAATGTGTTGATCACTAAACTGACATTGTTTAGCATAACAATTTTTCTTCAAATGATTACTATGTTAGCAAAAGGATCTCTTGGGTTCAGCCTTATGGGAATCTGGCCAGTGTTTGACCCTGAGCCTCTTAGAACCTCATGCATCATATCTGGACCTCTGAGAGCTGGGGGCCCCTTTGTGCTGTAAACCATAATGTGGTGCTCTTGACACTAGGAAGTTACTGAACTTCTTAGGTGATAGACCCTATGGTTATGCGGAGACATACCCTACCAAAAATGGAAAGACAAAAAATTTTAAACATTTATTAATATCTCTGCCAATTATAAACCCATTACATGTTACCATAGCAAACTTTAAAGAAAAGTGCTTTTCAACACAATAGTAGAGGAGTAACATTGTTTTACGTTTTGGAAAATCTCTTTCACATCTGCCTTCTCCATTCAATGTGTGAAATACATTTTGTTGTTGTTGTTGTTGTTGTTGTTTGGAGTACACGAAGAAAATAGTCTCCCACAGATTCACAGTTGGAATAAGAACTTGAATAGCATTTTCAGAGAACTGGATTTTTCATCCTTGGCACTATGCCAAAGTCCAACAAGTGAAAATTTCTTAAAGGTTCATGCAGTGTGAAATCTGAAACCCTATCAATGAATCTTTAGCCGCCCTGTCAAAATCCACTTTGAACACAACTTTTATCTGTGCACAATTTTGTGCCATTCTTTGATTATTTGAAAAAAAAGTGATTTGTTGAGTTATGCTAATCTTTCAAATGTGGACAAATTTCAGAAAGTATTTTTAAAAATCACATTTCTACAGGTTACCACCAGTCTCGACAGAAACATTATTTAACTGTTAGGATCCCACTGGGCTCACGGAACTTGCAGTTCCAAATGAATATTCCAGGTCCTGGGGTGTGTCTGTCCTTGTTCTTTCCCATTATCTGGCTCATTGACAGGCTGAAGTTGCAACTACATTTTGGTTTGAGAAGAGGCGGAAAGCGTGGCAGAGGCACAAGTGCAGTCTTGAGGGCCGCACACTCAGGTCCACTCCCATTTTATGAGGACTCGGGTGAGCATATCTACCTTGGAGGGGCAGGTGGCTGGGCTAGGAGGCCGGCAGCCCTGGTTAGGTGGCCCCAGGCCCAGCCATGACTCCATTGCTCCAGGGGAGAGGGAAGAAAGCCAACCCACTCTTCATGAGCCAAATTCTAATGTAACACATCCTTGACACATTAATTTGCCTTGCTAAGCTTGAGTTGTTTTGGAGAAGATCTGGGAATATAATTTTTCCTGACATCTCTATTAACAGTATCCTTGGATTGCAAGATGAGTTTTAAAAAATATTTTATCAATTCCAAGTGCTCATCTGCCTGAACCAAGATTTTCTCAATGCAGTTACTCTGCAGCAAAAACAAAGTGGAGAAATGTTTGATTACTGAGATTGACATGAAATTGCTGAGACTGATATAAAACTGCAAATGTCCATGATATGAAGCTTCAGTCCCGATCTGTAATCTAAACTTATTTAAAAAGAAGGACATAATTATTGTGATGGGTAAAAGATAAAAGGTGTTTTCAGCAACTTTGGGGACCCACTCGGTGCCATGTTTTGGTCACCTGCCTTTTCTGGCAGTTCCTTTCACTTTGTTCCCAATGCGATTTGGAGGACTAGGCTCGAATCAAGGACGCTTAAATTCCAGACTCTCTGCCATTGTCAGCTGGGCATCTTTCGCTGCAGACAAAATGCCTCTGTGGTTTTCAGTTTCTCCATTTGTTCATTTCTTTATTCATTTTTGCTGTTTTCTTGAGCATTATGTCAGGTATTGTTTTAGGTTAGGGGCTGGTAATATGGGAATTGCAAATTATAATCATATCAGCTGCTACTATTCACTAGAGGCAAGTAATGTGCAGACGATGTGCTATGCACTTCACAGATACCTAGGTTCACCTGATAAAATACAGGATAGGCTGGGTGCAGTGGCACACACCTGTCATCCCAACTACGTGGGAGGATTACTTGGGCCCAGGAGTTTGAGACCGGCCTGGGTAACAGTGAGATCCTCCATCTCAAAAAAAGTAAATAAAGTAATAAAATACAGGACCTCCAGTTACATATGAATATCAGATAAATGATGTTTTAGTACAAGTATATCCCAAATATTGCACAGACATACTAAAAGCATTGTTGATCTGAAATTTAAATTTAATTGGGCATCCTGTATTGTTTTTTTAACAAATCTGTCAACGTTACATACATTGTTATTCCACTTTATTCTCACAATCGTTCTATGAGGAGTAGATGTTATCCCCATGTAGCAGACAATGAAACAGACAATTATCAGCTGGGTAATTTTGGGCAAATGATTGAACTCCTGCAGGAAGTAGAATAGAGACTTGAAATTAATTCTGCCTGACTCTGAGCCCTGATGGAAGTTCTTTGTTATTTCAGATGCAGAAGACGTAGGAAGACAAGCCGCAGTTGTGTGGTTGCTGCCTGTGAAGCAGTAAGCCACCTGCCCTGTTTGTGTGCAGCAAATGGATGGCAGCTCAAAGGGTTAAACTGAAGATAATTGAAGGGACCCTTTGGAGAGGTGCAGGTAGGATTAAGGAAGCCAGGAAGGGGCAGAAGCGCTCAGGAAGTAGCACAGAAGGAAGCTGTTCCCAATGCTGGGCCTCCAGACACAAGGGGAGGGAACCTGTACCCACCAAGAATGGGAGCCAAGAGTGCGAGGCTGGGGTGTATCTTGGAGCCTCCCATTGGGCCAAACCCAACAAGAGCCATAGGAGACCCTGGTTCACAGAGCCCCTCCCCAGCTCTGTAGCTACCACCACTTAGCAACTGCCCTTAGGTACACAGCAATACTGAATAACCACAGTGTCCCTGCAGATGGGGGCAGTCCTGCGCACGGCCTCCATAAAACCCTCACTGTCCAGCTCCCGTCCTGTGGCTCCACCAGCTTCAGATTGCATCTTTTGTCGTCATGCTGCTGCCTCCACATCCATTTTGGCAGTTCACCCTCCAGGGTAGCATCTGCATTCTGGGAAGGAAGCTAAGAAGGGAAGGTAGAGGAGGAAGGGGGGGTTAGTGCTTAGAGTAGCAAAGCTTTTTTTTTTTTATTCTTAAGACGGAATCTGTCAGCCAAGCTGGAGTGCGGTGGCATGATCTCGGCTCATTGCAACCTCCACCTCCCGGGTTCAAGCAATTCTCCTACCTCAGCCTCCTGAATAGCTAGAACTACAGGTGGTGCCACCACACCCAGCTAATGTTTCTTGGTTTTAGTAGAGATACAGGGCTGCATGGGGATTACATGAAATACTCCAAGTAAAGCCCTAAATGAATGCTTGACCCACAGCAAATATAATTAATATTAGGCATTAGTGTTGTTTTTGTAGATGTGAAAGAAAGGCTGTTATCAAACTGTAAGTATATACATGCTAGTTACCACTGTGAACGCAGGACACGAAATAAGGATCCAATTAGTGATAATATACAATGAATTGTGACTGTGCTCCTAGAGAAGCCAGGTGAAGGCCAGGAGAAATTCAGAGGACCATCTCTGGCTGGGAAATCAGGGCAGGCTTCCTGGAGCAGGAGGTCCCTCAAGACTGGAGAGGACACTTTCAGGAAGTCAACCAAGACTAAGGATGTGACATTCCTGGAAAATGTCAAGGTGGAATTTGGTATCTTCCAGTGTTCTTCTTACATGGAATCATTTGTTCATTTCTCCGGTGGAGATTAAAAAACTACAAACTTCACATTCTTTACCATAAAAATTTCCAATTTTTAAAATTCTTATATTTAGTCCTGGATTTCTGTGAGTCTTCGGTTTCCTCATTTGCCCCTGGCTGTCATCATCCTATATAAAATCAGGGATGGTTAGCATCCTAATTGGCAGCTACCAGGAAACGGAAACTGAGAGAAGATAGGATTCTAAGGGTGCCACTGCCTGGAAAATCTTGTTAGATAATGATAGAAGTTAGGAGCATTGATACCAACACACACGCTTTTCACTTATTGAGGTCTAAGTTTTGGGCCATCCAATTGTCCTGCTCTTTACCTTGTTGCCACAAAAATGTTCTCGCTGGGTGAATCGGAATTTATTAATTACCTATCAGTCAAGCAATTGATTATTATATAAATTATTAATATTAAATAGCAATTCTAATAGTTCATGTGATTAATTCTTAACCAGCTAATTAATTTTAGAAGGCAAAAAGAATCTTAGATGAAATATTCCAGAGATGTCCCAAGACATTAGATACCCTATGCTAAGAAGGCACGTTTTCTTGTCCCACGAGCCAGGCTAGCCCCAGGGACCCTAAACTGGGTCTTTTCACTTAAATTCTGTTGCAGCATTTTGTGATTATAACCTGATCTGCTACAATGACCATTCCACTCTTCCACTCCCTAATTTTTTTTTTTTAAGAAGAATAAAAACCCCCTTGCTCATCATACTAGTGTCTTATGTATAAATGGTTATCAAGGTTTGTGCCTTCGTAGGGACTTGAAGAGGGCAAAGCTGTTCAGTCATACAACAAAATCGGTCATCCCCACAGCCCTAGTGGGATGTCAGCATTATCCTTTCCATGTTTTGGCCTGGGAAATGGAGTTGCAAGAAAGCTAGGTTTGGAGTAACTTGTATCCCTGGGGTGATGAAAGTGACTGCAAGACAAGAAGCCCAGTTCATAGCCCAGCGTCCCTGATGGACGGGCCTCACTGCTACTGCAGTAGGACAAAGTAGACTCTGAAGAGTCTTCACAATAGCAAAAGGAAGCAACTGCAGGACTTGCCTTGGTGGCCTTGAGGGAGCCACGATGGCTGCAGTCAGACACATTTAAGCTTGATGCAAGCAGTTGCAGGCTGAGTGGCCAGTATAAACTGAAGTGAACTTTCAGGACCCACCTTCTACATTAGACACCATTTGGACTCAAACACACTGCCATAGAGGCGTGTGCTTTCTGATGAAAAAAGCACTACCCTTGTGAACAGAAGAATAGCCCGGGGTCCTGCACCTGCTTCTCACCCACTGATTAAACTTGGACAAGGTAATCATAGACCCTGAGCCCCCATGCATAAAATGGCATAACACGCCCCCACCCCAACATACATCACCAGGCTGGTGAAATGCAGGAAAACCACATTTTAGGGGGAGTTTATTAGCTAGGGTGGTTTAGACACACAGGCAGGGAATTAGTTCTTAAGAACGTAACCGAGGGCTTGTGCTCTTGTATAAGAAATACTTTGTTTGAACTAGTTCTACCTTCACAGAAGATCATGTCGTGCAGCCGAAAAATTAAAAGGGTTATAAGGGATAATGCTGGCTGCAACCATCAATGTGGCCCCATTGAGAGCAGGATGAGAACATTTACAGATGGAGACAGACACCATCTCACTGGCAATTGAATTAGAATCATGAGCTTAGCTCGCTTCTGGTCCGGTCACAGATTAATCTAAATGGCACCCCAAGGAGACATCATTTTTTAAGCAGTTTGGGATTAGAAAAGGTCACACTTCTGAGAGCGCTCCAGGGAGAAACACAGTGGCACCCTTGTCTTCTGGATTCTAGCTTACCCTGGTTTTGTTTGCACTGCATAAAGTCAGGTCAAGCAGTATGCCTCAAATAACTTGGATTTT
Source organism: Papio anubis (assembly GCF_008728515.1). Taxonomy (NCBI): domain Eukaryota; kingdom Metazoa; phylum Chordata; class Mammalia; order Primates; family Cercopithecidae; genus Papio; species Papio anubis. The sequence goes on from NC_044978.1 coordinate 176,530,467, forward strand.
TGACAACTACGCCTTCTTTCATGCCTGCCTTCCCGCCCTCCCTCTTTTTATTCCTTTCTGTCTCCTACCTCCCTCCCTTTCTTCTTTCTTTGAATTACAGCCTCTGGTTCATTGGATTTGGAAACAAAATTAATATCATTTGCAGATTGCAAAGTATTATTCATCAAAACTCAGGTTTGGCCGAATTAAATGGCCACAAACAAACTACAGTCTTTGCCCTGGGAGGAAAGGTGCTTTGATCATTGTCTCAGCCACAAGAAGCAAACACATTCTTGGGTTTAGCTGACATGTCCCATAGAGACCTCATCCTTTTCTTCACTTTCTGGCACATGGATGTATTACTTACTTAGCTTTTTCTCATGTAACTTGTAAAACCTTCTCTAAGTGGCTTTAAAAAATTGATGCGTCTCACTTTGTTGCCCAGGCTGGAGTGTGGTGGTGCGATCATGGCTCTCTGCAGCTTCAAACTCCTGGGCTCAAGGGATCATCTCATCTCATCCTCTCGAGTAGATGGGACTACAGGCGCGCACAACCATGCCTGGGTTCTAAGGGGCTCTTTTCAGTTTTCTTTTCTTTTTTTTCTTTTTTTGAGATGGAGTCTCGCTCTGTTGCCCAGTCTGGAGTGCAGTGGCACGATCTTGGCTCACTGCAACCTTTGCTTGAACCCCCCAGGTTCAAGGAATTCTTGTGCCTCAGCCTTGCCAGTAGCTGGGATTACAGGCACATGCCACCATGTCCAGCTAATTTTTGTGTTTTTAGTAGAGACAGATTTCACCATGTTGGCCAGGCTGGTCTCAAACTCCTAGCCTCAAGTGATCCGCCCGCCTCGGCCTCCCAAAGTGCTGAGATTATAGTGTGAGCCACCATGCCCAGCTCTTTGCAGTTTTCCAATCTTTACTTTCAACTGGAGCACATTTCTCAGCGGCAGCTTTTGCTGTAGCAAGCAGTGTCGACAGCATCCCTCTGGCAGACGACTTCCTTGAGCTGGCTTCCTCAACCTCAGCACAACCAACTACTCACATTTCGGGTGGGACAGTTCCTTGTGTAGGGGCTGTCCTGTACATTGCAGGGTGTCAGCGGCATCCCTGGCCTCCACTAGATGCCAGTAGCACCCCCTGCCCCAGTCATGACAACCAAAAATCTCTCCAGACATTGCTAATTCAGAAAAGAGTTCCTTTTTATTTTTAAAGAGCTATGTTTTTGTTGCTGTTGTTAGAAGAGCTTTACAACTCTGTCATCTTAATAGATTAATTTTCTTAGGAAGAAAAACCATGACTGAGATATTTAGCTTCTTTATAATTCAAAATTCACTCAATCATTTATTCACTCATGTTATCAACTGTGGGGGCAGCAAAATTCCACTTCCATACTCTTAGGGTCCTGACTGGGCTGGAGAATTTAACTGACATAAGACAGATGAACAGGAGGAAAGCATGCACATTTTTAAATGCAAGTTTTATGTAGCACAGGCACCCTCATAAGGAAATAAAGACCTCAAGAAGTAGTCAGTTACAGATACACTGAACTGGACCAAGAATAGTAAGTTGTGAAGAAGCAACTAAATGATGTGGGGAGGCTTAAAAGGTAAGAGTTATTTTCACAAGGTTGGTACAGAATTCTTTCCATCTTGACTTCTCAGCCTTGAAAATAAGACCGTTGCATCTTTCACATAGGGATCTCGTCTTTTCCTTTTAACAAACGGCGTGAAGGTCAAAGTGATCTTCTTGCACCTGCTATTTTTCAGGTGGCTTTAACTTAGTGTCAATACGCCCGAGTGGTGTAATTTCACTCCTTCACAGCCAATGTTCATTGGTCATTAACTAGGTTCCAGACACCTCGCTTGACTTTGGAGACACACACAGCTTTGAGAATAAAACAGACATAGGTTGTCTTGTGTCCCTGCATTTATTTTATTTTTTAAAGATAGGGTCTCACTCTGTCACCTGGGCTGGAGTGCAGTGGTGCCATGATAACTCACTGCACCCTTGAACTCCTGGGCTCAAGTGATCCTTCCACCTCGGCCTCCCAAAGTGCTGGGACTACAGGCAGTAGCCGCCACACGTAGAGCAGTGGGGAAGAGCTTAAACAAGGGATTCCAGGAGAGAAGTGCTGTGTTGGTAAAGAATGCCCACATAGCTGTGGGAGCCCAATGAAGGACATAGAGGCCCAGCCTGGGGTGGGTAGGAATTATCAACCTACCTTTCTGGTTTCCATGAGGTCCTGATGTACAGAGCCTGGCATACTGCCAAGTCCTTGAATGCCCGTTTCCCATTCCTCCTGCCAGCCTTGATGTAGAAGCCCTTCTCCCGCTTTCTGGAGGCCTGCATTATCTCTGATGTCTGAGGTCGCCGGTTGCAGTGCTCAGTTTAAAACAGCAGAGAGCAGCTTCAGATCATGACTGGGCAGAGGCTGAGTCAGCCTGCAGGATAACTGGCTCCCAGCAGAGGTGCTAAGGAAGCCTGGTATGGGCCAACAGACCAGGCAGGCCCTCCTTCCAAGCCTTGGCCAACAGGAACCCCCGTTTCCTGGCTTTCAGCCCTCAAAGAAACTGCCTGGGTCTGTTTTGAAAGATCTTGAGTTGGCTGAAAGGGACATTTTCCCCATAACTGGCACTGGTTGTCAAGCCTGCTGGGCCCAGCAGGAGGAATGCCATCTCTTTTATCTCACCTTCTTTGTTAAGAGGATGGGCTGGCAGGGAACCGCTTTGCAATTATCTTGTTTAAGATGAGCAGAGGAGATAGTTGCTCCCTGCAGGGATAACCCAGGTCCCCAAGCCATCTCCTTTTACCAGCAAATAAATGAGCATTATTCTAGCTCATGGCCAGGGTGAGAGGAGGCTTGGTTGACTGGACACAGTGGCCTGGCGTCTCATTCTCCCTATCAAATCCTATCAAAGCTTCTCTGTTCTCAGCTTCTTTCTCTTGGGCAAAAGAGGTAAATTGCAATAATTTGTTCGGAAGGGGTGCTAATGGATGGCCCTCAGTTGATTTCTCATTATCTCCTCTTCCCCAAATCACCTAGCTGGTATCTCTGTGAAAGCAAGCCCTTCTCTACTTGAACTGAGGACTAAAGGAAATATATTTGTCCATATAATAGGGCTTTTATCCAAGAAGCATTTCTCAAAGTGTCGTCCAAGACCACCCCTCTCTGTAACTACTTATAAAAATACGGATTTCCTTCAGCTCATCTACATTGCCACAAATGACAGGATTGTATTCTTTTTCATGGCCAGATTTATATTCCGTGGTATATGTACACTTTCTTCATCCACTCATCTATTGATGGACATAGGTTGATACCATATCTTGGCTATTGTGAACAGTGCTGCAATACACATGGGAGTGCAGATATCTCTTTGGAAAATGGATTTCCCTGCCTTTCCTTTGGATATATACCCAGTAGTGGGATTACTGGATCATATGGTAAGTGAAATAAGCCAGGCACAGAAAGGTAAATACCACATGTTCTTACTTGTATGTGGAAGCTAAAAACATTGAGCCTATAAAAGTAGGGAATAGGCTGGGCGCGGTGGCTCACGCCTGTAATCCCAGCACTTTGGGAGGCTGAGGCTGGCAGATCACGAGGTCAGGAGATCGAGACCATCCTGGCTAATACGATGAAACCCCTTCTCTACTAAAAATACAAAAAATTAGCCAGGCATGGTGGCACGCACCTATAGTCCCAGCTACTCCGGATGCTGAGGCAGGAGAATCATTTGAACCTGGGAGACAGAGCTTGCAGCGAGCCAAGACTGTGCCACTGCACTCCAGCCTGGGTGACAGAACGAGACTCCGTCTCAAAAAGAAAAAAAAAAGGAAAAAAAAGGTAGAGAGTAGAACTGTGGCTACTAGAAGCTGGGAAGGATGATGGGGAGAGGAAGATAGGGAGAGGCTGGTTAACTGATACAAAATTACAGCTACATGGGAGGAATAAGCTATAGCACTCTATGGCCCTGTAGTTAATAATTTGTTTTCAATAATGGTTTCAAATATGAGAGAATTTTGAATGTTTCCAGCATAAAGAAATAATAAATATTTGAGGTGATGAATATGCTGATTACCCTGATTTGAAGATTATACTTTTGTATACATGTATCAAAATATAATATGTACCCCATAAATATGTACAATTATTATGTGTCAATTACAAATAATTTTCAATTTTAAAAATATGGATTTCCACTGTTTGGCAGCGTCTACTAGAATCAGACATATGCCTATCCTGCACCCATCAATTCCATGGCTAAGAATGTACAGGAGAATGGAGGGTTTATGCCCAGCCAAAGATATGATTAGGAATATTTGAGCGGCACTGTTCAATAGCCCCAAACTGGAATCAACCTAGACGTGCATCAACAGAATGGAGGAGCAAACAGATTGTGGTTTATCCATATTGGATAATTGGGCAATAAAAGTGAAGGAACTACCAATACAGACAACATGATTCATCTCATAAACATGACATTGAGCAGGAGAATCCAGACATAAGAGTATCGGCTGTGTGATTCCATTTATAGGAAGCTCAAGAACAGGCTCAACTACTCCGTAGTGCCAGAAATTAGAATAATGTTACCTGGAGTGGGGCTGGGAGTTATTGACTGGGAAGGGGCATCAAGGAGCCTTTTGGGTTATTTGAAATGGTCAATATCTTTATCTGAATTGTGATTACACACGTACTTACATACGTAAAACTGCACTAAGCTCTATACTTAAGATCTATAAACTTTACTATCTGTAACACACACACACACACACATGCACTTCCCAGCCTTATTCCAGACCTACCAAACCCAAATCTCTCTACAAATCTGCATTTTGCATCCTTGATGGTGCCAATGCACGTTGACTACCGGGGTTGCAGTTGGTGCGATTGTGAGGGGGTGCTTTTGTCAACCCCGAATCACACCAAACCTCATTTCCCATCTGGGGTGGAACGTCACAAGATTTCCATACATCGGTCCCTAAGGGAATAAGATTGGTGTGAGATTTCCCACCTGTTAAGATTATGGACAAGGACCCTGTGAACAAGATTGTCGCAGTCCCCAACAAGACAGAAGCCACACTGTTATGGAAATACAGTTAGCCAACACTTTCACTTCCTTTACATTGAAAATTTTAAACATTTCTATCCTTTAAACATTTTGTGGACAAACATGTATTTTAAATTTATAATGGGTCTATATGTAATGTGTGATTCTGTCCCTTTCTCTCTGGGTGTGACATCATCCCATGTTCAGCGTTATTAACAAGAGGAGGCAGGACATGTTTGTCAAATGTCTAGAATATGCAAGACTACTGTATTTAGTCATCTCATTGGAGCCTTAAAACAAACCTATGAGCAAAAAATGAGGCTCATAAGGATTAAGCAACTACTGCAAAGGTACACAGCAAATAGGTATGTAATGGGGATTTGATCCTGATCTAACACCACAGAAAACTCTGGTGCTAAGAGTTTAACAGGATTCCAACTTTATTTTTGTTTTAATTTATGGCCATGAGTTACCTCTGTCATTAAAAACTATGAGTAAACCTCATCTTAAAATATCTGCATCTCACCCAACAAGTAAACCATTATTTAGTTATTCCCCTAATTTTGACATTATCTCCATGTTTGCCAATCAAATGTCTTGATAAATGTGTTTCAACATAAACCTTGTATTTAGGATTAATACATTAGGAGAGATTATTACAAATGGAATAACTAGGACAAAGACTATGCACATTTGAAAGACAGGAATAATTTTACCAAACTGCTCTCCAAAAATATTCTATTAATTTGTGTTCCTTTCAATGGTGAGCCTGTCTCATCCCACCCTCTTCAACTTAAGGCATCATAACTTGAAACAAACTTTGCTAGTATGGCACTGCAATTCAGTTTGCATGAGTGAGTTTGGTCTTTTTTTTTGAGACGGAGTCTCGCTCTTGTCCCGTAGGCTGGAGTGCGATGGCGCAATCTTGGCTCACTGCAACCTCCGCCTCCCAGGTTCAAGCGATTCTCCGGCCTCAGCCTTCCAAGTAGCTGGGATTACAGGCGTAAAAAATTAACCATGCCTGGATAATTTTTGTATTTTTAGTAGAGACGGGATTTCACCATGTTGGCCAGGCTGGTCTCTAACTCCTGACCTCAGGTGATCTACCTGCCTCAGCCTCCCAAAGTGCTGGGATTACAGGTGTGAGCCACCACGCCCAGCCGAGTTTGATTATTTTTAATGTATTTATTATTTGTCTATGTTTTTCCTTACATAAATGTCTTAGGCTTTGAAGTGTGAACTCTTCATATATGTATTCAGGAGCTCGTACTATTTTATATGTGTCATAAATACACCTCATGGATTCAGTTTTGTTTTCTAATAATGTTTAGGTTGCTGACTGGTAAAATGAGTTCAATCTTTATGTAGTCAAATCTATCAGTAAATTTCTTCATGACTTTTTATTTCTTTTAAACTTAGAAATCTTAGAAAATTAGTTACCAAGTCAGAAGAATATTCACGTTTATTTTCTTTTGTATTGTGATTTTACTTTCTCCTTATCCATCAATCAACCATGAATGTGGAAGTGTGTGGATGTGTGATACTGTGTGTATAAGTGTGTGTGTGCAGCCAGAAGTGCACTGTGAGGTGAAGATTCAACTAGATATTTTTAACTTGCTACTTCATTGAAAAGTCTTTCTTAAAAAAACTATGATGTCACAATTAATTTATAGTAATTTTTTTCAAGATATTTTGTCATTACTATCTGTTTTTCAAGGTCAACTTCAAAGTTACATTTTCAAGTTAAAAATTACCCCATTGACCTTTTAAAAAATTGCTAGTTACGTTTGTGATTGATATTCATATTTTCAAAGCAAAGCATATTCTATTTAGTGATAATAGGTATTAAATCTATAAAGAAAAGCAAAGGAATGATCAAAACAAAAATCAGCATAGTGCTTGCTTCTGGGGAGGAAAGAAGAAACTGTGATTAGGAAGGGTTCATGAGGGAGTCTAAAGTGTTGGTAAAAATCTATTGCTTAACTTGAGTAGTGGCCATGTTATTTATCTTTGGTGAATAATAAGATTACAAATAATTTAGCAACTGAAGCAATAGATGTTTATAATCTCACATTTTCTATGGGTCAGGACTCTGGGCACAGCTTAGCTGGAGCCACTGCAAGGCTATGATCAAGACGTTGGTTGGTTGGGCTGCAGTTTTATCTGAGGCTTAACTGGGGAAGGATCAGCCTCCAGGCTCATGTGGTTGTCAGCACCATTTTGTCTCTTGCCTGCTGAGGACTGGAGGCTGCCCCTCAGTTTCCTGCTACATGGCTACCACATAAGGAGACTTACATGGTATCTTGCTTCTTTATAGCCAGCAAGGGACAGAGTCTCCAGCAAGACTCATGTTACAATCTTTTTTTTTTTTTTTTTTTTTGACTAAGTCTCACTCTGTCTCTCAGGCTGGAATGCAGTGGCATGATCTTGGCTCACTGCAGCCTCCACCTCCCAGGTTCAAGCAAATCTCCTGCCTCAGCCTCCCAATTAGCTGGGACTACACCACCACGCTTGGCTAATTTTTGTATTTTTTTAGTAGAGTTGGGGTTTTGCCATGTTGGTCAGGCTGGTCTTGAACTCCTGAACTCAAATGATCCACCCACCTCAGCCTCTTGTGGTTATGGGATTACAGATGTGAGCCACCGTACCCAGCCAAGACTCATGTTACAATCTTATGTGACATAACACATAATCACATGTGTGGGATACCTACATCCCCTCACCTTTACCATCCCCCGTATGACTAGAGGCAGGTTACATATTCTGCCCACACTCACAGGCGGGGGATCCCAGAGCGCAAGAGTTTCAGATTTCAGGGCTCTGTGCTCATTTACATGTGTTTATTTATTTGTTAATTGTACACATACTTGATAGGTATTTCTAAACCTATGATAGGTTTCACAATTTAGATATTTTAAAACTGTGAAATAATTATTTTAACTGATTAATTTAGATCTTAATACATCCAAGCAAAAAGGATCTCACTACCATCGATGTCTGAGTCTTAAATAAAATCTAGAACTGACTCAGGTACCCAGGATGACTGATTCCTCACTTCTGAGATAGTGGCAGTTGCCATGAACTCAGAAGGCACTCTTCGTATTGTACTTGGAATTTTTCAAATTGTTTAGAAATTACTACCATGCCCGACTTTGATTTGGGGAAAAAAAAAAAAAAAAGAGGAATTATTTTAATCTATAGGCAATTTAAAAAGAAATAAAATTTTTATAACATATATGATGTACACAGAACGTATCTCCAAAGGTTGAATCTTCTTTGACCCCTTAATAAAGTTTAGTAGTTTTATTCATTCACGTACTACATCTTTCATGCCAAATTTTTCCTATGTTTTATTTTTGTTCCTATTGTGAATGGGCTCTTTATTTTTAGATTTCCATGGACTGGGGCTATTAACCAGGAACATGACTAAGTTTTGGATATGCACCAAGTATCTTGGCACTGTGCTAAACTACCATTAATTTTCCAAGAGTTTGTATTTTTTTTTTTTTTTTTTTTTTTAGGGTTTCTACGAACACAATGGCGAGATCTGGAAACTATGCCAGTTCTTGTTTCCTCCATTTCAGTGGCCATAACCTTGATTTACGTCTCAGGGAAGCAAGTTCCATAAAAAACTTTAGCTGTCAGACTCGAACATCTCAGACTGTCAGTTTCTACTGTAGGCCAGTCGCTTAACCTCTCTGTGCCTGTTGCCTCATTTGGAACGTGGAGCCGTCATGGAATCTTCCTCATCGGGTTATTGTGAGGATTAAATAAGACAATACCTGCTTTAGCACAGTGTCCAACTCAAAGCTCAATACGTTCATTGATAAAGCAACATCATTGTTATATTTTAATAGGAACTTAAAAATGAAAGGGAGCAGACCCCCAAGTTATTAACACCGTGCTGGGTGGCAGGAGCCGGCAGCAGAGGACAGTGACACCTTCCAGGTCTCCTTCCTCCTGGGGGGACAGGTCTGGGCTCATTCTAGGCAGCATGTTATTTATCAAGAGCTTCAGGGAGGCGAAATGGCAGTCCCAGCATCCCATTACTAACTCAAATCCAGCCCACCTCTCTGTAAAGCCCATGCTCACCTCCCCAAGTCACCATCCTGGAGGGATTTACTCGGCCCAGAGCTTCTCAACCCTGGCTGCACGTAGGAACGCTGCAGGGTCTCTAATAATCTCTATCGATGCCTGACCCCACCTCGGACCAAATGACCCTGACGCTCTGAGGGTAACTTGACCTCAGCATCTTTTCACAGCTCCCCATGTGGTTGTCATGACCAGGAATGAGAACCACAGGTGGCCTCACTCCGGCATCTATAACACTGACGTTTCAGGCAGTAACCATGGAAACCTGGCCCAAATTCTAGATGAACTCACACACACCCCTGTCTTAGTAATAAATGAATTTGTCCATTACTGCCTATGATGGTTATTTTTAATGTATCAACTTGGCTGGGCCACGGTGTTCAGATATGTAGTCAAACATTAATCTGGATGTTTCTGTGAAGGTTTTTTTTTTTTTTTTGAATGAAACTCACATTTATCTGTGGATTTTGAATAAAGCGAATTGCCCTGCATAACGTGAGCTGGCCTCATCCAATCAGTTGAAGGCCTTGCTAGAACACAGACTGACCTTACCCTAAGCAAGAAGGAATTCTGCCAGCAGATAACCTTTGAATTTGGGCTATGGGTCTTCCCTGCAACTCCAGTCAATCTTACAGATTTCGGATTTACCATGTTTCCACAATCATGTGCACAAATATTTCTTCTTTGAGACAGAGTCTCACTCCTGTTGCCCAGGCTGGAGTGCAGTGGCACAATCACAGCTTACTGCAGCCTCCACTTCCTGGGCTCAGGTGATTCTCACACCTCAGCCTCCGCAGCAGATGGCACTACAGGTGCACTCCATCACACCTGGCTGATTTTTTTGTATTTTTTGTAGAGATGAGGATCTCACTATGATGTCCAGGCTGGTCTAGAACTGTGCTCAAGTGATCCTCCCTCCTTGGCCTCCCAAAGTGCTGGGATTACAGGTATGTGCTGCTGCACCTGGTTGTGTGCATCAATTTTTTAAAATAAATCTGTCTGTACACACACACACACACACACACACACACACACCATGTTGGTTCCATTTCTCTGGAGAACCCTGAGGAAACACTGCCATGATAAAACCTGGCCTCTTACTCAGCATAGTCATAAACAAAGCATCCAACTTATATTAGTCTGTTTTCACACTGCTGATAAAGTCATACTCAAGACTGGAAAGAAAAAGAGATTTAATTGGACTTACAGTTCCACATGGCTAGGGAGGCCTCAGAATCATGGCGGAAGGAGAAAAGCACTTCTTACATGGTGGTGGCACGAGAAAATGAGGAAGAAACAAAAGCAGAAACGCCTGATAAATTTATCAGATCTTGTGAGACTTATTCACTATCACTAGAGTAGCATGGGAAAGACTGGCCCCCAGGATTAAATTACCTCTCCTTGGGTCCCTCCCACAACACGTGGGAATTCTGAGAGATACAATGCAAGTTAAGATTTGGGTGGGGACACAGCCAAACCATATCACCACTCGTGCTTCTTTTGAAAACCCTGAGTAGACAATGAGTGTCATAGAAGCACAGGATAGTTAACCTTGCCGGGGGCAATACAGACCACCTGGTGTAACTAAAATAGAACCCTAGAGTTAGAAATAACTCTTGGGGCTATGATGCCCCCCAGGGGACATTTGGCAATGTCTGGAGACATTTTTGGTTGTCACAACTGAATGGGAGTGCCGCTGGCATCTGGGGGGCACAGGTGACGGACACTGCTCAGCATCCTAGAGCGCATAGGACAGCCCCTGCAACAGAAGCATCCAGTGTAAAATGTCACGGTGCCAAGGCTGAGAAACTCCGTGTTAGGAGGAGGAAACACTTCCTCACTGTGGAAACTAACTTCTCATCTCACAAAAGGTGATTGGGATCTCACAAGAGGCGATTTGGATGGAGCCCTAAAGAGGCAACAAGAACCTTTTTGTGTTTTTTGTGGAGATGGGGCCCCATTATGTTGCCGAGGCTGGTCTCAAATTCCTGGGCTCAAGTGATCCTCCCACCTCAGCCTCCCAAAGTGCTGGGATTACAGGCATGAAACATTGTACCTGGCCAACAGGAACCTTTTTGATGAACTGGAAAAAGAGCTTGGGGGAAAATATTACTGGAAAGGCCAGGACACATTGGAGAAATTCTTTAGAAACCAACTTTACTTTGGAGGTAGGACCAGGAGTCCAGCCAATGGGAGCTTCATGGACATGAATGTGTGGCTTAAATTACGTTTCTATGTGGGCATGAAATCAGATGCTCTGCCCATGAAGCGTTCTAGTACCAAGTCAGTGCGAGACCCGAGGTGGTGAGGGGCCATCTGTGTTTTCTTGCTGCAGCTGTTGTTGTTGTTTTAACAACAACAGGAGCAGTCTGATAACTTTCTGGGGGAGCGCAATACAGAGAACTAGGATGCCAGACTGGCTGTCTCTCTGCTAAGAATTATCCTATTGTTCTGACTATAAGATGTGCATGACTTCACATTTTAACCTCTCAAAAATTGGGACACGTCCAGGCAGTAGCAGACATGTGTGATGTTCAGAACACAACGCCTCGTTTCCTCGGTAAAGTTTACTAAAAGAGTTCATGAGTAAGTGGGAAAAATGAATTAGGTACTAAACAAATAATACTTTTGTTTCTTCATTTGTAAGTGGAGAGATTACAACAAAGCTGTATGAATTCATGGGGATGACATGGTCAAGTGATTGAAAAAGATTAAGTTTCCTTTGATGTTCTTCTCTCTTGCTTGCCTTACATCTCAAAGGATGTTTCTCGGATGACATTAAAAACAAAGAAAAATGGAAAAGTAGCGCTCCCTTGAGATGAATGTACCTTAACCTCAGGAAAACACTCAACCAGAGGCACAGAAGCGGGTTGGGCAACACGTGGCTCCAGAGGCATGTGAATTTCCAGTTGAGCATTTTAATGTATGACCGATTCCATATGAGGCAAGTGCAATGTGGCTACCTTGAATCAAACTAGTGAGTCCTCTGTCTATCCTAGTAGGGACACGAGAAAGGAGAGGGCAGATGTGGCTCCACTCAATGGCATGGATGGGCTTGGGCCCCCTGGGCACCACACACTAGGACAGACGCAGAGGTTACAGGGGCCCTGGCTGATGTGACAGAGTCCCTCGCTATTGTCTCCATTCATTCACTTATTCATTCCTTCCGCAAATCATTGTTAGTGCTGAATTCGTTTCCTGTGGCTGCTGTAACAAATTCCCACAAACTTGGTGGCTTAGACAGCACAGGTTCATTGTCCTACAGCCCTGGAGAAATTAGAACTGCGTCTCACTGGACTAAACTGAGGACGTCAACAGGGCTGCTCCTTTCTGGAGGCTCTGGTTGAGTCCGTTTCTTTGGTTTTTTTAGAACTTCTAGGGGCTCTCTGGGTTTCTTGGCCTGCGGCTTCTTCTAGCTTCAAAACCAGCAAGGGTGAGCTGGGTCCTTTCCATGTCATATCTGACACATCTCTCTGACTCTCTTTTGTCTCCTCTCCCTCCCACCTTTTTTTTTTTTTTTTTCTTTTGAGACACGGTCTCACTCTGTCACCTAGGCTAGAGTGCTCGGCCGTCACGGCTCACTGCTGCCTTGACCTCCCGGGCTCAAGTGATCCTCTCACCTCAGCCTCTGGAGTATCTAGGACTACAGGCCTGCACCACCATGCCCAGATAATTTTTAAAGTTTTTTAGGGGCAGGGTCTCTGTATGTTACCCAGGCTGGTCTCGAACTCCTGGCCTCAAGCAATACTCCACCTTCTAAATGCTAGAGTTACAGGCATGACCACCAGGCTGAGCGCATCTCCTGCTTTTAAGGGCCCTTGTGATGACAGTGGATCCATCCAAATAGACCAGGATGATCTCCCTGTTTTAAGGTTAGCCAATTTACAACACTCATTCTCTCAGCCACCTTAATTCCCCTTTGCCATGTAAAGTGACATATTCACAGCCTCCTAGGACTCAGATGTGGACATTTTTGGGAGCAGGTGGGAAGCACTAACATGCCTGTCCCACCAGTTCCTAGACTGTGCCAACATTGTGCTAATTACACATGGGGCAGATCAGAGGTGGTCTCTCCTCCCACAGCGAGTATGCATTCTAGAGAGGAAGACAGCTCTCCAAGAGTAGTTATGTATATCAAGTAGTAATAAATGATACAAGAAGACATCATATGGTCCAGGGATAGAGAGTTAAGGGGTGTAGTGTGGTTGTTTTTGAGAGCACAGTCATGGAAAGCTTTTCTGTAAAGGTGATAACGGAGCAGAGACCTGGGTGTTGAGAAGGAGCCTCTGATCTGGGGCAGAATAATCCAGGCAGAGGGGAAAGCAAGAGCAAAGGCCCTGAGGCATGCACAAGGAATTGCCAGAAAGCCAGCCGTGTTGCCGGGGCAAGGTGAAAAGCGGGTAAGGGAAGGGAGATGATGGTGGCGAAAGCAGAGATCAGATTACTGGGACATTATGGGCCAAGTGGTTTGGGGTTTGTTGTTGTTGTTGTTGCTGCTGCTGTTGTTTTTTGAGACAGAGTCTCACTCTGTCATCCAGGCTGGAGTGCAGTGGTATGATCTCGGCTCACTGCAGCCTCCACCTCCTGGGCTCAAGCAATTTGCCTGTCCCAGCCTCTCGAGTAGCTGGGGTTACAGGCACACACCACGACACCTGGCTAAGTTTTATATTTTTAGTAGAGACGGGGTTTCACCATGTTGGCCAAGCTGGTCTCGAACTCCTGACCTCAGGTGATCCACCTGCCTTGCCCTTCCAAAGTGCTGGGATTACAGGCTTGAGCCACCACTCCCGGTCCCTGGGTTTTAATTCTAAGGAAAATGGGAAGCCACTGGAGGGCTTTAGGAAGGATGGCAGCATGCTCTGATTGATGCTGAAAATAATCGCCTTTGTTGCTGAGTGCGATCGGTTTGTCGGGGGCAAGGGTGGAGGCCGTGAGAGCTGGTAGGGAGGCATCTTGGCTGACTGAGGGTAGAATAATGAAAACAGGCAGCCACGGGATCTGTTTTGTAGTGGAACCCATAGCGCTGCAGACAGAGTACGTGTCAGGTGAGAGAAATATGGAGGGATCAGGGAGGATTCCACTCCGCCTGAGCCAACAAAGTCTCCCTAAAGGGAGGGGCTGGTTAGCCTGGAGCAGAGACCATTTGGATCAGGGATTCACCAACACTCTCTTGAAACGCCTGAATGCCTGTCATGGGGGAACATATTTTCTTGATTCTCTCCTCCCTTAGATGTGAAAACAAAGCCCAAATGAAGGACAGGTAAAGAGAGGGAGATGTCAGCTCACCTAGACATCTCATACTGGAAGTGGCATGAGCTGTGGGGCCAGAGGAAACAGCATGAAACCCTGACTCTGCTGTTCCAGTGCTGGGATTGGGACAGGTTATCTGAAGTCTCTGACATGACATTTCACTATGTCTAACACGATAGAGGTAATGTTACTATAATACTAAAAACAACAGCAAACGCTTACATCGCTGTGATTTGTGATGTGATAAGAAGTATATTTTGATCTCTGCTCTCAGTTCCTGAGATAGGAGTCCTAAGACCCTGGTAGATAGGGGTGCTAGGACAATCTTTTGTTCTAATCGATTTGGTCTTTGCCTCTTGGTTCCTGACACAGAGCTCCTAAATCCCTTGGCATTTCCAGGGCGACAGGAGCATTTCCTGTTCTAATGATGTGACTCTCGGTGGGCTCCTCGATAGCCTCAGGGTGGGGGGCTGGTTGCCAGGGGAACCAAGCATGTGAGTAGAGGGTTGGAACTTTCATCCCCACCCTTTGAGGAGAGGAGATGGGCTGGAGGTTGAGTTGATTACCAATGGCAGTGATGTCATCAATCATGCCCATGTAAGGAAGCCTCCATAAAAACCCAAAGGGACAGGGTTTGGAGAGGTTGCAGGCAGCTGAACACGTGGGGATGCCTGGAGGTGGAGAGGTGCCACCAGTAAGGGCCTGGAAGCTCCCTGTCCCCTCCCCACACCTTTTCCCATGGATCTCTCCCGTCTGGCTGCTCATCTCTATCCTTTGTAACATCCTTTATAATAAATGGGTCGTCGTAAGTCAAGTATCTCCCTGAGTTCTGTGAGCCACTCTAGCAGATTAATCAAACCTGAGGAACGGGTCACAGGAAACCCCAATTTATAGCCAGTTAGTTGAAAGTACAGGTCACAAGCTAGGGCTTGTGACTGGCATCTGAAAGAGGGGAGTCTTGTGGGACTGAGTCCTTAACCTGTGGGATCTGACGCTCTCTAGGCAGACAATGGCAGAACTGAATTGAATTGCAGGACGCCCAGCTGGTGTCTGCTGGAAAATTAGTTGCTAGTGAGGAGAAATCCTCATGCACTTTTGGTGACCAGAGGTGAGTGGTGTCCGTGGGAAACTAGGAGAGACCGTTTGGTTCTCCCTCTCACAATAGCGCTTTTAACATGTGAAACACCGTTCTAACAGCTGTGTGTGTGGAAACTCATTCCTTACAGCAGCCTGAGGACACAGGTGCTCCTATCATCGCCATTTTAGAAAGCAGGCACAAGGAAGTTGAGTTCTTTGCTTAAGGTCAAACAGCGAGTATAGGGCACTGTCATCATACATCACACAATCATCTCTACAAGATACAGACTGCCTGTCCTTCACCTCCACCCGTCAAACACATCAATCAAAACATGACATGTGACATTATTAACTGTTTTGTGATGACACAATACTATTTAGTTTCAGGATCAAAATTCAGCAAGCTCTCAAAGTCTGGAATTGTGGCTGGGAACTAACACGTTGGCATATAGAGTGGATAAAAGGCAAGACAGTTCTGCCTTTAGAGTCTAGATTCAATCACACAAACTCACTCTATAGCCCTCAGACCACAGCCGGAATGTTTTTCCCCGATGGTGATCCCTGGGGGCTGCGGCTGACCAAGGGCCGCGGCTCCTCTGCAGAAAGTCCAGGATGGCACCCTGGTGGACCCTGAAGAAAAGGCACCTCACCAGGCTGTTTGCCTCTCCTCCTTGTGGCCTCTGGCACTGCACTTCTGGTTGCATTAAACTTCGCAACAACTGTTTTGGAAACATAGAATGAAACGGCTTCAGTCACATGACAGTGGCTTGTACTGTCCAGATCTGAGTGTTGCACAAGAATGTACTTTGGTAATAATTGAGCCATCCTTTTGTATGTTAAGTCCTAAGGCATCAAGGTTTTACTGAGTACTTTCCATGAGCTGAACACCACTGGGGATACAACAGTGAATAGGACAAACACAGTTCTGCCTCGTACTGAGCTTTTGTTAAGAGACAAAATGATTGTCAAGAGTGACAAATATACAATGCGCTGGCTGGAGCATGAAGGGAGTACATGGTGGAAATGCAGATTGTCCTCCAAGTTCAATGAGAAGCACTGAGGGATGATCTGGCAGGAGGGTGATGAAGGCTGGGCTGGGAGTGGCAGCCAAGCAGGAAGAGAGATAGAGCTGAGCTACAGCTTGGATCAGATTCAATACCAGAGTGATGGATGGATGAGGTTAAAAAGGAAGCAGAAGGAATCAAAGGTGATGCTGAGCTAAACAAGGAAGCTGGTGGGGTCATCTACCGAGATATTGAGGCAATCACAGGGCCAGTGATAAGAGAAGACTTTGGCGGAGGAACTCAAGAGTCTGTGAGTCACTACGTGGTAATGTCAGGTACACAGCTGAATATGCAGGTCTGGAGCTTAGTGGAGCTGTCTGAACTAGACATTCTGGTCTAGTTTTTGTCCCCTGTAATGTAAACTACTTCTGATCTCCCTTTCTGAGAGGCAAGGAATTTAAAATTCCACTTGCCAATCAGTGACTGCATTCAATATGCCTCAGGCTGTGTTAATCTGCACTAGAAAAGACACCGCATCAGGCAGCAACTGCAGTTGGAGCTACCACTTGGCTATGTTTCTAAAGTTCCAGGGTCTTCCGATATGATCCATATAATTTTCGTAGGATCAGGCTAGTGAATCAAATAGCACATGAGAGACACCACTGCTCCTGGATACTTCCAGACTCTGAGGATGGCACTAGCCCTTGCCATTTTCCTGGGATGCCATATCGTTCCTCCTTCTCTTAGCCAAGCAAAAGAGAAGATCATTCCCTATCTTGGCAGGAAGTTGAAATTCTAGGGCTCCAGTTGGTCTTTTCTGCTGTAATAACTTTTACACTGCAGGTCAGGGGCAGAGTGAGGGTCCTCCCGATGGCTAAGAGTGTCCTTCCTACAAACATTTCGGGCCCAGGGAAATGAGCATAGGGTGGGTTTGTGGACTCAGTGCACTACCATGAGACACATCTGGGCCAGAGCTCTATTTGTTACCTGATTCCCATATGGCCAATGATAACAGGCGAGCCTGGGTGATGTTTTAGGTCCCTGGACGCCATCATCAACCCAGACCCTCTATCCAACAGCCCTGGAAACATCTGTTACTTTCCCCTAGTGCGTGGTTACTTGAGTAAGTGGCCACAAGGTCTTTAGGGGTGTTAAATGAGGAAGTCGCTACTGTCTCTACTTCATGTTTTACCTTGAGGCAAGGGGACCTGCTGTTTATGCCCTTGTATCAGGAAGTCATTGGCCAAGCCTGAGGCTGGTGGCCTGCCTGGTAAAGTTTCCTGTTGGCTGCGGGCTGTTCTGCGGAAAAGGGAGCAGCTGTGAGATTCTATCAGCACCATTCCTAGCAGGAAGGGACTGGGGTATGGACTTAACAGAGGGGCTGCAGGTGGAATATCAGTAGCATTCGCTAGTCATCTGCTGAGGGCAACGGATAGATGGGGAGGCTAGAGAATTACAGAAAACAAAGGAGGCTCAAGAAACACCTTTTAGAGAATGAGATTTTGGACAGCATGCCACCCATCTGAGCATGGCGACATGTGTTGTGATGGAATCTGCATTAGCCAGCGTTCTCTAGAGAAACAGAACCAATAAAAAGATAGAGAGAGATACATAAATTTACTATAAGGAACTGGCTCATGAAATGGCGGTGGACTGATAAGTCCCAAGGTCTGCAGTTGGCAAGCTGAAGACCCAGGAGAGCTGACAGTGTAGCTCTAGTCTGCATCTGAAGGCCTGAGACCTCAGAGAGCCAATGGTGTAGTTCTCATCTGAAGACCAGTAGGCGCAAGACCCAGGAAGGGCCAACATTTTTGTTCAAATCCAAAGGCAAGAAAAAGACCAATGATCCAGCTCAAAAACAGTTAGGCAGGAGCCATTCCCTCTTACCTGGGACAGGGTCAGCCCTTTTCTTCTAGTCAGTCCTTCGACTGATTGGACAAGGCCCACCCACATGGAAAGGCAGCCTGCTTTACTCAGTCTGCTGCTTCCAATGCTAATTTCATCCAAAAAGACCTTCACAGAAATGCCAAGAGTAGTGTTTGACCAAATGTCTGGGCACCTTGTAGTCCAAGCAAATTGATGCATACAATTAAACCATCACAAAATCCATCTTCCAGGCTGGCCTATCCACAAGGCAGAAGAGAAAGTGGGGAGTTGGAGCCATCTCGCCTTGGAATTCTGTCATAAACTGTGAAGAAGGAAGGGAGGCAGAAGAGTTTAGAGTAAGGGTGGATATTAAGGTAAAATCTGGGATCTGGCTTAAAAGAGGAAAACAGAGAGGGCTGGTGAACTTGGGAGAAGCTAAAGTGTCAATGGTTCATCACAGTCACGGAGCAAACAGAAGCAGAATTGAATGAGGTCACTAGGGTTGCTGTAATAAAGTCTCACAAACCAGGTGGCTTCAAATAGGAGAAATGTATTCTCCCACAGTCCTGGAGGCCAGAAGTCCAAAATCAAGGTGCTGGCAGGGTCATGCATCCTCTGGGTGGAATCCTTCCTTCCCTCTAGCAGCTTCTGGTGGTGTCCATGGGCCCTTGGCATCCTGTGGCTGGCAGCTGCATCACTCCAATCTCTTTCTCTGTCATCATGTGGATGACACAAGGAGAGCTCCCTGTGTGTCACAGTCTCCTTTTTATAAGGATACCAGTCATACTGGATTAGGGCCCACCCCAGTGACTTCATCTTAACTTGATTACCTCTGTAAATAGTCTATTTCCAAATAAGGGCACATACACAGGTCCCGGAGGCTAGGACTTTAACGTATCTTTTCAAGGAGACACAGTTCAACCCATAACAGGCATAAACTCTAAATGTCATGACTTACCATGTGATATGATTTGGCTGTGTGTCCCCACCTAAATCTCATCTTGAATTGTAATCCCCACACATTGGGGGAGGGGCCTGGTGAGAGGTGATTGGATCAGGAGGGCAGCTCTCCTATGCTGTTCTTGTGATAGTGAGTGAGTTCTCATGAGATCTGATAGTTTGAAAGTGTCTGACACTTCTGCCCTCTCTCCTGCCACCACGTAAGATGTGCCTTGCTTCCCCTTTGCCTTCCTCTATAAAAGTAAATTTCAGCCGGGCGCAGTGGCACACACCTGTAATCCCAGCACTTTGGGAGGCCGAGGCGGGTGGATCACCTGAGGTCAAGAGTTCAAAACCAGCCTGGCTAACATGGTGAGACCCCGTCTCTACTAAAAATACAAAACAAAATTAGCTGGGCATGGTGGTGGGCGCCTGTAGTCCCAGCTACTCAGGAGACTGAGGGAGGAGAATCACTTGAACCCAGGAGGCGGAGATTGCAGTGAGCCGAGATTGCACCACTGCACCCCAGCCTGGGTGACAGAGTGAGACTCTGCCTCCAAAAAAAAAAAAAAAAAAAAGTAAATTTCCTGAGACCTCCTCAGCCATGCTGAACTGTGAGTCAGTTAAATTTCTTTTCTTTATAAATTACCCAATCTCAGGCAGTTCTTTACAGCAGTGTGAAAACGGACTCATATACCATGTTGCTGTGAAAATTAAATGAAATGACGAATGATAAGGTATTTTTGAAAGGAGAAAAGCACAGCAAATTATTGTTTCCTACACTAGTTATGTCTCTAGTAACAGTCTCCTGCTTGTCTTGGAATGGATAGTCATTCAGATGGAGACGATTAGTCAGGCTCAAGGTAGAGACACTTTGAGTTGGAAGATTCTGACCTATCGGCATTTCTCCATTTGAGATAGTTCCAAAGACAAATGATTACAGAAACCACAAACTCAAGGGTCTTCTGAGCCATAAATGAAATATCATTCTTGGAATCAGCAACATGGAATGTGTTAATTACTACTGAGATGTGGAAGCATGTCACGGCATTGACTGAGCTTTATTCATTCAGACCTCCTCACTTGGACTTTGTGATATTCCAACCCAGAGATTTAGTCTTTCTATAGAATTGTCTCATTAAAAGGTGTGTTTCCTTTTTTCGCTCTTTTTTTATGGTAAAAATACACAGAATTAAAATTAACCTTCTGGCCGGGTGCAGTGGCTCACGCCTGTAATCCCAGCACTTTAGGAGGCCATGGTGGGCAGATCACCTGAGGTCAGGAGTTCGAGACAAGCCTGGTCAACATGGCGAAACCCCATTTCTACCAAAAATACAAAAAATTAGCCAGGCATGGCGGCGCGTACCTGTCATCCCAGCTACTCGGGAGGCTGAGGGGAGAGAATCGCTAGAACCTGGGAGGCGGAGGCTGCAATGAGCCATGATCAGGCCACTGCACTCCAGCCTGGGCAACAGAACGAGACTCCATCTCAAAAATAAAATAAAATAAAATAAAATAAACTTTATTAACCACTTTTATGTGTACAGTTCAGTAGTGTTGAGTATGTTTACATTATTGTGCAACAGATCTTTATAATGTTTTCATCTTGCAACTGTGAAACTATATATCCACTAGATGCTACTTCCCCTTCTCCCTTCCCTTTGGCCATTGTTAACCACCCTTCTACTTTCTATTTCTATAATTTTGACTATGTTAGATACTTCAGAGTTAAAATAAATTCCTACAGTATCTGTTCTTCTGCAGCTGGCTTCTTGTGTTTAGCATAATGTCTTTGAAATTCTTCCATGTTGTAGCATGTGACAGGATTTTTTTCTTTTTAAGACTGCATAATAGTCTGTTGTATGTATATACTATATTTTCTTTATCCATCCATCTTTTGATGGGAATCTAGGTTGCTTCCACCTGTTGGCTATTGTGAATAATGCTGTACTGAACATGGATATACAAATATCTTTCTGATATTCTGTTTTGAATTCATCTAGATATAAACCTGGAAGTGGGATTGCTGGATCATACGGTAACTCAATTTTCAATTTTATGAGAAACTTCCATATTTTTTTTTCTGTCTTGTATTTCCACTAACACTGCAACTTCTTCACATCCTTGCTGACACTTATTATTTTCCATTCTTTTGACAGTGGCCATCCTGATGGATGAGGTGATAACACATTATGGTTTTGATTTACATTTCCCTAATGATTAGTGCTATTGAGCATCTTTTCATGTGCTTATTGGCCACTCATATCTTCTTTGGAGAAATGTCTATTTAAGTCCTTTGCCCATTTTAAATTGTCTTATTTGTTTGTTGTTGTTGTTGTTGTTGTTGAGTAGTAGAAATTTCTTATGTATTCTGCATATCAATCCCTTATCAGATAAACAATTTGCAATTATTTCCTCCTATTCCATAGGTTGCCTTTCCACTCTGTTGATTCTTTCTTTTGATGCACAGAAGTTTTTGAGTTTGGTGTAGTCTTATTTGCCAGTTTTTGTTTCTGTTTCCTGTGCTTTGGGTGTCATATATAAGAAATCATTGCCAAATCCAATGTCCTGAAGCTTTTCTCTTGTGTTTTCTTCTAGGAGTGTAATAGTTTTAGGTCTTACATTTGGGTCTTTTATTACTTTTGAGTTGATTTTCATATCTGCTACAAGGGAAAAGTCCAACTTCATTCTTTTGCAGGTGGATATCCAGGTTTTCCAACACCATTTTTTGAAGAGACTATCCTTTCTTCAGTCTGTAGTCTTGCACTCATGTTGTAGATTATTTGGCCATAAATGCAGGGGTTCATCTCTTGGCTCTCTGTTCCTGCCATTGATCTATATATCGATCTTTATGCCAGTACCACTACTGTTGCTTTGTAGTATGTTTTGAAATCAGGGAGTGTGAGGCCTCCAGCTTTGTTCTTTTTAAAGATCATTTGGGCTATTTGGGGTCCCTTGTAATTCCATATATATTTCAGTATTTTTTTTCCAATTTCTGCAACAAGTGCAGTTGGGACTTTGACAGGGATTGCATTCAATGTGTAGATTGCTTTGGGTAATACAGACATTTTAACAATATTAAGCCTTCCAAACAAAGAGCATTGGATGTTTTTCCATTTATTTGTATCCTCTTTGATTTCTTTCACCAATGTTTGGTACTTTTCCATGTACAAGTCTTTCATCTTGGTGGTTAAGCTTATTCCTGAGTATTTTATACTTTTTGATACTATAGTAAATGAACTTGTTTTCTTAAAAATTTCCTTTTTCAATTGGTCATTGATAGTGTATAGGAACACAATTGATTTTTGAGTGTTGATTTTGTATCCTGAAATTTTGCTAATTTTGTTTATTCATTCTAGCAGTTTTTTAGTAGGATCTTTAGGGTTTTCCACACATAAGACTGTGTCATTTGCAAATAGAAATAATTTTAAGTCTTCTTTTCTAGTTTGTATGTCTTTAATTTCTTTTTCTTTTCTGATTGTTCTGGCTAAAACTTCCAGTATTATGTCAAATAATAATGGTGAGAATGGGCATCCTTGCCTGGTTCCTGATCTTACAGGAAAAGCTTTCAGTGTTTCTCCACTGGGTATGATATCTGTTGTGGGTTTTCCATGTATGACTTTTTTCAACCATGTTGTGGTAGTTTCTTTCTATTCTTAGTTTGTTCGGTGTTTTTTATCATGAAAGGGGATTGAATGTTGTCAAATACTTTTTCCTCATCCATTGAGATGATCAGGTGGTTTTAGTCCTCCATTTTGTTACATTGATTGATTTTCATATGTTGAACCATCCTTGCATTCTAGGTGTAAATCCCAACTCATCATGATATATGATCCCTTTAACATGCTGTTGAGTTTGGTTTGGTAGTATTTTGTTTAGGATTTTTGAATCAACATTAATCAGGGGTATTATCTGTAGTGTTTTTTTCTTGCTGTGTCTTTGTCTGGTTTTGGTATCAAGGTAATTCTGGCCTCATAGAATAAGTTTGAGAGTGTTCTCTCCTCTTCGATTCTTAGGAAAAGTTTGAGAAGAACTGGTGTTAGTTCTTTAAATGTTTGATAGAATTCTGTAGTGAATCCATCTGGTCCTGGGCTTTTCTTTGTTGGGAGCTGTTTGATTACAGCTTCAATCTCCTCACTAGTTATAGATCTGCTCAGATTTCCTATTTCATTATGACTTAATCTTAGTTGGCTATATGTTTCCATTAATTTATTAATTTCTTCTAGGTTATCTCTTTTTTTGGTATTTTTAAGTCTTTAAAGTCACATAGTAACAAGGTATATATGAACATTTTATGCCAAATATAATTATCATAATGGTTTCAAAAGGATTGTTGAATGAAATGGAGTGTAAGCAGCTTTGAATAGAATTAAAGGCAATTTGAATGCTGCAAATCATTGTAAGCACCTTATTTTAAAATAAAGTTTAATTTTCACTTCAAAATAATGTTTCCATGATTAGAAAAACAATTAGAAAAAACCATGAAAATTTATATGGAATCAAAACCAAACACATTCCCAGAAAATACTGTGAACATTTTTCTTGTTTTCTTTCTAACTTCTTAAGTGTGTGGCTTATAATCACTCATTTATTTATCAAGCACTTAGGCTGCACCAAAGAGTAAAAGGGATACAATTATTACAAACCACCTGTTTACTTAAGTCATGCCTCTGCAGATATTTATGAAGGGAAGACTGTTCTTGGCAAGAAAAAAATGGCATGTCACTAATCGCTTTTACTCAAATTGTTCAGTCATCTGCAAATTCTATGGCCTTCTGGCCTGCCTTGCCCCATTCCCCATTCTGCCTGCAGAATCTCATTGCATTTTCCTCTTTTTCCATTTTGGCCTCCTTGGGAACCAAGTGAAGAAAAGGCCAATTCCTGTGTTTGTAACAATTAGTCTGGTTTTTGGTTGTAATGAGAAGACCCAGCAGGTGTTTCACAAAAACCGGGGCCAGAAACCCGGGGTTTGTTGATTTTTGCCTTGGCATAGGAAAGCCAACCCCCATGGTAAGGAGCTATGGTAAGAAGCAGCTCCAGGGGCCGACACCCCCAAAGGGAGAAGTGATTGGCGGTGCTTCATTCTTCAGCTCACAGAGAAAAGAGCCTGGCTTGAAACCTGGGTCCCAGATGCCAAAAAGTTAAGGTGGCACTCCTGAGTGCTGTTTGCAGTGGGAACTTCAGCTCCCTCCCACTCAAGCCACAAAGGGGTAATGACTGAAATCTACTTCACTTAGGAAGGGAGATGTTGAACTGAGATTTGTCTGTGGCTAGGCCAGCAGCCATCACATACTGTATGTCAGGCAAGAAGCCTATTGCTTAAAAAGCCTCTAGAAGGCTCCTCACCAACACAGTGGAACTAATCTCCAGGCTTCTGATACTAGAAATTATGTTCTTCTTCCCCAGATTCTTTGGACATTCGAATCTCTAAATGATCAGGAAGCTGACCCTCCAATGTTCCCCAGAGCTACTTCCCAGCTCCCACAGATAAAACCCTCTAAGCTTCAGAAAAGGAGTGTGGCTCTGTGGTTGCTACTGGGCTGATGCAGAGAACACAGAGCAACTGCACGGCAGTTTCTCTTGTGTCTGGTGGATAGCTGAGCATGGGGAAAGATCAAGGGCATGGGGGCTGCCGAACTTCAGTTCCAGTTCCTGGCTGTGTGACCTCAGGCAAGTTATTTGACCTCTCTGAATGTATAAAACGGGAATGGCAGAGCTTCTGTATCACAGGAGTAGACAAGACAATATGTAGAAAGCACTTACATCAACAGGTCATCAAAAGTCAGTTTTCTCCCTGGGGATGTGAGCAGCCACCTTGAAAGAGAGTTACTTAATGGCATAGTGCCATGTGCTCTTCCTTTCTGTTTCTTTGCTTGGCATTAACCGATGATTAATTTTGAAGAGTTACTGGAACAATTACAACTCAACTTGGTCAAAAAAGTTCTCACAAATAGAAGCTGACTGTCATTTATTCACTCAGTTCCTGTTGGCTGAGTGTTGGCGCTAGGACTGGCACTAGGCACTGGAATTAAACATTCTGGACTCCAGAGGGCCATGTAAACTCTTCCTGAAGGATGCAGAGAAAGATTCGAACTGGAGGAAAACCCTAAAATGTGAGTAGGAATTGATCAGGCCAAGAAAACAGGCAAAGGGTGCTCCTGTTTGGGGGAATGTTGAATGCCAGGGCAGCGACGGGAGCAGGGCAAGGTGTGTGAGCAAAGTGGAGCTCTCTCTGCTGGGAGCCAGTGGTGTCTGCAGGTCATGTGCCAGGGGCAGATGACTGCAGAGGAGATGTCATTGGCACAGTGTGCCCTGGAACTGGCGCTCATTGCAGATGCTTGCAATTCCCTCCTCCCTTCCTTTCTTTAAGTCAAGGCTTAATCTAGAACTGAGCAAGTGAAAGCCATCTAAGGGTTTGGAGCAGAGAAGCAATGATACTGCCTGCTTTTGTGAAACATGACTCCAGGGATGCTGTAGATAATTGAACTGGAGGGTGGAGATAGGCCATGGGGAGACCAGTCAGCAGGCTGATGTCCAGGTGGGAGAGGACAAGGGCTTGGACCAGGAGGATGACAGTGGGGATGGAGGGGACCAAGTTAGAGTCATCTTCAGAGATAGAACTCCCTGAATGTGGGGATCCAGGAGAAAGAAGGCAGTGAGGAGGATGAAGCAAGTTATTTAGGCATCACCTAGCATAAGCAGAAGGGAGGTGTTTGATGTTATTGTTCATGAAGATAGAGAATAGAGGAGGAGGAGGAGGAGGGGTAAAAGAAGTGTAGCTTCATGGGAAACTGCAGGTTTTGTAGGAGGTGGCTTTTGCATACCTTCCAGTTTCCTCTGGCCCTTCACATCCCACCTTGCACCATCCACGGTTAAGCACAGATGGACATTCATTCATTCCCTCCTCCACGCACTGGCCCTCCACCAGCTTCCAAAGGGCTCACATTGCATGTGCATGAGGGTGCTCCGCTGGGCACTGCTAAGTGTGTGTGGCACTTACACTGTCAGAGAAAAGCTCCGAGAAAGGCAGTTTTACTGAAAACTGTTACGGGACATTCCAGGCCCATTACTGCAGCAAGCATAAAGTTGGAGATTCATTGAGCTGACAAGAACACTCTAAAGCAGGAGTAGCCAACTTTGACTCACATGCCTACTGGGCCTGCTCCTTGCTTTTTTAAATAAAGCTTTACTGGAACACAATCATGCATATCTGTTTACACATTGTCTATGGCTGCTTCTACACTAGAACGGCAGAGCTGTGAGAGCAACAGAAATTTCATGGCTAGCTTAGCTGAGACTATTTAGCCGCCTAGCCCTTTAAGAAAAATGTTGACCTGCTCTAGTGTGCTGCCATCTCTGGGGTGAATGGGTGTTTGATGGTGATTGAGGGACCTTGGCGCTCTTTGCCGAAAAGCCCTCCATGCCTAAGAATCAAGTTCAGGATCCTTAGCTTGCTGTCCGAGGCTCTCGCGGGATGTGAAGCAGACATGCTCCACGTCATTGCATAAAACCTTGGTGTAAAACATCAAGATCCATCAAATGACTTTAAAACATCCATTGCATTTAGTTCTTGTGCCTTGAATTTGATGCAGTAGTTCCATTGATTGAAATCTATTCTAAGGGAAGAATCCAAGCAACAGAGGAACACTTTGTTCCCTGGCCTGGTTATACCCACTTGTCTGAACTAATTTTTTTTTTTTTTTTTTTTTTTGAGACAGAGTCATACTCTGTCACCCAGGCTGGAGTGCAGTGGTGCAATCTCGGCTCACTGCAACTTCTGCCTCCTGGGTTTAAGCGATTCTCCTGTCTCAGTCTCCCGAGTAGCTTGGATTACAGGTGCCAGCCACCATGCCCAGCTAATTTTTGTATTTTTAGTGGAGACCGGGTTTCACCACGTTGGCCAGGCTGGTCTTGAACTCCTTACCTCAAGTGATCCGCCTGCCTTGGCCTCTTAAAGAGCTGGGATTACAGGCGTGAGCCACTGCGCCTGGCCTGGACTAAGTTTTTTAAAGGCATTACTCCTCACACACACTCCACAAATACACACAAACTGTGTAAGGGACTCATAAATGCGGAAAGTCTTAGGGAGAAAAATTAAAGCAAGATTAAGAGGCCCAGAGTGCTGAGGACCATTGTCCAGATAGTGTGATGGGGACACCTTGTCTCAGGGTCAGTGCTCTTCTTGCCAGAGTCACCTCACGCACCTCCCCCTTATCACAGCTACTGCGGGTCCTGCCTTTATGTTTTATTTGTTTTTTTGTTTATTTATTTATTTATTTTTGAGACAGAGTCTCATTCTGTCACCCAGGCTGGAGTGCAGTAGTACCATCTCGGCTCACTGCAACCTTTGCTTCCCGGGTTCAAGCGATTCTCGTGCCTCAGCCTCCCGAGTAGCTGAGATTACAGGCATGCGCTACCTGCCTGGCTAATTTTTTTGTGTTTTTAGTAGAGACAGGGTTTCACCATGTTGCTCAGGCTGGTCTTGAACTCCTGACCTCAAGTGATCTGCCCACCTTGGCCTCCCACAGTGCTGGGATTACAGGTGTGAGCCACTTTGCCCAGCCCCTGCCTTTATTTAAAATGTTGACATTTTGTTTGTGATAAAGTTTTTTTTTCATTCATTTTATTTTTTTAAACGATTGCATTAATTATTATTTATCTTGATAACTGAGTTTTCAGTATTCCCTTTAATTTTGATTCCCAGGCAACTGCCTCAGTCACTTCATCCCAGTCTCAGCTCTGGGAGGAGCAACTGAGGAAGTAGAGAAAATGGAAAGAGCACTGTGTCAAGGAGGCCAGGGGAAAAAGATTTGCCCAAAAGAAGGCTAATGTGACAGGATGAACATCAAAAACGTGACACTAAGTGAGAGCAGCCAGATACAAAAAGTCATATACCATATGATCCCATTTTTATGAAATGTTCAGAAAAGGCAAGTCCATAATCTAGAGAGGCAGAACATAGATCAGTGGTTGCCAGGGGCTGAGGTCTCATTTTGAGATGATGGCAACACTCCAAAATTAGATTGCCATCATGGTTGCATACTGCTATGAGGGTACTCTTAAAGTGAGTGCATTTTATGGTACATAAGTCACACTTCAAGTTAAAAAGAAAGAAGGCTGAGTAAGGCGAGGATTGGGAATTAAGCATTGAATGAGTAAATAAATGAGTGAGTGACTCAAAGACAGGCAGTATTTCTAAACAAGAGAGTACCGCAGGATTCGAGAGTGGGAAGAATTAAGTCTAGAGGATCCGGTTGTTCCTTAGCAAGCCCAAAGGGGAGCGGTGGGCCACGCAGCCTCCTGATACTTACCAGGGTAGAAATCCCAGACTAGACTCCTTTTTGGAACATGAAAGATCAATACACATCAAGAGACTTAAAAGTGTGCACTGCCTGTTGTTTCTGTGCATTGCCTTTTGATACCATAATTCCATTTCTCGAAAGCTGTGCTAAGGATAGAATCTGGATGATGGAAGAATGATTTACCCATATGTGCTCACTACAGAGCTGTGTGTAGTATTGGAAAAAGGGAGACAACCCAAATGACCAACTGGTTAAACGAAATATGGCCGAGTAACAGATAGAATGTTAAACAGCCACCTAAAATGATGCTAATGTTGAGGAAAAGTACACTGGAATGGAATCTGGAAAAAGCAGGACAACAAAGGATAAAGAAAATATTGAAACCACCACAAGGAATTGTGTGTGTAGCATAAACACCCAATAGTAGCACAGCCACAGTGTTATGGAAGAGCGATGGGCTTATGGATTGGTTGGATTTTACTCTGTGATAAGTGCTTTCAGTACTGTGATCAGACATTTGGTACTATCACTTTTCTTTTTTTTTTTTTTTTTTTTGAGACGGAGTCTCGCTCTGCCGCCCAGGCTGGAGTGCAGTGGCCGGATCTCAGCTCACTGCAAGCTCCGCCTCCCGGGTTCACACCATTCTCCTGCCTCAGCCTCCCGAGTAGCTGGGACTACAGGCGCCCGCCACTGCGCCCGGCTAGTTTTTTGTATTTTTTAGTAGAGACGGGGTTTCACCGTGTTAGCCAGGATGGTCTCGATCTCCTGACCTTGTGATCCGCCCGTCTCGGCCTCCCAAAGTGCTGGGATTACAGGCTTGAGCCACCGCGCCCGGCCGGTACTATCACTTTTCAAAGTCTGTGACTTAGTTATCCTTTTCTTGGTCAATTTCACAAATGAGGAAACTGAGGCTCAGGTTTAAGGAAATGTGTACGGGGTCACACAATTTGCAAGTGATGGAACCCAAGCCCAAAGGGGTGGAACTGGGCCTTCTCAAGTGTAGTTTAGTCAGGGTTCTCCAGGGAGACAGAATATGTGTTATAATCTATCTATATACACAGGACATGGACAGCTAATTAGCTAGATGGATGGATTGATGGGATTTATTATGGGAATTGGCTCACATGATTATGGAGGCTGAGAAGTCCCATGACAGGCCATCTGCAAGCTGGAGACCCTGGGATGCTGGCAGCACGGCTCAGTCCAAATCCAGAAGCCTCAGCACCAGGAAAGCCAATGGTAATTCTCAGTCTGATGCCAAAGGCCTGAGAACCAGAGCAGTGGGTGGGGCACTGGTGCGAGTCCTGACGTCCAAAGGTCAGGGAGCTTGGAGTTCTGATGTTCAAGAACAGGAGAAGAAGAGTATCCTGGCTCCAGGAGAGAGAAAACAAACAAACAAACAAACAAACAAAAAAACCTGCCTTTTTTTTCTGCCCATTTTGTTTGATCCAGACCACAGTCAATTGGATGGTGCCTGCCCCCCTGGAGGGCAGATCTGCCCCCTTCAGTCCACAGACTCCCACACCAGTCTCCTCCAGAAAAACCCTCACAGACACACCCCAAAGTGAGGCTTGACCAACTCTCTAGGGATTCTTTAATTCAGGCACCTGAAATTAACCATCACACCCAGGATCCAGCAGGCATCCCTCCAGCCAGCCCATGAGGTGGGGTTCATTGCCCTTATTCCACCCTAGAGATGCAGAAGGTGACGTCTGGAGTGGTTCAGTTATGGCTCAGTGCCAAGCAACCAGCACTGAGGGGAGCTGGGACGCCTGTGGGTGGCCCGGGATGAGCTCCTGAACATCTTACATCCCGCAAGAGGATGGAGCATCCCTGATCTGAGAGTGAACAGAAGGCCTGGCACCAGGCCAACGGCATCATCAAGGGAAAGAGGACTTCGCTCTGCTTCTGTTGAGAAGTGTTCTTTGTACCCAACGGTACAAAGACCAGGGATTTTGGTGACACCGCAGCCCGAGCCCAGCCTGGGTGCCTAGGATGCAGCTTAGCAGGTCAACGCTCAGTACTGCCAGGACTTCCCCCCTGGAAACCTGCAGGCTGGCAGTGTTCTACCAGGAGGGGGCCAACTCGACAAAAGCAGAGAGGGTGAAACATCCTGCACCAGATCATTTCAGACATCAGCGATGGACTGGTTGATTAGCAGTGTCTTTGCTGAGACTGATGGTGGACTCCCTGCCCGAGATATCCTGGATTCCTTCAGGTCAAAAGTCAGCAGCTACACTGGAGCTTTCCTGACCCCCATGTCCAGGTACAAAGAAAACCCATCACCTGAGAGCCAATGGCCTCCAGAGCTAGTGTGGCAGAGGGGCTTGGCTCACGTGTCATCCTGCTTCTTTCTTGCTGTGTGACTTTGGGCTAGTAGCTTCACCTCTCTGAGCCTTGATTCCCTCACAGATGATCAAACATTTCTAGTGCCAGACGCTGTTCTAGGAACTGTGTACCTACTGCTTCAATCCTCATAACACTCCTATGAGGCTGGCATCATTGTCTGTAGACCTGTTTACAGAAGAGGCCACAGAAGCCCCATGAGGGAAAGGGATTTGCCTCATGTCACAGTGAACAAGGGGAGGAGGCAGGATCGGAACTCAGGGAGCCTGGGCCTGGGTCCTGCACTGCTCACAACAGGCTCCAACTGCCCTGGTATGAAGACAAGGGCTGTAAGGATGAAGGCACACAAAATGCCAAGTGAGAGCTCTGGCCACGGTCCCTCTCACCATCTCCGAAGGCAAACCCCGCCGCTGTGGCCTTGGCTTTGCCGGAAGCTGATTCCATGCTGCTCCCCCAAGGGACCCCGAAGCTGCAGGTGTGCCAGGACATTCCTGGCCGACAAGTGCGGGGTCACAGGAGGGCTGGAGAGCATGTCTCTGTGTCCATCAGCTCCTTGTGTGTGTGTGCTCATGTATGGGGTTTAATTAATGAAATGATGAAAACCTGGAAAAATATGTATTGCATGTATGCTTCAGTTTGACTCCATACTTTTCTTATTTCTTTTGAGTCATGAAATAGTAATAGTTCTCCAGATCTGTTACTTTTCTTCTTTTGATTCCCCCAAGGGGATGTAGGAAGCCGATCCAGTAGGGGATGTTCTGTGGTGTGTATGTCAGGACTGGCTCAGATCAGGGTAGATTGGTGGGTGTTGGGGTGCTGCCAAGGGGAGAGAGTCCGTAAGAGAAAAACATCCCCAGGGACAGAGTAGGGGAAAAGGGGCGGGCGGGGGAAGCCCTTGAAAAGGGCGGAAATCTCTGCGGGGAGGAAGGGCTTGGGATGACATGGGTCCTGGGGCTTAAGGACACAGGGTCCATGTGGTTCTTTAAGGGAACAGTTTTGGCGGCCCTCGCGCTGGATTTCAGACACCACCACCGGGATGACAGCCCACAAGCACAGCCAGACCCGTTTCCCACCTCAGCGTCGCCAGCCCTACCCAGGTCGGCCAGGCAGCTGCAGGTGTTGCTGAGTGACTGGGTAAGCGGGCGAGTGCAGAGAGCTTGCTCACTGAAACAGAGAGTGGCTGTATTGGGGTAACTAACACGGAAGTCTGCCCCTTAGACATGGAACAAGGCTTCAGCAACACAGCTGCTTGTCCAACATACATATTTTAAGCGGGCCGGATGCTCAGAGGAAGCCAGGCGGGGATATCTTAGTCCAGTGTTTATAAAACACGGTTCCTCATCCAGAAGATTTCTGGGTAGATATTGAAGATTCCTTGGAAAAGGCAAGACTGAGGCTAAGTTTTGAGGGGTGAGCGTGTCCACAGAAGCAGAGCTGGTGGAAGGGGGCGTTCTAGATTCCTGCTTCGGCTGCCAGGAAGCCATCTGAGTCAGAAGGAAGCCGTCTGGGAGTAGATAGACGAGCCTCCAGCGGAGACAGGAAGGTGGGAAGCAGCCGGGCTGATAGACAGTGGGGGTGACATACCGAAGCTCTAACTTACTTATGCCATCTGTTGCAAGACAAACAACCTTAGCTCTTTCCTGTAACACAATCCCACATAACACACTCGAGCGAGTGATAATGTCATTAAGAGCAGAAATTTGATTTTCATGGAGCCCTGGACAAAAGGAGGAAATTGAGTTAGACCCTCAGAGACTCCTCAGCATGTGAAAGGGATGAGGGAGGAGACTGCGCATAGGTGGGGTTTTGGGGAGGACTAAGGTTTAGTGAACAGCTCAGCAGTGCCCGACTTTACATGCATCTTTTTAATTGCAGCACTCGACCTGCAAAGAGAGACTCAAATTTTTCTTTATAAAAAAAGAATTGGTGACTCAGCTTCATTACATAACTTGCCCAAGGTCATGGCTAGGTCATCAGAACTGCAGCCTCACCATGCCATTGAAGCCAAAGTTCACTATCTTCCCACAAGATACTTCCTGGAGAGTTTTGAAAGAGGATAAGCATCACCTGTCCAGCAGGGTGTGAGAGCTGCATGGGCTGGGTAATGACAGTAGCTACACAGGTCTCCTGTCGACCATGGCCAGGGACCATGTGCACGAAGAACTTGGCATGGCTTGTCTCCTGTGATCCTTGGATTAGTTTGCTATTAGTAGCCTTGACCTGGTATAAGCATCATCTTTTATGTGGGCCAAATTGGGTCTCCCTGCTTCCACTTTGTCACCATCCCCCCATTCTCCCCAACCCTGACAGCCAGCAGCCCACAGCTACCACAGAGATCTTTGTAAAGAGCTCCTCTGATCATCCTCCAAACTCTTTGCCTGAATATAGAGACCATCTAGATTTCCCATGGCTCTTAAGCTGCAGTCCCACGTCCCTAACCTCGTCACAAGGCAGGCCTTGACAAGCCCACCACACCAGTCTCTCAAACCCTCACACACAAGCTCTTTCCAGCCCTGGCCCTTGCTGCTCCTTCTGCCTGGACCCCCACCCAACCCACAATCCCACATCTACACGTGCTCAATTAGTCCTCACTCTTCCCATCACATCAGAATTTCCGAATATTGCCTCTCCCATCACCTTACACCACTTTCTAGAGTTTGCCATAATGGTACCTGAACATCAATTTAAGTGTGTGTTTCATTAGTCTGATACCCCACTTGGTGTGAGGAGCTGGAGGTGGGACTTTTCCCACCTTGTTGGCTCTGGGTCCATAATGCCTAGAATAGGATGGGCCTGACACAAGGTAGGTGCTCAATATACACCATCAAATGAATAAGTGAATGCATGAATGAGTGAAGCTAAAACAAACACGCTGCCTCCTTTCCAGCGCCCTGTTTTGCCTCTGTCAGAGCACAAATAACAATAGGCACAAATAACAATATGAGGGAATGTTCTTTTTATGCCTGTGACCTCTTGGTGACCCTCATTCCCAGTGCATTCCCAGGGGACAGTGGCTAAATCTTAATCGCCACAGTATTTACAGTGCTCAGGATTGAGAATGGAGTCAGTCTCAGGACATGGCACATTCTTCTCCAGCTCTGCTAACCGGCCGCTTCACTCTGAGTCTCATTTCCCGATTTCCACAAGGTGGGAGTTCTGCAACAGGAATCCTCCTGCCCCTTCCTGGCTAGGACTAACTTTCCAGAACTTCATAATCAGAAACATTCACTCTTTTCTGTTTAAGAATAAAAGAGATTTGGGGGATCCCCTCTAGCATCCTACTGTGCCCATTAAGATGATGCTTTGGAAGCCCATCAAAGACTCATCTTCTGACTACAGAGCTGTCTTGGGCTGCCCAGGAGCAGAGAGGCCTCCTTACTCACACGGGAGAACACACAATGCATCTCATTGATCTAAAGCTGGTCTGGGAATTGCAAGCCAATTAGATTGGATCAGTAAATAATGCAGCCAGTTTTCAAACTGTGTGGCGCTTTCATGCAATTAGGCTTTGCCAGGAATGAAAGGTCATGGGCCAGCCTGTTGGCCATGCAAACAATTGAATAATGAAAACTCTGATCATTACAGTGCTGATTACTAAAGCTGGACTTCTCTTATATGAGTGAAACTTTATCCCTATGTGTCTAATGTTGGAAGAAATCAGAGGGAGGGAATGGCATGGGTGAGAGTGCTAAATCTGGACTGTCTGCAGAGTGACGTGCTCATCCGAGCACTCTTGGTCCCTGGTGCCAGTCCTTTGGAAGGCCTCTGCTTAGCTGATGTTACAAACCAGTAACACAAATGGAATCCCAGCTCCTCAATCTAAGCCCCCTAAAAGGCAGGGCCACTCACTTTTCTGCTCCTGACATGATAGAAAGCAGAGACATGCATCTGAGGTTGAGTTCTCTGCAGCTAACTTCTTAGTTTTGGGGCTGATCATGACCTCTGCTGAGGGCTGCTCTCAGGCGCCATGCCATCACACATGCCATCACACATCACACGCCCTGGTGGGGTCTAGTACGTAAGAGGGTCTTGATAGGAAGAATCCCGTCATTTCCTAGATTTGGACCAGAAAGATGGGAAAGGCCTTAGCATCTAGTTTAGAGTTTCTCAAAACACAAAAGCCAGGATGACTTTTGGTTGGTTGTGAATGAGCACATTTTTGTTTTTGTATTTAGAGGAGCTTTACGATAGGTTCACAGAAAAATTATGAAGAAGGTACAGAGATTTCCCATATGCCCCCCACACCCACACACATGAATAGCCTACCCCCACCCCAAGAGCAACATCCCCCCAGGATGCTACATTTATTACAATGTAAAAGGAACCTATATTGACATATCCAAATTACCCAAAGGTCATTTTATACATTAGGGTTCACTCCTGGTATTGTACATTCTGTGGGTTTGGACAAACGCATAATTACTTGTATTTACCATTAATAGTATCATACAGAGTATTTCATCGATTTATTTATTTTTGATGCAAATAATTGTATATATGTATGCGGTACAATGTGATCTTTTGGTATATAGATACAACATAGAATGATTCCATCAAGCTAAACCATCCCCTCACCTACTTACCAGTTTTCTATAGTATGAACATTTAAAATCTAGTCTTGTAGCAATTTTGAAATATACATTAACTGTGCTTACCATAACTTACAATAGATCAGGAAAACTTCTCCCCCTGTCTAATAGAAACTTTGTTCCCTTTGATAGACATGAACATGTTTTGGGTATTCATATATATGCATGTGTTTTTATGTATATATTTTACTGTTAGATTTCATGCATATCATTACTTAAGATAGTGATTACTTTAAACAGCGCCACACCTTGCAACTGCCCAAAGGGCTTTTAAAAAAATTCTCTCTGCCAGGCGCGGTGGCTTTCACCTGTAATCCCAACACTTTGGGAGGCTGACGCAGGTAGATCACCTGAGGTCAGGAGTTCGAGACCATTCTGGCCAACTTGGTGAAACCCCATCTCAACTAAAAAAAGAAAAAAAAATACAAAAATTTGCCAGACATGGTGGCGGGTGTCTGTAATCCCAGTGCCTTGGGAGGCTGAGGGCAGGAGAATCGCTTGAACCCGGGAGGTGGAGGTTGCAGTGAGATGAGATTGTGCCATTGCACTCCAGCCTGGGCGACAAGAGCAAAACTCCATCTCAAAAAAAAAAAAAAAAATCCTCTCATCCAAAGAGGAACCTGGCTGTGGGATTGTATACATTGTACATTTATACATTAATAAACAGCCAGAGTAAGGACCCCTGGCTTAGGGCATAACCAAGTAAAAGGATAGCTAAGACTACCTAAAGCATCCCGTCATCAAGGTGGCAAGCCGAGGCTGGAGTCTGAGAGACACTGAAAAGCCAATGGTTTGGTTGGAGACTGTGCATCGGGGTTGAGGCGGATTGGTGCTTGATGAAATTCAGATGCTCTGCCCCATCTCAGATCCATTAAATCAGAATTCCAAGAGTTGAGCCTAGAAAATCTATGTCCTCCTCTGCCCAGTAGAGGAGACCGGGCAGATGTCAGCCAGCTGAGGATGTCATCCGTCAGTCGGACTTGGATAACTGGAAGGGATTGGGCTGAAGCTTCACCCCAGGGCAGTGAGAAGCACAGAGGCTGCAGTGCTGGGAGCACTGGGTGTGCTGTGGGAGAAGCTCTGTGATTAGTGCTTCGGACTTTGAAGGCTGCAAGGGATTAAGCTGAAGCTTCACCCCAGGGTGGTGAGGGGCACAGAGACTGCAGTGCTGGGTGTGCTGTGGGGGAAGCTCTGTGATTAGTGCTTGGGAGGCAACGCTTCTCTGAGCTCATCCAGCAGGTTCCCTAGGACAGGAAGGAGGCAGAGGCAGCCCCTGACCTAATGCCAGGGTGCCTTTGGCAGAAGTGTTCTCTCGGCTGCCTCTTGCAGGAAGTTTCAGTTAAGACAGATTGCAGAATGGTGAGTAACTGCCCCTCTTCCTAGAAGGCACCATGACTTATGGATATGAAAAGTCTCTACAGTTTACAAGTCTCTGCTGGGTGCTGGGTATGACGTCCATGCATTATCACTGGTCCCTATGCAGGGATAATGTTGTCCTTCCCGTGATGCAGGTAGG
The DNA here is from genome assembly GCF_008728515.1 of Papio anubis. Lineage (NCBI taxonomy): Eukaryota > Metazoa > Chordata > Mammalia > Primates > Cercopithecidae > Papio > Papio anubis. Next base: position 176,567,477 of record NC_044978.1, read on the forward strand.
GAAGCCGAGCTCAGAGAGGTTAACCCAGTCACCTGAGCTCACACAGCTGGCTGGGGGCAGACCGAGGGTTGGAACCTGGGCCATTGTGGGTGCCAAGACCTTGTTCTTCCTTCTTAAACCAAATGAGGAGCCACGAGGAGAGTCTGAGTCTTAGGACATCCAACTCCACTTTTCAACCACTGAAATTCTGCTGCTGCATTTGCATTTATGGGCTTTTCTCATGAAGAGGGAGTCACGTTACTCACAGTCACTTCTTTACCCAAGTTGTCAAATCCATGTCAGGACCAACCCACCGCGAAACTGCTTGGTCCTGTGGGGCCCCCAGTCAACCAGATGAGGGAGCTGAGGCCAGAGCGTCCTGGTGTGGCAGCTTGAAGGGGCTGCTTGGGCAGCTGGGTTCCTGGTCAAAGCAGCAGAAACCCTCTTGGAGGGGCCCAGGCAGAAAGGGAATTTAATGGGAGGCTCGTGAGCACATCAACGGGGAGGCTGCAGATCCAGGCTCTGGAAGTGTGCAGAAAACAGGCTGGAAGAGAGGTGGGTTCATGGACACAACAGATGGAAGAAATAAAGCCTGGTGTTCCATAGATCAGCAGGGTAACTACAGTTATTAATCAACCGTACATTTCAAAATACCTACAAGAGGAGAATTTGAATGCTTCTAGTGTAAAGATAAAGATTTAAGGTGATGGCCGTCCTAATTACCCTGATTTTGATTATACGAATGTATCAACTTGTCACATGTACCTCCCAAATGTGTACATCTAATATGTATCAATTAAAAAAATGCCTGGGTAGGCAGTTCTACCCCTACTACCAAAGGACACTCAGCCCCAACGCCCCAGACTCAGTAGGCTGCCAACACTGCAACAGAAGCTGCCACCACTGCGATAGAAGCTCCATGGCACCACCACACCCCCAAGAGGAGAAGTCAACCTCACTGAAGATGCCAGGAGGTTGTAGGAAATTGACTGTTGGCTCGGGCAAGATGTGGATTGTTGATGAGCTCATTCAGAGCAATTTTAATGGTGCGGTGCTGAGGGGAGAATGGAAGCTGCAAAGCGAGTTCTCTTTGGGATCGTTTTGCTGTAACAGGGAGCAGGGAAATGGGGTGGTTAACAGGAGGTGATGGGATCAGAGACACTTTTTTTTCTAAAATGAGGTAAAATTACATAGCATAAAATTAACCATTTTAAAGTAAACAATTCAGCAGCATTTACTGCATTCACAACCACCATTTCCATCCAGTTTCAGAACATTTCCATCACTCCCAAGGGCAACTCCTGCTTATCTGTGAGGCTGCTGCAGCCACTGCCCCTTCCCCTAGTCCTGGACCACCACTGATCTGCCTTCTGTCTCCATGGATTTGCCAATTCTGGACATTTCATATAAATGAAATCATAAAAGATGTGGCTTTTTGCATCTGGGTTCTTTTTTTTTTTTTTTTGAGACGGAGTTTCACTCTGTTGACGAGGCTGGAGTGCAGTGGCGAGATCTCAGCCCACTGCAACCTCTGCCTCCCAGGTTCAAGCAATTCTCCTGCATCAGCCTCCCAAGTATCTGGGATTACAAGTGCCTGCTAGCATGCCCAGCTAATTTTTGTATTTTTAGTAGAGACAGTGTTTCACCATGTTGGCCAGGCTGGTCTCGAACTCCCAACCTCAGGCGATCCACCCACCTCAGCCTCCCAAAGTGCTGGGATTACAGGCGCGAGCCATCGTGCCCAGCCTGTGTTTGGGTTCTTTCACCTGGCAGAATGTTTTCAAGGTGCATTCATGTTGTAGCCTGTATCAGCGCTTCACTTCTGTTTATTGCTGAGTAATTTTCCTCTATATGGATAGACCACATTTTGCTTATTCATTCATTCATTGGTAGATACATGGGCTGTTTCCAACTCTCCGCTGTTGTGAATATCATTGCTGTGGACATTCGTGCACAAGTTTTTCTTTGAGCAGCTGCTTTCAGTTATTTTGGGCATTGACACAGTGGTGGAATTGCTGGGTCATGTGGTGATTTTATGTTTAGAGGAATGAAGAAACTATTTTCCACAGTGGCTAAACCATTTCACATTTCCTCTAGCAAAGAGAATCCTATACAAGGGTTCCTATTTCTCCACATCCTTGCAACAACTCTTAGTTTTTTTTTTGTTTTTTTTTTAAACATGGGTGACACTAGGACTTTTTCGCACATAGCCTGGGGAGATCCAATACAGAGAAAGAAATTGATCATGCAGAAGGAGGAATGGGATCATTGCTGGGGGCAATGTTTTGGAAGGTGACGGGGACACAAGACCCTCAAAACGGGGGATGCTCCAGAATGGGGCATCTGCTTGGACGCTGGACTGCCCAAAGGAAAAAGAGAAAGATCTCTGACACCAAGGCCCTGGGGCTCACTCCAGTGAGCTCGCCGCCTCCTAGTGAGGGGGACTCCCACAGAGCAGCATAAATCGGGGATGGGGAGGAGAAGGGCAAGAGCGGAAGACTCTCTTCAAACCTCAACTCTCACCCACAGACGTGGTGCTTTTGGGCAAGTGGTATAACCTCTTGAACCTCAGTATCCTTGGCCTTTGAATAGAGATAACAAAGCCTCGGCGGGCTGCTCTAGGATTCAATGAGGCTGTGCACAGCATGTGTCTGGCATTTAGTGGGTGCTTCCTAAATATAGGTCCCTTCCATCAACTCGTCCTTTAGGCTAGCTTGTGAATTACCAGATAGAAATGATAGCTTTGCCCTTCTTTGTGGCCTTGTTAATATCTGGACAATGTTGGGCACATAGTGCTCCATAAACATTTGAAAATAAATCAATAAACAAAAATAAAAATAATGATAAATAAAGAGATTTCCCAGCAATCGCAGCAGCAGCAAATATTACTGAGCACTTGCTCTGTGGCAGGCAATCAAAGGACAGCGCCTCCTTTGATCGGAACAACATGACCTCGAGGTGAATACCCCTTGTCCCCACTTTGCAGGGGAGTGACTTGCCTGCTGTGGCACAGCTGGGGAGGGGCGGGCTGGGATTTGGGCCCAGATGTCTCACATCAATTCCAGTTAGTCATTATAGTATACTATCGTCAACCTAAATAACAGAGGCTCTGTAAAAAGTATATGTTTATTTGGGGTTATTGCCTTGCAATGAGAATCCACATGCCATAGTACACTATGTGCATATTGGGGAAGGTAAAGGAAGACAAAGGTTTCTTAAAGGGAATAAAATAAGAGGATTACACAATTGTTTTAAAAATAACTTACTGCACCTAAAAAAGGTGTCAAGAAAGAGGCTGGCTGACCATGTGAAGAAAGGGTGTGGGCACTAGCTGGATACTTAGGGAAGAATTGAACTTCCTGGGAAAGCAATTCCTTCACCCACAGGCAGCCTCTACCTCCCTGTTTTCATCTCCTTAAGCACAGTTGAGATCACCCTGGGCACAGAAGTGTCATCTTTCCAGGCTCTGGTGGTTGAAGACTGGTTGATAGAGACATTTCACGTAGATGTCTCCCAGGGATTGGGCGATCTTTCTGCTCCAGGCCACCACTTTGTCAACATCAGTGCACCAGGGAAACAGAATTAGCCATGACTAGTTTTCCCGACTGCTCTGAATCAGTGCCAAGGAATTGGAGTGAGCTTTTCCAGGTTCCTGAGAGAGTGCTGTCACCCAGGGCCTGAGCTTGTGCCTGAGCTGGCACAACCTCCCTTTCCCATGGTGCCCATCTTTCTGTGCTCCTCCCAGAGAACCACCTGCCCTTCACTTCCCATGCCCTCACCTCTTTCACTGCACAGGTCCGAAGGAGGTTTTTCAGTCCGTGGCTGGATTTGGATCTTTCCCTGGGTTGCCCAGCAACACTCCCAGATCCTTCACCTGTTTCTGTCCCATCTCCCTGACACTCAGCCCTCCCTTTCTCTCAGGCTGCTGCAGAGTGTGAAGAGCTCGTATGTGTGCAGCCCTTTGAGCTAGGGAAAGAGGGTGAGGCACTGATAGAATTTAACAATGACAGTGACCATGAGCATCGCATTTTGCGACTGATGGTGCTCAGCTCTTTCCCTATAGCTGACTTTCCTGCCGCATGGACCGAGCAGCAAGAGCCAGCCTCTTGCCTTGCTCCTTTGGATGTAGGACTCCATCCACCTACTGCTTGGTTCCTGCTTTACCACTCTTCCATGTCACTTACTTGATCCTCCCCTCAGACCAGGCAGGTGAGCCCTGAGCTGGGCACATCCTCATGTTAAAAAGAACAGATCTGACCCCCAGGGAGGTGAAGCTGAGGTGAATTCATTAGTCAGCAGTGGTTTTGCTGACACTCTTCTGCCTTCAGACTCCCAGTCCAGAATATGTGGACACACATGTGAGTATATTTGTAATAAGCTGAACTAGCCATCAATAGTTAACCATTAATCACTTATCAATATGGGCATTAGAAAATCTTTACAGTAATAGCTGGATGGAGTTTAATCATTAATGCTGTTTTCCTTGACAATGTCCCAGATTTACATCTGATTACATTGAGAGCCCATCTATATATGAAATGTATTCCATTTGCTCTTTAGACTAGAACAGGCAAGGGAAACCCCGGGAGACAGGTAAGTCACGCTCACAGACCTAGGTCTGCTTCAAAGAGGATTTCAAGAATTACCGAGATTATTACAGAACAGCAGGAATGAGAGATTTGAAAACTGAGGGATTTGAAATAAACTTTACAGGATTCTGGTGAAGATTAAGGGGGAATACACACATAAGGTGCTTAGTGTGGCATCTGACAAGTGCTAATCCAGAAAATGCAGTTGATTATGAGTGATTATGGCTACGGTAATTATTCCAGTGTCTGATAATCTGGTAATGACTGTCTCTTTCTCCTTTCTCACTCCACTCCCGTTATTCCTTCCTTTCTCCCTTTACCTCTCCCTGTCTTCCTTCTCTCCCTTCTTCCTCCTCCTCCCTCTCCTCCCCTCCTCTTTCTTCCTCTTTCTCTTCTTCCTTCTCTTTTTTCTTCTCTTCCTTCCCTTCTTTCCTTTTTTCTTTTCTCCCTCCATTCCTCCTCCTCTTTCTCCTCTCCTGCACCTTAGTCCCTCTCTCTCTCTCCCCACCTTAAAGCTGCTCTATTTTTTACATTCATTTTCAATTTCCTGTTTTGGGATCCACTTTAGTTTCATGCCAAAATCAGCAGACAACCCTGAAAATTAAGAAAAATGTCACAGCCAAGTGTGAATCAGAGAACTCGGGGCCCTGCGAGTGTTGTGGGGTTCTCTGTCCAGAGCTGTTGGCCAGCGACTTGTAGGACGCACATGGCTTTGCCCTGCAGGGCCACATCTTAGAGTGGACAGTGTCTGAGGCAGCGACCACAGGCACTTCAAGGAAGCGTGATCTCCAGCTCGCACGAACCGGGATTGTGAGAACAAGTCCACGTTCGCAGTTTGCCGACATTTGGGTACACTGACACTCATCGGTGTCTTCTCTTCACCGTGTTCCTTCTACTCAACTCCAGCTTCTGAATGAGGGTCTGCCTTCACGCTCTCTGGGCTCAGATCCAACCTCTGTGACAGGTTGGGTGAATGAAGTTACTTTTCCGAACTTTGGTTGCTTTCTTTCTAACATGGGCCCAGCATAGCATCAGACACAAGGTCTTATTAGCAACAGCAAAAGTCATTTTCTAAATCTTTAATTCCAGATGCAGCCTAGGTAGGGGCCAGTCAGATCGCCTGGAGCAGAGTCCTCATCCTCTGCTGCACTGGATATTAACTTTGCAGCTGCTAGGTTGTGGGGAGGCCCTGCAGAAAGGGGCGTGGGCTGCCTAGGTTGCAGATGGGCATTCAGGGGACCTGGGGAGGTGGCTATTCACCAATGGGCACAGCAGCATTTTGATCTTTTAAGAACCAGTATGACTGCACCTGTGGGCCCCAGCAGAGCATTAGTCTTGAATAGCAGTCATTTTAGTATTGTTACTGAAGATGGGAAAGACAGGGACCTAGTATGTTCGGAGCTCTCACCATACACAGAGGTTGTGCTTTATCTTATGGATTGTATTTATTATTTTATTTAAGCTTTAGAAAATTATTTTGAGGAAGTTTAGGGTTCTCTAGTCAAAGACCAAATGGGCCCCTCTCCTTTTTCTCTCTCTCTCTTTTTGGGACAGAGTCTTGCTTTGTTGTCTAGGCTGGAGTACGGTGATGCGATCTCAGCTCACTGCAACCCCCACCTCCCGGGTTCAAGTGAGTCTCCTGTCTCAGCCTCCTGAGTAGCTGGGATTACAGGTGTGTGCCTCCATGTCTGGCTAATTTTTGTATTTTTGGTAGAGATGGGGTTTTGCAATATTGGTCAGGCTGGTCATGAACTCCTGACTCAGGTGATCCACCTGCCTTGGCCTCACAAAGTGCTAGGATTACAGGTGTGAGCCATGGCGCCCAGCCCCTTTTTTCTTAAAACCGGTTTAAACACATCATCCCTTCCATGAGGCACTTATGAACAAGGAGCACCTTCTCTGTGTTCCACAGAGGCTATTACTTGTGTCGCCTCTGGGGATGATGAGGCTCGCTTGGGTGCATTTAGCATTTGCTATGTGTTTCACATACATGAACTCATTTAATCCTCACAACAGCCAGCTGAGGTAGGTCCTGTTATTTCCTTCATTTGAAACCTTAAAATATGTAGGTACAGAGAGGTGAAGTAATTTTCCCCATCAAGAGCTGGGATTTGAACCCATGGCTCCAGAGTCCATGCCTGGGGTACAAACTGTCTGTACATGGCCTTGCACTGCACAGGCAGGCAGTTTCCCACTGTGACGTCCCAGGGACGACGAAAGCATCTTCAGCTCTCTAATGATCTCCGAAGAGTGAGGCACACAGTGTTGAGCCTCTGCTGGATACAGCTCCAGTGGCAGTGGGTTCTTATTGATTTAACAACCTTCTGCCTTTTCCTTGCTGACAGGGAGTAGGAGAAGATGGGAGTTGATAGTGACCCAGAAAGGACAACCCACCACCCACATCCACCTGGAGCTGACAATGTTCTCTACCTGCAACATGATTTCTGGGAAGAATGCACAATTGTCTCTTTGTCCTCAGCCTCCTCTCTCTCAACACAGAGGCTTCATCATCTGGGGTCTGCCGAGCACTCTTCACCCACCCTGTGGCCATGTTCCTTTGCCCTAGTCCCATCCTACAGGAATATCCTTTGCAAATGGCCCCTCATTGCCTTCTCTTCTCCTTCCCCCCGTTTCTGTACTGGCTTCTTCCTCCACATTTGTGGTTGCTCATCTGCTCTGACCTCGGTTTCTAGGTGTCCCAACTTTGGATGGACAAGGCATACCCCAACGAAAGCCATGCTCAGGGCACAGCTGGCATCACAGCTTCCCTCATTTGTTCTCAAATCTAAAGCAAGGGTGTCAATCTTTCGGCTTCCCTGGGCCACATTGGAAGCAGAAGAATTTTCTTGGGCCACACAAAATATACTAATGATAGCTGATGAGCTAAAAGACAAAAAGCACCCCCCAAAAATCTCATAATGTTTTAAGAAAGTTTACGAATTTGTGTTGGGCCGCATTCAAAGTCATCCTGGGCCGCATGTGGCCCTCAGGCCAAGGGTTGGACAAGCTTGATCTAAAGTGTTAGCTCTGGATGCCCACCATCTTCCCCCACACTGTCTTCTCCACTGCTGAGCCATGAATAGGCCCTCAACACCTTCCCACAACCTGACCAGGCTTGTTGTTAAGACAGCTCTCCACACTCCCCAGTGGCTGTTTTCCGGCTTCTCACTCCTGTCACCATCACCCTCCTTCTTTCCTCCGCAGTTGATGGCTTTTCCCATCCTTCATGTGGGTACCACTGGACTCAATACAGATGCCGCTGGAGAGAAGTCCCCCATGTACCCCACTTCCACATCTGCAATCTTTGCTGTACTTTTACCCATACATTGACTCACATCCTCATCACCTCTTCTGCTCCTATTCACGTTAACTTTCTCTGACAAATTTCTGTACACAGACTCCTCTTGCAGGCTCTCCAGCCTCACCCCAACCACTCTACTCAAAGCACCCTTGTAACAGTCACCAAGGACCTCCATGTGGCCACGTGCCATGGATGCTGATCCTGCCTCTTATGTGACCCCTGATTAATATTCACTCACATCTCCTTACAGTTCTTGTCTTGCCACTCCTAACACCTTGCTCTCCCTGTTTCTCTGACTCAGTCTCCTTTGAAATTGACTATCTCTAGCTTCTCTCCAGGTTAGAGTTCCTTAGAAAGTTTCCCCTTCTGCCCTCTTTCCCTGGGTGACCTCACCTAACCCCATGGCATTAAATACCAGTTGATTTATCTCCAGACCAGACCACTTCCTGAGCACCACTCTTATTTCCAGCTGCCCCAGCGATGTGTATGATTTGATGTCCCACAAACATTTCTAGGTCAACATTTCCTAACCAGAACTGTTCATTTTCTCCCACCCACAAATCTGTTACTTTCCGAGTCTTCTCTAGCTCAGTGAATGATAGTTGCCATAAAGGATATAACAAGGATTTGCCAGGCATCTCCCAGGACCTGTTAGCTACTGTATCCCTCATTTAACAATTATAATATGAGAGAATGATATCTATCTTCAATTGACTGATAAGGAAATAAACTTATAGGTTAAGTCACTTGCCCTAGATCACAGTGGCAAAGCCAGGATAGGGACTCAGGTCTTGATTCTAATGGCCTTGCTCTTTCTATTCCACTCACATCTTTTCAAATCGTGACTCTTGCTTAATAATCTGGAGACAATTTTCATCCTTAGGCCCCTGTAGGACCACCATGTTGCATACTTCTAAGGGGACATTTACCATGTCATCTGTGAGGATGGCGGTTCCTGGAGTTTTGCAGAGACGGTCATTCACATGAAATAGAATGAGAGTGAGTCCCTCAAGGCAGGCAGGGTGGTGGCCGTGACTACTGTCATTTTGGCTTTCTTTGTCCCCTCCCATCCCACCTGACTCCATTCTGTCTCACCTCTTCCCCTCTCTTCCACTCCATCTATTCTGCTTGCCCTGCCTACCTCTGGCCAGGAACTCTGTCAGACTGTGACACAGAGATGAATCGGTTATGGCCCCTGAGCGTGAGGAGTATAAAGTGTATCAGTCAGGGTTCTCCAGAGAAACAGAACCAATAACATGAATAAATAAATACACATGCATGCACACACACCACACACACACTTCCTATCTGTCTGTCTATCTGGTTAAATTTATTTCAAGAAATTGGCTCATGCAGTTGTGGGGGCTGGTAAGCCCAAAATCCATAAGGCAGGCCAGCAGGCTAGAACTTCCGGCAAGGCTGACGTTGCCTGCAGTCTTGTTCTGAAGGTGGGAAACACAGGCAGAATTTCTGTGTTGCAGTCTTGAGGCCAAATCCTTCCTCTGCAGGGGACCTGAGCTTTTTCTCTTAAGGTCTTTAAATGATTGGGTGAGGCTCACCCACATTATGGAGAGTCATCCGCTTTACTTAACGTCAGCTGATTGCAAACATTAATCATATTGAAAAAAAATACCTTCACAGCAATATCTGGACAATTCTCCAGATGTTTGATCAAACAATTGGGCACCACAGCCTAACCAACTCAACACATAAAATGAACCATTACATGTAGGTCACAGTCAGTGGCAAGAACACAGAAGAGAGAACAGTCAGCCCATACACCTTCTGGTTCCTGCCGGGCTAATGGATAGGAAGGTCACTTCCTATCAGTGGCAAGGACACAGATGAGAGAACAGTCAGTCCATACCTTCTGGTTCCTGCCAGGCTAATGGATACGCTGTGGGATGCACAGGAGGAGTGATTCAGATTTCCAGAAGGGACAAATGGACAGAGGAGGTGAGCCTTGAAGGTGAGACAGAGAAAGCAGCAAAGACGTCCCAGGCCAATGGTGCAGCCTATGCAATGGAAGACAGGCCTGAGAAACACAAGGCTACAGGAACGTGGAGGTCCAGAGGCTGGTGCTCCCCTGACATGCATGCTGGGATGTGAGGGGAGGGGCTGGCCCCTCAGTGCACGGCCTCGAATATCACAGTAAAGTTTGGACCCAGTGGTTCAGCAACCATCATTTTTGTCAGACCAGCTGAGCCTAAATCAGTAGCTTAGAGCCCATCATACTGTAAGAAATGGATATTCTTCCAGAATTGTATTTTCTGTCCTAGGAAGCAGGACATTCAAGCATTATTTTAACTCTACCTGGCTACCTGAGACTTTAAGGGCTTAAATCTTACATCAATTTTTCTTCTTAATTTAAAGCAATTTGAAAAACTTCTTTAGTTATAGAAGTATTTTTTTCACTGCAAAATATTAGAAAACTATAGGAAAACAAATAATAAGATAAAAATTGACTAGAATATCCTGGCCAAGTGGTAACTACTATTAATGGTTTGGTCGGTTTTCTGCCCATCTATTTTCCATGTCCATAAATATGCATCTGTCCTCTGTTCATCTCTGCGGCCGGTGTCTGCTGCTCTCCTATCCTGTGCTGGGCCAGGCCTCTCCCTTTCCACTCGTCCATGCATAGTCTGTTTGCTCTTCAGAAACTACCTCTTCTCCTAATGAGGGCAGGGCAAGGTCTGCCTTCCTCAGAATTGTATCCCCATAGCCTAGAATACGAGGCACTTAATATTTGTTGAATAAATAATTTAACGTATAAATATGATGTTTTAGGTTTAAGCAAAAAGACACGTGAACATAGTTTAAGTACATATATTTTGTGAATCTATTAAAAGGGCATCTATTTTTTTTCTTTTTTATTATACTTTAAGTTCTAGGGTACATGTGCACAGTGTGTAGGTTTGTTACATATGTATACATGTGTCATGTTGGTGTGCAGAACCCATTAACTTGTCATTTACATTAGGTATATCTCCTAATGCTATCCCTCCCCCCTCCCCCCACCCCACAACTAATGTTGAATAATGTTTGTTTATATATCTTCCTTTTTCTTGTCAAGTAAGAATTTATTATGAGCATTTCCCCCGGCATCAAATATTCTCATATATATATATATATATACACACATATATATATATTTATTTTTGAGACAGAGTCTCACGCTGTCACCCAGGCTAGAATGCAATTGTGCAATCTCGGCTCACTGAAACCTCTACCTCCTGGGTTCAAGTGATTCTCCTGCCTCAGCCTCCTGAGTAGCTGGGAATACAGGCACACGCCACCACGTCCAGCTAATTTTTTGTATCTTTAGTAGAAACAGGGTTTCACCATCTTGGCCAGGCTGGCCTTGAACTCCTGACCTCGTGATCTGCCCGCCTCAGCCTCCCAAAGTGCTGAGATTACAGGCGTGAGCCACCGTGCCAGTCCTATTTTTTTAAAGGACTCCTTAACATAATTTTTAAGGACTCCGTAAGACTTCATCATATAGATGTATTGCAATTTATCCATATTTTTCTGCTAGGTATTTTTTTATCCTATTATAAATACCATTTTTCCAACATGGAAAATGCTGCAATGAACATCTTGACCTTAGCTCCTTGTGCACATTTTTATTCCTGCTTTAGAATGCATTTTTATAAGTGTAGTAGTTGGGCAAAAGGGCAGAAATATTTTTATGGTTCTAGAAACATATTCCCAAACTCCAGAAAAGCTATGGAATTTTCTACTTCTGTCATGCCAGGGATTCAGGGTATGATTTTGGTAACTGTTTCCAATTTGACAGGTGAGACTGGCACTTTGTTTGAATTTGCACTGATTTTATTTTTACATCTTGGAGACAGCTAGCCTAGTGTTTTCAAAATGTGCCTCATCATACGAATTACCATCTGAATGAAAATATTCCAGAGAACAGCCTGTATTTAATAAGCAACAAGGCAAGTGTGGGAAGCCCTGCACTCAAAAATAGAGAAACTGAGGACAGAGGAGAGCAGGGAGGTGCCCAAGTGAGGATGCTGCTAAGTCCCATCCTGGCATCCCAGCCAGAGCTCCTCACAGCAAACCTTTCGAAGGCTGCTCCGGGCCACCTCCTCTGACTTGCACATCTGAGAAAGCAGCTGTCTAATGGCTTCTTTCTTTTTCTCTTTCTCAGAAATAACAACAACAAAAGTTCAATACCTGAAAAGTGAACCATGAAACCCAGTAAAAAGGACCAAGGAGAAGACGAAGAAAGTGATTCAGTGAAAAAGAAATTGGTCAGTGCTTTTTTTTTTTTTTCTGTCTCCCTTATATGACTATTCTGGTCACCCAGGGGGTAGTTCCCCCTTCCCCCTGGGTCAAGGGGAGGCTGTTAAGGTGAAGCTGGGCAGAGAAAAGAGTGAGCAGCAGCTGAAAGCCAAGTTCTATGGGAAGGAGGCATCAGGATTGTAGAGTGTATGGGGTGAGGCTCAGAAGAGTGAAATTGACAGTCCTGATCTGCTGGTGACTTTCTGGGCTTGGGGCAAAAGTCTCCATTACAAAGGTCATTTCTCAACAAGGGGACATTGATGTTGACAATGATTATGTCATCATCCTTAAAGATACACTAAAATCCACCCCCTAATCCATCACAAGGCTTAGTCCACCTGCCCCTTCCTCCAGGAAGTCCTCAGCAGCTATTAATAGAATGACTTTCTTTCTTCTTGGGACTCATCAGACCCTCTCTTTAAACCTGATTCAAGAACCAATAGCCAGAGAGTGCCTACTCTGTGCTGGACCTTTACATAGGGCTCCCATTTAAAGACAGACTCTTTACATGGTTCTGTCTGGATCAAACCATGGTGAGGGCATCACTAGCCCTATTTTACAGGCAATGAACTGAGGCTCAGAAAGGGATGAAGCCACTGTCCAAGGCTATGTGGCTAGTACAGGTTTGAATCCTTCTTAAACCTTGGACTATCTGTGCCTTGTCTCCTGTGATGAGTGTGGAAGCTACTGTGACTCCAGGGAAAATGTATTTGTATTTATAATAAACCTGTATTCGGTAGGACAGAGATCAACACAAGTCCATTTACCAAGTTGTCAACAAAGTGTGAAACTGACAAACTGAACATCATTGTCCCCATAGAGGTGTAAAATGGAGGATAAGGGTGCAGTCACCTGTTTGAGGTTACCCAAGACCCCACACAAGAATAATGCCAAATAGACAGCAATTCTCTCTAAGTGGAGACTATATCTTTTCTTGGTGCTTACATTACGTGAGTCAAGAATCTACTGTCTAAGTATTTAGTGTAATGAAGGAAGGGATGTAGTCATTTCAAACATTCTGCTTAAATGATACTCAATAGAAAACCCCCCTTCTTTTCCAACTCTTCCCTGCTAGGAAATTTCCACCTTGTCTAAGATAACTTTTTAGCCTTAGGAAATCATCCAGAGGACAGTTTAAGGTCAATTCCAGAAGTGATGCCTATCTACTGGACCCCGTCCCTGAGCCAGGCTGGAGGAAGGCTAGGAATACAAAGAGGCTTAGCACACTGTGGGTTTGCTGAGGCTGCCATGACAAAGTCCCACAGGCTGGGCAGCTTAAACAACAGAAATGTATTGTCTCACAGTCTTGGAAGCCAGAAGTCCAAGCTCAAAGTGTCAGCAGGTTACTTCCTTCTGAAGCCTCCCTTCTTGGCATGAGTGGCTGCCTTCTGCCTGCATCCTCACGTGGTCATTCCTCTGTGTGTGTCTGTGTCCTCATTTCCTCTACCTATAAGGACACCAGGCATACTGGAATACAGCCCCATACACATGACCTCATTTAACCTTAATTACCTCTTCAAAAACCCTATCTCCAAATACAGTCACATTGTAAGGTGCTGGAGGTGAGGACTTCAACATGTGAATCTGGGAGGACACAATCAGCGCATTGAGACGCACACTATCCCTGCCCGCGGTGAGCTCCTGTGCACAGGGGAAGGCACGTGTGAGCAGCGCACATGGAGCACAGAGGCAGCAAGAGGTTGGGGAGGCTGCTGGGAGGAGGTGGCAAGGGAGTTCAGTGCTGAAGGGTGAGCACAGTTCAGGGCAGTCAGAAGGGAGGGCCTGAGCAAGGTCAGGAGAACCTGAATGAGTAGGAACTTCATGAAGACAGGCAAGTTATGAGCAAATGAAGGAACCGATGAGTGTCAGAGCAGGCGGAACGTGCCCCAGCCCAGAACATCTAGGGATGTTTGTCTTATGACTTCATCTGTGATAGGAGTTGCTTCCTTAGCAGTTGCCTGGAGTGCGGGGCTGCTGGCCCTGTGGAATGGGGAACCGGTCCTGGCTTTGGAGACGGGCTCCTGCATGCTCCCCCTGAACTTCAGTTGTTGCACCAAAATGTAGGTCTAATAGTTCCTCTGAGGACTGGACGGTATCATGAATGTGAACACACTTGGGAAAGTCCTGTGCATGTGTAATATGAGCTGAAGGTGAGGCAAGTGCTCTGGCTACCAGGAGCCCTGGTTAGCTGCCATCTGGGTCCGGAAGGGACCCACCCCCCTCTCTTACTTTCTGTCCAGCTGTAGTTACACATTCATGTCAACTGCCTAATTCCTGGTGTCTTTTGAATTTGCAATCCCAACAGAGAACTACGAAGCAATTTTTAATGGGATGAGGGGTCACCTGATCCAATTTGCACTTTAGCAAAATCTGGTGAGGTCCCCACTGTTACAGATGAGGAAACAGGGAGGGTATACAGAGGGGAGTCACAGCAACGGGATGAGGAGGGGTAAACGAGGTGATGAAAATGCAGTCCCCATCAGGACAGCATAGGGGCAGAGGGGCCATCCATGCACAGGGATGCGGCTGTCCCTGCCCCTCCTCTGCCCATCTCCTGCACTTCAGGCCCCAACCATGCTCCACTGACAATTTCACTTCCTCCCACACACTGCAGGCATCTGTGCCTGCAGGCCTTGGCTCCTTGCCCTCTCACCCCATATCCTTCTCCATCTGCTCAGAAGCCGCCTCCTCCAGGGGGTCTCCGAGATCCAGCTGAGATTGGTGTGGTGCCTCCTCCATGCTGTCCTGGGGAATCCTGCCTTTTTAGGCCATGTTGTAATTAAGGATGTGCACATCAGAATGCTGCTCTAGGCCCACCACTCAATGAGGAAACCAGGCTGCACGGCTGAAATCCAGTTCAAGAAATAGCCGCTTCTCCCAGGGGCGTGCCTGACAGATTAATATGCAGAAGGACGATTGCACTGAATGACTGGTGTGCTCAATACATCCCCAGCCTAACTCCTGAGGGGTCGTCTTCCTTTTTGCAAGTCTTGGTTCCGCACTTGCTGTGAGCAGCCACATTCCCACCACCGTGCATGTCGGGGCTGGATGTTTCTGTGTGCGTTTCGCATTCCAGGTTCCTGGCATGTCTGCTGTACTCCACACCTTTTATGTTAGTGTGTGCTTTTTACTAAACGTACTTTGCTAACTTTTTGGTCTCTCTTTTGTGGACTGAGCCCCACCTTGCCTCCTGGACATTGTGCATTCACCAAGCCTGTCCCTGGCTCTGGCCCAGCCTCTGCACTGCTCTCTGCTTCTGGTAACAAACTGTCCTAGCCAAAATTGAAGGTGCTTCTCTGGCATCTGAGGCAACATGGCCATGTGATGAATTGATTCCCACAACCTCCTGGCGTGCATGAGGTCCTCGCCTTCTCAACACTGTCCTTGAGCCAGCCTGGGGCTGGCACACAGGACATGTCCCGTCAGCCAGTGCTGAATGAGCAGGACGGAGTAATGACTAAGAGGCGAATTCTTTTTCTTCCAAACCCACAGCCCTCGCCTTTGTCCTAGGCTCCAGGATAGCCCACGCTCATTTCCAGCACGCCAGTCGGGGCTGGCTGTTTTCTATTTGAGCTTCAGAATAAGTCTGCAGGACAGTCAGAGTGGGGTCAATATTCCATTTTGCAGTGGTAGAAGTGGCAGCTCAGAGAATAAAGTGACTTGCCTGAGGACACACAGTTAAAAAGTGGAGGAGTCAGCCGGACGTGGTGGCTCACGCCTGTAATTCCAGCACTTTGGGAGGCTGAGGCGAGCAGATCACCTGAGGTAAAGAGTTCAAGACCAACCTGGCCAACATGGTGAAACACAGTCTCCACTAAAAACACAAAAATCAGCCAGGCGTGGTGGCGCACGGCCTGTAGTCCAAGCTACTCGGGAGGCTGAGGCAGGAGAATTGCTTGAACCCAGGTGGCAGAGGTTGCAGTGAGCAGAGATTGCATCAATGCACTCCAGCCTTGGTAACAGACAGAGACTCGGTCAAAAAAAAAAAAAAATGGAGGAGTCAGGGGCAGAGCTGTATCCAGGCTTCTGTGTCAAATTCAGCCACCTCTCCATTCTGTTTCAAGCATTAGGGAGG
This sequence comes from Papio anubis, assembly GCF_008728515.1. NCBI lineage: Eukaryota > Metazoa > Chordata > Mammalia > Primates > Cercopithecidae > Papio > Papio anubis. The sequence continues at coordinate 176,583,717 of NC_044978.1, forward strand.
TATCCTAGATTAATGGCAGTCACCCTGCTCCAGGCTTTGTTAAGAGAGAAAAATAAAAAGATGCTAAGAAAAAAAAAAAAAAATTCCACCCCCTGGGTGGTAATCCTGGAGAGGACAGATTTCCCTTTTTGGACTGTTTCGTTGTTGTAATAACTTAGGAGCAGGGAAAAAATGTTGCCCCGTTTCCTGTTCAGGCATGATCAAATTGCCACACTTCCTGTCGGGAATTCCTGCCCTCCTTCAAGTGGACTCTGCCTCCTCATTCACGGAGATGCCTTGGCAGAGTCCGGGGTCCCTGGACCGAGCCATCAGCTGGGTCACCGAGACCTGTGGCAAGGAAACAAAATATGAATTCCAAGGAACTGGGCCTAGTTTCCCTCACAGATGACACCAGCCATGCCGGGCCTCCAGGGCCAGGGAGGGCACTGCTGGAGTGTGACCACCTGAGGAGCGGGGTGCCAGGTGGGAGGAGAAGAAAGGTAAATACAGACACCTTTTCTGCATGGCTGGAGGGCTGCGGGTAGGGCAGGCCTGGGTGGCAGCCATGTGACAGTGCTCAGCCCCAGCCTGGCAGCGTGTGGCTGGGGGATCTGGGGCTTTGAGGCAGGGAGGCCCCAGTTTGAGTTGCACTTCTCCATCTGTGTGACTTTGGCATACTCTCTCCAAGTCCCAGCTGACTGGGGCAACAGTGTCTCTGGTAGGCTGGGTGTGTACATGGAATGAGGCTATAGTGGCAGACTGCCCTGCCCCGTGCTTGTATGGTGGTGTCCCTCTTCTTACCCTCCCTGGGGCACGGCACGGGCAGCAGCGCCGTCGGTCAGTGGGCGCCCTCTGCCCCTGCAGTGAGTGGGGAGCGGGTGGAGGGCACAGGCGGGCCACACAGGCAGAGGGCTCCGGGGAGCACAACTGAGGCAGGAGGAGACGGCCCCCACCTGCCCTTCACCAGCCTCTGGCAGGGGCACTTCACACCAGGTGCTCCCAATCTGATGGGGTGCAGATAAGGGAGGAGTCTGTGTCCCCTAAGGACATCGGGGCTGGGAGCAAAGAAGGCACAGGGCACAGAAACGATGGCACAGTCCAGGGGCTCAGAAGAAGTGGTATCTGTGCCGAGACTCAGAGGATAGGTTTAAAGAGAAAGAATGATAGACAACAGGCGTTTCATCTGAAATGTGATTCTGTTCCATTGGGGATCCCCATTCAGCTCAAGCTCCTCTCACTGTAGAAAAATATTCTGGTCCTACATTTCACTTGGCAGCACCCATCCCCAAGGCTTATAAATGCTCCCTCTTGCCCCCGCATGTGATCAGCAGCCTCTACGGAGCACCTCCTCTGCAGCAGCTCCTCAACAACATATGTGGCCAGGGCTGCTATTGAGATCCCATTTCACAGGTGGGTAAGCTGAGCCCCAGAAAAGTCAAGTCACTTGATCAGGCTCCTACAGCTGATGGGGCCGTCCCTGGAGGTAAAGCTGATATCACTTGGCTCAAAGCCCCAAAGCTCTATCTTGTGGCTGGTAGCACTAGAGGAGACAAACGAGATGGGCAGAGCAGGGAAGTGGCCATTAGAGACCCACATTCCCTTCCAGATGGGATTTGACTGATTCGGGTCCCTGAACCATGGACCCATCTGTCTTCTTCACTGCTGCATCCCCACAGCGCTGTCAGGGCCTGGCGCCTACAAAACACACACACTCACAAATATGTCAAATGATGGCAAAGAAAGTGCATTCTGGAGCACCTGGTCCCTGTCCACTTGGCCCATATTCCCCCACCAGCTGAGGATGGCCGTCCCTCCTGCCCTGGCTTGTGCCAGTCTGTCAGCCTTTGCCAGGGATCCAGGTGTTTCTGCCCTGTGGCCCTGTCCTGGTGGTGGCTGTCTTTAGATGGGGCTGCAGGACAGGACAACACCAAGGCAGACACCCTGTTCTCTGTGCCAAACCTTGCATCTCTACGTCTGCATGCCCTTGTCCCAAGGCTTGGACCAGCCCCTGTAGTTTGACACCTCAGCCTAGAAGAGTATGTGCATGTGTGTGTGTGTGCACATTTGTGTGGTGGTCAGCAACCTCAGGCCCCTGGACACTGCACTCAGGTGACGAGTCAGCAGGGGACTGTGCAGTGGTGACTACAGGGGCACTGAAGCCAGGCCACCTAGACTTCAGTCCCCATCACAGATAGCACCAGCCACGCTCCGTGCCCCTCTTTCCTCACCTGTAATACAGGATATAACAGCACTGATCTAAAGACTCAGAGACAATGCTCAGAAAGTGCTTAGAATCACGCCTGGCTGATAGCGCTTGGAGTCTGGCTTTGCATTTTTCTGTCCGGGTCGGACACTCGCCAAATTCGCTAAAAGGATCATGTGGAGCTGCTCAGAGCACCTGCTGAAAACTGCGTTTCAGGGATCCTCACGCAACCCGGAAGGAAGGCAAGGGCGTGGCCGCTAAACCTGAGGGCGCCCGGCCTGCGCACGCGGACGTGGACGGGAACCCTGTCTGCAGGCCCCCAACTTGCGTCTCTTCTCTCTGCCTCCATCCCAGCCAAGGACAAGGACTTCTCCCCCGGAAGCTCTCCCCCAGCTGAGGGAACGTTCCAGGTCTTCCCTCGGACCTGGCTGCGCGCCTGGTGCCGGCTCTGACATGATTTCCTCTCCCCGTAGGGCTGGTCCTCCTCGCTCCTCGTGGCCTCCCTCGCGGGCGCCTTCGGCTCCTCCTTCCTCTACGGCTACAGCCTGTCGGTGGTGAACGCCCCCGCCCCGGTGAGTGCGCGCCAAGGCCCGGCAGAGGGCACTGCGGCCCCGCGGAAACCTTCGGGTGCGCGAGGGCCCTGGGCTCCAGCGCCCGGTCTCGTGCGGGACGCCGCAGGGACAGAGACCAGGCCCCGCTCGGGGAAGGGGTGGGGGGTAGGCACAAAAACAGACAATGATGACACGGGGACAGGGGGCGGGGAATGACAGTTCTTGCGGCTGGAGGGTGGGTGTCCTGAGAGAACGTTGGGAGACTCGATGAGAGGGGGCTTCAGAAGTCCCGGGGTGGGGTGGAGAGCTGTCCTCTGGCCCCTAATGCCGGGGAAAGGAGCAGGAGGGGCCTTATGCATGGAAACTTGGACATTTTCTTGATTTGTTTTGTTGTTGTTGGTATCTATCTATCTATCTATCTATCTATCTATCTATCTATCTATCTATCTTATCTATCCTATCTATCTATCTATCTATCTATCTATCTATCTATCTATCTATCTATCTATCTTTGAGATGGAGTCTCACCCTATCACCAGGCTGGAGTCCAGCGTTGCGATCTTTGCTCACTGCAACCTCCGCCTCTCGGGTTCAAGTGATTCTCCGGCCTCAGCCTCCCGAGTAACTGGGGCTACAGGCGTGCGCCACTACACCCGGCTAATTTTTGTATTTGTGGAGATAGTGTTTCGCCATGTTGGCCAGTGTGGTCTGGAACTCCTGGCCTCAAGCGATCTGCCCACCTTGGCCTCCCAAAGTGCTGGGATTATAGGCTTGAGTCACCGCACCCGGCCTGTTGTTGTTGACTTTAAATTACAACCAGAGGCCACTCAGGTATCTGCTGGATAAGACCCGTCTTTGGCTTGTGGTTTACTCTGAAATCAGATCCAGGTGCAATTCTTCCAGGCCCTCTTCACATTGTGCCTCTGGTTTGCAGTTAAAGGTTGGGTCCCGCCTACCTAGGCTGTAAGGTTTAGGTGCTATCCTGTGGGTGCTGGCTTTGGTTTTGACCCACCACCACCCACGGGTAAGGGCAGGATGGAGGGTTAAGGGAAGCTTTCCTGCAGGAAGTGATGCCTGAGCAAGTTTGGAAGGTGGAGTGATGGATGGGGGCCGGGTTGTAGGACACATCTGGGGAAATGTAGGGAGCTCCAGGTTCTTGGAGCACAGGCTGTTTTGGGGGCAGACAGGAAGCAGGCTGAGGACAGCCCCGAGTGCCTTCCAGGCTTTTCCTTGCTTGGGAGTCGGGCATCCTTGTGTATAAAACACAGGGGAAGCCTGGGCCTGTGAGCCTCAAAGGTTCCCAGGAGCCCTGGAATTTTGCAGAGGTGCCTCAGGGATCTAAGCACTATTTGTGCAGATCAGTTCTATGTTGAAAAAGTTTGTTAATTATTTGACATTGTTCAGTTCTGTTGCTAAAAACAGTTTGAAAACCAGGGGGCCTAGATGGCTTCAGCAAGCACTGGCAACAGTCGGTGATCTTTGATTTTGTCATTGTGGCGTCATCTCAAGATGGGGATCTGACTTGTCCATATTTGTCTTTGAAAGAGGGCTAGGAATTTGGACTCTTGCTTCATCTTGAAAGTTCATCAAAACATCCAGGTGAGAGGGGGCAGATCCTTTGCGCTCATGGCTTGTGGAGCAGAGATATGTGAAACTTGCACCTGGGATAGAATGTTATGGGTTCAAGCACTGACTGTGGGAACATGAGGAAGGAGCAATCCCATTACTCACTTATTCATTTAGCAAGCATTGTTGAAAGTTTATGATGTGTCCAACTCTGGGGATCAGGGAAGACAACCTGGAGGAGGTGGTATTTGAGCTGAGCCATGAGGGATGTGTAGGATTTCCACAGGTGTCACAGGGAGGTAGGGAGCTGAAGCACACACACAAAGGCCCGGCTGTGCCCACATGGTGGCATAGTAGGAAGTTAATAGCGTGTGATGTGCCAGTACCTAGGGGGAATGGGGAGCTGGGATGAAAGAACAGGTGGAAAAGCAGGATGAAGTCAAAAGAAGAGGGCCTAAGATCTTAGGCTGAGGATCAGGATTTTAGTCTTGGGCACTGGGGAACCATGGCAGTTTCATGGGGGTGGGGGTTTACAACTCACAGTTTTTTAAATTAAAATTTGTTTTTCTTTAACTATGACACAGCCTCAGGAGGTCCTGAGAACACGTGCCCCCTTATTTGTTTACTTATTTAATATGCTCACTGTTTTTTAGAAAAGCAACTTTGGTGTCAGTGAGAAGGACAGGAGGGGCCAGAGCTTAGAGGTATTTAATGGGAAAGACCGTGGTAAGCCAGACAAAGAGGGTTTAACATGCCCTCCCTCCATTTCGGGAGAGGAGGGGATTTCTGAAGACCTACACAGCCAGGGTGGCCTTTATGTTTCTTAAGATGAATAACATATATTATGACAGCATCAGTAACAGCACAGATGGAAAAAGCCCGCATGAGGTGCAGGCCCTCCTCCATGCAGTTTTGACGCATTAATCAGCTCAGTGCACCCTCATGACAGCCCTGTGAGGTATGGATCATTATTATCCCCATTTTACAGATGAGGAAACTGAGGCACACTGTTCACTGACTTGCCCACAGTCACATAGCAAGTGGAGCCAGAGTTTGGCCCTGGGTGGGCTTCTGGTTTCCCAGGCATCAGACACATTTTCAGTCATTTTTAAAACAGATCCTTTCTGTGCCAGCCAGTGTTAGGCCACGGGACTTCTTGTTCGGGCTATCAGAGCTCTACCTCTGTGGCCAGCATGAATAGCAAGGTATTCAGTCTTGAGACATCACGAGGCACTTTTTAGCCTGATGTCCTTTGAACCTCGAGACCATGGCTCGTCATGCATACTTTACAGGAGCCCAGAGCAAGCACCCCGAGAAGGCCTTGAGTCCAGGACTGAGCCATCTGCCCAGATCCAGGGGCTGGGAAGTGTCATCCCCAGTTGGGCAGCTACTTCCCAGCATGTGCTGTCTGTCTTTGAAGAGGAGCAGAGACTGTGATCACCAGCTCATCAACTCTGCCAGAATGTACTGCGTGCCAGGCGCATTCCATTCTCAGAAATACTGAGACGTCAGTGTCTTTGGCTGTAACAAAATAGCACAGCCTGGGGTCTTCAGAAATAGACATTTATTTTCCTATACTTCTCCAACCTGGAAATCCAAAATCAAAGTGCCAGTGGATTCGTTGTCTGGTGAGGACCGTCCTTCCGGCTTGCAGATGGCCTCTTTCTCACTGTCTGTACACAGCAGAGGGAGGAAAAGTGCAAGGGAGCAAGACACTCATCCCACCATGAGGCCACCCCCATGACCTCCGCTAACCCCTGTAACCTCCCAAAGGCCTCATCTCCAAATACCATCACATCGGGGTTAGGGCTTCAACACACCCCATCCTTGCAACAAAAATGTCATGCAACATTTTTGGAGGGGACATAATTTGCCTCAAGGTAGTTAATTATTGATGTTACCTTCATTTCATGAACAAAGAAACAGAGGCTCAGAGTTTAAGCAACTTGCCCAGGATCACACAGCCAGGAGGTGGCAGTGCTGGAATTCAAACCCAGGTCTGTCTGAATCCAGGACCCATGCCGTGCGCTCCGCCCCTCCTTCCTGCCCCTGACCATTAATGGCAGGCACCAACAGTCCAGCTGTGGGGGAGTTTGACATGATCGATGAAGGCAAAGAGGAACAAGGGGAGATGAGAGGAGCCACGGCAAGCCCAGGGCTGCTTACCTGTCCATCTACCAACCAAAAGACAGGCAAGGTTTCACTGCAACAACCTAGGGGCTCAAGGACAAGGTGGATGATGCTGCCATCGTGTTATAGGTAGGAACCTGTGATCGTCTGAATCCTGTCCCGACCCCTCCCTCCCTCAGGGATCTCGTAGAGCAATCCTCATAAAGGAGCTGATCCAACTGAGAAACCAGAGACGGCTTTATTATTGGCTAGAATCACTCCCCAAACTCTTCCCTCCCTGTGGGGTTTGCGGTCATGTAACCTCTGCTCTGCTCGGCCTAAAGGTCCTGATGTGTTCTGTTTACTCGTGCTGCTTTGTGAGAAGAGAGGGGTCACTCTTCAGGCAATCCTTCAGCGCCCTTCCCTGGGTGTTGACCTTGTTGTGTCTGGGGTAGAAAGATGAATACGACATACGTCCATGTCCTCGAGGTGCCCCCAGACCAGCAGCAGTGACAGAGGCTTAATAAATACCAGACAGTGAGGCAGGCTGCATGGAGCCACAGGACAGCTGAAGGACTTTATTCTACCTAGGGAGGTCAGTCGGGCCTCTCTGGGGCTTGAAAGAGAAAGCTCGAGGCTTTCTGGGAATGGTGAAGACCTAAGGGTAACTGGATGTGGGGCCCAAGGGGCTGGAGAGGTAGAGGCTGGAAAGGGGAGCTGAAGCCAGACCAGAAAGGTTGTGGAGGCCAGAACAGGAGCATGATCCGGCACCACCCAGGCTGTGAGCAGGCTGAGGGCCGAGGCTCACCCTGGGAGGCCCTCCCGAGGTAGAGACCACCCCGAGCGTGAGCTGAGCAGGCCTGCACAGAATCCCAGCTCCCCACGTAGGTGCCTCTGTAGAGGGCTGGCGTCGAGCCCCTTGTGAGGTCGCTGTGAAATGAAAGGAGACGTGATGCTGGAGGAGCTCAGCCCAGCGTCCAGCGATCACCTCGAATTCTCTCTTCCCCTTGCAGTGGGCATAGGAATGGGTGAGTGAGGCAGCCCCAGGACCAGGGAGACCAGGAACAGAGCAGAGACTCTAAGGAATGGGATCTAACGCAGGCTGGAAGGACCCAAGCCTGGTGGGAGTTTGCGGTGCGAGAGCTAGGCTTCACCTGGGGTGCTGGGCTCTTGAGAAGAAGAAAGAAACCCTTGGAATGGAAGAGGTGCAGACATTAGTGCTGCTTTGGGTGCTGGGTGGGTGTCTGCTCGCAGAGATGATGAACAAAGGCTGCCACCAGGGGGTGGTGTGTGGATGCCGCCCATGGGAAGGGATGCTGTCTTTAGCACTGGCCCAGTCTCGCAAGTCCCTGGCCCAGCCAGCTTCGCCTCTCCAGCTGTTGGATAACTGGGGGCCCAGGTGATTGGGGCACAGACTGCAGGCCGTGGGCATTTACCTTCGGGGGAGGCAGCTTGCACCATTAGAACAATCCATGCAGTAGCTGCCGTGGCAGCCTCAACCTTAAAAACTCTCGGTGCTCCTCTCTCCTCAGATATTTGGAAACTTTCTGTAATGCTGAAAACAAAAATAACTCACCTCTGGGCACTAGCTCTGCACTTGGCCGAGGTTCAGAATTGTGCACACATTGGATCCTTGTTACAATATTGCAAGGGAGCCATCACTAACCCCCTTTTAAAGGCGAGGAAACTGAGGCTGAGGGAAGCCAATGCATCCAAGTTTCAGGGATGGGACACTTCCTAAAAATTCCCACTGACCTCTCCTCAACACGATCACCTGGATGTGCCTCCTGGCCACCCGACTTTCCAAGAATCCCCAGGATCTGACTACTTTTCGTGCCCCATTTGGAAGAGAACACCTGCGCCTCATGCATCCGCAAGGGTCCTTGGCCAGCTTGGTGGGTGGGATGTGAACAGAGGTGCTGATAGGCCGCATGAGGCCTGGTTTTTGGCAGCATCCCTCAGGATATTCAGTTCTTTCTTTCCCCGGATGGCAGAGAACCGTTAAATGCACACTGGACTTCGCATGAACTGGCAAGAGGTTCTTATTGTCCTTAGCTGTTGAAACTCAGGGTTATCTGTGCTGTGCTGGTGCATTGATCACCATGATGAACACCACAGTAGCTAGGCTCTGTTCACTCTCTAGACTAAACCCTAACTGGTTTCTCTGTTTCCACTCTGGTTCCTACAGTTTATTCTCCACCCAAAGGCCAAAGGGATCCTTGACAAATGAAGGAAGAACATATTGTCCCTCCGCTCAAAACCCGCTGTATCTAGAAAGCAAGCCAGACTGTGGTGACCTACACGATACCCGGGGCCTTGTGACCACTCTGTCATCATTTCCCCGCTCACTCCCTCTTCTCCATTTACACAACCTTCTCCCCACTTGCTTCCCCTCAAACACACTGCACACTGGAACCTCAGGGCCTTTGTGCATGCTGCTCCTGCTGGCTGCAGTGCTCTTCCTCTGATTTTCCTGTGCACTTTCCTTTGGTTACTTCTGGCCTCTGCTCAGATGTTCCCTCTTCAGAAATGTCTTCCCTGACCAGCCTATCCAAAACGGCGGCCCTCCGTCACACTTTAGCCCTCACTGAATTTACTTCTCTTCATGGTATTTAACACTAGCTGAGATATGATATATTCCTTTACTTCTTGTCCATCCTTCCCTTCACTTTAGAAAGGTCCTTGCTTCTGCAGTGTCAGCACCTAGAACAATGGCTGACACATTGTAAGCATTCATAAAGAATATTTGCTAAATGAGCAAATGGATAAATTTAAATTTAAAGTGAGTCCAAGGCAAGTCCTTAGGTCTCTTCACTCTCAAACAAATTGCCAGCTGTGAGTCTGTCCTCTGGAAAAATTCTAGGACCATGTTCACAGATGGGGACTTGGACCCTGGTCTGTGTAATTCCCGAGTATCCCTTCTTTCTGTTCCACTAGGCTGATCTGCTGCATTCTGTGAGTCGGCAAACGTTCTGTGAAGGTCCAGCAAATGTTCTGTGGAGGTCCAGATAGTGCATGGTTTTTGCTTTGTTGGCCATATGGCCTATGTTGCAACTACTGAACTCTGCTATGTAGAGATAAAGCAGTTATAGATGATATGTAAATGAATGGGCCAGGGTCTGTGCCAATAAAATTTTGTTTACGAAATAGATGGTGGTCTAGGATTTCACTTGCTGGCCAATTGTTGGCTAACCCCTGTGCTAGAAGTTTTAGGAAAGGGAGGAGGCTCTTGTAGATTCCTTGTGTCATTAGTCCCTCTGGGCAGAGGGCTGGCTGGCTGAATAATTAATCCACAGCCTGTGCTGCATAGCATCTAAATGGGAGCACCTAAATCTTCCTGAAGGTATTTGCTTTCTAATCTCCTTTCTTTTGTTCATGTTTTGCTGATTGTCTAGGCTTTGTCCTTTCTGTTTCCGGTGACTAGCTCTAATTGGCATAGTTGTATCTTTCTGTCTATCCATCTACCTACCTGTCTGTCTAAAACATCCTGAAGTTATTATAAAAGACTGCCAAATTCAGGGCTAATTTGCATACCAATCAAATGCAGCCTGAATTTTCAGACAGTCATGCATGCAAATGTGCTCATCTGAATCCTTGCAAATGACTTCAGATTTATGCCATTGTAATCCTTGACCTTTGGTAGGAAAATGTTGCCGTGCCTGGAACCTGCCTCATTATACTGCTAGAATCATCTGGGATGGTTGCCAGAGTTGTGCTGAAAGATGTCCTCTTGGTACCTGTGAGCACCCAGTGTCTAGAATCCACCTGAGAGATTGTTGAGGGCTGGATGGAGACCCACAGACTGGAGTGGGGGGTTCTGAGCCCCAAGGGCCATTCTCTAGGGACTGAAATGGGCAGACAGGGCTGATACAGGCCTGGGTGGGATGACGGTGCCTGGGCAAACCCAGTGCCTGGGCAAAGCATCAACGCTCCTCTTGCTCATGGGTGTTGTCCACAGAGCCCACAGGAAGATTATGGAAGCAGTGTTCTAAAGAAATGCAAGGTCTGTGGCAGGGCGGACAATATGGAGCCCAGAGTTCAGTCCAAAAGGGCCCAACCAAGACAAAAAACAAGCCAAGGGGTGTGGTGTTCAAGAGTAGCTGATCCGTGAGAAGCAACTATTGAGGTGGTGGACCTGGATGGATTCCTGACCCAGGACTCATGCACTTCCCATGACTGTAGGAGGAACCCACATTGCAGTGAGCCCAAGAGAACAGCCAGCCTAGGCAGAATGACCACTTGGGGATGGACATTAAGAAAAGTCACCAAGAGAAAAGCACCAAAGTTGAGGTAATGAGTGTGTTGAATAGGAGGCATGAGTGAAAATAAAAATGAGAAAGCAAACAGGGAATGCAGTGGTTGGGGGAACAGAAGGTGAGGTGGGAGGGACAGTTCAGGGCTAATCACAAGGATAGAGAGTGAACTTGGTGCCTGTTTGTGCAGTTCCTAGCCTGTAGCTTGGGGAAAATGCTTGGAGGCTTAGCAAAAGTTAGGATTGTACAGATCAAAGTGTCACCCAAAACAATACTGTTCATTTGTTTCCCTGGCGTCTATTAAAGTACCTTGCACACAGCTTCGCCGTGACTCCTGATGCTAACTAGCCATTTAGGCCAAACTTCACAGGTTAAGAGCACAGTTGTTCACAAGACTGGCCTCACTTCAGACACCAGCGACAGGCTCAGGGGTTCCCTGAACATATGGTAACATATTTGAGGGTTCTCACTACCCCTTGCGGTTTGGTAATTTGCTCAAATGACTCACAGAGCTCAGGAAGTGCTATGCTTAGAATTACAGCTTTATTATAGCAAAAAGGATACAAATCAGAATAAGCCACAGGAAGAGATCACAGGGCAAGATCTGGAAGGATTCCAGCTCTGGTGTTCTCTCTCCACCCACAGACTGCTGTCTACCAGGAAAGCTCACCCAGGCTTCAGTGTTCCAAGTTTTTATTGGGGTTTCATCATGTAGATGTGATTGACCAAATCATTGGCCATAAGGTTGGACTCAATCTTTGGTCCTCCTCTCTTCCCTGGAGGTAGGGCTGATGTCACTCGGCTCAAAGCCCCAACCCTGTATCACATGGCTGGTCTTTCTGGCATGGCCAACCCCCATCCTGTATAGTGTATCTGATACCTGATAGTGTATCTTGTTAACATACACTATCAAGGGGGTTCTGAGAGGTCTGCCATGAATAACTCAAGAAGTCCCAAGAATTCATAGGCTACCTCCTAAGAACCAGAGACAAAAGCCAGCCAAACTTTATTATACAATTGTCTACTGGATATATAAGATGTACATTACACAAATGCATGTTATAAACAGAAAATACTCAAAAAATGTTTATTAAATGAATTAGTGAGTGAGGGAAGGAAAGGGTGAGAAAGAATGAATGAGAACTTAACTTTAGGAGTCTAACTCACTGGCCCCACACCATCCAATATAAATTAGGATTTATTTGAAACAACACTGGCAGCCACACAAATAATACTGAATGGCTTGGCTTTGATAAGAAATTACTCACTTTTCCAGTGGTTTTTGAGTTGGCAATGTTTTGTCTTCTTGGGAGGGGAGACACAGACGCTCATCCCCCATGGTGTTAATGTTCAAGCCCAGGGTTTCTGTAGAGCAATTAACTTGACTCCTCATACATTTGCCAGCATAAATGGTATATTCTATTATTTTCCTCTCTCTGCTCCTTCCCTAAAGGCAGATAAACACATGATAATAAAAAGCAAAATCAACATTTCTCTCTATAAGGGTAGAGCCGCCCAATTAGCAGCAGATGTTAGAACCTGATCAAAGAAGATTCAGGTGAACCAAGAGAGAGAGAACCCAGAAGCAAGTTCTGGTGCTTTCAATTGATCCCACCCCACAATGCCATCTTAGCAGGCTGCTCCGGGAACCCAGGCGATCTTAGAGAAAGAAGCATGTCCCATGGCAGGTGCCTGTGGTGTGGCCTGAGACCCGTTCTCAAGGAAAGCAGGAGGGAACGATGAGCAGAGACTGTGTCAAATGACATAAGTCTTGGTTGCGGTGAGGGAGAGGCATAGTAGGCTCAAGACTTTGTGGAAGAGGGCTGAGATTACAGGAGGACCCTGTGCATTTTGTCACTGCAGAAACAACAGGCAATTATGTCTACAAAACGGGTATCTCCGAATCCCAGATTTTCGTCCCCTCACCCCCCGCTCTTTTCATTTTTACCTCTTGCTTTGTCTCAGTTTATCTCAGTAACTGTAAAAGCAACAGACTTCCATTAGGAAAAAAAAAAAAAAAAAACAGCACAGAAATGTGATAATGAGGATACGCATACAAACATTCTTCTGCGTGTGACAGATGATCTCTCTCATTTGTATACCAGTCCCATATGGCAGATATTATGCCAATAACCCCATTTTACAAATAAGGGAGAGATTGAGTGACTGGCCCACGGCTGCCCATAGCCAGTACACTTGGGCCTGAACACAGTCAAAACCCAGACTCCATCCAGAGGCCGCTTTTAATGTTTCATCTGAATCCGTTCTTTATCCGAAGATCATCCATATATACTATTCAATACTCTCTTTTTTGGCTTACTATTTATTTGTAAGCACCTTTCTATGCTATTGAAAGTCCTCCATCACCAGGACGTTGAACAGCAGTGTGGAGCTGCCTCCTGTGATGTCCTGTCCTCCTAATGTGGGCCTCTGAGGTTGTTATCAGTTTTTCTCTAATATGAGACGCTGCTGCATTGTATAAATGGGGAGCTGTGAGTCATTGTTGTTTGGTTTGGTTTGATCAGAGCCAGCACAGCTGCTGACTGATGAGGGCCCAGGGACCTTTTCCAGCCTGGGGCGTTGGTGTCCAGGTGTCCCAGGCTGTGGGTGTCAACTCCCCCTGCGCCATGCTCTGGAGGTCCCAGCGATTAGAGCTGGACAGCCTGCCTCTTTGATATAGAATTTTCTCATTTCATAAAGTTTCTCCAAGAAAAATGCCTTTATTGAGCCAAATGGGGAAAGGACCTTGGTCCTATCAAATCTCAAGGACGCTCAGCTTAGTGCGGTGGGGGCAGTGGTTTCTGTAGCCAGAAAGCTGGGGATAGCTGATCCAGCAAGATGGGAGGTGGGGACACTTGGAGGGGCATGTGGGAGTGGCACAGCTGGTGTGAACAAACCAGACAAGTGAAACCAGAAACACCCTATTTCTGACCCACAGGAAGACCCTGACATTTACTGAGGACCTGCTATATGCTGACATCATGCTCGGGACTTCACACACCTCATTTCGTCCTTCTGGTGGCCTCATCTACAAGCTAGGGGTTCTTATTCCCGTTCTATAAATGAGTTATTCCAGAATTGATGTTGCAGATGGGGCCCCTGCTACCTCAAGCAACCAGAAGTGATTTGACTGGTAATGAAAACAGTTTGCCCTTTTCATTCTGGCCAACCGGAGGATATGCAAAAAGGAGAGCAAAATATCATCTCAAGTCTGCGTCAATGCACTGTCCCCTGTAAACACAGCTATGCAACCTCTCAGAAGAATGTTCCAGCAGGAGGTAGGCTCAGGATTGTGATTGAATAAAAATGATATTGGGAGTGCATTCACTTCTCTGCTTCTGCCTGGGGCCAAACAGACAATGAAACTTACCTTCTTTATGTTTCCCCTCATTAAACCCAAGCATTTGGCTGCCCCCTCACTGCAAAGGTGGATGAGGGGAAACCCAGGAGGCTCTGAAAGCCTTACTTGCCTGGCTGTTGCTTGTAACTGATGTCTCCTCTTTCATCATGTTTCATTTCATTCTGAAAGCTAGCTGTGGAAACAAAATCGTCTCAGGTGTCTAGAGGCACAGGAGCCTCTTTCCCAGTGAGTCAGCCAGGCTCCTCCGGGAGAAGCACTTGGGGAGGAGGAAAAAATACCACAAACCTGCAAACCCAATGATCAAGTCAAGCCAAAATGGGAGCTGAGTGTTTTTCTTAGGACAAGGGAGGTGTACTGAGAGCTCCGAACACCACCTTCAGGTAGGATAATTCCCTGGCGTGAGTCACAGGCATTGGCACAGGAATTGGCACAGGAATGCGGAAGTGCTCACAGCTATGACTGCCCACAATGGTGGCACACAATGCTAAGTCAGCAGAGGAAGAGGTGCAGGGGTGAAGTCCAGAGGAAACCAGGGCCAAGCTCCAAAGAACTCCTCCAGCAGAGCCTCGCGGGATGCACTTCATCCCCACAGCAACAAGTTATGACAACTCATGTGAAATTTGTCTAACAAGGAAACTCATTAGAGACTCAGAGTCCAGGGTTTTTATTGGGGGGTGGTCATCTAGGCACTCTCTGCTTGCCAAGCAGAAAATTCCAGATTTCCAGAAAGAAAGCAGATATAAACCACACTGAGACAGCATAAACCACACTGTTTGCACAGTTTAGGTACATTGAGTCACTCTTACCAGATCTGGGAACGGTGGCAACCCTTCCAACATCCAGATTCCCAGATGCAAGCCCAGGGCTTACCCTGCAGCAGGTTTTTCTAGGAAGAGAAGTCTCAGGCCTGCTGTGCAAGCTCTTTTCTACACAGGAGGCCTTACCTCGGGGAGCCAGGCTACATTAGGTAGCACTGCTGGGATTGTGGGATTTTGTTCTTGTGTGGCCCTAACTTCAGAGGGCCTGGTTCAGCAACAGTCACTTTTTAAAGGACTTCTGTACTGCGTGCTTCCCTGTGCCAGTGTGTTCAGTGGTGCAGACTGTCTTTATAAAACCCTAAGGCATTGTGGCATGACTTCCTCTCTCATGCAATGGTGTGTGTACTCTGGCCCGGCCACCAAGTGTTCTACTTCCGTGTATTTTTATAGCACTCCTGAGAATAATTCCCAGGGAGTTCATGAGAGGCTCTGTGTGAATCAGTAAGACACATTAGTATTGTTAAACAGGCTACAAGATAATTTGCCTCCCATTGTCTGGCAATTTCTTTTATTATTTGGAGATGTTCTAAGCCAGTCTTCTTGGCTGGGAATTGCAGAGTTCAATTTTATGTCCAGAAGCTTGGCCTCCAGGTTCCTGGCCTGGGAGATAATGGTAAGTGATTCGTGGATTCTTGAATCTGACAAATAAATGAGTCTAGTCCCCTTATTTTACAAATATAGAAATAATAATATCAACAACACTATCACTAACCACCCCAACTTCCAGTTTTTATTATGTACTTCATATCGACCCAGCACTGTGCTGTATCTTCATTCTGTCATTAAATCTTCACAATAACTCTTTAAGAAGGGCAACAATTTAACAGACGAGGAACCTGAGGCACAGAGAGGTTAAGTAACTTACTTAAGGTCACCCAGCAAAGAAGCGGCAGAGCTGAGAGTGGAATAAAGCCAATTCCAAGGACCCTTAACGTTGATAGCACTGCCAGAGAGGCACACAGATTGCTGAAGATCACCCAAGATCACAGAAAGACTCAGTGGTGCAAGCAAGTGTTAAAGCCAGACTCTTGGCTCTGTGTTAAGCCTCCTTTGTTTTAACCATGTAGCCTCTTATTCAATTGTTTGCAGTTTAAGCTGTAGTTAGTGCTAGCCATAACATCAATACTTCTGCATCAACTCATAACAATTTTGATCAGACTCATCATCTTATATCAGTTGCAGGAGCTTTCCAACAGGCCTCGCAGCCTCTAGTCTAATTCCTGAAATGGCCTTCACACTGCATCTATGAAGAACCTTCTTAACCACAAATTAGAGCTGTCAATTCCATGCTAAAACCCTCCAGTGGCTCCCCAGTGCCCACAGAATTTTGTGTAGACTCCTGAGGCTGGCAGGCAAAGCCAGGTACAGGCAGCCTCCAACCGTCTACTGGGCCACCTTTCAACCCACTGTGTCTTTTACAGCTCCTCTGTGGCAACCTGTGGTCTCCAGTTTCTGTACCTTCAATAATTCTGTTCACTCTGTCTGTTATCCTCCACCTGAGCCCACTCCATCTGCCCTTCTTGCTTGCTTGACTTGGATTCCACAGCCTTTCTTGGCTTCCTATTATCATGGCATTTTTACTCCATGTTATAATTGTATGTTTACTTGGCTACTGTCTCCACTAGATCTTGAACTCCTTGAAGGCAAGAAACAGCATAATTTGTATCTAGAAGACAGGATGGGAAGCTGGGCCCCTGGTAGTGAGGAAGCAGACCTGTGAAGTCAGACAGAAAGATACAAGAATGTGCCTCGTGGTTGTTGGCTGAATGAAAAAGTAACACAAGGAATCCCAAGTGAGATACGAATGAGTGAGATGTCCCAAAGCAGGCCTAGAGGTTACCTACCACAGTGGTCTTAAAGCAAATTGTTATTGCAGAATGTTTTCTTCAAACAGGAGCAAGTTCTCCCAACACATAAAAGGAAAACTCTAGGTAAAGGCTTATATCTCCAAACCTTTATGACTTGGCCTAAATCTCTCCTCCTTCTTGAAGCCTCAGGTCACAGTGCAATTGTGATGGCATGGGCTCTGTAGTTGGGTTGATTATGTCAGCAGGGTAAACTTGCTGCTATAATAAACAAGCCCCTGTATCTCAGTGGCTTAACACAATGAAAGTTTTCATTTATATCACCTCATTTGAAGGAGATGA
Organism: Papio anubis; assembly: GCF_008728515.1. Taxonomy (NCBI): domain Eukaryota; kingdom Metazoa; phylum Chordata; class Mammalia; order Primates; family Cercopithecidae; genus Papio; species Papio anubis. The sequence goes on from NC_044978.1 coordinate 176,600,704, forward strand.
GCAGGAACACTGTTCCATGAAGCCATTCAGGGACCCCAATTCCTTAAGTGAAGTGGTTCCACCATTCTCTAGGACTTTGGAGTCCTCTGCTGGTTCCTCTGTGGCTGGCCAGCTGACAGGAGCAAGCGTGGAGCAGGCAAACAGACTCAAAATGTCTTGGTGGACGTGACACATGTCCCTTATACTCACACTCCTTGCTTGAGAAGTAGTCATATGGCCCCACCTAGGTGCGAGGGACTCGGAAAGGTGGCCTGGCAGTGTGTCCAGGAAGAGGAGAGCACTGTGAGGTCTAGCAGGCCCTGCAGTTCTGCCATCTTTGGCATGGCTTTGGGATGTGTTTCTCCACTCCAGAGTTCTCTGTTGTGAATGAAACTTCTCAGGATGGCTACAAGGTTTGAATGAGATGAGATATCCAAATGTCTGATACATACTTAGCAGTCAACCAATCTTCATTCCATGTCTCCTCTTCTCCCCTAAAACAGAGGTATTGATATCATCATCTTTGTATTTTCTACACTTAGAGCTGGAAAAAGTGATGGTTAAGAGATGGACTCTGGATCCCGGCTCCCTGAGGCATGCCAATGGTGTGAGCTTGGGAGGGCCCCTTGTGGCTCTGTGGCTCACACACCTCGTCTGCCCAAAACAGAGGTAACAAATAGTACCCTTGTGGAGGGCAGGAAGTGAGTCAGTATGCCTCCAGTTCTTAGAATAGTACACTGCATATTGTAACTATGATGTGTGGGTTACCTGTTTTATTATTATATGGTTACTGCCACACAGCAGAAACTCAGAACAAATTCTTGTTTAAGCACCCATTCTGTATCATGCATCACCAGTCATGTGTTCACATATGTGAGGTTCACACATCTCAAGCTTGGGGAATGTTTGTGCAGTGAATTCTCTGAGCAAACTTCATCACGGGCTTCAGCCTTGGGGTAACAAGGCCTTTCACCTGGGCTATTGCTGAATTCAGACCTGGAAGACAAACATTCGGTTGCCGAAAGCATTGGCTTACAAACAGCTTTCAGGGAACTTTTGAGAAAAGTGTTTCTGCAGGGGGCCCAGGCTATGTGGCTAGGCTTCCAGCCCCTCCAGAGTCTGTAGAGGCTTCTGTCGGCCATTTCCCGACGTCACAGTAAGAAACTTCCACAGACTCCCAAAGCAATGCTTGGCAGTGGGTGAGCTGAAAACCCTCTCTTTTCCCACCAGGCTCCTGAGTGCAGTGCCAACACAAAGGAAAAGAGAAAATTTCCTCCCAATCAGCATCCTTTTCGTTTCCTTACATTATTTCCAGGAAACCAGTCATTACTGAGGCCTTCCAGGGTGGGTATTAGCCAGACTCCTTGCAAGACAGCTGCAATTGCTTGAATTAGTCTAAGAGTGCCATAGGGACCAAGTTCATGTGCAAGAATGACCTTGCACATGCGGAGGTCTCCTGTTCATCAGGTGGCAGGAGGGGTGTCTGTGAAGTCCCGGATACTCATTACGTATGCCAGCTTCTCTGAAGAGTCTTTACTCTGTATGTACTTGCAGTAGTTCTTGGGGCAGCCTCTACCCCCTGTCTTGCTGTGGCCCCTCTAATCCTTGCACTTAGCAATCATCACTGTTTCTCCCATTAGACTCTGTACTCCTTGGGGGTAGTTGCTGCTGTATTCACTGGGGTCTGACAGAGTATCCAGTCCATAGCAAAGGCTTAGTTGATATAGTTGATATTTACCTTTTTTTTTTTTTTTTTAGATGGAGTCTCGCTCAGTCACCCAGGCTGGAGTTCAATGGCGCAATCTCGGCTCCCTGCAACCTCTGCCTCCAGGGTTCAAGTAATTCCCCAGCCTCAGCCTCCTGAGTAGCTGGGACTACAGGCATGCGCCACCACACCCAGCGAATTTTTGTATTTTTAGTAGAGATGGGGTTTCACCATGTTGGCCAGGCTGGTCTCAAACTCCTAACCTCAGGTGATCTGCCCGCCTTGGCCTCCCAAAGTGCTGGAATTACAGGTATGAGCCACTGCGCTCAGCCAGTATTTACTCTTAAATCAATAAATGCACCATTAGGTTTATCTGCTTAACTTTCACATCTTAATCATGAGTTCAAGAGTTCAGTTTGTGGAGCAGTTGCATTTGTGCCCTGAAGTTTGGCAGCTCCAGCACAAAAGCCTCTCCAGCGCATATAAGCCGTGACTGTGGGCAGGTTATATAACTCTCAGGCGCCTTGTTTGTAAATGAGGGCTTTTACCTCTAGAGCTGTCGTGAGGGTGAAGTGAGATTATTTATGTGCTTTGCTAGAGTTTCTGTATTTCTGTAGTTGTAAGGAACAACATCAACTTAATCTGATTAAAGCCGAAAAAGTTGTTGAGAAGAGTGGGTTGCTCACAGGATCAGTGGGAGGGCTGGAGAGCCTGGCTTGGAAGCTCTATAGCTGGTAATACTACCCTAAATCACTCCCAGAGCTGGTCCTATGGGCTCCTCTGCAGCCACCACTGCTGTTGACTGCACCGCTGGCACAGGACATTGCTGCCCCCAAACCCAATCCCACCAGAGCTCCCTCTGCTGCTGGAGAATCCTTCTCAGCCCCATGTCTTAGCCCCACTAGCACCTTGGTCAAAGTTCTGGTGTCTGATTGGCTGAGCCTTAGTCACATGTCCACTTCCAGCTGCAAGGGATGCTGGGAGAGCGAATGTCTGGCGTGTTTAGCTTCTGTAGTGATGTGTCCTCTGTTTCCCACTCAGGATTCTAAGGCAGCAAAGTCTTCCAGGTGGGAAGAGGGCTTCTGATGCTGGGGAGCCTAAAAGGCAGATAAATGTCCAATAGAGGACATAAAGCCTTGACGTTGACTAAGTGGTCAATGTCAGGTAAATGTCCAGCCACTGAGAGAGAACACAGTGGTCATTCTGAAGGCTGCTGGTAGCACCCTAATGAGGGCTCAGGAATCAGTGTCCTGGTAGCCCCAGTGAGGGGATGGCAGTTTGGACCAGTTGAGTGGTGGAATGGTGGAAGTGGTGAGAAGCCTTTTTGAAGCCAGGCAATATATTAGTTTTCTAGAGCTGCTGTAACAAAGTACCATGGACTGAGCGACTGAAAGAACAGAAATGTGTTATTCCATAGTTCTAGAGGCCAGAAGTCCAAGATCAAGGTGTTGGCAGAGTGGGTTCCTTCTGAGGGCTTTGAAGGAAGGCTCAGTGCCAGCCCCCTCTCTCTGGCTCACAGATGGCCATCTTCTCCCCATGCCTCTTTACATCATCTTCCTCCTGTGCCTGTCTATCTCCACATTTCCCCTTTTTATCAGGGTACCAGTCACGTTGGATTAGGGCCCACTCTAATGACCTCATTTTAATGTTATTTGCTTTGTAAAGACTCCCCAAATAAGGTCACATTCTGAGGTACTAGGGGTTAGGACTTCAACATATGAAGTTTGGAGGGGAACAAAATTCACTGTGTACCAGTGTCTGTCTTTGTGTCCTCTTTCTATAAAGGACACCAGTCATAGTGGAGTAGGGTGGGCCTTACTCCAATATGACCTCATCTTAATTAATTATATCTGCAATGACCCCATTTCAAATAAGGACGCATTCTGAGGTACGGGGAGTTAGGACGTTAGTATGTAAATCTGGAGGGGTAGGGTTAAATACAATTCAACCTAACAGTCAGGGATGAGTGAGGGTGGATTAGTTGAGGAAATTGGATCAAGGGCAGGAGTTAAGAATGACTTCGTGGTTTCTGGCTGAGCAACTGCAGAATGGTGGTCCCATTCACTCAGGTAGGGAGGAGCAGATAAAGGAAAGGAATTCAGGGGCAGAGGTACAGGCTGATGAGTCCCATTCCACACTGGTATAGTAAGGGATCTGTGCCCCAACTGTGCCCAGCAGGACATAAAGAGAAGTTTGTTAGAAGCTTCCAGGAAAGTTCCTCTTAGCACCAAGAGATCTATGAGAGGTCAAGGTTACTCTCTCCAGCCATGCATGAATAGAAAAGCATGTGGCTGAAACTGGTACCAGGAGCCATCCTACAATTGTGAGCGCATGCTGTCTTAGGATGAGGTCAAAACTATGGAAAGCAGAGTGAAGCAACCAGGTGGCACCTGGATTCTTGGCCATTCTGGGCCACCAGATCAGCCATCCTTGAAGCTCACCACTCCTGTAAATTTGCATTTCTGTAAGTGTCCTCATTGTTCAGCTATTTGAGTTGAGGTTTCCTGTTACTTGCAGCCAGGAGCATCCTTAAATGACACAATGCATTATCAGCTCCAGTAGATGGAAGATCTTTGAGATCCAGGGTTATGTTCCGTATGTTCATCTCTGTGTCTAGCTCAGGGCCCAGTACTCAGCACATGTTTGTTGAATGAGTCAGTGCATGATGTAGATCAGTATCTTGCGCATTGAGGTCTGGAAACTTCATCATCAATATAAATAGCTGTAGCTGTTGATAATATATTCTATCCTCACTCCATGCTATCAGTAAGACAGTTGTGAAGCCAGAAAGAAAGAGAAGACAGAAAGAAGATAAATACCTCGCAAGCAGAGGGTGTCTCCCCTCCTCACCTCGTTTGCTTCCATCAGACCATTTGCTTACGTCTGAAACCTGGGAGTCTTCTATGTTCTTCTTTCACTTTCTGCAGCACCCTCTGTTCTCAAACCTGGAGCCAATCACCCAGGAAGTCCTGCCTATTCTGCTCTCAAAATATATCTTACATCCATCCACTTCCTTCTGTTTCCTGAAGCCATGGTTAGGTGGAGACAGGCAGGAAGGTTTCTTGGTGGAAATTCGAGGAACTCCTCCCAGAGGAAAGATGGAGGTTGGGCAAGCACCAATAACAGGCATCCCATACATCACTCCAGGGAAACAGCAGGTTCTCAAGAACTATTTTTCCCCTCATCTTTTTCTCCTTCAACCCTCTAAAAGGCATCTTTATTTTATAGTAGTAGAAAATAACTGTGTCTCTCTAGGTGCCTGCTGGAGGAGCCTGCAGTGCATGTGGCAAGCCTGCATTGGTTAGCTCAGGCTGCCATGTCAGAATACACAGATGGAGTGGCTTCAACAACAGACATTCATTTTCTCACAGTTCTGGAGGCTGGAAGGCCAAGATCAAAGTGTCGGCAGGTCTTTTCCTCCCGAGGCCTCTCTCCTTGGCTTGCAGATGGCTGCTTTCTCGCTGTGTGCTCCCTGTGTGTGTGCATCCCTGGTGTCCCTTCCTCTTCTTACAAGGACACCAGTCATCCCACATTAGGGTGGCTTCCTTATGACCTCATTTTAGCTTAATTGCCTCTTTAAAGGCCCTGTCCCCAAATGCAGTCACATTAGGGGTTAGGGCTTTAACAGGCGAGCCTTAAAAACATCCAAATCTGTCTCTTTCTCCACCTCTGAATTTAGCTTGCTTTGTGTTGGCTTCATTGTCAGGCATTCTCTCCTGTGGAGGTGCAAGGTGGCCCCAGTTTGGTGGAAATTCTCCTTCCGATCATTGTAATTAAAGTCCCAGGCATGAATCTCCTTGGCCTGAGCGAGGTTACATGCGTTCAAGGGTTCTCAACCAGGGGGCAGGAACACAGTTCAGTCCATGACTTTCAGGCTGTAATTGTCTCAGAAAGTCAATTGCCCAGAAGCAGAGCCTGAGACAGGGGTTGGGATGTGCACATGGCTTGTGGAGGAAGGGCTCTTCAGGAGTAATCTTTAAGGTGAGGAAAGCAGAAAGCAACAGGGGAAGGAGCCAGGCAAGGCTGCGCTCCCCGGTCAAGTTTAGCCTCATCTGGGGGAGTTCTGGGATATAATCACAACACAGAGTCACCCAACTTGAAATAAGGGGGCTGCATCCGCCCCTACCACTCATCTGTCACTCGCTGCAGGAAGCCCCGGGAGAGGGGGATCCACCTTCGGAGCCAATGTCAATCTTCTGGAGAAGAGTCAACCCTGAGCCTTTAGAAGCCAGCATTCATTGAGCTGGGGAAATCCCTGAGGGGATAGGTAGATACCAGCCAGCCGGGAAACCTGATCCTCAACCCTGCTTCTCCCAGCCTTAGAAGACTTGACTAGCATAGTGAGAATGGCAAGAACTCTGGAAGAAGGAAACGGGTTCATGATGGGACATAAGGAGAAAGCCTGGGCATGATAGATAAGACCAGAAGACTTCGGGAAGGCAGGGTTCCAGAGTGTAAAACAAAGCGTCAACACATCCAAAACATGAGGCTTCAATGGTACAAGCTGTCCCTGCATCACCGATTTGTTTTATTATGGACACAACCCCTTTGGTATTACAGATGCATGAGCCGGGAAAGCAGGGATAGAAATCATAAGAAATCTTCACCCCTGTCCCCCACTGCCTAGCACACATCTACCAGAACCAAATACTGGCCTTCTCTGAGCTCACACAGGACTTTCGATTCCCTGTGTTATGTCACTTAGCATTTTGGGTTGTACTCATTATGTTCCTGTCTCTTGCCTGATAAGGGAGCTCTTCGACGTAAGAACCATGTGTATTTATGGCCCCTAGCTCCCAACACAGCAGCTTGTGTGCAGCAGGCAAGCAGTAGATGTTGGTTGGATAAATGGAAGGATGGGTGGTGAATGCTCAATGCTTGAATTTTTCTACCACAGCTCCCCAATGTGGCCACCCTTGCTTGCATCTGAGCATCCTTGTATGCTTGCACGCTTTCTGTTCCCTCATCCATTTATTTACTCACCATGTATCTGTTGAGTGCTTTTTATATGCCAAGCACTCAGGCATGAGCAAAGCTGCCAAAGTCCCTGTCCTCATGAAGCATGCAGCCAAGCAGGGAGCACAGCCAAGTGACAAGCATGTGGACTGTGCCATTCGGCCTGTAACAAGTACCAATGCAGAAAATAGAGCAGCCCAAAGAGGTCAGAAGATGCTGGGGAGGGCGAAGAGCTCACCACTTTGTTCAAAAGATTCTCTAAAATGGTGACTTGTGCAGGGAGCACTGAAGGAAGCAAGGGAGTGAGCCATGCCCAAGAGGCTCCACTTCTTTGAAGATGAGAGTGGAGGTCAGTGTAGAGATAATCATAGGAAGCTACATGGGATATTTGGAGTCAGATCCTGAGGACTTTGCCAGGGTTGAGACTCTTCCTCTGAGCAAAATGGGAAGTCACTGGAACTTTTAAAGAACTGATCTGACTTGCATTTGGAAGGGTGTGCTGTTATCAGGGGATCTCAGAGCCTGGTTGGGAGAACTTTGCAATAGCCCAGGTGAGAGAGGACATGGTTTGCACCAGGGCTGGAAAACAAGGGAAGGCAGGTGTCTGGGCACAGATGCAGGTGCAGAAATACAAGCAGAGGGCATGTGGGAAGGGTCTCTTGGGATTGCCTGTGTGTTCTCAGTGAAAAAGAAAGCATGGTCATCAGCTGAGAATGATAAATAGGGGATTTGAAGAGAGAGAGAAGACATATGAAATAGTCCTCTAGGAGAGAAGGGTGCTGGATGGACCGGGAATATGTAGACTCAGGGGAGCTTTAAAGCTTCTTGAGGTTGGTGGTCATGAATTTCAGGTGATACAGGACAACACAGTCATAGGTTTTTCTACAGCCAACCTGAGCTTTGTAGATGCCCGGTGGACAGAGATTTAACCAGCTGGGTTTTTGCCAGGCGTATGTAATGAAAGGGGGTGGGTGGGCATATAAATGTTTAAAGGGATGAGCCAAGGAATTCAAGCTGGGTACGCAGGAATGGATGGACACAAGGAGGGTGAGGGATGTGGAAACAAGGCATGATCTTGGCTTATAGGCCCATTCAGGCTGAAGATTTATTGGAAGGGTCTGTGGAGAAAGCCATTATTTCCATAGGTTCTCTGGTCTACTAGGGCTTAATGAAAAGCACTTTCCAGATTCAAACTGAAGTAGAATTCCCTGTGTCTTCCCCTAATCCGTCCTGGTGCTCTGCACCAAGTGAAAGCATGGCATGGAGGAAGGTGGCTCTCATGCTTTCTCTGGCCTTCTCTTGTCCAGGCGAAATGTCTCCAGCCCCTTTGACACTTCTCAAGGGACATGTCCTCCAATCTCCTCATCACCCTACCGTTCTTCCTTATATTTGGTCTCTTTTTCCCCTTGAGAGCTGATGACTTTCTGGGTTTCATTGGGAAGATTCTACACCATTGGAGAAGCTAAAAACAATGAATCAGGCATCCTAGGTGGAGTTCTGGGGGCACTGGAGTTCTGCTTTCAGAATTGATCTCCCTTGTTTCTGTTGCTGTTCATCCACAGGAAACAAATGGAAACAATGATTAAAGTCCTGCTCTGAAGCCCAGTAAGTCAGCTTTGCAAGGAATTTGCGCACATTTCCATCCTCACTGCAATGGTGTCAGACTGAGGGTTATTTTGGGAAGGAATATATTAATATGATAAACTAGCCCAGAGAGTGTGCAGTCCCATTTGCTCATGTTTCAAGTCAGACGTCCATGTAATTTTAACATTCTCACAACCTTTCATGCAGTTTTAACATTAGCACAAAATACACCATCAGGTCCAAAGCAAGGGTTCAGACCAAAGCCTTTGGAGGCATCCTTGGCTCCTCTATGCCTCTCCACCTCTGTCCAGTCCATCAGCAAATCCCACCAACTCAGTCTTCAAAATATGCTAGGATCTGACCACTTATCACTACGCGCATTGCTCCCAGCCTGGTCCAAGTCATTACCAGTGGTTGACTAAGCTGTTGTGGTAGCTCCCCAGCTGGTCCCCCTGCTTTCACACTTGCCCCCTGCAGTCCAGGAACAACAGAGAAGATGGAGTGACAGGATTGAGGGAAAGGGGCTCTGCAGTTGGGAGCAGCCATCAGACAGTGTCAGGAGGTGACATGTGAGCTAAAACCCTGGTGAGATAAGACCGTGATGTCACGAGAAGAGGGGATGGATGGCAGGGACAAGGGCCATGAGTCAGGAGCCAGCCTTGTGCACCCAGGGGGCAGTGAAAAGGCTGATGAGTTTGGAGTTGGCAAGAGTGGTGTGACTGGTAATGAATGAGCTGATGGTGGCTGGATCCCAGCCACACTGGGGGACTGGAGATGGGAGAAGTGGTTTGATTGGGGATCTATTTTCGAAGTAGTGCAGCTAGCATTCAGTGATTGATTGGATATGGGTTGTTCCCAGACTTTTGGCCAAGCCACTTAGAAGACAGAGGCTTCATTTACTCAGATGGGAGGGCTGTGGAAAGAAGAGTTTGGTGCACGTGGCAGGGGCTGGTTAGTAGTGGGGATCCAAGAGTTCTGTTTTGAACGTGCTTGTTTTGAGAAACCTCCTAGGCCTCCAAGTGGGAATTCCAGGAGGCAGTTAAATATGTGAGTCTGGAGTTGAGAGGAGAGTCCATCCAGGTCAGGGACATAGGTGGGAATTGTCATCATCTGAGACATCTGAGACAAGGCGACTGGATGAAACCACCCAGGGAGGGCATATAGAGGGAAATGTGACTAGAGAGATGGGCTGGAGCTCTGGGACACCCCAAGGTTGAGGGGTGAGGACAAATCAGCCTAAACACAGAAGGAGAGGCTGGGTGGGGGAAAACAGGGGAGAGTGGGGCTGCAGATGTCCAGAGAAGACCAGGTTTCAGCAGAGAGGGAGTGGCTCACATATCACATGCTGCTGAGAGGCTGTACAAGGGAAAGGCAGAATTGGCCGCTGGATTTGTCAAGGCGGATGTTGATGGCCTTCAGAAGGGCAGTCTCAACGGAGTGGTGGGAACAACTAATGTCACGTAGGACACAGCTGGGGCCACGTTTGTCGAGGAGTCTCAGTTGGAGAGGAGCAGAGGCAAAGACCAGTAGCTGTGAGGATGAGGGCCAGGAGAGACAGTGCTGAGATGTGTTTGTGCAGGGGTGAATGAGTTGAGAGGGAAGAATTTTTTTTTCTTTTGAGACAGGGTCTCACTCTATCATGGCTCACTGCAGTCTTGACCTCCCAGGCTCAAGCAATCCTCCTACCTTAGCCTCCCAAATAGCTGGGATTACAGGTATGCTTCACCACATCCAGATAATTTTTCTTTTTCTTTTCTTTTCTTTTTTTTTTCTGTAGAGACAAGGTCTCACTATGTTGCCCAGGCTGGTCTCAAACTCCTGGGTCAAGCGACCCTCCCACCTTACTCTCTCAAAGCGCTGGGATTGCAGGTGTGAGCCACTTCACCCGGCTGGAAGGAATTCTTTACTGGGGTGGAGGCTGCCTGGGAAGGAGGAGGTGAAATCTGATGCAGGAGGAGACTGGCACGCCCTGGATCAGAGCAGGGAGAGCTCACCCAGGCGCAGGTAGGCAGGTGAGTTTGGGGTGGCTGGAGGAGATCGTCCTCAGCTGACAACGGCCTTTGCCACCCGCTCTGTGAATTGTTCTTTAACATTGACAGACACAGGTGTCTAAGATTAAAGGAGACAGCCTCTGTAACAGCTGTCAGCTTTCTTGCGATATTCCGGAGGTCTCACACTGAGTCTGTCCTAGGGAGCACAAGTCTTAAGGGGTGGGTCTGAGAATCTAGGTATTTGTAAGTGTTTAGTTTAGTGAATCTAGTAAGCAGTCAGGCTTGAGGGTGCCTCAGAGGGGCTCACAGTACTCTTAAGATCATCAGTAATATTATCTGAGTATCCAGTGTCCAATTTGCCTGTCGCAGGGCAGTGGAGAAGGTGTACAGGATTAGAGGGTCGAGTTCTGATTTCTCGCCAGCCCTTTATTCCCGCTGTCTACAGATTAATGAACACATCATTTTGCCCAACCTCCAAGAACCCTCAGAATCTGGCCGCTGCATTCCTCTCCTGCCTGACCTATCTGGACAGTCTTATCACAAACTTTTCTTACCCCAGAACCTACACCAGTGAAGATTTGCCCTGTGAGGCCTCAACGGGTAGAACCGAGACCCACAGGCCCATAGATGGGAGCTACAGAGAGAATATTTTGGCTTGTCCTGAGAAATTAAAAAAAAAAAAAAAAAAAAGGTTTTGCAGTCAGGATGCTTCTGCCCTTGGATGGAAGGTCAAAGACAGAGGCAGCATTTCTGGGGCCCAAAGCTAGGGTCACATGGTGGAGGGGGCAGGGGGCAGGGACCCCAGAGAGAAGGCTGGAGCCACAGAGGAGCTGCACCTGCGATGGTCGCAGAGGGTGGGAGTGGGGCAGCTTGCTTCTCCTCATCCCAGCCCTCCGTGAAGGCCTCTCCTTGGTCAACACCCCAGCCCCCAGGAAGCCAGAACCCTACCAAGAGTGGCCAATCCTACCAGGAATTCCTCCTATGAAGCCAGAAGGCAGGGGATTCAGGGAGAGCAGTTCCCTTTGAAACAGAGCAGATACTAGAGAACAAGCAGGCAGGAGACGCACAGGTCCCAGGTGTACACGCCCATAGCCTCGATGCCTTTACTTCTACAAGTCAGGATTGCTTTTTAATAAGCTTTTGTGGGACAATGTATTTGATGCCTGTGTTCCTAATTAGACTGTAAAGTCCATGAGGTGAGAACAGGAATGACTCCCTTTCCCAGCAGAATACAAGTGTCTGACCCTCACTGTTTGCTGACTGAGCTGGAGAACACGCTTTCAGCCCGGGTTCCCCACTCCAAAGCCTTATCTCCCACCCCTCCTCTCACCCACTGCCCCACTTTCTCCATAAGGAAACTGGAGGTTCCTTAGAGACCCGCAGGGAGAGCCAGGAACTCTGAGCAGTGTCGTGTGTGGCTGCTGTGTGTGGAGGTTCCACCAACAGAAACGAATACCTTCAGGCTCATCTTGATTGCACCCAGAGCTTGTGACCTTGCTCACAGAATCAGGGACCTGCATCTTGAATGGAGGTTTTAATTGTCTGCCAAGTCAATGACTTTCTATTTTCTACCATGAGGTCCATTTAAATGAATTCTTTAAAAGCAAAATTATATTTCTTTTTGAATAATTAATACATTCCTGTGGCTGAACTTTCAAAGGGATCAACTGAATATAAAGTGAAGGGTTTCCTTTCCATTTCTGTCCTCCAGCCATTCTGCTCCCCTCCTTGGAGGCAACTGGTGTTACCAGTTTTTTATATGTCTTTTCCAAGGTTTGTGTCTAATCTACACACACAGAGATGCACACACACAGACACTTTTTTACATAAATTGTTGCATATTTTACAAAAAGTTCTGTACCTTGCTCTTTGTACTTTGTATATCTTGGAAATCTTTCCATATCAGAATATGGAAAGCTGCCTCTGTTTTAATGTCTGCATCATGTCCCAGCATATGGATGTATCACAATTTATTTAAATAGTCCTTTATTCATGGACACTTGGGTTGTCTCAACCACCAGCTACTGCAGTGAGCAAGCTTTGTACTATCGTCATTGAGCTACAAAAGTCATTGACCATGGAATTCTCCAGGAAGATCTAGAAAGAGAATAAAAATTAGTGGAAAGTTTGAAACAAATCAGAAAGAGTAGATAGGGCTCTGGACTAGAAGTCAAGGGATGTAACTCCTAAAAGTAATTTTAAAAATTGCTTTTAAGTTCAAGTTCCTAGCTTCCCACAATTTACTTCTCAAGTTCCTAGCTTCCCACAATTTACAAAACAATTTAACATATGTTAACCCATTGAGTCTATAGGAAAAAAATAAGCTGTAAAGGGCTAAAATGTTTCCCGAACTCCTTGACTCACTGACTACATGACCTAAAACAAGTTTCTAGGCTGGACGCGGTGGTTCATGCCTGTAATCCCAGCACTTTGGGAGGCTGAGGCGGGCAGATCACCTGAGATCAGAAGTTCGAGACCATCCTGGCCAACATGGTGAAACCCCGTCTCTACTAAAAATACAAAAATTAGCTGGGTGTGGTGGTGCATACCTGTAATCCCAACTACTTGGGAAGCTGAGGCAGGAGAATCACTTGAACCCAGGAAGTGGAAGCTGCAGTGAGCAGAGATTGTGCCAATGCACTCCAGCCTGGGTGGTAGAGCGAGACTCTGTCTCAAAAATAAAAATTAAAAATAAAACAAGTTTCTAGCTTGCCAGCAACCTAGTTAACTTGTTTATAAAATAAAGATTATAAGAGTACCTATCTCTTTGGGTCATTTTAAGGATTAAGTTAACTACTCATGGAAAGTACTTAAAACAGGGTCTATCCTATAGCAAGAATTCAATAAATGTGGGCTTTTAGGATCATTTTGCAAAAGTGAGGAAAAGAAAACACAGAGCAATGAAGTTCAAAGTCTCCTAGCTCCTGAAGGATAGAGCTGGTGCAGGAATCCAGGTCCCCAGACTTCCAAACAAGTCAAGTATTTGAGCCATGAGGTCTTAGACATGTGTTTGTAAAACAGTGATGGCAGTCCTGACACAGAGCTGTTAATAATAATTATTGCCATGGAAATTTCCCTGATCTTCTTTGAGAGGATTAGTCCAGTCATGCACTTAGTACTGTAGTTCATCAAATCTAAGATGCCATTGGGTCTAAAGAGTATTGTTATTTTGTGAGTCACTGGAAAGGAAAGGAAAGGAAATAAGGAAGGGAGGGAGGGAGAGAAGGAGCCAACCAAAGTTGTAGAACGCTATGCTGCTTGTCAAGCTGTTGTCTCCCAGCTCCACACTTACATTTCTAGGTTCGCTCTCCCTCTGATGCTGGGGCTGGGACCTGCACCCCTATTTGTCCTTTGCCAGTAGGGGCACTAGAGGAGAGAGAAGAGACTTGCTTTTTCAGGTTTTTCTGAATTTCCTGCCAGTCCCAGTGATGACATTGGCAATTGATTCCAGCTTCCAACTTTTGTCCATTTCCAGAACCAGAATCATATTGCTCTTCAGAGGAAACAGTCCAGTGGACAGTGCCCACTCTCAGAGGTCTTCGGGGCCCTCCTCCAGGCCCCTGAGGTGTCAGCCCCACATGGGAAACATCCCTTCTTTAGAGGTCTTCCTTTTGACATCTCAGTTCTCCAATATCTGCTTAACCAATTTCCTATGTTAAATTCTCTCCATTAAAGTACCTCGAGTGGTTTCTATTTTCCTGCCTGGACCCTGACTCATGAATTATAAGATGACCATTGACTTCAGAAATGTTAAGTGATAGTCCTAGAATTAATGCAATAAAATACTACCACAGGGAATTCATAGATGTCAAGGCTGATGGTGCCTTTGGAAGTGACCTAGTAGACCTTAGGGCTGAACCCAGGGGCATGAAGTTCCTTGCTCAAGGTCGCACAGCCAGAGGTGGCAAGGCTAGTCTCCCTGCACTGTGCCTGAGTGTTACTCTACTCACCCTTCGTAAGGGCCTGGCTCCTGCTCCTGGGATGGACAGTTCAGTGACATGCCTCATGGTGAGACGTCTTCATCAAATCTCTCCTTTCTTTCCAGGAAGCACACTTTACTGGCTAATAATGGGTTTGCAATTTCTGCTGCATTGCTGATGGCCTGCTCACTCCAGGCAGTAGCCTTTGAAATGCTCATCCTGGGATGCTTCATCATGGGCACAGATGGAGGTGAGAGTTCACCGTGATGGGGAGGGAACAGTAACATTTTCCTTGGGGGTGTCCCAAATGCGAGAGGTGTTTGGGGCTGTCACATGACTGGGGCTCTCTGCTGGTATTGAGTTGGCAGGGTCCAAGGATGCTGGAACTCTGCATAAAGTGGGACAGTCCTATGGGATGAACCATCCCATTCATGATGCTCTAGCCCCTAATTGAGGAATGCTGGTCAGGGTCCCCAGTCTACCCACAAAGACCTGGATGGTCTTCAGCACGTCATGCCTTCCGCTTGGTCACCTTCATCGTAACGTTCATATTCCAAGGTTATTTGTGGTTTTCAGGGGGCTTTTGTAAGGATGGTGTTTCTTCTCTGGGCCTCCGACTCATTCGTTGTTTCATTTACTCACCAAGCATTTGTGGAGCACCTGCAAGGTCTGGCACACTGTAGGATGGAGACACAATGATTAACAAGACCCTGTCCCTGGAAAGGGACAGAATGGAGCTTACATTCTAGTGGGCAGACAGATACATAAGGTAGATAGTAGCAGGTCCTAGGAAGAAAACAAAGCAGGGCAGGAGGGTGGTGAGGGCTGTTTTAGAAAGGCCAATCAGGGAAGATTGCTCAGAGGAGGAAACATGAGCGGAGACCAGAGGAGCCAAGTGTGAGAACTCTTCCCAGCAGAGAGAAGTGTATGATGTCCCAGAGGCGGAAGGAGGCATGGCACATCTGAGAAAGAGCAAGGAGATGCATGGGTGCTGATGAGGCCAAAGAGGAGCTGGAGCCAGATCACACAAGACCTTGTAGGCCACGGCAAGGACAGTGGGCCTGTGCCAAGTGTGCAGGGAGGGTTGAGAGGAATGTGACATGAACTGGTTTGTTCCAATAAGGAAGAATGAGGGGAAGCCAGGAGTGAAATCAGAGGAACCAACTGTTCAGGGGAAGGGACTGGGCTGGGTGGGGAGCTGGGGAGAAGGGGACAGATCCTGGCTGTGGGAGTGAGAGTAGGAGACAAGATATATTGTCAGACAAACTCTGCTCTCTTTCTAAATAGGCAAATCCATAAAGTGTCACTTTTAGGCATTTGTGGAAAGATTGCAAGCCTTAGGATTAGAAATCCCTGAGTTTGGATCTCAGTTCTGCTGCTTGCCAATTTCTGATTTGTGCAAGTTACTTAATGGCTCTGAGCCTTGGTTTTCCCATTTGGAAAATGGAGGTAATAATACCTTCTTTGAAAGGCTATAGTAAGGCTGAATGGAAACTCTCTCTCTCTCTCTCTCTCATACACACACACACACCCCAACATACACACACGTATATACTGCCTGGAACCTAGCATGAGCTTCTTAAAGGCTAATTCCCTTCCTTGTTGATGTCTTAAAAGCTGAGGGTACCGGGTTGTTCAGCTGAGTGAGATGAACAACAAACATGTCTCAGGGAGAGGTGGGCAGGAGAGTGGGGGCCTGGAAGTAAGGTTGGGAAGAGGAGGCTTCACTTTCCTTTGTTGCCCTGCTGGAGGAGAATAATCTAGGACTCTCTGATAGTCCAAACTCAAGATGAAATCTAGATCATCTGTCTATTCATGAGTCTATTCTACTTTAATAGATGCCTTCTATTCAAGTAGAAGGGAGATGGCTATTGAGAGTTTATCCGTAAGAATGATGGCTGGTGTCTATGTAATGTTTTGTAATTGACCAACCATGTTCATGTTTTTCATCTTTTTTGATCTCCTCCTATAATGAAAGACTGTTTTTTCATGTTCATTTTACAAATGCGGGCACTAATGCTCTGAAAGCTGGAGTAGGAAACTAGTTAAGGGTGAAGACTGTGGAGTCAGACTGCCTGAGTGCTCTCACTTGCTTCCATTAATTTCATTAATTTATCTGTATAGGTTAGGTTTGCTGCATTGAAAAACCCGAAAACTTAAGCCATGATGGCACCACTACATTTTAACCTTGGCAACAGAGTGAAACCCTGTCTCTTAAAAACAAAACAAAATGAAACAAAACAAAAAACAGAATGTAGTAGCTTGAAATAATAACCATTTTACTGTGCTTTCACTTCGGTGGGTGGGCTGGGCTGTTCTGCTCTGGGCCAGCTCTGCCAATCTCTGTTGGGCCTTCTCATGTGTCTGTGATGGCTTCAGGTAGGTCAGTCACTGGATGACCTGGGATGGTCTCATGCCTGTGTTTGGGTGTTAGCAGGTGGCCTGGTCTCAGGGGCTGTCAGTGGGCCAGCTCATTTCTTGGCTTCCCACCCTGGGCCAGGGGGGCCTGGGTTGCCTTGCATAAAGTTCGTGGGCTGCCAACAGCAGCCAAAGGAGAAAGTCCCAATGTGTAAGCACTTTGCATGCACATTTCCTGATGTCCCTTGATGTCCCTTTGGCCCAAGCAAGTCCCATGGACAGGTGCAGAATGAATGTCAGAGAGGACCGACTCCCCAAGGATGTGGATCCAGGGAGAGGATACAAATCAAGGACCACTGCAGCAACCACTAACCTCACAGTCTTGGCCTCTTTCCCACCTGGCATGGCAACTTAGTAGTAAGGCCTCCCTTGTTGGGTGATGTGAAAATTAAATGGGCCAGGCGCGGTGGCTTACACCTGTAATCCCAGCACTTTGGGAGCCCGAGGCGGGTAGATCACCTGAGGTCAGGAGTTTGAGAGCAGCCTGACCAGCATGGAGAAACCCTGTCTATACTGAAAATGCAAAACTAGCTGGGCATGGTGGCACGTACCTGTAATCCTAGCTACTCGGGATGCTGAGGTGGGAGAATCACTTGAACCCAGGAGGTGGAGGTTGCAGTGAGCCGAGATCGCCCATTGCACTCCAGTCTGGGCAATAAGAGCAAAATTCTGTCTCAAAAATAAATAAATAATATTTATTATTTTTTACATCAATACAAACATGGTACCAAATGGTGTTGGAAGCAAAATTCATGTACATAATAAAGTTAAAATAGGAGACTGTGCTGCTACTTTGTGTTTGTGAAAGATTGCACTGGACGTGTCCCTGCCATGGCCTTCCCAGTGCTGTCGACATGCCCAGGGGCGCAAGGTCACGTCTTCTGAATTAGGAGCTCACTAGTGGACAAGCCCATGGCTGCTACTTTAGGAGAAGTCCAAGATCAGCAGGATCAATTGCTTTTGAGGGCTTCTGTGGACAATCTGTTCCAGGCCTCTCTTCCACCTTCAGGTGGTGGCCAGAAATCCTGGCATTTCCTGGCTAATTGTTGCATCAGTCCAGTCTCTGTCTCCTCATCACATGGCCTTCTCCCATATCTGTGTCTGTGT
This sequence comes from Papio anubis, assembly GCF_008728515.1. Classification (NCBI taxonomy): domain Eukaryota; kingdom Metazoa; phylum Chordata; class Mammalia; order Primates; family Cercopithecidae; genus Papio; species Papio anubis. The sequence continues at coordinate 176,618,364 of NC_044978.1, forward strand.
CTTCACATGGCCTTCTTATAAAAATGAAAAGTATTGAATTTAGGGGCCATCCTACTCCAGTATGACCTCATCTTAACTTGATTACATCCGCAAAAACCCTATTTCCAAATAAGGCTACATTCACAAGTAACAGGATTTAGAGCCTCAGCATATCTTTTGGAAGGATACCATGCAACTCACTATAAGAGGTGACACTGAATGGAGACTGGAAGGTTAAGAAGCTGTGGAGCTCTGAAAACAGAGAGTTCCAGACAAACAGAAGAGCAGAAGCCAACATCCTATGATCAGAATGAGCCTGGAGTGTTCAGTGAACTCCACATCCAGGACTCCTGGGGAGGAGAGTGGCAGAAGATGGGCTCAGAGGTCAGAAGAGTTTGCTCACGGGTAGGGATGCTTGGTACAGCATCATGGGCCTAGGATGACCAACCATCCTGGTTTGTCCAGGACTGAGGGGGTTTCTGGGTGGTACTAGGCAAACTGGGGTGAGCTGGTCACCCGATGGCGGACTTTTCACGCAGCCCACCTCCTCGTTCACTGCTGCTTTAGCCACTAGTATCTCCCCTTCCGTGTCATCTCACAATGAACAAATAAGAATAATCGTCACCATTTATTGACAGCTGAATCTAAGCTGCGCACTCTGCAAGGCATTTGACATGTGTTCCGTAGGTGCGTAGCACCATGTGAAGGAGATGCTACTGCCACCCTAGCTTTACAGAAGAGGCAGAGAAGCTAGCTCCATGCCTCCGCCACTGACGACACTGCCTCTGTGCTACAGCTCCCTCATTTCCTTACTATGTTTTGTGAGATAATGATTATTATCCCCTTGTGGGGAGAAGGAGCATCAGGATAAAGAACAGTTTTTGAAGTGTTTTCAAGTGACCACACGAGAGCCCAGTGCCTTACATGCAGTCATTTTATTCTCATTACAGCAGAAATAGTCATCACTGTATTTTGCAAATAAGTGAGCTGAGAGTAAAAGAGATGAAGTGACTTGATTGAGATCCCCCTGTGAGGAAACCAGGGCTGTAGGACTTGAGTCTGGTGTAGCACAGTTTTCCCTCTATTGCCCTGCTTGCGAAGAATAATAGACTAAATTGTTTGGTGGCCAGCCAATTACTCCATGAGGCCATATGCTCCCAATATATGTGTTTTGGATAAAAGTTCAAGCATCATCTGGTCTATGTTGTGACAAATAATTTCCATCTCTTTGCTTCTTAAGCATGTTTGTTTTGAGTGGTAAACCAGAAACAGTATCCTGGGCTAAGAGGCAATGAATGAGATTCCCAGTTTGTAAATTGGGGTGTGCGTTCCCTTCACTAATTTTCGGGAAAGTCCTTCCTGAATGCTAGCAACTGGAGTGAACTCAGCTCAACTTGAAGCACATTGATTGGTGCCTAAACTGTGTTGGGAACTATACTAGAGACATTGGAAAACTGAGATAGGAAAGATATTTTTGATGCCCTCACAACCTGGTGAAAAATTAGATGGTAATAATAGGTGCTAATAATGCTAATTTGTACAGTATTTTACAATGAATAGATAACTGAGCATATCTCAACTCTCACAGACATCCTCTGAAGCTAGGCTCAATACTTATCCCCATCTTGTGGAAGCTGAGAGAAGCTCACAACCCCACCCAAGTTCCCACAGCTTGTAAGTTGCAGGGATTTGGCCCAAGACGCCTTGTGACTCCAGATTATGCAGTCTGTGCTCTAAACAAGCAATGAATCTGCCTGGGATAAGTGCAATGTAGTCATTTATAGGCCTATAAAGTGACTTAAGAATAGCCCTGCTCAGGTATGGGGGAAAGCAAGGTTTGTTTTTTTTAAGTTGAGGAGTCCTTGTATAATTTTTACTTACAGGCTCACTGTGTGTGCAGTAAGCACTTTGTAAAACATCTTTATAACTGTAGTTTTTATTCAATATACCTATCATAAGCCTCTGAACATGTAAATTTATCTCAAACATCATTAGATTATATGTGGGTGACCTATTTTTATAAAATGAGTGTAATAGCATCTGCCATAACTGAGTCCCTTAATTTATGACAAGAGGCAATGTTAGCTGGCGGGAAAAGTTCAAGTTCTAAGATCAGAGGCCCACTGGGGCTCTATTGGGCAAAATAATTTTTTAAGCATCTCTAGACATGACTTGGTGATTTAGACAAGTTACTCAACTTCTCTGTGCCTCAGTTTACTCATCTTTAGAAGAGAAATAGTAACAGTATATTTAATTCAGAAGACTATTGTTAAAAGTAAATATGTTAATACATATAAATAGATGAGAAGGATTCCTGTTACTTGGTAGCCACTGTGTGTATTGGCTATTATCATTGTGACCACCATCACAACCATCACCATCATTGCATCACTATCACCATCACCACCACACCATCACTATCACCACCATCACTATCATCACCATTACTACTACCACCACAATCACCATCATCATTGCTACAACCATCATCACCATCAGCACCACCACCATCACCATCATTACCATCACCATCACCATCACCACCACTACCATCACTACCATCATCATCACCATCGCCATCATCATCACTATTGCTACCACCATCAACATTACCATCATCGTCATCACCACCATCACCATCATCACCATCATGACAATCATTACTACCACCATTATCACCATCATCATCATTGCCACAACCATCATCAGAATCATCACCACCACCATCACCATCATCACCATCATGACCATCACTACCACCACCACCATCACTACCTTACCACCACCATCATCACCGTCACCATCACCATCATCACCATCACTACCACCACCACCATCACTACCATCATCATCACCATCACCATCATCATCACTATTGCTACCACTGTCAGCATTACCATCATCATCATCACCACCACCATCATCACCATCATGACCATCATTACGACCACCATTATCACCATCATCATCAGTGCCACAGCCATCATCACAATCATCACCACCACATTACCATCATCACCATCATCACCACCATCATTATCATCACCATCATGACCATCACTACCACCACCACCACCGTTATCACCATCACCATCATTATCACTGTCAATACCATCAACTCCACCAACACCATCAGCTGTGTTCTGTCCTCTGAAATGCACCTCCAGTCATACTTTAGGGATTAAATTATAAAGTACATGGGAAAGCTTTGGCAATTTGTGCAAAGTGCTGGGAAAGATGCTGTGGCTACAGTGCTATTTAACGTCCAGGGCAAAGCAGAGCCAAGAGAGGCACTGTAACCAGAGTGCGGCTCCGTCAGGAAGACACCTCTCTAACTGCTGCTATGCTTCTTCTACAGGCATCGCCCTCAGTGTGCTCCCCATGTACCTCAGTGAGATCTCACCCAAGGAGATCCGTGGCTCTCTGGGGCAGGTAACCGCCATCTTTATCTGCATTGGCATGTTCACTGGGCGCTGCTGGGCCTGCCCGAGCTGCTGGGAAAGGTGAGTGTGGCTCCCTGGTCAACCGCATCTGCCCTCATCTCATGTTACCACTGCAGGAAGGAGCCTTTTCTCCAAAAGCTGGTCCCTGTATATTGCAATTCCTGGTGTTCAAGCCTCTTACTTATTATTGGAGAAAAGTTGTGGAGTTCCTTTAATTTTTTTTAAGGACATAAAGAATACATAACGAATTGAAACCTTATAGAATGTTTAAGTTCACCCACCCAATAATTATCATTAATAGCTCAATTTGTGTTTGTTTAGGCATCTTCTGTGCTTTAAAAACCTGTATAAACATACATAGTTTATTGTGTTTTTGATGGAATTATGCCATATGCATTGATCTACAACCTCGTGTTTTCATTTAGTATATTTTGGGCATGTTTTTGAGATGTTAACTTAGCTCTACCTCATTGTTGAGTCTCTTTTTTCCTGAATAAATAATTAGAGTCTTCTGGTTTTGGCTTACTGTTTTGGGAGAAGGTGGGCCTGAATTTGAATCCCAGTTCAATGATTTACTTGCTGTGTGGCCTTGGCAGGGAGAAAAGAAACGCTTCATTCAGGTTGAATGGGGTGGGGTAAAATCAAGGAAGGCTTTTCAGAAGAGGTGGCCTCTAAATGGACTCCTGAAGGGTAAGCAGGAGTTAGGCAGGTGATGATGGGGATTGGGAGAGAGGATATACCAGAGAAAGGAAATCAGTAAAGAAAAGGCTCAAGATGGGGCGCAGCCCTGGGAGAGAACTCAGACAGCTTTGGGGCTGAGGAGAGAACAAGCATGGGGAGGGTGAGAGATGAAGGTCTGTTCACTGAGCCACCACACACTTCGCCCTGGGGGAATAGGAAGCCCTGGGCGGCACTGGAGCTGGAGGGTGACATGGCGCGATCAGTGTTAGAAGGTGGCTCTGGGGTGGAGGCGGTGGGTGTAGACTGGAGTGGGAAGGGTGGGGAGGAGAGAGGCAGAGGGCTGCTGCTATTGGTACACGTAGTAAGGGAAGGATGCGGCTGCGACTGAGGTGGTGGACATGGGGATAAAGAGGAATGGGTGTGTTCAAGACCATGGTGGAAGCAGAGGCCACTGGACTTGCTAGGATTCCTCCCAAGGGATGCCTCACAGGGATGCAGGGGCGCTCCCTTCCCACTCACACAGGCAAGGCAGGAGGGTGGGCAGAGATTAAACCACTAATGATGGTCGAATGCCCACTGCATGCCAGACTGTTTGAGGTATGAACAGTGCACAACAAACAGCTCCCTGTGGAGCTGAATTCTGGCAGCAGGGGGCAAACATAACGAATTCTCAAGTCCTAGAGCAGTTATGTAAAAGTCTCGTTTGTTATGCTGCTCAAATCCTAACAGCTACTTTGTGAGTAGCTCAGATTTGCAGCCTTGGACGCAAGCAGAGAGAGGTAAGGGACAGAGCTCTCGTGAACAAGGACGTATTGGTGCTGAAACCAGAACCCGGGTCTGTGTACTTTCAAAGCCACATATGGGGTGTGTCTCATACAGCCAAGGACGGATCACACTGGTGTTTCTGGGAATGTGCGAGCTCTGGAGAGAAGGGGCTAGTTCTGCCCACGGGGTCCTTTCTGTCCCCCAGCTGCTGAGCCTCACTGACTCTAGGGCCAGCTCCTTTCGCATTCAGTGGAAGGTTTTATAAGTGGAGGAATCATTGCATTACATTTTTCAAACAAATTTTCAATGTTTTGAACATTTTTTATTGTAGTAAAATCCACATAAAATTTACCATTTTGACCATTCTTAAGTGTACTTTTCTGTGGTATTAAAAGTGACTTTTTATATTTCAGCCAGTCGAGGTCACCTCAGAGGCATCTGCTTCTGATCTTTTATTATGACCATTCTGGGTTATTATGGCTATAACTTTAGTTTCTTCTTTTGTAAAAACAGAAACAACTCACATTTTACATCTGCGGTTGTCGTATGCGTGACGATTTCTATAATTAATTGCATGTGTTAGAAACAGTCTCTCTACCTAAGTGAGGTTCCAAACTAAAGAGACTCTTTTGCTTTTTGTTTTTAAAGATATTTTAAAATTCTCAAAATAACCACCTCGTGTTGACAATTAAAAACAAGATAACAGCCTCAGCTCCCTAAACAAAAATACATTTAAAAGTTAATGAAGAGTGCTATTGTCCTTTAGGAGTAAAAAAGCAAATAAATATTTGCCTCAGTAGAGCTAAGCTTTTCTCTTTGGGGATCATTTCCAAATTCCTCTTTGTTTATAAATCAATATCAAGTTCTTTCCGCTGCTTGAGTCCTTAAGGTCTTTCTTCAACCTCTGTCTTCATCCTTTATTTATTCATTCACCACATTTGTTAAACATTGAGTTGATGCTGGAGCTGCAGCTTTGAGCATGTCAGGCACAGCCCACATCTTAATGTTGCTCAGACTGCAAGGACTGTGTGACCTTGGGCAGGTCAACTCACCTCTCTAACCAGTGTCGTCTTCAGTAGGAGGCATGGTTGCAAGTCCCAAATTCCCAAGCCCCACTGAAGCTTGACTTCCTCTGGGAAAACATCACTGGCAAATAGTGACTGTTCAGCATATCCCAGGACACCATGCACCTGTGCCTCTCCCACACTGATTTCCGTTTGCTTTCGCATCTTGTCCTGCCAGTTGATGGCATCTTACTTGTATGCACAATAACCCAGAGGCGTCAAGTTTATCTAGTCATTCAACAAATGTTTAGAAAGCTCCTCTTGTGTGCCAGGTATTGGGTTGGCTGCTGGTGGTAGAGTGGTGAGGTCATCAGGCTAGCCCTGCCCTTGGGAGCTCACAGGAGGGTGATTGACCAGTGGCCACAGGTGATAGGAAAATAGGCACTGACCTCTGGTAGGGCATCGGGGGTGGTTTCCCTGCAGCAGTGACATCTAAACTCATGGCTTGAGGACGAGTAGGATTTATCTGGGCGGGACTGTAGGAAGAGAGAGGAAATGGGAGTGGGGCATTCCAGCAGAGGTAAGAGTATGGGGGAAGGCCCTGGCATTTGTTCAGAGGCAGAAAAACTCAGATGACAGGAGCGGGGAGAGGGAGAGGGAGAGAGAGAAGGAGGGGGACGGGGAGAGGGAAAGGGAGAGGCAGAGGCCACTGGCAAGGCAGATCTGTGGGCAGGAGGGCCACACCTATGCTGTAAATGGGCACAGGGAAGGATGGGCAAGGTGAGGGGTTCCCTGGACCTGTGGCTGCTTGGGGGTCAAGGGCAGCCCCTACTGTTTCCATCACAGACACTGGCCTAGAGATGACAGATTTTCTGAGTTTCAAGAGATATTACAAATCCGGATTTGTCATATTTCATAATTTGTAAATATTGGAAACTGACCTTTAAAAAACAAAAAACCTCCCTCCTGTGGCCTGGGTCCAGCCTTAGGGCCACCTTTCACACACCTTGATGGGGAGTGTGTACCTGTGAAGGCTTATTTGTACCCCCAAAGCAGTGAGACATCATTGAGGACATGACGAGTGCTTCAAGAAGGCTTTTGGGCTGCAGCATGGAGAAAGGATTGGATCCCAGCCAGGACTGAAGGGGTTGACTGGTCCAGTTATGAAATGGGTCAGAGTAATGGCAGTGTGGATGGAGAGAGGCGGATGAGGTTGAGTGAGGCTAGTGGTGATGGGATGTGGTGTCCCAGAGAAGAGTCAAGAATAACTCCCAGGCGTCTGGCACATCAGCCTGTCAGAATGGTGGTACCAGATGCTAAGACAGGGAGCTGTGAAGGAGGAGGAGCAGCTCTGCAGGGGACAGGGTGACAAGTTCACTGATGTGAACTGTGCATGTCAAGTAGCAACTGGAAGGAAGAGCTGATTCGAGAACCTGGGTACCTAGATTCTGAGGCTGGGACACTCTCTCCCAGGGACAACAGGGCTCATGAACATGATGCCAGCCAAGGGGCACAGCTGCCCACGCCTACCTTCTGGCCTGGAGCCAGCCAAAAGTTGTACCATTGGTCCCTATAGGCTGTCTCTTCCCATCAGATGGGAGTTTCCAGACAGTCTTGGCCCTGGCCAGGAAGATGGGTGAGGAACCCTGTAAATATCCTTTTGTTTTCAAATTTATGTTCTGGGAATGTGGATCTAGGGCTTCTGGTCTAGGAAAGAACATCAAATGGGAATTTTTTATTCACGTCTCTGGGAATTTGCAGTGTTCCAGCCAAGTGAAATTCACAGTTATTTCACTAAGCGTCAGAATTTCATTTTCACTATTTTAATCGTATTTCTCATTTACCTTCAAAGACTGAGACAACCAAGCTTTGAAAAAAGAGAGAGAAAAACTGGGCTTCAATGCAGGCAATTGCTTTGAAACACAGAGGGTGAAGGAGGTTAGCAAGAAGGTAGCTATTTTATTTATTTTATGACTTCAACTTTTATTTTAAATTAAGAGAGTACATGTGCACACTTGTTTCCTGGGTATATTGAGAGATACTCAAGTTTGGGGTATAATTTATCCCATCACACAAGTACTGAACATACTACCCAATAATTTTCCAACTTTTGTCCCCTCTATTCCTCCCCTCCATCTATCCCACTGTCTCCAGTGTCTGGTGTTGCCATCTTTATGTCCATGAGTACCCATTGTTTAATTCCCACTTACAAGTGAGAACATGCAGTGTTTGGTTTTCTGTTCCTGTGTTATTTCACTTAGGATAATGGCCTCCAGCTCCATCCATGTTGCTGCAAACAACATGATTTTGCTTCTTCTCATAGCTGCATAGTATTCTATGATGTATGTGTATCACATTTTCTTTATCAAGTCCACCATCGATGGGCACTTAAGTTGATTTCATGTCTTTGCTATTGCGAATAGTGGTGCCACGAACATACGAGTGCATCACTCTTTTTAGTAGAATAATTTATTTTCTTTTGGATATATACCCAATAATGGGATTGCTGGGTCAAATGGTAGTTCTGTTGTAAGTTCTTTGAGAAATTTCCATATTGTTTTCCATAGTGACTGAACTAATTTACATTCCCACCAACAGGGCATAAGTGTTTCCTTTTCTTTGCAGCCTCATTAGCATCTGTTGTTTTCTGACTTTTTAATCATAGCCCTTCTGACTGGTATGAGATGGTATCTCATTGTGGTTTGGATTGGCATCTCTCTGATGATTAGTGATGTTGAGCATTTTTTAATATGTTTGTGGGCCACTTGTATGCCTTCTTTTGAGAAGTGTCTGTTCATGTCCTTTACCCAATTTTTAATGGGGTTATTTGATTTTTGCTTCTTCGATTGTTTAAATTCCTTATAGATTATGGATTTTAGCCCTTAGTCAGATGATAGTTTACAATTATTTTGTCCTATTCCGTAGGTTGTCTGTTTACTCCATTGATAGTTTCTTGAATTGAAGAGCTCTACAGAAGCTCTTCAGTTTAATTAGATTCCACTTGTCAATTTTTGTTTTTGTTGCAATTTCTTCTGCAATTTTCTTTCCCAAGGTCAATGTCCAGAATGATATTTCCTAGGTTTTCTAGTAGGATTCTTTAAGTTTGAGGTCTTTCATTTACATCTTTAATCCATCTTGAGTTAATTTTTGTATATGGTAAAAGGTAGGGGTCCAGTTACATTCTTCTGCATACAGTGAACCAACTATCCCAGCACCATTTATTGAATAGGAATTCCTTTCCCCATTGCTTATTTCTGTCAACTTTGCCGAAGATCAGATGGCTGTAGGTGTACGACTTTACTTCTGTCTTCTCCGTTCTGTTTCATTTGTCTATGTGTCTGTTTTTGTACCAGTACCATGCTGTTTTGGTTACTGTAGATTCATAGTATGGTTTGAGGTCAGATAATATGATGCCTCTGGCTTCTTTCTTTTTGCTTAGGATGGCTTTGGCTAATTGGGCTCTTTTTGGTTTTATATGAATTTTAGAATTTTTTTCTAGTTTGGTGGAAAACGATATTGGTAGCTTCATAGAAATAGTGTTGAATCTGTAGATTGCTTTGGGCAGTATCGCTATTTTAATAATATTGATTCTTCTAATCCATGAACATGGAATGTTTTTCCATTTGTGTCATCTGTGATTTCTTTCAGCAATGTTTTGTAGTTCACTTTGTACAAATCTTTCACCTCCTTGGTTAGATTATTTCCTTTTTTATTTTTATTTTTTGCAGCTATTATAAATGGGATCACATGCTTGATTTGGCTCTCAGCTTGAACATTATTGGTGTATAGAAATACTACTGATTTTTGTACATTGATTTTGTATCCTGAAACTTTCCTGAAATCCCCTGTCAGTTCCAGGAGACTTTTGGTGGAGCCTTTTCTAGATCATCAGCGAAGAAGAGAGATAGTTTGACTTCTTTTCCTATTTGAATGCCTTTTATTTCTTTGTCTTGCCTGATTGCTCTGGCTAGAACTTTATTGCTATGCTGAATAGGAGCGGTGAGAGTGGGCACCTTGTCTTGTTTCAGTTCTCAAGAGGAATGCTTCCAGCTTTTGCCCGTTCAGTATGATGTTGGCTGTGGGTTTGTCGTAGTTGGCTCTCATTATTTTGAGGTATGTTTGTTTAATGCTTAGTTTCTTGAGAGGTTTTATCATTAAGGCTTGTTGTTATCAAAACCTTTTTCTGCATCTATTGTGGTGAATCACCTATATGGATTTGCATATGTTGAACTGACCTTGCATCCCAGGAAGGAAGGCTACTTGATCATGGTGAATTAAGTTTTTGATATACTATTGGATTCAGTTTGCCGGTAATTTGTTAAGGATTTTTTCATATATGTTCATCAGGGATATTGGTCTGTGGTTTTCTGTTTTTATTGTATCTTTGCCAGGTTTTGGTATTTGTGTTATGCTGATTTCATAGAACAAGTTAGAGAGGAGTCCCTCCTCAATTTTTTGGAATAGTTTCAGCAGGATTGGTACCAGCTCTTCCTCATACATCTAATAGAACTTGGCTGTGAATCCATCTTGTCAGGGCTTTTATTGGCTGGTAGGTTTTTTAATTACTCTTTCAATTTCAGATCTTGATACTGGTCTGTTCAGGGTTTCAATTTCTTCCTAATTGAATCTTGGGAAATTGTGTGTTTCCAGGAACTTCTTCATTTCCTCTAGATTTTCTAGTTTATGTGTCTAGAAGTGTTCATAATAGTCTCTGAAGATCTTTTCTATTTCTGTGGAATCAGTTGTAATGTCACCTTTGTCATTTCTGATTGTGCCTATTTGGATCTTCTGTCTTTTTTTCTTTTTTAATCTAGCTACTGGTCTATTAATCTTGTTTATCCTTTCAAATAGCAAACTTTTAGTTTCGGTGATTCTTTGTATGGATTTTGGGTCTCAATTTTGTTCATTTCTGCTCTGATTTTATAGCTGTTTCTTTTCTTTTGCTAACTTTGGAGTTAGTTTTTCTACTTCCTCTAGGAGTGGTGTTAGATTATTAATATGAGATCTTTCTAACTTTTTGAGGTAGGCATTTAACACTCTAAACATTCTCCTTACCATTGCTTTTGCTGCATCTCAGAGATTTTGGTATGCTTTTACTTATTTCAAATAATTTTTTGATCTCTGCTTTAATTTCATTGTTTACCCAAAAGTCATTCAGGAGCAGGTCATTTAATTTCCATGTAATTGTGTGGTTTTGAGAGATCTTCTTCGCGTTGATTTCTAATTTTAGTCCACTGTGGTCTGAGAGTATGGTTGGTATAAGTTTAATTCTTTTAAATCTATTGAGGCTTGCTTTATGGCTGAGCCTGTGGTAGATGAAGGTGGCTTTTAGAATAGGCTGCCAGAAGGCAAGAAAGGGAAATAAATGTAGGAATTAATGCTGGTTCCATGAATTTAATCAAAGATACATCATAAAACAACTGTCGTGATTGAACATTTATGTGACTCCAAATGATATATTTTTTTAAAACAAATCAATTAGCTATTTCTCTTGCAAAGATAAAAAAGAAATAGACTTAGATGAAAACCGTAGGCAAAAGTATGAGAAGAAAGATTAGGAATGATGTGAGGCTATAAAGGAATGATTTTATACGCTCAGAAGAACATTTATTTCAGATAAAATGATTAACTTTGAGCTCCCACTTTTCTTTCCCCTCAAGGAAAGAAATGTTCTAATGGTTGCAAATTTTTTCAATCTAAATAACAAGCAAAGAGGGAGACTTTCTGAAAGAAAATGATGTTTATTCAGGAATAGGCATTGCAATTGGCATAGGTGTGCCATAGTAAACCATGTGCATATTCACGAGGTAAAAGAAGACAAAGGTTTTTAAAGAAAAAATGAGAAGAATTACATAATTGTTTTTGAGATAGTTATCTTTGAATACATGTATCAATAACAAGGGTGCCATCAGTCCAAGGCTGGACAGTCAGTTGCTAGGCAGGTGTTCTTGCAGCAGTATTTTCTTATGTAAGGTTGTAGTGGCCTTTGTGCAAGGTTTTTGCAGAGTCTTTTGTGATAGTTTTTGTCAGCAGGCATTTGTATATGAGAATCTTCCTTTCATGACCTTCCCTAGCTTCATTTCTCAGGGGTTTGCTTCTATTTTTGCTTTTTAACACAGGTGACTTTATTTTTATTCTGACAACTTTCACATTTCCTTTTTTTGATCAAGATTTTTAAAAATATCACTGGTTAACCATTTTGTAGTTAGATTTTTTTTTTTTTTTTTCTGAGACAGAGTTTCGCTCTTGTTGCCCAGGCTGGAGTGCAATGGCGTGATCTCCGACTCACCACAACCTCCGCCTCCTGGGTCCAAGCAATTCTTCTGCCTCAGCCTCTTGAGCAGCTGGGATTACAGGCATGTGCCACCACACCCGGCTAATTTTGTAGTTTTAGTAGAGATGAGGTTTCTCCATGTTGGTCAGGGTGGTCTCGAACTCCCAACCTCAGGTGATCCGCCTGCCTCGGCCTCCCAAAGTGCTGGGATTATAGGTGCGAGCCACTGTGCCCGGCTGTAGTGAGGTTTTGATTATCCCTAGGCGAGACAGCTGGGATAGACCTGTCTCACGTTGTTGGTTGGTCTCACATTGCAGGGCGTAATTGGAGTTAGTGTCTAAACTCTTTTAGCTACATTTGAGTAACAACAGCGTTTGGAGGGAGTGGTTCTCAGGCTACATCTACCTAAAATCAAGTGTTAAGTTTAAGTTTTTGTCTATTCTGTAGGCATTTACTATTATCTCAAAGTGTTGGGCCAGCATTATTCTGTGAAGAGTTGTTCTGTAGAAATTAACAAGTAACAGGTACAGAGTTTAAAAGAAAAATGCAAAGTAAAATTAATAGTAACATGATAATCTCAGCTTATATAGTAGTTGTGATCCATGAACTTAGGTTTAAAGGCAGCCAGTTAAATAAATTTAATAAATTTAATTAATTAAATGACCATGAGGAAGTAGGTGAAACTTGTTGTAACCTGCAGTTTTTTGTTTTGCTTTTTTTTTTTTTTTTTTTTTTTTAAATTTTGTGTATTTGAGTCTTAACTCTTCTAGGGGAATTTATCGAAGTATAGCATGCAGTATTAGCAACAACATAGACCCTTTTTGTTTGTTTAACGCAGCTAGCTGGGTTCCAGGAACCCTGCACTGAGAACTCAAAACTGCTGCAAGCTATAAACTTTCCCCATCAGACAGAAACTGTGGCTTTCAGGCCATGCCCCTCCTGGCCCACCCCAAAGCAGCAGTGTCCAGCTTCTGCACCTGTGACTGCAGTACCCCTACTTGCCCCCTAGTTCTGGCCAAGGGAGTTCATCCCCACTTAAGATTCTGTCGTGAATCACAGTTGAGACCTTCTCTCAACCTGTGACTGTGGCCTGAGTTAACTGGCTGACTTCTGCCAGGCTCCCTGTGAAGCAGAATTAGGAATGGCTTCCCACCATCCCCACTGAAGTCTAGGAGTGCACACAAAGCGTGTTCAATGCTGCTCCTTCTCAACACTCCCCACCACTCAGCTCCAGTGCTGGGTGGGGCCAAGGCCTTCCCCCCTGGCCTATATTATCAGGTTCCCTAGCGGGAGTGTGTGTCACAGAGGCAGTCTCTCCTGCTGTCACACTCTGGGGACTCACAGTTTTCCACCTGGCTTGTGGTGTAGGCTGCTGCCCCCACTTCTTTCAAAGAGTCTGTGGTTTCTTTCAGTTTTCTGGTTAAATGCCTGTGGTGTTTCTTGGGAAAAAAATTATAACACGAGTCTCTACACACTATTTTGTCTTTCCAAGTATGAGAGGTGATATGGTTTGGCTTCGTCTCCACCCAGATCTCATCTTGAACTGTAGCTCCCATAATTCCCAGGTGTTGTGGGCAGGACCCAGTGGCAAATAATTGAATCATGGGGGCAGGATTTTCCCATACCGTTTTCATGATAGTGAATAAGTCTCATGAGATCTGATGGTTTTACAAAGGAGAGTTCCCCTGCACATGCTCTCTCTTGCCTGCCGCCATGTAAGACATGGCTTCATCTTCTGCCATGATTGTGAAGCCTCCCCAGCCATGGGGAACTGTGAGTCTATTAAACCTCTTTTTTGTAAACTACCCAGTCTCAGGTATGTCTTTATCAGCAGCATGAAAATGTACTAATATAAGAGGCATACTAACAATGCCTCTAATCTACCATCTTGGGGGATAAAAAAAAAACACACTGATCTTAAAGTTATTTGAAACTTGTATGTAAGAGTACTTGTCAAAGTCTTTGTAATGAATCTAATTGCAGATACCTTTAGAGAAAAATTTAAAATAACTGTAAATGACAAAAATGTAAAACAACCATAGTTGAAAATAGGATGGAAGTTCCCCATTACCAGAAATTTACAAGGAAATTTAGTTATTTTGTGGCATACAATATAATAACCAAAATTATGACTGATAACACATAGAAGATTTTAAGAGTTTTGTTACCATTTTAGAATATTTATACCAATAACATATCCAAAAATGTAACTGAAAGAAGATCTAGTATCACTTAGCATTTGCTATTTCCCATATAATTTACCAAATAAGCCCAATTATTTAATATCTCTACAAGATGAGAGAGAAGTCCTTGGAGTCTTTCTAGGGCCTGACTGGAAAATCTCAAAGTTAAGTTTACATCAAAAAGATTTAATTTAGCATTTTGATGCTGGGGAAGTCCATTAAAGATGCTAAAAGGTTTAAAATACCTGATCAAAACAGGATCACAGGGCACTATGTGATAGTCATTTATTTAATTAGAGTGATAATTATAGATCGTAAAAGCAATACAGAAAGTTATATAGATATTAAAAAAACTTCAACCCTTAAAGTCTCCATTTTTCAAAGTAATAAAAAAATTTAGTAAAGGCAACACAGGAAATTATCTTGATAAAATAGAAAACATTTGTTTCTTAGGCCAGCTACTAAAAAGGCAAAGAAAAACCTCCTTCTGTGTGATTGGTTCGCCTCATGGGAAGCCTGTTCAGATAACCTGATGAAAAAGTATTTGTATGTATTCAGAATGTGTATCAAAGGCTGTGACTCTACACTGTGGAACATAAACAAGAAAAGTATTACCTTGAGCAGGGGGATATATGGCTCTTAATAAAAGCATGGGAAATTCCCTGGTTACATGGAACAGTTTAGACACATTAAGAAAAGCTAAGTACAGAATCAGGTTATACTGGAAAAAAAAACATTGCTTTTCTAGGTCTTTGAGACAAACATTTTTAGTGTCAGGCCTCAATAGCTGTTAGAACCAGAGGAAAAAGTTATAGGAGCTAACGAAGAAGTTGAAGGAGAAAGTTAACATTCCAGCCAAGCGAAAAGATGTACCTTCTCAAGGGAAGAAAGTGAAAGAGCGGAAGGCAATGTAGTATGAACTGCACATCCTATGCTGTGAGACGCGTTAAAAGTTGAGCTTCTGAGATAGGACTCTGAGAGGCTTCTAGAGGAAAACTCTACCTTGAGAGATGAAGATACCATTTTTAAGAAGAAGATAGCATTTTAAACTAAAAACTAGTTAAATTAAATGGAGACTATAAAACAAACAAAAAAGTTACAGTTTAGAAAGTGGCTGGAAATTTTTAGAATTAAAAATCAAAACTTCTTGTAAATTTTACTAAAAGCAGATCATTACTTCAAGAAAACTTTGTTGCTTTAACATAAGGTACCAAATTTTTAGTTTTGTATTGGTGTATTTTTAATATCAAAACTCAAACCTTAGAAAGGCTTATAAATAATTCCCTTTAAAATATAGTCAACTTGATCACATACAAAATATCTTTTGTAAATTTATCCTTTTCAGACCTTTTACAACTTACACAGACTTTCATGACTTTCATGACATGCTTACAACTTTTGTTTTGTTCTATACTTTCTTATTTTTAAATAACCAGTCACCTTATTTTACGAAAAAACATTTATCAGGCAAGGTTTTTAAATATAAAGTTATTTTCTTTTCTTAAATCTTTATTACCAAAAATATATCTTTATACCCATAACTTTCTTTATATCTCTTTCTCCTATTTACTGGATTCTTTTTGTTTATATTTTCTTTCTAAATCCGTATTTTGACACAACTTTTAGTAACCTTTTAATTTAAACAAAATTATTTTTAAATGAAGTAAATATTTTGTCTTATAATTTTTAAATTAAAAGCAGTTCTTACTTTTTGGGTACATTTTATGTACAGAATTATATGTAGATATCAGGATGTTTAACTCTTATTAATATTAATTTTTAGTGAAAATCTAGAAAGAAATTTTAAACTATCACATACAAATATTTTATAGATGAAACCATTTTTTAGTTTTATAAACATGTTTTATCATAACATAATTTTAATGTATATTAATAGGCCCAATGATATTTAGTCTTTTATAAAATTTAAGAAGCACATAATTTGGTTCATTCATTTATAACTTTTTGTATTCTGATTATTTTGCAACCTGATATTGTGAATAAGTCATTAAAATTATTTGCTGTGATAATTTTACTAATTTATAATGATAATAATGAATTTTAAAAAACAATGTCAATTGTATTCAAACTAATGTATTCATTTAATACAATTTCAATCAAAAGTTCAATGACATTTTTGTTTGTGATGGAAAATGAGGAAAGAGTTCTAAAGTTCCACAAGAGAATAAACGAGTGAATGTTTCTGACATAGTTTTGAAAATGGACACTGGTGAGTACATTAAACATGTAATAAAGTGACAACAATTAAAACAATGCAGCATGGGCACAAGAACGGAAAGATCAAAGGCCCTAAGGGATGGCCAGAAGCAGAAATTCATTTCTATGTATGATTTTTTTTTTTTTTTTTTTTTTTTTTTTGAGACAGAGTCTCGCGCTGTCGCCCAGGCTGGAGTGCAGTGGCCGGATCTCAGCTCACTGCAAGCTCCGCCTCCCGGGTTCACGCCATTCTCTGGCCTCAGCCTCCCTAGAAGCTGGGACTACAGGCGCTGCCACCTCGCCCGGCTATTTTTTGTATTTCTTAGTAGAGACGGGGTTTCATCGTGTTAGCCAGGATGGTCTCGATCTCCTGACCTCGTGATCCGCCCATCTCGGCCTCCCAAAGTGCTGGGATTACAGGCTTGAGCCACCGCGCCCGGCCTCTATGTATGATTTTAATGTGTGCAAAAGGAAACCTCAAAAATCAACAGAGGAGAAAGGTTGTTTGGTTTTATGAATAGCTTAGGAAAAAATGGGAAAAGGGTAGGAAAAAAGACCAAAGCAATGCTTACATTACACCATAGTTTAATAATTGTACTAGTTTCTATTTATGAGTTATAATTTGTTTCATTTTTCTTTTATTTGCTGGATATTTGGATTGTTTCCAGTGTTTGTTTGTTTATTTAGCGACACAGTCTCACTCCATCGCCAAGGCTGGAGTCCAGTGGCACGACCTTGGCTCACTGCTACCTCCGCCTCCCAGGTTCTAGCAATTCTCCTTCAGCCTCTTGAGTAGCTGGGACTACAGGCGTGTGCCACCCCACCTGGCTAATTTTTGTATTTTTAGTAGAGACAGAGTTTCACCATGTTGGCCAGGCTGGTCTCGAACTCCTGACCTCAGGTGATCCACCCGCCTCGGCCTCCCAAAGTGCTGGGATTACAGGTGTGAGCCACTGCACCCAGCCTCCAGTGTGTTTATTACTGAAAAAATGTGATTTGTAAACTTGAGATGAATAATCTTCTACATTAATCATTATTCAAATCTGTAATTATTCATGTAGTTTAGTGTTTCAAGAAATAGAAATAACAGGTTAAAGAGTATAAATTTATTTAAGGCTTTTGAACATATGAGCAATTTTTTTTCAGATAGTCTGCTTCAATTTCCATTCCCGCTGGCAGTGCACAAGGGCATTGGTCTCACTCTGCCCCTGTCATCCACAAGCATTTAAACAAGTCTTTGGTATTTGATAGGCAAAAATAATGGATGAGAATTTCTTATAGGTATATTGGTTTCCTGTTGATGCTGTAACAAATAACCACAGCAGAGACAGAAATGTAATTTCTCATATTTCATTAGTTGATAATCAAAGTATTAAAAGATCTCACTAGTAAAACCATCTTACCCTGGAGTCTTTTGGGGAAAAAAATGCTTTGAATATCTTTCATTTACTTTCTGAAAAATCTATTTTTATTTTCTTTTGAGTCGATGTTATTAATTTCTGTCTTTTCAATAAAGACACTTATTTCATGGAAACTTTCAAATTTGTTAGCATACAACTATATAAATTTACACCATTTAAAAACTCAAATGATTTTAAGAATCAAATGTAAAAACAGGTACCATAAACAACACACAAATGAATGCAGATTAATTCTTTAGAACAATGTTTCAATTGGGATTTTGGGATTTTGTAGGTGGGATTTTGTTATCGTCATTCATTGCCAGTTTTGTTTGATTGCATAAAGAAAGGTAATCCATAAGTTTCTTCTTTGGGGAACATATGATAGTTTGTTCTGTGGTCGGTTTGTGATTACCTTTTGTTAATATTCCATGTTTGCTTAAGGATGGCCACTCTTTCATAGCAGTTACCATTTTACAATGGTAAAAAACAGATCCAAAATTACAAAATGATTTTTATTATATCACAATAATTACGGTTAATCCATAAAATACAGAAAAATTTCCCATGAGATTAAAAAAGGGTAGTGATGTGTGATTCTATCAGAGAGAAATGAGCTTCAAAGGGAAAGGCCCAAAACAGTCTCTGCAGGGCTGTGTAGTGGGCACCTGGGCCCTCGTGCCCGACTGCCTGGGTCTGCATCCCAGCTCCCCACACCTCTCACACACATACTTGCTGTGGGACTTTGGGCAAGTTGCTAACCTTTCTGAGTCTAATTTCTTACCTATACTATAGCATTAACAATGGTACCTCCTTCGTGGGGATTTTGTAAGGCTTAAGAAAGAGAATATATGTTCAGTACTTGGAACAGTGCCTGGAACTGGTGCCAAATTGATGTCAGTCATCACAGCATTTATTTCATGTGGCAGTACTTAGAAAAGATGTTATGAAATTTCTGTTTTGCAGATGAAAAGCTCAGTCTCTGAGGGGGGTGATAATTACTCTGAATGTCTGCAGCAGGCAGTGGGACTTGAGCTACCTGGTTTTGCAGCCCATAATCTCTCTGCGGTAGGACCAACGTCCTGACTTGTTGATGGGGAGGCAAGAGGGCTGTCCCCAAAGCTTAGATTCTGGTATAGGAGTTTGAGCAAAACAGTCCTTTTCAGCCTCATATTTTTCTCATCCAGACCCTAAGTGTGTGAAAGCACTTGTTTTCTGTGAACTTTTTGACTTAGAACTCTCCGGACTTCATTCAAGCCCAGGAAGAGAAGAACTTTTGATTTTTATCAAGAATATTACAAGAAATGTACTTATCTATTTCAAAGTGATTTTAAGCCCCAGCCACCCAGCAACATCATCCTTATCCTCCACTGACCTGTAAATCCTACCTTTTCTCTTTGAAAAGAAGATTCATTTCGGGGCGTGACCCAGGCATTTTTTGTAGCTGGAGAAGATGGGTTGGGTTGGGAGCAGTTGTACGATGCATTTCCTTTGAAGGGAAACAGGAGAAAAGAAGATTAGAGGTTGTCACCTTTGCATTCTTCCTGTTACCTCAGAGTCCCTCGCAGAGATTAATGCCCGAACTCCTTTAAATGACACCCAGAGCTCTCAAAATGTGTTACTAGGACCAGCGGAATTGGCACCAGCTGGGAAGGCACTTGTTAGAAATACAAATTCTCATCCCTGCCCTGGCCAATCCCTATTGAACCAAGATTCTGAAACCTACATGTATAATTTCAAACTCTTTTGTATACCCAGGTGCATCCAAAATTGGCTTTAATAAACATTCAGCAACTCTTTTGTAAGAATTCTCAAATGGCTCCCCCTCGATATTCATTGTTGACGCCCTGATTTCCCTCTGCAGGGTTTAGACCTCCCAGGATGGTGACATGCCAGGTTTGCATGACCTGGCTCCAGGCTCTTTCTCTCCACCCATCCACCCCTCCACCTCACAGAGCAGCTAAGCCCAATGGACAGCACATTGGAATTAACAAGCACTTTGGGTGTTTGTTAAATGAGACTTCTCAGCCCCATTCCAGACCTCAAGATCTGAATCTTGAACCAGATGGTTCCCCCAGAATCTTCATTGTTTATCAGACTCCCTGGGTGTGATTCTTGCATACAGAAAAGGTAGAGGATCCCGCTATGGCCCCACATCCCATTCCGGGACCCCACAATGGGGGTCCCACCTCCTAGCCTCTGCCTTTGGCATTTCTTCCTCCCGACCTCCTTTTTCTACATTCCCTGACTATTGTCATCCTGCAAAACCCAGCAAGCAGGGGCCTCTTGAGAGACCCTCTCTCCTGCCAGCTACTAGAATCAGCTATCCCCATCTCAGCCTCCCACAAACAGTACTCCTCTCTCATAGACTTGCTTTGTTCTACATAGTGGTCAGGTGGTCATCTGCGTGTCCACCTTTACCCAGGACCAAAGTCCAAGTTCTCATCTTTATATCAACATAGAGCCAACCATAGGGTCTGGGGCATTCAGCTGCCCCCTCAATGTGGAGGGAAGCTACACATTTCCCTTGACTTGGAATTATGAAGAAGACCCTGATTAGTGAATTTTTTAATGGTTCTGATATGGCTTGGCTGTATCCCTACCCAAATCTCACCTTGCATTGTAATAATCCCCACATGTCAAGGGCAGGACCAGGTGGAGATAATTGAATCATGGGGGCGGTTTCCCCTGTACTGTTCTCGTGGTAGTGAATAAGCCTCATGAGATCTGATGGTTTCAGAAATGGGAGTTCTCCTGCACATACTCTCTGGCCTGCCACCATTGCAAGATGTGACTTTGCTCCTTCTTTGCCTTCGGCCATGATTGTGAGATCTCCCCAGCCATGTTAAACTGTGGGAGTCCGTTAAACTTCTTTCCTTTATAAATTACCCAATCTCAGGTATGTCTTTATTAGCAGTGTGAGAACAAACTAATACAACTTTCTTACTTCTGAGAACACAACAGACCTCCTGCTATGCCTACGTGTTATGATGCGTATATGGTCAAGACTCAGGCCACTGAGTATTCAGCGTTCTAAGACTTTGGGTGTCACCTTTTCTGACCTCAAGTTCATTATCAGTAATATGAAGAGGTTTGTAAATGTAAGAGAAAAGTAGCTCCAAAGCTCCCATTTGCTGGAGTGTCTGATGTGATGGCCAGTGGTGATGGTGATGCATGCACTTGAGCCCCTGGGTCAGCTCAGCTGGTGTCTCCATCTGCAAACAAGCAAGGCTGAAAGGAGACAAAGATAAATTTAATAGTTCTTGAAGTCATGTCATCTGGAATTGTAAAGAAAGTCTTTGAAGCTTGTCTCAACTTTGTTGTCCAGTCTTCAAAATAGCGTCAGGGGAAACCATTAGTTCAGCTGCCCTTTGAGTAGGTGCCCTGAAGTGGGAGCTGGGAGAGAGAATTTCCCAAGCCCCACAGAGGTGACCCTGGAGGTGGGTGGCACAGCTACAGAGGAGGACTGAGTCCGTAGCCTTCTGGCTGCCGATCCCAGCCCTGTTGACTTCCCCATGCAGTGGCCATTCTCTCTTGCAAAGAGATCCTGAGCTCCGCTGTTTCTCAGCTGCAGAGCTGGGTGCTGTGAATGTGCTATGTAATGCGTCTTTGCCACCATCTGGGGTGGGGCATGGCTACATTACATATGAGAAGACTGAGGCTCTGGGAGGTTGAGCATCCTGCCAAGACGACCAGCACAATTCCCCGATCTTGGATTTGCCTGACTGTCTTGCACAAGTCTCTCAGCCTCTCTGAACTCCATTTTCCTTCTTTGGAGAATGGGATAATGATCCTTTGTTCAGACAGTTGAGGGAAAGATTAAGTGGGAAGAGGAAGAGGACCAAAATTTGCAAAGTATTTACCTTGTGCCAAGCAGTGGGCTTTACCCATGTCGAGTCGCTTAATCCCCACCTCCACCTAGAGAGTAGGTTATATTATCATCCCCATTTTATAGGTTAGAAGATGGAGACTCACAGTGGGAAGCCTTGCTCAGGGCTCTATGGCCAGTGATCCTGGAGCATGATTTGAACCTGGGTAGGCATTAGAAATGTGCTATAGTATGGGAGACCCGGCACAGGGCCTAGCACATAATGGTCCAGATGTCTGTTAGCTTCCTCTTTCCTTTCCTCTCTGTGAGGACTGAATATTCAGTTCACCTCTCATGACTTCTCGTGGTGTATGCCTACCACCCAGAAGACAGGACTAGATGCTGTTCAGTGAATGCATAAAAGGCCTTCCCCTGTTTCTGGAGGGGTTGCCACATGTCAGGACCTGTGCTACAATCTTCACCAGCACTGTCTCATGTAGTCCCCACATCACAACAATCCCATGGGGCGTGATAACTATTATTATATCCATTTTGCAGATGAGCAAACCACGTCCCACAGGAGATTGGAGAACTTGCCCAAGGCCACATACTCATAGGAGTCCGCGAGCCAGGGGTCAGCCAGTGGAGCCCAGACCCTTGCTCATAATTACTGTCTGTCTATAACCAAAGCAGCCTGGCCCAGGGCTCACCCCTTACCAAGAGCTGCTAGGTAGGGCAGGCAAGCCCTTGCTCCTGCCCTGGACTACAGGGGCAAGGCTGGGGCAGTCAGGAGCACTGCGTCCAAACTGGGCCTGGGATTGGACGCCCTCTAGTGTCTTCATGAGCCCAAGCCTGCGACTTGAACCAGTTTGTCTATTCCTGA
Organism: Papio anubis; assembly: GCF_008728515.1. Lineage (NCBI taxonomy): Eukaryota > Metazoa > Chordata > Mammalia > Primates > Cercopithecidae > Papio > Papio anubis. The sequence continues at coordinate 176,641,001 of NC_044978.1, forward strand.
TGTATTTATTCAACAAGCATCTATTGAGTGCCTAGGCTCTATCCAGCAGTGAACAAAACAGACCTACAAGGATTAGCCCTGCATTTTAATGGAGGACACAGATCAGAGACAAATAAATATAGAAAGCTTAGTAGTGATGACTCTGGTGAAATAGAACAAGGCAGGAACGGGGAGGGTGACCAGTGAGAGAAGGGCTGAGCCCAGCATGAAACATGGGAGTGACTGGGGCAGATCCCTGGGGAAGGACATCCCCACTCTTCCCCAGTAATGCCTCTGTGGGCAAGATTTGCCTAGCCTGGCTTCTTTCTTCTCCCTTCTGGCCCTGTCTTTCTCCTTTCAAATCTGTATCCCACACATACCCCCTCTCCCTCCCCACTGGATGCCCCTAAATTCAGGTCCTACTCTCCTCCCCTCTAGACCACAGCATCTGTAACGTCTGGCTCTTATATCCATAAAATTTCAATCAATTCATTCAGCCAGTGTTTATGGAGCATCCACAATGCACCAGACACTAGAAATGAGTCAGACAGAGTCCATGCCTACAAAAAACTCACTGCTAGTGGGACGTTTGAGGGAAGATTGTGGTGGCTGTGAGATAAATGTGGCCTGTAGGCCAATAGGGAGCCCAAAGGCAGAAGGGCCCCAGGGGGCTGCCCTAATGCAGTGAGAGAGGGCCATGGAAAGCTTTCTGGAGAAGGTGGCATCCACCTTGGGGTCTGGAGGACAATTAGCCAAATGGAAGGGAAGAAAAACACCATTCCAGGCACAGGGAATAGCCAGTCCAAAAACAAAAAAAGAACAAGAGGGGGCTCAGCACATTCAGAAACTGAGAGTCATTTAATAAGAGTGCCAGAGGTGACAACAAGTGATGAGGTGGATGATCAGCTGGGGCCACACCCACCCACTCCCTGCCTCTGCACACATCTACAGTTTGAGTCACATCTGCCCAAACATCTTCCTTTTTTAAGTTTTATTTTAAATTCTGGGGTGTATGTGCAGGGCGTGCAGGTTTGTTACATGGGTAAATATGCGTTATGGTGGTTTGCTGCACCTTGGACCCATTACTTAAGTATTAGGCCAAGCATGCATTAGCTTGTTTTCATGATGCTCTCCGTCCCCCTGCCCAGGCCCCCCGACAGGCCCCAGTGTGTGTTGTTCTCCTCCCTGTGTCCATGTGTTCTCATTGTTCCGCTCCCACTTATGAGTGAGAACATGCAATGGTTTTGGTTTTCTGTTCCTGTGTTAGTTTGCTGAGGATAATGGCTTCCAACTCCATCCATGTCCCTGCAAAGGATATGATTTTGTTCTTTTTTATGGCTGCATAGTGTTCCATAGTGTATGTGTACCACATTTCTTATGTGGAATTAACCACATTTGGGTTAATTCAATGTCTTTGCTATTGTGAATAGTGTTGTAATGAACATACACGTGCATCTATCTTTATAATGGAATGATTTATATTCATTTGGGTATATACCCAGTAGTGGGATTGCTGGGTCAAATGGTATTTCTAGTTCTAGGTCTTTGAGGAATTGCCACACTGTCTTCCACAATGGTTCAACTAATTTACACTCCCACTAACACTGTAAAAGCATTCCTATCTCTCCACAGCCACAGCAGCATCTGTTGTTTCTTGACTTTTTAATAATCACCATTCTGACTGGCCTGAGATGGTATCTCACTGTGGTTTTGATTTGCATTTCTCTAATGATCAGTGATGTTGAGCTTTTTTTCATATGTTTGTTGACCACATGAATGGCTTCTTTCGAGAAGTGTCTGTTCATGTCCTTTGTCCATTTTTAATGATGATGTTTGTTTGTTTGATTTCTATAATTTGTTTAAGTTCCTTGTAGACTCTGGATATTAGACCTCTGTCAGATGAATAGATTGTAAAAAATTTTCTTCCATTCTGTAGGCTGTTTCCTCTGATGATAGTTTTTTGTTTTTTTGTTTTGTTTTGTTACTGTGCAGAAGCTCTTTAGTTTAATTAGATCCCATTTGTCAATTTTTGCTTTTGTTGCAATTGCTTTTGATGTTTTTGTCATGAAATCTTTGCCCATGCCTATGTCCTGAATGGTATTCCCTAGAGTTTCTTCTAGGGTTTTTATAGTTTTGGGTTTTACATTTAATCCATCTTGAGTTAATTTTTGCATAAGGTGTAAGGAAGGGGTCCAATTTCCATTTTCTGCCTATGGGTAACCAGTTCTCCCAGCACTATTTATTAAATAGAGAATGTTTTCCCCATTGCTTTTGTCAGGTTTGTTGAAGATCAGATGGTTGTAGGTGTTCAGTCTTATTTCTGAGTTCTCTATTCTGCAAACAAGGAAGGCTGAAAGGACACAAAGATAAATTGAATAGTTCTTGAAGTCATGTCATCTGGAATTGTAAAGAAATTCTTTGAAGCTTGTCTCAACTTTGTTGTCCCGTTTTCAAAATAGCCACAGGGGAAACCATTAATTCAGCTGCCCTTTGAGTAGATGCCCTGGAGTGGGAGCTGGGAGAGAGAATTTCCCAAGCCCCATAGAGGTGATCCTGGAGGTGGGTGGCACAGCTCTATGTGTCTGTTTTTGTACCAGTACCATGCTGTTTTGGTTACTGTAGCCTTATAGTATAGTTTGAAGCCAGCCTCCAGCTTTGCTATTTTTGCTTAGGATTGTCTTGGCTATATACTGCCCAAACATCTTTCTAGTGCTGTGCTTTGGCTGGGTCACTCCAAGCGTCTCGGTGGGAAGGGGCCTACCATGGTGGAAATTGCTCTGATTTGGAAGATAGGAAGTTGAAGGTTTGAATTCTACTTCTGCTGCTTTCTATCTGTATGACTTGAACAAGTTACTTCACTTCTCTGAGGCTTAGTTTCTGATTCTGTAAATGAGGACAGTAATATTAATACATACTCCATGGACTTAATGCAATGATTAAAAGAGACACTATATGTAAAGGACTTTGTACCGTTTTCTACAAATGGGAGCCATCCAGTCAAACAATGGATCCTGTGTCCACCAAATGAAGCCCTAATCCCTCAGTCTGGCCTTAAAGCCTCCTGAATTTGGGTTCAGTCTCCACATCTCCCTTCTGCTGACTATCATCCCATAATCCTCATGCCACTCCCTGGGCCTGGAATCACCTCTCTCATCACCCCTCTCAATCCATGTCCCTCAGCCTTCAAGAAAAGCCTAATTCAAACAACAACAAAAAGGAAATAGCATTTTCACAGCCCTTCTGAAAGTGGAAGTGAGAAGAGAAGCTGAATGCCACGTGAGCTTTGGCTCCTGACAAAAGCTTTCTCTTCCTCTGTTGAATTTTCACATGCTCTGAGTGCCTTCGATCAGACAGGGGTGCATGTGGAGGGGCCGTGTCTTCTTGCTTCCCTCTGACTTCACCTTGACTGTAAACCCTTAAGGGGCTGGGCCACTCCTTTTCAGATTTCCCTTTCTCCCCGGCACTGCCCAGCATAGAGTAGGCATCATTAATATTGTCCACCAACTTAGGCATTTGATAGGGACAGGCAGCATTTTATATTAACTTATTTGGATAGAGGATGATATCTGGGGCTGGTGAAGGGGGAGCCTATTTTCCAGGCAGAAAGGCCTATTTTACATCTTTAGTGCCAGTCTGTGCAGTTTTAGCAGAGCCTGAGTGACTTGGGCAGGCGCAAGGCCCAGGGGAGATGCAAATTCAAATGCTACACTTCAATAACTGGATGAGACAGATGTTGCTTCTGGCAGATTTCAAGTTCTAATATTTGGAACAATAAGGCTCCTCTCATGTATAACTTCCTTGACTTGGGGCTTTTCCAAGCAATGTCCACTGATAATTATTCCTTTCCATGCTTTAAACACTGGGGTAGAATATAACCCAGTTAGCCCTGGTTCCTGCCTAGAAGGGCATGGTGTTGAAGTGGGACAATACTTGGAAATAAATTATCTCCCTGCCTGCCACCAAACTCATCTAGCTGTCAAGTCAGACCCTGAATATGACTCAGCCCCTCCCCGAAAGCCAGAACATCCACGTTTCTTAGGCCCAGGCTACAGTCCGGTTGTGCGGCTCAGTCACAGCAAATGGAGGCTGAGAGTGTAGACCAGGGATTCACTAACAAAAACAAATCTCAAGGGGGCACGTGAAACTCCAGAAACGGAACCCCAAAGGAAAAGTATTCATAGTTCAACTTCATATTTGTCTTAAATTTTAAATTATTTTCATCAAAATAATGCATGCAAATGATTTTTTAAAATTCAATGCTACTAAAAGGCTTATAGTGACAAACAGAGGTCCATGGTCCCACCCCCTCAAGCTCCCTGTCTGCTCTCCAGAGGCAATCTCTTACAACTCTTTTACCTGTTATTTGATAATTCCACCATATTTTAAAATAATTGATAATAGAACTACTTCTAAATTCATTTTCTTTAGACATTATCCATTGGTGTCTAAGGTTGAGACATCAACTTGATGATTGAGGCCTTAGCATTCTTTTTTTTTCTGAGACAGAGTTATACGTATCACCGAGGCTACAGTGCAGTGCAGTGGCACAATCTCAGCTCACTGCAACCTCTGCCTCCCAGGTTCAGGTGATTCTCCTGCTTTAGCCCTCAGAGTAGCTGGGATTACATGCCCCTGCCACCACACCTGGCTAATTTTTACATATATATATATATATATATATATATATATATATATATATATATATATATATATATATATATATGTATGTGTGTGTGTGTGTATATATATATATATGTATGTATATATATAGGAGGGATTGGCCTAAATCTCTACTAAAGAGATTGGCAAGGCTGATCTCGAACCACGTTGGCCAGGCTGATCTCCAACTCCTAAACTAAAGTGATCCACCTGCCTTAGCATTCTTCCAGCACCATCCCTCCCTTCCCCTTCTCTAACCTATAAATACACATATAATACGATTTTTTATTAGTTCAGTGGTTAACATTTATATTGGCGTGACTATGTACCAATTACTTTCCTTTCTCATACAACCTTTTGTTTTTCCTGGAGTTATTAATTCCATCATTGTTTTTATTTTCTTATTTGCTTAGTTTCCTAAGTACCTACAATTAATTTTTTCAAATTCTCCAACATTAAACACCTGATAATAAATTTACAGAATTCTTAAATATATCACAGATATTCTATCAACTTTATTTTTGTACCTCAGCCCTCTAACCTGTTGCTTTCATCTAAATGGGTCGTTTCTGGACAGGTCCTGATGCAGAACAGTCCTTCTGGGGTTTTTGCCTCTTTCCTGGGTAGAAACCACTGGTTCCTGGACCCTGTGTTCTCCTCTTCTTCTTCTTCTTCTTGTTTTTGTTTGTTTTTTGTTTTTTGTTTTTAGGTTTCTTTTTTTTGTTATTATACTTTAGGTTCTGGGATACATGTGCAGAACATGCAGGTTTATTACATAGGTATACATGTGCCATGGTGGTTTGTTGCACCCATCAACCCATGCTCTACATTAGGTATTTCTCCTAATAGTATTCCTCCCCTAGGCCTCACCTCCGACAGGCCCCAGTGTGTGATGTTCCCCTCCCTGTGTCCATGTGTTCTCATTGTTCGACTCCCACTTATGAGTGAGGACATACAGTGTTTAGTTTTCTGTTCCTGTGTTAGTTTGCTGAGAATGATGGTTTCCAGCTTCATCCATGTCCCTACAAAGAACATGAACTCATCCTTTTTTTCTTGGTTGATTTTCTTGTTGTGCTAAATCATTTCCTGCAATACTTTCCTAAGAAGAAAACATGCAATGAAGACAAAGCTTTTGAGATCTTCCATGTTTAAAAATGTCTTTATTCTATACTTACACCCAATAGATAGATAGGCTAGCTATAGAACTCTTGTATGAAGATAATTTTCCTCAGAATTTTGAAGGCATTGCGTCAGTGTCCTGTAGCATCTGACACTGCTGATGAGAAATCTGATGCCTTTCTTATTTTTGATCAGTTATATGTGAACTGTTGTTTCTATGCTAACTTTTGGAATCTTATTTATCCCATCTTTTGAAATTGTGTAATTACTTCCACAGGTGAGAATCTTTCTCTTTAATTGTGCAGAATTCTCAATACTCATTTCCTTTCATTCTAAATCATTATGTTACTACTTTGATAATTTTCTCCTCATCTCCCATTTTTCTATTCTTGCTCTCTTTCTCTGAAACTCCTTGCAGTCAGATAACAGGGCTGCTCTTCTAAGTTTTATTTTAGTATTTTCTGTCCTTTCCTTCATCTCTTTATCATTTTGTTCTTTATAGAAGATTTTCTCAAATCCATCTTCCAACTTATCGACTGTATTTTTATTATTTTATCGTATTTTTAATTTTGAAGAGCTTCCCCCCCCCATTCATTTTTCATGGAATCCTGTAATTGTTTTTTAGATATATTTACAACTATATTTTAGAGGGTATTACGGTTAGGGTATATTGTCCCCTACATTTGTTCTGTGGCTACATTTTTGTCTCTTTGCTCCAGATTGCTTTATCTTTCTGTTGGTTTCTTTTTGCCTTTCTCCTTTGTGTTAGACACTTTTTCAAAAGTGTGGTTCTCCCATTCATGTTTAAAAAGAAGGTGAGCAAAAGCTGTGGGTGGCCCCACAAGTCAGTGTGTGAATGCCTTTTCTCTTTGGAGGTTTGGATTCTCCTCCAAAGAATGGGAGATGCCTATTCTGGGAGCAGATTCACTGCCAGTGACTGAGGGCTCTGAGATTTATTTTCCTGCTTTTGGCCTCCTGTTATGCTGCTCTATCTGATATGTCCAAGCCTGGAATGACTGTGGTTCCACTGACTGTGAGAATGAACCCCACCTTCTGGTTCCCATCAAGAAGTGGATAAAGGGCATGGGGTCTAAAGGCCTGCCACCCAATCTCTGTTTTCATTCCCACCCTCACCCTGCCTTTGGTGGGTCCTCCATGCGTATGTGTGAAATTTTGTTACATGTATATGTGTGGTGATTAAGTCAGAATATTTTAGGTGTCCATCACCTGAATATAATACATTTTTGTTAACTTTAGTCACCCTACCCTACTATCAGACATTGGATTTATTCCTTCTGTGTTTATACCCTTTAGCCCGCTTCTCTTTGTCTCACCCCATCACTATTCTGTCTCTGTTATCTCTTTACACTCTCCACATCTATCTGATCAAATTTTTTAGCTTCCACACGTAAGTGAGAGAGAACATGCCATATTTGTCTTTTTGTGCCTGGCTAATCTCACTTTAGTTAATGCCCCCCAATTCCATCCACGTTGCTGTAAATGACATGATTTCATTCTTTTTAATGGCTGAATAGTATTCCATTATGTATATATACGAAATTTTCTTTATTCATCCATTGGTGGACACTTAGGTTGATTCCACATCTTTACTATTGTGAATAGTACTCCAATAAACATGTGAGTACAGGGATCCCTTTGACGTATGGATTTCTTTTCCTTTGAGTAGTACCCGGAGGTGAGATTGCTGAATTGAATGGTAATTGTATTTTTAGTTTTTAGAAATCTCCATACTGTTTTCCGTCACAGCTGTACTAGTTTACATTCCCACCAACAGTGTATAAATTTTCCTTTTTCTCTGCATCCTTGCCAGCATCTGTTATTTTTTGTCATTTTAATAATAGCCATTTTGACTGGGGTGAGATGATATCTCACCGTGGTTTTGATTTCCATTTCTCTGATGATTAGTGATATTGAGCATTTTTTCCTGTAAGATTGCTTGAGAACCAAGCAAGGCAGAGGACATCCAAACCCTTTGAAAAATAGAAAATGTTTCAGGAATAGGGGAAGGAACATTTCTTGAAAGATGACCCATGGTGGGGCTCCGTGTGGATGCTTCTCTCACATCCAATTCTCAAAGCCACTTTTTGTGTGGTAAGTGTTGTAGCCTTGGAAGTTCATCTCATTATTATTTCCAACAGAGAGAAATGAGAGGGTAATCAAAAGAGCCCATGTTCTTGAGATACCTGTTATTGTTAGTGTTGCAATAGAATCAGAGCATGAATGCGCACCAAAAATAGCAATTCTAGAACAACACGTTTGCTGCAATGAATTGAGCCATCTTACTAGCTGGCTTGTACTCTGTGGGGTCAGGTGTGGAGAGGGTGACATTGACCCTCATGCCCAATAGGTAAGGTTGGTAAGGCAAACACTGCCAGCCACATGCTCCCCACCCCAGGATTCAGTAAAGCTGTGGCCAGCAGGGTCCTTCCCAGGGGGCGGTTGTTGGGGGGGACGGTAAGGTCAAGGAAACTCCATGAACATCTGCTGAATGTCGCTATTTCCCTGTGAGGCCCCACTCCTAATCAAGCAGGAAGCATTCAAAGATGTAACAAAGCAACCTTACTGAACGTGAGTGCAGGCTTCACGATCTTGGTGTTTTTGTAATAGCATGAGCTATTGGAGTCAAGCTTGAGTGATCACTGATGAGTTGTGTATAGGACCTGCCATAGAGGAGAGTGACAGGTTCAGCCTGATAGAATCTGCATATAAATTCCCTATTCAGCTAGCAACTGCCACCAGAGGGAAGGGAAGGTGGCAAGGCGGCATTGCTTTGCTCCAAGAACTGCAGATCTGAGGAATAATGTCAAGGAAAGAGCCCCAAGCAGGGATCAGAAGAGCCAGGCTCTTGTTCTGCCAGACCCCCTAATTTCTCATGTGCCTTTGCGTGAGTTACCTGACCTTTACAGGTCTCCATTTTCTCTTCTACGGACTGGAAATTATAATCATACTTTGTGGGAAAATATTATTTATAATACTATAAAACATCAGCCCTCTAACAGGACAACATATAGGAAAGTTTTAACATTTTTATAAGAAGTATTTTAAGAGCAGGAGTGTCTGTTGTTTCAGGGATTTCTGACTGTAGCTGGAGCATCTCTTCTCTGTGCTGTCATTCATCCTCCCCAACACACATTCAGTAAACAGGCATTTATTAAACACCTGCCTTGTGCCTGACACTGGGCAGATACATAAAGGAACAAGGCAACAGGTGACCTGAAGGTGACCCTTCAGGAGCTCAGTCTACAGGGAATCACACCCATAAAAAGCACATTGCTATGCAGAGTAACAAGTGCCTTAATGGAAATTGGTACCAGATAGAGAAGTCATCCATGGGAGGGAATGCTGTAATGTAAAGGATGAGTAGATAGATGTGCTGCAGAAAGGGATTCTTCCTAAAATGGCCCAGCAGCGTCCTTTGCTAAAGCTAGATTTTACAGGAAAGTACACAGACGGGCCTAGGAGAAGTTTCAATTGACTGACTAATGTTTGGCCAAGTAAATAATTTTTGTCAGATATGTGGATGGACATGAAGATTTGGAATCATGGGCCCGTAGATGTGTCTTAGGTTGAGTTCCTCAGAAAAGAGACCCTGAGATGGAGATGTGGGCAGGAAGCTGATTGGAGAATGAGCTCAGATCAATGCCTGCAGGGGAGAGAAGGGGACAGGATTCAGCAGAGGGAAAAGGTGAGCCGTTCTCAGCACAACAGAGGTCTCAGTTGAGCACACAGGGAGCTCTGGAGCTGGGATGGCCCATCAGAGTGGGATAATTTGGAGGTGGGGGAACAGATCTTTATGCCCCCACATCAGTCAGCCATTGGATGCAGTTTGTTCTTGGGGAGGGCTGGGTAGCCTTGGTGGAGGAAACATCCTTCAAGGGCACTTCCAGGGGACAGGCCCAGCTGTGGTCCATAGCCAGCAATGCTCCCAGCAGCTATAAGACAAGCCTGTCAGTTCTGGATTATGCACCACCATCCGCTGCAGGTGACGCAGGTGTTGGGGAAGCCCTAGGTCAGTGGCCGTCAAATTGCTCTACATTAGAGTCACCTGGAGAGCTTGAACAACCCCAGCACCTAAGCCGCATCCCCAGACCAGTTAACCCCAAATCTCTGAGATTGGGGAATGAGTATCAGTAGTTTGTAAAAACTCCCCAAGTGATTCTAATGGGCAGCCAAGTTCAAGAATCACTGCCCAGGGGATGTGTGCGAGACGAATGAGAGGAGGGCTTGCCTCACAACCCTGGATAAGTATCCCGAGAAGCTGGAGGAGAACCAGGGAGAGTGTGTCATGGAAGGCAAGGGGTCGAGGGTGGGGGTATTTAGAAAGAAGTAAGTGGCCACCTCCAGCAAGAACCTACATGCCTGAGTGGGAGGAGCAGCCAGCTGTTCTAAAATGTACCCAGAATTTGTATTAATCCTATATGGTGAGGTGATGGACATGGAGGCAACTGTGTTTGAAAGAAGAATTTATTACTCACAGTTCCCTGGAGAAGGGGCATACCACACCATGCAGGGCCACGCGGGGAAGCACTGGGATCAGTCAGGAGGCAGAAGGAGGGAGGGGACAGCCTGCACCAGAGCCTTTATTGTGGCCTGATGGCAGGAATGAGTGAGCAGGGGAGGCAGGCTTAGGGTCATGTTGCCAGGCTCTGGGCTACAGGGCTGTTCCCTCGTTGTCTGATACCTGCCTCTGGAGTGACCTGTGGGAGGGGAAATGTTGGCTCAGAGTGTGAGAGTTTGATGAAGGAAGTGAATGGAGTATAGACTTTGGATTGGTGGGTTTGCATAGGAAAGGCGTGCTCTCAGGCAGGGTGTTTACTAGCTCTAGGAATTATTAATAGCTAGGGAGCTGCTGATAATAACTGCTCGGGAAAGGTCGGTCTCTCTGAAATCAGAAAGGTCATACAATATGAAAACGTAATAAAATACAGAACACGTAAAACATGATTAATATTAATACACTAACCCCATGGCCACCTAGGTTGGGGGTCAGAGTGGGCTGGATTTAGCCTCAGTTCACCCCCTTATCAGGGAGCTGAGTGCTGGGTGCATCTTTCACAAATACACAGAGTAGCCTTGACCCTGGATCCCTTGAGTTGCAGCGGAGAGACAGAAAGAGATGTACATCTTGCAGCAGAGACAGAGAAAGAGCACCTGCCAACCTGCAGGCTAGGAGAACTGCAGGGGCAAGTGGGTGGTCCCAAGGTTGGGACACTCCAGAACCCTCAGAAATTGTTCATGAGGGAACATTATCAGTGTTACACGTCCGTTGGCCCCAGAGTCCCAATGTACAGCCTCACACACTTGGTCCCTAGAGGGGTCAGACACTGGCTAGCAAGCCGGGGGAAAGAACAGTAGGAAGGAGAAGAGAAATAGAGAAGTTGACCATCTACCTCCCACCCTACCTCTTTCCACTGCAGGCTTCCAGCCTAAAGCAGGCTTGGAGGAAGGGGTATGGGAGATGGAAGATGTGTCAGTCAATCCATTCAATTTGGTTGATTTTGATGATTATTTTGTACTGGCCATTCTGATGTCTAAATTGAAATTGTGATTCTAGGATAGGACCCTGCTCAGTTTGAGCAGAAAAGACATGAGCCCCTAGAATGGGGCAGGGAAATAAAGCCCCAGGAATTAAATTTTACAGAAACAAGGAGACAAAGATCGAGGTTGTATTTAGATAACATTCTGGACTGTTCTTAGGTAACACAAAGTTACATTTGTAACACAGTTAGCAGGGAGCTGGGCACGTGGAGCCCACTTGATCAATGTCAGCCATTATTAGAATAAGAGCCTACATATGAAGAAATATAAAGAAGAACATTTCATTTAATGCCCCAAATAGCTGTGTAAGGTAGGGCTTGCTCTTCCTCTTTCCAATCCAGCAGCATGGAGCAATGGCCACCTCTGGAGCCCTTTTGCTGTCAGTGGCATAAGTGGCCCAGCCAGCATCAATCCCCTCACCATGCTCCCTTGTCTGGAGGCCATCAGCTTGTTGGAACACCCTTAGAAGAACTTGACTTGGGGTAAGAGTAATGATTTCAACTCTACTTAGACATCTTTTGCTGATTCATCATAGTCCAGGACGATATTATTTATAGACTAATGTAGTTTGTAGCTTGGGGGAAATACGACCTAGAAGTCTATTTAAAACATGGAAACCTTGTAGATTAAAGAACAAGATAATAGAGTTATTGCAAAGCCCATTCAGCTGACCTGATTGGGAGTTAAAAATCACCTTGGCCAACAAGACGGTTCTTTTCTTTCCTCCTGAGTGAAATAGCAGGTGCAAAGACTCTGCCCGTGTTCTAGATGGATGCTCTAGGGCTTTACGAAACCCAGCAGGCTGAACCAACACCACACTCATCTTTGAGGTTGTCATTTGGTGGCACCTCATGGTCTTGTGTCAGGCGAGTAATATGCGCTTTTTTAAAACATGCCTTCCTTTTTTAACAGCCCCTGAAAAAGACACTCAGAGGCCACTGTCTGAAAATGGCAAGGGCTGTTTGTGAAAGGGACCAGTGTGTAGGAAAGCCCTTTCTCGCACTGAGTTCTTCCTTCAGTAGACATGTATTGAACCGCTACGGTGTGCTGGCAGGTCTCTGCCTTCAGGCCATGCACATCTAATGTAAAACGCTGAGGCCTCAGCTCTGTGTTGGGACCAAGTGCTCAGGAGCTCCACCGAGGGCCACTGAGGGTCTTAGGCCTGGGTCAGGTGGAAGAAGGTCAGACCAAGCTCTCCTGGCCCTTCCCCTGAGTCTGGTGGCCTTGTGGCTCCTCTCTGGTCACTAGGTATGTCTTATCAGGCCTCCTGGATCTGAATTCAGACTCTGGGATCCCAGACTTGGTGGCCAGTCGTGCCTCTGTGACCGAGTTGTGGCCTCAATGAGCCATTGAACCCCTCTGTGCCGCAGTTAATATTTCTGTATAGTGGAGATATCACAGGCTGTTTGTCTGCGAGCTATTGTGAGGATGAGGGCTGATGAACTATCCAACGTGCTTGGTAATAAAAGCCGCTCTTTCCTGTTGAACACCTACAGTGTGTGCAGGCCTGTGCTCAGTACTCCAGACATCCATTCATGGACTAAATCCTCCCAACAGCAATCCTTCCTAGGAACATGTGCTGACATTGTCCCCATTTCACAGATGAGAACTCTGAGGCATAGGCATTTCAATAACTTGCCCATGGCACAGTGAGTGGGGGTAGAGGCAGAATTCAAATCCAGACCGCCTGCAAGAGAGCTGTGCCCATAACCACTCACTAGGTTGCCCTGACCCAGGCTGCAAGCCCCTGCTCAGTAAGGGTTGCTGATGGCGATTACATCTTTACCACTGTCATTGGGAGAGAAGACGTGCATGTTCATTGTCAGAAATTCTTCCATAAAGCACAGGGCGTAGCAGAGCCTTTACTGTGGCCCCAGGGCAGGAGTGAATGAGCAGGGGAGGCAGGCTTACTCATTGAGATGACGTGTGTGCAGGTCATCCAAGCTACTTTTATTATCTGGGTGGGCCACATGTATAATATGGGTGGAAACCCTTCATTCAGCACACACCTACCCACACACCAAATCACACTTTTCTTGGTAGAAGATGAGGGGAATAATCTCTCCTAACTACAACACCCCTCCCTGCAGCCAGCTAATATCTCCAGGAAATCTCGGAACACTTGGTGGAAAAAGCCAGGTTCACAGACGCCGCTGCTGGCTCAGCTCAGTCCCTCTGGAGTAAACTCTTATCTGAGCTCCACTCTGGACACTCCCGACCCTCACCTTTTCCACTGTTCACCCCAGGGATGCGTACAGAGTGGCCACTGCCACTGTCCTTCCCCAGTTCAGAAATGTTGGCATCCCAGTCTGGGGGCTGCCCACCCTGAGGTTTAAAGAATCGGCCTTTTCTCCAGAGGTAGAAATAAGACCGTAGTCACCCATCTGACCCCCCCTTAAGAAAGAGTCCACATGTCATTGTATTTAAGACACCAGAGATCAAAGGCTATGCCATAAACTTGATAACAGCCTTTCAGCAATACGTCATGCAATGTTAAATGTCCCCACTGACTGTAAGATTCCAAAAACACTGAATTGTAGATTCAAGGAAAGAGAGTGTCCATCTCAGCTAGTGCATACACCCCTCAAAGGTTCCTGTTGTCCTCAAGCCACGTCCAAGAGCCATGGAAAGGCAGCAAAGCCACCCATGACCTGACTTCTGCTCAAGGCTCCAGCTCAGCTCCCACATCTCCGGCGTCCCCTGACCTTGTGTTTCCACTACAGTTGTTGTTCCCCAGTGAGCCTGGGCGGATCATGCCTCTGTGTGGTTGTACATGCTGTTCCTACTCTGGGGGTGCCCTTCCACCCAGTGGCAGCTCCACAAACACCACCCCTGGGAAGTGCCCCCTCTGTGATGATGCTGTGGGAGAAGATTGGGCTCGATTTCCACCTGTGTGGTTCCTGGCTGGGAGGCCTCAGCACAGGAATCGCCCACCGCACCTTTAACGTGCCAGCCGTGTGGGGGGTGAGTGGCTGTGCAGTGGAAGGAGACAGCTGTGGGAAGGGCTCACACCACCTGGCACATGGTAAGAGCTTCATGGGGTTGGTTCCCTTGTGTTTTCTCAGATCCTGTTTTTACCCTTACTGAGACGGGAGCGAAACCCCTAGAGAAAATAAAATCAGCAACACCACACGCGGGCCTAGTGGAAATTCCACTTCTATGTATGTTGGGGTTTTTGCTTCCTGGTCTTTCTTTTTAATCAAGCTGTGACACACATACCATCAAATTCATCCTTTTAAAGTATACAACTCAGTGGGTTTTGGTATCTTCATGGAGTCGGGCCACCATCAGCCTTCCCTAATTCCAGGGTGTTTGCATCACCCTAGATGAAACCCCACACCTATGAGAAGTCATCCCCACTCCTCTGTCCCCAGCCCTCTTGGCCCCCCAGCAGCCCTAGCCTACCCCTCCCAGCCTTCTAACGAGAGCTCCTCCTGAAACTGGAAAGCCAACATTGGCCTTGCCAGTTCCTCAAAGGGCGTTGGAAGGGCTCTGCCGGCTGATGGAACCAGAGGAGTTTTGTGAATAAAAATTATTATTAGGTACAGAAAAGGGAATCAAATCTAAGGCACCCCTTAGGTGGAGATGAGGACTGGACCAGCTGCTGGCCGTGTGCCCCCGGCAGGCCACGTCCCCACACACTCTGGGGCCTGGGGCCCTGCTGCTCTCCCCTCATGGGATCTTAGAACTTGCAAAAGTCTCCATCACCATGGACCTCAGTAGGGAGCAAGGCTTGGGAGAGCAGAAGAGGGAAGCCCTGACTCCCAGCAGGCAGCTGAGGGAGAGGTGGGGAGGCTGTCCCCAGGCCCTGCCCGTGCTTTTGCCCCAGGATCCTGAGGGCACCTTCCCATGGGCCCCACCTGAAGCCAACAGAGCCTCTGCCCATCATATGAAGTCTTTTCAGGCCTGAGTGTGTCTTATTTTGCCCTTGGCCATCTCCTTGTACCTTCTTGGGAAATAAACATGTCAAGGACGTGGCGTTGAGGACTTGGTTTTTCCTCCTCAGGATCGGAACTGCATTGTGGGTGGGATTCTCTTCTTCCAGTGGCACAGTGGGAGTTTATTTGTAAACTTAGGTAGGAAGAAAGCAGATCACGAAGAACACTACCTTGACGGGCATCGCATTGTGTGCTCTGGGCTGCATTTAAGCTGCACTGCAGGGGATGTCACTGCTTGGAGTGAATCAAGTGCCTCTTGAATAGTGCAGGTCACGGGGATCTGTTTGCCTTTCATAGCTGGCTGGAACGTGAAAATTCTCCTCTCCCTAAGGGGTAAGCTGTGCCCCACAGGCCCCCTCTTCCTCACTCCCATGGGGTCTGCAAGAGCTCCAGCTGCCCTCCTTGTGTCCCCACTGACAAGACAGATGGTCGGATGTTGTGAGCCTCTAGATGTCTAGTGGTGGTGCCCATGTCACCTCCATGTGCAGGTTCCATTCTCGGGGCAGCCTGGGAGGCAGCCCTGGTGGTGAAGAGAAGGAGACCCTAAGATCCCCCAGGCTCACCATGGTTCCTCAGGGAGGTGGAGACAAGCAGCTCCTGAGTGGCCTTGGCCAGCCTGAGCCACCTGCTTTTCAGAGCTACCACCCAGGTCACTATCTCACAGGGGACTCTGAGGAGTCTCTGGACTCATGCATGGAAAATGCTGTATACACAGGACTGGCGCCCAACCTGGCTCAGTTCCTTCCCTCAGCCTTTGTTCATGGGGATCATGCTGGGCAGGAAGATGTTCTGCAGGGTCGAAACCACCTGGTCCAGTGGCTCAGTCCCCTCAACAATGACCAGAGGCCACTGCCCTAAGCAGCATCTCCTTCTCCCGCAGGAGAGTACCTGGCCGTGCCTGTTTGGAGTGATTGTGGTCCCTGCCGTTGTCCAGCTGCTGAGCCTGCCCTTTCTCCCAGACAGCCCACGCTACCTGCTCTTGGAGAAGCACAACGAGGCGAGAGCTGTGAAAGGTGAGGGCCCTTCTCTTTCCTGCACAGCTCCAGCCCCTGCATAGATCAGCACTGCAAGGCATGCTGGGACCTGGGCCAGTGGGCACAGGAAGGGGTGCTGTCATTGTTCCTTTTGCAGGCACTGGGCTGGGGGTCATAGGGCACCTTCTCATTTCATCTTCCCAACAGCCTTGCTAGGAGGACAGACAGGGGACACAGAGTCACCCAGGGAGTCTGGAAAAGCCAGAACAGGCAAGATAAGATGCAGGTCCTCTCTGGGCAGCGTCTCCCACTACCGCCTCTTTGGTTGTTTCCAGACACAGAGATGAAGCCATCTCAAATCTCCGAGTGGCTTAGGTGCATAGCGGCCCTCCTTCTGCTCCTTCTCCCTTCACTGACTTCCTCTGTCTTAACATTTACATGCCAGGAAAGGAAAAGATGTAAGCACAAAATGAACACCAGATCCCACCAGGCACTGGTCTGAGTGCTTCTGCACAATGACCCATGGGACCTTGCCAGCAGTCCTTGGAGGGAGGAAGGAGTATACACTCATTTTACAGGAGAGGAAAATAAGGCTCTCAAAGGCGCTTGGGAGTTGTCTCAGGTAGCTTTCTTTAAGTGCCCTAAATGGGGAGGATGCTGAGTCAGATTCAAAGCCTGGCTTTCGGAATCAGAGACATCTCTCTAGAGAGCCCTGAAAAGGCAAAATTATGTTGCCTAGAGATAGACAATGCAGAACGAACAATCACATTCTCATTCTTCTAGTTTTATCAAATGAGATGCAGTTGACAGCGCCATGGTTAGTTAGGCATGTGAAGGTAACCAGCACTACCTTCACATCCAGCTCTGCTGTCTGACCTTGAGCAATTTTTTTAAACCTTCTGAGCCTCAGAACCCTCGGCTATAGAAAGGAAATGACCTAAACTTCCCTCGTGGGGCCATTGTGAAGATTGAATTAATGGTGCGGATAAGGTTCGTAGTATTATCTGCTGTCCTCATTACTGAGAACTCTGCATTTTAGCTCTAAATTTCACTTATGTCCAAATCCAGGAGAAACCTTGAGAATTACATATACAATTTGTGCAACATCTTTTGAAATTCACACTACCTATTTTCTGAGTTAACAAATGGCATAATGAAATGTTAACAATTGCCTGTATTTGTCTAGCACTTCATGGATCAGATTCATTTTCTTATTTATAATATTTCTCTAAAGTGAAGTCAGAGAAGGTAATTGTTTTTACCTTCATTTTGTAGATGAAGAAACTGAGGCTTACAGAGATGAAGTCTGTTTCCCAAAGCTGTGGGTTTTCGTTTATAGAGATTTGTAGAAACTTTTGAATATATGATGGAAATGATAGTGTTTTCTTCAATGCAGTGATCATACACACAAAATTCTGCCTATGGCTTTGGTGATGGACCTGGGACTTGAGCCCTCTTTTCTCCAGAGGACCCTGGTTAATAACTCCCACCCCCAATCTTAAACCCATTAGTAACCAAAGGATTGGAACCCAAGGAAGATTTTCCTCCCACACCCCTTGTGCACAGAGAGATACCAGGAAAGGGAAGTAGTGTCTGTTGTACCAGGTGACTTCCCATGTGGCCAGTGAGGAGAAAAACTAACTAAATTTTGGTTCAGGTGGTTGTCAGATGGCAGAGTCTCTGGAGTAAAAAGAAGGTGACTAAAAGAGAGAACCAAGGGGATCTGATTCTAGAAAGCACCTGGGCTGTGCATTGTTGGAAGAGGGTGAGCCTTCCAGCTCTGTCTCTACTG
This sequence comes from Papio anubis, assembly GCF_008728515.1. Taxonomy (NCBI): domain Eukaryota; kingdom Metazoa; phylum Chordata; class Mammalia; order Primates; family Cercopithecidae; genus Papio; species Papio anubis. Next base: position 176,659,021 of record NC_044978.1, read on the forward strand.
GCCTGGGAGGGTAACCCGCACCCCATCTGGCTCTGCTCGGGAAAAACTCTTAAGAAATGTTTCTTTTTTTTTTTTTTTATTTTTTTTTGAGACGGAGTCTTGCTCTGTCGCCCAGGCTGGAGTGCAGTGGCCGGATCTCAGCTCACTGCAAGCTCCGCCTCCCGGGTTGACGCCATTCTCCAATTAAGTACAGTTGGAATGAACAGTGCATGCCAATGCCAGACAGTGAAGAAGGTTTTAAAGTTTTATTTCATAGCACAGTAGGGAGTAAGGGAGAAGTTACAAAACATGATAAATATTACATGTGCACTCTATAAAATGAACAAAGATACTGACCTTAAGTTGAGATAGATTATTGAAATTTTCATCTGTACCTATAAAAGTGCTAATTTTACTCCAGACATTCAGCAAGCAATGGATATTTACCATGTTGGGCATTCAGCCAGGTGACAGGGTCAGACAGTGGTATGAAATGACATTCCTGCCCCCTAGGAGTGAGGGAGGGTAAAGGTCTAGTTAAGGGAGATGGACAGAAACACCCAGTAATGGCTCATCTGTATTGAAAACTATTTCATTCTAAGCACTTGACATACATTAGCTCATTAAATCATCACAACAACCATAGAAAGTAGGTCACATTTTTATTCCCATTTTAAGACCTAAAACAAAAACAAAAACAAAAACTGAGGATGGAATAACTTGGCCAAAGACATAAAGCTAAGCCAACCACAGCACTGAAGTTTGAATTCTGACCATCTGGCTCTGGAACTTATGAATGTAAACAAAATGCGCTTTATTACCCAGCACCATGCTGGGCACTGTGGGTGATACCCCTTCTCCAGTCTGTTGACAATTTGGGGAAAAGGGGCCCTGTGTTAGTCAACTATTACTGTAATAATGCTGCATTAAAAAAACACCCAAAACACATTGGCTTAAGATAATAGTCTTCCTTAGTTCACAAACCTATAGGTCAACTGTGTTATTCTGTTAATCTTAGTAATCCTTCTTGGGGCCAGCTGAAGTTCACTCACATGTCTGGTGGTCAGCTGGCTGACTTAGGTTGGCCTTAGCTCTGTTCAATGTACCTCATCCCCAGCTGGCCAGCAGGGCACATTCTCATGGTAATCAGAGAGGAAATGGAAAACACAAGCAGTTTCTCTAAGTTGGAAATCTCCTAAAATCCTATTGGCCAAAGTAAGTCACATAGCTAAGCCCAAAGTCAGAGTGGAAGGGGGCTTCAAAGTTTTAGGATAGAGACATAAATGTAGGGAGGCCACGAACTTGGGCCATCAACACAATCACGTTAGACAAGAGGCCCCTTTCGGGATGTCCCTATCGCACTCCATCCCCACCCCCAGTTCATAGTGGCAGGGAATGAGTCCCATGCCCTGGGTCTGATTTATTTACGCCACTCTTGTCAGTTTAGGCGAATCCCAGCCTCCAGTGCCTCAAAATGAGGGAACACCCTAACTTCTACTCTGAGAAAGGGAAACGTATGTAATTAAGTAAAAATGAAATATTACCATAGGGAATGTAAAAGGACAACGTTCAGGAATTAGGGTCAGGGAAATTGCATTGATCAGGACTCTCTGGGATGTAAGAGGTAGAAACTGCCTCCAAAGCAGTGTAAGCAAAAGGGAAACTTTTGGCTCCTGTCCCTCATGATCTGAGGGCACCAGTAATGGGCCCTCTTCCTCTTTCCAGCCAAAGTGGAAATCAGTCAAGAGATGGATACACAAGTGGAGGAGGTGGGTTAAAATGATCACTTTTGGTGTGAATAAAGACTACTAGGAGATTTTGGCATTAGGTCTGATGGCCAAGAGAACCTCTTAAGATTGTACTCCTGAACTGAGCTTGCCACCTACTCATGGCCTCTCCGACAGGGCCCATCCTTGAAAGACTTAGAACATGGAACAGAGAATGTGCTCTTCTAGCCAGATAGGTCCCAAAAAGAAAGGGAGGAACTAAGCCATGCAGGCCATTTCTTTCCCCCAGCTTAACCAATTAGGTAAGTTCCCTCTCATCTCCTGGACAGGAGTGAGTGAGGTAAAGAATGACACACTAATGTCCTTCATGAACAAAGCAGTATCAGGAGTGAGCAATACATGTTCTTCCTAATCATAAGCAGTGAAACGGCTGGGTTTCCTTCAGGTATGGTGGGATCCAGGAGCTAAATCCAAGTCATTAAGGTACTGCCTCTCTCTCAACAAACCTCGACATTCTTAGTATTTCATTGGCTTCATTCTCAGACAGGCTTTCTCTGCTTGATATAAAGACAACCCTGAGCAGCTCCTACTTGGTAAGACTATCTCAGAAGGAGAGACATTCTCTGTCACACATCATACATTTCACTCTCTGAAGAAAATAATTATAATTGGTTTTTCTTGGGTTACAGCCATCCTTGAAGCCATCACTGCAATGGGAATTAGAATTCCCTGACTGGCCAGTTGCCATCCATTCTGATGATTGGGAGATGGAGGGCTATGAGATTTCATTGACATCTCTACTGAGATTATTGGGAGCACAGGAGGACAGCTTCAAGGAAAAGATGCAGCAAGAGAAAAAAGTACAGGATGGCCATCACCATGCAGAAATGACCCTTTTATCCCATCTGTATGCACCTTCCCGGGTAGTGCTATGTCTGTCCCCTGTCCTCCATGGTCTGTATTGGTCTTTGCTGTCTGAACTCCAACTGGGGATAGACTTGGCGGGGATCTCAGACCACAGCCCACAGATAGGCAATTCAGAGCAATCTTGATGTGTCTCCTTTTTTGTTGCTTTGTGTATGGGAAGGAGTGTGTTTTTATGGGATATAGCATTTGGGAGCCAATTATTGGCTGGAACCCTGGCCTAAATAGAAAAGGAAGATTATCCATTATTGGTCACCAGTGGAATTTTCATTGGCATTTTGATTGGAGGAAGTTCTTTCTTTTGTTTTGTTTTGTTTTTGGTAGAGAAAGGCATGTGTATCATGATTAAGTCCTGCTTCTTATGATAGAAAACTCAAAGTAATAGTATCCTAAACAAAGTAGAAGTTATCTCTGTCACACATTTTTAAAAAATGCTCAAAGTAGATTGTCTGGGGCTGTTATGGTTCTTCCTGGTATCAAAATAGACCTGGCTCTATTCATCTTTGACTGCCATTCTCAGAAGGTCCTTTCATAGCCCAAAGTGGCTGCCATCGTAACTGCATTCCAGCCAGGAGGAGGAGGGTGAGAGGAAGGGACTGCCCGCCCCTTCTGCTCCAAGAATTCTTCTTGGAAGTTCACACACTTTTGCTCCTGTCTGCTTCGACCGAAGGGAATCCCATAGACGCTCCTGACAGCCAGGAGCCTGGGAAATGTCATCATTCAATGCACTGCAGCCGTAAGAGTCAGGGTCTGCTCCTGAGAAGGAGGGGAGAATGAATAATGAAACTTGCTACCTACAGCCTCTGCCACAAGAAAGCAAGCACGCAATGGAAGTGCCTATGGCTGGGACCAGTGAAACTGAGGCATTTTGAGTGCCCTGGAAGCTGACAACGTGTGGCACTGTTTAAACAGCCATTTGAAACTTATTTAGAAATGGGGCTGAGTGGGCACACGAGGATTGCTCCCCTTCAGCTCTGATGCTACCTGCACCCACGGAGCTAAGCAAAAGCCCCAAAGTTTATGGGACCTGCCTGCCTTTGTCAATCCTGAGCACCCCATGGCAGTTTTACTCCCACCCCATGAAGACTGTCAGCCACCTCCTAGTAAAGTACCTCTTGCATCTCATGCCATTTGTTTTCTCATTTTGTTTTGTTTTCTGAGACACGGTTTCGCTTCCTCCCTCAGGCTGGAGTGCAGCAACTCGAACCTGCAACTTTCGCCTTCTGGGTTCAAGCAATTCTCCTGCCTCAGCCTCCTGAGTAGCTGGCAGTACAGGCGCCTGCCACCATACCTGGCTAATTTTTTTATTTTTTTAGTAGAGATGGGGTTTCACCATGTTGACCAGGCTGGTCTCGAACTCCTGACCTCAAGTGATCAGACCGCCTTGGCCTCTCAAAGTGCTGGAATGACAAGTGTGAGCCATACACCATAGTGCCTTAGGGAATGGCACTGTGCAGCTTCTCTGTGGAGGCCCTGGGCCACAGCCTCAGTGGCCTGAGCTGGATTAAAGGCCTGAGCTGCCTCAGGGCCCAAAGCTGGCCTGAGACGTTCAGACACAAGGACGTGCATCAGCAAGTCACAAGTGGGTCCCAATAGTGGCCCTATTGGAGTCAGCTGACTTCCTTTTCTCCTTTGTGCTAGAAGCTAAAGTGTGTTGACTTGGTTCCATAGGATCTGGTTTTTATTAAGGTAAGAAGGAAGTTAACTCCAGTTAACTCATGCCAGATGTGAGCTGAAAACACAAGCTTTTTCCCAGACCACTGCAATACTTTACCCTCAAGAAAAGCATAGATTCCTTGGGGTGACCAGGTGTGAGGTCCAGGTCATCAGGCCTGCATATAGTGGCAGAGCCAGATGAAGGCCCAGAAGAGGCACAACTGGTGGTCCCAGGTCTCTGCCTTTGAGGACCCACCATGATGTGAGGATGCCCCGACCTTCCTGCTGTCCCAGCTCCCCTCACTGTCCTCCTGCTCATGGCCCAGGATGGCTGCCATTGTGCCAGCCTCCAGCCTGTGCAAGTCTTATCTAAACAAGAGAAGACTCAGGGGACAAATAGCCAATTCACTGACAAGCCATTGAGGGGATGAGGGAGCAGCCCTATTTGGGGTGACAGATTCAGAACCAAATGGGAGAAGCCACAGGGATGCAGATTTTGATTCACCTTAAGAAAGGAGATGTAAGACTGTAATGGGCTGCTTATGGAGGTGAGAGTTTTCATTCCAGAAGGTGTTTGAGGACTGGACAGGGATGGGAAGAGCCACTGGAAACAGAGCCAAAAGGTTACACTCAGTCACACTCCTGCTCTCCTGCCTACCAACCTTCTCTGGGCTTCGGTTTCCTAATAGAGAAAAAAAAAAAAAAAAAAAAAAGAGTGCTCATAACTAGAAAAGTTCAAATTAAGCTGGTATGTGTGAGAGGATTGTCTGCTTCTGTGCTTTGCACTTCTGCCTCACCTTGCATTGGAAGGAAGGTATTCTATGGCTAAAATGAGTTTGACATTTTTTTTTTTTTTTTTTTGCTCTGGGAATAGAGAAATTTTTAAATGGTTTTTGGGGGAGCTGGGAATCACTCACAACTTCAGCTCTTAAAAATCCGCTGTTGTCAGTGATACTGGAGCATTGCCTGTCGTTCATGTTGACATGGCGGCAATCACAGGGATTCATCTGCTAGGCCAGTGTTACCCACCACTCCCTTTCCTGACCATCTCTGTAACCTAAGCATGTTTTCTTATTACTGTTTCTATGTTGTTGTGTATGGTTGGTGGAATAATGGTCCCCAAGTCCATTACTCACACCCATGTCTCAAGCCTCAGAATCCGTGAGTGTGTTACCTTCCATGTCAAAAGGGCTTTGCAGGTGTGATTACCTTAAGAACCTTGAGCTGGAGAAATGATATTGGATTATCTATGTGAATCCAATGGAATCACAACGTGTTTAAGTGAAAGAAGGAGGCAGAAAAGGCAGAGAAGGAGATGTGATGATGGAAGCAGAGGTCAGAGAGAGAGAGAAAGAGAAGAGAAAGGATGCTGTACTTTTGGCTTTGAAGTTGGAGGAAAGAGGCCAGGGCCCAGGAAAGCTGGAAAGGGCAAGGGAACAGATTCTCTATTTCAAGCCTCCAGAAGAAATGCAGCCCTGTTGACCCCTTGCTTTTAGCTCAGTGAGACCCATGTCAGACTTCAAACTTCCAGAACTGTAGGGTAATAACTAAGTGTTGTTTTAAGCTAGTAAGTTCATGGTTGTCTGTTTCTATAGCAACAATGGAAAGCTCATACATCACATTAAGGGAGGAAAGTAAGCTAAGGTGGGACTATAACGTTTCCTTGGTTTTTGTTTTTGTTTTTGTTTTTGAGACAGAGTTTTGCTCTTGTCACCCAGGCTGGAGCGCAATGGCATGATCTCAGCTCACTGCAACCTCCACCTCCTGGGTTCGAGTGATTCCCCTGCCTCAGACTTCCAAGTAGCTGGGATTACAGGTATGCACCACCATGCCTGGCTAATTTTGTTATTTTTAGTAGAGACAGAGTTTCTCCACATTGGTCAGGCTGGTCTCGAACTCCCAACCTAAGGTGATTCACCCACCTCGGCCTCCCAAAGTGCTGGGATTACAGGCGTGAGCCCCCGCACCCGGCCTCCTTGGTTTTGAATATAGTTAAAACATTCCTTATCTCAATTCTCAAAATTGCTGGCAAATATTATTTCTAATATTTTTTCTTTATACAAAATAACTGCGCTAAAGGTCTTTATGCATGAGGCTTTTAAAGCTTTTTCTTGTAAATATAACGTTTGTTATTACTACAATTTATCAAGTGTCTGTGATACACACGGTGCTTTGCTTCTGGATCTCCAATATGTCTCCAAAACTTTGGAGACAAGGAAATGACGACTCAGAGGCTGAGTAGCTTGCCTAAGATACCACGGATAGTTCGTGACAGAAACGAGATTCTAACTCAGTTTGTCTCATTCAAATCTGAATTCACTGAAGTGCAGGGTGCTGCCTTCAGCGTGTGTGTCTCTTATTTATAAGACATAATGTGCACATAAAGACAACCAATAATAGCAAAAGATCGGCCAGGCGCAGTGGCTCACGCCTGTAATCCCAGCACTTTGGGAGGCCGAGGATGGTGGATCACGAGGTCAGGAGATCAAGACCATCCTGGCTAACACGGTAAAACCCTGTCTCTCCTAAAAATACAAAAAATTAGCCGGGCGTGGTGGCAGGCACCTGTAGTCCCAGCTACTCGGGAGGCTGAGGCAAGAGAATGGCCATGAACCTGGGAGGCAGAGCTTGCAGTGAGCTGAGATCGCACCACTGCACGCCAGCCTGAGCAACAGAACGAGACTCCGTCTAAAAAAAAAAAAAAAAAAGGCAAAAAAAAGAATGGGTTAAGGGATTTGGGGGCTATTGATCCATGGGTTGGAGACACAGAAAATTTCTCCTGAAATATTATGACTTTATATATTAAGGCAGGGTTAAATTTCAGATTTGCATCAATTTTATCTAAGAACAGTTAGGTAAGTAATCGTGTATTTACTTAAAACTGAAAATGAGGCCCTGACGTCCAAGTGAAACCGCACAATCCCCAACACTGGGAGGCCGAGGCAGGCAGTCCACCCTGAGTCAGGAGTTCAAGACAACCAAACTGCTGCTATGTAAGTCTCTGCTAAGGAATGTAAAGGCCCCAGTTGTGATTGGTGTGCCTGTCATCCCAGCTACTTGCAGGGGGCTGAGGGCGGGAGGTGGCGAGACCCAGGGAGGCAGAGGTTGCAATGAGCAGGATCACCCTGCCTCCAGCCTGCAACACAAGACTGTCTCCAAAAAAAAAAAAAAAAAAAAAAAACTGAAAATGATATCCCAATGCCAATTTTATTCACTTATTTAACAAACTATTACAGGTGATTGTAGCATTATGAAGGCATGCTTAGGACATAATGTTTGGAGGGGAACAAAGAGAACATAAAAAGAATCTGTGTGATCACAGAAGTGTAGACATCATAGATATGGGCAGGCCCAGGTAAAGGCAAACACAAACTGAGGCCATTGATGCATGAGGGAGCTGGGTTCTGTGCTTTGTAGGCTCTTGGTGAGGGAGGGGCAACAGAGGTAAACTCCCCCCTTACTCCCTCCCCTGTGCACCAAATGCACCCACCAACAACCAACGCAGAACCCAGGAAGGAAGCCATGGGGTGATCAGCTAGCTCCGCAGGCCCTGCCGTCTGTGGTGGCCTTGCCTGGAGGCGCTCAGCTCACCTATACCCACCTGGAGATGACTGAGGAAAGAAGAGGGGCTGTGTAATGTTCCATGCTCACCCTTGTCAATGATAAAGATGTCCCCATTTCCTAAACCGGGCAGAGGGAGCTGGGCAGAGGGAGGAGGGGACGCACTCCCTCGGAGGTCTTCCCTTGGTCTCTGCTGGCATAGTCACCTGCTCCCGGAAGACCAGCGCCCTCCTCCCCCACTTTTGCTCTGCTTCTTTTCTAAGATGTGAGCCAAGACACGTGGCCTCTGAGGCTCTCCTCATTTTGGCCCACGGACTAGCTACGCCCCAGGACTCCCTTTTCCCTGGCTAGAGAGACAATTTGTTGGGAGGGGGTGCTGAGCGAAGAAACAGCGGCCCACAGAGATAAGTGTCTCCTACCGAAAACCCAAGGGCCAAAAAGGGTTGGGAAAACACAGCTTGGAGACCACCCTACCAAATCCTCCAGCCCTCAGCGTGTGGAAATTGCTCACACACTTCTTCATTCTAAAGAGCAAGCAACTCTTGCGGTAAGGACCAGCCGCACTTTAGATTTAGAGAATTGCTGAAGGTTTCACCAAAGCAGAGGATGTTTTCTATGTTGTGCCTGTGGTGGGTGCCATACCTGTGCAACCTCTGAGATTGCTGGGGGTCTCTGTGCCCCTGAGAGCCGGGAGGAAGCTCTCAACTGTACCTTCAATTCCACAGCACAGGGAAGGAAGCTCAACATTTCTTTACCATTCAGAGCATCCCTGTGCTTTGAGTCTCCTCTGCTTCTTGGGGACCAGTTCTGTTGCTCTTGGGATGACCATGATGGTCCCAACTTGAAATTCAGTACCTTCTTTGGTTTTCTTAAAAACAACAGCACCCATGGACAACAGATCACTCGAGTGTTTAGAGACCATATCAAAGATTTCAGGGAGGTGGGGGAGTCACTCCATCCTGCCACTCACAGCCTCCTCTTTCCTCTCCCTGTCATCTCTGCTCATCATCCCCCCTGCCTTCTTAGATGCCCCTGGTGCCCCGATTTCTCCTCCCTCTAGCATGCCGAGCACCTCCCGCCCCTTCTGAAGCTGGAACCAGCACACATGCAGACATCCAGCAGACACCTGCTGCTCCAGGCATTCATCTAAATATTCTTCTTAGCCATGACAGTGCTTGAGAAACATTCGGGTGTCAGCCATGAAGTTGACACACTTTTCTTCCCCTCTTTGTACCTGGTAATGTCACTGCTGGTATCCTGATGCTCCCTGCCTCTCTGGAAGGCCTACCGTGTGTCACAGCATGTGGCCCAGGGTTAGCTGAGAGTTAGCAGAGCTGGGGTCCAGCCCCATCTTCCCCACACCGCAGCTGTGTGACTCAGGCAAGCTGCCCATTATCTCAGACAAAGGCTCAGTTTTCTTGCCTGTGAATAACACAAATGCTTATCTCCGGGGCCCACAGAAATGATCATATCAGATCATGGATGTGAGAGTGCTTTGTAATTTCTTTTATAAAGGCACGAATCCTGTTCATGAGGACTCTGTCCCACTGACCTGATCACCTCCCCAAAGGCCCCACCTCCTGATACCATCAGTTTGGGGATTCATTTTCAACGTTTTACTTCTGGGGGGACACAAACATTCCACCCATAGCAATGGGATTCTGGCAGAAGGGCTCCAATTTCTATCAGGAGGCAGCATAAGACAGCTGCCCCATCCTGAGGCCTAGGGTGAAGAGCTGCCGTGCTAATGAGGAAGGAGATTCATGGATGTGCCTCCCAGATGCGCCTGGTGGGTTTAGACACAACAGCTCCCCAAAATCCCTTAACCCATTCTTCACAGGCTGGGCATTTCATGAAATGGCAGCAATGTTCATTTTAATGTTTTATGAGCCACAGAGCTTCCTGCAGGAAAGAGTGGGATGGAAACTGTTAAGCCCCCAACGTGAGGCCCTGGGACCCATCAGGTTTGGCTGGGCGCGTCTGCAGGCCAGACAGTGCTGAGAGCAAATGTTCAGGGGCACACGCCCTAAAACAACATGCGGCATTTTCTGGGCCTCCTCACCAGTGACTTCTTGGACATCAGTCTTGTTGAGTCCTTCCACATGGCAGGTGCAGAGAGACTGCGGGGTCTGGGTGTTGCACACTGGGCAGGGGTCAGGAGTTCTGGCTTGGTCACAACACCGCTCTGGGCTGTGTTTCCTCACCTGTACCATCAGAAGTGGAACAAGATGCTCTCTAGGAACAGCCCAGCTCTAGGTTCTGAGGTCAGAATCAGGGCACGTAGGGGCAGGGACTAGTGTCAGGCCCAAGGCTCCTGGAAGCAGGTGTTCAGGCTCTGCCACCACCCACAGGCTCCCACAGCAGGTGGTTATAAGTGTCATTGTTCCCCCTCCGAGGGACAGTGAGACGGCACAGAATGAGCACTAAGTGGGTTCAAACCCGCCCCAGTAAGAAGTAGGAACACTTTTATTTACACTGTTGGTGGGAATGTAAATTAGTTCAACCATTGTGGAAGACAGTGTGGCGATTCCTCAAGGATCTAGAAACAGAAATACCATTTGGCTCAGCAATCCCATTACTGGGCATATACCCAAAGGAATATAAATCATTCTACTATAAAGACACATGCATACATGTGTTTATTGCAGCACTGTTCACAATAGCAAAGACATGGAACCAACCCAAATGCCCATCAATGATAGACGGGATGAAGAAAATGTGGCACGTATATACCATAGAATACTATGCAGCCATAAAAAGGAATTAGATCATACCCTTTGCAGGGACATGGATGAAGCTGAAAGCCATTGTCCTCAGCAAACTAACACAGGAACAGAAAACCAAACATTGCATGTTCTCACTCATAAGTGGGAGCCGAACGATGAGAACACATGGACACGGGGAGGAGAACAACACACACCAGGGCCTGTGGGTAGGGGGCAAGGGGAGGAAGAGTATTAGGACAAATAGCTAATGCATGCAGGACTTAAAACCTAGATGATGGGTTGATAGGTGCAGCAAACGGCCATGGCACATGTTTACCTATGTAACAAACCTGCACATTCTGCACATGTATCCTGGAACTTAAAGTAAAATAAAAATTAAAATTTCCCCGCGGTGAATCCAGCTCTGCTACTAACTAGCCATCATGCGTCTCTCCAGATGACTGTTTCCTCATCTGCTCATGGCCAGTGTAGGGCTGGATAGTATCAAAGGACTCTTCCAGCATCAATCCCAGGCCTCTGTCAGGATGGAAACTTCCTCCAGGAACAGTGAGGATTCTTGTTCTGCCATCAGACAATGTCTTAGGGATACAGCTGTTTTGGGGCACAAGAGTCAGGGCAAAGTAGTTTGAGAAAAAATAAAAAGTCACCTGTGGTCAAGAAAGTGTCCAGCTACCCAGGGAAGCATGTGCTCCAGTGGCCCCAAGAGACACATAGTGTCTTCATCTACTTGCTATCATTTCTGTGCTTACCCAGGTGGGGTGCAGTGGGCAGACAAAGCTGTGAATTTTGCTTTGTACAAAGAGGGGATTCGATTGGGAGATCTCATAGCTTCCTTTCTTTGAGTTCCTCTTATATGCTAGTGTGGGAGGCAGAATAATGACCTCCACCCCACCTTGAAAGATGTCCACTTCCTTCTTCCCAGAACCTGTGAATATGTTAGGTGACATGATGAAGGAATTAGGGCCACAGATGGAGTTAAGGTCACAGATGGAATTAAGGCTGCTCATCAGCTGACTTTGGAATGAGTAGTCCTGGACTACCAGGGTAAGCCCAATGTAATCACAAGGGTTCTTATAAGTGGAAAAAGGAGGCAAAGAGAGAGAGAACCAGACCAGTGGCAGTCTGAGAAGGAGTTGGCCCAAGGTTGCTGGCACTGAAGATGGAGGAAAGGGACCAGGAGCCAAGGAATGCAGGCGGACCACAGGAGCTGGAAAAGACAAGCAGGCAGATTCTCCCTAGAGCCTGCAGAAGGAAAACAGCCCTGCAACACCCAATTTTAATTCAGTGACACCTGCTTCAGATTCTGACCTCCAGAACTAGAAGATGATAAATCTCCACTGTAGTTTACTGTAGCAATAGAGCTAGGTACGTGGCAACCATTACCTTAGTCCTCAACCCCCTAAAAAGCCTACAAAATTTCTACCTTTTGCTTTATAGATGAGGAGACTAAGACTCAGCAAGGAAATGACAAGGTCACAGAGCTAGTGCATTGGTCAGTGTTCCACCCAGGGAAGTGGAAATAATATTTCAGAGAGGCACTGGATGCCAGGAAATGGTTACAGAGGTGCCATTAGGGCTGGGGGAACAAAAGGAGTTGGGCAGAGTTACCCTGGAGCCCGCGTGTTCATCCTGCCTCCCCTTTCCAGGAGAAAGGGCTCAGTCCCAGCTCAGCGACTGGCCTGCCCAGTGGCCTCAAAGCGCTCACCTCTCTGCAAAATGAAAGGGTTGAATTGGCATTGGCTCACTTCTAATTTCTGAAGCCTAAAAGAAGCTCCTCTTTGCCAAGGCTGAGTTCAGCTACTCTCCTCCAGTCACATTCCATTTGTGCCAAACTTTGTCCTCCTTTTTGGGCCACACCATGCATATCCCAGATTCTGTGGTCTTACAGAGCCAGTTTTGATGCCAGGTGAGTTTGGGTTCAAGAACTCGTCCCGTTTCTTACTGACACTACTGGAAGCATGACCGTGGCAGCAAGGCAGATGCTGGAGCTGCTCTTGCTGACATGGCTGATGTTCTTGGCACAGGTGACGTGGGAACCACAGCCTCTGAGGCTAACCAGGAGCCACAGCTGATGGTGCTGGAGCTTTGACTAGTAGAAGAGGTCCTTTCTTCCTCCAACACTCAGCCATACATCAGTGCGTCTCACTGCTGGAATCAAACAGGACTCTGCTAGCATGGGAGTAAGGAGAGGTCATTTATAGGGAGTAAGGACATGCAGTTTGTAGGCTTCTAGCCCCCATGACACAAAACAGTTCTAAAAGGGTGGTTGTGGGGCAGAGTCCCAATAAGGCAAATGCAATAAGCTCGTAAATGGTGGGATGCTGTCAGCACATTTCATCTCAGCACCTGTGCACTGGCTCCTTCACCTGGAATACTCTTTCCCCAGATGTCTGCATGACCCACACCTCCCTCACTTCCTTTAGGTCTCTAGTGAAATTGCATCTTCTCAAAAACATCTCCCCCAGCTGCCATAGCTCAGTGTCCCCTGTTCTCACTGCCACTTACCCTGATTTATTTTTCTTTTTAGCCCTCATTATGACCTGAAATGATATGTTTATAAATTAATTTGCTTAGTATCACTCTCCTCCGTGAGAATGAAAAGCTCCATGTGAGGAGGGACACTTTTCCTGTTTTACTTACTGCTGAAACCACAGCACCTAGAGCAGTGCCTGGCATACAGTAGGCGTTTACTTACTAAATAATTGTTGCATGAATAAAGAAAACCAAAGTATACCAAAGGCTAAGTACAGACTGTAGCATGCTGCTGCTTAAAGTTCTGTGGTACATTCTTGGAGGTGTTTATAGCAATCAGATGGAGACTTACTTGCTGTGGGAACATGAAGCAATTTCACCCAGAGGAGAAGCAGGCATGGAGAAAGAGAGCGAGCGCACCATTTTTACAAGGGAAATATTTCAGATCATTGCTTTGGGCCTTCTGTGATGTTTCTGTCTTGATAGTTTCTAGCTGTGCTCTGGAGAGGTTTCCTCATGATAGAGATTTTCCAAGTCAGGCAAGGCATATATATATCTATATATACACACATACACACACACACACACACACACACATATGTGTGTGTGTATATATGTGTATATATATATGTCATTCTCATTTCTCATTTCAGGTCTCCCTGCAGTCACTCTCCATGTGGCAGGGAAGGCTATCCAGGCAGGGATATTTGAAAGTGTTCTGGGAGGGAAAGAACCAGACTGTCAAATGTTTACAAAGTGTTCAGTGAAGATGCAGCCTCTTCATGTTTACAGAGGCCCCAGTCCAAAGCAGTTTTAGCTAAACACGGAGACCAACAATGCACTCTACGAACCTTTCTACAAAGTCAAATCCCAAGTACTAGGAACTGAGGTTAGGGCTCACAGAGAGCTGTCTTTTGGTATATAATGCATGCTCAATAAATATGTGTTGAATGAAGGAACAAACCGATGAAGCCTCCTTAAAACCCAGGTGGAGGGCATCCTCAATCTATGCAGTGGTGTGAGAGGAGGCACGAGCGGGGCTTGTCCCGTGCCAAGGCCCTGTGGCATACAGCTGCATTCCGTTGGCTTACCCACTGTGGCATTCTCTGAGTCTTAAGAGATTTGTGTTCTTACCCCCACTTTACAGATGAGAAAATAGAGGCTTGGCAGGTTGGCATAACCCGGCAAAGGTCACTCAGTTAGCAAGTGGTGAGACCAGTTCCTGAACTGAAACTCACCTGGCAACAAAGCTGGCTCTATAAGACCACAGAATCTGGAATATGCATGGTATGACCCAAAAGGGACAAAGTTTAACACAAATGGAATGTGACTGGAGGAGAGTAACTGAGCTGAACCAGGATGAGAAGCTTCTTTTAGGCTTCAGAAATTAGAAATGAGCCAATGCCAATGCAACACTTTCATTTTGTAGAGAGGTGAGCACTTTGAGGCCACTGGGCAGACCAGTGACTGAGCCGGGACTGAGCCCTTTCTCCTGACCTGAGGTCCACTCTTCTTGTCATCACTCCTCCCCATGCCCCCAGTGGAGCAGGAGCTTTGGGCCAAGTTCAGGGGAAGGCCTGCCTGCTCAGACCCCTTCAGTGCAGTGATGCATCTGATGGTGACTCGATTTGTTTCTAGCCTGCTAGTCAGTCCCCGCCCTTAGCCTTCTGCTCCCAGGTCAATGGCTTATTGGCGCAAGGGTTCAAATAGCTCTTCCAATTCCTTCTATTTAGCATATGGGAGGCAAAGCTGTTCAGATGCGTGGCCATGGGTGGTCTTCACCTTGGAGATGAAGAACCTGGAAGTTAAAGGTCACGTGGCCTTGCCCAGGCCACACATTAGGGGCCTCTTTCTCCTCATTTTCACAAGGATTATTGACTTCTTCCACTTTATAGAAATTCCGTACAAAATCAAGGCAGCTGGCAGTGCAGTTGTGTGTGTGTGTGCAGTGTATGTGTATGTTTATGTGTGTATATATGTGCTGATATGGTTTGGCTGTGTCCCCACCCAAATCTCATCTTGAATTGTAGCCCCCATAATCCCCACATGTTGTGGGAGGGTCTCGGTGAGAGATGATTGAATCATGAGGGGGGGCGGTTTCCCCCATGCTGTTCTCATGATAGTGAGTGAGTTCTCATGCAATCTGATGGTTTTATAAGTGTCTGACATTTTCCCTGCTGGCCCTCATTCTCTCTCCTGCTGCCTTGTGAAGAAGTACCTTCTGCCATGATTGTAAGTTTCCCAAGGCCTCTACAGCCATGTGGAACTCTGAGTTAATTAATCCTCTTTTCTTTATAAATTACCCAGTCTCAGGTATTTCTTTATAGCAGTGTGAGGATGAACTAATGCATGGGTGTATCTGTGTGTATGTGTGTATCTCTGTGTATGAGTGCATATGTGTATGTGTTTATGTGTGTACATATATGTGTGTATATGCATACGTGATTATATATGTAAAACTGTGTGTATATGTGTATGCGTGTGTGTATGTGTGTTTATAGACTAAACCCAGGGTCCTAGAAGAAAGAAGATCCCTATGGAATTTAACAGAGCTACCAAGCGATAACACAGGAGCCTAGATTTTTGGAGCCAAGTTGCTTAGGTTCTTATCCCTGCATTTCCATTTTCTAGCTATGCGTGGCTTTAGCATGGTTTCCCTGTCTGTGGTACTAATCTCATTAGATTGTTTTGAACATTTAAATGACTTAATTCACACAAAGAGCTTACCACTTTACATAGAAATTGACTAGATTGCAAGAACTATTTCCATATTTTCCAGAAAGAGGCACTAAATTACTCTCTAAGCTTCCTGGTAGCCAGGGCAAGAGAAGGAACTGGTTTCTCCACACATTCTCCCTTTATAAGTAGCAGGTCAACTTACCAGAAGAAACATATAGTCAACTCTCAAAGTCATGTATTACAAGGGGCCCTCCACGGGTGGTACTGGGATGCATAACAGACAGGTTTTGAACTAAAGTTAAAACAACTGCAAAAGATCTCTCTCTATGGTTTATTTCCTTAGAGGATCCTCAGGAGAGCAGAAGGAGACTGAACTGCAGCCTGCAGAAGGCCATTGTAATGCAGTCTGAGTTGTCAGGAACCTTCCAGAGCCACCACTCACTCAACATCCACATACTCGTTGAGTTTCTGTTGAATACTGGGCACCATGTTAAGCCCTGGGGATAAAATATGGGGCAAAACCAGACAGGGCCACTGAGTGCCCAAGCATGGGGTCAGCCAGGGACCTTGACAGGACAGAAACCAGGTGCCCCATAGATGAGTGTGGAGTCGCCCTGGACCAGGAGCTGCAAAGGGAGGAGCTGAGAACGCTAAGTGGATTAACAGGGGGAGTTCAGGGACAGCTTCCTGGAGAAGGCGGCAGCTGAGCTGGTAGATGAGTTGGCATGAACTCAGTGAAGGGAGACAGAGCGGAAACCCATTCATAAATGGAGGGTTGACCATAAGCCCATGAATACATGTGGCTGGCTGGGCAGATGCTGACCAGGGAGGATGCCTGGTTTTGGTCATTGTTTATTTGGGGTTTGTAAGGTTGGTTGGTTTTGGGTGTTTTTTGAGACGGAGTCTCGCTGTGTTTCCCAGGCTGGTCTTGAACTTCTGGGCTCAAGCAATCCTCCTGCCTTAGCCTCCCAAGTACCTGGGATTATAGGCACAAGCCACCACACCTGGCTCTGTTTATTTATTTCTGACAAGTGCTTCCACTGTTGCTTCCACCTCCCACAGCTGTTGTTCATAGGGGATAATCCCTGGACTTATCACCACATATCCACCATGTCACCTCATTCTTACAAGTAACCTCCTCCAAACCCAGAGCATCCCTCCATAAATGTTGGTAGTCTTGTTCATGTTGATATTGACTCTAATTCCTTACAAAAGGGAACTGAGATTTTAGCTGTCAAGTAACTTCCCAAGTCACACAAGGACCCTGTGGGCACAGGGGTGAAACGTCAGCTAAGGGACTTCATCCCTCTGAGCCTCAGTTTCCTTGTCTGTTAAATGCAATGAGAGCACTGAGCGTCAGGGGTTTTATGAGGCTCCCACAGTCCCTGCATCAAGCCCCACCGACTCAAGTGGTAGTGAGTCGTGTCTTTCTCTCACTAGAGACCGCCTGGGAGCAGAAACTGTTCCTTGTTCTTCCCTTAACACAGTGGATCTTTTCACCCCATCCCGGGTGCACAGCAAGCTCTCGCAAGCTGCTAGATAATAGAAATGAGCTGAACTTGGCTCTTTAGCCTCTCAGCCCTGAGGTTTCTTTTGAGGTGTGTGGAAAGAAAGATCAGACAGATCCAGATCGGAGCGTGAACTCCTCACTCTTCACCTGAGCAACCTTTGGCACATTTCCTCACCTCCCTGAAGCTCAGTGGACTGAAACACACTCACCTTGAAGGGCTGTTTCTGTAAGACACCTCGCACAAAGCCTGGCACACAGTAGATACACAATAAACCTTAGCCTCTTCTTCCCTGCTCAGTGTCTCTTGACTCTTCTTGAATAAAGTTGAATCTGTAATTGGGGCAAGATCTGATTATGTAACAGCTCCCTCTCCCAACCCAGGAGTGTGCCGTGCTACCCAGAGGGTTTGTTTTTTTTTCCCCCCCAGTTGGGAAATGCAATTTCTCATTCCTCTTTCAAGTTCTTTGGAGTTAGTGATTAGAACATGGCTAGGAATATGCATGAGGTGTGAGCCATAGAAAGGCCTCTTACTTTCAAGTTGAAGAGAGAATGTGGGGAACATGCACTCAGAGGGAAGGGCTTGGATGAACTATTGTTAAATGACTTGGAGAGTCAAGAGAATGAACGCCTCTGAGACAGTTACCTTCCATAAGCTCATGTATTTTTTAAAGGGGCTGATAGATAACAATTTCCCAGGCCATTTCCTCTCTCTCCAAGGGCAGCCAGTTTAAACTGGAGGTGTCAACTCTGTCCCCTCCCACCCTACGGGTGACATTGCCCCATCTCCTCCCAATCATCTACACAGCCTGTATACATCTGAGGTTCTGGGCTTGCTTTAGAGACCCTGTTGTTCATCTTCCTCTCCAATGCCTGGGTCCCTTCCACAATATGCTTGACAGGTGGTCACCAGGCTCCTCTCGCACACCTTCAGGGATGGGGAATTCTCTGCTCAAAAAACACGTTCGTCCTTGGACACATCCATCAGGCAGTTCTTCCTTGTGGTCCCACACATCAGAGCTCTTGCCTGGGGCCTTGTTCTGACCTCAGAGCCAAGGAAAGCAAATCCAATCCAGGCGTCTCCTCTTGGGAGCCTCCCTTCTCCAGACTAGACATCTGCAAATATGAGTAGGGCTCATGACCTTCATCCAGCATGGTGTGAGCAACTCTGCATTCTAGACGCAGAGGAAAACCAGCCTCTTCCATGAAGCATCTGCCACGAACCTTACCTAATGCAAGCGCTGCCCCGAGCTGACAGGACTGTGAGGACAGGACCCAGCACAGGTGTGGCCACTTACCAGACACGGCACACGCCTAACACTGCATTACAGGCAATTGCAAGTTTAGCGCCAATTCTGTGACATGTTGGAAGCACAGAGAGGACTTTCTGGCTCTCCCTCCCGCCCTCTGTTTCACCCTGGGCCTGTGAGGAGCTACCTTTCCTTCCTCCCATCTTTAGGGGAAGACCTGGCATCTGCTGAACTTGCAACACAGATCTCCGTCTTGCTCTGATGAAAGTGATGGTGAAGGGAAAGTTGGGTGAAGGCCAGAGACTGGGATGAGTGTCTTTCAATTTCAGATGAGATTGAGAGAGAGGGGAGGAAAGGTGGAAGGGAGGCAGGAGAGGGGAGGAAAGGTGGAAGGGAGGCAGGAGAGGGGAGGGGAGAGAGACAGACAGGATTGGAGGGGAGGACAGCGTTCCAAAGCTCTGAAGGGTCTGATTCCAAGTTCCCGTCATGGTCTGAATGTTTGTGCTCCTTCCCCACCCCTAATTTCTGTCTGGAAGACTCAGCTCCCCAGAGTGATGGTCTTTGGAGGGGAGTCTTTGGAAGTGAGGAGGGCTGGATGAAATCATGTGAGTGGTGCCTCCTGAGAAGTGAGAAGGCTGCGTCTGCAGACAGGAAGACGCTCTCACCAGGGAACTGACTCTGCGGACACCCTGGTCTTGAACTTCTAGCCTCCAGGACTGTGAAGCCTGTTGTCTAAGCCACTCATCTGCAGTATGATGTTGTAGCAGCCGCAGCTGGCCGAGCTTCCAGGAAGCATTGCTGGACATTGGGGAAATGATGGCTTCTGGAGCCCCGGTGCGGGTTCTAAGCCTAGCTCCTCCACTCCCCCGCCGAATGACAGGACTAGCCCCTTCTAGTGTCCCCCTCACACCCTCCCTCTGCCCACTGTAATTTCAGCCCCGCTGTGACAGACAGTCCATGTGGACTCAGGTATGGGCCAATGTTTGGCCACCTTAAGCACAGCACATGCCTCTCCAAATGCTCAGGTCCTCTCCACGGCCAGGAAGCTGCTCAGACATCTGCAGCGCAGTGTAGACTTTCAGGGAGTTAATACCCCTGGGAGCAGGAGCTGGCAGATGAATGCCCCAGCCTCCCCTGTGAGACAGTTCTGGAGATATTCCATGTGCTGCTCAGAAGCCCCGCAGAACTGATGCCCTTTGCCCATAGAAGTCTCCACGAGACGCACTTTGGGCTGCCTCACTCTCCAGCCTGTAAACTTCCCACCCCCAGCGTGTGTCTCAGGCTCTGCTGCGAGGGCATACGGTGTCCCTGCCCATGGGCAAGCTTCTCCCATGTTCTCACCTGCAAAGTAGGAATACTGACTGTGTCTACTTCAGGGTACAGTTATATGAGAATTAAATGAATAAGGGTGCATAAAACACAAGGGAACCCTTAGCAAGTGGTGGCCAATGTTATTGCAATGTGGACAGCCCAAAAATGAACCTCATGAAACAGATGTAGCTCCAAATGGAAGCTACATCAAGCCTGGTTGAACTTGATGAAGCGGCTTCAACCTGTAATCCCATCCATCAGGAATGAAGTGTTTCTGGAGGTGAAAATGCAGGCCAGTGAACTTCCATCTTCCTTAGTATCAACCACTGTCCTTGCTGAGTAGTAAGAAGATGTTGCCTTTTTATATTTTAACAATAATCATTTAACAAAACCTACTGAAACTTTTCATTTGGAATATTTTTAAACAGAAATTTTTTTTTAAACTGCTTGCAAGTTTTTCTTTTTGAATGTGCAGATCCGAGACTTTTTTGTTTGTTTGTTTGTTTTTGAGACGGAGTCTTTCTCTGTCACCCAGGCTGGAGTACAGTGATGCAATTTCGGCTCACTGCAACCTCCACCTCCCGAGTTCAAGCGATTCTCCTGCCTCAGCCTCCCGAATAGCTGGGATTACAGACACCTGCCACCACGCCCAGTTAATTTTTTGTATTTTTAGTAGAGATGGGGTTTCACCATGTTGGCCAGGCTGGTGTCGAACTCCTGACTTCAGGTGATCTGCCTGCCTCGGCCTCCAAAAGTGCTGGGATTACAGGCAAAAGTCACCGCTCCCAGCTGAGATACAAGAGTTTTTATTGGTAACCTGTGTACATAACTTTGTCTACCAAAGCACATGACAGACACATCTCTTTTTATGGAACAGTTTCTTATAAAAGGTTGCTACTTTCTCACTCCTGTTAAAATGTCATCTGTATCCTGAAGCAACAGATTGACTCCATGTTGAATTTTAACATCTCTGTGAAGCAGTGTACTGTCAATGGTCACTGAGGCTAGCTGTAGGCTTGCACCTGGAGTTGAGATGGCGGGTTCCACTATTGATTGTCCTGTCTGTCTTTGTGTGAGCGTTGTTAGTTTTACCTTTAATTTGTGGTTTCTTTGGGGGATTTGTTTTTTTCCTTGAGATGAGGTCTCGCTATGTTGCTGAGGCTGGCCTCGAACTCCTGGGCTCAAGAGATCCTCCTACCTCAGCCTCCCAAAAAGATTAGCTGGAACTACAGGCATGTACTACTATGCTCAGCTTTGGGGGATTCTTTATAAGCCAGCTGTACATTCATTGGGGTTAATTCAATTCAAACCATATACTACCATTCCCAAATCTGCTAACTGGTAAATTGCACAAGTAAACAGCAATATATCAAAAGACAGATCAAAGGCACCCTGTCAGCTTCTGCACACAGTGGAGCTCTGCTCCCCACTCACACAGGCCATGTGAAGGCTCCAGGTTCAGTCCATAACAAAATGTTATAAAACTGTAAATAGGAACTCCAATATCTCCTGCTACACCCCTTCGTACATACCCTACTTTGGGTCCGACTGCTGTGGGTAATAAAAAGACACTGAACCTAGGTTAAAAACTCAATGACTTCCTCCTCTTAAATTCCATTAGTAGTTGGAAAAATAAATGCTTTGATGAAATCTCCTATTTTTAGAAGCATGAGGCCTGCACTGTGTAAGAGAGAACAAGCTCAGTGCCACTCTGGGCATGCAACTTATACGAGGCTATTGCCCTGTGCTTCACATGAAGTCCCTTTGCCTTTCTAATCCCAGGCCCCCGATCACAAGAGGGAAGAGGCCTCCAGGTTGTTCTGCACTTTGCTCTAGCAGGAGGCGATAAAGTGTGACTGCTGCCCTAACAAAGTGCCATGCGTTGGTGGCTTAGAACAACAGAAATGGGGCCGGGCGTGGTGGCTCATGCCTTGTAATCCTAGCACTTTGGGAGGCCACGTCGGGTGGATCACCTGAGGTCAGGAGTTCGAGACCAGTCTGACTAACATGGTGAAACCCCATCTTTACTAAATACAAAAAATTAGCCAGGCATGGTGGCAGATGCCTGTAATCTCAGCTACTTGGGAGGTTGAGGCAGAAGAATCACTTGAATCTGGGAGGCAGAGGTTGCAGTGAGCTGAGATTGCACCATTGCACTGCAGTCTGGACAACAAGAGCGGAGCTCTGTCTCGACAACAACAACAAAAAACAAAAACAAAACAAGAACAACAGCAACAGAAATGGATTCCCTCACAGTTCTGGAGGCCAGAAGTCCAAGGTCCAGGTGCCAGCAGGGCCATGCCCTGGCTTCCGATGGTGACCAGCAGTCCTTGGCGCTCCCTGGCTTGCAGCTGCATCGCTCCAACCTCTCCTCTGTAATCACAAGCTTGCCTTCCCTGTGTGTATCTATCTGTGTCTCCTCCTCTTATAAGGACAAGAGTCGTATTGGATCCAGAGTCCATCCTACTACAGTATGACTTCCTCTTAACTTACATCTTAATTATATTGGCAAAGGTCTTATTTCCAAGTAAGTTCACATTCACAGGTACCAGGGGTTAGGACTTCAGCATATGTTTATGAAGACACAATTCAACCCACAACAGAAGGTTATAGCATTTTGTACCCACTGCCAGGCTAAAGGTGAAAGGGAGAGGGAGAATGTAGCAAGTACCCCACAGTGATAGCACATATATTCATAATGCTCCTTGCTCATCAAAAGCCAGGTACTGTTCTGAGGACTTCATGTGTGCCAACATTGAACACTGGTTACAACACCAATGCTATTATGTTTATTTTACAGACAAGGAAACTGAGGCATGGAAACATTAAGTAATTCACCTGGTATCATACTAGATGGAAAATGGTGCAGCCAGGATTTGTTTGCATTGGTGAGCACCCATTGGCCCTGAGACAATGTGTGTTTGCATTGGTGAGCACGCATTGGCCCCAAGACAATATGTGTTTGCATTAGTGAGCACCTATTGGCCCCGAGACAATGTGTGTTTGCATTGGTGAACACCCATTGGCCCCGAGACAATGTGTGTTTGCATTGGTGAACACCCATTGGCCCCGAGACAATGTGTGTTTGCATTGGTGGGCACCCATTGGCCCCGAGACAATGTGTGTTTGCATTGGTGAGCACGCATTGGCCCCGAGACAATGTGTGTTTGCATTGGTGAGCACCCATTGGCCCTGAGACAATGTGAAGCCTAGGTTTCTCCAGCTCCAAGGCCTGCCCTCTCCCACCGTACCACAATGTCCCTTAAGTGGCTCTTGCTCAGGAGGCACTCCCAGGGCGGGCTCAGCAGGTGTACAGACACCTGGAGGGGTCTCCAGGCCAGGATGACACCTGTGCTAACAGCGTGGCTCTCTGAGGACCCTGAGGGAGGCTGGCAGGCTCAGCCTCATCTCCTTGCAGTCGTGTGTGGGCCACCCCCACATGCATCAGTGTCTGTCACTCTGCTGTGCTCTGAAGGTGTCTGAGGACCACGGGAAACCTGCCATTGGAAAACCACACCATGCCCGGAAGAGTAGGGAGAACGCGGAACAGATACTGGCCCCCCTGCTGATTCAATTTGGTTGACATCTAGCATAATTTTCCTCTGTTCCTGTTTGCTCAGCCTGCCCCCGCTTCCGTGTTTATAACATGCTTCTTCTCCTTCCCTGTCACCTGAGTCTTGATTTTTACTATTTCATTCAAAACACATGGGTTGGATGTACATTCTCTGTCAGACTCCACAGAGAGGAAATAAAAATAATAATAATTGTTTAGTGAACACCAATTACGTGCCAACACTTAATACATATTGATTTTATTCCCCAAAACAACCTCATAGGTAGGTGTTTTTGATTTCTGTTTTGTGGAAGAACAAGCATGGGGCAGAGAGAATAGGTGACTAGTCCGGGGTCTCCTAGCAGAGACAGGGCTGGGTGTGAAGCCCAGGTTGCTCCGACTCCAAGGCCCACCCCTTTCCATGGTACCACAGCATCCCTTAAATGGCCCCTGTTCAGGGGGCACTCCCAGGGGTGGGCACAGCAGGTGTGCAGACAGAACACTCCACACAAGAGTGAAAGTGCCCAAGAGAGACAGACACAGGTGCAAGGGCGACCCAGATGAGAGGGTGACAGTGATTAGCCATCATGGGGACAGGGAAGGTCTCCAGAAGATGTGACTGCTGAGGGGATCCTCGGAAAAGGATGTCCTAGGCAGGCAACAGTGGCAGGGTGTTCTGGGCACAAGGAACAGCACGAGCAGGGCCCAGAGGCCAGGCCGTGGGGGTATGTGGGACGGAGGACGAGTGCCTTTTCCAGGGCAGCAGCCAAGAGAGATGGGGGGAGCCTCCAGATGCCACAGGGACTGTGGGAGGAGGCTCTGCACGGAAGATGAGAATTTGGACTGGATCCTGCTGGCCGGGGCAAGACAGCACAGGTTTGTGTGCAGAAGAGCGACCCAGTCGTCCTCCTGGGGATTAGCCTGGGGATAATGAGCCCAGCAGGGAGAGCCTGAGGCCCGAAGTAAGGCAGGCCTCGGCTCAGGCAGAGAGGAGCACATGGACTCTAGACGCTGAAGGGGCTTAGTCACTAGATCAGACAAATCAGACATGGAAGGCAGTGTCTGGGTTATGTGACCACAGGCATCTAGTTTAGGTGACTTTGTGATTGTTGTCAGGTGCCCCCAAAGCCTGAGTCAAGGTTTTGAGGATGGGAAGTTTATTTGAGAGGTGACTCGAGGAAGCACCACTTGCCCAGCTGGGAAATGAGACAGGGAAGCGGAGGGTGCAATTGAGGAAGCATCACTTCCCCAGCTGGGAAGTGGGACAGGGAAGCGGAGGAGGCATTGAGGTTCATCAGTGAGCAGGTGTCAGCTGTGGGCAACTGGGACCCCACTCCCCCAGTCACCTCTGGGGCACAGCGTAGAACTCACTCAGGTGTCTGCGAGGAAGCTAGGTATCCCTCTGTTAACATCAGCTTTGTCATTAAGTGAGGCCTGCTCCTGGGGGTGTTAACTGCTGAGGGCTGAGCACACACCTGTGCCCAGGGAAAGCCGCAGACAGAGAGGCACAGGTGCCGGGCATAGGAAGCTGTCCATGTGCAGGAGAGACTTAGGTGGCACGCAGCACCTGCTACAGGGACACAAGGAACACGTGTCGCAAATTAAAGCACCAGGTTCTCTCTTTGTTCCTTGTTGGTCATAAGATAATGAGGCTGGACCAGAGGATGGGACAATCTGGGTTGGTTTTTTTTTTAAATCACCATATGCCCAGCTCCCAAGGCCCATGCCTGGCACCTTTGGGGCGCTCAGAACTATTGGTCTTGCCATCCCCTGTGACCTGTAGGCAGGAACTTCATCCCCGTGCAAACACTCAAGGCCTTCTTTGGCTTGCTCCTCCCTTGTCATCCAGCCAGGAAAGCATCAGAGAAGGCTTCCTGGAGGTGTCTGAGATAAGGTTCAAAGAACGAAGCGAGTAGCCAGGTGCAGAAAGGTCAAAAGAACATTCCCGATTGAGGAAAGAGCCAGAGGTGCAGATGAATGTGTCAGGTTTCCGCCCCAGCTGAGGCCCGAGGAGGTTGGGTGGATGGACAGGTAGCTGAAAAAACACCTGGGGGGCTGTAAGCAGGTGAATATGGTTTGACTCAGCAGCTCTCTCAGCAGCAGCTCTCTCATCAGCAGCTCTCTCATCAGCAGCTCTCAGACACCGTCCATTCTGTCTCGGCTGCTCGAGCCGGCCACTCCCACGCTCAGCTGCACAGCCAGCTCTCTCTCGCCTTCAGGGTCAGCAGCTTAACTCTTTCTCTCTCTGGGCACGAGCGCGAACTGTGCCATGCCGTGCTGTGCTGAACCCTGCCCTGGCTCCCCTCTGTCCATCTGCAAGATGGACGGCTCTGGTTATCTCGCTCTTTCTCTGGGCACCAGCAGCTGCACAAGAGTCATGTGGAGCCATGCCCAAGAGCCCTGTACAGTGTCAGCAGGGCAGTTATACCTTCCCAAATGATAGTGGCTCCAAACCAAGTATGAACTTACAGAAACAGGTTATATAACAAGTGGAGTATGCACCTGCGCACCTAAACTCACTGAGTCATTCTGGCCCGGATGTTTACCTCGGCCTATTCCTTGACCAAAGCACACCCGTGTACCTTACAGAATGTATCTTGCTTTACCCTAGTGTCAGGAATAGGAGACGACTTTCCATCCTTCTGCTTCCTGCCCGGAGTGCCCCTGCCTTCTCTGGCAGCCTGAAACGCCCCCTCCTTGGTGCCCCCTCAGGACTCCAGCTCAGTCTTCTGTGTTTGCTATTTTCAAAAGAATATCTGTGAGCCCTCAGCCAGAAAGGGTACATGTGGAATAGTGAGGACCCCAAGCCCAAATCCCGACAGGCCGTTGTTAGGACTGATTGAAAATAGTGAGAGAGTCATGGAGGGGTGGGGGGCGGGCTTACTTGGCAGTTAGGGAAATAGAAGTCTGGCCCGCTTGGGCCAGGGTCCTGCAGGGCACTCAAGAGGCAGGGGCTGAAGGGTGTGGGAGGCCCCGGCAGGTAAGTCCTTGGTGCAGGTTTGGGTTCTCCCGGAAGCAGGTCTGAGAACAAGTTAGGAGTGCCAAAGTTTCAATGGAGAGTAACACCTGGGAAGTGACAAGGATGGGAGAAGAATTGGGCAGGAGGAGCTATCAGGCCACAGTGCCCCTGGCAAAGTCTTGGCAAGACCAAGGGAGAGCTCTGGAGAAACTTGTGCATTGCAGGAGGTCCCCCACTGGGCAGAAATGGCTGGGCCCTTGGACAGCCTCCTTGCTCCTTCATAGGCTGGGGGTCACTCTGAAACAGTGTCACCCACTTTATGAACATATATACAATAGGAGGGTTGAATTGAAGCTTTAAGACAAGATCAGAATTTTTTTTAATTTTAATTTTTAAGTTCCAGGATACACGTGCAGGATGGGCAGGTTTTTTACATAAGTAAACGTGTGCTGTCGTGGTTTGCTGCACCCATCAACCCATCGCCTATTTTTTCTAATGCTCTCCCTCCCCCTACTCAGCCCCCCAACAGGCTCCGGTGTGTGTTGTTCCCCTCCCTGTGACCATGTGATCTCATTGATCAGCTGCCACTTATAAGTGAGAACACGTGTTCATGCGTTAGTTTGCTGAATGCTGTTCACAGTAGCAAAGACATGGAATCAACCCAAATACCCATCAATGATAGACTGGTTAAAGAAAATGTGGTACATATACACCATGGAATACTATGAATCCATAAAAAGGAATGACATCATGTCCTTTGCAGGGACTTGGATGGAGCTGGAAGATAGGAAATTTTAAGAGAAAGAAGAGAGATTTTTTTTGGTTCAGGAAATTCTGTTAAGGGCTAAACACTGAATTTGTCTGAGAGCTTCCTGGCAGCCATGGTGAAAAGAGAAAAAAAACATAGGTTATGAAGTTATCCTTATTTTATAATAGAAAATATGCAGGTCATGAAGGAAAGAAATGGTTTTCTACCCCAAAAGTCTAGAGTTATTTTATCACATGGATGTTGCATTTTGAACTTTGAGGAAATAGTAGAAATATTATACTTAGTGCATGAAACAGAAATGTTGCTCATTCAGCTGCTTTTCTCATTTACCCTTAATAAATGCTGGGGAAAGCATTAATTTATAGTTCATAAAAAAAGACATTCTGAAGCAGTTTTTAGTACTCTGCTGGAAATAACACTCCAAAGCCTTTGGAAGGGTACTTGCTTCTTGGAGAATCTGGAGCAAGTTTAATGGCATTTGCTTAAGAAGAGCATTTTCACATACCCTGAGGGGCAGAGCCTGTTTTAGGGATGCTGCCTGCTGTGTCTGGAATGGACTGTCCTCAGGAGCCATCACAATAGCCACCTTTCCCTGCAGGAGGAAGAAAGATCAGAGCACTGAGTATAGGCATCTGTGTCCGAAAGCGCCCCATGATCTGATTATTGTGCTTTCAGGGGTCTAATCAGTCAGCCCGCCTTCAAGCATACATTCATAGAGGTTTGAACAATTAAGGTCTTCATTTAAAAAAAAAAAAGACAGATTCTCTGAGGCTGGAAGTTTGCAGTGTTCAACATGGAAAAGGCATAAATCACGAGGGTGGGTTTGAGTCTTGGGAAGATTCACTCTTTGGGACTATTTCCACTCAATTTCTTGTATTTCAGAGGGTCGCATGGAAAGGGCCTTGCAGTCATTAAGCTCAATCCTTCTTTCCACGATAATGTGGACTGCAGGGCATCCTGGCCAAGTGACATCCTACCGCTCTCAGGACACCTGTGATGAGGGTGAACGCATGAGCCAGGGAAACAGGAGGCGCTTAGTGAATATTCAGCAAACGAGCTTCAGTGAGGGAAGCTCCAAGCCATGGTTGAATGTATATGATATCATGCAATTATTACAACAGCCACTGGAGGCAGGAATGATAACAAAAGATGAACAGGGGCACAGCTGCCCAATGCTATAGATGGATTTGAACTCTGGGTGTGCTCTACCTTGCGTTGGAGACAGTCAAGACACCCCCGTTCTCAGCTTTTTTCCCAGCCAGCTGGGTGGTTGGGCAAATCATGGCATCTCGCTGCACCTCTGTTTTCCCATTTTTAAACAAGGGCTTTGGACTCCATAGTTTCAAAGGCCCTTGCCAAGTTCCACCCCCAGCTAAGGTATGTGGCTGGGTGGTGGGACCCGTCCCTGTAGGGCCCAGCATTAGACACGATGGACACTCTAATCCCTGCTGAAAGTCCACGTGTGCCTCTGTTTGCAGCCTTCCAGACGTTTTTGGGTAAGGCAGATGTTTCCCGAGAAGTAGAGGAGATCCTGGCTGACAGCCGCGAACATCTGTCTGGTGTCTGTGCTGGAGCTGCTGAGAGCTCGCTAAGTCCGCTGGCAGGTGGTCACCATGATTGTCACCATGGCCTGCTACCAGCTCTGTGGCCTCAGCATGGTGAGTCCTGGGGCCCGGTGGGCATCCTCGCATGACTGGAGGGATCAGAGGGCAGGGAGATTCAGGGCTTGGGCCCTGGATGCCCAGGTTCAAGTCTCAGCTCTGTCATCACCACAAACTCTATGCTGTTAGGCAACCATGTAATTTGACTGATCCTCCTCAGTTTCCTCATCTGTAAAATGGGATCACATAATATGCAAAGTGTTCAGGTCAGCCGCTGGCCACAGAGATATCCCATAATAAATGCTAGCACTAATTATCCCTAGACATGTCTAAAAGTCATAGTTCTTTAAAAAACGGATATTAGTAAGTCGGAAGTGAGAGACACTGAGATGATTTTAATAAAAGTACTCTTGGCTGGGTTATCTTCAACTCACAACTTTGGCTTGAAAAAAACCTCAAGGCTTTAAGTAAGAAATGCTCTGGGGCTTGAGCTGCCATGGGCCGGGAAGTCTGAGGAGGTCTCTCCATGAGGTTCCCCAGACGCTTGGACGTTCGCAGCAGTCTCCTCTGTCTTGAGGGCACTCGAAGGTGGAATTCCTGGTTGGAGACTTAGGGAGGCAGAGTCTGGATCTTTATTGTTATTGTTGCTTCGGACAAATGGAGTGGGTTGCCTCTAGGGGTGGTGAGCTCCCCATCTATGGAGGTGTGCAAACAGGCTGGCCGACCACTTGGCAGGGGAGTGTAGAGGAGATTCTTGCATAAAGCATGCAAAATGCCTCTGAGGTCACTCATGTCACTTGAGAGGAGACTGGCTGAACCCAGAGGGAGGGAGAAGAGGCAGCCGCCAGCACCCTTCTGAAGAGCCCTAAGTAAGACAGCTTGCATTTATACTAAATAAGCATGAGCCCAGCACCCCCAAAGGTGGGCAGGGAGGGCGTTTGGGGGTGTCTAGGGAAGATGAAGTGAAGGGGAGTCATTCCTGTCCAGAGAAGGAAAAACAGCAGCATAGAAAGCTGCAACCACAGTGTTCCACCTCCTTTCCACAACTATTGGTTCTATTTTCGGAAACACTAGGATGAAATGAGATCACCTTGCTTTTTGCTTTTACCTTTCTCCTTGGTCTGGTTAAAGTCAGCAGGTTGAGCAGGTGCCTGGGTCAGTGGCTCTACCTACATTAACCGAGTGATCCTGGGAGAGTCCTGCTGTCTCTTCCTGTTGACGAGACCGAGGTTGTGCCAGACAGTCTCGAGGAGGCACTCCTTGTTCTCGGAGAGTAGAGAGAGGAAATGAATCATTTCTTAAAGCTAACGCCTGAAGTCTTGAAGACTGAATATGGAATCTGTAGTGAATGAGGCATTTACATTGAGAACCATGACAGTTCTAAACAGAATTCACTTCTCCACAGGGACAACATTTTCCTATTTGCATCCCCCGTATAACTTCATAAATTCCACTGTGGTGTACCTGCAAGGCGTGCTGCCTAAGCACGTGGTGAAAAAAAAATCTCAGCTACTCCCAAAGCCAGGCCCCAGCCTCAGAGCGTTCTGCCCTCCTGTGTTGATGATCTTCAATGTTTAAGTCGGGAATAATACTTGCAGCTGAACGTGCTTTACCTGACCCAGAGCAGAGCTCTGGACCAAGAGTCAGAGGCTGGCTTCCCATCTCAGTGGGGCACAAACCTGCAGTGAGAAACCCGGGCCAGCTGCTCCCCTTCGCTTGGCCTCCACCCACTGGGTTGCAAGCCTAATCAAGTGCACATACATGTAGCACTCAGCGTGGGCCAGGAGCTGTCACCATGGCGGCCCTGTGAGTTAGGCCCCACTGTTAGGCACAGAGACGTTGAGACACTTTTCCAAGGTCAAACAGCAAGGAATAGTAGAAAAAGGACTTGAGCCCCAGCTATCTGGCCTCAGGGTCCCCCTCCGAGCACCCCCATGCATGTCACTCAGGCTGTGTCCCCAGGCCATCCCTAGGCGGCCACAGGGACAAGTCTTCTTCCGTGTTACATACAGAGGGAGCCATGCCGGCATCGCAGCTGTACTGTGGTCCAGCTCTCCCCTGCACCTGCTGCCTTGTCATCCAGATTCACGGGTCCAAGAGAGCTAACATGGATCCAAAATTTTAGCTTCCTTGGAAGACTTGTTTTGTCTTCTTCATTTTCCCAGACATTATTTGGGGGACATGACCTGTCACTTGAGACATCCGTAAATACTGCCAGGCATCTCTGTGTTTGTCATCTTATTCCAGCCCCAAACGGTCCCACAGGATAGGTGGTATCGCCCCCATTTTCTAGACGAAGAACTTGTGGCTCATGGAGGGTCAGGCCTTGCCCAAGGTCCCAGGGGTGGTGCCTGCACAGACAAAGTCACACCTGCTGGTGCTGGGTGCACTCCCAGTACAGCCCACCCAGGCACTTTGTACCAAACTTGCATTTCTCAACCTCATAACTATGTAAATTTTGAGCTGGAAAATTCATTGTCATAGGGGCTATGCTGTGTGCCTAGGCTATTCGGCAGCCTCGCTGGTCTCTTCCCATTAGGTACCAGTAGCACCGTCTGCCCCACCAGCTGTGACAACCAAAAATGGCTCCGGACACTGCCAGACATCGCAGTGGGAGCAAATTGCCCCCGGCTGAGAACCTCTGTATCAAGCCAACATCACAGATGCTCAGTGTATTTATGCTAAGGAACCGATGAATGGTTTTCACGTACTTTAGAAGTCACTCAAAAGTTGACCGGGTGCAGTGGCTCATGCCTGTAATCCCAGCACTTTGGGAGGCTGAGGCAGGCGGATCACTTGAGGTCAGGAGTTCGAGACCACCCTGGCCAACATGGTGAAACCTACTAAATACAAAAATTAGCCAAGCATGGTGGCGGACACCTGTATACCCAGCTACTCTGGAGGCTGAGGCAGGAGAATCACTAGAACCTGGGAGGCAGAGGCTGCAGTGAGCCAAGATCACACCACTACACCCCAGCCTGGGCAACAGAGCAAGACTCCATCACAAAAGAAAAAAAAAAAAAAAGGAAAAAAGAAATTATTCAAAAGTTGGAATAAACAACATTTATTTATTTATTTCTAAATTCCTTTTTGGTGTTGGATTGTTGTTTTTTTTCCCCTGCCTCACACAATAAGCTTTCAAATTCCCTTCTCTAAAATTAGACCTGTCGCTTAAAGTGACTTATTTTAGGCAGCTGCCTTCCTTTCGAGCAGTTTGTCTTCAGCATGAAAACCAGGCTTCAGTGTGAGTGTCAGTCTGTTGCCAGTGTGAAGGAGGCTCCTGGCTTTAGGCCCACCCCCTTCCCCATTGCTGGGGTGGCCACAGCAGCTCCTACCCCTCCACTGTGCTCCCCTCACCTGGAGAGAGCTATTAGTGGGTCTCCATCCCTGAAGATGGAGGCTGCATCTTATCAACCCTGTGTCTCCAGCACCAGAGCAGCCCATGCCACGTGGTGGGCACCTGAGTGTCTAGGGGAGAAAAGGAGGCGAGGGCAGGAGATAGGGAGTTCTTGGGCTAAAAATTGGATCAATATCAATTGTCAAGCCCAGTGTGGGGAAGCCTTCATTTTCTTGAACCTTCCTGAATCTTCCAGAATGCCTAGGGTCATGGCGTGGTTCTCTTATCTACTTGGGATGACCTTTCCTTGGGGTTCCTTCTTTCTTAAACACAGAAGCCAATCATAGTCACTTCCCTGGGCCTCAGTCTCCCATCATGAAAAATGGGGATGATAATACTCAGTTTGCACAACTGCTGTGAGGAATCTGTGGAATTATGTGAAATATCTCACAGGTGGCAACTGCTCAGCGTGCATGAATCTCCTCCCAACCTTGCTGTCATCAGCACAACTGTTTCTAGCATTGTTTTCTCCTCTCTCAATGTCATGCAGTTTCAAAATCTGCTGCTTCCTGATATGCAGTCTTGGTTGGGAAACAAGACACCCAAGTGTGTTAGAAATCGATGTAAAATAAGAGCAAAGAGGATCAGAGTGCCAGCCGTGAATGAGCCCATATGGGCCTGGTGACATTGGTTCTGGGTGCTCACCGGCGGTGGACAGCTGCCTGGGTTTTTGCACTTGGTGGGATGCCCACGCATTACAGGGTTCCTGGTGTGTTCCTCTAACCACTTACTTGGGAAACTGTTGTGTACTCCTCCCTTCCTTGCCAGACTAAGAGGTCTTCTAGGGCAGACGAGGACCTGTGTTGTCTGCTGTCACCTTAGTGCCTAAGAGAGTCCCAGATTTCTTACCCTTTCTCTAAACAGTTGAGTAGAAGGGAGGGAAGGGAGGTCACTGGGAGGGACGAGGGGAAGGAGACATGAAACCTTAGATGCGTTTATAGAAAACTGTGGTACTTTCCCCCTCTTTTGGCCTGGAACCACATGAAGGTCCATCTGATTTGTTGAAACATCATTAGGAGTTCCGGAGCCTAAATCAAGTTTTGTACAAAATCTCAAATTACAATTTCAGAAGCAGTTATTAATAACTTTGGTTTTGAAAAGATTCTCCTGAAATCACTTCCTAGATCAAATTGGAAGAATCTAAAATGTTCTGTAATCATAATAGCGGAGACCATCTCACTGCAGCAATTGGCTGTGTCCTGATGGATAGGGAGAAAGCTGAGAAGAGACCCTCCATATGGCCACCCTAAACTGTGGTCAAGAGGGCCAGGCTTGGAGTCATCTGCCTGCATGCAACTTGAAACACTGAACTGTTGAGGTATGGGACCTTGGACAAGTTGTCATGATTGCCCCGTGCCTCAGTTTCCCCAGCTGTAAAGTGGTGATGAAGATAGATGAAAGGATGCATTTAAAGTTCAGTGGCTGGGCGTGGTGGCTCACACCTGTAATCCCAGCACTTTGGGAGGCTGGGGCAGGCAGATCACCTGAGGTCAGGAGTTCGAGACCAGCCTGACCAACATGGAGAAACCCCATCTCTACTAAAAATAGAAAATTAGCTGGGCGTGGTGGCACATGCCTGTAATCCCAGATACTCGAGAGGCTGAGGCAGGAGAATCGCTTGAACCCAGGAGGCAGAGGTTGCGGTGAGCCGAGATCGCGCCATTGCATTCCAGCCTGGGCAACAACAACAAAACTCCATCTCAAACGAACAAACAAACAAATCAATCAATCAATCAATCAAACAATCAGTTCAGCGCGGGGTCAGCCGCATAGGTGGTGCTCCGTAATCTTAGCTATTATGTTGTTGAAGGAGCCCCAGCCTGAGACCGCCAGGGAGGCGATGGTTGCAGCACACATCCTCTGACTTCCCAGCTGTGTAGCCCTGGGTGAGACACTTCACCCCTCTGAGCCTCAATCACTCATGTCAGAGTTCAAAGGAGAGCAGGCCAGAAAGGTGGTATCACTGGGCTAAGGGCTGGGTCAGTGTGAGGTTAGATTTTTATCTGTAAGATGAAAAGCAAGACTGGGTGATCCAACACTCTTCGAAAAACTTTTAAAAGCAAGCATTTTCTGGCCACTCTTAAAATTTGAGTCCTTACTTTGTATCCTTCTGGATACAAAGGGGGCTCCGGGGCAGGATGCACTCTTAAGTTTCCTGGGTGTTTTCTTATTTTACAGCGACCTCAAACTGTCCAATCAAATAAGCGTCAGTGTGAACAGAGGTAAAGCTGAAGGCAGTCACCTTCCCACTCTATCAGCTGATGCAAGGGGAGGGCAGTGGCTTCGTGGCACAAACAGAATAAGACTGGTAGTGTGTGTGACGTTCAGGCCTGCCCTGCGGGGGGACAGGGCCAGCCCGGCAGGACCCCTGCAGCCCCTGGGCTTGGGGAGAGGATTTGTGGGCTGATTTCTGCCTTTTGATGCATGAACGGTTGTAAAAATAAATACGGCTTTTATTGCTGTTTTTATAACTGTCCCTTACTGAACTTAGAATTTTATGCGAATGACTCTCTCCACTAACCTGCAAAGGGACATCTATAGCAGTGTCTCTATGGGGAGAACTGAAACCAGGGGGTGAGAGGAGCCAGAGGGAGGTGCTGGCCGCAACATAAGAGGACTCACACTAAGTGGGATCTAGGGCTGGGAACCTCAGGAACGTGAGCTGGTCAGGCCATGGGGATGAGAACCACGGCTATGAATAACACAAACGTCAGACACCTTCACATGGGTGACAGCGTGGCAGCCTGAAGGCATTAAGAGGGCCCCTAGAGAACGCTGGCTGTTGAAAATCAGTGAATTTGGCTGATGACTGAGAAAGGCTCTTACACTTCTGGAATCCAACCCTGAAGGTGCACTGGGGATCACAGTTACCCCCTAAAGGGGAGTCGATTGTATAAACATATTCAATGGACACAGGGTTTTCAGGATAATGTTAGCTTCTGTTATAGCCCTGAGAACTGTAGGAATTGGTGGATTTATTAGACGCTACCTCTGTACACCATGGATGTGACAGCAAAGGTTCAGGCTTTAAGCACCCCATTTACTTTTGCCTAGAACAAGGTGATACTGATGAAGAGTATGGGTTTAACCTGTGCTTTCTGGAGTCTAACACTCACTCAAATGAGAGACAGGTGCAGAACAGGAGGGTTCTTGTTTACACGAATATTAAAACCTGTTTTTGCCGATAGATGTATGCCTGCCTGCAAGCTCGAAGAAATGGGTGTCGTAGTTTTCACTGGCATCTCTCGGTTTGCCCATAACTTTATGGAGGTTTACTTTCTTCACAAAATTTAACCATCTGTAGATATAAGTAGGTCCTAAATCTTCCCGCCAATGCATGAATAATTTTTGCTAAAAACATCTGGTAATAAGACAGATCTATAGAAAGAAGAACATCCAGAAACAAAGAGCAAAACGCAAGAGTGTGGCCAGCTAATGTTGGACCTGACAGGATATGAACAATGTGCTCTAACATTTCTGCTGAATAGGGATCAAACTATTCTTAAATGTTCATACGGTCCTTTAAGGCAGGGGGTTTCCCCATCGGAATTCATCAATTAGGACAATGTGGTTTTCTATCGTTCAGCAAACTCAGTTTTAAAGAAATGGCTGGGATGGGGAGAACCGAGACATCATTTGCGTCCAGGTTAAAAACCTCAAAGTGAATACTGAAGAGTGACCATTCTCACCCAGTTCCTGACACCTCACGGGACAGGCAAAATAAACGTGGTCATGTTCGTTTGACTGGGGAGGAGTAGGAATCTCCGCAGGGCAGAGCGAGTTGCCTGAGGTCACGCAGCGAGTTCAAGATGGAGCCAGGTCTCCAAACTCCTAATCAGTGCTTGTCTGATGCCATGAGAGTCAATGAGGATTTAGGTCTAACCTCACGTGGCAGAAACCCCAAAAGAGACCTCAACAAGATGGAAGGTTTTCTGTCTCACGTGAAGTAAGTTGCGAGGGCTGGTACAGCAACTCCAAGACCACACATCCTGGTTTTCCCAGGACACACTTAATATATGTGGGTTGTCCCAGCATAATTATCAACACTCTCAAAAGTGTTCATGTTTGGATAACAACTTACAGAACCACTGTAGTCAGTGAGGGCACAGGCTAACTCTCTAACTTCCTGGTCCAGCATCCGAATAAGCAGCTTTCATCCCAAGGCAGGGGCTCTAGGTATAGTTAAACAGGTTGTGCATTACCCAACTCTGGGGAACATCTTTCACCTTGTACGCATTGTGGATTTACTATGGCAATTTTTCAGTGGATGACAGTAAACCATTTTGTGTAGTGGAGGCCTTTTCTGGTTCTCATAAAGTTACCATGGAGGTTAATGGCCGTGCTGTTCTGAAGTCACCTAGTAATCCAAAACAGGCTGCTGAGGCTCCAGCCATCACCTCCACCATCCTGACACAGAAAGAAGGAAGGGCAAACAAAAATAAAAAACAAAAACGGAAGCACACCTCCTGGATGAAAAGTTCCTTTTTAAAAAAGGGAAACTTCCTGGAAGCTCCACCAACATTACTGTTTCTATCTCACCGCCACACTTGGCTGCAAGAAAACTGGGAAGTGTAGTCTTTTAGCTGGGAACTCCCAGTAGTCCAGGAGTTCTTTTAGTAATGAAGAAAGGGAAAAGGTGGGATGAAGGCGAAAAATGAGCATCCACGCCACTCCACCTTGGGACTCTGAGTTGAATCCAGAGACCACCTTATACCCAAATTTGATTTAGAAAATAGATTAAGTCCTTCCACTGACCATTCTCTCTTCTCATTCTTTCCTGCATTACAGATTTGGTTCTATACCAACAGCGTCTTTGGAAAAGCTGGGATCCCTCCAGCAAAGATCCCATATGTCACCTTGAGTACAGGGGGCATCGAGACTTTGGCTGCCGTCTTCTCTGTAAGTCAACTGAGTGTTACTCCTGAGAATGCCACAGGGGGTTACACAGCACAGTGGGAATGTTGGTAAGGTCCTTTAAGGCAGGGGATTTCCCCATCAGAATTCATCAATTAGGACAATGTGGTTTTCTATCACTCAGCAAACTCTTGGTTTTAAAGAAATAGCTGGGATGGGGAGAATCCAGACATCATTTGTGTCCAGGCTATTGATCTGAAACCTCAAAGTGAATACTGAAGAGTGACAATTCTCACCCAGTCCCTGACACCTCATGGGACAGGCAACACTGCACTGTGGGAACCCCAGGCAACAAACAGGCATCCCTTTAAAGGAACACGTCCTTTGTCATGCCCAAGGGGGCTGGATTTTAGGAGTTCATCATGCAGTTCTTCACTGACATTTTACCCATCTAGAGGATATTTCCTTTCTATATTTTGCTTCCCTGTCATCTTCCTTTTAATAAATAACTCCATCCTTTGAGTTCTCACCTAGTCACAAATGATGAAATATGAATGAATAAAATATGTGAAAGAGGGCCATATTGTCCCCAGGAGTTCGGATCAGAGAATTGATGTGAGTCTTCAATCTCTTGCCATGATATTTAAAATATTTCAAAACCATTAGCAGTCATCTCATTACCCCAGACATGTGGGAGTTTGCAAGGCAAAGGAGAAAGGACATTCCAGTGGACCAGTATAATAGAGAGGAAGACCTTAACCAATATGTTCAAAAGAAGGCATAGAGCTCATCACTGTTTCTCAACCTCCGGTATGCAAAACAAACATTTGGTGGAGGGGAAAGTTGTGTGGCTTCAGAACCTACAAGAAATTTCCACATCTTGGAATCAGATCAAACTGGATTTGAATCCTGGCTCTGGCACTTCTTGGCTGTGTAGCATTGAGCAGTGCACTCAACATCTCTGAGCTTCAGTTGCCCTCTTTATGAGATGTTTGTGTCTCTTCTTTCTTGTAGGTGTGTCTGTGCCTCACATTTTAGGCACACAGGACACAGTTAGGCTCCCTTCCAAATGGAAAGAGAGGGCTAAAATTAGAGAGTTGTGTTCTCTGACCTTGATGGAGTAGTTTGTTTGTTTTCACTCTTGCTCACTGATTTACACTGACAAGATTGATGCCCATGCAAACAGCCAGAGGTTTGCAATTGTCTTTCTGACTTCTTGATGACAGGACACTTCATTCTGCACCTCACGCTTAACAGGTCCTTCTAACAAGATGCTTTTTAAAAATAGATATCATAAAAAATGTAAAGGAATGATGTTTTGTCTCTTTCCCTTTCCACTTCATGGCCTTTTTGTTAGAGGAAAACATTTCAACGTTTCGCGTTCTGGAAGTTTCACAAGATTCATTCTCATTATTCTCAAGTTATAGACTGCATCTAGTTTTCTTTATTAATTTTTACTTTGAGCTGTGGAAAAACACAGTCAGTCTGAGATGAAAATTATGGGGAAAGTACGGGAGATTTTTCATTTTGTTTTTTGTAAAGTATTTTATTGGTATTGTAAAGAAATCAATACCAGTTCATTAGGGCAAATTTGTAAAATTCAGAAAAATAGAGAGGAACAAAGAAGAAGCTAACTACAATCATACTACCCAAGGAAGTTTGGCAAATTCTTCCCTTGTCTTTCTGTGCATAGATGTACATTTCTTACATAGTAGCACGGTAATCCTGTGCTCTAATCTGCTTTTGTTCACGTAATCTTATGTCAGAATGATTCTCCATTTTCTTATTTATTAAGTATTTTTTGTTGAAGTGTATCATAGATGCAGAAAATTATGCAGATCCTCACCTTCCCTGAATTAACACTAGTGTTGAAAGATTTATCCTTCTCCAGTAATTTTCTATATGATAATTTCCTTAACCATTGTCTGCGGGTGGGGTTGTTGAATGTCTCTGCTCAGAACCTGATGGCAGTGCCATGCTTTCTGGGTTCCAGTCCCGGCTCTGTGTCTTTTTATTAGCTGCGTGACCCCCATGTAAGTTATCCAGCAGCTGTGTGACTCAGTTTCCCCACTTCTAAAGGCCATCATCCCTGCCTCATAGGGATGGGCTGAGGATTGTACCAATGAATGTACATTAAGTGATTCCAGCAGTGGCTGGCAAATGGTATGCATTCTGTAGGTGGTAACTATTCTTGTCCTATTTAGGTAGATTTCCATAATTTGTGATTTTGAATAAGGCTACGATGGACATCCTTGTAGACAGCAGGATTTTACAGGGACTCTTGCTATCTTTTGACAGTTGAGGAAACCAAGACCCAAAGGAGTGACTTACTGTGGGTCACACAATCAGCTGGCTCAGAACCCGAGGGAGTGGGGAAAGAGATCATCATGGGGCTCCTACTGCCCCCCAGTGAGACCCCAAAGTGTTCTACACGGGACCTCATGAGTGCTCACGTCATGCCTGAAAGTCCAGTGATTGCCCTTGTTTGAAAGAGGAGCACATGAGGAAGTGGCTACGCTTCTTCCCTTGGTCCAAGAAGACTTCACAGGAAGCCATTCTTATTCGTTCCAGACTCCAGAAGCCACTCCTTCTTGTCCCCATGCTCTGGCAGGCAGATCATCTTCCTTAAAAGCTGACAATACTGGGCAAAGTATTCCTTGGAAAGACGAACCCCAGAAAGGAGAGTAAATGACTTCACAGTCCTGAAAGGGAAGGAGGAGTCCTTTCTAAAATCAGGACTCAGAGCCGCAGCCTCTGGAGAGTGCTCCTGCCGCTGCCTTTAAGTGTGGACCTGGTGGATCTCAGTCATCTGGACCATGGCCAGTTGGTACCCTGCCATTTAGCAAGCTCTTGCCAGCTCCTCCCGTGGTCAGACTGTTGACCCTGTGCTGGGCTTACAGAGGGCCTTTGCCGTGGTGCCTGCCTGTACGAGCTCACAGTCCAATGGAGGAGGTTGACTATGACCCAAGGATAAATGATGTTTTGCTGTTGTAGAGGTGCAGGAACCTCTGTGTGGGAGGTTCCTCTGAGCAGGAAGTGATGCTTGGTGGATTCTTTCATGCAGGCATGCATTCATCCGTTCCACGGACACCTAAGGTGCACTCATACTGTGCCAGCTGTCACAGGTGAAGTTGCCATGATCTAGAGAGAAAAGCAAACCTGGAAACAATTACTACATGCAACACGGAGACAAGCTTCCCTCTCAAATAAGGTGTTCTGGGAGGGATTCCTGGAGACAGGGACCAGGAACCTGAGAGCTGAAGGCCAGCAGAAGTTAGGTGAAGTGAAGTACATTGTATAGTCTGTCCCCTTTTCATCTTCTCAAAGAGCTGGAGATGCAAGGACAGATGCAGAACAGTCCATTGGAAACAGTCCTTAAAATGGTAGCATTGACCCCAGTTCCTGGAAAGGCATGAGACTAAATTCAGCATGAGGCTGAGAGTGTGGAATAGAAAAACGTTCTGGGGAGAAAGAGCTTTGGCTTTAGGATGAGGCTACT
Organism: Papio anubis; assembly: GCF_008728515.1. Lineage (NCBI taxonomy): Eukaryota > Metazoa > Chordata > Mammalia > Primates > Cercopithecidae > Papio > Papio anubis. The sequence goes on from NC_044978.1 coordinate 176,699,445, forward strand.
CTGAATTCAAATCCTGATCACCCATTTACCAGCTGAGTGGTCTTGGGAACATTGCCCAACACCTCTGAATTTATTTGCTCATCTGTAAAATGAACATAACCATTCCCACCTCTGGTGAGCAAAATAATGGCTCCCCAAGATGTCCACACTATGATTCCCAGAAGCTGGGAATATATTACCTTACATGGCACAAAGGAATGTTGCAGGTGGGACAATCTTGAGACAGAGAGTGAACCCTGGATTACCCAGGTGAGCCCAATATTATCACAGGGTCCTTGTAAGTGAAAGGGGGAGGCAGGAGGGTCAGAGTCAGAGAAGGAGATGTGATGGTGGAAGCAGAGGCAGGAGTGACGCCATTGCCAGCTTTGAAGGTGAGGAAGGAGTCACAAGCCCAGGAATGCAGATGTTCTCTAGAAGCTGCAGCAGGCCAGATTCTGCCCTGGAGCCTCCAGAAGGAACCAGCCCTGCAGACACCATCGTGTTTGCACTGCAAGATCTATTCTAGACTTCTGACTTCCAAAACTATAAGATAATCCACCTGGCTTGTTTTCAGCCACTGAGTCTGTGGTAACTCACTACAGCAGCAATGGGAAACTAATACAGCATCCAACAGAATTATGGAAAAAAATCCAAGGAGTGTGAAAGCCACTCCCCTGTTCCTCACAGAGAGTCAATATAAGGTAAATTCCATGCCTTTTCCAAAGTTTTTATATATATAAAAATGTCATATTTATATAGGTTGTATATTATATCATATAATATACATAATATAATGTTTATATATTATATATTTGAGAACAATGAAATAAAAATATGTAGATATATTTTTATATATTATATATAAACATATTTCTATATGATATATAAAATATATGATATATAAAAGTATGTGTATGTATACATTATATATGAAATATAAATGATATATAAATATGTATCATACATAAAATATGTATATAGCTATATGTATATATTCACATATATACATGTAAATATATGTAAATATATTTATATATTATATACTTACATATATACAAAATATGTAAATATATATTTATATACAACATAAATATATATTTTAGTATATAATACAATATAATAGAATAAAAATATATATACTATATAAACAGCATATATAAATAACATAAATATATGATACATAAATACGTGTTTATTACATATATAATTGTATATATAAATATATGTATTTATTACTTTGTTTTCAAATATACATAAATTTGTTTATTACATATATAATTGTATATATTAAATATATTACCTTCTTTTCAAATACACATACTTGAAATATATTTGAAAACAAGGCAATAAATATATATTTATATATACAATTACATATGTAACGAACACACAAATATACACACATATATTTCATCCAGCCCTCTGAAGTGATTGCCTATCCAAAAAGACTTTCCAGTTTTTTTCATTCCTCTTATAAGATTCTGACAGTCTATTAAAATGGCTCAGGAGGCTAATAAAGTTGAGAAGGGAAAGACATCTTTGCTCATTTCATCTGCAATTAATTTTGGCTCAGGGCCTCAGTCATCAGCTTGGGCAACTGTAAATAATTGCCATCTTTCAGAAACAGCTGGTTTTCCAAATTGATTTGCCTGGCACAGTGTTAACTCTCTGAAGAGTGAACTTCCAGTGAGCGTCATTCAGGCCGCGTGGGGCAGGGGCTTTGTGGGGGGAGGGCTCACTCTTGAGAAGCACAGACTCTGTGCTTTTACAGATCAGGGGGTCAGAATTCACAGGAAGTCATTCTGATTCAGTGCAGTGAGTTTTCATAATTGGCAAGAATGGAATGTGCTCTTGAGTAGTAGGAAAAAAATAAAATAAAATAAAAATCCTTATGGTTTCTGTTGCCTGTATTCCCCGTAGCTTCCCAATCAATTCTACAATTTCAGAATCAAAGGCCTCAGAGTTTACTGCTGGAACTCATGACACTGGATCCAGCACGTGTGAGAGGTGAACGTGGTGAAAGAGAGAAAGCAGGGTGATAGAGCCTCTGGGCTGTGTGTCATACTGGTCCCGCACCTGCTAGCTGGGTGACCTTGAGCTGGTCATTTCACCTCTCTGATAGGCATTTTTCTCTTAGTGAAAGTGGCAATAATAACAGACCTAAACCTCAACAGGTATTGTCATGAGAATCGTACTGTAATTCACAGTGCTTGACATAGAGAAGATACTCAATAAACTTAACTATTGTTGTAGGTTGAATTGCGCCTCCTCAAAATGCATATGTTGAAGTCCCTAGTACCTTAGAATGTGACTTGAATTTGAAATAGGATCATTGCAGTTGTAGTTAGTTAAGCTAAGATAAGGTTATATTGGAATAGGGTGGGCCCCTAATCCGATACGACTGTCCCTAAGAAAAGGGGAAATTTAGATGCAGGCATACACACAGGCAGAACACCCTCTAAAAATTAGAATTGTGCTGCCCAAAGCCAAAACACACTAGAAGCCAGGAGAATCCCTGCAACAGACCCTTCCCTGGTGCCTCCAGAGGCAGGGCCCTGCAGACACCTTGACCTTGGACTTCCAGACTCCAGAACTGTGAGACAACACATTTCTATTGCCGAAGCCACTCTGTCTGTGGGACCTTATCACGGCAGCCCTGGGAAACACACAGTTACTCTTGTTATTAATATCCCTGAAGAGAAGCAGACATGGAAAATGCCGAAGCTGCCCTGCTGCCTCTCAAAGACTAGAAGACGAGCCCAAGGCCAGGTGCTGCTTCCTCCAGCACTCAGCAAGTGCTCCCTCGGGCCCCTGCTCTGTGCCAGTGGACAAAGCAGACAAAGGTCCCTGCTGTGGAGAAGGAGAGCTCCTCATGGGGGCACAGACAGTGTAACAAGGGAGTACCCCATACAGTGTTTTAAAAGGTGAAGGGTGTTATGAGAAAACAGTAGAGCAGAGAAAGGGGAATGGAGAGGCGGGGACACTTGCCGTCTTAAATACTGTGGTCAGGCTCCAGGTGAGCCCAGTTGTCTGGGAAGAGCATGTCAAGCAAAAGAAGTGGCTGAAAGAAAAACCTTTGGGAAAGAGGGACGCAGTGAACCTGAGCAGAAGGGAGATTAATTCAGGGCAGTGGAGGGCATGTAGGGTGGGTACCCCACCTATCAGGAACTGCAACCTTTGATAGAGGGACAGAACCAGGCAAAATGTCCCTGTAGAAAGTGAACCAGGAAACCAACCCCTGGCCTCATTCTCTTTCTTGTGCCTTCCGATTTCTGACCGCTGCTTTCTGATTTCTGCTGAAGCCACCCAGAGGTCAGAGGGCAGGGAGCTTGTTGATTTGAACTCATGGGTCTCCCTCTAGGACAGAGAGCAAGAATCTGAGAGGAGACAGGGATGTCTGCAGCAGCCCAAGGCAGGGGCAAGGATGTGTCTGCCGCTTGAGGGACCAAGGGGCTGGTGGAGGGGCATGGGGCTTGAGGGGATTCAAATATGGTTTGCAAATCTTTTCTTCCATTTTGTAGGTTTTCTCTTCACTCTGTTGATTGTTTTATTTGCTGTCTATAAGGCTTTTAGTGGACAGGGGTGTTAAAAGGAGAGTGGCAGGTCATGCTTTAAATCCCTCCAGCAGCTGTAGACAAAATAGATAATGGCAGAGGGTGATGAGGGTAGAAACAGAGAGCATTGTCACGAGGCTTGGAGAGAGGCTGATTTTCCCTGTGAATCATCAGACTGACATGTGCTCTCGAACTAGCCTCGAAAGGACTGAGTTTAGTTAATTTCCCTTGACAGTCATTCCTTTTTCATTGATAAATAATGATTCTATGGCATTTCTATAGGTCACAGACTAGAAGAAACTACACCCTTCATCCACTAAAATATTAGATCAAGTCCCCAGTTTATTTAACAAATGTTCCAGGACCTTAGGAGAAATGAGGGCTGTGGCAAGCAGAAGCAGAGCTAGATTTTCCCCTTGGCTCCCAACCCAAACCCCCTGGGGGCCTGAGCTCAGTCTGGGGGCTGGGTGGCACCCCCGGATCTGAGAAGTAAAAACTCAGGCTAAATGACTTTTCATGTTCAGAGCTTAGATCAAAAGCCTTAGTGTTACCATTGCCTGAGCAGGAAGCAGGCAGAGGAGTGCGGACTCTCCTTGATATGGTTTGGCTCTGTGTCCCCACCCAAATCTCACCTTTAATTTTAGTTCCCACAATCCCCATGTGTCATGGGAGGGACCCAGTGGGAGGTAATTGAATCATAGGAGCAGTGACCCTCATGCTGTTCTCATGATAGTGAGTGAGTTCTCACAAGATCTGATGGTTTTATAAGGGACTTCCCCCTTCACTGGGCACTTGTTCTTCTCCTTCCTGCCACCATGTGAAGAAGGAGGAGTTTGCTTCCCTTCCACCATGATTGTAAGTTTCCTGAGGCCTCCCCAGCCCTGTGGAACGTTGTTAATTAAACCTCTTTCCTCTGTAAACTACCCAGTCTTTGGCAGTTCTTTATAGCAGCATGAGAATGAACGAATACACTTCTGGTTATGACAGGTCATCCTCGTGGGGTGCGGACTGGGTGGGGATGAGGAAGGGAAGAAACAGAGTCAGTGGCTCAGCATCTGCAAGCAGAAAAGGTGGGATTTTGCCCTGGAAGCCCATTCCCCTGCAGTCCCCACTCCCACCCACCCCAAGCTCTGAATAATAGCTTTTAAGTAAGTAGCTCTATTTTTGAGTTTGGCCAAGGACATACATACAAGTCCGTTCCTGCAGCTCACCCTCTGACGCTTGGGATATATTCCTGAGTCTTTACTTCCCCCCAAAATTTTCCTGATTTCTTCCCTATCCCTCTGATAACATCCTTTGGCTCCCCTGTATCTGGACTGGCCCCACCAGCTTCACTCACCAAAGGAAAGTGAGGATGTGGCTCATGGGGTGCGGGATGGAGACAGCACTTACCATCCCCTTGTGTCAGTGCTAAGTGGTGGCTGTTCCCACTGCCCACTGCCCACTGCCCTCTGCTGACTCTATGCTCCTGGCGTGGAAGCCCTGATTCCTAAGCCATCTGGACATCCAGTGTCTCTTTCTCTGCTCCTTCAAGAGCTAATTTTTTTCCACTTGCCCAAATTTCCAAGAACAATTTGAATGTATCCTCACAAACCTGTTTAGAACCATATTTTACCTTTTTCGAGGAGGGTAAGAGGATGAGGGGGAGTGCTTCACTTAGAAACCGCAGAAGCTACGGCCTCAAGCCAAGGTTGTAAAGTGACCCGAGAGGAAGAGACGTCCACAGGACTGGAGAACTCAGAAAGCCTCTCTGCTGCCGGCCTTTCCTTCCATCCCACTTGGCCCCAACCCAAGTCTGTTTTGCACTTTGGTTGAAATATCTCAAGACACTTTAATTTGTTATACTTAGAGATCATGGGCCACCCTGGGATGATAATTATTTAAAATGCAACTCTCATTTCTCACACCTTTGGCCCAGATAGATATACAGATATCTTTTATGCACATTCATCTTTTAAGCAGAAATTTTCCAAAAAGTTTGTTTCATTGAATTATATTCTGTGTTTAATTTAGAGAGAGCCTGTCCCAACCAGAAAATTGTTTCTGGAACTCTGTCCTCTGAATATAAATTTGAAAATTTCACTAGCTTGCAATAACCACAGCTTTCCAAGGTCTTGGCTTCTTTTCAGAGAGATGTGTGAAAGTAAAGATTAGCCTTTGCTTCTTTAAAACAGGATTACTAGCAGCTAAAAGTAATACTGGAATGTGAAATTTCTTTTCGTGTAATATATCTTGGCCTTCTTTTCTCTGCTGAGGGAGCTGCGTCAGTGCTAACCACACCATTCTCGGCTCCTTTCTCCCATCCTTTTGTAGCTAAAACTTTGACAATAATCCAACTTCTGACTAGAGAGTCACCAATTGCTCGTGTGTCAAGGGTTCCTCAGGAGCTCCTCCATCCCAACGCGTCATGAATAGGAAACAGCTATTAGGAATGCCTGGGGGGTGGCCCTCATCTGGGCCACATCTTGCCCCAGCATTTGCATTTCTCTCTGAAACAGTCTCAGTTGTCTCCACGGCTTTGGCTGAGTTATCAGGGGAAACCTCATAGAGTTGCTTTAAAATGTAAATTTGAAAGAGAGAAAGTGCGGGGTGGGGGGTGGGAGGGAGGGAGAGAGAGAGAGAGTGTGTGTGTGTGTCGTGTGTCATGTTTAAAGACATGGCCGTGGTAGTTGTCATGCATTCAATACCATTAATGGTTTGCTCAATGGTGTACCACTCAAGTAAAGCCTATTGAGGAAATCACACCAACTGACTAAAGAGGGAGCTTGCCTTTGGTTGGGATCCCTGCAGGAAGCAGTCAGACAGGACGTCCTGAGGGAGGCAGAGCCCCCACCCACAGAGCTTCCTCCTGGTAGGCTTCTCGGCCCCTGCGACAGTCAGTCCACATGGCCCACAGACCCGGAAGCATCAAGCCAAGCAAGGTCGGGGATTATGTAAATCAGCAGAATTTAAAAAGGCCCCGGCCTGGAGTTGGACACAGAATGGGGCATCTTCTGTGACCAAAAGGCTCACCTTTGCACAGGAAGGAACTCATGCAGGACGCTGTGGTCCCTGAGAAAGTCAGGAACTCCTGCCGTGCACGGAGTACCGCATGCAGTTTATACAGAGAGATATACACATTGAATACAATATAGACAATGAGCAATAAATAAAGTGTGTATCAAGTAATGTATGTAAAATAATATGAAAGCACATTAAATCAGATTTGGAAGCTTTAGTTGAAATAAATTTGAAATAAATGAAATTTTAGGCAATGTTTTCCTTCCCTCCAGCTCTTCCTTTTTTAAATGTTGTTTATTGACATATAATAGTTGCACATATTTGGGGAGTACTTTCCTTCTTTTGTTACATACATTCAATCATTTAGCAGGCAACATTACAAGCCCTGCCCTCCATCAGGTGTTAGCTCCTTGTATGGGTTTGCCCAGGCTGCCAAAACAATGTACCACAAACTACGCGGCTTAAACAACAGGAATTTCTTGTATCACAGTTCTCAAGGCCAGAAGCTGAGAGCAAAGCGTGTGCAGGGCCCCTTTCTCCAGAGGGCTGTGAGGGAGAACGTCCAGTGCCTCTCTCCCAGCTTCTGGGAACTTGCAGGGTGATCTTGGGTGCTTCTTGGTTGGCAGAAGCATCATCCCGACCCCTGCCTCATCTTCACATGGCATTCTGTCTGTGTATGTCTTTTTTGTTTGTTTGTTTGTTTGTTTGAGATGGAATGTCTCACTCTGTTACCCAGGCTGGAATGCAGTGGCACAATCTTGGCTCTGTGCAACCTTTGCGTCCCAGTTCCAGCGATTCAACCTCCCTCCTGCCTCAGCCTCCCGTGTAGCTGGGATTACAGGCATGCACCACCACACCTGGCTAATTTTTGTATTCTTTTTAGTAGAGATGGTGTTTCATCATGTTGGCCAGGCTGGTCTTGAACTCCTGACCTCAAGTAATCCACCCATCTTGGCCTCCCAAAGTGCTGGGATTACAGGCATGTGTGCGTGTCTGTCTCCATGTCCACACTTTCCTTTTTAACAAGGACACCAGTCGTCGTGGATTGAGGCCCATCCAAATGATGTCATTTTAAGTTAATCACCTAAAAATAAAGACCCTATTCCCAAATAAGATCACATTCTTAGGAATAGGAGATCAGGATTCCAATATTTCCTTTTTTGAGAGGATGCAATTCAGCCCGTAAAGCTCCCCAAGGAATGAGATTCCTGGCTCTGTCTTCTCTGTGCCCCAGTGCCAATGCTGTTGGAGGCTCTCAGTGACCTCAGGCAGCTCACACAAATGAAGGGAGAAAAACTTTGGGAGCATGTGCATATTCTTTTGACAAATGTGACTGTGTATTTGCCTCAGAAACACTGAGGAGAGGAAGTAGAGCACAAGGGTTAAGAGCAAGACTCTGGAGCCAGAGTACCTAGACTTGAATTCTGACTCACTGTGCAATCTTAGCCAGGTTACTAAACCCCTCTGAGCCTCAAGTTCTGGATATAATAGTGGGTGACAATAGCACCTACCCCAAGAAAATGTTATCAGAGTTAAGCTATTAATATATGCGAAGCACCCGGAACCATTCCTGGTATAATAGTAAGGGGTGTAACAATGTTCAAACATGGGAATAAAGACAGCATGAGATAGGCATAAGATAGGGCAGCCCCACAGATCAATGGAACAGAATGGAGTCCAGAAAACAAAAAGTTGCTAAAGTAATTCAATGAGGAAAGGATAGTCTTTTCAACAAATAGTGCCACAAAAAGTAGATATCCACATGGAAAAATGTGAATGGCAACTCCTACTACACCATACAAAAAATTAACTCAAAATGGATCATGTATCTAAACATAAAAGCTAAACTCTAAAACTTCTAGAAGCAAAGAATAAAGTTTTGCAACATTGGAATAGGAGAGATACAGAATCACAAACCATTTTTCAAATGGTACACTGGATTTCATCAAAATTAAAAACTGACTATTTAAAAGGTATTGTTAAGGAGATAAAAAGGTAAGTCACAGACGTGGAGAACATACCTATAAAACACATTTGAGGGGGGATGTGAATTCAGAATACATAAAGAACTCTTAAAACTCAATAATAAGACCAACTACCCACTTGAAAATGAGCAAAATATCTGAACACATGCTTTACCCAAGAAGATATTGAATACATCAAAAAGGACATGAAAAGACGCTCAACATTGTTAGTCATCAGGAAAATTAAAACTAAAACCCACATGAGATACCATTGTTCACCAAAAGGGTGACAAAAATTTAAATGGTTGATATAATACCATGTGTTGCCAAGGATGTGGAATAACCGGAAGTCTCACCCACCGCTGGTGGGAACGTAAAATGGCACAACCACTTCAGAGAACATTTCAGCAGTTCCTTATGAAGGTTGTACCCATCCAACCCAGTCATTCCACTCATAGGTATTTACCTAAGAGAAATTAACACACATGTCTACGTGGAGACTCTTATACCAATCAATACTCATAATGGCTTTATTTCTCAGAGCTGAAAACTATGAACAGCTATTGGGTCAACAGGTGAATGGAGAAACAAATTTTGGTATACCCATGCAATGGAATACTGATCAGCAATACAAAAGAACTGTTGATATGTACAACAAGAGGCCAGGCGCAGTGGCTCACACCTGTAATCCCAGCACTTTGGGAGGCCGAGGCAGGCGGATCACGAGGTCAGGAGATCAAGACCATCCTGGCTAACATGGTGAAACCCCGTCTCTACTAAAAAAATACAAAAACTTAGCCGGGCGTGGTGGCGGACACCTGTAGTCCCAGCTACTCGGTAGGCTGAGGCAGGAGAATGGCGTGAACCCGGGAGGCGGAGCTTGCAGTGAGCCGAGATCGCGCCACTACACTCCAGCCTGGGTGATAGAGCGAGACTCCGTCTCAAAAAAAAAAAAAAAAAAAAAAAGATATGTACAACAAGAAGAATGAATCTCGAAAACACTGCAATAAACAATATGAAATGCTAGAAATGATAAATCGAATCCTTGTGCTGGAAAGCAGATTGGAGGTTGCCTGGGGTTGGGGGAAGGGACAGAAGATAATTTTGGGAAGTGATGGAAATGTTCAATATCTTTGTAGTTGTGGTTATAAGGTATATAAATTTGTCAAAACATACCAGACCGTGCAATTCAAATGGGTACATTATACTGAATGAAAACTACACCTTTATAAAGTTGCTTCTTAAAATCCTAACCAGAACAAAAGGTTCCCATTATTATTTCACCAGAGGTCCCAGACCTGCTGGGTAAATGGGGGCTGAGTTGATGGGTGACCCCATGGCTCTGGAGTCCCCAGAGGGGTTTCCTGGGAGCATTAGGATTCTGACACTCATCCCCAGCTGACATCAGTAACCTTCAGTCTGCTGTTCGTCTGAGTTAATGTCTTCACTCATGATTTTAATGTCAAGTGGAAATACCATGTTCGCTCTAATCCCTTCTGACAGGCTGCACTTTAACTGGACTTAAAGGAGGGAGGGAGGAAGAACAGAGCCGGGAGACTGATTCTCAGATGGGAGGGTTGTTTTATCCCTTCTTTCTCTTTCAAAGCTGTTTCCCTGGTATGTTCCTGGACCATCTTTAAAGATCATTTCCAAATCAGGGAGAATGTGTTCAGCTTTTCATTGGTTCAAGTTACTGGTTCCTCAAGAGACTTTAGGGAAACAAAACAAAGAGCCACATGTCCCTCAGCCCACCCCTTCCAAAGCATCTGAACGTCAGCATCATGGTGTAAGAAAATAGTTCTCAACTGACTTTTGTAAGCACACTTTCTGACTCTGAAATTGTGGGTGATGCACTTGAAACTCTTTTTTAAAAACTTTAAAATACTGAAGTCAGTAACCATGTATGTTAATTTCAGTGTAACAGTGTAACACATGCTGATCTTAGTGTAACAATATAACACATATTAATCTCATTATAACAATGTAACATGTGCTGATCTCAGTATGACAATGTAACACATGCTGGTCGCAGTGTAATAATATCTCCCAGCAACTGTGATGCTCTTTCATGGCACATTCTGTTGTCATTTCAGCACCAGGTCACTGGATACTCTAATCCAACTCCCCTAAGACGCTTAGGAGACAAAGTTCCTGCATATACCAGTTATGAACAGCCTTCATTTTCAGCAACAGCTTAACTTTGGGCTCTGTCCTGTTAGCCACAAGAAAAGCTGTGACATCTAAAGATTGTACCAAAATCATATTTTACACAGTTATGAAAAATTGCCAGTATGAGTATTGGAAATCTTTGGTGATTAGGAAAGAATAAAGACATAATACAGGGGATGGACAGAGATTTGCATCCACACACTTCAACTAAATCTACTTTTTGGTGTTTTTAAGTCAAAAATCTCCATAGAAAATCAGGAAAACTGACAGACAAATAAAATAATAATCACATATTCCCCCAACCAGAGTTAGCCATTATAAACTATTTCTGCATATGTAATTTATATTACATAACTACATGTTTTAGTATATACAGATTTATGTCCTACTCTTTTCGCCTAAGATTGTACCCTGAGAATTTTCCTATACCATTTTACAATTCTTTAAATTATGTTAATTTCTACATATTTATCATCTAAATATTCCAGTATTTATTTAACTAATTGTTGGTGGATTTCTAGATTATTTCTATTTCCTCAGTAGTATAAATAACACACCAACGAAGGTCCTTGTCCATGAGTCTTTGACCAAACATCTATTTCCTTAGGATTAATGCTTAGAAGGTGAGTGACTGAGTCCAAGGGTGTGGACATTTGCAGCTGCCCCTTGGTTTAAAACAGCATCTATCCCTCTTCCTTCTCTCTGAATAATTAGCCCCAGATGACTTTTGATAAATACCATAGTCACTTTTGGCCTCTGATCCTGGGCCCAGATCACTGAGCATGCCATGCCGAGATTGACATGTGTTGCACTGAGATTAATGTGTGTTGCATTGTTACACTGAAATTGGTGTGAGTTACACAGAGATCAGCGTAATCTCTCTGGGCCCACAATTTCATAATCTCTCTAAGCACCTGATATTTCTAGGCTCTTTCTCCCCTCACCGTTGCAGGAGTCCTACCTGGCAGTGGGACCCAGCTCCCTTGCTCATGTTGCATTGGCCCTGGCACGACAGCCCCATCAGTGTCTCCCCTTTGATGAGACCCGGCTCATGAGGTCCTAGGAGGAAGGGATGCTTTAAATGCAGGCCTCTCTCCCTCTTCCCTCAATCCCTCCCCCGCTCTCTCTTTCTCAGAAGCTGCTGGTCTTTGCTTCTCCCCATGACTCTCGCTGGGCCTGACTTCCCTCCCCACTTCCCACCAAGTGAAGTTACTGTCCCTCAGTGTTCTCGAACCTCACTGTCCTCCTCTGCAAATGAGAATCATTCTGCCTGCCTTATAAAGACAGACCTTCACTCCCTTGGAAACACTTAGTCCACACCTGTCAGATATCCTTCTAGGCTCTGGGGAAGCAAAGATGAAGGCGCCTGGCATTCAAGTGAAGAAAGAGAATCAGAGAGCCAGGAATGCAGAGGACCAGAAAAGCCATCAGTGCTCTTGTTTGGGTCCAGGAGCTGGACATCCAGATGGGACACTGGGCTGTCACCAAGTGGTGGCATTGTCTATTTCTAGTTTAATGTCAAGAAAATTTAGTGTATCAACAACCAGAAAAGATTTTGTAGATCATCCCAGATTTGCCACTTACCAGCCACGTGACCCTGGACAAGTTTTCAAAGCCTCTGTGCCTCTGTTTTTCTACCTGTAAAATGGAGCAAATAATAGAACATACTCAAGGGTGTCAGGATTAAATAAGCTGCTGGATGCAAAGTGCTTAATACAGTGCTTGGCACATAGTAGGTGCTCAGTAAATGATCATTAGCTGTTAACATCTAGACTAGCTGTTAATATCTATCCATTATCATCAGAAAAGATGAGAAATTAAGACATGAAAGGGTTAATTAACTTGTTCAAGGCCACACAGCCGGCTACAGGTAAGAGTTGGGACCGGACCCCCAGGGCACTCCTTAGTTAAAATGAATGATATATTTTCTGTCATTTATTGGCAACCTCTTTTGTTCATGAGTCTATTTCAGGCACTGTGAGTTCTTTCCCTTTATCTCACAGTTACCCTGCAAAGACGGTATTATCATTCTCATTTTCCAGGTGGGGAAACTGAGACTTGGACGAGCTGTGTAACCTGTCCTGGGTGCAAAGCTGGTGTAACCTGTCCTGACTAGAAATGCCTTTTTGAGACATGTAGTCATCAGCCAGGCACGTTTTCCTCCCAGGCCTCTGCCTTTCTGGGTCAGCACCCTCCGGTCCCTTCAACGTTCATGCCTAGGGGACCAAAAGGTCCGTGGCCCCAGGCAGCACCACATGGCCGAGGTGCTCAGCTGACCCACAGGGCTATGCCCTTCACACAGGCAGCTGTCACTCACCGCTCAGTGCTGGCCGGCTCTGCCAAGCAGAACAACCGTCCATTGTCTAGATGGCTTTTCACCTGCTTCCCTCTAAGGAGCAGGGTATGAGGAAAGAGGAAGAGGTAGAGGGCGCTGGGGTCCCTGCAGCTGGACTCCATTGTAGAGAAACCCTGAGGCTTTGGGGCAGGATTGCAACTATTCATCTCAGTGCTGTGACCTTCGCACCGTCACCTGAAGCTGGCAGGCAGGAGGCACGTGTGCTCTGGCTTCATGGCCCTCAGCAGTGTCACTGCTTCCCCTTGCCCAAGATAAATGACTGTTGTGATGAGGACCTGCCAGCCTCAAAACCTTTGCTCCCACGAATCCCTCTGCCTGATAAGCTCTCCACATCTCTGCCTGCTACTTCCTCCTCCAGGAAGCCTCACCTGATTGCCTCATTGAGAAAATCCATGAATTTTTATTCAAATACCCTGGGCTCAATTTCTGGCCCTCTCTCACCTGCTTGCTCTGTGGTGTCTGCTGTTGTCTCACCTCTCTGACCCTCAGTGTTCTCTTTTTGTGAAATGGGGCATGAGAGGAGGATACCTCACATGATGTGAGTACCTAATGTGTGTATTGCATGCAGTCTCTTTTTTAACCCTCACTTCCGCTGCAGACACTCCTGTTGAAGGATATTTCGATTCTTTTGTCACAGATAAAGGCCCTGGGGCCTTGGGAAGTGAAGTCACATGCCAGAGTTCATACATCTGGAAAGTAGTAAAGCCAGAATGTAAACCCAGGTTTTTCTGTCTCTGACATTCAGCTACGATTACTCTTCCAGTCATTGGCAGTTGAGGAGCTGTTTCTGACCAAGTGGACAGGGGGCACAGGGGGGACAGGAGCCAGCCAGGTGGAGGTCAGTGACAGTCCTAGGCTGAGGGAAGCTGACTTGGAGGACATAGCTTTAGGGACTTCCTCAGGGACTCCCCACCTCACATCCCACAATGAAATTGACTCCCCCAGACACAGGCAGACTGGAAAACGACATGGGCTTCTCTGTCTACTCCCACCCCTGCGCCCGCTGTGGGTGCCTACCCCTACGAAACCCACCACATGGAAACACAGAGGAATCGCCTTCCATGCAGGCTGGCTCTGAAGGGAGAGAAGGCCTGTGCTGACCATATCCATCCAGTTCCTCCTCCCAAACTCCTGATTGGAGGAGTCCACCCCAGCAAGGAAGATTAGGAGGAACGTGCTCGTATTAACACTGTAGGTGCTCAAGAATTGTGACTTTCTCTCCCTCACTTTTTCCTTTCTCATAAAGGGCATTGCTTCAGGGCTGTGGCTGTGAAGAAGGTGACCCAGCTGTCTCAGGATCAAAGCCGGTTTTTAATCATGATGCCATTGCCAGTTCCCAGTGCCACATTGTGGTTACAAATGGAATAATAGCTCTCTCTCTCTTTTACCCTGGACTAGGGCTTGGTCATTGAGCACCTGGGACGGAGACCCCTCCTCACTGGTGACTTTGGGCTAATGGCAGTCTTCTTTGGGACCCTCACCATCATGCTGACCCTGCAGGTGAGATGATGTGCTTGTCACATTTGAGGGAGATAAGCATGGAGCTGGCTTCTGGCTTCATCATTTTGGGGCCTTTGATTTGTGGGTTCATACTTCTACCAGCAGTGCTTTTGATAAAGCTCTCCCTGGGGGCAGCTCATCTCTGGAGCTGCTCAGGGTCTCAGTGAAGAGGGTTTGGTGAGGGGTCCTTGGACTGGGACATGAGAGACTTGACTTCTGGTCCTGTCACTTCCGCTGATGAGTTGTGTGATCTTGGGCAAGACACTTTCCCTCTCTGAGCCTCAGTTCACCCTTCTGTGGAATAGAAGAGCTTGCACTAGACAACCCTAAGATGCCCCTTCCAGCTGTCACCGCCCAGCATAAATGCCAGGTGCTGCATATTAGCCACTTCCCCAGTGGTCACAATTTTATAAACAGTGGCTCTGGAGCCAGACAGCCTGTGTGGATCTCGGCTTTTCCTTACTGGTAATGAAACTTTAGCAAGTCAGCTCCTCTCCAGGCCTCATCTCTAAAATGGAACAGTCAGTCGTCCCTTCGTCCAGGGGTGTTGTGGGATGAAATGAGAAAATGCACGGAAAGCACTTGGAACAAGCACTCAGTGGACGTCCATGTAGGTGGAGGGGTGACGAAGGACTTCATCCTTACAACATCGGTATTTTTTTCTTTTATGGAGATAAGGAAACTGAGGGATAAATATAAATAAAAAAGCTTCCCAAGGTTGCACCACCAGAAGGTGGCAAGCTGGGATTAGATCCCCGGATGTTGGGCTTCTGTCCCCTGCATGGCTCAGGGCAGCCTGCATTAATTGAACACTGCCTCAGTGTCTCCAACTCATCTTGGTGCCATGGGAAGCATGAAGCAAGGTTGCAGCAATTGATCAATCTTTGCATTTTTCAAAAATGCATCTGGAAATTGATAGGTGCACATTTTGATCACCTGTCAAATGTCTTAGTGGCCCAAATGTTTCTAGAAAAAGGCACTGTTAGCATGGTGGTGTGTGATGGGTGCCCTTCGAAGAGGTGGGGCTGGCGAGCACGCTGACTGGCAGGAGGTGGAAGCATTGCCTTCAAGGACAATGTACTAGCAGGTGCAATTCCTTCCTGACAGCCAGGCCCAAGCTGTCCCGAGCCTGGGCATCTTTACAGTCCTCTGAAGTTCTCAGGAAGCTAGTTGGGTGATGTTCTGGGCCATTGTCTTTCTGAAACTTGTGTCAGAAGTTTAAAAGGAAGGCCTGAAGCCCACGAACCCCATCTAAGCCTCACTTCACAAGGTCTCAGAGCTGTTCCTGGCTTGGCCACCTTTGTCTCCCCCAGTGCCCCACACCCTGCCCCCGGCAGCTCCTCAAGGGGCCTGGCAGTTTCCTCTCCTAGGGCTCTTCTGTGCTTGGCTAGCTTCTCCTTGCTTTCTGGACTCAGGAAGCCTTGGACACTCCTGGACACCTCTTCCTGCAGGAAGCCTCCCCTTGCTTCCAAGTCTGGGTGAGGTGCCCTCTCCTGAGTTCCCATAAGCCCCAAGGGGGAACCCTGTGAGATCACTTATCACGGACCATTGACTTTCACTGTTGACAGTGAGTGAGTTGTGTAGGGCCATGCCTGAACCATATCTGCATTTCCACCTCCCATCCCAGTGCATGGCACTCAGGGGCAGCTGAGATCAATCAGTTGAATGAGTGAGTGAGTGACTTGGTACAAATTCTCATACAGCTTATGAAAGTCCACGAAGCTCCTCTCAACCCTTAGAGCTAATGGATTTGGACACAGAACAAGGGGAAGTAAGGAGTTCCCCATTCCTCTGCCCTCTGTACCCGTCGTCCTCTACTCCAGACTATTTGCAGTTCACCCCTGCACTGTGCCCTCTCAGGCTTCTGTGCCCTTGTGTATGCTGAACCCCCTCCTGGAACCTCTTTCCTTTCGTTTCCCACTGGGCTGACTCTGGCTCAACCTACAGAGGTGAGCGCAGGCTCTTACCTTCCCTTCAAGTCAGGTGGCCTCTCCTGGGGCAGCCCTGGCACCCCCACACACTCAGAACCAGTGACACTGTGTTCTAATGCTCAGCCGTCCAGTCTGCTAGAGCAGGAGCAATCCCAAAACATCCTTTTGCAACCAGCACCAAGCCGCCCACCCCCCAGATGAGTGACAGCTTCTCCAGACACATTCCATGGAATGCATTAACTCATCTCACACCTTGCAAGACGGCAGGGGTACAAATACGGTTCTTTATATAATAATACCAGAACTAAGGTAACTTTTTAAAAACAAAATATAGAAGTCTTTAAAATGTATATGAGGAAATATATATATATGTGTATATATGTGTATATATATACATACATACACACACACTTTAAGTTCTGGGGTACATGTGCAGAACGTGCAGGTTTGTTACATAGGTATACACGTGCCATGGATGTTTGCTGCACCCATCAACCCATCATCTACATTAGGTATTTCTCCTAATGCTATCCCTGTCCCAGTCCCCCACCCCCCAACAGGCCCCGGCATGTGATGTTCCCCTCCCTGTGTCCGTGTATCCTCATTGTTCAACTCCCACTTATGAGCGAGACATGCAGTGTTTGGTTTTCTGTTCTTGTGTCAGTTTGCTGAAAATGATGAACTTTTATAAATGTGATAAAGCTGTGAAAATTGCTCGTATGGCCTGCTGCCAACTAAGCACTCAATCAATGTGAGTTATTGATTTATTTACCACTTCCTGTATGCCAGGACTATGTCAAACTCATCACAGGCTTCATCTGATTTCATCATGGCTATAAAATAAGCAGATGGAATGACTGAAGGGTTGTCATTGTTCCCATGCTATAGATGCTGAAGCTGGGGCTTGGGGACATCCAGTGACCTGTCCAAGGTCGCACAGATGGGTGGAGGAGGAGCTGGTGTGGGAACTCAGGTCCTCTGGACACACCATCACCTCCTCACCTGACCACTCCCTGTTCTCTCCCAGGACCGTGCCCCCTGGGTCCCCTACCTGAGTATCGTGGGCATTCTGGCCATCATCGCCTCTTTCTGCAGTGGGCCAGGTAAGGCACCCCTCCCTCCTCACTGCCCTGCCCAGGGGCTCATGGCATCACCAAGCTGGGGAGCTCTCCTCATACAGATGGGGCACCCAGAGCCCAGAGGAAGCAAAGCCTGACTGGGGATGTGTGTCTGCTGCCTTCCTTTTGGCCCGATTGAAATGTAGCCAACTGTTTGCAGTCTACCCCACAGAAGGTGAAAACGGGCTCACCTGAAGATGAGTGGGAGATAATATCCCACCGCACAGCAAGAGCAGTTCACACGCAGAAGGGCTCGGAGCCAGAGGCAACACTGGTTTGTGATGAATCAAAGACAACCAAGTCACACAGTCTGTGCCTAAGCAGTTATGGTCTAGGGTGAAAGATGTGGCAATAATCATGGCCATGTCTAAGACATATTAATCATTGATTTTGTGTTATACTTGGCTAAGAACTTGACCTGTGTAAGCTCACTTAAGGCTCAGGACAGTTCCAAAGAAGACAGAGATGGAAGGTGACTTGCATGAGTGAGTAGGTGGAGTGGCCTGACTGCCAGGCCCAGGCCCCCACCAACAGCTTACATGGTACCTGCGTGAGTGTGTAACTGGAGTATCCCAGTCTCAGTTTACCCAGGACTCATTTCTAGCCCTGCTGTTTCCTAGCCATGAGTCAGTAGGAGAGACTTCTTCTCGTTGTCTGCCTCAGTTTCCCCATCTGTACAATGACAAGGATGCAATGCGACTGAGGATCCTACCATTCCCTGGCTCTGTGTCCATGTCCAGCAGGGACCTCCAGCAGAGGCCAAGGTCAGACTGAGAAGGGGGGCTTCTCGGTCTTTTCGTTTCTTTCTAGTTGGCACATCAGCTTGGCTGAGGATGAATTAAAAGCATGTTGATTTTTGTGGTTGCAGCCATTCCTGCTTCAGGTATTAACTCAATGCAGAGGTCAAGAACAATCTTTGGTCTTTGTCTCCTAAATTCGAAGACCCCTAAATCTTAGCACTTGGTGTTGAAATGAAGTCTGTGCTGAAACATGCAGACATTCACAATTAACTGAGGCAGAACACGACATGGGAATGACTTCAGAGCTGGAGGGAGGTCAGCTGGCAGACGAGGAAAGCTTCCAGGGGCTAAGACAAATTAGAATTAAGTCATCCCAAGTTGGAAAGACCGTAAAGATTTTCTAGTTCAGTCATTTATCAGAAGCTTAAGTCCTAGTCATGGTTTCCCTGCCGGGAGTTCCTTCAGCCATGGCTTGATTACATCTATTGACAGGGAACTCACCACCTCACAAAACAGGCAATTCTACGTCCACAGGTCAGATTTGGTCCTGGCCCATTTTGTATGACCCACCAGCCAAGAATGGCTTTTGCATTTTAAAAGGGGGAAAGAAAGAATGCATGCCGGGGACCACATGTGGCCTGAAAAGCTTCATATATTTTCTTTCTAACTTTTTATTTTAAACATTTGTCAACCCCTGCAGTAGTTCCTTAGCTCTGAAATTTGGAACTGGGAGAGTGGGCTAGCTTGTGAGGTGGGGAAGGAGGAATTTCCAGGCAGTGAGAGCAGCCGCTGCCAGAGCATAGAAAGAAGTTCGTGTCAAAGGAACCTTAAATAAACCACCAGGGCCAGAGCAGTGGTGCTCAAACATTGCTCAGTCACCAGGGCTTTTAAAGCCCTGGTTTTCAGGCTGCACTGAAGGGCAACCAGCCCATAATCTTGGAGGGATAGGGCTCAAGCTTGGCATTTTCTAGCGCTGCGTGATTCCAAGGTGCAGCCAAGTTCAAGAACCACTGGGCTAGAGCAGTTTTTAAACCCCGGCTGAATATATTACCATCACCTGGTGACTTAGGGAAAAAAAAAAAAAAAAAAAAAACAGAGCAAACACGGATATTCAGGCCTCATCCGATGATAGCTGTGTGCCCATCAAGAACCGCTGCCCAGAGTGCAGGGTGAGACACAGAGGAAGAGTCCGGAGATAAGCTAGAAGCAGATCTCAGAGCGTCTTAGATGTTGCACTAGGGATTTGCAGTTTTGTGGAACTCCCTAGAGGTCTGTTGGGGAATCTGTGTGCATGAATGCCACAGGGCAGACCTGCAGCGAGAAGAAACTGGAGGCAGAGACACCCGCCAGGGGCCTGGAGCCGTCAGCCCAGGACAGTTATCCGGGACAATGCCACCCCTGCGAAGGGTCCCATGGGCGTTGCCACTATGATAAGCGCAGGTCATGAGGGCAAGAAAGCTGTACGTTTCTCGGTGTGATTTAGTGCTTCTCGAGTTACCTTTTTTTCCATAACAGCTGTTTTCCCAGAAGAAACTGTGAATGTCAGCATTGTATCTGAGTGAAAAGTTGACCTTCTTCCCCACCCATTCACACAAATAAGCCAGATTGGACTCATCCACAAATCTGCCTGAAGTTCCTTGCTAACCAAAACCACAAAGCTTAGCCTTCTCTGTTCCCTCCCCCCCACCCCCCCCCCCCCCCCCCGCAAGCCTTTTCGCAATGATTCTCATTCTGTTCCAATTGTTTGCAACTGTGGCTTTCTTTTGACTGTAGAACATGCTGCATTTCCAGGGCTTTAAATGCTGGGCTCCCCATCAGTGTCTATGAGACTCCCTGGAGGGAAGGCGGCCTGCACCTCCCAATCGCAGATCACCTGTCAGCCCCTGCCCTCCACTTCCCCAGTCCACCTTCAACCCCCTGTGTTGACCCAGCATCTGCGCCTCGCTGACTAGCAATGACTTTAGCCACAAGATTGACCAGGGTTTAGAAGCTTCATTTAAACTCACATTGATAGTGTACAGTTTAAAGCCTCAGGGAACTTACCTGTCTAAGGAAAGCTGCCACTTAGACTGTGAGATCATCTTGCATCTTCCTAAGTGGACAGGGAAGAGCGAGTCCCCAGAGGAGCCACCCCGGGAAAATGTGGCAGGAAGATGCTCAGAGCTGAATGGCGGAGAGACTCACTGGCCTGCTCTCCATGATTAAAGAAGAGGGATGGATCTCCCAGAAGGGGGCCAGGAGGCCGCCTGAGGCAGCTTCTGTGAGGAACAGGTCGATGTAAGAAGACTTGACAAGGAGTTGAAATTAAGTGAAAGAAAAGAAAGAAAACAAGAGAGGCAGTTTCCTGCTGCATATTTTATTTGTGTGCATAACCCCAAGGCAGTGGCAGGGAAGTCTAACAAATGAGGCAAAAGAAAAGAGCTTCACCTTTTGAGAAAAGATCATTGCCAAAATGTGTCAATTCCAGCTTTAAAAATAATGTGATGCCCTGACTCTGTGCCTGGCACCAAGTTAAGTCCTCTGTGGGGAGTTTGTGTTTCAGTGGGGTGGACAGATGCAAACAAGATGGAGCGGTAAGGCCACTGCCATTATCAAGGTGCGAATTAAGGTCGGAGCACCTCAGAGGATGGAGCGGTCCTGGTGGAAATGCCTTACTCAGTGCATACCTTGCTTGGAAAAAGGACCCCTCTGTTTATCACATTGATTTCAACTGGAAAGACTGCAGGAACGTACTAGCATTTGAGGGGACCTACGTGGTCGGCTCTGCCTGCCCTGCCTGCCCTGCCTGCCCTCCCTCTCTATCCTACATTCTCCCTGGGCTGCAGCCATCTGGAGTCACAGGCAGCTGCCCCCCATCCCACACACACACTTCATGGTCCCAGCCTTTACATGTGCTATTTGCCCACTTGCAACAACCACTCTTATTCATCTATTTGAGGTGTGGCTTCTCATCTTCAAAAAGTCAGCTCATACTGCATCTTGAGGCTTTCTTAGAAACAGACAGATAGACCCTCTGGGCTCCCACAGCCCCCTGGATTAACTCCTAGTGGATCCCCCCACCCCTATTACAATGGCCATTGTTGGTCAGTCCTCCTAACATCAGGGACTGCTTAGACAAGAACCTTGTTTCTATCCCCTGTATCCAAACACACAGCCTGACTATGGGTCAGCAGTCAATAAATGCTTGTATTTTTCATGAATTCTTTCAAAACATACTCATTGAGTTCCTACTGTGTGGCGTGTGGTGTTTTCTACCACCACAGCTCACACCAAATGTGTGTGTGTATTCTGACACCAAATACATGTCATTTTTCCACACCACCTCTCCAATTTGTCTCCACCAACAACTGGGTGTCCAACAATTGAACTCAATTCTGACACTGCCTGCCCAGAGCGAGCACAGAGCCTACAAGTTAAAGAGTTCAGTCCCACAGGACTTTCCTCACTTCAGACACCAGCCAAAAATAGAGTCCCAGGGAGCCGGCACTTCTGCCCTGCTGACTACAAATTCAGGGATTCCCAAGGCTACCCTCAGGTTTGATAATTTGCTAGCATGACTCCCAGAACTCAGGAAAGTGCCCTACTTAAAATTACTGCTTTGTTACAGAGGCTACAACTCAGAAACAGCCAATCAGAAACAGGCAAGTGGAAGAGAGGCATAGAGAAGGTATGGGGGTGTGTCACCAGCCTCCTAGCACTTCAGTGTGTTTACCAACTGGGAAACTCCCCAACCCTGTCATTTAGAGGTTTTTATGGAGGCTCCATTATGTAGGCATGATTGATTCCATTATTGGCCATTGGTGATTGAACTCAGCCTGCAGCCCCTCTGCCTTCCTTGGAGGCTGGAAGATGGAGCTGAAGGTTCCAACCCTCCAAACATGGCCACTGCTGCCTTGAAACCATCTAATGGCCCACCTGAGTCACCACATTAGGGCTTCATTTTAAATGACAAAAGCCACTCTTGTTACTCCAGAAATCCCAAGGCTTTTAAGAAATCTGGGCCAAAAACTAGGGACAAAAATCAAATATATATATTGCAATTTTGTGTGTGTGTGTGTGTGTGTGTGTGTGTGTGTGTGTGTGTGTTATGCCACAGTGCCAGCCCTGGGCTGGGAGCTGGAGATAAAAGTATGAACAAGACAGTGTCTCTATCCCCTATCCCCACAGAGGAAGAGGAGAGGGACAGGAACCAGGTGAGAATGACCACTTAGACATTCTATAGGAGGAAGGGGGCTGGCGTTCTCAACTGCATTGGCTGCTGGCCCCGACTGACCCCAGGGCAAAACCCTCCTGCAGACAACGTTGATCATCCCAGCCAGGCTCTTAGGATTGCACACAGCAGGTGTGCCCCAATGGGAGCCTGGTGAGATCCAGAGCGGGTAAAGGCTGTGTCCAGCAGACCCAGGAGAAGAGTCTGGGACAGGAAAATGGGAGGAGCATCAGATAACATAAAGAGTCAAAGCCATGCACTTGCGTGACATTGTCTCAATGCCAGGCCTGCACCTGCGACGTCTGAAAAGAAGGAACCATGAAGCATCCTGGTCCTGCCCTACAAGTGGAAGGGCTCAGTCCTTTAACTCCTCCGGTGCTGGAGGAGCCCACAAAAGAGACAGACCTGGGAATGAATAATGATTGCTTACTGGATTTACAGGAGGCAGGAGAGGGAAAAAAGTGGGACACAATTTGTGTGTCAAATTCCATTGTTCATACGTGATCCCTTTCAATTCTCTCATGCCTGCAAGGTTGAATCCATGATCTCAAAAGTGGCAAGGTGGAGTCCAGACTCAACCCTAGCTAGGTCTGCCTCTGAATCTCATGCCAGGGGGGCCGGTGCTACCCCAAGTTGGGTGGGAGGGCTCTGTGCACCAGCCTGCACTGCCCCGAGAGGGAGCTCAGCCAGCAGACAGCAAGGTCTCCCGGCCTGGCATGGGGTGCTTAGGCAGCTACAGGCACATTCTTACTTGTTGAATGAATAAACAAGTGAATGAAGAAATACTAAATGAAAGAAAAAACCCTATCCATGGCCTTGGCCTCGCCCCAATTACCTTAAGTATCCCAGAACTTTAGGGGGAGTCAAATCAGATGACTCCTTTCCCCCTCAGAGGTTAGGGAATTGTGTGCAAAGCAGAATGACAAATGACGTTCTAACCCTCCTGACCAAGCAGAAAGTGTTGGATAGAAGAAATAAACATATACACATTAAAATAACTAGAGCTATAAGTTAAGAGACATAACGACACTAAACTGGTATATAGTCATAATTTTTGAAAAATTGTTTAGTGAAAATCAAATGGAAAGTCTCACAAATCTAGACTTAAAACTAAATAGTAGCCGTTGCTCAGGACACATCAATGTCTCTAAAATGAATGTATTCAGAAGGTGAGAACTAACCCCAGCCTTGGTGCTAGTCCCTGTCCAGAAACAAAGACCCAGACGCCACGCCATTACCGCACAGGCTTTCAGGGAAAGGACTTAAAAGATGAACTATCTGAAACTACCCTGTGAACTCCAAACCATTATAGAAATGTGGAATTCCATCCAGCTCCAGCAGGCATCAGGGAATCAGGAGCTACGGTCAGGAGGGTTTGGTTTGTTTGTTTGCAGGTTTGTTTGTTTGTTTGTTTTAGAGACAGGGTCTCACTCTGTCACCCAGGCTGAAGTGCAATGGTGTGATCATGACTTACTGCAGCCTCCACCCCCTGGACTCAGGCTATCCTCCCACCTCAGCCTCCTGAGCAACTGGGACAAGTGCATGCCAGCATACCTGGCTAACTTTTTAATGTTTTTGTGGAGATAGAGTCTTGCTATGTTTCTCAAGCTGGTCTGGAACTCCTGGGCTCAAGTTATCCTCCCACCTTGGCCTCCCAAAGTGCTGAGATTACAGGCATGGACTGCCAGGATTTTAAAAGCAGTGCGTGAATGGACTATTTATAGTCCTGTGGGCAGGGATAGGGAACCAGAGAGAGACGGAGGCCCTCCGGGATGAACAACAGTGGGAAGCTGCCACCACTTCAGGGGTAAACTAATTTTCGTTAAATTTCTCCATAACAAAAGGATAGAAACACTAAGAAGTAAGATTTCATCTGGTAGGGCTAAGCTTTTGCAGCTCTGCAAACCGTTGTGATATTTAAGATTTCTTGCCACCTCCCAAGCACCAGTTCGTACCCCTGTCGACAATGTGTGGCAGAGATTCATTTCCGCTTTTATCAAAAACTATTTTGAGATTCTGAGAAGCAAACAGGCAAATTCAACAATGTGATGTGCTCCTTGCCTATGGCTTTGTTGGGCACCCCATGTCAGACCCCACACTCTGATGTCCTTTTACAGGCAATGCCCAGTGCCAGTGGAGGTTAAGTCAGTAACATTGTAATTAGTCCTTCAGCCCTGGGAGCACAAAGAGGAATAAGAAAGGTCCCAGCCAGGAGCTTGGAGTTCAGTTTCCAAGTAAAGAAGAGGAAGAGGTAGTCATTGGCTCTGTCACTGGGGTAAGAGGGGAGGTGGATAGAGGAAGTTGAGACTCAGAGAGGTTAAGAGCTTTACCTGGATCACACAGCAGTGAACCAGAATTCCACTTCCTATCAGTTTGACTCCAGAGCCTGGGTCTTTAAGGTCTACAATAAGCAACTAAGCTAAAGGCGGGTCCCGGGCACTAAGGGAGCACAGCATCCCATCTTAGGCAGGCACTAACCTATGGCCATTTCTAAAGACACAGCATCCCATCTTAGACAGACACTAACCTATGGCCATTTCTAAAGACACAGCATCCCATCTTAGGCAGGCACTAACCTATGGCCATTTCTAAAGACACAGCATCCCATCTTAGACAGACACTAACCTATGAGAACATGGGTGCCAATGTGGGGATGTGAGGTCTCCCAGCCAGGTTCTGACACGACAGGGCTGCACCATCTCCTACATCAACCCACAAGCAAAACAGTCATGCACACAGCTGGGAATACACAACATCCGCACATACTGATTCACACACATGCACACACACACGTGCACTCCATTCTCCAGATAGCCTCTGAGCTTCCTTTCTAGCCCACTGTCAGAGACCTGATTCTCATCCTCTGCATAGTTCCAAAACTGGCATGGGTGCTCCACTTTGTTGGAAGGGCACAGAGCCTAGGTATACACTGGCTCATGGGTGGGGAAAGCAGACAGCTGTGGGGGCACACATGTGCATCCGCAGGGCTGCTGCCATCAGAGAGGGCATCTGGAGAACTTCCCTGGCAAGGCTGGACCAGGCCACAGGATATAAACACTAAGAAGTAATCATTCTGATTACAACACTGATCATTCTGTTTATTCAGTAATGCACTAACTTGTAAAATATTTTCTTTGAGAAAGCGGCACTTTTTTTTAAACAGCAAAAGTGCCATTTGGGCTAGAAGTGGCCCTGGAGGTGGCCAGTTAAAGGGAAAAGGAGGAACGTCTGAGTAGAGGGCAGACATCAGAGAGGGGATGTGCTAATGGAAGCCTAGGACACATTATAACTGGAGAGATGCTCTGGAGTAAAGGGACCTCAGGGGACATCAGGATGCAGGGGAAGCGGTGGCCAGATTGTCGTGGGCCTCACAGGCTGAAATCATTAGACTTTGTCCTTGTGGGAGTGGGCTGCCACCAAAGAGTTTTGAGCTGGGACATGGCATTATCAGACTGGTGTTTTAAAAGTCTGCAGAGGAGGAAATAAACCAGAGGTAAAATGTGGAATATGGGAGAGGCTTGGGAAGAGTGAATTCAGGAAGATCATTAAGGAATTTCTGTCAGTTAGTTTTCACTGTGTAAACAATAGCCCCCAAGCCTCATGGATTAAACAGCAGTTATTGCTCCCAAGACTGAGTCAATGTGGCAGTTTTGCTCTTCTGGCCCAGGCTTTGTTGATTTCTGCTAGATTATTTCCTCCTATCTACATCCAGCTGGAGGGTCATCTGGGCACCAGCTAGTCCAAGGTGGCCTCATTCGTCGGTCTGGCACTGAAAAGGGCGACTTGACCACATGTCCATCACTATCCCACAGACGAGACCAGGTTTGTTTATATGATGGTAGCAAGGTTGCAAGAGAAGAAGGGGAAGTGTACAAAACTGCCGGAGGCCTGGGCTTGGAACTCCACACTATTTCTGCTACATTCTCTCAGCCAAAGCGAGTCACAATGCCAGCCCAGAATCAAGGAATGGAGAAAGACTACCTCCCAGGGGAGCGGCTGCAAAAAACCAGCTATTCTACAATTGCCCAGAGGCAGTCACTGTAGAATAGGCAAGAGATGACAATTAGGGCTTTCCTTCACTTACCCCACTCCACAAATAATCACTGAGTGCCTACTAGAAAGTGGGCCTCCTTCTAGGCCTGGAGATGCAATGGAAGAGCAAACAGACAAACACGTACACACACGCACGCACACACACAGTCTCTGCCCTTGGGGATCTGACCTTCAATAACAGTGGTGGGTCAGGGGCCCCACTGGGAATATATGGTACAATCAAACTGGGATATTCTGAGGAATGTTCAAAAAGGACACAAATTGCTGCGCTGCAGGAGGGCTATAGGGGAATGCCGAAGACCTTGACCATTCTGGCAGTCTCAGCGTATTATGGTCATTTCCAAAGTTCCACCCCTCCAGCCATTAGCTGTGAAGAAAACAAAGCAACTTAACAAAAGTTAATTCATCAAAAGTCAATGCACTGAGTGGTCACATTGCTGAAAGTCAAATCGTAGAGAAACACAATTTGCTGGATTTACTTTATCTCTTTTAACTATTTATGAAGAATGTATATTTGTGTGCATAGAATAGAATGATTCTAACAACTTTGATCAGTTTCTAAGTTCTTCATCATGTCTGCATAGTGAATTCTGTAGAATGCTTTTTGTTGTTGTTGTTCCCTCTGCTTCAGTTCCCTGTTGTTGTAGCTGGAGGTTAGTAAACAGAGAGAAGCCTCAGTCAAGTGGCATAGAATATACTTTTATCCACAATAAGAATATATATATCTTTCCCTTTCCAAATTCATTTTGTTCCAGAAATTTATACATACAACAGAAAATAGGATTCGGATAGCAAGCAATATATCAACACGTTTATCTAATTTATTCATTCCTCTGTTTGGAAAACAAGAGTCTGGATAGCAAAGGTTCAGCTAGTGAGAGGGATACCTGCACATTCACAGATTGGGTTTCTTTTGTTAACATCTTTTTATTCAAAAATGCATTTACCAGTCTTTGCTTTTTGATGAATGAACCTTGAGCTGACAATGTGACTTTCATTTGTGGCATTTCTGCGTCCTCATTCCTGGACAGGACACAGAGGTACCACACCCCACTGCAGCCTGCCCCAACTCACAGAGGGGTTGTAGAGCTGCTGCCATCAGAGAGGGCATCTGGAGAACTTCCCTGGCTAGGCTGGACCAGGTCACAGGGTGTGATCATTCTGTTTATTCAGTAATGCACTAACTTGTACAATATTTTATTTGAGAAAGGGGCATTTTTTTTTAATAGCAAAAGTGCCCTTTGGGCTAGAAGTGGCCCTGGAGGTGGCCAGCTAGAGGGAAAAGGAGGAATGTCTGAGTAGAGGGCAGAGATGGTCTGGGATGCTCTTGGAATCTTGCTGTGACTTTTCCAAAATCTACAGTAACTTGGGCAAGTCCCTGTCCCTCTCTGGCCTCAGTTTCCCCATCAGTGAAATGAGGGGTTGAACCAGATTAAGGGCTCTCTAACTACATGGCTGCACTTCAGAACCCCCTTCCCTGGGTGAACATCCCCCACCCGGGGGCCTGGATGAGGAGGGACCTCATCCGGGTTCTGCTGAGGAGGCCCAGAGACAGCATTTCCACGTATTTCCTGAATGACTGCCCAGCAACCAAAGGCTCCAGAATTGGTGGCCAGATCTACCAACCCTGTGGCTGTGCAATCCACCTCATTTAATCCTCATGGCAGCCCAGGAGACAGACCATCTCATTCCCACTTTGCACATGAAGGGCTGAGTCTCTGAGAGATCATAACTCATAGGTTTTACAGGGCAGGTGCCCCCGAAGTCAGAGGGGTGGCAGTGTTTGTGCTCTTAGCTACTGTAGCGGGCTGAGTAGTGTCCCCCAAAGATTCATGTTCTCTCAGAACTTCAGAATGTGACCTTGGTTGGAAATAAGGTCTTTGCAGATGTACTCAGTTAAGGATCGCAAGGTGAAACCATCAGGATTTAGGGTGGGGCCTAAATTCAGTGACTGGTGTCTGTATAAGACAAGGAGAGGACACAGGGAGGAGAAGGACATGTGAAGGTGGAGGCAGAGATTGGAGTGAGTGATGCATCTAGAGTCAAAGGAACACCAAGGATTGCCGGCAGCAGCAGCCAGGAGAGAGGCGTGGATGGTTTCTTCCTCAGAGTCTGCAGAGGGAACCTACTCTGCCTACACCTTGATTCTAGACTTCTGCCTCCAGAACAATGACAGAATAAATTTCTGTTCTCTTAAGTCCCCAAGTTTGTGGTGATTTGTGACAGCAGCCCTAGAAAATGAATATAGCCACTAAGTTGGCAGGAAAGTATTTCCTAACCCCCCACGCAGCTGTGGATGTACCAGGGCTTTGGAAATTAGCGATCTCCACCATTCGACACTTCATGTCAAACAATGGTGGGTGGGCAAGCTGCCTGCCAAGGTTACGGTGCACTTTCTGCTTTTTCAAGAACACCAGGGAACTTTTAAAATTAATAATATTATCTGCTGGGTGCAGTGGCTGAAGCCTGTAATCCCAGCACTTTGGGAGGCCGAGGCAGGCGGATCACGAGGTCAGGAGATCGAGACCATCCTGGCTAACACAGTGAAACCCCGTCTCTACTAAGAAAATACAAAAAACTAGCCGGGCGAGGTGGTGGGCGCCTGTAGTCCCAGCTACTCAGGAGGCTGAAGCAGGAGAATGGCGTAAACCTGGGAGGCGGAACTTGCAGTGAGCTGAGATCCGGCCACTGTACTCCAGCCTGGGCGACAGAGCGAGACTCTGTCTCACAAAAAAAAAAAAAAAAAAATTAATAATATTATCTTTCTAGCCAGGCACAGTGGCTTGCACCTGTAATCCTAATACTTTGGAAGGCCAAGACAGGAAGATCTCCTGAGTCCAGGACTTGAAGGTTGCAATGAGCTAAGATTACACCAATGTACTGCAACCTGGGTGACACAGTAAGACCCCACACATCCCCAGAAAATCTTCCTAAGTTAAGCACTTGGTCAGTGCTAGATACTTGGCCACACTCACCCTAATCCTTACAGAGTCTCCGCAAGGAGACCCTCCTCTCCCCATGAGGACACCACAGCTCCAGGGCGCCCTGCTTGGGCCACATCTCATGGCACACAGTGTAGGTGGCCCAGCCAGGATTTGAACGCATGTCTGCCCAACTCCGAAGTCTCCTTTTTCCAGTCGGTCTCCCTTGCATTTTCACATGTTCCGTTTTACTACTTATCACTTTCCCGCAGCCTATGGCAGAGTTAATTAGTGAGCTTATCACCTGAAATTTGAATGCGAAAACGTGGCAGTGTTCCTTACGATTTTTTGCCAAAAGGCTCCAGAAAATCTCTCCCCTCAGAAGCAGTCCAAGCAAATGCTGTTCTGAGAAAGATTTTGAGTCCTTCAGAGTTTTGGTGCATACGCTGGGGTTTTCAACAGAAATGTAGAAAACCTCAAAAACTGGCTCTGAGGTCCCTGAAATCAGTGACACCTGCCAGGCTCATAGGTCTTTCTCGTAGTTTCTGTCAGCAGCTGTCTTCCTCTTCACTGTCACTTGGGCAATCCCTGGGAATCCAGCAGAGGAATTTGTCACTTAATTATTCCTTGCAGCTGCTAAGATGGTGAGAACAGTCCTCTGTTGGGCTGTATCCATTTCCTGTGGCTGCTGTGACAAAGTTCCACAAATGACAGCAATGTGCTCTCCACAGTTCTGAGGCCAGAGGGCAGACATAGGGGCTTCAGTAGGGATGCAGTGCCCCTCCAGAGGCTCTGAGGGGAGTCCCTTCCATGCACCTCTCCTGGCCTCTGGCAGCTGCCAGTGCTCCTTGGCTTGTGGCTGCATCACTCCAGTCTCTGCCTCCACCATCACAGGCCTTCCCCTATGTGTGCATCCCAAAACTCCCTTTTCCATGCTCTTACAAGGACACATGTGATTGCATTTAGGACCCACGCTCCTCCTCTCAACATCCGTAACCTAATCATATTTTTGCTGTTTGAGTGATATTTGCACACTCCAGGATGAGGACATGGATGTACATTTGTGGGGCTGCCACTCAGCCCACTGCACTGGACTGGAGATAAGCATCTGTTTTCTCGTATGCTTTGGTAAACACTTTGGCCTCCTCTACCAAAAACAGTTCATTCAAGTTAGATCCTAGTTTACTGGACACCTTCTTACTGTCTGCCAGTCACTGTGCTAGGTCTAAGCTACAGAGATGAGCAGGGGACAGCCACCAGACCCTTGGGAGAAAGACTGGTGTCAAATCAAATAAGAGTGATAACTGATGTATTGCAAGCCATTCCATCTGCCTGGTGTGTCAGATAAGAGTCCCAGAGCAGGAAATGGTTGGCTGTGGTCTAGCAAGGTGAGCAGGGAGGAGTTCCCTGGGCAAATGTGAGGAGGGGGCATTGTCAGAGGAAGGAGGAGCCTAGGAGCCCAGGGCCAGAGGCAGGAGGCTGACAATGTGCCTGGAAATGGGAGCCAGCAGCCGGTGAAAGTGCAAAGGTAGGCAGAAGTTAGAACACAGAAGGCCTTAATGTGTAGACCTGCCCTGAAGCCAGTGGGAAGCTACTGTTGGGTTTTAAGCAGGAGGCATGAACTGACCAGGTTTGCATGTGAGAGTTGATTCTAGAAGCTGGGTGGAGACAGAGGTCGATGCTGAGGCCTGAGGCTGGGGCCACTCCCCAGTTCCATACACCTCTCAGCCTCCGTTTTCTCTGTGGAAAAAGTCCAGATCCCAGCTTACACTGTTTCTCTCTTACGGATTAGTGTGAGTCAAATGAGATCATTATTGCCAATAAGCTCTGTCAATACAATAATTTAGTTGACCATTTTCATTGACTTCGCTTGTGGGTTAAATAAACACTAAAATAAAAACCATCAGGGAGCCTGGCTGAGCAGGGAATAACCTCTTTGATGAAGGAAAACATTCCCCTTTATATGTCAGCAACTTTGACCAGAGGGAATCAGCACTCATGCCTTTGGGGGGTGTTCCTGCAGACACAGAGCTGTTCTCCCCCTGGGAACCTCACCACTGCTCAAAATGTGATGCAAACATGAGCTGACTTAGTTATCTCAATGTTCAAACTTGAAAAAAAATAAACATTCTGTTCCAAAATCTTCAGCATTAGTCACAAAATTACTGAGGGGAGAAGTTCTGCTCTGGGTTTATGAAGCTCTCAGTTAATCCCACAGGTATGGGGGTTCCTGGGGTGACAGGGGGAGAGCTTTGAGCTGGCTCTCAGCTCCACAGACAATTGACTTCTCATATCCCCTACATATGAGCTCCTCAACAGGTGACAACTGGGGTGCTGAGGACTCTAGGGACTTCCTTGTTTAGTTCATGCCGTTTTATGAAGGTGCAGGTGCCCAATCGAAATAAATGGGTGGATAGCATTTCCCCATCAGGGTAGTAAACAATTCTGGGGAAGAAGCCCTGGGTAGCTGGATGCTTTGAAGTCAAGAGCTTTCCAGCCAGGCAGGAGTTGATGATTATCAGGTCACCTGGCTTCTAATTACATGATGGGCCACGTGCTCAAGGGAGTTTAAGGGAACAACTGCCTGCCCTGCCACAGTGGACTAGCAAAGGCACCAGGCTGCACTGCCAGGCAGCTCTGAGGTCAGAACACTCTTGAGTCGCTGCTCCGGGCATGGCCCCATCAGAGATGAGTGGTACTCTGGTTAGGGAAACAGACAGAACTTGACTAATGCCCACCAGAACAGACCACTTTCTCCAGCAGGAACATAGCAGAGGGCTTGGAGGACAACAGAGGAGCACATGGAACGATCCCAGGTCAGGCGAAAATCCACCACTTGGGGTTCTTTCAGCTCCAAGACTGACAGAGGGGAAAGACATGCCTGTGGAGAAGTCAGCATGAGCAGAATCGCTGAGGTGTGACTGTACAAGGCACGTTCTCAGAGGCCTGTAATTGAGTGTGTCTGGGCAGTGCATTCCAGGGCCTCGGGTAGGGGGGGCACGCCTGTGAGTGGCATGCATGAATTCACTCCACCAGTTCACAGAACGGGATCAGCATGCAGAGGCTTCATGTTTAGTCCCCTGCATAGGGGGACAGTCCATTGAATCTCAGGAATATTATTTCAACCCCTGCATCCTTTTAAGCAGTTGATCATTAGCCCATTTATCTCCCAGGCAGTCAGACCTATGTCCATGGTGTCCCCAGCTCTCAGCGGGTAGCGTGAGTCCCTCTCACCAGGCTTGGGTTGAGTGAGGCTCCCCTGCACTCCCCATGATGGGGCGAGGGAAAGGGACTTATGCTCAGCAATAGGTGCCCCTCTATCTCTATAGAAATCTTCCCTGCTTCCCCACTTTCTCTTCCATTCCTAATTAGGAATGTCATAATGATAATCATCATTATCATCATCTTCATCATCATCATCATTATCACCAATACTATTTATTGAGTACTTATCATGGGCCAAGCATGGAATTAAGTACTTTACCTGCATTATCTCCTTTAACAAGAAGCTCAAGAGTTAGTCGAGAAAGAAAGGGAGGCATTCCACTCCGGTCGCCTCAGCTGACGTGAGAAAGCCACATGGCTGCAGAGAGTGCGGGCTGGGTTGGGGGATGGAACCAGGCCTTGAAGGAAACACTGCTTCCACTTTCTTTGTTCTTTAGCAGCTTTAATTACCAAGCTCTTGTGGAAGCTGAGGGAATTGGCATTAACTCTGTTTTAATTTGTACTTTTGCAAATGAGATGTAGTTACATGACAATGATTCACTTCTGTGAGGTGTCAAAAATAAAGTGCTAGGATGGAAAAGGGCCCATTGCATTCACGCACAACCCATTGTTTTTCTGTTAAATGGAGGAAAGCAAGATTCACGCTGGCAAAAAGTTCTTGAAGGACTACTGTTCGTCTCCCCATATTGGGAACAGTGTGACCAGCATTCAGGAGATTCTAGGCTCCGAAAGTGGATGCGTAAAGAACAAAAGATGATTCTCCCGGAGAGCCAACATGACGTGGGGAGGACTGTGAGCTGTGAGTCCACCCACCGTGCGTCGAATCCTCCATGCAACCAGTAGAGTGGTGCTGGCCTGTTCCCACCCTCATGCATCAGTTTACCCACATGTAAAATGGGCGCTAGGTGCTGAGAGGAGACAACATACATGAAGCGAGTCAGATGCAGCCCACATGCGTGGATGTGGAGTACGTCCAAGGTGCTGGCTGCCACTGCCTTCCTCATGGCTCCTGCCTTAGGAGCACTCAAGGCAGCATTGTCCCCGTATCCATGGATGTGCCATTTTGCCTGGGATCCCAGGTCTCAGCCCCATCTTCTTTCCCCAGTTCTCAGGTTGTCGCTGACCTGAACGTGAAGACTGAGCAGTTCTAGAAACAAGGAGGCATGTGTGACTGGAATGGAATCAACAGGCTCAAAGTGAAGGAAAACCAAGTCAGAGAGCAGGCAGGAAGCAAACTCCATGGCCACAGAGCCTGGTCAGTTCAGCAGCTGGATTCCAAGTGCAATGGGAAACTCTTGGCGGGTGTGCATCAGAGGACAAACTTCATCTCAATTCTATTTCAAATGATCACATGGGCTGTTGTGTGGATTAACATATTGGAGGAGGTGTGCCCAAGGTGTGCGCAACAGAGGGGAGCTGCCCTGAGGCAGATCTTTCAATAATAATAATAGTAATAATAATAATGATGGTAAAATAATGATAATACAATAGTAATTAGCGTCCACGTTCATATCCATCATTCTGTTGGATCAGTGCACCAGTTTTACAGATGAGAAAGCTGGGGAATAAGTAACAGGCCCTGCATATTGCAGTTAGTATCAAAGCAAGGACTGGGGCCCTTTCCCCCATGCCACAAGTCCTTCCTTGCCCTCCTGAATGGCTTGAGGGGTGAAACCACTACCTGGAGGCAGAGGGGTCCTAGATGAAGTGCTCGGCTATGCCTCACTTCTCTGTTTCACATCCTTGCATCTGGGGGCCATATGCTTTGAAATGCTCTGTTTGCCAACATGGCAAATCATGGGCCCCAGGGCCAGATTCCTGCAAACCAGTGTTACCGCAGGGACCTTGGGCTATCTCATCAATCCAACTGTGGCAAATCTTCAAAGACTGTCAAACAAAACCAGCTCCTGCCCATTCCCTTCCTTTATGTCCTGGAAAGAGTAGGAAACTCAGCCCTGCCATGTGGCATCGAGGGAAAGGCGTGAGCTTGGGTCAGACACAGGCTACACCTCCAGCCATGTGTGATATCTTTGGAAGTCACCTAGCCTCCCTAAGCCTCCACCTTGAGAGCTATTGTGCAATAAGAACTATTTAAAGACTGCTAAGCGGTATGTATGGTGCCTGGTACACAGAAGGCACTTAGTGAGTTTGAATTTCCTTCCTCGCCTCCTTGGTTTTATTAAGGCAGATTTAAAGTATTCTGTAACAATATAAATTATAAATTCAGAGTTCTGGAAAGAAATGATAAATGGTCTCATACAAATTTGTTTTCTTCACAAACCCACCAAAATGATGAGCACGTGATAATTTAATGATACCATTACGTGACTTACTAGAGAAAATTCTATGACAGGGTCTGTCTACATAAAGAGCAATACATCAACTCGACTTCTTGGAGGCATTCCTGGATGTGGGGTTAGTCAGAAGTTACATGGTGGATTTGCATTTAAAATAAAGTCACTCTTGTTCTCACATAGCCTCTGATGGAAATTCTCACCCCGCTGTGAAGTCTCATTCGTCAGGTCCAGCGAGCAGAAGACTGGTCAGTGGACATTCATTCTCTCACCCCTTAGTGCTTCCCTTTACATGCCCAACTTCTTTATTGAAACAAAATATAGATTAAAATATAAAACCAAGCTTGTCAGAATTATGCCTTAAGAGGACCTATGGGGAGGCTGTCTTAAAGAGGAAACTAATGCATGTGCTTTAGTGCAGGATTTTCTCAACTACATGCTGATCATTCACAGTCATTTTTCCCCTTTTATATATTCTCAGTCCTACCCCAAATTAATTCATTCAGCAAAAGATTTTAGCTGGGCACTGTGGTTCTGATACTTTGGGTGGCTGAAGCAGAAGGATTTCTTGAGCTCATGAGTTCAAGACCAGCCTAGGCAACATAGCAAGACCTCATCTCTACAAAAAATTTAAAACTTAGCCAGGCATGGTGGTGCATGCCTGTAGTCCCATCTACTTGGGAGGCTGAGATGGGAGGATGGTTTGAGCCCAGGAGGTCGAGGCTACAGTGAGCCATGTTCATGCTACTGCACTCCAGCCTGGGTGACAGAGTAAGGCCCTGTCTCAAAACAAAAAAATTTTTTGAACACATACTATGTACCAGGTACTATACTCTGTACTGATGACACAGAAATAGAGTCAGAGACATTTCTCGGTCCCCGTCAGGCCCATAATCCAATTAAGAAGACATATACACTGGTAACAGTAGGCCTCCCTGGGCGGGGCACATTCATTGTGCTTTATTGTCCAGTGCAATAGAGAGGAGCTGGAAAAACAAGGTTGATAGGCAAGAGCATTTGTTAAAAGTATTAATCAAGCACTTCTTGTGTTGATCCAGGCACAGGAGATACCCAGCGAATGACACAGGCCACTACAAGTGTATATTTATAGAACCATTCCTGGTAAGCTAATAAATATTGAGGATTACTGACCAGTGCTAGGAAGGAGTAAACAGGGTAAGGGGCTAGGGCAATGGGAGGAGAGGACTGCTTTTGTGATGTGTACAGGAAGGGCCCCCATGAGAAGCCAGCGCCACAGGCAGGACTTGGGTCTAAGAAGGAAGCCGCCCTGTGAGGATGCAGGGGAAGAATGTGCAAAGGTCCCGAGGCAGGCACTCGCTTGGAAGGTTCAGGAAAGCCTGCAGTGTTGGTAGCATAGGGGATAAAAAATATTTTTTCTTCAACCATCGTAGGTCCTTAGTTAAACAGACCCCTGTAACAAAAGACAGACTAACACAAGAAAAAAATACAGAAGCTTATTAACATGTATATTTCACATATACATGGGAGACACCCAGGGAATGAGTAGTGCTCAGAGAAGTGGCTTTAAATTCCTGCTTCGAGAAAAAACAGTAAATGTTGAAAGAAGCAACAAGATAAAGGAAAAGGACATTGAGTCTCTAGTGATGGCAACTTCGGGGAAAACAGATAAGTAGCAGATCGAGGTGGGTTAGGGAAACTGGTTCATGTAGTTTCCTCTGGTGTAAGCTCCAGACCTATGAGGTCCAAAGTTGTCATCAGTGGTTACCCTTTGTTCTCCCTGGCAGAAGAGGGTGGGGGCAGAATATCTCTTGTCTTTGTAAATCTGTGTCCTGCTTTTAGGCAAATAGAGGGAAGGGCAGAGAGCTTTCCTGCATCTACTTCTTTTTAAATGCCTTTAGCTCAACAGTCCTTTGTGTTTTGAGGTGGAATATTCTGATGTTCCATGTTAGTAAAGGAAAGAGATGAAATTAGAGATGAAGCTGGAAGGATAGTAGGGGCCGGAGGATAGAAGATCTCATAACTCCATGGTAAGAAATTAGGAATTTTACTTTCAACACCATGGGAAGCCATTGGAGATTTGAAGCAGAGGAAGGATTTGATCAAAATGTGAAAGATGTGTCTGTGCTTTAATCATTAAGTCAACAAGTAGTTTTTAAGCACCTACGACATGCCTGGTTCCATACTAGACCCAGGGGATGCAAAGATGAGTAAGACTCTCCTGATGAGGACACAGCCAGATTCATTCATTCATTCATTCACTCATTCACTTATCCATATTTATTGAGCCCAGAGGCCCCATATGCCAAGAGGAGCCCCTATATGACAGATAATGTTGTAGAAACTGGAGCAGTGCATGGAACAAAGCAAATAAACAAAAATCCCTGCCCTCAAGGAATGGACATTCTGTTGAGGGAGGCTTATTGTAAACACATGAAAATATAATGTAATTATATGGTTTGGATTTGTGTCCCCACCAAACCTCATGTTGAATTGTAATCCCCAGTGTTGGAGGTGGGGCATGGTGGGAGGTGATTGGATTATGGGGATGGATTTCTTGTGAATGGTTTAGCACCATCCCCTGGGTACTGTCCTTGTGATAGTGAGTTCTCATGAGATCCCATCATTTAAAAGTGTGTGGCACCTCCCCACCCTCTCTTTTGTTCCTGCTCCCACCATGTGAGACACCTCACTTCTCCTTTGCCTTCCACCATGATTGGAAGATTCCTGAGGCCTCCCAGAAGCTGAGTAGATGCCAGCATCATGCTTCCTCTACAGCCTGTTGGAACCATGAGCCAATTAAACCTCTTTTTCTATATAAATTACCCAGTCTCAGGTATTTCTTTATAGCAATGGGAGAACAGACTAATACATGTAGCAATAAGTGCACTGAAGAGAAGTCATGCAAAATGAGGAGGAGAATGATGGAGAAGATGCTATCTTAGGGTAGCCAGGGAAGGCCTCTCCACAGAGTTGATCATGGAGCAGAGATGGGGAGACAAGAAGGAGACAGCCACGCGCACATCTGCGCATGAGCAATCCAGACGGAGGAGCAGCTGGTGCAAAGGCCCCATGTGTCATTCAGGATTCATGATCACAGTTCCCAAGGTGCATGCACCAGCCTCAGGCTTCAGGGAGGACTTCCCGGGGCTGTGATATCTGATCAGGGACCTGGGAGACAATTGAGACTCAGATTGGGGCTCCATCACTGGACTCTTTCTTTCAAAAAGGAATGAGTTGCCCATCAATTGAGGTGTACAAGGAAGCCAGGCTGGCCTGGAGTCCAGCCCTATCTGGGAAAGGTGGGACCTGAAAGGGACAATGTCACTCCTAAAGGGATGAAATGAATGAGTATTGAAGCCAAGTTCAAATTCAGTCCTGTCCTGGGGAAGGCAGGATTTCAGCTCCTCAGTTCTTATTCCTTCACCTGTTTGTTTACTGGATCAGTCGTTAATTCATTTCTAAATACTCCTGTTCATCTGTTCACACACCCATCCATTGATCTCCCCACCTTCATTCAACACCCTCATCAAGTACCTCATCTGTGCCAGGTCTGTCGCTTCACCACGCATGAATCCATAAGGATGACGGGTAGTGTCCTTCTGTGTGCAGCAGGCTGTGCCAAATGGCTGGGCAGGGGCTGTGGGAACACAGAGGGAGACCCCAACAGCCTCAAAGGCAGGGAAGAGGTGGTGATGTGCAGTGAATTGTAAAAGCTGAGTCGTTTTTCAGGCAGACGAGGAGGGAGGAGAAGGAGGAGGAAGGGCATTTCCCACAGAGGAGAACACCTGGTACTCCCCAGGGGGCAGAGAGATAGCAGGTGCCATCCAGCAGGAGCTGCAGGTTGTCCTCACTCCCTCTGCTGTGAAAAGACGAATTCTCCTGGCAGGAAGAAGCCAGGCTGTGGGAAGGGGCCCAGAATGAGCAACTGTCAGGGCTCAGCAGGAAGATTTTGGCTGTCCACACCCTCGGTAGCTGGGGGCTGAGTGCAGCCAAGGGGGATTCAGCTTTTGGATCTGGAAATGGTTCGGCCTTGCAGAGGTCACTTGTCACAGCCAACTGGGGAAAGATAGCACACCTGGGGCTGCCGGTTCTGCAAAGAGAGCAGGCGCTGCCTGACTTCCAGCAGGGGCTTTGATATCAGTCTTAATATCTGTGGCAGCAACAGGAGCTGCAGGCTGTGCAAGTTGGAGGAAGACACCTGGAAAAGAAAAATAAGCTCACTTTTCTGCTGGGAGAAACTTTCAAGAGAAGTCAGAAACAGTGGCAAAGGCTGATGGGGTCACATGTGCGCAGGGTGCTTAAAGCGGGCCTTACTTCACCTATTCCATCACCCTGAGGATCTCCGTTTTAATCTGAACAAGGGCTTCAGTCTCTGTGCTCCCTCACTTGGCCTCATGGCTGGTATAGGAGAAAAACCATTCATCAATTTCTATCTCTACCACAAATTAGGTGAATGACTTTGAGCAATCCATCTTTCTGTGCCTTAGTTTCCTCATCTGTAAATTGGAAATAATACCACCTATCTAGAAAGAGTCTTAGCATGTAAAAACCAATCAGTATAGCTCTGCATGGAAGGCCACACTGTAAATGGTCAGCACATGGTAGATATGTTTGTTGAAGGTGTTCGCCTTGACGGAGAGGAC
The DNA here is from genome assembly GCF_008728515.1 of Papio anubis. NCBI lineage: Eukaryota > Metazoa > Chordata > Mammalia > Primates > Cercopithecidae > Papio > Papio anubis. The sequence goes on from NC_044978.1 coordinate 176,739,084, forward strand.
CCCGTGGACAGTCCAATAGACCTGGTTTCAAATCCCACCTGTAATAGTCAGGGTTCTTTAGAGGGACAGAGCTAACAGGATAGATGTATATATGAGAGCAAGTTTATTAAGGAGAAGTGACTCACATGATCACAAGGTAAAGTCCCACGATAGACCATCGGCAAACTGAGGCACAAGGAAGCTAGTGGTGGATCAGTTCAAATCCCCAAACCGCAAAAGTAGGGAAGCCGACAGTGCAGCCTTCAGTCTGTGGCCAAAGACCTGAGAGTCCCTGGCAAGCCACTGATGTGAGTCCAAGAGTCCGAAAGCTGAAGAGCTTGAAGTCTGATGTTCAAGGGCAGGAAGCATCCAGCATGGGAGAAAGATGAAGGCTGGAAGACTCAGCAAGTCTGCTCTTCCACCTTCTCCTGGCTGCCTTATTCTGGCAGCACTGGCAGCTGATTAGATGGTGCCCACCCAGATTGAGGGTGGGTCTGCTTCTCCCAGCCCACTGACTCAAATGTTTACCTCCTTTGGCAGCACCCTCACAGGCACACCCAGGAGAAATACTTTGCATCCTTCAATCCAATCAAGTTGATACTCAATATTAACCATCATTCCACCTCTGCCTCTGCCTTACTAGCTGTGGGACCTTAGCTAAGAGTTTTTACCTTGTGTCCTCATCAGTAGTTTGCCCGGAACACTCTCAGATTATGCCTGACATCCTAATGTGATTATTAATACCACCCCCTTACACTCTCAAAATGTCTGAGTTTGGAAAGTAAACAGCATGGTGTCTCTACTCATCAATAAAATGGACAGTGCCATGCCCAAGGACTTTTATGAGGGAGAATGAAGGGAATGCAAAGGAAAAACTCTGATAAACATGGAAATGCCACCCGCTTGCCACCATAGCAGTCTTGATAAAGTACATGCATGGAAACATCAGTTCATTAACAAGGAGAAGCAGAAATTTATATTCCACCCCAGCCAGTCACAAAGACACCAACGTGGAAATGCGTTCACACCATCAATTAACCTCAGCATTGCTAAAGTATCAAGCTACCCCTAAAGTCCTTCTCCTGCCCACTCCATGTCCCCAGGTCTACTTCACATTTGAACCCTGTACCTTCCCATCTCTCGCCTCCCCTCTTTCTACTCAGTGCTTCCCTATGCAGATCAATTTAGTGTCTCAGAACCATTTACAATTCAAATGTTCTTTCTCGCCATATCATAATACAATATAATAAACCCTTGTAGGTAATCAGGAAATAATTAATTGTGGTACTACCAGAGTGACTGTCTGATTTGCTGACTCTGAAGGGGTTTCTGAGACATGGGATATTCTGTTTTTAAAGCTGGGACAGTAAGTTGGTTCCCCTAAGTACCGTGGCAGTGTGGATTAGAAAGCAATAGGAGTTCAGAAAAGGACATTTTGGGGCAGGCTTCAGTGGAGGGGACAGCAGGACTCTGAAAAGCTGGAAAATGTTTCTCCAAAAGAGACCCTAGGACACAGATGCCAGTGAAGGCAGTCTGTTTGGGGGTGATCGCAGGAGACATCAGGAGGGAGTGGGCCCTGAGGCAGGGCAGGGCCAGGCAGGCAGCCATGGAGTGTATTTCAGGGCAAGTTCCTGCTGTGGGCACCTGCAGCATGATCCTCTGGGGAGCTCTGGAAGACTGTGGGGGAAGACAACTGCATCCTCTCACAGGAAGCATGAAGGCACCAGCTCTCTTCAGTCCATCCTGGGGAGAGGCTCTGTCAGCTCCCCAGCCCTTCTGGCTTGTGAAAAGCCAACAAAAACCTCTGCCAGGGATGCCAGCAGGCAGGTGGAGGTGACAGCCTGAGATGGTGAGGGAGGATAGAGTAAAGACCAGCCATCCACATCTGCCTCAGCATTCCAGGGTCTGAGCTGGGGAAGAACAGAACTGCACAGGATTTAAGATGCTGTCTAGCCCAGGGACTGTGGCTTCTTCCGGGCTCTGTCTTCAGTTTCCAACCCTGCACTCCCTCCAAGCAGGAACTCGGTACCTTTTGTTCACTGAATGAACAAACAAAGTTCTGCAGCTGGGAAAACCAAGACCAAGGCTGAGGGTGTGATGGCCTCACATCACAGGAATGAGTGGGAACCTAGGTTCTGAGCTATGTCCCCTGGATCCTTGACCCTATTTCAGGCAGCCTTATAACTCCAGCACCCATACAAAGAACGCTTTTTTGTTTTTTTTAACTTTTATTTTCGTTTCAGGGGTTCATGTGCAGGTTTGATATATAGGTAAATTGCACATTACAGGAGTTTGATATACAGATTATTTCATCACCCAGGTAATAAGCATAGTATAGTACCTGTTTTTTCAGTCCTCACCCTCCTCCCATCCTGCACCCTCAAGTAGGCCGCAGTATCTATTGTTCCCTTGTGTCCATGTGTGCTCAATGTTTAGCTCCCACTTGTAAGTGAGAACATGTATTTGGTTTTCTGTTCCTATGTTAGTTCACTTAGGATAATGGCCTTCAGCTCCATCCATGTTGCTGCAAAAGACATGATCTTTTTCTTTTTAATGGCTGCATAGTATTCCATGGCATATATGTACCACATTTTCTTTACCCAGTCTGTTGTTAACGGGCATTTAAGTTGATTCCATGTCTTTGCTATTGTGAATAGTGCTGCAGTGAACATACACATGCATCTGTCTTTATGGTAGAACAATTTATATTCCTTTGAGTATGTACCCAATAATGGGACTGCGGGATCAAATGGTAGTTCTGTTTTAAGTTCTTCGAGAAATTGCCAGACTGCTTCCACAGTGGCTGAACTAACACATTCCCACCAACAGTACATAAGCTTTCTGTTTTCTCTGCAACTTTGCCAGCATCTGTTATTTTTTTACTTTTTAAGACTAGCCATTCTGACTGATGTGAGATGGTATCTCATTATGGTTTTGATTTGCATTTATCTAATGATTACTGATATTGAGCATTTTTTCTTGTTCTTGTTGGCTGCATGTATATCTTCTTTTTAAAAGTGTCTGTTCATGTCCCTTGCCTATTTTTAAATGGGGTTGCTTTCTGCTTGTTGATTTGCTTAAGTTCCTTACAGGTTCTGGATATTAGACCTTTGTCAGATGCATAGTTTGCAAATATTTTCTCCCATACTCTGGGTTGTATGTTTACTCTATTTATAGTTTCTTTTGCTATGCAGAAGCTCTTTAGTTTAATTAAGTTCCATTTGTCAATTTTTGTTTTTGTTGCAATGGATTTTGGCATCTATGTCATAAAATCTGTGTCAGGGACTATGTCCAGAATGGGTATTTCCTAAGTTTTCTTCCAGAGTTTTTATAGATTTGGGTTTTTACATTTAAGTCTTTGATCCATATTGAGTTGATTTTTGTATATGGTGTAAGGAAGGGGTCCAATTTCAGTCTTCTGCATATACTTCACCAATTATCCCAGCACCATTTATCGCACAGGAAGTCCTTTCCCCATTGCTTGTTTTTGTCAGCTTTGTTGAAGATCAGATGGTTGTAGGTAGGTGGCCTTATTTCTGGACTCTTTTCTGTTCCATTGGTCTATGTGTTTGTTTTCATACCAGTACCATGTTGTTTTGGTTACTGTAGCCTTGTAGTATAGTCTGAAGTCATGTTGCCTCCCGCTTTGTTCTTTTTGCTTAGGATCTTGGCTATTTGGGCTCTTTTTTTGGTTTCATATGAATTTTATAGTAGTTTTTTCTAATTCTGTGAAGGATACCATTAATAGTTTGACATGAATTGCATTGAATCTGTAAATTGCTTTGGACACTATGACCATTTTAACAATACTGATTTTTCCTATCATGAGCTTGGAATGTTTTTCTATTTGTTTGTGTCATCTCTGATTTCTTTCAGCAGTGTTTTGTAATTTTCATTGTAGGGATATTTCACCTCCCTGGTTAGCTCTATTCCTAGGAATTTTATTTTGTGTGTTTGTGTGGCTATTGTGAATGGGACTGAATTCTTGATCTTGTGCTCAGCTTGGATGTTGTTGGTGTACAGAAATGCTACTGGTTTTAGTGCATTAATCTTGTATCTTGAAACTTTGCTAAAGTTGTTTATCAGATCAAGAAGCTTTCTGGCAGAGACTATGGAGTTTTCTAAGTATAAAATTATATTGTCTGCAAACAGAGATAGTTTGACTTTTTCTCTTCCTATTTGGATGTCTTTTATTTCTTTCTCTTGCCTGATTGCTCTGGTTGGGACTTGCAGTACTATGTTGAATAGGAGTGGTGAGAGTGGGCAGCCTTGTCTGATTCTAGTTGTCAAGGGGGATGTTTCCAGCTTTTGCCTACTCAGTATGATGTTGGCTCTGGGTTTGCCATAGATGGCTGTTACTATTTTGGGGTATGTTCCTTCAATGCCAAGTTGTGGAGGCTTTTTAACATGAAGGGATATTAGTTTTATCAGAAGTCATTTCTGCATCTATTGAGATGATCATGTAGTTTCTGTTTTTACTTTTGTTTATGTGATGAATCACATTTATTGATTTGTATATGTCGAAGGAATCTTACATTCCAAGGATAAAGCCTACTTCACTATAGTGGATAGCTTTTTGATGTGCTGCTGGATTTGGTTTGCTAGTATTTTGTTGAGGATTTTTGCATCTATGTTCATCAAGGATATTGGCCTGAAGTTTTATTTTGTGTATGTATGTGTCTCTGCCAGGTTTTGGTATCAGGATCATGCTGGCCTCATAGGATGAGTTGAAGAGGATTCCATCCTCCTCAATTTTTTGGAATAGTTTTGTTAGGAATAGTACCAGCTCTTCTTTATGCATCTGGTAGAATTCAGTTGTGAATCCATCTGTTCTTGAGCTTTTTCTGGTTGGTAGGCTTTTAACTACCACTTCAATTTCAGAAGTTGTTATTGGTCTCTTCAGGATTTCAGTCTCTTCCTTGTTCAATCTTGGGAGGTTGTATATTTCCAGGAATTTATCAGTTTCTTCTTGGTGTTCATAATAGTCTCTGAGGGCTTTTTGTATTTCTGTGGGGTCAGTGGTAATGTCTCTTTGTCATTTCTGATTGTGTATTTGAATTTTCTCTCTTTTTAAATTAGTTTAGATAGTGGCCTATCAGTCTTATTTATTCTTTAAAAAAATCAGCTCTTGAATTCATTGATCTTTTGTATTTTTTTGTGTCTCAATTTCTTTCAGTTCAGCTCTGATTTTGGTTATTTCTTATCTTCTGCTAGCTTTGGGATTGGTTTGCTAATTCCTCTAGGTGTGATGTTAGGTTGTTTATTTGAGATCTTTCTAACTTTTTGATATGGGCATTTAGCACTATGAACTTTTTTCTTAACACTGTTTTAGCTGTGTCCCAGAGATTCCGGTATGTTATATCTTTGTTCTCATTAGTTTCAAACAATTTCTTTATTTTTGCCTTAATTTCATCGTTCACCCAAAAGTCATTCAGGAGCATGTTTAATTTTCATATAATTGTATGGTTTTCAGTGATCTTCTTAGTAAAGATTTCTATTTTTATTGCACTGTGTTCCAAGGGTGTGGCTGGTCTAATTATTTTTTCAATTTGCTGAATATTGTTTTATGGCCAATTGTGTGGTCAATTTTGGAGTATGTGCAAATGAGAAGAATGTCTATTCTGTTGTTTTTGGGTGGAGAATTCTGTAAGTGTCTGTCAGGTTCATTTGGTCAAGTGTTAAGTTCAGGTCCCAAATATCTTTGCTGGTTTTCTGCCCTGATCATCTGTCTGATACTGTCATTGGGGTGTTGACTTCTCCTGCTATTATTGTGTGCTGTGTCTCCTTGTAGGTCTCTAAGAACTTGTTTTATGAATCTGGGTACTCCATGTTGGGTGCATATATATCTAGCATAGTTAGGCATTCTTGTTGAATGGAGCCATTTATCATTACGTAATGCACTTCTTTGTGTTATTTATTTTTGTTGGTTTAAAATCTATTTTGTCTGAAATTAGAATAGCAACCCCTGATTTTTTCTGTTTTCCATTTGTTTGGTAAATTTTTCTCCATCCTTTTACTTTGAGTCTATGGGTGTCATTGAATGTGAGATGTGTGTCTTGAAGAAGACAGCATATAGTTGGGTCTGGCTTCTTTATCAAGCTTGTCACTTGTGCCTTTTTTTTTTTTTTTTTTTTGAGAGGGAGTTTCACTCTGTCACCCAGGTTGGAGTGCAGTGGCACAATCTCGGCTCACTGCAACCTCTGCCTCCCAGGTTCAAGTGATTCTCGTACCTCAGCCTCCTGAGTAGCTGGGATTACAGTGCATACCACCACGTCCAACTAATTTTGTATTTTAGTAGAGATAGGGTTTCACCATGTTGGCCAGGCTGACCTTAAGTGATCCGCACATCTCGGCCTCCCAAAGGGCTGGGATTGCAAGCATGAGCCACCACACCTGGCCTCTGTGCCTTTTAATTGGGGCATTTTGTCCATTTACATTCAAGGTTAATACTGGTATGTGCAGATTTGATTCTGTCATCATATTGTTAGCTGATTATTTTACAGACTTGATTGTGTAGTTGTTTTATAGTATCACTGGTCTGTGTATTTAAGTGTGTTTTGGTAGTGGCCAGTAATGGTCTTTCCTTTCCATATTTAGCACTCCCTTCAGAAACTCTTATATGGCAGATCTGGTGGTAATGAATTCCCTTAGCACTTGTTTATCTGAAAAGCATCTTATTTCTCCTTTGTTTATGAAGCTTAGTTTGACTGGCTACAAAATTCTTGACTGGAATTTCTTTTCTTTAAGAGTACTGAATATAGGCCCCCAGTCTCTTCTGGCTTGTAGGGTTTCTGCTGAAACATCCACAGTTAGCCTGATGGGGTTCACTTTGTTGGTGACCTGCCTCTTCTCTACAGCTGCCTTTAACATTTTTTCTTTCATTTTGACCTTGGAGAATCTGATGGACTGTGTGTCTTGGGGATGTTCATCTTATACAGTATCTTGCAGGGGTTCCCTGCTTTTCCTGAAGGAAATTTTCATGGACAATATCCTCAAACATGTTTTCCAAGTTGCTTGCTTTCTCTCCCTCTCTTTCAGAGACACCAGTGAGTCATAGATTTGGTCTCTTTACATAATCCCATATTGCTCAGAGATTTCGTCCTTTCTTTTTATTCTTTTTTCTTTATTTTTATTGACTGAATTATTTCTGAAAACCAGTCTTCAAGCTCTGAGATTCTTTCTTCATCCTAGGCTATTCTGCTTCTAGTACTTGTGATTATATTATGCATTCTTGAAATGAGTTTTTCAGCTCTATTAGATAGGTTTGGTTTTTTTCTTAAAATGACCATTTCATCTTTCACCTCCTGTATTGTTTTATTGAATTCCTTAGATTCCTTGGGGGTTTTGACCTCCCAAATCTCAGTGATCTTCATTCCTATCCATATTCTGAATTCTAGGTCTGTCATTTCAGCCATTTCACTATGGTTAAGAACCATTGCTGGGGAATTAGTGTGGTCATTTGGAGATAAAAAGATGCTCTGGCTTTTTGAGTTGCGAGAGTTCTTGCACTGGTTCTTTCTCATCTATGTTGACTAAAGGCCCTTCAATCTTTGAGGCTGCTGACCTTTAGATAGGGTTTTTTTTGCTTTTATCTTCTTTGATACCCTTGGGGGTTTGATTGCGGCATGAGGTGGGTTCAGTTGACTGTCTTCATTTCGGGAAGATTTTAGGGAGCCAATGCTCAGCTCAGCACTCCTGGGTTGCATGCTCTGGCTCTGGGGGACTGACATTGGGCCCCTAGATTTGTTCTCTGGCCCCTCAAGGTTAGGAACCTGTTACGCTGAATGGGCCAAGGTGTTCCCAGCCCATTGACCAAAACACTCCAATGGGTGTGCCAGCCAAAGCACTTCAGCAGTGGGATCCATACTCGCTCACATGTGCCAGCAGCTGCAACGGTGCAGTGGGGTGCATGTGCATTGGCTGGGGTGGGGCGCAGCAGGAGTTGGGTGACGGTGTTCCTGCACATAGCTGGGCCAGTGATGGAAGGCAGCAGAGCAGGGGTGGGACACTGGTGGGAGTGGGGTTGCCAGCACCTGTGCTAGTCCTTGCACCAGTGGGGGTGGGGCAATGGCAGGAGCAGGGTTGCCAGTGTCCATTTGTGCATTCATGCTGGCAGTGGCAGCATGGCAGGGTACCCATGTATCAGTAGGGGGCACAGCAGGGTGCACACATGCCAGCAGTGGAGGCACTATGGGGTACATGCACACACATGTACTGGAAGAGGGGGAGGCAAGGTCCACTCACAGTGCACCAGCAAAGTGATGATGGGGTGGTGGGGAGTGGGGCATGAACAAGTGTGTGCCAGTGAAAGGAGGCTGTGGTGAGGGGAGGCTGTGGGTGGGCTGGTGCACACCAGTGGGGGCCAGTCTGCTAGAGTTCTCCAATGGTCAGACATGGTCTACTGGCAAAGGAGCCATGATGAGGGCCCCAGGAAAGCACCCTGGTTGGGCATCTGACACTGCACTACACATGGGCACAGCCAGGCTGGGGCCCCAAGAGAGTCCAGCAGATAGGGGGCATTCAGAATGTACTGGCTTCATCCCACAGGCAAGGCCACCCTGCTCTGTCCAGGTCTGACAGTCACACAAAGGCTAACGCCTTGTAGAGGAGCATGGCAAGCCTTGGGGAATGGGCATTACTGGCTATGCTTCACTGCAGATGTTCCCACATCAAACCCTCTAGGCACTACACAGGCCGGAGTCCTGCCCCTGCCACCGTCTAAGCAGTTCTCCCTGCCATCTCAAGTCTCTGTGGGGTTGTGGGGTCTCCTGCTGCTAGGATTCTGGAAGTCCATGGTGAGAGCAGGCCATTACTCACCTGTTCAACTCACCCCTTCCCCAGGAGTCACTGGGGGCCAGGAAACAAATCCCTTTGCTTAACAGCCCCATGCAGGGTTCCCAGACTTCCCGGCTTCAGCCCAGCATCTGCATCCTCCCTCTATCCACTCTCAATGCCTTCTCTCGGAGGATGTGGCTTGAGTGTGCCAGTCTTCCTGATGTCCCAGTCCGTTGGTGGGAGATGTTCCTCCTAGCTTGACCCTCTTTTATCTAGTCACCCTTACTTTTCTATTTCAACACCCCCTCCCAGCCACGTGCTCATCCAAAAAGGAAGAATGTTAAAATGCGCCCACGAGAACCTACCAGCCAGACTGCTGGCCTCCGTCTTTATTGAAACAGAAACTCCTCACCAAGCTTAGAAACAGGTCATCTGAGTGTGCTTAACTCACCACCAAACAGAACACATCGCTGTGGGTTTGTTCTGATAGACTTTAATTGTGTTTTCTAACCTGCTAATTAACTGTCCCACTCATTGTGCTGTAGCAGCTTCCTCTTTTTAATTAGAATTAACATTCAGTTTGGCCTTACATGGCCCGTTTGCTCCTGAGGCTGTTCAAAAACATCCTCTCCCCCAGACAATCCAGGATAGTAATGTTCAAGCCTATTGATTCAACGAAAGAACACAGATTTTACATCCCACTGGAAAATAGTGTATGTCAAAATATACTAATGAATAGTCAAGAGGAAGAATCTCTTTACATTTCCCTAGAGCAGAGATCAGGAAACAATCTTAGTCTTATGACCGATCCTACACAAATTCAAGTTAGAATCACCGTGTATGGTTGTTAACGATGCTGAGGCATGAACTTCTTTTTCACAAACATCTTCCCTTGTGTTTCCGGAGTTTCTGAACCACTGTTTCCTAACCAGTGTCCCCGTCTGCCTCCACTTCCTCCCTCTGCTGACCCCTATCCCACTCTGCATCAGGGACACTTCTCAAATCACAAATCTGCTCTTGTTTCTCGCCTCCTAAAACCCTTCAACGGGCCTACAGCTTCTGCATGCAAACTCCTGCCCCAAGCATGGCCTCCTAGACACCCTGGAATCTACCCTTGCTGGCCCCTCCCAAGATGCCTCTGCTGTCCCACCTCCCCATCGCAGCCGGGCTCTCACCAAACCTGCACCCTGTTTAGCCCTCCGTCTCCTCAACTGCATAAAGAATTTCCGGCAGGGTGCGGTGGCTCAAGCCTGTAATCCCAGCACTTCGGGAGGCCGAGGCAGGCGGATCACGAGGTCAGGAGATTGAGACCAGCCTGACCAGCATGGAGAAACCCCGTCTCTGCTAAAAAGACAAAATTAGCCGGGCGTGGTGGGGGGCACCTGTAGTCCCAGCTAGTCAGGAGGCTGAGGCAGGAGAAAGGCGTGAACCCGGGAGGCAGAGCTTGCAGTGAGCCGAGATCACGCCACTGCACTCCAGCCTGGGCAACAGAGTGAGACTCTCTCACAAAAATAAAAGAAAAAGAATTTCCACTCATCCTTAAAAGATCTGTTTAACTATCATCATTTTCCCTTCATCTGCACATTCCGCAAACATCTGTGAAGCACCCAAGAGACAAACATGATTTGCTATGGGGGAAACAACAGTGAGAAAAAGAGACAAAATGCCTGCCCTCAAGGAGCACAATGAACAAGCAAAAGATAAATGCAAAGATGAGGATGCAATCCATGGAAATAAATAAACATGAGGCTGTGATCGAGAATAAGATAGTGGTGGAGGGACCTCCCCCTTTTGCCTAATTAAATAGATGCTCATGTCTCATGCCCATTCCTGGAGAAGTCTCCTTTCCATTTTTTTTTTTAGAAAACATATCCCGTGTGGTTAGACCACAGGCTTGCATAGATACTTTTGCTGGCTACCTGGCTGGGCTGTGTAGAAGGGGAGAAAGGCACCATTGCTTCTTTATCCTATACTGGGAGCCAAGCTCATGTGAAGTAAATTGCCCATATCCTTGTGCGCCCTGAAATCTTTCCAAAGCCGGGGTCATTTCCAGCAGTGGGAACAGTCTAAGCGTGGGTGGGTACCAGGAATTCCCAAGGACACAATAGAGCAGTCAGTCAGGCTAGTTTGGAAGTCTTAGATCCTACTCCTCTGAAACATTGGGAGTCTCACTCCACCTCTCTGGCCTCAGTTTCCCCACCTGAAATATTGGGTTGGGGCTGGCCTAGGGGGTGCCTAAGGTATTTTCTGCCTCTAACTTTTGCAGTGTTTCTGGATACAACAGGAGGAAACTTCCTTTGCTCTTTCAGTTCAGACCAATGACTCCTGATAATTTGATCTTCCTTGCCCAAGATCAACAATGTCTGATGCCATATATGATGCCATTTTATCACTCCTTTTCTAAAATAATTAGAAACCCTACAAAGAGAAAACCTTTCAAGAACACATAGAAAGTGCTCAATACATTTTTACTATTTTATTGCTGCCCAATAAAGGAGAACATTAATCTTGTGCTTGGGCCTGGCTTTCTTGACTCAGTGGACCTCAGATGCTGATGGCTCCTCAAAGGCAGAAGTTGAATCAGCTTTCTGCCACCATCGATGCCCCAGCGTGGCTCCTGGCACATAGTCAGTTCCCAGCAAACACTGAGGGGATTAATGACGAGCAGAAGAGGAATCGCCATGATCATTGATATTGATTGGGCCTTTGCCACTGATATGGTTTGGCTCTGTGTGCCCACCCAAATCTCATGTCAAATTGTAATCCCCATGTGTCAGGGGAGGGACCTGGTTGGAGGTGATTGGATCACGGAGGTGGTTTCCTTTATGCTGTTCTCATGACAGTGAGTGAGTTCTCATGAGATCTGATGGTTTAAAAGTGTGTGACATCTCCGCCTTCACTTTCTCTCCCCTGTTCCGCCACAGGAAGATACACTTGCTTCCCCTTCCCTTTCCACCGTGATCATAAGTTTCCTCAGACTTCTCCAGCCATGCGGAACTGTAAGTCAATTAAGTCTCGTTTCTTCATAAATTACCCGGTCTCAGGTAGTTCTTTACAGCAGTGTGAAAACGGACTAATATAGCCACACATTAAACACGTTGCTAAACACTATCTGATTTAATCCCCAGTTCAGACCTAAGAGGCAGGAACTCCTGTTCTGTCTTCATTTTATGTACAAGAAAATGGAGAGCCAGAGATACGACTTACCTGTGGTCACACAACTTGGAAGTGGAGAGGGGGAATTTAAACTGGATTAAACCTGGTGACTAAGAGAAAATATATCTAAAGGATTAAGTGACATATGGACACACTTGTGGAGGTTTTTAAGGAGATTTCTAGGCATTTGGGGGGCGGGCTTTAGAAATTGATGATAGTGGTTCCATTGGAAGAATTTTAACAAATATGAATTAAAGAAAAGTTTGGGCAGTACCCTTTATTTCTTTTATGTAAACATGAAATTACAATTGAGCTTTCTCTTGGTTACTTGGGCAAGAGTTAGTGCCAGTGCTCTTAGCTACTAGTCTGGCCACCTCCACATGGTAATAATTTGCCATGTGCCAAGTAAGCACTATCAAGGTTTCGACTTTACTGAGATTTTAAATGGCTCATTAAGTGAGATTATAGGCAAGGAAACTGAGGTCTAGAGAAGGACCAAGGCCTCCCACCTAGTGGTCAGCAGAGCCAGAGGAGCCCATTGAGAGTCAGGGTGAGGCAAGGCTCTGCAAGGAGCCCCCAGGAAGCATCTGCCACACCTCCTCATCCCTGGTTGCTCAGCAGCCTCCCCTGCCTCCCTACCTAGGAAGCACATGCCTGAGGAGGTGGGTGTCTAAGCTCCTCTCAGAAATGAGGACAGACCTCGCATACATCCTCTGAGGGGAGGAGCTTCCTGTGTGCACTCTGGTCCCACCCTCCCAACAGGCTGCAGGGCATGAGTTCTAATTGCTCATATATCTTGGCTGTTGTCATAGAACAGATCTGTTTGGGAGCCTGTGCATTTTCAAATTCCCAAATGTCTCTCCTAGAGAAAGGGCAGAGGAGAAAGTCTCTTATCTGAGTCTGGATCTCTTGGTTTCGGAGCCAAGTCTATCATTTACTGCTTGTGCCACCTTGAGCAAGTCACTCTCTACTCTGGGTCGCAAATTCCTCACCAGTTAAATGGAGTTAGAGTAACTGCCTCCCAAGATAGTTCTTACATCATCTAGTAGAGTCTGCAAATGCCTAGCACAGAACTTGACATGTAAATGTCGGATGGAAATGGATGAATGAGTGGATGAACAAGATAAAGTCTATTGACATAAACAAAGCAGAATGGCCATGAAGGGTTTTCAAAATGATTATATTTCAATAAAAGAAAAGAGCTATTTTTAAACCTGATGCTTAGCAGAAAAGTTATTTAAAGGATTAAGTGACATATGGACACACTTAAGGAAATTTCTAAGGGGGTTTCTAGGCGTTTTGAAGGGCTTTAGAAATTGATGATTGTACTTCCATTGGAAGAATTTTAATAAAAATGAATTAAGGAAAAGTTTGGGCAGTTGCCCTTTATTTCTTTTATTCAAAAATAAAATTAAAATTGAACTTTTTCTAGGGTACATGGGCAAGAGTTAGAAAATAGGAGGGAGAAAGGGCCTAAAGATAATATGTAGGAAACGTTACTGGAAGCAGAAATAACAAAGCTGGCTCTAGAGAAATATCACAGGTGCACGTTGCTAAGCATAGTCTCATTTAATGCACAAAACAAAACTAAGTAGGAATTATTATTATCTTCATTGTATACATGAGAAAACTGAGAACCATAGGTACATGTGGTCACATAGCTAGTAGGTAAAGTGATGGGAATTTTTATCAGGTTTATCGCTGGAGAAAGAAAGGTAGCAGATAGTTCCTCACTGTAGACACCAGGGCGCTGTTGCCACAAGACAGCTTGGTTGTTAGGCCAGCTGAGCTGGAGCACAGATTCACAGAGAACAGAGATTTGGAGGAAAAGGCAGTTTTCAAAAAGTAATTCTTATATGAAGAACATGCATAATTCAATTCCTTTTCACTTGAACATAACTAAATGTAACTATTAGGAATTTACCAATGAGATAGAAGAATGTTTCTTTGCTTATGAACATTTCTGAAGGAAAAGTAATGGCATTATTAACGAAGTAGATCGATACATTATTAATGAAGTAAACAATGTCTCAAAATTATTAGGAATATTTTTAGGTTATCTACAGAATTTTTTAAATTACTTGGCAAATTTTTACATAGAATACTCAATTAATCAGCACGTATTTTCTACTTTCCTGGCAAGAAGGGAGGAAAATGAGTGGGGGAGGGAAAGAGATGGGGAGAGAGAAAGAGGGGAATAAAATAATTTCAAGGTGAGGGACAGATACCTCAATCCATATCACCTCTTGATATTCTGTGAAGAAAGGAGTCAGAGGGACTTTTTTTTTTTTTTTTTTAACTAAATCTGGCTCTTCCACCAAGTTTTATGACCTTGAGCAAATACATTTCCCTCTCTGAGCCTCATTTTCCTAATCTGTAAAATAAGAGTTTTTATTTTACCTAGAGTCCTAGGCTTCTATGCCTCAAATGCATGGATTCAAATCTGGTTTCCTTTTCCACAATGTATGTGCTACTAAGGCAAGAGCAACTATATGTTATTGGGAAAGCCCTTTTCTGCCAAAGCAAATTGGCGGGCAGACCACCCGCTCAGGAAAAACAGTTAGTCAACCAGTGTGGCTCAGTGTCCATGGGATCCAGGAGCCAGGAAGCTTACTCTGATCACATGATTCATAGTCTCCTGGAACATGCTTCTTCTGAATCATCATCATCATCATCATTAAAAGCTATTGAGTGTTCCTCACACCTCAGACACAATTCAATGTGTATTATCTGTATTAGGTCCTTTAAGCTTTGCAATGACCCCATGAAATCAATTCCATTGTCCTTGCTTACAGAGGAGGAAATTCGAGCCGGAAAGGTGAACTAATGTGCCCAAGGTCACACAGAGCCTGCAAGTGGCAGAACCAAGACTCTAACCCAGATGGTCTGATTGAAGCAGCATGCTCCAAACTACAGTATCAGACCCCCACCCAGGCCCCTAACTACAGTGTTACACCCTCACCTCAGGCCCCTAACTTTAGGGTAAGACCCCCACTGCACACTCCTAATTAGAGTGTGGGACCTCCACCCCATGTTCTTAACCCTAGTGTTATACCCCAGCTCCTGAAACGAGTACTTAGGTGTATATGATATAAAGATTTTCATCACTGTTGTTATTAGTAATGGCTACCTGATTATTGCAATAGTCACTGAGAAGTTAAACACTTAAGGAATAGATGGCAGTAGCAAAGATTCTTGTTACCTTCCCCAAATCCCGTGGTCCACACCCTTTTGTGATTCCCGGACACACCTACGACTGCTCCCATATGTGGCTTTTTGCCTGAGGACTTCCCCGGCCCTCTCAGCCCACATTGTGGCCGGCCAAAAGCACTGCTCAAAGTGTAACAGTCAGTGACTGATGGGACATGGTGGATAGATAACCCAGCCCTCTTACCCCTCAGATGGGGTAACTCTGAGATGTGTTTTCCACAGTTTCCCAAGGGTCCCAGTTGGATTAAGATGTGGCTGACCATGGTGGTGTTGCTAATAACACACCCCTTATCCACCTCCTTCACTTCCCTGCACTCTTCCCTGCCTTTTCTGGGATCAACTGGCACATAAACTGCTTCTCAGTGTCTGCTTCTGGGGCAATCCAGAATAGGATACTCAAACAAGATAACAAAGAAGACTCTAATAAGATAACAAGATGAGTGGACCCACATGCATAATTAATTGGGGCTAATTTTCAAAGTTTAAGCTATATTGGACTGTTGGGCAACCGTCCACTCCGAGTCGTTTTTGATTTGTTGGAGTGCAAGCCTTGCTGGCAACGTAGCAGAGTGATAACGGTGAAAGGTCTGGAGAGATTCAGACTTGAGTTGGCCCTAGCTTTGTGTCTTTGTCTCCCTGGGTTGCTTGGTTGGGTCAGCTTGCTCAGTGATTGTGTGTGTGCAATGCTTACCTTGAAAGCTTTACCTTGATGGGGCAATTGTCTCTGAATTCAGTCCCTTCCTTTCATCTCACCTGCCATGATCTGAGCCCTCCTGAACAACTATTGCTTCCTCCCTGGACTGCCCTGACAGCCCCCTGCATCCACTCCTACACCCTCTCGGCTTTTCTCCAAACAGCAGTGACCTCTGTGAAATGCAAATTGATCACCTCAACTGCTGCCTAGCAGCCCAAAGTAGTTTTCTTCAACTGCAAATCCCTCTCCATGATCTACAAGAGGCTGCTTCATTGCCCCTGCTCACATTTGCTACCTCACCCCATTCCTCTCTGCCTCCTTCAGGTGTCTGGACAGATTGGCCCCTATCGTAGACCTTGGCCCAATCCTTTCACCTGTAGGACCTCTGCCGGCCCCTTTCTCCACCCAACATGATCTTCCCCAGATCTTCAGGAGCCACCTCTCCTTCTTCAATCCACATCTCCACCATTTCCTCCGCAGGGCATCCTTCTCCACCCAGTACCAAAATAGACAGTGTATCTCCTCCAGAATGCTTATCACATTTTGTATTTATATTTATTTATTCATTTGCTCACTCCCTTTTTTAATTTTTATTTTTTTATTTCCGTAGGTTTTTTGGGGGGGCGGGGAACAGGTGGTGTTTGGTTACATGAATAAGTTCTTTAGTGGCGATTTCTGAGATTTCGATGCACCCATCACCCAAGCAAAATACATTCACCCAATTTGTAGTGTTTTATACCTCAGGCTGGTGTCCAACATGCATGATCTCGGCTCACTACAACCTCCACCTTCCAGGTTCAAACGATTCTCCTGCCTCAGCCTCCCGAGTAGCTGGGATTACGAGCATGCACAACCACGCCCAGCTAATTTTTGTATTTTTAGTAGAGACGGGGTTTCACCATGTTAGTCAGGCTGGTCTCAAACTCCTGAACTCATGTAATCCACCGGCCTCTGCCTCCCAAAGTGCTGGGATTACAGGCGTGAGCCACCGCGCCTAGCCCCAGTTGTATCATTCTTATGCCTTTGCATCCTCGTAGCTTAGCTCTCACTTATGAGTGAGAACATATGAGGTTTGGTTTTCCATTCCTGGGCTCACTACCATTTTAATGAACAAATCATCCCAGCAGACAAGGGTTCCCCATGAAAGCAAGGACATGCTGCTTTTGACCTCAATGTTGGAACAGTCCCAGCACATAAATAATTGTTGGATGTTGACACAATGAATGGCTCCGTCCTAGTAATTTCCAAATTGTGTTCAGTGTCTCTCTAGAGTTTGGTAAAAGTCCCTGAGGGATTTCCTGTCCCTTGTCCACTCTGTCTTGTCTGAGAAACACCCAGGTGTAGATCTCATTGGCAGGGTGGTGACTCCAGTTGGAGATGGGGAGGTTCAAGTGGGATCCCAGCAGTTGTGCTGAGCCCCAGGTCCTGGTCTGGGCAAAGGGTGCGATCACTGGTCTTACTGAACAGGATATGGAGGAATAGAAGGGTATAGACCTCAGACCACATGTGAGTTTGGAAATGTGGCGGGGGCAGCTTGGGTTGTGGTGGTGACTGGAGGCTCTCCTGGCATCAGAAAGTAAAGGGTAATAAATGCCCTGCAATTGCACAGGACAGTCTCTCAAAATAAAGACTTGTCCCACCCCAATGTCAATGATGTCTCCACTGAGTAACACTAAGTCACCAGGGCGACTCAGAAACTGGGGCCCACTACACATCCAGTCAAGTGGCAGGGGCGGGGCTCTAAAGTGTGGCAGATGGAGATGGATGCTGGAGGCATGACCTCCTCAGATTGATTAATTCCATGTCCTGGCTCACACATTGCAGGTGGCATCCCGTTCATCTTGACTAAGGTGAGTACTTCCAGCAATCTCAGCAGCCAGCTACCTTCATCATCGCAGGCACCGTCAACTGGCTCTCCAACTTTGCTGTTGGGCTCCTCTTCCCATTCATTCAGGTATGACTGAAAAGGAGTCTTTTGCCCATGGGGTTCCCTTTGATTCTGCAGCTTTTAAGGGGTGATTCATAGAGCAGAGGTTGATCTCTCTCCTTTCAACTGGAAACTCATGCTATTTTCCTAAGGAAGGAAGAAACTATGCTTCAGGCACCGTGATGCCTACTGCTTTGTTCTTTTGGCTTAGGACTATACTACAAGGCTACAGTAACCAAAACAGCATGGTACTGGTATCAAAACAGAGATATAGATCAATGGAATAGAACAGAGCCCTCAGAAATAATACCACACATCTACAACCATCTGATCTTTGACAAACCTGACAAAAACAAGAAATGGGGAAAGGATTCCCTATTTAATAAATGGTGCTGGGAAAACTGGCTAGCCATATGTAGAAAGCTGAAACTGGATCCCTTCCTTATACCTTACACAAAAATTAGTTCAAGATGGATTAAAGAGTTAAATATCAGACCTAAAACCATAAAAACCCCAGAAGAAAACCTAGGCAATACCATTCAGGACATAGGCATGGGCAAGAACTTCATGTCTAAAACACCAAAAGCAATGGCAACAAAAGCCCAAATTGACAAATGGGATCTAATTAAACTAAAGAGCTTCTGCACAGCAAAAGAAACTACCATCAGCGTGAACAGGCAACCTACAGAATGGGAGAAAATTTTTGCGATCTACCCATCTGACAAAGGGCTAATATCCAGAATCTACAAAGAACTTAAACAAATTTACAAGAAAAAATCAAACAAACCCATCAAAAAGTGGGCAAAGAAAATGAACAGACACTTCTCAAAAGAAGACATTTATACAGCCAACAGACACATGAAAAAATGCTCATCATCACTGGCCATCAGAGAAATGCAAATCAAAATCACAATGAGATACCATCTCACACCAGTTAGAATGGCGATCACTAAAAAGTCAGTAAACAACAGGTGCTGGAGAGGATGTGGAGAAATAGGAACACTTTTACACTGTTGGTGGGACTGTAAACTAGTTCAACCATTATGGAAGACAGTGTGGCAATTCCTCAAGGAACTAGAACTAGAAATACCATTTGACTCAGCCATCCCATTACCGGGTATATACCCAAAGGATTATAAATCATGCTGCTATAAAGACACATGCACACGTATGTTTATCGCGGCACTATTCACAATAGCAAAGACTTGGAACCAACCCAAATGTCCATCAGTGATAGACTGGATTAAGAAAATGTGGCACATATACACCATGGAATACTATGCAGCCATAAAAAAGGATGTGTTCATGTCCTTTGTAGGGACATGGATGAAGCTGAAAACCATCATTCTGAGCAAACTATCGCAAGGACAGAAAACCAAACACCACATGTTCTCACTCATAGGTGAGAATTTAACAATGAGAACACCTGGACACAGGGTGGGGAACATCACACACTGGGGCCTGTCATGGCGTGGGGGGAGGGGAGGGATAGCATTAGGAGATATACCTAATGTAAATGATGAATTAATGGGTGCAACACACCAACATGGCACATGTATACGTATGTAACAAACCTGCATGTTGTGCACAAGTACCCTAGAATTTAACGTATATATATACAAAAACACTTCCAACTTTATGTCTAATGCATCGAGGATTAGGACTAGAATAAAGGGACTATATAAGCCAAATATTTTCTCCAAAAGAAAAAAGAAAGAAAGAAACTATGCTTCGGGCAAAACCTTTCATCCCTCTCTCTTTCCTATGCCTTCCTAGAGCTGCCCTAACTGCTATGGGCTGCTTCTGAGGGCGTGGGCTACCCATTGCTGAGACTATGCAAGGACTGCTAGGTTAGCAACTCAAACCTACAACCTACTTATCATTTTTGCAATGTGCTCATCACTGTGTAAGACAGATTCCATCTAATAGTTCCAGTGCACACTGCAAACCACCACCCATTTAACATTGTCACTGTCATCATCATAACCACAGCTAATGGGATCATCATCCCAAGGGTGACAGTGATCGGTAGGAAAATACCCACATACTCAAGAATCAGATGTAAGTTCTTTTTGGGTAGGGAAAGAATCTATTCATTGGAAACTGAATTCATTCATTAATTCAACACATATTTACGTTGAGTCCCAGCTGTGTGCCAGGCACTATTCTAGGCAATGAGGATAGAGTGGTAACAAAGCCTGTGTTTCCTGGTCCTGGAGCTGAATGGGGAAACAAAGGAGGCAGAAGTGCTATTTGAGACGGGGCAGTCGTGAAGGGCTCTGGAAGGAGGTGGCAGTTGAGCAGAGGCCTGAGTGAAGTGAGGGAGCAGAGCTGTCCGGGAATAGTGAAGTCCTGGCTAGAAAAACAGCAAGTGCAGGGCCCTTGGGCAGGGCTAGATTTGGCCTATGTAAGAAACCACCCAGAGGCCTATATGACTGAAACAGAGTGAGCAAGAAAGATGGGTGAGATAGAGGATCAGATCAGAGGGTTATCTGGGAGCAGGAACACAAAAGTCTTTGCAAGCCTTCTGCACAGAGCAAGGGGCCCAGAACCATTTGCAGAAGGAGGATGAAGCATCCCTGCTCAAATGCCTACCAGGGCTCTCTGCTGCCCTCTGTGCTGGGTGGTACCACCTGGAGAAGGTGAGAATCTGTCAGATACATCACCATCCATTCTTAGGAGCTATTTCAATCCTGTCCTCCTCCCCTCACCAACTATTCTGTGCACTCAGTTCGGAGTCTGCCTGCTAATTTACTAGTGCCAAGCGCAACACATCCCAGAGATTCTGCTGCCAGCGTGGGTGAGCTGAAGGTCAGTATTTGCGGCACTCCAAGCCCCAGCCACCCCAGTTCCAAGCCTGCATGGTGGCTGTTTCTGCATTCACAGTTATGGAGCAGTTGCTCTGTGCCACCCCCTCCCCCATGCATGGCTTTCTGTGCCCACATCACCTTCACACAGTCCTGAGCTGGAGTTTTTGATCCTTGCCATTGTACAGGCAAGGAGGTCCAGGAAGTAGACGTGGTCAATCCAGGTCCCACAGTCAGCATCAGACCCAGTTTCTCCACTTCACCACCTGGTCCTCATCTTCCCTCTCCATCCATCACCAACTACAGCCTCCTGGTCTCAGAGTTAAAAGGCTGCCACACCCTGTAACTTTCAAGGCATCTTTGTGTTTTGGCAACAACCACTCTATTTCTGAAACATAAGTGCTGTTGGGGGCTCCATGAGCCATGGAGTTTGTCAAGGTCCCACACTCATTTACTCCCATCCGGGGGCATCCTCACGTGGCTGCAGTCAGAACATAACAAGTTATCTTTTCAATGGACTTTTAAACCTTAAGTGGCTTTTTACAGTTTGGCTCAAAGCCGGCAGAGCCAGGTGTCAGTAAAATCGTCATTATTATGGCAAAAGTTAACTTCAAGCTGCTTCTGTCAACACGGTTCCCCCATCACATTTATAAATTAAGTAGAGAAGTTCCAGCACCTTCACATGGCCCAGTCCTGAGATCTGTATGTCCGAGAAGCAGGCCACTATCTTCTGAGCCACTCGCAGGTGTGGGGTGTGAAAGACCTTGCTGGCCTGCCACAGTTTGAGCGTTAACAGCACCAACATGCCACTTTAGCATAGTGTTCACTGAACGCTTGCTGTGTGCCCAGAGTACTCCACCGCCGTCTATGCTGGGAGGTAGTGCCTGTATCACTCCCTTTGACAGGCAAGGGGATGAGCTCAGAGAGATGTAGTGACTTGCAAGATTACCGCACTTCCAAACCTAGATAATTTTTTGTATTTCTAAAACCTGGAATCAATTCTTCGTTTTGTTCTTGCTTCTCTTGCCTGTCATTTATGAGCCATTTCTTATGCCTATGGGCAATTTCGAAACAAATCCCCTCTGGAAACAGTTTCTAGGCAGCTGGGCATGTCCAGGGTGTCTGGGTTTTCAGGGGGTAATTAAGGAAACATTGCAGGTGTGACTGTTGATGAACCTTCATTGGAGCGGGAACAGCCAGGCCGGACACACGGATGGAGACACTGGGCAGGTAGTTACGTTTAGTATTTTGTGAAATGTCAGCCTCCTGACCCAAGCCTGGGAAAGCAGCCACAGTTAATTTCCTTTCTGGAGAGGGGCTTAGCAAGTCAGAGAGCTGGGCTCAGGGGGCTGCTGTGAGCAGTGATCAATGCATTAGAGAAATACAGGGCTAACAAGTTCTGAGTCACATCCCCCAACCCCAGCCCACCCCAGCCCCACCCATACCCACCCACGGGAGCAACATGTATGTGTTGTAGACGCCATACAGGAACCATTTCTGACCTACCTCCCTTCTGAAAGCCAGCTCGGCCGCAATCAAGAGCTACTGTGTTCATCTACTCGGGCCTCAGGCTGCCATGACCAAATAGCACAGACTAGAGGCTTCAACAACAGAAATTCGTTTTCTCACAATTCTAGAAGCTAGAAGTCTGAGCGCAAGGGGTTAGCAGGGTTGATTTCTTCTGAGACCCCTCTCCTTGGCTTGTAAATGGTTGTGGTCAAGTTCACGGCTACGCCAATTTTTATCCCCAGGGTCAGGTTCCAGCTCATGCTGAGGTCTGAAGGGAGTGGGTGAATGAGCAGACAGCTGGAAGAACACTCAGGGGGCCGTAGACAGGTGCAATGTAGTTCTCTCATCAGCAGCTCACTCACACTAGTTCTCTCACGCTGTCCACCCTGTCTTGGCTGCTTAGTCCAGCAGCTCCCACACACGGCTGCACTGCCAGCTCACCCTTCAGGGTCAGCAGCTTAACTCTTCGTCTGGGCACCAGAACTCCGACTGTGTCTTGGCTCCCCTCTTTCCTTCTTGCAGATGGACATCTCTGGTTCTCTCTCTCTTACTCTGGGCGCCAGTGCGAGAGTGCCTGTACAGTGTCAGCAGGGCAGTTATACCTTTTACAGACAACAGTGGTATAGGGCCAAGGGATGCCCTTCCCATGTTATGGCTACATGGCTGTGATAGCAAGTGGCGTTAGACACCTGCCCTCTAAACTCACTGAGTCGCTCTGGATGTTTACCTCAGCCTACCCTTGACCAAAGCACAGCCATGTTCCTTACAGCTGTCTTCTCCCTGTGTCCTCACGTAGTCTCCTTTCTGTGTGGATCTGTGTCCTCATCTCCTCTCTTATGAGGACAGCAGGATATTGGATTAGGGCCCACCCTAATGACCTCATTTTAACTTAATCACATCCTGAGGTGCTAGGGCTTAGGACTCAACGTATGAATTTCAGGAGGGACGCAGTTCAGCCCACAGGAGCCACCAAGAGAAACTACTCACACATCTTGATGTTTCACTTATTCCAATAGGTGTCAGTGGCAAATGTATTCCAGCCCTCAAACAGACCCCTAAGAAGCCTGGACTTCTTCCTCAGAATAAAATATCTGAGCCAATAGAGCCACAGACAACAGCACGAATCACACCTGTATTGTAGCCCATGTATTAGCACAGGGCCCTGGGCATACTCCTCAAGCATAGGTTTTCTCTCCAAGCATGAGTTCCCTCACCTGTAAAATGGAAAATCCTCAGACCTCTCGTCACCAACAGAGAAAGGAGGCCACTGTGGTTGTGGGGAGGAGCCCACATCCCTTCATGCTCACCTCCACACGCCGGCTCTGGGATCGTGTTGGCAGCATTTGCTGTGGTCAGCATCAGTGTTGCTTGGGCCATTTGTTATAAAGCCTGCGAGAAACAGTCTCCAGTGTGGACTGCCAATATTTTCAGATTCAGAGAAAATTGCATGCAAATGTATGCCTGTTTGATTCTACTCGAGTTGTAAAATCCAGTTTGAGTTCAATAAATTCTGGAAGGGAGCAAATTATTCTTTTCAACCTGAAGAATATTGGGTCATATCCTGAATGCCTCAGCAGAGTGAGATGGGCAGGGCTAGTCAAACTTTTTCTGAGCTTTTTGTTTTTCTTCAACTTTTATTCTAAGTCCGGGGTACATGTGCAGGATGTGCAGGTTTGTTACACGGGTAAACATACGCCATTGTGGTTTGCTACACAGATCAACCAATCACCTAGGTATTAATATTAAGCCCAGAGTCCATTAGCTATTCTTCTTGACACTCTACCTCCACTGCAACCCCCCGATAGTCCCCAGTGTGTACTGTACCCCTCAATGTGTCCATGTGTTCTCATTGTTCAGCTCCCACTTATAAGTGAGAACATGCAGTGTGTTTGGTTTTCTGTTCCTGTGTTAGTTTGCTGAGGGTAACAGCTTCCAGCTCCATCCATGTCACTGGATCCATGTCACCACATCACACAAAAGACATGATCTCATTCCTTTTTATGGCTACATAGTATTCCATGGTGTATATGTGCCACATTTGCTTTATCCAGTCTATCATTGATGGGCATTTGGGTTGGTTCCAAGTCTTTGCTATTGTGAATAGTGCTGCAATGAATATACACGTGCATGTATCTTTATAATACAATGATTTACATTCCTTTGGGTAGATACCCAGTAATGGGATTGCTGGGTCAAATGGCATTTCTGCCTCTAGGTCTTTGAGGAATCACCATGCTGTCTTTCACAATGATTGAACTAATTTAAACTCCCACCAACAATGTAAAAGCATTCCTTTTTCTCTGCAAGCTCACCAGCATCTGTTGTTTCTTGACTTTTTAATAATCCCCATTTTGACTGGCATGAGATGGTATCTCATTGTGGTTTTGATTTGCATGTCTCTAATGATCAGTGATGTTCAGCTTTTTTTCATATGTTTTTTGGCTGCATGAATGTCTTCTTTTGAGAAGTATCTGTTTGTGTCTTTTGCCCACTTTTTAATGAGGTTGTTTTTTCTTGTAAATTTGTTTAAGTTCCCTGTGGACTCTGGATATTAGACCTCTGTCAGATGGATAGATTGTAAAAACTTTCTCTCATTGTGTAGGTTGTATGTTCACTATGATGATAGTTTCTTTTGCAGTGGAGAAGTTCTTTAGTTTAATTAGATCCCATTTGTCAATGTTTGCTTTTGTTGCTATTGTTTTTGGCATTTTTGTCATGAAATTGCCTGTGCCTATGTCCTGAATGGTATTGCCTAGATTTTCTTCTAGGGTTTTTATAGTTTTGAGTTTTACATTTAAGTCTTTAATCCATCTTGAGTTACTTTTTGTATAAGGTGTAAGGAGGGGGTCCACTTTTAATCTTTGCTTCAGCCTCCCAAGTAGCTAGGATAACAGGTGGCTGCACCATACTGAGCTAATTTTTGTAAATTTAGTAGAGATGGGGTTTCACAATGTTGGCCAGGCTGGTTCTGAACTCCTGACATGAAGTGATCCACCCACCTCAGCTTCCCAAAGTGCTGGGATTACGGGCGTGAGCTATTGTGCTCGGCTGAACCACGTGTTCTTGACTGAATTTTGTGAAACTGTAAGAATAATCCTCGCCACACCCATCAGGTCCCTTGGGAAAAGAAAGCCAAGCAAGAGGCAGCTGTGTGGGTGTCAGAGAGGTCTTCGAAAGCCCTGCGTGTGGCCTGGGATAGGGCAGGAAGCCTCTCTGAGCCTCAGTCCATCCATCCACTCAGTAAGATACTCAGAGCATCTACTGTAGATCAGACACTCTCCAGGTTCTGGGAATACAAGAAAAATGATGACTTCTGCCTTCAGATAGTTACCTCTTGGTAGGGAGAAGGTTGATAAACAGGCAGTTGCACACTACAATGCTGCATAGTGGTGAGTGTTTTTGAAGAGCAATGAAGCAGGGTTGGGAGGGGCTATTTAGAAATGAGAGTCAAAGAGAACCTCTCTGAGAAAATGACCTATAAGTCAGATGAAGAGGAGTAAGAAAGCAGGATATACAGAGGCCTAAACGAAGATTATTCCAGCACGAGAGAATAGCATTTGCAAAGGTTCTGAGGCCCAATACTGGAGGGAAATCATAAAGGCAGTGGGGTTCGGTCAAAGAAAGTGAGGAGAGTGAGATCAGAGAAGTAAGAGGGACACATGGTCGGTGGCCTTGGAGGCCATGGTGAGGACTTTGGCTTTCCTGTAGGTGACTTAGGAAGTCATGGTGGGTTTTGAGCAGAGGAGTGACAAGTTTTGTCCTTTGTTTAACAGGATCACTCTGGCTTGTCTGTTAAGAATAATCTCAAGATTATGCTTAAAGTGAAAAGCAGGGAAATCAGTTGACAAGCTATTGCAAAAATCCAAGCAAGACATGATGGTGACTTGCACCAAAATTGGGTTGCAATAGAAGTGGTGACAAACCCTCAGATTTGGAATACATTTCAAGGTAGAGCAACATGATTTCCTAATGGAGCAGATGTGGGTGGGAGAGACAGAGGGAGAGAGAGAAGCTGGGCCTGCCTCCAAGTGTTTTTGTTGGCATGATCAATCAGAAGGATGGAGGTGCCATCAGCAGAGATGAGGAAGGCTAGAGTAGGCAGTTTTAGAGGCTCCACTTTGGACTTGATAAGTCAGATGTCCATTCAGCATGCAGATGGGGGTGTGGAGGATGTTGAATGCAAAATTGATATATCTCATTTCATCTTCAAAATAACATGTGGGTATATATCACCATGTTGCAAATGAGGAAACAGATGCTCAGTGGATTGAAATTCTATCTTAAATGGCACATCATAAGTGTTAAAACAACATGTGAGTAATGGGATCAGGATTTGAATCCCACTCGACTGGCTTCAGAGCCCATACTCTCCCCCTTCTCCACACTGCTCTTGAAGTCTTTGTATGAGCAGAAGGCACAGTCTCAAGAGCTAAGCATCCCCAGGTGTGGAACATTTACTGCATGTGGCACTTTAAAGGGAATGTCTCACTTAATTCCTACAACAACCCTGCATGTACCATGATTATCCTCTTTTTCAAGCATGGAAACAGAGGCACAAAGAGTCTCAGATTTAGTAAATGGTAGATCTAGGATGTGATCCAGAGATCAAGCTTAAGCACTCTGCCATTCTCCAAAAATAAATGTTTGTCAAATCAAAGAATGGAATGGAATGGACTAATATCTGAATGTTGCTTCTTGGGAAGTATTATTCAAAGACAGTGTAACCTTATCTTTGGATCAATAGATGTTTGTTGCGTATGATAGTCACAATCCTGACAGCTGGGACCCAGAAAGTCTTTTATTTCTGGAGAGGTGGCTCATGCCTATAATTCCAGTACCTGGGAGACCAAAGCAGGTGGATTGCTTCAGGCTAGGATTTCAAGTCTTTTGTTCCACAGACATGTCCTGAGTACCTCCTATGAGGCACAGGAGCTACAGAGGTGACTGCGTCACTGAGAAGCTCAAGGTCTAGTGCAGTTGGCAGGGTTATTCTAGTCCAAGCACTAATCAGGATACATAAAATGGAGTGATTGCTTTGAACATTTCTATTTTTTCTCATCTCTCTTATTTGTGCAAGGCCGTCTCAGAGTGTCAATTAGTGAGTTAGATCACTTGCATATTAGAAAAACTGGCATTACCTTGGCCTGCTCTATGCTCCACATTCTTCCTATGAACTGAGGCATTTCTCTTCCCTTTCGATGTCATTCTTGTCTTATGTGTATAGTAGAAGCAAGGAGACAATGTGGTTAATTGTAAATATAAGCTTAAGCTAATATTCAGCAAGCATACCATTTTGCTTTCATGATGATTAATTTTTAAATGCCAAATTTGCAACAACAACAACAACAACAAAAAGTATCATTTGCTCATCTTTACCAGAGTTTGAAGCTGATTTATTCAAGCCTCATGTGATAACACTTCATGTAGGGCACACTTGCCTTATAGAGCCAGCATCACACATGGTGTTTTGTCTAGGAGTATTGGTATATGAATGTGGAGCTATTTTAAAAATCTGTGTAGAGATGGTTTGACAGCAACTTTACTGATTATCTATTTGATGGTTTTTGTCTCTGCCTTTCCACAGAAAAGTCTGAACACCTACTGTTTCCTAGTCTTTGCTACAATTTGTATCACAGGTGCTATCTACCTATATTTTGTGCTGCCTGAGACCAAAAACAGAACCCAGGCAGAAATCAGTCAGGCATTTTCCAAAAGGAACAAAGCATACCCACCAGAAGAGAAAATTGACTTAGCTGTCACTGATGATAAGACAAACGGAAGGCCTGAACAAGTTTCCTCTTCCACGTTGGACAATTATGTCAAAAACAGGATTGTCTAAATGGATAATCTCACTTTTCAGGAAACTTAAAATTTACCCATTATTGGGAGGCTTAAATGAATTGAAGCTGTGCAAGTCTTTTATATTATTAAGTATTTAAAAGTAAACCTGTACTAATCTAACATTGCAACTATGTTAGCATTATTCACAACTGAATCTCCCAAACTCTTCTGGAAGTTGCAAGGAATCACTCTATGTTTCACTAGACCCAACGTTCTTCCATACAGGTTGATGACCTGCCTTCTTCCTGACTCAACCCACGATTTCAAAATGAAATTGGGGAAATAGTATGTTAATGCTTTATCAAAGAAAGACAATTTGGTCTGATAGGGGACTCAACAGATTAGAAATCACAGACTGAGGTTCTAGTCCCAGCTTTACCACAAGCAGCCTTGATCTGCCCTCAACCTGGGTCCCAGTGCATCAATGACCCTAGGCTTCCATCCCCAGTATAGGCTTTCAGAAGTCAGTGGAAAGATTATTCATCGTGCCTAAGAAATGCCTGTTTCCAATATTTGACCTTGTGGATCTCAGGCTTTGGAGAGCCTAATACCAACCCACCAGCCTGCAGATTTTGTCTTTCCCAAACTGTGTTCCAGGAATGGGCTCAAGACTTCAGGGCTGACGCTGTCCTCGCCCCAGACTATTAGAGTCCTGTGTGCTCACAGAGAACATGAAGAAGAGCTATGTGCAGAAGACTTAACTTTCTAGAAACTGCAACAGGGACTGCAAATTGACCTCTATCCAAATGAAAAACTAGGTTGAGGATGATTCTAAAGCTAAACCTAGGCTTGGTGGGAAAAAAAAACCAAAAAACATTGTGATTAATTGGTGATCTCTGCCACAAGTGTGGGGCTCAGAGTGTCAGCACATGTACTTAATGTTTACCAAGTCTAGAAGAGATTTCTCTGAAAAGGAAATGAACTGTCTTGAAAGATGGGGAGTTCACCATCACTCAAAGCGCTCAAGGGAAGACTGGGTGATTACTCATCTTGACTGTTGCTAAGAAAATCTGTGTCAACTTTGGAGAAAGGTGTTTGGAACAGACATGTTGAAGGGCTCTTCTAACTCTTACATGCTAGGGTTGTTTGGTAAGAGCCACTTGCAGCCTGCCATCGTAATGTGTGGCTTGTGTTTTGGGTGATTTCCTATACTTGCTTCTAAAATGAAACAAAGTGTCCTAAAGTAAAGTGCACTTGAATTAGCACCAGTGTGTTTGGTTGGTATTTCATAGGAGTGGGGCCAGAGAGGACTTGACTTAGCAATACCACTAGAATCCTTTTGGCCATAATCCCTTGGGTTTCCTCAGATCATTCTTGACGATGGCAGCCTTAGCCAAAACTTGAGTTTGGTTTTCCTTTTCTGTGGATTATTCTTTCATCACTGGGCCACTCCTTTGGTTAATTGCCAACTCAAGGCACCATGCCATCCAGCTTTGGGTTGGCTGAAAAATGTGGACAGTGTTTGTCAAGACGAAGAGAAAGTGAGGTATGGGTTCCAAAAGTGCTGAGACCAAAAGAGCCAAAAACAGTGCAAAATAAAAATCTTAGCTTTTTGGTGTTCTCTTTTATTTGGAGACTTGATAATTTAGGCAATAAATATTTATTAGGTACCTCCCATAGACAAGGCACTAGCTATGTACTAAAGATGTATCAGTGAGCAAGAAAATATGCTGCCCTCACCTGCAAAAGTCCATGTCTGCCAGAGAAGATAGAAAATCAAAGCATTAAGTGTAAAGTTGTCATCAGTACTGTACTTTACAGTATAGGAAATTGTCATCAATACAGTGATATAGAAACATGCAACAGGGATGACTGGGCTGAGAGGTGAAAATCAGGAAAACCTTCTCAAATAAGTTACAGAAATAGAATGGGGAACAATATCATTATCAGGCAATAGGCCAGGAATTATTCTTATATGTTATTATATTTGAAAAGCTCATAGAGCCATTTCTTACTCCACTTTCTGTTGCGTATAACAGAATACCTGAAACTGGGTAATTTGTAGAGAATATAAACTTATGTTTTTACAGTTCTGGAAGCTGTAGAGTTCAAGGTCAGGCAGACATCTGACGAGTGCCTTCTTGCTGGCCGGGACTCTGCAGTCCTGAGGCGGCATGGGGAATCACATGGCGAGGCAGCTCAATGTGTTCACTGGGGTCTCTCTTCCTTTTATAAAACCACCAGTCCCACTCCCATGATGACCTATTCATTCATTCACTCATTAATCCATTAGTTCATGAGGGCTCTCGTGACCCAACTACCTTTTAAAGACTCCACCTCTCAATACTGCCACACTGGGGATTAAGTTTCAACATGACTTTTAGAGGGAACATTCAAACCATAGCAGCCACATTAAGGAAATTTTTGAAAAATAAAACAATGAGACACCCATAATCTCATATCTTTCACTCCCCCAACATGAGCAGTTTAATTTTTAGACAGCTCTGTCCATTTCTTGCTTGTTATTCATCCAGTTGGAATCACAGAATACATGAAACACAGTTGCAATCATCTTGTGTTTTACCTTCTATTTTTTCCACTTTATATTAAATCAAATGCATCATCTCAATTCCAAACCCTTTTGTTTGTGCTCTGATACTCGCTCCAGTGAATTCTTCATGTATAAAGTTGTTTTTCACAGCCACACGCTTGTACCACAAATCTAGGGGCTATTCTTTCTTTTAGTGTCTTAATATTGTATTACTTTCTAATATTCACACTTTAACTTTATAGATGAGTAGAATGGAATAGCTGTGTTTCAGTACAGAATTTTTTTCTTATGTTTGCTTGGGCCTTCCTCCTCTTTGTTACCTATGTTGATAAACTAGGATTTGTTGTCTCACACTTTTCCCGATGTTCATGTAATATTCAATGAAATAAAATTATGTGACATAAAAAAAAGTTGTTTTCCAGATACCCAAATATAATGGGGAGTGAGGAGTCAGAGACACAGACATTTTCATGAGCTTTGCTTCACAGGCTCTGGTTCTTGGCTGAAAGGTACTAGCCGCCTACAGCACCCTGTATCCATTCACACACCCTAAAAGAATCTCTAGTCAAATTAACAGATCTCTTTTCCTAATTCCTGACGAGGAGTTGGGGATTAGGCCCTTGTCTTACTATTTTACATACTCTCTCATCTCCAAGCCATGGAGGTTTACATTTCTTCATTTCAGGTTCACTAAGAGTAACTCTTCCAGCTGCTAGTTCTGGCTAAGTAAGCACACTCCACTCTATTTCCCCCACTGATCATAACTGGCAACCCTGGACAGAATCATAATGCAAACATATAAGGATTCTGAAAAATAAATTATGTCAGGAAAATTGAAGAGAGAAATCAAAACCCAAAGGATAGTTAATATGGCAGTGAGTATCTCCTGGCTTATAATCCAGTACAGGGCAGTTTTGGAAACTGCACAATGGACATGGTCTGAAAAAGCTGAAGGATAAATCTCCTGCCTCGATCCCTGCCCAGAGTGACAGGAAAGGGGTGGCCCTTGGAGAAAAAAATGTGATCAAACTGATGAAAATCAAATATGAAGGAAACCATCTTGAAAGGCACCTTAGAAAATCAAAACGTTACAGAGAGTGGAAAATGATTTGCATGACTTTAGATTTCTTACCACAAACCATGTAAGCCAGAAGAGACTGGAACAATATCTCAGCATTTTTTTAAATGCTGAAAGAACTGTCAATCCAGTTTGAATTTTTTAAAGGCCCATCTATATGCTATTTACAAGAATCCCACATTAAACATAATGATATAGATAGGTTAAAAGTAAAAGAGTGAGAAAAGATATAGTATGCAAATGCGAACCAAAAGAAAGCTGGCATATTAGTAGACTATGAAACAAGAAGAATTACTCATGATAAAGAGGAAGTTATGTAGTTATAAATGGGCCAATTCACCAAAAATATATAAAAATTCTAAATGTGCATGTATCTCAAATCAAGCTTCAAAATACATGAAGCAAAAGCAGATCAAACAGAAAGGAAAGCTAGACAAATCTTCAGTTACACTTGGAGACTTTTAATGCTCCTCTTTCAATAATCAATAGAACAAGTAGAAAATGGCAAGGCTATAGAAGACCCAAGCAACACTATTAAACAATTTGACCAATGGACATCTGTAAAACACTCCAAATGACAATAGCAAAATATATATATATTCATTTTAAGTTCATTTGGATCATTCACCAGGATAGAGTATATACTGGGCCATGAAACAAATTTTAACAACTTTAAAATGATTCAGATCATAAAAAGTATGTTCTCTGACCACATGGAAATCAGTAACAGATATCTGGAAAATTCCCAAATTTTGGAAACTTAAAACATGTTACTAAATAACCCATGAGTCAAAAAGGACATCAAAGGAAGTAATAAAATATTGTGAACTGGCCGAGCGTGGTGGCTCACGCCTGTAATCCCAGAACTTTGGGAGGTCCAGGTGGGTGAAT
Organism: Papio anubis; assembly: GCF_008728515.1. Taxonomy (NCBI): domain Eukaryota; kingdom Metazoa; phylum Chordata; class Mammalia; order Primates; family Cercopithecidae; genus Papio; species Papio anubis. Next base: position 176,771,442 of record NC_044978.1, read on the forward strand.
CACGAGATCGGGAGATCGAGACCATCCTGGCTAACACGGTGAAACCCCATCTCTGCTAAAAATACAAAAAATTAGCTGGGTGTGGTGGCACGTGCCTGTAGTCCCAGCTACTTAGAAGGCTGAGGCAAGAGGATCACTTGAAGCTGGGAGGTGGAGGTTGCAATGAGCTGGGATCACGCCACTGCACTCTAGCCTGGGCAACAGAGTGAGACTCAGTCTCAAAAAAAGTTTTTTTGAACTAAATGAAAGTGAAAATAAAATAGATTGAATTTTGTGGATTCAGGTGAAGCAATGCTTAGAGGAAATTTTATAGTATTACATTCTCTAAATGCTAGAAAGCTCTCAAGTAAATAATCTAAAATTTCACTTTAAGAAATTAGAAAAATAAAAGCAAACTATACAAAAAGCAAACACAGGGAAGAAAATAATAAAGATAAGAATAAAAATATGTGAAATCAAAAATTGAAATATATCAAAAAGAGGACAAGATAATACAATCAGTGAAACCCAAAATTGGTTCTTTGGAAAGATCAATACAATTGATAAACCTCTATCCAAGCTAGCCAAAAGAGGGAGTATGGAAGAAGTGATGTTGGAGAGATGGAGGGAGAAAAAGAAAGGATGAGAGAGAGATAGGACACAAATTGCCAAGAGCAGTAATGAAAGAGGAGATATCCCTACAGACCCTACAGATATTAGAAGGGTAATAAGGAAATACTATTAATAACCCTGCTTGTAAATTCAACAACTTTAAATGAAATAGATAAATTTTCAAAAGATACTATCAAAAGTCACTCAAGAAAAAATGGATAACCCGAATTGTCCCATATTCACTTAAATAAACAGAATTTTTAGCCAAAACTTTCCAACAAAGGAAATTCCAGGTCCAGATGGTTTCATTGGAAAATTCTACCAAATACTGATGGAAAATGTCTGCACAATTTATCCCAGAAAATTCAAAAGGGAGAAATGCTTCCTAATTCATTTTATGAAACTAACACAAACCTGATACCAAAATAGTACAAGAAAACAGTACAAGAAAATAAAACTGCAGACCAATGTTTGTCATAAACAAAGGCACACAATTTCTTTGTTTATGTATACTTTAAGTTCTGGGGTACATGTGCAGAGCATGCAGGTTTGTTACATAGGTATACACGTGCCATGGTGGTTTGCTGCACTCATCAACCTGTCATCTACGTTAGATATTTCTCCTAACGCTTTCCCTCCTCTCACCCCCCAACCTCCGACAGGCCCCGGTGTGTGATATTCCCCTCCCTGTGTCCACGTGTTCTCATTGTTCAGCTCCCACTTATGAGTAAGAACATGCAGTGTTTGGTTTTCTGTTCCTGTGTTAGTTTGCTGTGATTGATGGTTTCCAGCTTCATCCATCCAAAGGCACACAATTTCTTATCAAATATTAGCAAGTTAAATCAACAATATATAAAGGAGAATACACCACAACAAGGTGAAGAAATGCAAAACTGTTTCAATATTCCAAAATCAGTCAATTTAATCCCCCATATTAACTGACTGGGATGAAAAGAACATATGATTATATGAATAGATACAGGAGAAACATTTGACAAAATCCAACGTCCCTCTATGTTCAAAACACTTACCAAACCAGGAATTGAAAAAAAGCTGTCTTAACCTGAAAAAAGAGTATCTACAAAAAATATACAGCTAACATCATATTTAGTGAGGCAAAACTAAATGCTTTTCCCCTAAGATCAGGAACAAAGTAAAGATATTTTCTATCACTGCCTCTATTCACCATCATACTGGAATTTCAAGTCAATGTAATAAGGTAAGAAAAATAAATAAAAGGTATACAGATTGAAAAGCAAAACATTAAAAATAAAACTACTTCTATTCACACACATTATTGTCTACATATTAAATCTCCAATAATCTACCTGAACTAAAAAGTTAACAAGGTTACAGAATAGAAGTTCAACACATAAATATTCATTGTATTTCTGTGTACTACCAATGAACAACTAAAAACTAAAACATAAAAAAAGTTGCTATTCATAATAGTTCCAAAAACAAGAACTACTTGGTTAAATATCTAACAAAACATATTTATGTTCTTTAGTTTTCTGCCGAAAACTACAAAACACTGATGAAATAAGTCAAAGAACCAATACATGGGAAGGTATACTGTGTTCCCTGAATGAATGACTTTACTAAAGTTAAAAGGTCAATCTTCTTAAATTTATCTATAGATTTAACACAATCTCAATCAAAATCCCAAAAGAAATTTTGTAGAAATTAACAAGCTTATTCTAAAATGTATACAAATGGCAAAAACAGTTTTTTAAACAAAGAATGAAGTTAAAGGACTCATACTACCGATTTTTAAGCTTTATTATAATTCTACAGCAATCAAGACTCTACAATATTGGTGAAAGTATAGATACAAAGATCAGTGGAATAAAATGGAGCTTCCAGAAATCAAACCACACCGAAATGATCAATTGAATTTTGACAAAAGTGCAAAGGCATTATTTTTTCTACAATGGTTCTGAAATAGTGCAAGAAAATAAACTCCAACTTATATCTCACTCCTTAAAAATGAATTCAAAATGAATCATAAACCTAAATATAATACATAAAATTAGAAAAAGTTTAGGAAAAAACTTAGGAGAAATTCTTGTTAAATTTAAGCAAAGACTTTAGGATGTAACACCAAAACACAATGCATAAAAGAAAATTTGGTAAATTACATTTCATTGAAATTTAAAACCTTGTTCTTTGAAAGATGCTGGGGGGTTTTGTTGTTGTTTGTTTGTTGTTGTGTTGTTGTTGTTGTTTGTTTTGAGATGGAGTCTTGCTCTGTCACCCAGGCTGGAGTGCAGTGGCGTGATCTCGGCTCACCACAACCTCCACCTCCTAGGTTCAAGTGATTCTCCTGCCACAGCCTCCAGAGTAGCTAGGATTACAGGCGTGTGTCACTGCATCCAGCTAATTTTTCTATTTTTAGTGGAAATGGAGTTTCACCATGTTGGCCAGGCTGATCTTGAATGCCTGACCTCAGGTGGTCCGTGCACCTCATCCTCCCAAAGTGCTGGGATTATAGGCATGAGCCACCATGCCAGGCCAAAACATACTGTTAAAAGAATGAAAGACAAGCTACAGGCTGGGATAAAAATATGTTCACATATTTTTCTCACACACATATCCACCAAAGAACTTGTATCAAAAATACATGAAGAGCATTCAAAACTCAATAATGAGAAAACAACTCAAAAACTGGGCAAAAGTTATGAACAAGCGCAAGGTATACAAATGGCAAATACACATGAAGAAAGGTGATTCACGGTTAGTTATTTGGGAAACCAAAATTAAAATCACGAGATACCCCAAACCTATTGAAATGGCTAAAACAAAAATCTTCATAGTACTAAGTGTTAGCAAGAATGTGGAGCAGTGGGAACTCTCATAGATGGCTGGTGGGAATGAAAAGCAGAAACAGCCAGTGGAGTGGTGATCAAAATAGTGTCTCTGTTACTGACTGAAGCTGTACTGGAGAAAACATCTCAGGCATATTTCCTAGTATTGAACCCCTGAGCTGACTGTACCCACCAAGACCTATATGCTTTTCACCTGCCCCCACCCCACACATACTCACAAGGGCTAGACCATCTCTGGATGGAGGAACAGAGACTATGTCAATCCTGTGGCAAACAATTCCCAGGACAGAGAAAATAATAATCGTGACAGGGACTTCCTCCTTGACAAACTCTAGTCCAGCTCCTCTGAGCACTCTTCTCCACTAGGCCTTGGCCTTGACCTGCAGCCCCAGTGTTAGCAAGAATCCTGCTAAGCCAGTTTAGTGAAAACTCCCTAACCCTGAATCCTAACCAAGGCTCTCTCAGTAATTTTCCATCCACTGACTCCCTCACCCGACTCCTTACTATAAATACCCAGCTGGCCATGTTGTAATCAGAGTTAAGTTCAAGCTGTCTCCTCTACTGCAATAGTCTTGACCCCTACACAACAGTTTTGAATAAAGTTCCCCTTACCTGTTTCAGTCTGTCCAGTGGAATTTTTCTTCGACGATACTCATAGCTCTATACTTTATCCAAACAAAAACTTGAGCCAGAAGATTAGTCCTCCTTGCTTGGGGGAGGAGTGAGTAAAAAGAGCAGAAGTTCCTGTTTAACAGATCCAGGAAGAAATAAGATACATACATAATGGTTGGCCCATGCACAGTGTCAGATGGAGATGAGAGTCTTGCAAAGGACACCTGCTTAGCATGGCTAGGGTCATCCATGATCCAGCATCCATCTCTGGAGTGCAGACAATGAAGGGAACTGAAGATGCTGGGCCTCTGACAAGGAGGTGACTAGTGAACCTATAATCCTCAACCCCAATTTGTCTTACAGTTTGGGAAACTATAAGTAGTGTAGCACTGGAAGGCAGTCACTCAAAATAGTGCTTAGCCATGTATTCACTGGTCAATCCAAGAATGCGGCACAATTGCCCTGCCGAACACCAGCAAACAAGAGGGAGAGACAAAGCCAGTGATTGGTCGAGCTTGGCCTCTGGCAGCAAGGATTGTCTGCTGCTCTTGCAGAGCAGGATGGAGTCACCCATGGCTTCCAGAGAGATGAGGGAGCTGAGATTATGAAGACTCAAGTTTGGTAGGAGAAAAATCTCCCTGCTTTTTATTGTTTAATAAGACTGAGAATTAGGAGAGTTGCACTGAGAGGGGTGTTCCCTTATAATGAAGTCCCATTCATTTAGCAAAAGGACTCAGAGTGGACATTACACAAACAAAAAAAAGTTTCCAAAACACATTTTAAACATTTACAGTGACCAGGACACTCATACAAATGTGACTATGTGAGTGGATGTGTTTGTGCATGTATGTTAAGCACATGAAACATTCCTCTTCTATTATTGCATATGTTGACCCACTCTGGGCTGGATCAGCGGTGCTTATCTAGAAAAATGAAGAACTGCTTCAGGAGGGCAGGAGTCTTGTCTGTTTTATTCTCCACTGTATTCAGCCAACATAGTACCTGGCACACACGTAGAAGGTGCCTGACAAACATTGATTGAATGGATGAATGAATGAATGAATGAATGAATGAGTAGTATGTCAGGCAGCATCATAGCCCCTTCAAAGATGTCCAGGGCCTAATCCTAAGAACCTTCGAGTATGTTAACTTACAGGGCAAATGTTGGCTGGTGTGATTAAAGTAAGGATCTTGAGTTTGGGTCATTAACATGGACGACTGGGTAAACCCGATGTCCTCATAAGGACACAAAGGTCCTTATAAAAGGGAGGTGGCAGAGTCAGAGTCAGAAAGGAAGTGATACTAGAAGAAGAGATGAGAGAGAGAAAAAAAGATTTGAATATGCTGCATTGCTGGCCTTGAAGATGGAGGAAGGGGTCATGAGCCAAGGATCGCAGGCAGCTTGTAGAAGCTGGAAAAGGAAAAGAAATGTATTCTCCCCTAAAGATTCCAAGGTGTTGCATCTCTATGAACACTTATTTTAGGACTTCTGATCTCCAGAACTGTAAGATAATAAACTTGTGTTGTTTTGAGCCACTAAGAGGGTGTATGTGCGTGTCATCTTTTTTAAAAATTTTAATTTTTAGCTTTTTGTGTTGAAATACTTTAACACTTACAGAAAACTTACGAAAAGAGAAAATCACCCAGGTTTCCATATTTTCAGCTACATTGAAGTATAATCAACTGACTCACAAGGGCTAGACATTTAAGATATAGAACTCATACATCTGAAATTGCACACATTTAAGATGTAGAACTCAATGTTTTGATAAAAGTATACGTTATGAAACCATCGCCACAATCAAGCTACTTAACATATCATCATCTCATATATTTACCATTTTCTTTTCTTTTTATATGTGGTGAGAACACTTAAAATCTACTCTCTTGGCAAATTTCAGGCATACAATACATGAAACTAGTCACCATGCTGTTCATGAGATCTCTAGAACCTATTCATCCTGCAAAACTGAAACTTTGTACCCTTTGACTATCATCTTTCCACTTCTCCCCTTCCCTCATCCCCTGGAAACCACCATTCTCCTCTCTGTCCAGCTGTAAGTTTTTAGAAATTAGTTACAGCAGCTGCAGAAAACTATTACAGAGAGCCAAGAGCAGTTGTCTCCAGAGCAGGTAATGAGTGAGTAGAGCGCAAGGTGCTTTATTGTGATGTGAGAAGAAAATGTTAGAAGGTCTTTTTATTAATTAATTTATTTATTTATTAATCAATTAATTAATTAATTAATTAATTAATCAATTAATTAATTATTGAGACAGAGTCTCGCTCTGTCACCCAGGCTGGAGTGCAGTGGTGCGATTTCAGCTCACTGCAGCCTCTGCCTTCCAGACTCAAGTGGTCCTCCTGCCTCAGCCTCCCAAGTAGCTGGGACTACAGGTGTGTGCCAAAACGCCCAGCTAATTTTTGTATTTTTAGTAGAGATTGGGTTTCACTGTATTGGCCAGGCTGGTCTCAAACTCCTGACCTCGAGTGATCCACCTGCCTCAGCTTCCCAAAATGCTGGGATTAGAGACGTGAACCACCGTGCCCGGCCTCATTTTTTAAATTTTAGAGTGAATATTATTGGACTTTATTTTACATGATTCAAGCACTGTCCTAATCCAAACTAGCCATTACCTTGCTTAGACACCTTGGCTGCTGCTTTTTACAGACATTTTGAAGGACTTCTCTTTTCCACCTTCCTTTAGAATCCCAAGAGGGCTGACTTTTAATCCCACACATGTAACACCTTTTACTCTCTTTCTAGTACATAGTAGGAACCAGAAACGTTGCCTTTATTGGAGGGAGGAAGAAATGAGGCATGCAGATGTAGTGACAGGCTCACTGGCCACCCTCCTTAGATCATGCAACTGAAGGCCCCACCCTAAGGGCACAGGCCAGGGAGCTTTAAGGCTCTTGGGTCTGGACTTCACAGAGCAGAACTTCTGTAACAGCTGTGATCTGCCTACCTCTGCCCTGTGCTTACAACAGTCAAAACTTCTGTCTAGTTTAAGCTACTCTTATTTGGGTTTCTCTTACTCATGAATAAACCTAAACTCAATCCATACAGGTTATGACAGGAAAGGGCACAACGCAAATGAGAATATGTGAAGCCAGCCCAATTCTTTAGACATGTGACAAGTTGTTTCTGTGGGGCACAGATGCCTCCGGGTTAAAGGAGCATGGATTCCTAGTCCTGGATTCTCTAGTCTCAGCAGCTTTGCTGGAGTTCTGGTGCTGTCCGTGGTGCTGGCGTGGACTTTCCACCTAGCAGTGCTAATTTATCTTCAAGTTTGCATAAATACTTTCATACTATTGTGTATGATGCTGGAGACAACCTGTGAAGTAAATATCATTGGGTTATTTTCTATGATTCAAACCCTCTTCTTCCAGGTTCCAATCCAGTCAAGTTTAGCGTTCCTATCACTACACTGCAGGACCTCTCTGTCTCCAGAGTGATGACTGTTTCCCTATCTGCGTGTACCACATCCATTTGTTAATCCCTTTCACCATGGCACTTTGACATCTAGTAACCTTGTGGTCTTGTTGGACCGTGCCCCCCACTACATGCCCACGTGTAATCCTCTACCACATTGTCTCTTGACTTAGCCATGCAACTGTCTTTTACCACTGAGACATCAGAAAATGTGATAGAAGCAGAAGTTGATAAACACCTTTGCTCTAGCACTTTCTCTCAGAATGCTGATGTTATCACATGAAGAAGCCAAATCTAGCCTTCTTGAGGATGAATGACCACATAAAGGCAGAGCCCAGCTGTCTCCACTGTCCCAGCTAAGCCCAGATCCAAGTGACACTCCAGTTAGACACAAGTGAGCCCAGAAGGAAGTAACAGAAGAGCACAATCAATTCACAGAATCATGAGAAATAATAAATTATTGTTGCTTTAAGCCATCAACTTTTGGCATGGTTTGTTAAACAGCAATAGATGGCTACTACAGACCCACTGTTTCTGGCCACATTTTTCTCACCATTCAGTGAATTTCTTAGCACTTCTCAGATCCCCAAACAAGACCAGAATTAATATTCTCTGGATTAATGGTTCATTCATTCATCTACCAGACAATTTTGGAGCATTTACTTTATGCTTGTGCTAGGTAATTGGAATATAAAAAGAACTGAAACAAATATCTACCTTCAACAAGTTGAGCAAATGGTAGGGAAGACAAACCACTGATTGCCAGAATGAGTCTAGTATTTCCTCTGTGTAGAACGTCCTTCTCCTCCTCTTTACTTGGAGAACTTCTACTCATTTTTTTTTTTTTTTTTTTTTTGAGACGGAGTCTCACTCTGTTGCCCAGGCTGGAGTGCAGTGGCCGGATCTCAGCTCACTGCAAGCTCCGCCTCCTGGGTTTACGCCATTCTCCTGCCTCAGCCTCCCAAGTAGTTGAGATTACAGGCATGTGCCACCACACCTGGCTCTTTTTTTATTTTTATTTTTTACTTTTTTATTTTTTTATATTTTTAGTAGAGATGGGGTTTCACCTTGTTGGCCAGGCTAGTCTTGAATTCCTGGCTTTAAGTGATCTGCCTGCCTCAGCCTTCCAAAGTGCTGGGGTTACAGGTGTGAGCCACATCACCTGGCCCATTCATTCTTAATGACTATGCTGAGGCCCCCTGCCTCTAGAACTCTTTCTCTGACTCCCCAGTCTGGGCTAGATTCTTTCCTTTTGACTTCCATAGAAGCCTGTGTTCACTTTTATTGATGGATTTATCACTGCTTTAGGATCGTTGTGATTATTTTTCACTTGCACATCTCCCATGATAGACTCTGGGATCCTTAACTACATTGGATTTTTCTTAGGGCTCCACGTTTCTGGCACCTAGTAAGTGCTCCTTACATATTTACTGAACAAATGAATACCATCATAAATATATAAAGAGAATGTAATGGGGGCCTTGTGAAGGGAATGAGTGTGGCTCCAGGTGACCAGGGCAGGTGCAGATGCAGATATGAGCTGCATCTCCAGTGAGGGTTAGGATTTCATCAAACTGAGAAGAAGGAAAAAAAATTCAAGACCAAGGGCAGAAGACATGGGAGTGAACAAGTAAATGGAATATTCAGAGAACAGCAAACTGTTGGTATGGACAAGTGTGGTGGCTATGAGAGTAAGAATGAGTGATGAAACTGGTTGATGGTTTTGGCCCAGACTCTGAAAAACCATGAGTATCACACCAACACCACTTCCTAAATATTCCTGCAACCTGCCTGCCCCACATTTTCCATATATAGCTGAACATAGGTCTATGCAGAAAACACTCAATTCTGATACTGCCTCTTACTTGAATAAGTGCTGAGGCTCTGGGAGTTCAGATCATTATAATCAGCCTTCTCATTTTGCTTTCGCTAAACATTCATTAGCTGGTTATGAACCCCAAAGAACAGAGGTCACATTGAGTGACAGGGACTCGGCAGCTGTTCACAGTGTAAGATATTTGCTATAATTTACGCTAAGATGTGAATGTAATTATCCTTATCAAAATCACTTCCCCTGGCAAATTTGTACATTAAGTCAAGTAAATTTCCTCTCATTAAATCACAGCATTTGGGGACTGCAGTTTGTCTCAGCCAAGAACTAGAGCTTGGAAGTAATAAAGGCAAAGAAAAAGAACTTGGGTTCTCAGCAGGAAGTGTGGGTGGTGAGGAGAGAGGCAGTATTTCAGAGTGTGTCGGAAACCCAAACCTCCAGCAGTTCCATGACTGTGTGTCTCTCGAATTTAGAGCAGTCTTTAAAATGTGGCACTTCTCAGCTACCTACGCATTTGGCAAATTGAGAATGTTGCATCTAGATGCCAGACCTAGATGCAGAAAGGACATCTAAAGACAGATATTTTTAGTGCTGAGAGCAGGTATGTTAGAAAGGGGCTTATAGTTTCAAACCATGAGTAAAAAATATATATATATATATAAAATGTGTATGCTGGAACTATGTTAAGTATTTTCACACATATGATCCTTTTTGGTTTTCACAACAAGACTGCAGGACAGGATATTCACACTCTCGTAATGCCCATTTCTTTTTCTTCTTGGAATTTAACACAATTCTAATTAAATAACTTTGAGTGGAAGTTGGGAACGCTGGATATGTCATTTCCTGCTAAATCTCTACGAGTTGCCACAGTTTCTACACATACTAAGTGCTAAATAAAGTGCAGCTGAAAGAATAAATTAATTCACGAATAAGATAATTTTTAAAAATCAGGGATTGTTGAGAGATATAGGAACTAACTTTAAAAGTGCTGAAAGTCACCAGGCCAATAAAATTTGGTGGAAACCGAGTTGCATGTAATAACACACTCAACAAATGAATGTTTATTACTTAGGACTATTTCGGTTCCAGTGACAGAATCTGGACTCACAGTGGCTTTAACATAAAAGAAGGAAGTTTCTTATTTGCTTAACTAGGAAGTCTTGTAAGGCTGATGCACAGTAAGCTCATGTCTTGTCTGGATTCAGGGACTCAAATAACATCTTTCAAAGTTCCAACTCTGCCTCCTTTATTTTTTGCTTCCACTTTTCTCTGCTTGGTTTTATTCTTCAATTTCTCAAGATGGCAGCCTCCATAGCCTCAGCCTTGTGTCTTCTCAGCTTGGCCACCTCAGTGAGGAAGAAACTTCTGCCTCCCAATGTATCAGCTATCTATTGCTGAGTAAAAAAATATCCCCAAAACTTAGTGGCTTGAAAAAAACAACCTTTTCTTTTCTCACAATTCTGTGCATCAGCAATTCAGGCAAGGCTCAGCCAGGCAGTCCTGTGGATCCCTGTGGTGTCTCCTGAATTTAATCAGGCATTTGTGGCCAGGTGGCATCAGCTGGAGGTGATTGGTCTGAAATGGTTTTATTCACATGTCAGGGGACTCAACTGGGATGGCTAGAATGGCTGGGATGTCTCTCCCTCTTTCTCTTCTCTCAATGTGGTCCCTAGACCAACCGTTACCATCTCAGAAAGGCCCCAGCCTGACTTTCTGACAAAGTAGCAGTGTTAGAAAGGAGAGCAGGAAGAGAACTGCAAGACCTTTCAAGGCTGAGAACTCAGAACTCATACAATATCTCTTCAATTGATCAAACCAAGTCATAGGACCAGCCCGAATTCAAGGTGAGGGGAAGTAGTCTTCAGCTCCAGATAAGAGGCCCCCAAAGTCACATCCCCAGGGGGCATGCAGGATGAGGAGTTACTACGGCCAACTTTGCAAACTATCTACCACCCCCAATGTCCAGACTTCAATCTTGCAAAGATTTGTATTGGCCCTATTCAGGTCATTTGTGTATCCCTGAGTCCATCCCAGTGGCCCAGGAGGGTTAGTTACTCTGATTGGCCAGCGTGGTCATGTGCTCAACCCAGAAGTGGCTAACAGGAGAGAGGGCAAGAAGTAGAGTAATCTCATGGACAACTGTTTCAGAGCCACCTAGAATCAGGGAGGGAATCTCCCACAAACCAGAAAAGGTTGGAAAAGTGTGTTTGGAAGATAAAACTAATGCTAGCGCAGTTCAAAGCAGGCTCTGTTCATCCTAAGGGAATGATGATCAGCAGTGACAGTCTGAAGATAAAGTTCAGAGCGTCAAAGGGCATTGCTCACTGGCCCTTCCAGGATGAAAATGCCCCAACTTACAGACTCAACCTGTCCGATCTCTCCTTCCTTTGGAAATGAATGCATAACTCTCCAAGCCAACTGCCGAAATGGCAAATACTTACGTCAGTAAACCCATGTCCCTTTTTCTCATTCTGTAATCCTTCAGCAGCTTTCTGATTATAACTTGGCTTCCAGCAAACTGGCTAGGCCAATTTGAACACGGACTTTCCTTTTCTTTTCTTTTCTTTTTTTTTTGAGACACAGTCTCACTCTGTTGCCCAGGCTGGAGGCGGTGGCACAATCTTGGCTCACTGCAAACTCCTCTGCCTCGGGTTCAGGTGGCACTTCTCCTGCCTCAGCCTCCCAAGTAGCTGGGACTACAGGCTCGGGCCACCTCAGCCTGCTAATTTTGTATTTTTAGTAGAGACGGGGTTTCACCATATTGGCCAGGCTGGTCTCGATCTCCTGACCTTGTGATCTGCCTGCCTAGGCCTCCCAAAGTGCTGGGATTACAGGCATGAGCCACTGCGCATGGCCGACTTTTCTTAATAATACTATTTTTGCAGCAAAAATTAGTAAATGCTCATGCCTGGCTCATGGATCAGTCTCTCGTGAGACTAGTAGGTGTGATTCATTTCCCAGTCCAACCAATTCTCAGATACTAAGGAAGATTTGATCTTGAAGGCTAAAAGACACACCATGGTGAATTTACCAAAATCTTATCCCTTAAAGGGTCTCCCTGAGGTCTGGCTGGAGATGTCTGAGCTCATGCTGCACCTGCCTCTAGGGATTGTCCCCACTTAATCTCAGAAGAAACTAAGAATGAGAAAAATGACTGGCCCACAGTCACAGCTGGCAACCATAATGCAGAAAGAGGCTCTTCACCACTCATTCAATACAATCCATTCATCACATAACACTTAATTTTGTCTCTACTGTGCACTTGGTAACGTTCTCGGTGTTGGAGATATGGTGGTAAAGAAGACAGAAAATGCCCAGCCTTCTATGAGGCTGACATTCAAGTGGAGAAACATGAGAAATAATCAGATAAATAAATAGACCACCAAAAAGGTCAAATGGTGATGAGTGCAATGCCAACAATTAGAACATGGTGGTGTGCTAGAAAGTGTCTCGATTGTGACTTTAGATTGGATGGCCAGAGAAGAATAACATAAGAATAGCATCAAAATGTTACCCATGGGCTTCAGGAGCCCACCTATAAAATAGGTTGCCTGGACAAAATGATCTTTGCATGCATATGTCTAGACCGGAGACCTGACTTAACAATATATCACATGAATTTAAAAAAAAAGAAAACTTGTTGATGGTGGCTAGATTAGGGTTGTATAGGTTGGGATAAGCTAAAACCATTGATAGTAATAGCAATATCCATAATTTATTCAGGACTCTGCTAAGTGCCTAAAATGAATTATCTCTAATTCTCACGACATCCCTGCCAGTGCAGGTATTGGTCTCACTATTTAACCAGTGAGGAAACGGATTCGCTGAGGTTAAATAACTTATCCGGAGAGAGGCTGGGAGAAGGTATGTCGTGCTGGGCGCTGCAGGCCAGGCTGAAGGGTCATCTGGAATGTGCTCAGCTGTTCGCTTCCTTTCTCCAGCCTTTCCATGATTCTTCCTTTTCTGCCTGGGCCATTCTGCTCCCTTCTCTCCACCCCAGTACACACAAGAGACTAGAACCAGGTGCCCAGTGGTCCACAGAGTATTTCTGTTTGAATGGAAAAGACAGTGGGCTACCCACACCCAACCCTGTTCCCTCCAATCCTCACTAACTAGGTGCTTTCCTGGCTTCAGAGCAACACTAACATTCCCATGACCCCCAGCAACCAAGACAGCTGGGCTGGGGACAGCGGGATATGATACCCAAGGACATCTGATCCACACACTCTGCTCCCTCCAGGAAACTTCCAGGCTGGGATTATCTGTCCACTTTTGTCCATTTGAATAATTAAAAATTGAGTCTGACATCTGTGACCTGCTCAAGATTTCCTAGAGCTTAACAACTCTAAACCTTAGTTTAATGTACATTCTACCAAGCTACATCATGTCGAGAAAATGAACAGATTTTCCCAACTAAGGCAAATCAGAATCATTCTTTTCCATTGTATCAGAGGGCTCCCAAGAAAGGCCAGTTGACTCAAACACAAAAGTTGCCCATTTCCAGGGCTGCAGCAAAAATCCTGATGTCTGACTCAAGAAAGAACCGATGCCTCCCAGGTACAGTCCAAGCCAGAGCCATTGTGTTGTACCTTCTTTTGTGTAAATGGTGCCCATGGAGTTGTGCAGGGCAGCTCTGCCCCCAAGTCCACATAGGACAGAGAAGAGAGATTTGTAAGCCAAAAGACAGTGTTCTCTCTGGTTCACACTGCTGCTTACTTTGGAAGCATGTTGCAAAAGGGAGAGAACAACCTTTCTCAAAGACTGCGAGGCTTCATCCTGCCTGTGGGCGATCTTTATTTGTGAGTGCGAGATGCTGGTGGAAGAATTTCAAAGTCTCTCTTTTAAATGTGGAACCATACTAATAACAGGTTAAATAATTTATCCCAAGAGGCTGGGAGAAGGCAGGTTGCAGTAATAATTATTACTACAAATAAAGCAATTATTATTACTGATAATTCCAGGGACTGAGAAAGTGTATAGAACATGGTTTGTAAGCTAGACAGGGCTCTGGGATGTAAGGAATTGCCAGTGGGTTGATAGCAGCTACATCAAAGAATATTGTTCTGGAAGAAATGTTACTGGCAAGCTCAGTCTCTGCTTCTTTCCATCTTCCCATTAACTCAAAAACTATGATGAGGAGCACCCAGTGTGTGCCCAGCACTGGCGATATGGAGGTGAATCCATCATATCCCCTGATGGGGAAGGACAGTCAGGTGCACAGTCTCAGGGTGACGAGAGGAATGCTGGCATGGAGGGAAGCATGGGGCACTATGGGATTAAAGCAGGGCACCCAACCTGACTGAGAAAGTCAGAGAAGGCTTCCTGGAGGAGGTGGGCTCTCCCTGAAGGGAGTCGCAGATGAAAGGGCCTGCCCAGCAAAAAGGAAAGAGCCACTGCTCAGAGGCCCTAGACACATGAAATGTGGCACATGGGGACCATGCTTGGGGCTGATGAAACTGGCCCTCAGGGTGTTTTAGGAAGTGTAAAGGTGTAATAAAGTTCTAGACTCAAGAAGCAGACAGGATCTTGCATTCTATTTTAAGGAATAAGGCCTTTGTGCTGAAGGCAAGCTGTTCCCAAAGTGTTCTTCCTGAAATTGTAGAGCCCTGGGACCCCTGGAAAGACAGGTTCCGTGGTCAAATGAGTTTGGGAAAACCCTCACACTATCCAACTCCCTTGGAGAGTCACAGAGTGCGTTCACATAATAAAAGTCCTGAGAGGCCCTGCAGCAAAAACCTGTTTAACTTTGTGTAACCCCATTGTCCATTTTCATACTGCTATGAAGAAATACCTGAGACTGGGTAATTTGTAAAGAAAAAGAGGTTTCATGGTCTCACAGTTCCACATGGCTGGGGAGGCCTCACAATCATGGTGGAACGCAAAGGAGAAGCAAAGTCACATCTTACATGCCAGCAGGCAAGAGGGCATGTGCAGGGGAACTCCTCTTTATAAAAGCTTCAGATCTCATGAGACTTATTCACTATCGGTACAACAGCACAGGAAAAACCCTCCCCCATGATTCAATTACCTTCCACCAGGTCCCTCCCGTGATACGTGGGGATTATGGGAGCTACAATTCAAGATGAGATTTGGGTGGGGACACAGCCAAACCATGTCACCCCTCCCTTCCTAAGCCTACTGAACCAGGAAGAATAGAAAAGCTATTACCATCCCACAGAACACTCTGGGAAATCTGCCAGAGCCTCTGGGGAGACCTCAGATGCTTTTTTTAAGCCAAAGAATAACCTGGTCAGCTTGGTGTACTGGAGAGCTGTTCAGAGGGAAGCAACTGCCCCTTTATTAGTCTGCTTCCACATTTCTCCAGAAATGTCACCAATTACAGTTATTGTAACAGATTATTCCTTCGTGTGCCCAGCTTCTCCATCCTCCTGACATCCCTCCTTCCTCACCAGCTTCAGAGCCATTTTTCAAGGCTCAGTTCAGGTATTACCTCTTCCAGAAGCCCTCCCTGACCCACCAGAGAGGCAGGATGGCCCACACTCAGTGCCCAGGGGGACTTGTAGCCCAGTGAATGGTGACGCCATGGGCCTCGGACACTCCTTCCTCTCTAAGCATTCCTGCTTGGCTTCCTTTGCTGTTCTTCCTACACTTACAGAGGCTCCATCATCAGCCTTCATCCCTCTCACATCCAAATGCCATCCCTGGAAAATATCTCCTATCTCCATGATTTCAACAACCCAACATGCTGAAGGCTATAAGATGTGTATCTCCAGGCCAGGTCTCCCTTTCGAGCAGCAGACCTGTGTTTAAATACCCACCAGATATCTCCGTCTGGACACCTGCAGGCACTGCTCGTCAGCACGTCCAAACCAGAACTCACCTGTGCTGACGTCTGTTTTTACTTCTGTGCACCCTGTCTCAGAGAATAGCCGCTGCCATCCACCCGTCCAGGCTTGAAACCAGAGGACCGCATGGACTCAGCTGTCCTCTTCCCCACCAGGTGCAGTCAGCATCCAAGTCCTGATGCCACTCCCTGAGAGCATGCTTCCCTTTCCTCTCATCCTCCAGTACTGCTTCCCCTGTCTGGGCATTGATGTTGCCTGTCTGCTTCACTCCATCACTTCTATAGCTCTGCAGCTGGTCTTGCTCAAGCTGCTGTGATGGTGGTCCACACTGTGGCCTGCACTCACTCCCCAACACTGCCTTTCTTGAGTCCTTGCTACAGCTGTACTTGCCATTCCTGGCTATGCCTCCTTCCTTTACCACTCTAAGTTTTGCATATGCTGTTTGCTTTGCCTTGAATGTCTTTCCATCTCTTTTACCCTGGAAGACTCTGAGTTATACTTTAAGTCTCATTTCAAGGGTCACCTGGCCTTGGATGTCCCCCAGGGATGCTTGGGTGCTCTTGTTCCCAGTCTCCATAGCCCCACTGAGCCTCTGTTTCCTGGCAGGGAAATGACAGTCCCTACATCAGCCATTTGTTGGGAAGAACAAATGAGAGAAAGTCGCCAGTGTCTTCAGGCACTCACCTGAAGTTGATCCCTTGTGGAAGTGCCGGCCCCTCTTTTCCATAGTCACAGCATCTCTTCCATCCACATGCCAGCCAGCTGGATGGCCACTAGGTCTGGGATTACTTTTAAGAAACAGGGTCCATCTTCTGTACCCAGACAAACCACATGAACACCTGAACAACCAGAAGGCAGGTGTCAGTCAGCTGGAAAAGTGAGCTGAGAAGGGGCCTCACGAGGAAATTGATGAGTTTGGTCTCTTTCAGTCTTCATGAGTCTTAAAAGCCAAACAGATGCTCCTCTGGTCAGTTCAAGCGTCCTCCAGAGAAGCTATTTTGAGTTCAAGCACATCCCCTTGAGCAACTCTCACAGGCACTGAGAGCCAGGCAGCAGAAAGCCATTTTTCCAGCCTCAAGAAACATGCAGGGATTCGAAAGCCAATGTTTCCCAGGTTGCTGTGAAGCTAGGCACTCTATATTGTGCTCCCCAACTACCCCCACGTCTCCCCTCCCACCCCTCATGCACACAGCCTTTATTCCAAGGGGAGGGTGCTTTCTCCAGCGCCCTCTCCAGTGGAGCCAAATGCTGAGACCAGTTTGGTTGTGGAGACCCTAACCCAGCAGTGCTAGAGGAATTAAAGACACACACACACAGAAATATTGCATGTGGAGTGGGAAATCAGGGGTCTCACAGACTTCAGAGCTGAGAGCCCCAAACAAAGATTTACCCACATATTTATTGATAGCAAGCCAGTAATAAGCATTATTTCTACAGATTGTAGATTAACTAAAAGTATTCCTTATGGGAAACAAAGGGATGGGCCAAAATAAAGGGATGGGCTCTGGCTAGTTATCTGCAGCAGGAACATGTCCTTAAGGCACAGATCGCTCATGCTATTGTTTGTGGTTTAATAATGCCTTAAGCAGTTTCCCACCCTGGGTGGGCCAGGTGTTCCTTGCCCTCATTCCGGTAAACTGACAACCTTCAGCATGGGCGTCAAGGCCATCACGAGCATGTCACAGTGCTGCAGAGATTTTGTTTATGGCCAGTTTTGGGGCCAGTTTATGGCCAGATTTTGGGGCTTGTTCCCAACAACCAAACATGCAGGTGGAAAGAATTTACTGAGTGTTGACTGCTCCCAGCCTCAAGCTAACACTTTCTCTGCATTCTCCCCTTTGAAGTACAGCACAGAAGAGCAATCCCTGGAGCCAGACAGCCTGGGTTCAAGTCCAGGCTCTACTACATACTTGCTGTGAGACTCTGGTCAGGTTGCTTAACCTGCCCTGCCTCAGCATTCTTCAACTATGAAATGGGGATAATAGTAAGAACTACTTCTAAAATTATTGTGAGAACATCATTAGTTGCTGCATGGAAAACACCTAGAACAGTGCCCAGCACTTAATAATCTCACAATAACTGTTGGCTATTGCTATTACTATTCATCCACAGAGTAGTTCTGGAAGATAGAGTGGACGCTCCTTTATCAGGATCAATGGGGGCTTTGATTTGACTTTTGATTTTGATTTGTAGTCAAATCACAAATCACTCTGCCATCCAGGCTGAAGTGCAGTGGCACGAGCTCACTACATCCTCCATCTTCCGGGTTCAAGTGAGTCTCGTACCTCAGCCTCTTGAGTAGGTAGGACTACAAGTGCCTGCCACGTGTCTAGCTAATTTTTTGTATTTCTAGTAGAGATGGGGTTTCACCATGTTGCCCACAGTGGTCTCAAACTCCTGAGCTCAGGTGATCCACCTGCCTCAGCCTCCCAAAGTGCTGGAATTACAGGTGTGAGCCGCAGCAGGATTATACTTCCTGATGAATTGAATTCAGAAGTGACCATGAGGCTTTGCTTAGCCAATGAAACATGGATGGGCTTGATGAGTATTGCATCTGAGCAGAGGGTTTTTGAGCCAGCTCGTGGCTCACCACCTCTCTGTGGTCCTTCTGCCACGAAATCAGCAGCATCCCACAGAGAGGCCGACCCATCAGCCTGGGTTCTGGAGTGAAGCACCACTGGCTACACTACAGCACGAGCAAGAAATTAAAGCTTTGCTGCTGTAAACCACTGAGATTCGGGGGTTGTGTGTCATGTGGCCTAACCCAGCCTAGCCCAGCTGACTCAGTCAGTGGCAGACACAGGCAGGAGATCCGCAGGCAGGCAGAGGGCGAGGCCAGGGCAACTCTCCACTTCAGGCAGAGTCTCTTTCAGGGGCCGCATTTCCCCTGTGGCCCCATCATCTCCTCGTTTTGTCCCTGTAGCTCTAGGGAGGATAGAAACCTCGTGCTGTCACTAACAACGGGGCTGTTCCCACCCCTGTTAGCCCTCTCAGCTCTTCCAACTACTTCCGCATGTTAAAGTCTGTCTTTTGAACTTCCAGGCCTGGGTTCCACTGTCATGAGTGGACTCTACCCTAACAAAGTGGCAAAGCTGGAATTAGAAACCTCAGCAAACTATCTCAAAGCCCAAGCAATTCTCTCCTCTCCATCCTGCTGCAACTCTTGAAGACTATAGTACTGATGTGGCAGATGGGAGGATTAAAGAAGAGTGATTCCAACACAATAATAGGAAAAAATGCAGCATTTAGCCAAAGACAGGACATAGCCTCAAAATCCTGGTGGGAGGAAAGGAGGGGAGAAACATCACAGTAGGCAGGCAGGTAACTTGGCTGGTATGTGGCGGGGAGTCAGCAAATGGGAATAAAGCAGTGGCCTATAAAAAGAGGGTCCCACCCCTCGCCATCCTCCCAGAACAGAAGCTGCTTTCCACAGGTCACAGCTACTCTGCTCAGCTGAACAGCCCGTGGGTGAAGGAAGTGAGGAATGAAAGTCAAAGAGAATGGCAGATGAGTTGAGGGCCATTTAAAGAAGTTGTGAACAGTAAACCAAATGAACTCTACATGTGTGTTGACCTCTCTCAACCTAGACCTGCTGGCATTACCCTGGAACCATAAAAGTTCATGACTCCTGAGTCCACTCAGCAAATCCCTATTCACCCACAAACATTCAATCACCTTTCTTCCAAAAGCTTTCATGACACCAGGTAGAGCTATTTTCTTTTCGTCATACACAGAGTTTCTAGTGATTTAAAATTGTATTTCTATCATCCGTTCATGTATCTTGCCCTCCTTGTAACAATGAACTTCTTGAGAAGAACGTGCGTGAGTAAAACACCTTCGAATCACTTTGCAGAGCACCAATGGTTAAAAAGTGCTTGATACGTATTTTGTTGGAAGAGAGGGAGGGTAAGAAATGAATAGATATAACCTTTAGACAACTTCATCTAAGCTTTATCAAAACACAAAAACACAAGCTATCTTGGTGATTATTGTATCAGAGGATCTAACATATCCCGTAGCATGTAGGAGGAATTTAATAAGTATAACTTTCATTCATTTATCCAACAATTCTTTGTTGAGAGCCTACTGCATCAGCTGGGTTCTAGGCACTGAGGACACCATAGTTCAAGGACAATCAAGAACTCCGTACCTCTTAGTGCTGACATTCTATGGGGTAGGCAGACCACAGACACATAACATCAAGTGATAACAAGTGCTACTGAAAATACAGTAAGACATCAGAGTGTGAGAGAACGTGTCTCCATAGCTATCAACAAAGGTTTCCTCAATCTCTCATGGTGGACACGGGACTATTCTTTGACTGGGAAAGAGATTTCAGGCTGGGATTGGATCCTGGCTTTGCTGTGTACTGGCTTTGGGACCCTAAGAAAGTAACATAAATTCTCTAAGCCTCAGTTTCTCATCTGTAAAATGGGGAGAATATTGCCTATGTTAAGCGTTGGTGTGAGGATTTAAATAGATAATTCATTTAGCACAGTTCTTGATATACAACCAATAAATGGCAATGTGTATGGCTAGAGGATATAGTCAAATCACAGGCACAAAGTCCCATGTATCATCACCGTCAAAATCATCATTGTCACAGTAACACCCCAAGTTCATATTGTGTTCCGGCTGTTTAAGAATTTCCCATGAACTCACATTTAATCTTCAAACAACCCAACTATTATTAGCCTTATTTAACAGATGAGAAAACAGAGAGAATTAGGCAGACTGACACCTACAAAGGCTAAGTGGTTTGCCAAGGACAAACAGCAAGATAGTGCCAAAGTCAGGCCCAGGTCCAAACCTTCCAATTCCCAGGCCAATACATTTGCCAAGCAAGTTTCATCTCCTCTGACACCATATATCTATCAAGAAAATGGGTGTGAAGTGAATTCCTGCAGTCCAGCGTCTACAAAGTATTCGCTGAGGATGTTAATTGGGGTCTTTAGAAAGGGTTCTGTGATAGAGTACAATTGGGAAATGTTCTTGGGTTGGGTAGGATTAGAAAGCTCTTTACCCAGCCGGGCGCTGTGGCTCACGCCTGTAATCCCAGCACTTTGGGAGGCCAAGGCAGGTGGATCACCTGAGGTAAGGAGTTTGAGACCAGCCTGGCCAATATGGTGAAACTCCATTTCTACTAAAAATACAAAAGAAAATTCACCAGGCATAGTGGTGGGCACTTGTAATCTCAGCTACTTGGGAGGCTGAGGAAGGAGAATCACTTGAACCCTGGAGGCAGAGGTTACAGTGAGCTGAGATCACACCACTGCACTCCAGCCTGGGCAACAAGAGTGAAACTCCATCTCAAAAAAAAAAAAAAAGAAAGAAAGAAAGAAAGAAAGAAAAGAAAAAAGAAAGCTCTTTACTGCTCATCTTTTGAGAGAGATGAATATGCTAATTATGCTAATAAGCATGGAGATTCACCCAGTCCTGTCCTCCACATCAGCCACAGAGCCCTTCCTTCCCAAGCATGGCACTGGCTGTCCCTGAATGTCCTGGGGAGGCACAGTGGGGGCCAGCCTGCAGACCCAACATTGTATTTTCTGCGTTGCCGGGATCCACAGGTCACCACTTCTTTGAAATTCATTACTTCTCATTATGAGCTGTAGTTAAAATTAAAAAAACCAAAAAGCGGTTTTAAGAAACGTTTCTCCCAAACCCTTTAATCTGTAAATGCCCTGTCTCTAATCAAACATGACACATACATCCTTATTTCTCTGCTGGAAGGGCCATCTGAAAGGTTCGGTCCTGAGTAAACAAGCCTGGCTAGTAAGCACTTGTCTTATGCTGATAAGCCCATCATTGGAGAAGCAGAACAAGACCACATTTGGCAAAGCAGGTGGCCTCCTCCAGGAAGCAGCTCGAGTGGGATGGAGTAGAGCTCCCAGCGCTGCAGCCCAAACACAGCTGCCTAATCAATCAGCTGGGAGTCTGTCTTTTGCTCACCCTTGCCTGAAATGTTCACCATTAAGTGATCCCCTGAGTTAGATTAAGAAAAGCCATTAAAATGCATCACATTCAACAGTTTCACAGCACTCCCACACCCCTTCTCCTTGGCCAGTCTCCCTATCCTGTAACCCCCTTGTTTCTTTGCATTGTCCATGTTATAACTTAGATTCATCACGTGCAGGAGATGCCACCGTAGCTGACTGCAGCTGCTGCTTGGGGGAACAGTTTCTGGGCACCCTCATGGTTTCTCATCTCAAGGCCCTCTGAGGCTCAACTTTTCTACCTCAACTTCCTCTGAAGCTACGGCAACTAGCTCAACCCCTAGCCCAGCAGTTCAGGAGAGTTAATGTCTGCGAGAACCACCCTCAATGATGGCAGATGAGACTCACTGGGTTAGTCCCTCAGCCGCTTATGCTTCAGAGCTACAGTGTTGACTGCATTCTCCACAGCTCACTAGGGTCTCTAACGGGGTTGAATTTATAATGTAAACCAGCTCAAAAACACACCCTCAACTGGCTTTTCCTCTGTGAGGTTGTAATTATCCTCAGTTAGCAGTAGCTACTGCTGGAAGAAACCACTCCCCCAAATTGTATTTAGCTTGTAAGTTTACCAGGCAGTGGCCCAGGAGGGGCTCTTCTGGGCTGAGCTAGACTGATCTTGGCTGGGTTTGCCCACGTGTCTGTGATCAGATGGCAGCGAGGCTGAGAGACTGCGGAGAAAGTCTAGGATAGCTTTGCTGACCTGCCAGGTGGTTGACTGCCTGTCAGCTGGAGTGAAAGAGGGGACTGAGCCATGTGTCTTTTTTTTTTCCTCCTGACAACAAAAGCCACATTCAAATGAGCCATGTGTCTTACACATGTGGTAGAAGCAGGGTTTCCAGAAGCAGCAAACACCAGTCTGCAAGTGCCTTCCACGGTTCTGCTTGTGTCATAGTAGCTGGTGTGGCAGCCATGAGAAGAACCTGGCAGACCTCCAACTCCAGGGACTGTGCCTGACTGCATGAGTGTACTAGGACTGCTGGAACAAAATACAGTTTTCCCTCGGTATCCATGGCAATTGGTTTCAGGACCCCAAGGATACCAAAATCCACAAATCCTCAAGTTCCTGATATAAAATGGCATAGTATTTGCATATCACCCCACACATCCTCCCATCTACTTTAAATCATCTCCAGATTACCTATAATACCTGATGCGATGTAAATGCTATGTGTAAATCGTTGTTGTACTGCATTATTTTTATTGATGGTTTGTTATTTTTAATGTTCTTTTTCCTGAATATTTTTGATCCGTGGTTGCTTAAATCCAAGGATGCAAAACTCACAGATTTGGAAGGCTGGCTCTACCACAAAGTGGATGGCTTAAACAACACAAATGTGTTTTCTCACAATTCTGGAGGATAGATGTCCAAGAGCAAGGTGTCATCAGGGTCGATTTCATTCTGAGAGCTCCCTGTTTGGCTTATAAATGGCCACTTTCTTTCTGTGGCTTCACATCATCTTCTATACATGCCTGTGTCCAAATTTCCTCTTTTGATAAGGACACCCATCATATTAGATGAGGGATCCACCATACTCCATAGGGCTTTGTTTTAATTAATAATATCAGCAAGGACATTTCTAAATAAGGTAACACCCTGAAGTACTAGGAGTTAGGACTTCAATATGAATTTGAGGGGGAGGAATTCAACCCACGTCCATACCTAGAGCCCAGCTGCAGCGCTCTGAAATTCAGCTCTGCGCTGAGTTCAAGCTTCCCACAAGCCACTCCCAGCCAGTAACTGAGGTTGGCAGGAATGCTGAGGCAGGCCCCTTCCTAGGATAAATCGGACTCCAGAAGTCCTGGACCTTCTCTATTTCTTTTTATACCTGCTTAGAATTTAGCCAATTCTTTTCTGAGCTCATCTCTTTATTACAGTAGTGACCAAGGGATGTTACTAACGTTCAGTTTCCCCATTTTTTCACCTTAAGCTTTAATTTCCTTCAGCACATCATCCACCTTTCAAGTTATTCCTACAACAGCCTTACCAAGTATTTCACCACTGAATAACATAGATTACCATCTTTCCAACCCTCAGTAACGGTTCTCTTGCTGACTGCCATCTGACCCTAGAGCCACACATTTTAGGGTTTGTGTTTTGGCAGCTCCCCACTCCTAGTAACATAACACCATCTATCAAATCTGCCTGTAGGTCATGAAGTTACACAGGGCTTCACCAAAACTGCTATGGAGGTGGGAGGAGGGACAATTGGATTGGAGCTCAGAAAGCTGCACTTGCAACGTCATTTACGCAAGACTGAGAGTGTGCTGCTGGTCCACATCAGAGGATGGGGACTAGTATGATCTGAATGTCTGTGTCTCTCCAAATTTCATATGTGGAAACTTAATCAAGGTGATAGTTTTAAGAGGTGGGAACTTTAGGAGCTGATCAAGGTATTTGGATAGAGCCCTTCTGAATGGGATTAATGACCTTATAAGAGAGATGAAGATGAACTTTTGACCCCTTCCACCACGTGAGGACATAGTAAGAAGGCATCATCTTAAAGCAGAGAGCAAGCCCTCACTAAGACACTGAATCTGCAGATGCCTTGATCTTGGACTTCCCAGCCTCTGAAACTGCAAAAAATAATAATAATAATAAACTTCTGTTGTTTATAAATTACCCAGTCTAAGGTATTTTGTTTTAGCAGCTCAAAGGAACTAAGACAAAGGTCATAGAGACCATGGGGTGAGTCTGAAGACTTCCCACAGCTCTACTTGGCAGGTCTCCTGCTGGTATTTTCTGTCTGTAGAGAGGAACAAGAACTTCCATTTTATCTTGCTTACCTGCACTTATGAAAAGTCAAACTGAGTCAGGTTGACAGCCAGGGAACGTAGGAGTCGGTTCTTCGGCAGGAGCACTCAGCTAGTTGAAGGCAATGTGGAGTGATGGGAAGAGAGCAGTGATGCAGTGATGCTGGCACCAACTCCTTTACTATGGCATCCATTGTACCAGCTGCCATACACCTGGCTACTTCTACACTTTATCTCTAATCACTCTAGAATACGTATTAGTTTCCCCATCTTCGGAAAGGAAAACTCAGACCCAGAGACACTAAGCAAGTAGCTCAGGATCACACACATGATCTGTGATTAAGCCTCAGTTAGAACTGGAGTCTTGGATTTCCACATTTATGCCCTTTTCATGAAGCTACCTGACTTTGATCCTCAAGTTTTCCCATCTATAACATGGGATTGCTGGACTAGAAATCTCTAAGTCCCCTTTACCTCTGGGATTCTGTGTCTCTAAGGATGAGAATAACAAAACTCCTTTGCCTCTAGCACTTTCCAACTCAAAGCCCTATCATGCTCATTACATCTAATCACTGCAGCCAGAAGCATTAAACAAAATAGATGGATTGACATTGGGGGCCGGCAAGGCGAGGAAGTTGGGGGTGTGGAGAAACAATACTCTTTACATAATGATTGCTACTATGATTTGGTTATAAATAACCCATGAAGACAATCAGGCTTCTCTGGCAGTCCCGAATTGTAGTGAATGTTGGAATACAGTGACCACACAAACGCTCTAGACTGACTGGGAAGGTGCCACTTCTAAATCATCTGGGTTAAGTGCATTGCATAAGCTGAGTATTTGGCTTAATGATTGGAGACAGTTGATGAAACACAAGAATATGGAAGCCTCCTGTTACTTCTCAGAAGATAAGACAATGGCATTCCACCACCAGTGTTTACTGTGGTAACCAAAGGGAGCTCCAGTTACTTCCCTCTATGCCTATAACCCTTGGATCACCTGGTTGCACCAGACCCATCCTGACTAAAATCCCTCCAAAGGACCAAAGAGGGGATAGGGACAAAAATAAAAAATAAATCTCATCTGCTGTCTTTCCTAAGGACCCAGAAGCCTCTATCCATCCATCATTCATTCACTCATTCCACACACTTTCATCCAGCCCCTGCTGAATGCCAAGTACTGGGCTGGAACTCTGGGGACTGTGGAGGTGCAATAGGAGAATATGGGCTTTCTGTGAGCAGTGGTTGCCTAAAATATATACATCAAGATTGTAGGATCATGTGCGCCACTGCACTGTAGCCTGGGCGACAGAGTGAAACCCTGTTTCAAAAAAATTTAAAAAATCGTAGGATCATGGAGAAAGTGTCTTAAGTGTCTGGTGCTGTGGACAGGCAACACAGGCAGAAACTGGTGGCTAAGGAATAAAATAAGTTTTCAGGAGACAGCATTTGACTTGGGCTTGGACTGAGCATCATAGGGCAGTGTAGAAACAAGTTTATGGATAATTCACTGAATTGGTGGCAGCTAATAACTTGAATCTTCCTTCAGATGATTGAAGTTAGTAGCCCAGCTATGAAAGTCCAGGTTACAGATGTCTCAGCCAGAGCTTGCGTATGTATGGATGAAGCTCATACATACGCAGACTTGGGCTCCTGTTAAGATATGAGAGTTTTGGTCAGTCTCCGTCTCAGTTCTATTGTCTCTGCCTACATACTTGAGTCCAGAGTGGTCATGCAAAGAATGGAACCCTGGAACAATCACACCAGGGTTTGGTTCTAGGCTTAGCCATTTTCTAGCCATGGGAACAAAAGAAAATTACTGAACCTCTCTGAGTCCCAGTTTACTTGTCTATAAAATGGGGATAGTGATACTGGGGTTACAGGGAAATTGTGAGAATTAAAACAGTTCAGGAGAGGTTAAGTTGTCCTGGGGCCACCTGTCATCGCAGTGACCACACTCTGTAGTGAGGGCACCCTTGAGAGCAGAGAGCAGAGCTGCTATGTGATTCGTCTCTAAAATCCCTGATTCTTGGAACACTTCCTGAGAGCTATTAGGCACTCAAGAAATGTTAATGGTAGAGCATAGTATAATGATAGACCATAGTATTGTGGTAGATCATAGTATTGTATTATTATTCTGCAAACATCTGTTTTCCCTCCTTTCCATGGAAGTGGTGTACTTCCCCATCCCACTGACACTGGGCTTAGCCATGTGACTTGCTTCATCTAATGGAATGTGAGTGACTCAGTGATTGCCACATCCAAGCAGAGGCATTAAATATTCCTGCATGGCCTCTGGTGATCTTGTCCTCCAGCATGAGAGAGCATGCTTCAGATAGCTGCTGCTACTTCCCTGGATCCTCTCATGAGAGCCAAGTGAAGCAAATAGGAACCCAATTCACCACCCAGATCCAGGCCCATCTGAATCTAGCCAAGTCCAGAAGAGCCCTGTAGAACCACAGCTGACCTACAGAAATGAGAAGTAAATGTTTGTTGTTAGCATTGAGATTTTGCGATTACTTGTTATGCAGCATCATCACAACAAAGCCTGACTAATACATTGTATAAAGTCAATTGAGTACTAACAATATGCCAGGTATTGTTCTAAGTCCTTTATATAAAGAATCCCATCTAATCTTTACAGCACTGCATAAGGTGGTATGATAAGTATCTCCATTCAGCAGATTAGAATTGAGGCATCTGATCAATCCCATTCATATTATTCCTCCTCACTTCCTGCATCCAAATGAACCAAGCCTCCTGTGTTCATTAGAACCACAGACCAAGCCTGCTGGAGAAAGACAGGGCTGTGGAGATGGGAATGAATTGGCAAAGAGCTTTGGGATGACAATGTTGAGGTCAGGCAAATGCTCTCAATAACCTCAAATGAGTGTTGATGTTCATGAGGGCTGCTCAGAAAAGACACAGAAATTGATGTCTTTTATCTGAGGACCCTTCCTCAGCCTCAGGACTTAAGTCTATGGGAGCATGAGCCACAGAACCATGAGAGGCAGGGGGTTCAGTGAGAAGAACAAGCTCTAGAGTCTCACTTGTGGGTCTGAATCTCAGCTGTGCCACATGTACTGTGTGACCTTGAGCAAATCACCGAACCTCTCTATTCCTCAATGTTGTCACCTGTAAAGTGGGACTATTACTTGTACCTACATCCTGGATTTGTTGGGACACTGAATGAGTTAGTGTTTCCAAAGTGCTTAACACAGAGGCTTTGCATGTAGCAAGCACCCAGTCAATGCCCATGACCATGGTCCTCTGCTCATGCTACTCTTTGGTTCCCCCTGAGGTCTTTTGGGGACAGAGAGTATGAAAACGCCCTCTACCCCCACAAGAAAACAGGACTCAGGGACAGAGGACCTGTTCCCTGACCAAGGCAATGTGTCCCTCACCATATATGCAGTGGTGCATCCTTTCCTGTTGCCTTTTTGATCAGCAATTAAGGCTTTAGTCTTTTTTGTTGGTGTGCAAAGATATTTTCTTAATGGTCCTCCAGCCCAGCCATCACACAAATGCTTTCCAGCTCACAGGGAGAACATTTCTGATGCACGCTGAATCCAGAATTCAAATGAAGCAAAATAAAGACACCAGGGGCTCTTATGAGACTGAGTGACTCAAAATAGAGGGAATATGGGGACTTGGGGCATAACACTGATCATGAATCACCAAATAGAAAAACCCCGGGATGGCTTTCAAGAGGAATCCTCCTTGAGGTTTTAACTTTCACCTACAAGCAAGTTTTCTCACTGCTCAGTACAGCAGCCTCACGGCATCAGTCTGAGGATAGGATGGGTTAATGCAGCCGGTCAAAGTGGCTCATGCCTGTAATTCCAGCAATTTGGGAGGCCAAAGCAAGCGGATCATAAGGTCAAGAGATCGAGACACCCTGGCCAACATGATGAAACCCCGTCTATACTAAAAATACAAAAATATTAGCTGAGTGTGGTGGCGCACGCCTGTAATCCCAGCTACTTGGAGACTGAGGCAGGAGAATTGCTTGAACCCAGGAGACAGAGGTTGCAGTGAGTCAAGATCGCGCCACTGCACTCCAGCCTGGGTGACAGAGTGTGATTTTGTCTCAAAAAAAAAAAAAAAAAAAAGAGAATGGGTTAATGCATGAAAACTGTCTGGCACAGTGCCCAGCACAAATTAAGCAGTCACTCAGGGTTGGCTATCATCTTTGGTGATGTTGGTCCCAAACCCAGACCTCTGCTCTGGTCCTCAGCTCATACACCCACCTGGATAGCCCATATGCACTTTAAAATGAGTCCAAAATGGAATCCAAAGTATCAGATCCCCTCATCGCCACCACCAGGTTTGCTTTCTTCTCAAGCCGCTGAGGGGTCCACAGAAGCAGAGACCATGATGAGAACCCATCTTTAACTCTGGGTCGCTAGCACAGGGGCAGAGTAGGCAGTCATTACATCTTCAGAGCTTGTGAGTTTTATTTTGCTTTGTTTTGCAATCTGTCATCCCCACACTCTTACTGTATAAGACAGTGCCTAGCCAGACAAGCATAGGTTTAAATCTCCACCTTGTCACTTCTTAGCTGTGTGACCCTGAGCAAGGAGCTTGAGTTCTCTGAGCCTCAGCACCTTTAGATGTACAATGAGAATGAACAGACCTCCTCACAGGGCTGCTATAAAGAATTAATGAGGCCGGACGTGTTGGCTCCCGCCTGTAATCCCAGCACTTGAGGCTGAGGTGGGTGGATCACCTGAAGTCACGATCAGCCTGACGAACATGGTGAAACCCTGTCTCTACTAAAAATACAAAAACTTAGCCAGGCATGGTGGTGGGTGCCTGTAATCCCATCTACTCGGGAGGCTGAGGCAGGAGAATCGCTTGAAACAAAAACCAGGAGGCAAAGGTTGCAGTGAGCCAAGATCACACTTGCACTCCAGCCTGGGTGACAAGAGTGAAACTCCATCTCAAAAAAAAAAAAAAAAAAGAATTAATGAGATCACTCTGCACAAATCCTAATGTGGCATCTGATAGGGGGTGAGTTCTAGTAAATGAGCATTTTTTACACTCAAGATGTAAGCATGATGGTTTCATTATTAGAGATGAGAGAACCAAATTCAGAAACATTTAATCATTTACTTAAAATCACACACCTGGGACTCATACCCAAGCCCTTTTCTTCCTGGTCTGATGTTCATTCCTTGTTTTCTGAAATGTCAAATCATTTTACCAGAACAGCAGGGGAGAGAGGGACAGAAAGTTGCTTAAATTATTGATTTTGTTTTAGCAGCCTCTCATCCTGCAGGAGCGGCTTGCAGTAACAAAGGCCCGGCACCTCTGAGTTTGTTTTCAGTCCATTTTTTAAATCTTCATTCCCTTTAGCTCTTGTTCAAAATAGCTTCCTGCCACCTTGCACAGAAAAATCTCTTTCAAGAAATAGCAAAAGCAAACGAAAAACAGGCCTTTGAAATGCTGTTTTGCCCCCTCCTAAGAGCTAACATTTGCCAGTTGTAAATTAACATTCCTTTCACTTCTTTCAGTAGAAAATCAATCAGGGCCCTAAAATCCCTGCACATCTGTATTTAATCCACAAATAATTCAACAATGTTCTATCTTAATTGGATATTGTGAGAAAAGCATAAATGTCATCAACTTCTTTTATGTGGAAAGAACAATAGGGCCTGAACTTGTTTGTGCTCCTGATGTCCTTCGGAAATGGATTCCCAAAGGCCAGGAGTGCTCTCCCCACCAACAGTGCACAGTGCCACAGCAAGGACAGTCAATTGGGAGTTGGGAGACCTGGACTCCAGTTCACACCACTTTGCTGGGGTACTTGGGCAAGTCTCTCAAGGCCTCAATTTCCGCATCTGCACAATACGGGGAGTGGTCAACATGATTTGTGAAGTCTCTAGCCAGATTTCAAATTTGCTTAAAGCACATAGAAAATTGCTAAAGAGAAAAAACGATAGTGGCTGTTTCTGTTCAGGCTGCAAAATCTTGTGTATTATTTACATATTTAGGTATGAATTGTCTCAAAGGGTCTTTCATTAAAAAATGAGGATGTAGGCTACAGCCATGTACCCTGAACATGCCCAATCTCATCTGATCTCAGAAGCTAAAAAGGGTCAGACCTGGTTAGTACTTGGATGGGAGAAAATGAAGGTGGAGATAGTTCTTTGTGAAGACACACGTGTGTGCTTATTTGTGCACTTGTGTGCTCGCAGTTGCATCTTGGGCACGTGTATTGTGGAGGCGTCTTTGTGCCTGTGGAGTGTGTGCACATAAGTACCTGGTGTGTGTTTGGCTGCAGAGGCCCAGAAGATCAGCAACAGTAGGTGGCTGCATGCAGGGACACTAATAATTACTCATTTTATACAAACTGTTAGCAACAACGTTAGCTATTCTACCGCTGACTTTACAAACACAGAAAATGTGGCCGGACACAATGGCTCCTACCTGTAATCCTAGCACTGTGTGGGGGCTGAGGCAGAAGAATCCTTTGAGCTCAGGAATTTGAGACCAACCTGGGCAACCTTGTCTCTAATAAAAATAAAAATAAAAAAACAAAAAACAAAAAAACTAGCCAGGTGTGGTGGTACATGCCTATAATCCCAGCTACTTGGGAGGCTGTAGCAGGAGGATCACCAGAATCCAAGAGTTTAAGGCTGCAGTGAACCATGGTTGCTCCACTTCACTCTAGCCTGGATGACAGAGCAAGACCCTGTCCCGCTGCCACAGGAAAAGAAAAATAAAGAAAAGAAAAAAAAGAAAAGAAAAGAAAAGAGAAACATAGAATAGAAAATGTCTCCTGGTTTGTGTCCTGGAATAGAGAAATGAGCTCAGGCTTTCAAATCAAACGGCAGTGATTTCATATCCTGCCCTTGGCACTCACCCAGCATCTCTGAACCTGAATATTTTCATCCAGGTTGACTTAAGGATGAAATGGAAAAAAGTTTACAAAGTACCTGGGGTATAGTGAAGGATTCAATAAATGTTCTCTCCCTTTTCTTCTATATTAGTTATCTATTGCAAAGTAACAAATTAACCCAAAACTTAGCAGCTTAAAACAGCAAGTGTTTTTCTGATAGTATCTATGAGTCAGGAGCCCAGGCAAAGCTTTGCTGGGTCTTCTGGCTCGCAGTCTTCCAAAAGCTGCAATCAAGGAGTAGTACAAGGCTACAGCCTCATCTGAAGGCTCAACTGAGGGAGGCTTCCTTTCCAAGCTCACTCATGTGGTTATTAGCAGGTTCAGGTTTTGGCTGGCTCTTGGTCAGACACTCCGCCAACCTCCGGTTTCTTGCCACTGGGCCTCTTCATAGAACACCCACAACATGGCTGCTGGCTTCCATCAGAACAAGAAAGCTAGAGAGCAAGAGAGGGTGAGCAGGATGGAAGTCACTGTCTTCTTGTAACCTCTCAGAGGTGCTGTTCATCACTTTCACCATATTGTGTTTGTTAGGAGCAAGACATTAGGTTCAGCCAACATGCAAGGGAGTGGAGAGGATTATACAGCGGCATGAATACCAGGAGGCATGGATCACTGGAGGCCATCTTAGGGGTTGCTGGGAATCCTGTCCTCCAGCCCCCATTGATTCACATCCCCCACCCCATGCAAAATACACTTAACGTCCTCCCAACATCCTTAAAAGTCTCCTCCCCTTTCAGCATCAACTAAAGTTCAGAATCTCATCAAATCAGGTATTGGGGTGGGGACTGCTTGGGAATGACTAGTCACATGCAGCTCCTAGAGTACAGTTCCTCCCAATCTGAGAGCCTATGAAACTAGAGAGACACAGTATCTGCTTCCATACACCTAGCATTAAATGGTATAACAGGCATGGGTTAGCTCTGTATCTGTCTCCTTTTTCTCTAGATGTTTAATGAGACAAGTATTTTAATTCTGTATTCCACTAATTTTATTTATTCAACAAATACTCATTAGGTACTTACTATAGACTCCTTATTTATTTTGCATTCCCATTTTACCAACAAGGAATCTGAGAATCAGAGGCAAAATATTACAGCTTAGCCCACTGAATTATTTTTTCTTCTGTAAAAGGATCTCTAGGGTTCTCCATCAATGAGGACTTTCTAGTCACAGCTGCAGTGAGGTTTGTACTTAGCTATTTAGACCATCAACCACAAAGACCATACATTCAAAATCTTTTATGTTGCAGAATAAGAATAGTTCAAGCTAATAAAAGATCTAGAGAATACTTAGATGTATTTGTTGATAATAAGAACTCATTTAATATTGTAGCAAAGGCCAGATCGGGGCAGGATCAAGGCAGATAAATTTCAATCATGCCTAATGATAGTGTAGACAAATGGTGTTTTTCAATTGTGGCTATATACATTCTAACACATTCAATTTTTTTTTTAAAGTGAGGCTTAGGCCCTATTCCTAGAAATTTGGATTTAACTAATTTGGAGTGGGCCCCAGGCATCAATATTTTAACTTTCAAGTGGTTCTAGGATAGACAGGTTTAGGGGCTATTGAGAGACCCAGAATGGCAAGTACTTAGAACATTCACACATCCCCCACCTCCCAAGCTCCTAATAGAAATCATTTATTAACCAGGCCCCTCAATGTCATTGGTTGGAATGCAACCTTGGAGTCCTTCTCATCCCAGGACTCCAGGCAGCCCCTACCCATGAAGCCAAGTTGACATATGAACGGAGACATATGTGTTAGCCCTGGCAAGCCATACTGGGCATGCTTTCCCAAATCCACAAATTATCAAAGGTGTAGAAAAATAGAGCCCCCTCCATGTTGAGCAGATCTCACCCATGTAGACAACTGAGGTCTAATTACCCATTGCAAAGGGCCATTGGAAGAGCATAGGAAAAGGTCCAAGATGGAGAGGGAATTTACAACCAAGTCTGATAATGGTTTCAGAACCTCAAATACTTCGCCTGGAGAGGACAAATGGGCAATATACACAAAGAAGCTCTCCTCTTCCTGAGTCCCTCCAAAGAGTTGTGTAAAGCCCAAAAGTGGGGAGTAGATGCTCTTCAAATCCCACTTCTGTCACTTACTAGAAGTGTAACCTGGCTTGCTATTGAAAGTCTCTCGGCCTCCTTTTCCTCCTTTTTCAAATGAGGACAATGGTGCCTATTTCACAAGAATATTGCAATGTTTGCATGAGAAGATGTACAAAGCACTTCACAAAACATGTAGTCAACAAATGCTGCTTGTCACCTTTATTCTGTCAGTGCTGGTGGAGTGCTGGTACTCTCAGTTCACTCAGAGTTTTCAGAACAGGAACGGTCTTAGAAGAGAATCAGAACAATGTTCTGAGTGTTTTCCCTGGAACTGGCATTGTATTATTAATATCCTACAAATGGGAGACATGTGTCCCCTGGTCTCATACCTGGAATATCAAAATGGTACTTCATTAACAGTGTCAAAGCAAAAGTCTGATGGCTCTGCCTGCTCTTGTGAGTAGGAGTACTCATATTCCCTTTAAGCTCTTCCCCCGAATTGGCCTAGAGGCCCAGGGGGTTCCACATGGACTCAACATTCTCCGCTTAACTCTCCCCTCATATCAACAGCTTCCTCCTATCGAGCTTGACATCTTGTCCTATTTCTTCCTATTCTAGGTGTGGCCAAGTCTAGTTTGCTGTTTAGCCACTCTATCCCTCTCCTGGATATTGACTCTTGAATTCTTGATCCCTAGTAGCTTCCCACACTGCCTGTAAAATGGAATGCAGAACCACTGCATAGAAACAGGAATGTTCTGCCCTGTGCTCTCCGCTCTTAAGGACGCAGTCACAAGAAGACCATTTTAAAATTCTCATTGTGTAATGCCCTTACACATTCCACATGCATCATAGCACATAACCCTGAAAATAAACTACAAGGTAGGCAACTAACTATTCCCATTTTAATATTTTTTAAAACCTAGGAAAGTAACTTAATCTCTTTGACTTCCAGGTCTCATGAACTAGAACATTAGAGAATCAAGATTTGAACCAGAGGTGATGGTGTTTAAAATATGTCTGCTAGATATCAAAATGAATGCATGGGATGTGATATATGTACATAGGTAGGCATAGAAATAGAAACAGATCCTCATGGGTATGTGTATATGCACATATGAATATGTGTGCATGTATATACATGTATCAACTTCCCTCTGTCTTTTGAGAGGATCTAGAAACAATGTCACCGCAGTAACAATAAACAACCTAGTGCCCAGGTCTTGATTTCTCCATACTATTTTCTACTAGAAGGAACCCAGGTCACCTTGGAAAAAATGACTGATTCCAAGGCTTGGACAGGGAATATGCAAGATGAGTCTGACATATTTTGTGTTGAAAAGTAACAAACTACTCAAAGAATAATGCCAGCATGTCAAAAGGACACAAAAACCAACTTAAAGGTCTCCCACTAACCAAATCTAGGGCAACCTAAATCCAAGTATGTATACCCTCAGTTCACTGAGAGATTTGAGGGCAGGGACAGTCTTAGAAGACAATAGAAAACAGTGTTCTGAGTGTTGCCCCTAGACTGAGCATTGTGTTAATATCCCACAAATGGGACACATGTGTCCCCAGGTCCCATACCTGCAATGTCAAAATAGTATCTCATTAACAGTGTCAAGTAAAGGATTACAACCTTTTATAAAAACTAGAAACCTGGACCAGGCACAGTGACTCATGTCTGTAAATCCCAGCACTTTGGGAGACTGAGGCGGGAGGTTTGTTTGAGCCCAGGAGCTGGAGACCAGCCTGGGCAACATAGGGAGACCCCGTCTCTACAAAAATAAAAAAATTACCTGGGCATGGTGACATATGCCTGTGGTCCCAGCTACTTGGGAGGCTGAGGTGGGAGGATCACTAGGGCCCTGGAGTCAAGATTGCAGTGATCTGTGATCATGCCACTGCACTTCAGCCTAGACAGCAGAGTGATACCCTGTCTCAAAAACAAACAAACAAAAAACTAGAAAACCCAGATTCTATGCCAATGTAAATAAATATATCAACAAATGTTTTTCCTTACAGTAGAAAACCAACAATAAATTTAGAAAGATGATGGAATTTTTTTAAAAACAACCTTTTCACAACCACAGTAATAACTGATTCAGGGAACGGTCACTAATAAATGCTAAAACCAATGGATGCAAGTTTGAGAAATAATAGGATATCTTCATAGTCTCAAAGTATTTCTCCAAAGGAAATACTTATTAATTATAAAGGGTAAAACAGTGGACAGCACCGTAACCCCACGAGCAAAGTTAACGCTACTGGTAATGGGACTAATTAACAGCACCTGCCCCTCTTGCCATGAGCTAGAGAAGTGCAGCATGGCATCTGTAATATTCCCGCCCAGTGTACATGACAGCATCTAATCACGGAAAAGCACCAAAAAACCTGAGTTGAAGGACAATTCTACAAAGTAACTGGCCAGGTAATCTTCACAAAGGTCAGCATCATGAAAGACAGAGCAGCGGAACTTTCAAATTACAGGGGACAGCTAAATGCAACACATGGTCTTGGATTGTTTTGTTATAAAGGACATTATCGTGAAGTCTGAATAAAGTCTGTAGATGAGATGAGAAAATACCCTATTTTTAGGAAATATGCAACAAAATACTCAAGAGTAAATGGGCATCACATCTTAGGTGACTCAGAAGAAAAAGGGAAGAACAGAGATAAGTGATACAGTGAAATATTGATGTTTGGGGGATCTGGGTAAACAATATTTAGGAATCCTTTGTACCATGTTGCAAGGTTTCTGTAAGTCTGAAACTGTGAGAACAAGTTTTTAAAAATAAAGCATAAAATGTAAAACATCTTTTCTGCAAATTCTTTGGCACTCTTCCCATGGAGAGGTGAAGTCTAATTGCCTCCCCTTGAATATGATTTGGACTTAATGACTCACTTCTAACCAATGAATATGGTGTATGGAGGCCTGATTATAAAAGAAGATTCAGCATGTATCAGAGCAAGAAAGTTCTGGGGCATGTGCTTAGTGTTATACACACTCTGTGTGGTTCGTGTGCACATTGCTCAGATAAAGAAGACAGAGCTCAGAAAGGTGCCCAAATTCAGATGACTAATAAATGGTGGAACCAAACTTCAAACTCAGGGCGGTGGAGCCTCCAATCCCAGGCAGGTGGCCTTGTGGACAGGGAGCTGGGACCTGGAGTCTGTCCGCCCGGCCAAGGCCTCTTGGGTGCTGCAACATGGGTGTTTGGGGCTGGATAATTCTCTGTGCACCATAAGTTGTTTAGCAGCATCTTTGGCCTCTACCCACAAGATGGCAGGAGCACCTGACACCGAGCTGTGACAACCAAAAATGTCTCCAGACATTGCCAAATATCTGTGGGGGTGCAGGGTGCAAAGTTCCCTCAATTAAGAACCACTGACGTACATTGAACCCTGGTTCCACCACTACTCACATGACCTTGGACAAACAACCTTGTCCTCAAGGTCCTCTGTGCCCCCATGTCCTCATCTGTAAAATGAAAAAATAGTAACGTGTAAGGTTAATGTGAGGAATAAATAAGAATACAGGAAAGGACTTGGCCCATCATGTAAGAGCTACTTTGCCCATAACCCTAGGGTGCCTTCCCTCCAAACACAAAGCCGTGCACAGAGCGGATACACAATGAAGATCTGCTGTCGTATAGCTGTGGGGATGAATCAGTTAACCATTTCAGTAATAAATGAACAAAAAACTGAATGTTCCGATCTGTGAACTAGTGCATTTGCTGACTGAAGGTGTCCTGGCATCCTCTCTCACCATCAAAGTGCAGTTAGGATTAAAGGCTCCACGGTCAGGCTACCTGGGTTCAAGTTGAGCTCTGCCACTCAACAGCTCTGTGACCACAGGCTGGTTATACAGCCTGCCAATGCCTTCATTTCCTCATCTGTAAAATGGGGTAATAAGGGTGCTTACCTCACAGGGCAGTGTGAGTCAAATTAATTAATACATATGTTGTACCCACCACAGGCTGAGTCTCCGTCATGCCTGCTGCGATTGCTGCTATGGCAATTAACATTAATCCTATCATGCTCCTCTTTTATAGCCTTCCAGCCACACTCCTCCGAGGGCGCCAAGAACAACCCCATTTCCAAGCCTTTGCACTTGCCAGTCCCTCTGCCTGGATTACTCTCCTTTTCAGACATTAGCAGCCCTCCAACCCTTACTTCATCAAGGTCTCTCTTCATGTGCGTCTTTGGAAAGTCCTCCCCTGACCACCATAAATAAAACAGCAGCTTCACCACCCTATTCACCCTGGGTTTTTTGCAACATAGCAATTACCCCTGCCTGGCGTTACCTATCCTGATCAGTACAGCACAGTGCAATGCAGTGCAGTATAGTACAGAACTCTTTATTGGCTTATCTCTCCCCCGACTCACATAAATGTCCCAGGACAGCAGAGAATTTGATTGACAACTATATTCCCAGCATCTAGAGCAATGCCTAGTGCATAGTACATAATTATAATGAAAGGTGAGTGATATTTTACAAAAGGAAATTCCAAAGTCCTTACGTAATCTATTTTCCATAACACAGAACTTGTCTAAACTAGAGCCTAGATCAGTGTTTTTCACAAAAGATTTTGCTTATAGCAACCCGTGCTTTAGAACAGAATATTGTGAAGACTTCCAGATCAGTTAGATTTGAGTTTCTCAAACCGTGACTGTGGACTCCAGAGAAACAGTCACAGGAATTCCACCAAACAAGGTTCACAAGGTGAACGGCATTGGGAACTGATACAGAAACTTCCCCAACTGGAGGATGCATCGTGCACAGGAGAAGCTCTAAGAAGTCCTATCGAGAAAGCAGGTATTGAACCTGGGTTTGCTGAACTTATTTCACCAGAGACCCCATCCATTAACATTTGCATCGCAAAGCACGATTGAGTAAACAGTGATCTAGTATAAGTGTTTCCATTTGCAGACACAGACGGAAAATGAGGCCCAGAAAGGTTAATTGACTCATTCAAGGTCACGCGATCATCTCCTGAATCCTATAGCTGTGTGCTTTTCACTGCTCCTAATGTTGCCTAATGGTTTGCTTAGCTATCCATTCACAGGAGGTCAGAAACTGAACACGGACCTCAGATTCCAGTATCATTTTGACTAAATTATATATAAAAATTGACATACTGACTAGGATTTGCTTTCAATCTCACTGTTCCAGAAATAGTCATTCATTCAACAAGTATTCATTAAGCATTATGTGCCAGGAACTGCACATTTTGCAGTGATCAAGATATGGCTGCACAGAAGACTGACAATAAAATTATCCTTAAAGAGATCAAAATTGATTGAACTGTCCTTGATAAAACTGCTTCAAAGCGGGGACTTGCAAGAAATTGCATATTCTCATTTCATTTGCTTCCATTAATAGTGCTCACATTTAGATCTGATGGTAATAATATGCTCTCAACTGGTGTGGGTCTGGAATAAAACACTCCCCTTGACTGTGCACACTGCAGAGAGCAAAAACAAAATGATTGGAGTCAGCTGGGCTTTTCTGTTGAGCACCTCGACCTACAGATTTTCCAGTTTCAAGTTCGTTCACATTTCACCTCTGGCTTCTACATCTTAGTTAAAAAGCATTTCCCTATTTTGCTCTTGTCCACTAAGGAAAATGCCTATTTTAAAATAGCATTTCTTTTTTAAAGCATCTTGATTCACACATTTCAAAGCTCTTCAGAAAACACGATTTCTCAAAAGCCATGTCATTCTAAAACACGCTACAGATTTCAGATAGAGAAAGATTCAAGGTATTATTCTACATGATCTTTTCAATGAACTGATCGCAACTGTCTAGGAATCAGGAGAGTTGTCTTATGTTACTTCAAAACAGATTCCAAATGAGGAAAAAAAAAAAATCTGGGCTTGAGAAGATCTAATGCCATGCCATTGAATCCAGGTTTCAGCACAGAGCCAACATGTGTATAAGCAATAAAAAGAAACCTGAGAAAACAGAAGCTGCTCAAGGTCCTTTGCCCTGGTATATCTTTAAGGCCAAACTGTAAAGAGAATAAGCATGTACTTCTAGACCCAGCAAATATCTTCTTTGCATTTTAAGGATGCACTCATGGTTTTTTCAGAAGCAATCCTGAAACCCAGTGTAGCAAAGCAAAGACAGTCACCGCATAATACAAATAATTTGTGTTTATTAGACACCAGAATAAATCAGGGAGACTTCTTCAGCTATGGTGAAGAGACACCCACCAGCACAGAGAGAAGAAATGACATGAGCACAGAGTCACGGGAATCCAGACACAGGAAAGCTGTGCTCCCACCGCATCACTGCACACACACACAAACTGCTGTTTAAAAATCGATTCAAACACAAACAAGTGACTGAACAAGCCATTAGTTTAAAAAGGGAGGGGAGAGCATATTTTTTAAGGACCAAGTATCACTTTTTTTTTTTTTTAAGGACGCAGCACCATACTCTCTTCTCTAATAGGATCATTGGTCCATCTCTGGTAGGCTGGGTATATTTGACTGAGTTTATTGCAACTGCTTCGGCCAATTATTTGAAGTACCAATCGGTGGGGTGAGGTTTCTAAGCACATGAACTACTGCACAGAAACACATGATAAAGGGAGAAGCACTGGAAAGGCATGTATTTGCGTGTGTGTGCATGCTTGTCAGTGTCTGTGCAGTTATGCAGATCCATGAGGGTGTTTCTTAATGCAGTTTAATGGAATCCATTTGGGGTGAAAGGTGTTATTTTGCCTAAAGAAATCTCCCCCTCGCAGTCCAGCTCCCAGACAGACTCTGCAACAGGGTCACCATCTGGGGATCTCTGACAGATCTGGGACATGCGATCGAAAGGACCCTCCTCCTCCTCATCGTTGTCCACCTCCGGGTCGCCGGGGGTAACAGCGTTGGGCATCATGTGGATGTAGGCAGCTGCGATTTCCTTGTGGAAGACCGTGTCTTGGTTGTAGGAGATGAGCTCATTGCTGATGTTCACCGTCTTCACCGGCGTGCGGGAGCAGACGTGGCTGCACCCCAGCAGCTGGGCAAACACCTTCCGGAAGTCGGTGTTGAAGGCATAGATGATGGGGTTGAGTGAGGAGTTGGCCCAACCGAACCAGACGAAGACGTCGAAGGTGGTCTCACTGACGCAGGGGAAGCCGGCCGGAGGGCCTTCGGGGTGTCCACTGCAGAAAG
This sequence comes from Papio anubis, assembly GCF_008728515.1. Taxonomy (NCBI): domain Eukaryota; kingdom Metazoa; phylum Chordata; class Mammalia; order Primates; family Cercopithecidae; genus Papio; species Papio anubis. The sequence goes on from NC_044978.1 coordinate 176,812,425, forward strand.
GGACCATGCAGTTAAGGATGAAGAAGGGCAGCCAGCAACACACGAAGACCCCCATGATCACGGACAGGGTCTTGAAAACCTTGGTCTCCTTCTTGATGGAAGCGCGCAGGCTGGTGTCGGGCGCGCAGGCTGCGCTGCTCCGGCAGCTCTGCGCGTGCTCTGCGGCCCTCTCCAGGGAGGAAATCCTGCGGATCTGCACCTGGGCGATGCGGTAGATGCGCGTGTAGGTCACGATCATGATGGCCACGGGGATGTAGAAGCTGACGAGCGAGGAAGAGATGGCGTAGGTTCGGTTCAGGCTGGAGTCACAGTTCTCTGCCCTCTCGTCGGGTTCCCAAACGTCCTCCTCCCAGGGCGTCCAGTTGGCCAGGTTGTTAGTCAGGTCCAGCCCGCCCCAAGAGCCCGCCTGGTCCCTGTGCCAGTTGAGCTGGACCGGAATGAAGGAGATGAGGATGGACAAGGTCCAGGCCAGGCCGACGATGACCAAGGCCATGCGCTGGGTCATCTTGCGCTCGTAGCGGAAGGGCCTGGAGATGGCCCAGTAGCGGTCCACGCTGATGACGCACAGGTTCAGGATGGAGGCTGTGGAGCACATGATGTCGAAGGCCACCCAGACGTCGCAGAACGCTCCAAAGGGCCAGTAACCGGCCACCTCGGCGACTGCCTTCCAGGGCATGACCAGCAGCGCCACGAAGAGGTCTGACACGGCCAGAGACACGATGAAGACGTTGGTCATCTTGGCGCGCAGGTGGCGGCTCCGCACGATGGCTGCACACACCAACACGTTGCCCAGCAGGGTCCAGATGATGAGTAGGGTCAGCAAGCAGGCGGTGACCACCTGTGCGGGCCCCAGTGGCGGTGCCCCTGTCGAGCCCCCCACAGTGTTCCCCTGCGCCAGCTGCTGTTGCAGCGCGAACTGCCCCGGGTACGCAGTGCCGTTGCTCCCTGGCGGCAGCATTTCGGGCTGGGCTGCAGGGGCGGTCTGTGGGCGGTCCCAATTTCAGCCCTGCGACCCCCAGGCAGCCCCATGGGGCACCCTAAGGATGCGACCCCTCAGCCAAGGGACCCTCGAGCCCCAGAGGGCGCTCACCATGAGCTGCGCCGGGCCCCGGAGCGCGCGGGGACTTCTCTTGCCTCCTGAAGCGCCTCTGGCTCGGCGGCGGTGGTGCGCCCCTCCAGTCTTAGCGCTGGGGACAGGAAGCGGCTGGTGCCCGCTGACAGCCAGGGCTGTTCTCGGGAGTCTGCAGCGCGCCGGACGGCAGCGGCAGCGGCTGTGTCTAGCAGAGCGGGAGAAGAGAGCAAGCCGCCACTGAGGGGCTGGGGCAGGCAGCCGCGGGCGCCGGGCTGGCACTGCGGCGTTGCAGCGGTCCCTGGCCGCTCCCGGGCCCCGCGTCCCGCCCCCAGCGCCTCCGCGCTCAGCTCTCTCGAGCTCCCGCCCCACCTGTGCCTTGGCGACCTCGCTCACCGCGCTCAGCGCCCCAGAGTTTAGGGGAGATCCCGCAGGTCTGAGGGGCGCCCCAGCGCCAGACCCTAGCCCCGGGCCGGGGAAAATTCTCCCCGGGGAGACCGAACGGCGCTTGGCGCAGCCCTGGAGCCCTAGCCCTGGCCACGCTTGGCGAACAAGAGGTGGAGTAGGGAGGAGGCGGCGAGGGCTTCCGGAGGAGGAAAGAGCATTTGAAGGGTAAAGGGGGCGGCCTTGGATTGCCCACAGACCTGAGTCCCAATCCGGACTTTATTCCCAGCTCTGCAACTTTGAGGGCCCTACAAAACTTTACCCGGCCTTGGTTTCCTTCTCCGCAGCGTGGGATAATGAATGATTCCTACTCCTGGGACAGTGTCAGAACTCAGGGAAACCGTCTAGGATGAGGTGTCCAGTAGACAGTGTCTCCTAGGAACAGGCTCCCGCTTCCCCCAGCCCCTCCCTCAACACCCTGAGGCTGGGGCTTCACCTGACCTCTTGGGAGACTGTCCTTTTCTCCACCACCGCCCTAAATCCTTGAGCGATTTTTCCCTTGGAGAATAATTTGGGATGAGCCCAGAAGACAAGAGGAGGAAGAGAGTACCCCAGAGGGTTGGATGCCTCTTCTTTGCAGGGCACTTTTACAGTCTTTCTCTTTTTCAACCTTTAGAGGGATGGATAAATAGCTCAGTGTTAACAGAAAAGAAACTGAGGGGGCCCAAAACCCAAACTGAAAAAAAAAGAATGATGGCAAACAATAAAGAAGGCAAACAGTGTTCCTGAGCTCTGAGCGCACCTCCCAACTGACAAGTTGCATTTGTGAAGTGTTTTGGCCTCTGCTGGTGTTAAGTTCAGCTGAAGGCAGCTGGGAGAGAAAGGCATGTGACAGCAGCCAGCTGCACAGCTCCATCTGCGACCTGCTGGCCCAGACACCTGCAGCATGGTGAGGTCTAGAAACAGACTGAACTTTCTCCTCCCTTCCTAGTCTCCCCCTCCACCAAACACACCTGCACCCTGGACCAATACCTGCAAGTGGCCCAGCTTCTCAGACTTAGGCTACTCAGCCTACGCAGTCCCTTCCCCTTCAGTGCTTTCTGCCGCTGGAGACCATCTGTCCAGGTGCCTAAACCTGAAACCGAAGGGCCATCCTCACTTCCTGTCTCTCCTCATCTTCTGGGAGCTGGACCACTCCTCTCGCCACTGACATCCCTGTCCAGAACTGTGCCTTCTCCACCCTGTTTGATGGTTGCACTCTCCTGGCCTCCAGGCTCTGCCCTGACCCTCTGTCTTCCTAGCAGGCAGTGATCTTTCCTGAATGTGACTATGCTCATGTCACTCCCCTGATGAAACACCCTCAGTATGTTTCATGATTAGCTCCCTGCAGCCCCTGTTCTTGGCCAGGCATGCAAGGTCTTTTCTTCATCTTGCCCTCATCTTTGTCCACAGCTTCTGCTTCTCCTTTCACCACTCTGCATACAGCCTGGATTCAAGCTGCCGCCACCACCGCCACCGGCAGAAAAGAACACTCATTGTAAATGGTCATATGGTACTTCCTGAACCTGGAATGACCTTTCCCCATCCTCTCCTCCTGGAGAACGCCAAGTCATGATGTCAGACAAGAACTTGGATTTTGGAGACAGGGGTTTGAATTCCAGTCACTCATTCTTTTATTCAGTAAATATTTAACAAGTGCTGACATGTCCCAGATGTTGTTTTACTCACTGGTTATACAATGGGAGGGAGAGAGAGAGAGAGAGAAAGAGAGAGAGAGAGAGAAAGAGAGAGAGGTGCTATTCTAAAAGCTTGAAGTCTAGGCTGTGCACGATGGCTCACGCCTGTAATCCCAGCACTTTGGGAGGCCGAGGCAGGCAGATCACGAGGTCAGGAGATTGAGACCATCCTGGCTAACACGGAGAAACTACCTCTCTACTAAAAATACAAAAAATTAGCTGATCATGGTGGCGGCGCCTGTAGTCCCAGCTACTTGGGAGGCTGAGGCAGGAGAATGGCATGAACCCAGTGAGCGGAGATCACACCAACGCACTCTATGGGCGACAGAGTGAGACTCCGTTTCAAAAAAAAAAAAAAAAAAAAGCTTAAAGTCTCGATAGGCTTTAACCCAGGAATAATCCAAAGAAATGCACAATTACAAATGTGACAAGGGCTGTGAAGGGAAAGTTCACAGCCTTATTGAAGTGTACAGTAGTTGGGGAGGTTGGCCAAGGCAAGATGTTTAGGGAAGGCTTTCCTGGGGAAATTTCTCTTTGGGTTGAATCAAGTTAAGTAGGCAAAGGGGAAGACAGTGGGAAGAGAAGTATGGCAGGCAGGAAGAATAGGCACTTACTAGCTTTGGGATATCGGGCAGGTCGCTTGATCTCTCTGAGCTTCAGTTTTCTCATCTGGGAAATTAGGTAATAATAGTCGTTTAGAAAGTGTGATGAGGCCGGCCAGGTGTGGTGACTCACGCCTGTAATCCCAGGACTTTGGGAGGCTGAGACCGGCCAGGTGTGGTGACTGATGCCTGTAATCCCAGGACTTTGGGAGGCCGAGGCAGGCAGATCATGAATCAGGAGATCAAGACCATCCTGGCCAACATGGGGAAACCCCATCTCTACTAAAAATACAAAAATTACCTAGGTATGATGGCGTGCAGGAAGCAGAGGTTGCAGTGAGTCAAGATCGCGCCACTGCACTCCAGTCTGGGTGACAGAGCAAGACTTCCTCTCAAAAAAGAAAAAAGAAAAAAGAAACTGATGAGACCAAAATAATGAACGCATGAGTGTTCCGAACCTCCTTTCTCCCTCTGCTGTATCTGTGCAGTTTCTTGACCTGGGCTGCGCTCCAATGAGAATTCTAACTTGGCTTTTGTGATAGTGGATACATTATTAGACCTGAAAAGCTGGAGGAGGGAGGAATGGTCCCAGAAGGAAGAGACTGTGCTTGTCTTCACAATAAAGAGCAGAGAAGTACATCCAGAACTCACAGCACCCAACCACCTACCCACGCCCACTCCCACCAACCTAACAAATTTACAAGAAAAACAAACAACCCCATCAAAAAGTAAGCAAAGGATATGAATAGACATTTCAAAAGAAATATTATCTATACAAGCTAACAAACATATGTAGAAAAATGCTCATCATCATTGGCCATCAGAGAATGTAACCAAAAACCACTGTCAGAGATGCTCATCTACGTCTAGTGAATACATTACATTAAAAGCTTTAAAAACAGGTGCTGGAGAGGATGTGGAGAAATAGGAACACCCTTTACACTGTTGGTGGATTGAAACTAGTTCACAACCATTATGGAAAAATAGTATATGATTCCTCGCGGATCTAGAAACTAGATGTACCATATGACCTGCCACATCCCATTACTGGGGAGGTACCCAAAGATTAAATTATATGCTCTAAAGACACACATGCAGCACGATGTTTATTGGGTGGTACTTGTTCGGCAATAGCAGACTTGAATCAACCCAAATGTCCATCAGTGACAGATTGATTAAGCAGTCAAAATATACACCATGGAATACTATGCAGCCATGTGTGCTAGGGATATTTGTCCTTTGTAGGGTTACGGATGCAGCTGAACTATCATTCTAGCAAACTATCACAAGAACAGAAAAACCAAACACCCCTATGTTCCCTCACTCTGTAGGTGGAACTGAACAATGAGATCACTTGGGACTCGGAAGGGGAACATCACACACCGGGGCCTATCATGGGAGGGGAAGGGGGAGGGATTGCATTGGGAGTTATACTGATGTAAATGACGAGTTGATGGGTACAGCACACCAACAAGGGCAGTCAGCATATATGTAACAAACCTGCACGCTAGGTTACACCAAGAACCATGTATAATAATAATAATAAATTAATTAAAAAGATTTTACATGTTTATCATGAAACAATAGGAACATTTCCTCTAAAAGCAGACAAAGCAGGTGACTGTTAATCATCAGTTCTAGACATAAGCTAATAAAAACAGAATTTAAATACAATTAGCCAAAACAAGAAAGCAAAATTTTAATTATTTGCACAGAAAATCAATGAAGAAAATGTTGCATCAAAAGAATTTGCAATAAAGTAAATGACTGTGAATTAAATGCAATAAAGAGCAGAGAAGTGGGGAGACGTATTGAAAGCTGTGGGTGGAGTTTTGCAGGGAAAATTGCATGAAAGAGGTGAGGGAACTGGGATCTGGGGGAATCTGGATAGGAGAGTAAACGGGAATTCTAGAGAACAATCCCTACTGACTTCACAGAATTTAAGAAATGCAAGTGAAGGGCCGGGCACAGTGACCCACACCTGTAATCCCGGCACTTTGGGAGGCTGAGGCAGGTGGATCACTTGAGGTCAGGAGTTTGAGACCAGCTTGGCCAACATGGTGAAACCCTGTCTCTACTAAAAATGCAAAAATTAGCCAGGCATGGTGGCGTGTGCCTGTAATCCCAGCTACTCAGGTGGTTGAGGCAGGAGAATCACTCAAACCCAGAAGTTGGAGGTTGCAGTGAGTCGAGATCGCACCACTGCACTCCAGTCTGCTGGGCAACAGAGCAAGATTCAGCGTGGGGGGTTGGGGAGAAGGAAGAAAGGGAGGAAATAGAAATAGAAATGCAAGTAAAGAATTTCCGTTTGAAAATTGCCTTTTGTCTACTGAACATGAGACTGCTTGGAGACTGGGCAACATGGATCTCTGTAAGTTGTACAAAGCACTTAGCAATGCTCGAACCTCACCATCCTTTCAAAGCCCGCTCAATCACTTCTTCAGGAAGGCTTACTGAGTCCTCTGCACTGAACAGGTGTCCTGTCTCCAGGAGAGCCCTGGGCTGGCTCCTAATACAGCTGTTAGGACCCTGGACTGCACCATCTTTCACATCACTGCCTGGCCCTCTAGAATCTCAGTTTCTTAAATCACGAAATCGTGTCTTGTTCATGTCTGAATTCCCCAAGCGAACACAGTGAGTGGGTGCTTGACAAATCTTTGTTGGTAATGAGCAAAAAAGGGATCCTGTGCCCAACACTGTGAAATCAATGCACAGAAGATGCAATCAAACCAAGAAAGGTGCACAGACGCTGGCCACACACGCTGACATTTGTTTCCAGATATTCCAGTCCCCCTGACTTCCACCAATCCATTCGTTCACTCCACACGCATTTTTGATGGGATGGAGGCAGGGCCATACAGGTCGTGTAAGTCACAGATAGGGTGGGTTTGTATAATGAGTATAAAAAACTTCCAGCAGAAGATGATATAGTATATCAAGAAAGGGCTCTCTTCAAGATCACACCACTGCACTCCAGCCTGGGTAACAGAGGGAGTTTCCACCAAAAAAAAAAGCATGGATGGGGGCAAGGGAGCTCTTTTTTTCTAATTAGCACAGGATTGCCTTTTCAGCTAGGGGTTCTGCTGCAATCACCTCCCAGACCCTATTCTAGAGCCCAGGGATAGAAACAGAATAAAAAACATATTCCTTGTCTTTCTCGGGCTTATATTATTGAGGAGAGAGAAATAAACAATTTCAAAATAAACAATGTCATACAGTGCTAAGAGCTATAAATATAGTCCAACAGAATAGCGAAAGAGAGAGTAGCTAGACTGGAGGGAAAAACTGCTTCAGAATGAGTTGTCAAGGAAGCCTCTTTGCAATCAGAAAGGTGAGAAGGATTTAGTCAGGCAAATATCAGGGGTAAATTATTCTCGGAGGAAAGCGAGCCCAAGCTAAGGCCCTGGGGCAGAGATAAAGAGGTAAGAGGGTCAGGATGTCTGTAGCAATAGTGGCCAAGGGAGGGAGAGGTATGAGACAGAGGAGGTGACCCCTGTTGCCATGGTGAGGACATGAGGATTTATTCTAAGTTCCAGATACCTGGAGTTAAAGTCCCCTGAACTGGACAATAACTACGAGTCTTCATATCCCAATGCTACAGTCTTTAAGCCCTTGTTATAAGAGCTCAGAGGCTTCACAGATGACAGGACGCTATGGTGGAGCATATCTAGGTGCCTTCTCCCAACTCAGACCCTTTGACTGTAAAAAGACACAAGTTTCAAGGCTGAGATCCACAAAACTCTAGCAAATACTGCACAGACACCGATCAATGATAGCACGTGCTGCCTGTCACCCTGGAGCACCAGGCAGGGTACCAGAGCACCCTTGCTGCGCCGGCTTCTGATTGTTGGTTATAGGGCGGTCTGAGGTAGTCCCAAAAGCTAGGATGTCCAAGGTAGCTGGGGTCAGTCAGGAGGCTCAGGGCAGTGGCAGGAAAGTATTTTCCCTCCCTGGTAGAGCCACAGCAGGGTATCAAGGCTGAATATCAGTGGTGAGAAGGACCATGACACAGCACCAAGACATGGGGAACAAATTTTGTTGGAGCTGAATCCAGAAAAACAATCTTCTAAGCCACTCTCCTGCCCCTCATTTAATCATCGTGCTTTTGGGTGCACTTAGACTACTCTGAAACATTCAGAGCTCTGTCAAAATAAAAGAAATACCTCTTTCCTCAGCACCTCTCCCACTTGGGCATCAGTCTTGGCTTCCTCTCTACTTGCTTTCACTTGCTCCTTGTGGCAGAGATGGCCCCCAGCAGATCCTTCCCCTTGGGTTCCCTTGCTGTCAGGTGAAGGCTAGGGAGTGAGATTCTGGCCAATAGAATGTGGGCAGAAGTGATGTGAACCACAGATCTGAGCCTTGGGAACATCCCACAGGATGAGCTCTTCCTCCAGCTGCTGCAGTGGTCTTGGAAGCCCCGTGTGTTCTACAAGTGTAGCTACAGATGGAGAAGGCCCATATGCTAGCTAGTCTCCAAAGATGGCGTATTAGGCCATTCTTGCATTGCTATAAAGAAATATCTGAGACCAGGTAATTTATAAAGAAAGAGGTTGAATTGGCTCATGGTTCTGCAGGCTTTACAAGAAGCATGGTGCTGGCATCTGCTTGACTTCCAGGGAGGCCTCAGGAAGCTTACAGTCATGAGCAGGCACATCACGTGGCCAAAGCAGGAGCAAGCAAGAGAGAGTCCGTGGGAGGGATCTACCCCCATGGTCCAAACAACTCCCACCAGGCCCCAACCCCAGCACTGGAGATTGCAATTTAACATGAAATCTGGGTAGGGATAAATATCTAAATTATATCAGAGGGACTTCCCTGGAACCAGACCTCCTGGTTTCCACATCCCCTTCCATGCTGCTTCTGGGGTGGCCCCCTGGGAAGCCAAGACTGCAGTGGCTCTGATGCAGCATGGGGGCTGAGGCTCAGCCATGAGGGGGTTCACAGCTGCCACTTTGGTCTTTTGGAAACGTTGCTCATGAGAGTCTCCCCGTTGGGCCCTAGTCACCATGCTGTAAGAAATGAAAGTCATGCGGAGAGGCCACATGGAGGTTTTCTGGTCTAGAGCACAACTGAGCTCCCAGAAAACAGCCAGCATCAATGGCTGGCCATGTGAGCCAGCTGGCATGGACATTCCAGACCAGTCTGTCCTTCTGTCACCTTAGCTACAGGGAAGGCCTATGACCCCAGAAGTGCCCGTCATTATTCTGAAATCTCTGGCCTCAGCGGTCCACCGAGGTATGGAAGCATGTCTCACAAGGGTCCGATGGAGTTCTGGCCTGGGTTGATGTGTAGATGCTGGAGAGAGAAGCTGGGTTTCTTTCTGCTGGGTGGCTCTGCTGGGATGTGGTGGGCCTTGGGTTTCCAGGTGGTCATTTTCCTTATCTGCAGTAGAAGGAATGAGGCCCTTATTGAGAATAGAGCAAATTAGAGGGAGAGAATGAGAAAGAATTAGGGAGAGAGGAAGGAAGAGGAAAGGAAGGAAAAAGAAGAACGAGGGAAGGAGGAAAGGAAAGAAAAAGATAAGGAAAATGAGAAGGAGGAGAGGAAGAGGAGAGAGAGAAAATGACTTCTTTGAATCTCTAAATTCAGGCATACCATGGTCTCTGCAATTACAAAAGTCAGTAAGTCACCCTTTAGCTGAAACATGTCTAAGTGGAGTTTCAGTTGTTACAACTGACAAAGCCCTGACTAGCACAAGGAATAAACAATGTTCAGCAGTGGCATGAGAACAAGGGACGGCCTGTTTGATGGGCAGCACAGGAAAGGGCTGTCCAGAAAAGATGACACTTGGGCAGGAGGGCAAAGTGGAATCCACCAGCATGCAGGGTGGAAATACGACCCTAACGGAGGGAGCAGCACAGGCAAAGCCTCAGAGGCAGGAAGCGTTACATGTGAAAGGATACGTTTTCAGAACACTAAACATTCTCCCTGTTATCCAAACAACTGAGTGTCTCATCATGTTTTGGCCAGGTGTGGTGGCTCACGCCTTTAATCCCAGCACTTTGGGGGACGAGGTGTGCAGATCACCTGAGGTCAGGAGTTCAAGACCAGCCTGACCAACATGGCGAAACCTCATCTCTGCTAAAAATACAAAATTTAGCTGGGTGTCGTGGCGGACACCTGTAATCCCAGCTTCTCGGGAGGGAGAAGAATCGCTTGAACCTGGGAAGCAGAGGTTGCAGTGAACTGAGATTGCGTCACTGCACTCCAGCCTGGGAGACGAGACAGAGCAAGACTCTATCAAAAAAAAAAAAAGACTGGGTTTCTCATCATTTTTGGAAACTGAGAGTTTTTTCTGTATCAAGGCCTTATGATGCAAAATATAATATAATATGCAGCTAGGTCTCCACAGCCTTCAGTCTTTCCCGGGGAGAGCTCCATGAGCTGCTTGTCTGCTGGGGATGGTGGTTTTGAGTAAGTAGTGGGTGTCCTTTCATATCCAGGCTCTTTCCCACAAAGAGTTGGGCAGAGTTAAAAACTGCTGGAAACCAAGATCTCTCTCTGACATTGACTTGTCAGAGCTCAGCCTCATCAGCATAGGCTCTAATCAGCTAAGCAGCTAATAAACTCCTGCCTCATTTCATCCAGCCGGAGCCCTGATCTCAGGGGATGATAGAGAGGAAATGATCCTTTCACATGCCTGGCTCCTGCAAAATTGTACTAAGAGGATTTTCCTCGAACATTTCAGCACAGAGCGAGTTTTCCTAATCCAGTTAGCAAATATTCTTCTAGTTAAACTCACTGGCCCTCCTTTTTCTGAAGATGTATTTTAAATTGGATTTGCTTCACTGAGACAAATGGAAAACTTGATAAGAAAATGGGTGGTCTTTTGCTGCACCCACTGCTGGTATCGAAACAGTCAACTCTGTATGACAGCAATAAAAGCTCTGTTCCGTGGCTGCAGGATACACGCTGAGCTCCCAGCCACCAGCCTTGCCAATATGCTCAGCTTGGCACAGGGCAGGGAGCAGGGTAGGGAGGAGGGAATGGGGAGGGGCAAGTGGAAAGGCCCAAGTGATGAGCCAGCCACATCACCTCAAGCACAGGCCCCCTGATGGTGGCCCTAGAGCCTCCTCTTGAAACCCAAAGCTCAGTCCCTCTCCCCAGTTCAGGAGCGAGGAGGTTTCTGGCAGGTTAAAATGGCTAACTCAAGAGCTTGGCGGCTTTGAAAGGCAGCACTGTGTAGACAGAGGGAGAAGGATGGTCTTACAAAACAGTCCTGGGTTCAAATCCTCCTCTGACTTACCAGCTCTGGAACCTGAAGCAAGTGATGTAACCTCTCTAAGCTTCAGTAGCCTCATCTTTAAAATGGCACCCCTAATCCTTACTATGAAGAGATATCATGGGGAAATAAGATGCTGTACTTAGGAAAGGGCAAGTGCCTGTATTGGTCAAGTTTTTTTACAGCAATGCTGCATAACACACAGCCCCATGGTCTCAGCAGCTTAAAACAAGTGTTTACTTCTTGCTAATAATTTGCAGTCAGCTGGGAAGTCTTGCCTCGGACTGGGGTCCAGGCTCTGTTTACTTCTGTGTGTCTCATTCACAGGCCGATGGTTCCTTGGAGCTTGCTCTTCTCATAGTGCAGGGGTGGGGGTCAATGGGGTCACCCGACATCACATTCAGTTAGAGCCTCCGGTCAGACCAAGCATGCACTAACTCTGCTCATGCGTCTCTAGCCAAAGCTGGTCATGTGCACAGCAAGAAATCTGCTCTGTCCACGCGGAAGTCACAGGAATGTGGAAAGGCCAGGAAGGATTGTGAGCCAGTAATACATCTTGACAGTCCACAATAGATGGAAGCTATTATATATTCATTATCTCAAACTGGCTCCACCAGCCAACCCCTTGTATCCATCGCCAGTGCCACCTCCTAATTCAGGTCCTTGATGCTTTTTGCTTGCATGGCTGCCAGAGCCTTTGGGTAGGTCTCTCTGTGTTGATGTCTTCACCCCCACTCCTATCTCCTCCATCTAACACTCTACCACCAAGGCAATCCTCCTAAAACACAACCACAGTGTTCTTCATATTCCCTATGATTCCCTGCAACCCACATTATTTATCATTAATCTAATTAATAAAAATTAATGCGTTAATTCCCAGCTCCTCAGTGTGGCCCTTCACAGTCTGCTTGTCCAGCCTCATCTCTTGCCTCACCAGCTTTCCCCAGCAGACCCCTCTCCCACCCACCCCAGTGCTGTCCTCTTCTCCCAGCCTAGTTCTTTCAGGCCCTGTGCCTTTGCACTTGTCCCTGTCTGAAATGTCCTTCCCACTTCTTCCTAAGGGGGGTGAGTGCCCACTCACCTTTCAAACCCCACACCAATGCACACTAGGATCTCCCCAAGACTCCAGGGTAGTAGCCACCATCTGTATTTCTGCAGCACACTGCATCTGCCTCTAGCACAGCTCGACAACCCACTGAAGTGGATAATATGTCCACTCGATGCTGACTTGCCTTTCTTCCCCAGCTGCAAACCACCCAAGGTGAAATCAGCCTCTTGGAGTCAGCCTTACTGGGGTGAACCCATTGTTATGTATTGCATAAATGAACATATCGTGGCAGCAGTGATGAGGGATCTCCAGCTCTCCGTGTACTCTCTATGCTTCCCAGACTCTTTGGCAGTTGCGTTGGATACTGACTGAGTTCTGGAAAACAGGAATGTGAGCAGAGTGCTGCAGCTCTCGTTGTCAGGAGCACCTAAGAGTTGGCACGACTCTACACCCTCTCTCCTTCTGCAATGACCTCGTGTCAAGATGGCAGACCTGCAGAGATGAATGTGCCTGGATACCTGAGTCACCAGGTGGAGAAAACTCCTATTGTCCTGCATCAGACTCCACATATGACACCCTCCTTTTTCTGCACTGTCACCGAGGTTAGGGATTATTACTCACTGCAGCCTAGCCTAGCATTAAGTAGCTTGACTAATACAAGTTTGAATAAATGTTGCTCCATTTCCCATGGCTTCTGACTGAATGCTGTGCAATATCCACAAACCATCCAGATTGTGGTTTATAAATACCACCCTTCACTAAAAGGACCCAGAGCTCCTTGGAGAAGTGGCTGATGCTAAGGCTGGGGTAGGGAAGTACAAGGTGAGCCCAGAGTGCTGTGTGGTGCCAGAAAGCAAGGAAGCATTCAAAGAATGGCAGGGACATGTCAAAGGACACATTAATCAACTGGAAAGGGCTTCCACTGGCCAAATCTGGAATGATGTGAGCATCCAAAGGAATAATGACAATAGTAGGTTATAGTCTATTGAATAAAATGAGAACCCATAGCTATAGAAAGAAAGAAAAGGGAAGGAAGAAAGGAAAGAAGGAGAGAGGGAGGGTGGGAAGAAGGAAGGAGTCTTTCTTACAGTAGAATGCCAATGAATAAATATAGAGGGAATAATAGAAAACTCCATTTGCAACCATGATCATAATAGTTTATTGAGGAAGAATCATCATCGAATGAAAATTTAAAAAGGTAAAGTATATTTTCATGGTCTCATAGCACTTCCACTCATATGGTTTATTAATTACAAAGAGAAAAAGTGTTAACAGTAGAGAAACCTGGCAGGTCCTCCCTTAATGAACAGAACAAAGTTAACATCACCAGGAATAGGACAAATGGGTGCCAAGTGTCTCTTGATGTGATACACTGAGAACACAGCATCGCTTCTGTAGCATTCTTTTCCCCGAAGGAAACATCAGACAAACACAGATGGAGGAACCTTCAAGGACTGACCTGAACTCTTCATTGGCGTTAACTCCATGATAGACAAAAAGAGGTGGAGGAATTGTTCCAGATTAAAGGAGGCTAAAAAGGCATGACAGCTGGATCAGGGGAAAGGTGCCTTGAGGGGCGTTATTGAGACTGTTGGCAAAATTTTAATGTGAACTATTAGACAATTATCAAGGACTAGAAAACTGTATGGCATCAACCTCAAATTTCCCAAACTTGAGCACTAGACTCTTCTTGTTCAAAGGGAATATGTTCTGAAATGTTTAAGGGAGAGGAGAAGGATGCCTGCAACTGAATTTCAAATGGTTCAGGGAAAGATAATAGAGTAGAATAGACTATATAGATGGAGAAAGTAAATGTGGCAAATAACAATTGGTGAATGTGGGTAAAGGGCATGAAAGTTCTTTGCCTTACAATTAATTCTTCTGTTAAGTCTGAAATTATTTGAAAATAAGAGAAATGCTTTCAGCTGTGACTAACAGAAAGCCTGACTACTTGTGGCTTTTGCAATCCAGACATTTAGTTATCTAACGTAACAGAAATTAAGAGGAAGAAGGCAGGGGCTTGCAAAGGCTCAGTGATGTAGCTGAGCCTTTACAAGATTCCCTTTATCTTTGCAAGATTCCTTTTATCTTTTTGTCCAAAGGCACCACCTTCCTGAATATTACTGCTTTATACCTTTGGAGCCTCATGGTCACAGGATGGCTGTTATAGCTCCAGCCATCATCACCAAGTTCAGACTCCAGGAGCAAGACAGAGGAAGCTATGTCAAGGAAGCTTTTCTTGATGTGCCTCTTGCCTTTAACCAATGAAGAAAATCTTCTTAGAAGGATCCAGCAGACTTCTCCTTATGTCTCATTATCCAGAAGTGGACCACAGGACAGTCCCTACTGTAAACTCTCTCAAGTATCAGTGAGGAACAAAAGGAACAAAAGCCCCCAGCCTGGCTTAAACCAACTATGAGTCATAATCTGACACTGGACACTTTGTTTCCCAAGCAAAATCAGAATTTTCTCTTAGCAAGCAAAGGAACTACTCATGGGTGAGAAATTAACAGTGCGGGCCATAATTCATATTTGCTGCCTAGCATCTCCTCAGGCTGACGCCAAACGTGGGGTTATAGAGATGAAGATGCAGCTTCTATCCTTGAAAGCTCACAGTCAATGCTTTCAGGGCAATCCCAGTAACCTCCTCATTACAATTATCCATCCAGACCATGCAGGTCCCTTTACTCCCCAAATAGAAAGGACTGCCAGAAAAAAAGTGACCTCACCAAGCTGACTTGAGTTTTTCCAAAAGCAAATAAATAAATAAATAAATTTTTAACCTGCACAGCCAAGTATCAAATAAATATATGTATGTTTTTGGGGGGACTGGGGGGCGTGTTTCGGGTTTTTTGTTTTTCTGAGCTTCCTGTAGTATTGAAACTATCCCACTTCCTCCTTTTTGTCTCAAAAGATCTTAAGCATTGGGCCAGACACAGTGGCTCCTGCCTGTAATCCCAGTACTCTGGGAGGCCGAGGTGGGCAGATTGCTTTAGCCCAGGAGTTCGAGACAAGTCTGGGCAGCGTAATAATATCCCATCTCTAAAAAAAAAAAATAAATAAAAATTAAAAAAAAAATAAAAAAAAAACTACAAAAATACAAAAATTAGCCAGGCATAGAGGTGGATGCATGTAGTCCCAGCTACCTGGAAGGCTGAGGTGGGAGGATCACTTGAGCCCCAGAGGTCAAGGCTGCAATGAACCATGATCATCACATCTGGGCAACAGAGCAAGACCCTGTTTCCAAAAAAAAAAAGATCTATGCGTCCATTCGTTTTAGTTCATTTGAGGATAATTATTGAACTCCTCTTCTACCACCACTAGAGATACAGAGGGGGAGCAAACAGACATTGGTCCTGCCTCTTGAGGCTCACAGTAAATTGGTAAAGAGGGACCACTATTCAGAAAGTCACACATCATTGTATGATCAAAAGCTATGACAGACACAATGAAGGAAAGCTAGGTGGTGGTGTGAGGCTTCATGGCAGGGACACCAGACCTGATCTACAGGTGAGGGAAGACTTCCCTGAGGCACTGGCTTGAAGGGAGAGCTGAAGGAGGAGTAGGAATTCACTAGAAGAAAGAAGAGGAAGCAGCAAGTGCAAGGCCCTGCTGCGGCAGGAGGGAGCATGGCATGTTCAAGGAACTCAAGGAGTTGGCAGTGTGGATTACAGAGGAAGAGTGTGACATGAGGGCAGTGGCTTGAGATGAGGCCAGAGAGGAGGGAACACAGGACCAAGGGGACCAAGGCAAGGATTTTGGTGTCCATCAAATTGGAGGGTGCTGAGCAGAGGAGAGGTAACCATGTAATTGCCTTTCTCAAATGCCCCTCTTGCCACAGTAAGGACAGACTGGTAGAAGCAGGGGATGAACTGGAGAGATGAGTGAGGAAGCTGCTCCAGAAGACTCATCAGGAGATGATGGCGACAGGGAATTGAGTGGTAGGAATGACAATGGGAAGAGATGAGTGGAATCCAGGTATTTGTGGGTAGAAGTGGCAGGTGTGGCTACTGATTGGAGATGGGGCTGCAGGGCTGTGAAGGTGTGAGTCCTTTACTCATCCACCTTAAGGGTCATGACCAACACTCTTGTAACAAAAGACACATTAACAAGAGAAAAAGCAGAGCAAATTTATTTATTACTAGTTTTATGTGACATGGGAGGCTTCAGAAATGACAACCCAAAGACCCAAGGAAAACTGTTGATTTTTATGCTTAGGTTAGATGAAGAATGGACAGCCAGGAAGAAATGTGATTGGATAAATGGGTATGACCTAGTGGGAACAGACTGAAAGGGGACCCAGCAAAGCTGTCAGCTCAGATTCTTCTCAGCCTCTCTGTGTAGCCTTCCTTCCTCCCGGGTATGGGGCAGGACCCCTTCTGAACTGAGGGTTTTCAAAGGAGAAGGAGAAAGTAGAGAGTGACCTTTCTAGGTTTTATAGTTTGCTTTAGCAGGAGGGTTTCTAGGTTCTATGACCCACCTTAAGGAAGATGAATTCTGGTTTATGTTACTCACTTTGGAGGAACAAGACAAGCAGGAGAGAGGGTGTCAAGAGAAGGTTGGAAAGACCTTGCTTCTGAGTTCCTTCCAATATCCTTCAGTTCAAAATACTCAGGCTGAGGCACCACGCTTTGGGGTGTCATTTTCTGAGCCCTGACAGAGCATAAGGGTAGAGTCAAGACAGCCTTTGCAGCCCAGCTTGCATAATGGACAGACCCTGGTGCAATCCATTGGGTTGGAAATGTGGAGTTAGAACCGGCTGGCGATGCCGGGAGTCTTGAGTTCAGTGTTGGACACATTGAGTGTAAAGTGCCTTTGAGACATCCAAGTAGGCTGTTGGAAATAACCAGCCTGGAGCTGAGAGGTCAGGTTGAAAATCAGCATCCAGACAGCAGGTGGACCCTTGGCCATGAATTAGACCACCAACGAGAGCAAAGTGAGAAGTCAGGAGGACCTAGCAGGGCCCCTGAAAACTCCAAATGGCTAAGAAGAGGCAAAGAGCTATAAACAATCCTGAGACGGGGCGGAGGGCAGAGCCACCTGGAGGGAATGTGTTATCGAAGTCACACCCTGCCCCTGCATCCACTCCTCACTCTGCAGATGGGAGCTCGAGAAGCCAAGGGACTTGCTCTATACCCAGGTCACCCGACTTCATCCTGGGCAAACTGAGATTACAATCCCCGGCTCTCATTTGCCCTCTTTTCTGCTTTTGGGTTTTTTTTTTCTTTATATACTCTTTTGTATCTTTTTCTAGGTACATAGTAGGTGCAAATGGATGTGAGGTACATGAGGTGTTTTGATACAGACATGCACTGTGAAATAAGCACATCATGGAGAATGGGGTGTCCATCCCTTTCTTTCTTTCTTTCTTTTTTTGAGATGGAGTCTGCTCTGTCACCCAGGCTGGAGTACAGTGGCGCCATCTCCGCTCACTGCAAGCTCCAGTCCCCCCGGGTTCATGCCATTCTCCTGCCTCAGCCTCCCAAGCAGCTGGGACTACAGGTGCCCACCACCACGCCCGGCTAATTTTTTTGTATTTTTAGTAGAGATGGGGTTTCACAGTGTTTGCCAGGATGGTCTCGATCTGACCTCGTGATCCGCCCGCCTCAGCCTCCCAAAGTGCTGGGATTACAGGCGTGAGCCACCACACCCAGCACATTTATCCTTTCTAATACCAACAATTCAATTACATTCTTTTAGTTATTTGTAAATGTACAATTAAGTTATTATTGACTACAGTCATCCTGCTGTGTGATCAAACAGTATGTCTTAGTCGTTCTTTCTAACATCATCCCCACCTGCGCTCGGCCCCTTCTCCTCTCACCAGCCTCTAGTAACCATCCTACCACTCTCTAGCTCCATGAGTTCAATTGTTTGAGTTTTAGATCCCACACATCAGTGAGAACATGCAATGTGTGTCTTTCTGTGCCTGGCTTGTTTCACTTAACATAATGACCTCCCATTCTATCCATGCCATTTTCTGCTTCTGTACAAGGCACACAAAGCAGGGCAATGGGACTCAATGGATTTTCCACACTGCTCTAACACCCTACTGCAAACCCGGTGGCTTCAAACAATGCAGATAGATTCTCTCATAGTTCTGGAGGTCACAAGTCCGAAACAAGTCTTCCTGGACTAAAATTGAGGTGTTGGCAGGGCCCTCGGTAGAAGCCCTAGAAGAGAGTCCATTCCTTGCCTCTTTGGTGGGGCATTTTGAATTGTGGCCACATCGCTCCAATCTCTGCCTCTGTGGTCACATCACCTCCTCTTCTGTAGTCAAATCTCCTCTGCCTCCCTCTTCACTTATAAGGACATTTTGTGATTACATTGCGGTTCCACACAGATAACCCACGATAGTCTCCCCATCGCAAGATCTTCGAAGTAATCACATCCACAGAGTCTCTTCTGCCAACATCCCGTTCACTAGTTCTGGAGATCAGGACATGGACGTCTTTCGGGGTTACCATTCCCCCTTTCACAGGCTATCTGGGCTGTGTACAGAACCAGAGATCTTGGAATCATCTTGGCAGCCTCACTCTGTGAGCAGAGAAACGTCTGTCTACACTCAGCAGCAATCCCTGGAGGCAGAGACTGGAAATTACACCTGCAACCATAGTAAGAGCTTGCCATGGGCCGGAATGGGTGCCATACCTAGAGCTGCACATGCATCCCCCTCGATTCTCTCAGCAGCCCTTTGAGGTCGCTGTCTTACTGCCATCAAGGTGCAGGGTGGTGAAGGTAACTCAGAGCAGAGACCTGGCCTCGAAGCCTCATCTCCCTGAGAAAGAACCAATCATCAGGAATCCATGAACACAAGCACAAGAGGCAATCCAAGTCCTTCCCCAGAAGCCTCACTCTTCATTCAATCTGGCTGGAATCCTGCCTTCCCTTCAGGGCCCACCTTAGGGACAAGGAGCAACAGATCCTACCACCAGGGACACAGTCTTCACGTATTTCTGCAATCCGTCTGCAGCCGATGGTCTGAATGAGCATCGTGTCATCATAGCACTTGTAAATTGTTGGAGGGGCTCCTCCACACTGAGGGAATGTGCTTGTTCAGGGAAGGGCACACTCCCCCATTTCTCCCCGAACCACACTTCTGCCGTGGGACCCTGTGGACACAAAGACCCTCCCCTTGCACTGTTGCTTCGTGTGGCTTAGTCTTGCTTAACGAACATGCGAGGTGGGGAGGCTGAGGCCTGCGTGTGATGCTGAGGGCAAACAGGGACCATCTGGAAATGCTGAAAGCATTCTGTTCAAGTGGTGCCTTCCCGTCAAGATTGATAGGCCCATGATGAGAAGATATTGCAGGAAAGCACGACCTGGACCGCAGAAAGGACAGATCAATGGGTGGGGCTTTATGTGCTTATCCCTCCCACCACCCTGCTGCAGACCCCACCCACACTCAAGCTTAGCCCCTGTGGCTTAGAACCCAAGGGCGCGCTTCTGGGCTGAGGCAGACATCAGGGAGTACTAGTTAGGCTGGGTCAGCTGCAAGTAACAAACAAACAAAATACACAGCAAACTCTGGCCCTCAGGGCCAAACACAGCCCACCATCTATTTTTATAAATAAAGTTTTATTGGAACATAGGTGTATCCAACCATTTACACATTGTCTATGGTTGTTTTCAGGGTTATAGTGGCAACAGAGATCTTATGGCCCACCCAGAGCCTAAAATGTTTTCCACGTAGCCCTTTATAGAAAAAGTTCACCCACTCCTGGCTTGAGCAATGACAACATTGAATTATCTGGCATCACAAGAACTCCAGAGGAAGGCGGCTCCAGGATCACACAGAGGCTCAGCAATGTCATCGAGGGCCCAGGCTCCTGTTCCCTCCTCCGCAGCTTGGCCTTTCTTCTCGGGCTGGTTGCTTCATGGTCACAAGCCTGCTGCCACAGTTACAGGCTAGACTGCCTCTCACAAGCACATTCAAGCCAGGAGGAAGGGCAGGCTTCCTCCTCACCTCTTCTTATTTAGGGATCAAAATCCTTCCAGGGTGGCGCAGCACAGGCCCCTTACCTCTCAGTATTTAGACCAGGGGTCAGCAAGCATTTCCTATAAAGGACCAGATAGTGAGTGTTTTAGGCTTGTCAGGTCATGTACGATCTCTGCAGCATATTTGTGTGTATGTGTGTGTGTGTGTGACAGAGAGAGAGAGAGTGAGAGAGTGAGAGAGAGAGATGACCCTTTAAAAATGTATACTCCATTCTTCTCATGAGCCATAGTTTGTCACCACGTGGTCTGGCACTCTTCACATGCCCACCTCCGTGCCCGTCTCCAGGAAAGGGGTAGCAGGCTTACCCTTGATATCAAAGGTGCTTGGCTTAGACCAATCATCCAAAACTAATGTTTCAGAGATGTCTGCCAGAGGAGTGCAGGCAGCTATTACTGATGTCAGAAAAACAGTTTGAGCTCCACTTCGTTCTCCGGCAGGAAGGAGTGATTGTCGGCTGGTCCTCCCCTGTCCGAGGAGGAGAACAGAACCCACCAAGCTGCGGAGAGGTGGACCCCACGGATCCCCTGGCAAGCCAGGTCTGAGAGCGAGCAGAGGGAAGAAACTCAAGCGTCTGTAGTACTCTTTCTCAAACACCAGGCTTAAAGCGCCATCTTGTGTCTTCGAGGCAAAAGGAGGTCAGGATTGTGTGTGCTAGAAGCAGGCAGAGGAGCTTCACCAAAGTCTCAACAACGAGAGAAGGAAACATGGCGATCCTCAGGGCCCATGGAGGCCCCCGCCCTTCCCATGCCCTGCGATAGTCTGGAGCTGGGAGGGTGGCCCACGTGTCCACGCAACCACATCAGGGAGGCCCCGGGAGAGGAGGAAGCACAGCTCGTGCCCTCATGAGGCAGGCAGTCCCATCCAGGACTGGACTGGATGAGCGCCAATAAATAAGAAAACACAGCTGGCGGCCGGCTGTGAAGGGGCTGGACAGGGTGCCGAGGTGAAGCGTAATGGGATGGACAGTGAGGACTTCACTACAGAGGGACACCTATCTACACACGGCCTAAAGGGTGAGAAAGATGGATTCTTGCCCGGAGCCAGAAGTGCACGCCCCAGAGAGAGCAGCTCCTGCGGAGGTCCTGCGGGGCAGGCAAGGAAGGAATATTAAAGAGAGGAAGCCAGGTGTGGCTGCAGCCGTGCAGGAGGAAGGGCGATGGGGGAGGGGAGGCAGAGGATGGGATTGGCATGAGAAGAAAATGAAGATGCAGAGCCCAGATCGTGACAGCTCCGATAGACCACGGGTAGCAGTTTGTATTTTCTACTAAAAGCAATGGGAGGGCGGGGCGCGATGGCTCATGCCTGTAATGCCAGCACTTTGGGAGGCCGAGGCGGGTGGATCACCTGAGGTCAGGAGTTTGAGAACAGCCTGACCAACATGGTGAAACCCCATCTCTACTAAAAATACAAAAATTAGCCAAGTGTGATGACACGCGCCTGTCATCCCAGCTACTCGGGAGGCTGAGGCAGGAGAATCGCTTGGACCCAGGAGGCAGAGGTTGCAGTGAGCTGAGATCATGCCATTGCACTCCAACCTGGGCGACAAGAGCGAAACTCTGCCTCAAGAAAAGAAAAAAAAAAAGCAGTGGGAAACCATTGAACGGTTTTTAGCAGGTGGCCTGATTTGATTTACATTTTTTAGACATGTAGCTTCACTCTCATGGTTATGGTGGTCCGTACGTTACTAACATTGCTGAAACCACCATGCCAGAATTACCCTCCCATTTGTGGGTTAAAACACTGCGCCCATCTGTCCCTCCCCAGAGTCCTCTTAGTGGCTGCTCTTAGGAGGAACTAACATCGCCTACATTCCCCCATCACACCGAGCACAAGTGCCCTCCCAGCCAGCTGCCCCAGCCTCCCCCACCGAACTCAGTCCCACTCACACCCCGCATGCCAGGGACTCTCCCATCAGGGGAATACCCTGTAACCCCCAAGTTCCTCCAAAGCCTCTTGAGACAGACCAGGGTGCCCTGCAGGGAGTGGGTCCTAGTGGGTACAGTGAGGGAACGTCCTTTCTGAAACAGGCTGGGTCTTGGCCGGGAAGTGGTGACAGGCATCTCTGACATATGCTGCGGGAACCCAGCGCAGCCAATGGAGTCCAATCAGCACACCTTGCGCCCAGCCCTTTGTTTGGTACCTTGAGGCCACTGCCCACACGCCAGGTGCCCCCTCTCAAGTTTGCCCTGAAGTTCAGGGAAAGGCGCCGGCGCTGCCTGCTAGTTGCACTCTCCTATAGCAGGGCTCACATTTTGGGAGAAAGAACCAGCTGTTAGCAGCTTTCATTCTTCACCAAGTTAAGCAAAGTGCAGCATTTTATAAGTGGGTGAAAAGCCAGATGTTCTGTCAGCTGATTGGATTGTTCTGTACGCATATCCCTGAGGCATTGTTTAACAGATATTTTTACTGAGTTGACTTTCTTTATAAGATGATATGACTAATGAAGAGAAAAGGCAATGAAGTTCTTAAAACCGGCATGAACCAAATGCTGCCACTGACTACCTACGTACTTGTGATCCAAAGGTTCCCTGTGTTCAAACAAAATAAGTGCTTACCTAACCAGGTCAACTGTGAGCTGGGACTTCACAGACAGGCGTGGGGGGAGACGGATGCAGGAAGGGCTTCGTTAGCTGAGAGGGTCATGCAACTGGAAGGCAGTAGCAAGCATTTTCCAGTTGGATCTTTTGGCTGACATTTGTGGTGGGGAGATAAACAGGTCTAATTTGCCCCCCGCGCATGGGTAGGTAGGAAGATGCTGGTGGGTTTGGTTCGACAGTTTGGAGAATGTTTTGTGGAAGGGGTGCTTTTTTTAATGCACACTCAGGCACCACGGGAGCCTGTTGTTACCCTGGATATCTGGCTCCATGCCCTTGCCCTTCCACTCTGCCTCAACAAGAGTCATGGCACCTAAAATCCATGGTTCAAATCTGAGTTTCACAGGCTCAGGGACGAACCCAAGCTACCAAATGCACAGGTCCCTCCTGTATACAGTTACAGCAGGTAAGGGAATAACTTACTCAGTGCAAGCTGCTATAACAAAATAGCACAAGCTGGGTGGCTAATCAACAGCAGGCATTTATTTCTCATGGGTCTGGAGGCTGGAATTCCAAGATCAGGGTGCCAGTGCTGGCATGGTTGGGTTCTGGTGAGGGCCCTCTTCTGGGTCGCGGCAGCTGTCTCTCATTGCATCCTCACATGACAGAAAAGGAGTGCACAAGCTCTCTGGCCCCCTCTTACAGGCACTAATCCCATTCACAAGGGTCCTACCATCATGACCTCATTACCTCCCAAAGACACCCACCTCCAAATACCCCCACATTGCGATTAGAGCTTCAACATATGAATTTAGGGGGGAAACAAACATTCAGTCCATTGCAGATTGTCCTGATAATATGTGTGCCCAGGACATTGTCCCCACAGCGAAGAGCTACATTGGAAGGCAAACCAATGTCAGGTTTCCTAATGTGCACAGAGTCATCCCTGGAAGAGTGAGTCCAGTGATCTTACCAGCTAATTGCATTGAGCTACCCCACCTCGGGGATCTACCTGCCAAGGAGAACAGAACACCGCTGACTTTGACACCCATCTCTCAACAATGATGGATGAATGCTGGAAATTTACCTGCTTGGGTGGCTTTGTCTAAGTTCACCTTCCTTATGCAGACTTTCTTTTTTTCTTGCTCTCAAATACTTTTATTATGAAATATCTCATTTAAAAGTTCATTAAAATACATTAAAAGTATACTTAAAGAGCACATGTTTAAAGTGCAGATGAAAACATAATGAATACATCTTTGCTTAAGAAAAAATATTTCGGACACAGCATGGACTCAGTTGTTGGTTCCAAGCCCCTCCCCTTCTCACTACACTGAACTTGGTGTGCATTCTTTCTTCAGGTGTGTTTGTAATCTTACTACATATGGACATATCCCCCAGTAATATCAGGGATTGTCTTGCTTGTTCCTAGACATCATATTAATGTATCATACCAGTTGTACCCCTATGCTACCTAATGTTTCATTCAACACTGTTTTGGGGACTCTCCATGTTGATACATGAATTCAGGTGTGTTCATTTCTTCCTCTTGTGAAATATTCCATCATGGAAATAGTCCCTAGTGTGTCTATCTTCACTCCTAATTGACAGGCATTTAGGCTGTTTTCCATTGTCCTAATTACAAGTGATGCTGAGTGAACATTCCTGAACCCATGCGTGAGGTTGTCTCTGGAGCACATGCCAAGGAACGGAATTCTTAGGTGGTAAGGCATGTGTATCTCCAGCCTTCGTCAATATTGCCAATTGCTCTCCAATCTGATTTTATTCATTTACACTCCCACTAGCAGTATATATGAGTCTTTCTTTCACATCTTGCCAACTCTTGCCAATCTGATAAATGGGAAGTGGTAACTCATTATTATTTCAATTTGTATTCCCTGTATTAATCCCTGAGATCTTAACACTTGCGTATTGCACATTCTGGTTCCTCTTCGGCAAATTGCCTTGGCATTAAGATAGTAAATTTTCCTTGCCACCTACCCTGGTTGAGTCAGGATGCTTAATTACTTGGAGGTAAAAAGCACCTTCCTGAGTGCAGATTTCTGGGCCCCCCTCCAGACTGAATCTGCACTTCCAGCTTGAAGGGCTGGAATCCTAACAAGTTCCCCAAATGAGTCTCAGGCACACTAAAGCCAGAGCGTCGATGCCTGGGACGCAAAATAGGGAAGAAATAGCCACCCCTGAGGCTGCCTGTTGGGGATAAGAGATGCTCCATCCATCTTGAGGTCCTTTCCTGGAAACGCTGAGCCCGGCCAGCCATGCAGGCTTTTCCAAGCTCTGATGCTGCCCTGTGTCCACGATAGCATCCCCACAGCCTAGATCCATCATCCCAACATTATGATGGCTCCTTTGTCTCCTTGGCAGAGCCCAGAACCCACAGCTGAGGCCTCAGGGCTGTTCTAATGTGCTTAGAATGGGGATAAAGGTAATGCCAACCAAAATGGGGAAACCGGTATTCCTGCTCAGTCACTGTCGAGTCAGCATAAATCGCTCCAGAGCACAGCTTGTCACTGACCTCAAAGACTCAGTTACAAAGATGATCACCATAGCATTGTTTACAGTAGTACCACCAAAAGGAACCACCTAAATGTCTCTAAATGTCCAACATCACGGTTTGAAAAAATAAGGAATGGTACATCCTTCCATGGAATGTACTTTAAAGCCACCCAAAATCATACTGCACATGGATACTGCACAATCACACTGCACAATGTCAAGGAAACTTGCTCAGGAGTCCATGGACTCCCAAGGAGATGCCTATCAAAGGGAGTTGGCACCCCCTGAGATGCTGATGAAAGTGCAGATTTCCGGGCCCCCCTCCAGATGGAATCTGCACTTCCAGCTTGGAGGGCGGGAATCCTAACAAGTTCCCCAGATGAGTCTCAGGCACACTAAAGCCAGAGCGTCGATGCCTGGGACTCAAAATAGGGAAGAAGCATGCTGGTATATCAAGAGGAAAAAAGCAAGTTACATACAAATGCAGTATATGTGTAAAAACCACCTCCTTCATGTGGGTGTGAGTGTATGTGTACTTTTGAAAAAAAAAAAATTATCGCCGGGTGTGGCGGCTCACATCTGTAATCCCAGCACTTTGGGAGGCCAAGGTGGGTGGATCACCTGAGCTCAGGAGTTCAAGGCCAGCCTGGCCAACATGGTGAAATCCTGTCTGTACTAAAAATACAAAAATTAGCTGGGCATGATGGCAGGCATCTGTAATCCCAGTTACTCCAGAGGCTGACACAGGAGAATCACTTGAACCCAGGAGGCGGAGGTTGCAGTGGGCCAAGATTGTGCCATTGCACTCCAGCCTGGGTGACAAGAGTGAAAGTCCATCTCAAAAAATAAAAAATTAAAAAAAAAATATATATATATATATATATTTATTTTTAGCGACAGGGTCTTGCTGTGTCACCCAAGCTAGAATGCAGTGGCACGATCTTGGCTCACTACCCAGTCTCAAACTCTTGAGCTCAAGTGATCCTCTACACTCAGCCTCATGAGTAGCTGGGACTAGAGTCATACCCCACCGCACCTGGGTTTTTTTTGTTTTATTTTTGTTTTTTGTACAGACAGGGTCTCACTATGTTTGTGTTCCCTGACTGGTCTTAAACTCTTGGCCTCAAGCGATCCTTCCGCGTCAGCCTCCCAAAGTGTTGGGATTACAGGCGTGAGCCACCACGCCCAGCCTGTGTGTGTGTACTAATAGCTACCTAGATAACAAAACTTAACAGCAGTTACCTCTAGATTACCTCAGCACCATTGACAATCAGCCTGATGCCTGTTCGCAGTGGGGCTGTCCTGTGAGTTGTAGGGTGTTAGCAGTATCCCTGGGCGCAGTAATGTAACAATCAAAAATGTGTTTGGTAGCACAAAAGCGCAACTATAGTTAAGAATAATTTATTGTGTATTTCAGAGTAACTAACAGTGAAATTAGAATGTTCCTAACACAAAAAAAGATACATACTTGAGGGTATGAATATCTCAACCACTCTGATTTGATTATTACTTATTATATGTTTATATCAAAATATCACATGTACCCTATAAGTATGTACAAATATTATGTAGAATTTAGATTTATGTAAATTTTAATAAAAAATAAATATTAAAAAATATCTTAAGATATTGCTAAATGTCCCCTCAAGGAACAAGGTCCCCAGGTGGAGAACTGATTCTCTAGATGGGACATGTATAGATGATGTTTTCCTTTGTTTTTTAGTACATATGCCTATTTTTTAGTTTTTTCTAAAATAAGTGTACTTTAGTCATATAAAAAAAAACTTTGTATCTATTATTGTACCATTGCCTGCACTGTCTGAAAAAAAAATACACTCAGATGAAAAGATATTCACACTAATACTTACAGTAAGAAAATTAATTTTATTATTATTTTAAAATAACTATGGAAAAACTATACAAAGGCCTCCCAGATATCAATATTCCTTAGGCAACTTTGAAATATTTATAATCTTACTCTTTGGACTAGGCATCCTAATTGTAATTCCATATCTTAAAGAAGCAATTCTAAATATAGGAAATGCTTCACAAATAGGATTGATTTTTGCAGAGTTACTTATAAAAGCAAAAAGTTATAAACACTGTAAAACCAATCATAGGAAACTACGTTAATTAAGGTACATTCACTTAATAGACTACCGTACAGCATTAAAATGATATTTATAAAGAACTTATAACAATGTGGGGGCAAGGTTTATGCCATATTGTTAAGTGGGAAAATAACTGAATACAAAATCAAATATGTTACATCACATTCAAAGGCATAATAATGACAACGAAAAGAATCTCATCAACGTGGTCGGAAGAAATACACCAAGATATTAAAAGTAATTGTTAATTGAACAATGGCATCATAGGTGACTTTTTCACTCTACTTTCCTGAAATATCCAAATTTTTTACAATAAACATGTACGTATTTACAGTGAAAGAGAGAACAGTGAAATTTCTTTTTAAAAATACTTGAAAATGATCACAAAAATGTGCCAACATTTCAGGTAAGAAATATCTTTTTATATTGGATAGATTCCAGCCACCTCATGGATTTTGATCTAACTTGTTTACATTCATCAGGGGTGATGAGCAGTTCCAGCCCACAGGAAGCACAATCTTTGCAGACAAAAGGTGGCCTTTCTCATATTTGTCAGGCAATATTTGTCCAACCTGGCTACTCCCAGGTGGCTCCAATGAACTCTTGTTAGCTCACTCCTCTGTCTCTTGTGGACCCAGACTATATGTTACAATAGACCTCAAAGAGGGAGGCAGCTGCGTGCATTCGGTAGAAAATAGAAAAAGGCATGGCCAGGTTGACCACAATTATCCAGGGTTCAAAGCCAAAGACAATCTCCTCCAATCCGTTGTCATACTCGGGTCTACAGCCAAAGGCAGGAGGTATCCAAAGCTGCAAGAGAAGAGAAAATGGCCTGTGGTGGGGAGTGGCTTCCAAGCCACCACAGAGGCCTCACTCAAGTCCCAGGCCTCGTGGGAGCTGACCTGGGTACATGGAGACTGAGTCGCCCCTGACAGAACAATAAGGAAATCTCGTGGCATTTCCCATCTCCACAGAAACCACCAAATCCATGTCTGCCATGATTCTGCTCACTTCCTCACCCACCCTTCCCTGCAATCCATCCCGAATGAGTGCTTTTTGAACCCATCTAACTCTCTCCATCCCTACAGCCCTCACCCAGCCTCGGTTTCCTCATTTGTAAGATGGGAATTCTAACACGTGTCTGAAAGGGCTTAGATGAGAACTAAATTTGCAAAACTGAAAGCAGTGACTTTTGTTTGTGTTCCACTTTTGTTTGTGGAACCTACACACTGTTTCCTGCTTCTCAGTCTCTTCTCTGTCCCAGTTCTCTCTCCTTCTGCCACCCCTTGAGTGTCAGGCTCCTCACTCCCGCTTCAGGCTGCACACTTCTTCAGCTTCCTCCACCCCCTGGCTGTGGCAGGCAGCCTCTAGGATGACCCTCAATGCTCCCCAGCTCCTGCAGCCACCCTCTTGTGGAGTCCCCACCCCTTGAGCGTGGGATGCACCTAACAACTCACTTCCAACTCACAAAATATGGCAAAAGGCCCAGGAAGTCACTTCTGAAATTAAGTTGCAAAAGGACCTGCTATCCCTCTTGCTGGTGTTCTCCTGTAAGACAGTTGGCAGAGCTGCCACGCTGCGGAGCACCCTATGCGGCAAGGAGCCCAGGGAGCACTCCCGTCAACAGCCAGCAAGGAACTCAGACCCTCAGTCCAACAAGCCACAGCTGAATCCTGCCAACAGTCACATGAGTAGATTTGGAAACAAATCCTCCGCCACCTCTCACAAAGTCAAGCCTTGAAATGAATGCAGTCCCAGCCAAAAGTTTCAGCCTGGGAATGGCCCTGTGCAGAGACACTCAGCTAAAACTAGTTGGATTCGTAAGTCAGAGAAACTATGAAATCATAAATGTACATTGTTTTAAGTTGCTGAGTATTGGGGTGCTCTCTTCCATAGCAATAGGTAACTGAGACACATAGCCTTCATTAGTATCACCATATAGAAAGCTCCCTGGTGTGTACAGCCGACCTCTGTATCCAGGGACCTGTGTCTGTGGATTCAACCAACCACAGATCAAAAATATTCAAAAAGTAGGCTGGGCACAGTGGCTCACACCTATAATCCCAGAACTTTGGGAGGCCGAGGCAGGTGGATCACCTGAGGTCAGGAGTTCAAGACGAGCCTGGCCAACATGGTGAAACCCCATCTCTACTAAAAATACAAAAAATTAGCTGGGCGTGGTGGCCCGTGCCTGTAATCCTAGCTACTCGGGAGGCTGAAGCAGGAGAATCCCTTGAACCCAGGAGGCGAAGCTTGCAGTGAGCCAGGATCGTGATGCTGCACTCCAGCCTGGACAACAGTGAGGCTCTGTCTCAAAAAATAAAGATAAATAAATTCAAAAATAATATGGTTGGTTGTGTCTGCACTGAATATGTACAAACTTTCTTCTTGTCCTTATTCTCTAAACAATACAGTATAACAACTATTTACATAGCATTTAAATTGTATTACGTATCCTAAGTAATCTAGAGATGTCTTAAAGTATACGGGAGGATGGGTAGGTTACATGCAAATACTACCCCATTTTACATAGGACTTGAGCATCTGTGCATTTGGTATCCACCACGGGGGCCCTGGAACCAAGACCCCTCTCTTCTACTTTGCTTACTGGCTGCTGTGACTCTTAGGGTCTCTCCTACCTGTTCGTCGGGTCCCTCCCAGTCTCCTTTGCTGTTTCATCCTTTGCTCTGCCTCTAAATATTGGCCAGTGTCCAGAGCTCATTC
Source organism: Papio anubis (assembly GCF_008728515.1). Classification (NCBI taxonomy): domain Eukaryota; kingdom Metazoa; phylum Chordata; class Mammalia; order Primates; family Cercopithecidae; genus Papio; species Papio anubis. The sequence continues at coordinate 176,842,371 of NC_044978.1, forward strand.
CTGGGTCCCTTTCTATTCTCTATACACATGAGTCCTGGGGCTCTCTCCCAGTCCCTGGTTGTAAATACCAGTTATAGGCCTATGACTTCCCAGTCTAAATCTCCAGCCTGGACCACTCCCAAGAACCCCAAGCTCATAGTTTCCAGTGGCAACTTGAGTGTCTAAAACACATCTCAGACTCAACCTACCTTCCCCATTTCTCCATCTGATCAGCTACAGCGTCCTCCCAGGTGGTCCATCGAGGTTCCAGGTGTCATCCTTATTTCCCTCCTACTCTCATAACCACACCCCCTCCCATCCAGTCCATCAGTGCATCTCCACTGTGCACCTCCAAAGCAGTATCTTCAGCCCGCCTATGGCTCTCTCTCTCCACCTGTCCAGTCGGACTCTCTCACCTAGACCATGGCGGTGGCCCCCTGCCTGGTCACCCAGCTCGCACTAGGGCTCCACTTGGCCACCAGATTTACATTTTATGGAAATCAGATCCTGTCCCTACCTTGATTAAACCCCCAAAGTCTTCCCAAAATGTTTAAAATAAAAGCTACACTCCTGCATGGGGTGATAAAGCTCTCTGTTAGCTGATTTCTAACCACTGCACATGCTTCTCCTCACTCACCCCACCCACTTGGCATGCAGCCCTTCTTCCTGTTTCTCAAACCAGACCCACTCACTCCCACTGGGGGTTTTATACCAGTCCTTGTTCCCTCTGCCCTGAACATGTGTGGCCAGCCCCTCCCTGTTTCATGTCACCCTTCAGCGAGGCCTTCCCGCTAAGCTGGTCCATCTGATCTGCAATGGCCACCCAAGAGCTATTTCCCACACCCTCCTTTTCCACTTCTCTGCTTAATACGGGTACACTATAAGGTGTCTGTCTTGCTCAGTTGATGGTTTTGCCTGCTGTTGCCTGGTTTGTAAGCCCCATAAGAGGAAGACCAGAGATCTTGGTCATTGCTGTACCCTCACCATTCATAGCAGTCCCTGGACCTCTGTAGGTACTCAAGGGACACCTTTTAAAGGAAGGGAGAGAGGAAGGGAGAGGGAGACGGGGGGAGAAAGGAGAAGAAAGGAAGGCAGGAAAATGGGACCTCTTTTCTGAAATCCACATCTTTATATCTGCTGTTCAGCTGTCTGTAAATTCTTGTTACTTATCCTATTGAGAGGCGGCCTATGATCTCTTTCCTTGAATCCATATGGACTCTGTCACTACAGGACTAATAAAATAAGGCGGAAGTAACACCATGCAGTTTCCAAGCCCAGGGCTTAGGAGACAAGCAGCTTCCAGTTCAATCTCTTGGAGGGTCGGCTCTGAGACCTTAAGCCACCAGGTACGGAGTCCGACAACCCTGAGACATCATGCTGGAGACCCAACTGTGGATACCCCAGTCAAGAGTCCCGCTGAGCCCAACCTCCCAGCCACTCCCACCCAAGACACCAGACCACGGAGCTTCCTGCCAAGGCTTCACCAACTTCACTTGATACTGTGAGGAACAGAACTGCCCATCCAAGCCCTGCCACGAGTCACAATAAATGCCATGAGACAAAAACAGTCATGCATGTTGCTTTTGTCACACATTTGGGGTAGCTCATTGCATGGCAATAGAAAACCAAACTATCTGCCTGTTGGGTTCGTCCATTTGGATGCCGCAGAGGCACCTGAAACAGAACACATCCATTACTTAACTCTGGTCCTTCCTTCCACACTGACCTCCACCCACCACTCTCAAGGTTGCCCCTCCTCCAGTGTCCTCCGTCTCCAACATAGGATCACCATCTCCCCAGGAACTCAAGTGTGAAGGCAGGGATCACGCTTGGCATCTGTCACCCTTCATGAGTTGCAGCCTGGAGACCCTGGAGGGTGTTATGATGAGTAGTCACAAAAGGACTAATACTCCACAAATCCACTTATATGAGGCATTTAGGAGTCAAATTCCTAGAGACTGAAAGAACAGTGGTTGTCAAGGGCTGGGGAGAATGAGGAGTTCATATATAATGGGGCAGAGTTTCAGTTTTACCAGATGAGAATAAACTGGAAAAGGGCATTGGTGATGTTTGCGCAACAATGTGAACGTACTTTACTCAACTATACACTTGAAAGTGGGTGCAATGGGAAAGTTTATGTGGTATGTTTTTTACCACAATTAAAAATATAATAAAATAAGCATGAGTCAGATCCCATCACTCTCAGTGTAGACCCTTCCATGATTTTCTGTTGCATTTAGGATCAAGTCTTGGCTCACAGGCCCTGTGTGGTCTCCCCTCTGCTCTGTGCTCCATGCTCCCAGGTCATGTCCAGTGAGCCCTGCCTTGCCTTGCATCCGTCCCTTCCCCACACCTGTAGCTCTGCCCTGATAGTCTCTCACCCCAGCCCTATCCACACCCTTCCTTAGAAGAGGCCTTCCCTGACCCGTCTCCCACAGCACCCTGCCTTTCCCCGTCACCACACCCACCCTCTATTGTCTGCAGGGCCACGGCTCCTGGAAATTCAACTAACATTTCCATCTCCGTCTCTGGAGTGGAGCCCACTCCACCTGGACGTGCACATCAGCACCTGCAGCTGGGGCCTCTGGACTGGCTCCCGATGCTGGAGAAGACAGCTCTTGCTCTCTGCCAGATGCCTTTGGCACCACCTGAGGCCAACCACAAGGTTTCAAAATGCCACCCAATGAGCCCTCATGGGCATCCTAAGACACCACCCTGTGATGATTTCCATCCTCTGGTTCAATCTCCCAGAACCCAACCAGTGCCTGGGGGGCGTCATGGGCCAAGCACAGGGAGGAAGAAACGAAGCCCACTCTTCTCCTTGAACTGGGCCCTGGGTCTGGCCTTCGGGTCCTGACAGACCATCAGTTGCCTCTTGATTCTGGTATTTCAGACAGTGCTATCTTTCTTCAAGTGGGTCCAAAAATGCAAGCCAAGTATTTCACCCAGTGGTCAACCAAAAAGGCAACCAGGGAAAAATAACTTTTCAGAACTCAGTTTTAAAAAGATATATCAGGCCAGGAATGATGGCTCACACCTGTAATCCCATCACTTTGGGAGGCCTAGGCAGGCAGATCACCTGAGGTCAGGAGTTCAAGACCACCTTGACCAACCTAGTGAAACCCTGTCTCTACTAAAAATACAAAACTTAGCTGGGCATGGTCAGTGCATCCCTGTGGTTCCACCTCCTTGGGAGGCTGAGACAGGAGAATCACTTGAACCCAGGAGGCGGAGGCTGCAGTGAGCCAAGATCATGCCATTGCACTATGGCCTGGGCAACAGAGCAAGACTCCATCTCAAAATAAACATATATTAATATTAATCACAGGATATGTACAAAAAGCTTATGCTTGAGGAGGATTCTAGAACTAGCTCTGACTTTACAAGAATTTGCATTTTGGAATATGCACCTCAAAAAGCTGCAGCCGACTATTATCTATCTCTCTTGTTAACTCTTTAAATTCTTGGTTCACTGCTGTGCCCCTGACATAGTCCCTGGCATACAGCAGGTGCCTGGCAAATGTCTGTTAGATGGACAAGAGGGTCTGCCTGCAGCCAAACTCTTCTTGACCTTCCCCCTTCAGAGCCCCTCCTCACTGCCTAGTGAGCTGAAGGAACCCGGGTGATCCAAGGCTAGGGTGGATCAGGTTTGCTTGGCAGACACACATCCATTCTGACTTCAGAAGGGACCTTCCCAACTTTGCATTCTTAGGGCTATATCAAAAGTTGCAGGCCTTGTATGCACCATCTGAAATTCAGGGGAGAAAGCTCAAAAGCCTCTGAGCTTCTGGGGCAACAGAGAGCAGGCTTGATAATGGAGGCTGGTAGCAGAGAGCTGACTTCACCCGGAGTGATGGGCAGGCACCTCTGTGGACTGGGGCATTCCCCTCCAGCCACCAGTCACCATCACTGCAGAGACTCAAGCGGTGGCAAAGGCTGCTTCCCCCTCCTTCTCACCAAACCCCACCATCCTTCCTTTATGTGTCTTTTTAAAAACCCCAACAGCACACAGTGCTTCTTATTTCTTTTTCTTCTCTCCATCCCTCTGTCACTGCGCTGGTTCAAGCTCCTCCCCTTCCTGCCTGGGCTATTGCACGGCTTTCTCTCCCAGTCTTTCTGCTTCTGGCCCTGTCTGTCTCCATCCTTGCTACACACAGCTGCTGGGAGGATCATTCCGAAACACAAATCTGAGAGAATTCTCCCCTACCCTCAGCATAAAGACCAGACTCTAGCCAGGCCTAGGAAGCCCTGCTCAAGCCAGAGTCCACCTAGCTGGGCCCTCTCTCCTATTTCCCATTCTGCTGCTCCAAACTACTTGGTGCTCCCAGAACATGCCATGGTGTCTTTGCTTCTGTGTCTTCACATATTGTGTGCCTCTGCCTGAAATGCTTTTCCCTGCCTTGATCACCTGGTGAACTTCCAGTCATTCCTTGCTGATGCAGACAAGATTGGGTGAGTGACTGTACACCTTCCTCTCCCTTGCTACCTTCCATCAAAGAAGCTGGAAAGCAAACCATTCACTTCTCCAGCCTTCCTTGCAGCAAAGGGTGCCCACGTGAGAGACACAGCCCTTCCCCGCTGCTTTCTGCCTTGAACCTAGATGTGATGCCTGGTGCAGCTACAGCCATCTCATGACCATGTGGCAACAGGCGCCACACCACCCAAGTGACAAAATGAACAGTGCCTGGATGCCTGATGACATGATTCAGCTGCCAGGCCAACCCCAAGCAGCCAACCTCTGGAATTCTCATGAGACAATTAAACATTGTTAAGACTGAAGACACTGTGAATAAAATTGCCTATCACTTGCAACCAAAAGCACTCCTGATTGACACTGGGCCTCACCTCAAGCACCCACTACTCACTGAAGTCTTTCTGGATCCCTGCTCCTAGTACACCTTGCACAAGCCCCTCTCAGCACTTGTCCTGCTCACTGTATTAGATTTTCTCATTGTCTCCCTCCCCCATTATACTGAGACCTTTTAGAGAAAAGAGACTGAATCTTTCCACTTTATCTTTATTACCTAGCCCAGCCCCTAGCATGCAGCAAGTCTTCAGTAGGTAGATTTGTAGAATATATGTCTACTTTCCAGCCTTATATTTTAATTTTGTACTTACAGTATTTTTATTACAAGCTGCCTCCATTCCTTATTTTAAAAAGGCAAGAGAACCCTAGATGTCCATTAGTAATGGACTGGATAAAGAAAATGTATGATGGCAGGGTACAGTGGTTCACATCTGTAATCCCAGTACTTTGGGAGGCTGAGGCAGGAGGATTGTTTGAGCCCAGGAGTTCAAGAGAAGCCTGGGCAGCACAGTGAGAACCTATCTCTACCAAAAAAAAAAAAAAAGTTTTGGCCAGGCGTGGTGACTCACACTTGTAATCCCAGCACTTTGGGAGGCCGAGGTAAGCGGATCACTTGAGGTCAAGAGTTCGAAACAAGCCTGGCCAACATGGTGAAACCCCATCTCTACTAAAAATATTTTCAAAAACTAGCCAGGTGTGGTGGCTGGTGCCTGTAATCCCAGCTACTCTGGAGGCTGAGACAGGAGAATCACTTCAACTTGGGAGGCAGAGGTTGCAATGATCCAAGATCACGCCATTGCACCATAGCCTGGGCAACAAGAGTGAAACTCTGTCTCAAAAAAAAAAAAAAAAAGTTTTTTAAAAATTTGCCAGGTGTGGTGGCACATGCCTGTGGTCCCAGCTACTCAGGAGGCTGAGATGGGAGGATTGCTTGAGCACAGGAGGTTGAGGCTGCAGTGAGCCGTGATCATGCCACTGCACTCCAGCCTGGGTAATAGGGCGCGACCCTGTCTCAATAAATAAATAAATAGAAAATGTGGTAGCTATACACCATGGAATATTATGCAGCCTTAAAAAAGAATGAAATCACATTATTTGCAGCAATGTGGATTGAACTGGAGTCCTTATCCTAAGTGAATTAACCCAGGAACAGAAAACCAAATACCACATGTCCTGTCTTACAAGTGGGAGCTAAACATTGGGTACTCATGAACACAAAGATATGAACAATAGACACTACTAGGCACTAGTAGAGGGGAGAGGTCAGAAGTGGGGTGCAGGCTGAAAAACTACCTATCGGGTACTATGCTCATTACCTGGGTGACGGGATCATTTGCTCACCAAACCTCAGCGACACACGATTTACCCATGTAACAAACATGATGTGTACCCCTTGAACCTAAAATGGAAGTTTGAAGTAAAATTAAAAGAATAAGAATAAGTTGGTGCAGATTACCGAAATATTGCAGAGGAACAAGAAGGCTGCAATATTCCTCAGGACTTTTCTCTTGGCGTTGCCCTGTAAGAAACGGGGAAGGCGGACTGGGCTTGGGCTCCCTCCCCAGCTGCTCTCCTCCTGCTTCTCCTCCTCCTTGCCACAGCCTTCTCTCATGCACACATTTCCTTTGGCTGCTGGTGGCATGTCCCTGCCCCGGGGAGCCACATCTCCAGCCACACCTCCACTCTTGAGGCAGGAAGAAGCAACAGGCTTGCCATTGCAGACTGTGACCACCCGAAGGGTTCGGATGTCCTCAGAGAGCTTTTCAGGCTCTCGGTGAATGGATTCGATGATGAAGAGGTTCTGGATGTACTTCTCCACCATCACCAGGATGGAGTAGGGCAGGTTGTACCAGGTGTAGCGGGGGTGGTCCTCGGCACAGAGGATGGCCAAGATTGAGCCCCAGGAGATAAGCCAGGAGCCCGAGGCGGTGCCCACCAAGAGGTCTGAGTCCAGTTTGCGCGCCGGATTTTTGGACTCGTCCAGTGATTTCTCCTCTATCCTGTAAATCCGGATTCCAGCCAGCCCCGCAGCCCCCATAAGCATCAGCAGGGTGATGGCATACAGGTAGAACATGATGAGCGCCGACTCGCTCTTGGTCTTGGAGCGCCCGATATGAATCAGGTACACCACCACCACGGCAATGGTGGCGGCCAGCGCAGTCAGTCCCAGAACTGCGCCCACCGTGACCCCATCAGACTTGAACTGCATCTTCTGGTGCTGATGGCTGTCAACTTTGCGCCCGATGTTCTTCCATAGGACGTAGAGCATTGTGGAGGCCAGGATCTGATACTCTATGTTGAAGGGGTAGAGGTAGTAGATCCCGTGGGAGATGGCAGTGCAGAGAGTTGGGGGTGTGCAGTTACACTGCGGTGTGTGGTCATCTAAAACTAGGGGAGACAGGTAGATCACACAGGAGGGCGATTAGCATGTGCAAGGGAAAGCAGAAAAGCACAGAAAACTGTTTTCACCGTGGATTCAGGCTTGGATCTTCCCACTGGATTAGAAGCTGTATCATGTAATGGCTTATTATCACGTTTAATGTCATGGCTAAGTTGATAGCCTTGAGTATCCCCAAAGTGTATGCATTACCTAAATTGCATTTATTTTGTGGGTTGCCAAAGAGGATAGAGAAGATGACTCTATTGTTGTAAAAAATAGATATGTAGATGATAGATGGATAGACAGACACAAAGATGGGAAAAATCTAGAAGGACACAAACTAACATCTTAACAATAGTTATCTCTGGGTGGAAAAATGACAGATGATTTTTAATGTCTTCTAGATTTTGCTTCCCTGTATTTTCTAAATTTTCTCTGTGAAGATGATTTACACATGTGATTTTTTTAAATTAATTTTTAAAAATACTTTCTGGAGAAATTGCCCCTTTTAACTAGCAAAAGATATGCCTCTTAAGACTCCAGTGCTAGCAAGCATGCAGGAGACAGGCGCTCTCCAGCATCAGTGCGGGGAAAGCAAATGGGCCACCTTCTGGAAGAGAAGCTGACTGTGGTATGGAGGGCCCTGTTGTCACAGGAGGGCAGATGCTGCAAGTAAATGACGAAACAGGTCACCAAAGTCCTAAAGGCAATGCAGTCTCTGACCCGTAATTCCATTCTTCCCATTCTACCCTTCTACTCAAAGGGACGAATAAAAAAATATAATCGAAGAGTCAGGTAAGGCCGGGCACGGTCACTCAGCCCTGTAGTCTCAGCACTTTGGGAGGCCAAAGCAGGAGGATCACTTGAGGTCAGGAGTTCAAGACCAGCCTGGTCAACATGGCAAAACCTCATCTCTACTAAAAATACAAAAATTAGCCAGGCGTGGTGGCAAGCCTCTAATACCAGCTACTCGGGAGGCTGAGGCAGGAGAATCACTTGAACTTGGGAGGCAGAGGTGGCAGTGAGCTGAGATTGCGCCACTGCACTCCAGCCTAGGTGACAGAGCGAAACTCAGTCTCAAAAAATAATTTTTAAAAAAAAAAGATTAGGTAAAATTATGTATGTGTGTGTGTGTGTGTGTGTGTGTGTGTGTGTGTGTGTGAGAGAGAGAGAGAGAGAGAGAGAGAAACAGCTCAATGTCCAACAATTTAGAAATTGTTAAGTAAATTTTAGTATATCCCAGTAATGAGATAGTAGGCAACCATTGTACATTATAATTAAGATGTGCTTTATGGTTTTTTGGTATTTGGGAGGGGACGTTGTTTGTTTGTTTTGAGACAGAGTCTCCTGTTGCTCAGGCTAGAATGCTGTGGCACAATCTTGGCTCACTGCAACCTCAGCCTTCTGTGCTCAAGCATCCTCCCACCTCAGCCTGCTGAGTAGCTGGGACCACAGGCCAATGCCACCACGCCTGGCTAATTTTTATATTTTTTGTAGAGACAGGGTTCTGCCATGTTGGCCAGGTTGGTCTTGAACTCCTGAGCTCATGCCATCCACCCACCTCAGCCTCCCAAAGTGCTGGAATTAAAGGCATGAGCCACCACACCCAGCCAAGATGTGTTTGAATATTAAGAAAGTAATCCCGTTTCAAGGAAAATGGGAAAAAGTGGGAACAAACTGTATATCTATTTTTTTTAATGCAAGTCACAACCCAGTACCAGGCTGTAAAATCAGGTAGCAACCAACTTTTTTGTGGCAGAAATAATTTTCAGTGGACTAGAATAGCATAGAATGGAGTGGAATCAACTACCATAAAATTTGGCAGCGTCTCTGACATAGTAAAAGTAAGTATTATTTCATCACCCATACACACATAGGTATGTGCGTGTTTGGGTTACAGTGTAAAATCTGTCTCTTACTGTAGGTTGCAATAAAAAAAATCAAACATATAGTATAAAATCAACTATAAATATGTGACACACTACAAAAAAATAACCAAACATTCACAGCATTTACTGCGTTTCTGGGTAAGTGTTGTGGATTTTTTTTTTCCTTCACACTTTGTCATTGTTTTAGTTTGTGATATGTATATATTACTTGTAAAATCTGAGAAAAGTTATATCGTAGCATTAATTTTACATTCACAGAACACTATGTAATTTTCTTTTTCTTTTTCTTTTCTTTTTTTTTTTTTTTTTTTTTTTTTTTTGATATAGAGTCTCCCTCTGTTGCCCAGGCTGGAGTGCAGTGGCACAAACACAGCTCACTGCAGCCTTGACTTCCTGGGCTCAAGTGATCCTCCTGCATCAGCCTCCCATGTAGCTATAGCTGGGACCACAAGCCCATGCCACCATGCCTGGCTTTTTTTTTTTTTTTTTTTTCAGAGATGGGGTCTGCCTTTGTTGCCCAGGCTGGTCTCAGATTCCTAGGCTGAAGGGGTGATCCTGCCTTGGGATTACAAAGTGCTTAGATTACAGGTGTGAGCCACTCTCCCTGGTAATAATCTTCAATCCATACAGGGCTTCCCTAGCACTTACAATTCAATACGGCGTTATGCAGAAGACAAGGGAAGAAATCAGGAGGAAAAGTTCAGAGTAACAGAATGTTAGAGCTGACAGAGTTCTTTTTTAGAAAATTAATCCAATCTCATCTTTCACAGAGGGCCTTGAAGCCAGATTGCTAAGATTCAAATCATGACTCGATCACGTGTTCACTGTGTTACCCTGGGCTAACTTCTCCGTGGCTTGATGGCTTCATCCATATAATGAGGTTAATATTGTCTACCTGAGGCCAGGCGTGGTGACATACGCCTGTGATCCCAACATTTTGGGAGGCCAAGGCGGGTGGATCACAAGGTCAGGAATTCGAGACCAGCCTGGCCAATATAGCGAAACCCTGTCTCTACTAAAAATACAAAAATTAGCCGGGTGTGGTGGCACGCACCTGTAGTCCCAGCTACTCAGGAAACTGAGGCAGGAGAATCGCTTGAACCTGGGAGGCAGAGGTTGCAGTGAGTCAAGGTCATGCCACTGCCCTCTAGCTTAGGTGACAGAGTGAGACTCTGTCTCAAACAAAACAAAACAAAAAAACACATATATATAGCCTACCAGAGAGTGTGGGGGCACAAATTAAATGACATGTGTAAATTTCCAAGAACAGTGGCAGGCACTCAGCAAATGCTTAATAAAAGTTTACTTTTGTTATTGTTGCCATTGCTGCTACTGATATTGATACCAAGGAGGACATGAGGCCCAAACCCCAAGAGTGGCTGCTGGTTGGGGGTGGTGATTTCATTGTCTCCACCCCACTGATGACGAAACAGGTTCAAAGTGGTTCTCTAGGACAGGCTGGGTGTACACAGCTGGCACAGACTCACTGCACATTAAAGCCGGAAGGGATCTTTGCAAGTGCATGATTTGGATACCCTCACTTTACAAAGGAGAAAAGGGAGGCTCAGAGAGATTAAATGTCCTTCCAAAGGTCACACAGCTCGCACATGATGGGAACAAACCTGAGACACCCAGTTCCCTGCCCCACATTCCCCTCAGCCTGAATGTTCTAATATAGGAGTGACATATTGTAAATGCTAAAGGATTTTAGAAGAAATATAAAGATTGGGGGGGAGGGATAGCATTAGGAGATATACCTAATGTAAATGATGAGTTAATGGGTGCAGCACACCAACATGGTACATGTATACATATGTAACAAACCTGCACATTGTGCACATGTACCCTAGAACTTAAAAGTATAATAATAAATATATATATGTGTGTGTATGTGTGTGTGTGTGTATATATATATATATGGATTAACCCAACAGGCTCTCAGATGGGAACAAGGTGGAACAGACGTGAGCTAGAATTATAAGCCAAGTACAGTTAAATTAAAACTTTAAATGAACTACAGCCTATTAACCACAACCTACCATTAGACTTCTATGAATTTTTAAAAGCCATACTTTCACTAGAAGGAACTGGTAATAGAGGTTTAATTAAAAACACAAGCAGAAACAACCATCAATCTTCTCTAGCTGAAAACAAAGACATTTATTTATGCAGCAAACTGGACCGTGAGGAATGGCCATCAGAATGATCACTGTCGGTCTCACAAGTCCCTGAGTCATGGAAGAAACCTTTAATTACACATCACGTATGAGAGATTCAGGTTTTGGAAGATTTTCAACAACAGGGGGCTGTCTGGCTGATGCTGAGTTGGGTGGCCCTGCAGTTCTTTGGGACCTGCACTCCATCTCTGAACACTGTGGACTCTGCAGGTTTCCAAGATATTCCAACATGGCAGAAGGGCCACTCACCTCTCTCACCACTCACCTGTTGTTATGTTCCCAAAGCCCAGAGTGATGAGCCGTTCCTTGTGCTCATTGAGTTGGTGCTTGGACTCATTGAGGACGCCGTTGGCCCACAGAAGCAGGTTGGTGAACACAGAGTGGATTACCCCAAACCTGAAAAACACAAGGACTCAGTTCTCAAGCAGCCCTGGGAGAGCCTCAAGCAGCCCTGGGAGAGCCTCAAGCCCCACGGGCTGAGACAGACGTGTGCACACAAATACATGGCTCCTTCTCAGCCATGCTTCTGGTTTCACCTAGCAGCTCAGACTCTGGATGGGCCCCCTGCCTGGCTGGGTGGGGTAGATCCATGGAACCTTCCAAAACCACAGACTCTTGGCATTCAGCCTTAGTCTTGAACGTGCCAGTACTCAACTCAATGCCTATAGGACATCAAAGAAGCTGGGTCTTGGAAGCAGAGCCAGAGGGATGAAAATTTACTAAGAGCAGAAAACCCACCCCACCACACCCCAAATCTTTTTCCCAGAAGAGGAGAGGAGAGGAGAGAACAATGAGGGAAAGATGAAAGAGTACCACTGGAAATCTGGAGAGCAGGTCCACCCTTACTGCTGATTGGCCAGCCCCAACCATCATCCACCCCTCTACCACGCCACCTACTTCTAAGGACATTGAAACAAGCCAGAGACTCCTTGGCAGCTAGGCATGGCCATTCTGGCCAGTGAGATGTGACCTTTAGTCTACTGGGCACTACTGAAAAGCTTTTGCTTTCCTGACAAAAGAAACAAGAATAAGAAAAGTCTGCTATGGTCCCTTTCTCCTTTTTATCTAGCCTTGAATGTGGACATGAAGGCTGGAGCTGTGGCAGCCATCTTATGACCATGAGACAGCCAGCTTGGGCTAAAGCTGCAGCCCACTGAGGATGGCAGAGTGGAAATCTAGAAAGAGCCTGCTCGGTAATGACTTTGTTGAGCTGCGGGAGATCCAGATAGGCTCAAAGATGAGCCCATGGTCACACATGGAGTAAGCAGCCACATGGGGGTTTGCCAAGATGGTAAGCAGCAGAGCTCTTCTAGTCTGATTCCAGAGTCCTGCCCTTGGCTCTGTGCCATGCTGCCTCCTACGGCAGAAGATAGAAAAGAGAACTAAGTGGAAGGTAGACACTGGACTCTGGGTAGCAGGCGAGAGATCCATGGGGAATGCGGTCCCCATAGGGTCACTGATTTCTTCAAATACTCCAAAGTCTTCCTACATCTGCAGGCTTAAGGTGTATTCACACTGGTAGCTTTCAGGGTACTTAGCAACGTGCCTTGCAGGTAGCAGGTGCAGCAAACACTGGTGATTTGAGAGAGGGATTCTTTAAAACTTTCTGTGGAATTGATCACTCCTAATTGGAAAGCAGAGGCCCACAGGAAGCGTGATTCCAGTTTCACCTGGCAGCTCAGGCTCTGGGTGGGTCCCCTGCCTGGCTGGGAGGGGCAGATCCATGGAACCTTCCAAAACCACAGAGTCTTGGCATTCAGCCTTAGTCTTGAACTTGCCAGTACTCAACTCAATGCCTATAGAACATCAAAGAAGCTGGGTCTTGGAAGCAGAGCTAGAGGGATGAAAATTTACTAAAAGGAGACAAACAAAGAGACCCCTCAACCATGATCTGCCCATGGGAAAAATGGTGCACCTGCGTCCTCAGCCTTGACCCTGCCTCTTCTCTCCGTTTTAACCTCAGCTGATCTCTCTGGGACTCTCACGGGAAACTGCAGGCAAAACCTTGCCTCATTTGAATCCTGGCTTCCTTTGGCATAATGTCCAAGCACAACTGGAGAAGGAAACAGAATCCCAGGGTGTCTGAGTCAGGTGTTTGCCAATCTGCTTGCCCCTTGCGCTTGCCCAGTTGCTGTAGATCATGGCCAGCCTTCCCCAAAGCATCTGGGAGGCATTCTATAGAGCCTTTGACAAACGCAGACAATGCTGTTTGCCTCATACTGACTGGCTTTTCTTTTACTAATAATGCACACAGCTCCCCTTTCCTCTCTCCTTTTTCCTGGTCCAAATGGCACTATCCAGTCCCAGGCCCATGGAACTCAAGGAGGTAGCACTGTTGCCACGCATGGCTGTAAGCTGTTCCGCCACGCAAGCTCCCTGCAAGCTGGCAGCCTCCTGTTGGCTTGATGTGGAAATGGTCCACAAACCAAGGGCAGATGTCATTTTCCCATGCCAGGCTGCCTTTCTCATCACTGGATTTGACAGTCCCAGACTACTGTAAAGGGAAGGCTCTCATGAGCCATTTCTAATCTCAGTGTATGTTTCCTTCATCTGTGTGTGTGCACATGGTGCTTTCTTACACGGTAACAACACCTTGCAGTTAGGAGATTCACTCCATTACCCTGTCGATTCTTTCCTTTCATCCTCACAATCCCCTGGGAGGGTGGTGGGTGGACCTATAACAGATCCTACACTTGCTGAGTGCCTGTTACATAGTGCTTTACATCAATTCCTTCATTCAGTCCTTGAGGCAGGCTACGTTATTTTCTCTGAAAGAAACCAATAGATTCTTCTCCATGATACTGAAGATTGTCAAGTGGCAGAAGGTTAAAAACGCAGGGGACATTGCCTCTCCCTGTGCCTGCCTGATGGCAGGATGGCGATTCACGAAAACAAAAGATCTTGCTACCTCCCCTTCCTTTCCTGCATACAGACAGAGATGTGAGTTTTGTTCTTACTGGGGACAGCTCTGGGCTCTTACCAGCTCAGAAATGAGGTCAGCAGAGATAGGAGAATCTGGGAGCAAACTTAGCTTGGTCTTGTCCTTATAAGATTTATGGCTCTTCGTTAAAATACTATCTAAGCAAGGCCCCCAAACCACTGCCTTAACAGAAATTTGTTAGAACTGAGGTCCCCCTCCCACATTATGCACACACGGCAAGTGTCAATAAACTCCTGTTAGTTTTTCTCTTGTTAATCTGACCTTTGTTTTCAGGACAGCATCTCAATTGAGAATTTATGAGGGTTAAAAAAAGAAATTACATTTTCTTCCCTTCATCTCCATTTCATAGATGAGGAAACTGAGGGTCATAAGGGAAAAGTGTCTAAGATACAGACTCAAATTCAAAATGGTCTGAATTTCAAATTCAAATTCAAAATTCAAATTCTAAGATACAGACTCAAATTCAAAATTCAAACCCACTTCATGCTACTTCTGGACTCGTCCCATGGAGAAGCCAAAGGCAGAAACCCTCTTCTCTCTGCCGTAAGTGAGGGCTCAGCTTTCAGGACTGAGTGGAGAGTTGGTCTGTTTTTATCATCAAAGCGAGATGGCAGTGACGAATTTTGATCATTCTAAATGAATGCCAAATTCAACATATAAAGCAATTACCCACACTTTTTACCTTTCCAGTGTTTTGAAAGACTGGATAATATCCTTTGCATGCCCCCAAAGAAAATATACCTAGATGGAAATAAAGAAAGAAAAGAAAACTTGGTGATACACTCATCATTACGGTTGCAAACTTGAGAAGCTATAAAACTCAAAGAAAAGGTATGAGAAAATGCTGGGACATCAGTGACCCCCTGCTCCATCTTAGGTGGCAGTGCCACTCCCCAGTGGGGACAATGATCCAGGACTACTGTGCAGAAAAATAAAGTGAGGCCTCTTGGTTCAGGAAGAAACGGTGCTGCAATTCATTAAGGATGTCTTCTGTGTCTTCTGTGAGATGCGGTGATTGATTTAGGATGTCTGCTGTGGGACAGGGTACGGAAGTAGTAGCCTGCCTGACATTAATCCTATAACTGGTTTATATCACTTGTTAGTTTTCACCCAAGAAATATTCACTGTACAGTTACTGTGTGCCAGTGGCCAGAAAGGAAATGTTGAGAGCTTTAAATGAATAATGAAATTGATTTGGGCTGGTTTTTTATTTCAGTCTATTACATATGCTAACAGTCCCCCGGTTATGCAGTCCTAGCAGCAATACAGGGAAGGGATTGAAATCAGGGATTCTATATAGTAACACACCTGTGAAAATCCTGACTTCCTCACTGAATAACCCATGGCCTTGGACAAGTCGGGGAACCTTGCTGAATCTGTTTTCCCGTCTTTGAAATGGGGATGATGGGACTTACCCTAGAGGGTGTTGTGAGCAATTAAATGAAATGATCCATGTCAATCACTTAGACTAGCACCTGAAGAAGCGTGTATGTTTTCAATAAATATTCTCCACTGTTCACTCACGAATTCACTGACATTGTCTGAGCTCCTCCTATATACCAGGCATTATTTGGGCTTCTAAAATGTTTTGGGCTTTATTTTAGAGATAAACACATATTGAGCACCTACTGCATGCCAAATACCGCTAGGCATTTTATAAATTTGTCTCATTTAATCTTTATGTTCTAATTAAGAGTCACAAAAATAAAATCAGACAGTACAAAATAAAATAAATATCCACATATCACCTCTTTCACATTCTTTTACCTAAGATTTACCGTCTTACTCAGGAAAACACACTCAGGGCATTAACTGTCTTGAAACATCCAGTAATAAAAACAGACAGCAGTGACTCCTGTTAAAGCATTCAGCCCAATAATAGGGAAACAGTTAATTAGCAATTATCAATGATTTGAAATTAGACAGCCATTTAATTGATGCTTTTTATAAAAACTACCTACCAACACTGAAACCTTTTTTTAGTGAAAAACTTGTAATAGAAAATTCTACACCCAGAAACTTTGAGAAGAATGTACACTTTAAGTACAAGGAATGGAGGAAATACATAAAAACAATAGCAAATGCTGGTTACAGTTGATTTGCTTACAGGTGTGTTTTTATTATCTTTTCCATTTTTTCTCAGTGATGTTACATTATATTTTTAAAATAAATGCTTTTTGCTTTTTTTTTAGAATTACCATATGGTCCAGCAATACCACTTCTGGATACACACACACACACACACACACACACACACATATCTCCAAAAGAAGTGAAAGCAAGTTCTCACAAAGATATTTGTCCACCCATGTTCATAGCAGCATTATTCACAATAGCCAAGAGGTAGAAGCAACTCAAGTGCCCACTGATGGATGAGTGGATGATCAAAATGTAATATAAACCAAAAAGTACCTGAGATAGGTCTCAATCAGTTTAGAAGTTTATTTTGCCAAGATTAAGGACACGCACCTGGGAGACATGTCTATGCCTTTCTTTACAGATGATTTTGAGGTCTTCAATATTTTAAAGAGAAAGGAAAAATACTGTGAAACAAGGAAGAAATGTTTTTATAAAGGTGTGGGTAGATAAGAGGCAAATGGTTGCATTCTTTTGAGTCTTTGATCAGTCATTCTCATGTGAAGGGGGTAGAGGAATAGTCGCTTACACATCCGTCTAGCTCGGTGAAACTGCGTTTCTACTAAGATAAAACAAATGTAGGGCACAAGAAGCCATCAGGTATGCATTTGTCGCAGGTGAGCAGAGGGCTGACTTTGAGCTTTGTCCTTTGTCCTGTGCCTGTGAAGATCAGCTATCCATTTACATTGTGAGGGTGAAATTTAACACAACTGTTTTAGAGTAAAGATCTTGGATCCCACAAGGAATTTCCCAGTGGACAAATTGTGAGGGAGGTTTGTAGCTTTTTAAAATCTTTAAAATCTGTGTAGCTATCTTATTTAGGAATAGAATGGGAGGCAGGTTTGCCTGACGCAGTTCCCAGCTTGACTTTTCTCTTTGGTTTAGTGATTTTGGGGTCCCAAGATTTATTTTCCTTTCACAGTGGTATAGACATACAATGGAATTTCACTCAACCTTAAAAAGGAAGAAAATTCTGATATGTGCTACATCATGGATGACCCTTGAGAATATTATGCTGTGAGAAATAAGCCAGACATGAGAAGACCAATACTGTATGATTCAGTTTGAATGAGGCATCTAGAATAGTCAAACTCATAAAGACAGAAAGTAGAACAGAGTTTGCCAACAGCCGGGGAAGGGGAGGAAATAGAGAGTTGTTTAGTGGGCTCAGAGTTTCAGTTTTGCAAGATGAAAAAGGCCCGCAGATTGGTTGTACAATAAGTGAATGTAGTTAACATTACTGAACCCTACAGTTAAAATGACTAAGATGGTAGATGTTATGTGATTGTCAACCTAAAAAGAAAAGACACTAGAGAAAATTATCTCTAAATATGTTGGATTTCCTTGGAAATAGAAATAGGAATTACAATCCAGAATGCATGGAATGGCAAGCCACCAGTGCATTTGGTGAGGGAAGGGTAAGGAGGAGCTGTTATTAGCAAAGAGAGATTTACATAATTCACTGAGAAACAGAGTTCATTGGTTCTAGAGGCTCAAAGCCAGAGTTGTCATCGGTTCATTGGTGGAGATGCCAGTGCTGGGCAAGAGTTCTTCCAGGAGCATCTTATCTGCTTTACTGCAGTCCTAAAGAATGTCTAGTAATGTCTAGCTTCATCAAAGCAGGAGATGCATGAAAGGTTTTTAGAAAGTCTTTGGAAACACTTTGTATCTCAGACACATAGGCAGGAGTCCTCTCTCCTTGGTGCTTTCCTAGGCCTGTTTTGCCTGGGTCTGACAAAAGTGATTTCATCCTGGTATCTACAGGTTTTACAGTATTTGCCACAATTTTAAAATAAATACTCTGTTTTTTAGAAGAGCGCCTAATTATTACATATATGTGTGTGTGTGTGTGTGTGTGTGTGTGTGTGTGTGTATACTGTTTTCCATTCTCCAGTCATCTAATGTAGCAAAAGCACATGGTAAGTGTCCAACAGGTATAGAATGATTAATTCATTGACTTGCCAGGCCAATAAAATGCCTTAAATTAGGAAGCTAGGATCTCCAACCCACCAACTAAGAGGGATATTTTGAAAATTCATATCTGTCCCGGTCATTCTTCTGCCTAAAGCCTTCAGTGGCTCCCCATTGCCCTCGAGGTGAAACTCAAGCCCCTAGCTGATGGTCAGCCTTGACCAAGAATTTGCTGCACACCTAGCCCTGTGTTAAGTGCTTTTCATACACCTGTGCCTTTAAATCTATACAATGAGCTGATGAAGTAGGTACTGTGATTGTCCCCACCTCGCAGGTAAGACCCATGAGGCCCAGAGAAGTTAAGTAACTTGCCTGAAGTCACAAAGCTGTGATCAGAGCCAGAGTCATGCAATCTGACCAGAGTGCAAGCTTACAAGCCCTACACCAAACCGCGAATCCAGCCTGTGCCCACACATCCTCTCCCTACCCCACTGTGAGGAAAGATTGCACGTCCCAAAGACACTCTCTTCCAGTGGCCTCTGACCCTCTACCCCTGTGCTCCTCCCTCTCTCACAGATGGTTCTGGGACCTTCCCTGGCAGAAAGCGACCCTCACGCCAAGCTGCCTAAATGCCCTTGTTTGTGTTCCCTCATTGCTCTGGGACACTCTGGTCAAAGCACTGAGCCCAGTGTTGTCACTGTTTTGGGGACTGTCTGTCACCTAACTGACACCCTCATGGTGTGTGCCACAGACCATGGCTTTGCACCCTTGTATTCCCCATGCTGAGAACAATGTTCACCCAGTACTTAAAGATGAACTGCGTGAAAAATGAATGAAAGAAAGAATGCAGTTCTTTCTGGTCTCATTAAAGCTTCCCACATTGTCACTGAATCACTGTAAGGCTTTGTCTTCATGGGATTTGGCTCCCCTGGAATGAGCAGCCAGTTATCTTTGATCGGCTCTGGCTTCCATAACAAAGGACCACAGACCATCAGCTTCAATAACAGGAATTTCTCTTCTCTGGGTCCTGGGGCTAGACATCCAAGATCAAGGTGTTGGCAGGGTTGTTTCCTTTTGAGGCCTCTCTCTTCGGCTTGTAGGTGGTCAATTTCCTCCAGTGTCTTTACATGGCTGTCCCTCTGTGTGCATCTGTGTCCTTCTCTCCTCTTTAAAGACACTAAGGCCAGGCGCAGTGGCTCACGCTGTAATCCCAATACTTTGGGAGGTCGAGGCAGGTGTGTCGCCTGAGGTCAGGAGTTCGAGACCAGCCTGGCCAACATGGTGAAACCTCATCTCTACTAAAAATACAAAAACTAGCTGGGCATGGTGGCAGGTGCCTGTAAGCCAAGCTACTTGGGAGACTGAGGCAGGAGAATTGCTTGAACCCAGGAGACGGAAGTTGCAGTGAGCGGAGATTATGCCATTGCACTGCAGCCTGGGCGACAAGCAAGACTCCGTCTCAAAAAAAATGAAAAATAAAGACACCAGGCATATTGAATTTGGGCCACCCTAATGATCTTATTTAACCTCAATTTCCTCTAAACGACCCTATCTCCAAATACAGTCACATGCTCAGGGACTGAGAATGAGGATTTCGGCATATGAATTTCATGGGGATACAACTCAGTCACTCAGTCCATAACAGCTTTCAAGTGCAAGGTAGCCCCTCCAAATGAGCCCCTCAGCAAGCTCCCCAGCGATCCCACTGTGCCACCACTGAGTTAAACTGTTTCCAGGCTCACTGGGCATGTTCTGTCTGTTAGCTTCACTGTTCAAGAATGTGTTTGATCTAGAGAAACACTCTAAGGTCATCCGGTGCTATCTGGTAAGTCAGCTGGGGATACAAACTGAAGGCCACTTTAGGTAAAAGATGAAGTTTTAAAAATGGCATCCCTGGTTTTCTAGCGGTAGAAAACTTTCCAAAGAACATTCCCACAGTGGGAACTCAAAACTATTTCCAGCAATGGCAGGATCACTAGGACAAGTTCATGGTCTTCCAGGGTGACTTGTCAGGAAGAAAATAATCATTGTGTCTCTGCAGTGACTTTGAGCAAGTCATTTGTCTTCTCTGAGCTCCAACTTCTTCCTTAGAAAAGAATGAGGGCAGAGCCTACCATTTGCAACAACATGGGCAAATCTGGAGGACATCATGCTCAGTGAAATAAGGCAGATACAGAAAGAAAAATACTGCATAATCTCACTTATATGTGGTATCTAGAAAAACATTTTTAATCAAATGCATAAAAACAGACAGTAGAAGCTGGGCATGGTGACGTGGGCCTGTAGTCCTAGCTACTAGGGAGACTGAGGCAGGAGGATCACTCGAGCTGAATTTACGGCTGCAGTGACCCATGATGGCACCACTGCACTCCACCCTGGGCAACAGAGCAAGACCCTGTCTCTAAAATTAAATTAAATTAATAAATAAAAATAACATAAAGAGTGGAATGGTGGTTGGAGGGGAAAAATTAGAAGATTTTGGTCAAAGGGTACAAAGTTGCAAATATGTAAGATGAATAATTCTAGAGATGTAATGCACAACTTGAAGACTATGGTTAATAATATTGTATTGTAGGCCGGGCGCGGTGGCTCAAGCCTGTAATCCCAGCACTTTGGGAGGCCGAGACGGGCGGATCACGAGGTCAGGAGATCGAGACCATCCTGGCTAATACGGTGAAACCCCGTCTCTACTAAAAAGATACAAAAAATTAGCTGGGCCAGGTGGCGGGCGCCTGTAGTCCCAGCTACTCGGGAGGCTGAGGCAGGAGAATGGCGTGAACCCGGGAGGCGGAGCTTGCAGTGAGCTGAGATCCGGCCACTGCACTCCAGCCTGGGCGACAGAGCCAGACTCCATCTCAAAAAAAAAAAATAATAATAATAATAATAATAATATTGTATTGTATACTGGAAATTTGCTAAGAGAATGGATTCTAGGTGCTCTTACCATACCTAAAAAAAGAAAGGCAACTATGTGAGATGACAGACATAAATATGCTTGACTGTAGTAATCACTTCACTACGGATAGGAATATAGAAGAATCATGTTGTATACCTTAAACATATGCAATAAAAAAGAAAAACAAATGAGGCTGACAATTCCACAATTCAGATCCTGACTCTGATAACATTACCACGGATTTCTGCCAAGGGCGAACACTACCCTGAAGGCCCATCTAACATTCTTTTCAACCAGGAGATTTTTGTGACCCTGAGCTATGTATTTAAATCATGTTTATCAAATCCTTACTTCTGAGCCACACCAAGTTTACTGGTGCTACGGGAAAACATCCTCATACATTTCTAAAAGATTTTAATCCCCAAATGAGGAAACAAAAGTGTTCCCATGACCCAGAGGAGGCACTGCAAGGGCACAAGGTTTCTAGGTAGGAAGAATATTAAATTTTTAAAAAATAAAAAATAAATAAAACTGATTTTGGCAATGTTGCATAACTCTATGAACAGACTAAACCATTAAATTGCACATGTTAAATGGGCGAATTATATGCCATGTGAATTCTCTCAATAAAGCTGTTACATACCCAGAAAATAAAATTCCCTCAAGCCTTTACTGTAGACTTTGGCTTGGCAGAATTTCCTGACTCTTCAACATTAGAAGTCCTGCCTCATAGGATCCCTGCAGAAACGGCCATGGGGACACAGACTTTTATTTTGCAATGGAGGCAGCTGAAGAACTAAGCCTCAAAGAAAGGCTTCAGTTCACCTTGGGACTGGCTGAGCAGTCCACAGCTGCTCACACTGGCTCCACTTGCTGCACGTCTTGATGTTACAAGTTTCTACATACCCTGGGAGACACTTCACAGGAATGAGACAACATAAATAAACATCAGTGGTTTACCTGCAACAAAGTGTGCACTGCATGCATGACAGGGAAAACTCCTTCAGTGGCTGATAAACATTCTGAAAATCCAATGAAGTATCCAATTTTAAGGCATCCCAGGATGATGGTAATGACTGCAAACAATGTGATACTACCTAAATGCGGGATGAAAGGGGAAGTGGAAACACACGCATTGCATTAATATACATTGATGTCATTTCAAAATAATTTCTATTATGTATTAAACCCTTATGTATATGGTCAAATGATTTTTCCCAAGGGTGCCGAGACCATTCAATGGGAAAAGGGCAGTCTTTTCAACAAATGTGGTGGGAAAACTGGATATCCACATGCAAATGAATGAAGTTGGACCCTCACCTTACACCATATACAAAAATTCACTCAAAACAGATAAAAGATCTAAAATAAAAGTATAAACCTTGTAAAAGAAGACATGGGGGAAAGCTTCATGACATTGGCTTTGGCAATAATTTCTTGGCTGTGACACCAAAAATTCAAGCAACAAAAATTAAAATAAATAAGCTGAACTACATGAAAATGAAAAATTTTTGCATATCACAGGACGCTACCAATGAAGTGGAAAGACAACCCACAGAACTGGAGAAAACATTAGCAAATTATATATCTAACAAGTCATTAATATCCACAATATACAGATTTGTTTACACTAAAAACCTTGTATAATGAAATCGTACAGTACTGTCCTTTTGTACTTGAGTTTATTTTACTTCGCATAATGTCCTCATGGCTCATCCATACTGTATCATGCGTCAGAATTTCCTTCCTTTTTAAACCAAATAATATTTTGTTGTATGTCTATACCTCATTGTGTTTATCCATCCATCTGTTGATGGATGCTGGGTCGCTTCCACCTTTTGGATACTGAAAATAATGCTACTATGAGGGAATTTATAGAGAATTCTTATATATCAACAATAGTGGGCTGGGCACAGTGGCTCACACCTGTAATCCCAGCACTTTGGGAGGCCTAGGAGGGTGAATAACTTGAGATCAGAAGCTGGAGACCAGCCTGGCCAACATGGTGAAACCCGTCTCTACTAAAAATACAAAAATTAGCCGGGTATGGTGGTGCATGCCTATAATCCCAGTTACTTGGGAGGCTGAGGCAGGAGAATCCATTGAACCTGGGAAGCAGAGGTTGCAGTGAACTGAGATCACGCCATTGCACTCCAGCCTGGGCAATAAGAGCGAAACTCCGTCTCCAAAAATCAATCAATCAGCAATGACGAAAGCCAATTTAAAAATTGGCAAAGGACTTGAATAAACATATCTCCAAAGAAGACATAAAGATGGCCAGCAAGTATATGAAAAGATGCCCACCATCACTAATTATTAGAGAGATGCAAATCAAAACTACAAAAATACCACCACACTATCAGGATGGCTACTATCAAAAAAAAAAAAAGAAGAAGAAGAAGAAGAAAATGATAGAAAATAACAAGCATTGGTGAGGATATAGAGAAATAGTGCTCTGTTGGTGGGAATGTAAAGTGGCACAGCTACTATAGAAAACAGTAGGGAGGGCCTTCAAAAAATTCAAAACACTATTACGGCATGATCTGGCATTTCCACTTCTGAGTATATACCCGAAAGAATTGAAAGCAGGGACCCGAGGGGATATCTGTATTCTCCTGTTCGTAGCAGCATTATTTTCAGTATCCAAAAAGTGGAAGCGACCCAGCATCCATCAACAGATGGATGGATAAACACAATGAGGTATAGACATACAACAAAGTATTATTCAGCTTAAACAGGAAGGAAATTCTGACACACGATACAGTATGGATGAGCCATGAGGACATTATGCGAAGTAAAATAAACTCAACCACAAAAGGATAATACTGTAGGATTTCATTATATGAGGTATCAAATGTAAGCAAATTCATAGACAGAAGTAGAATGGTGGTTGCCAGGTGCTGGAGGGAGGGAAGAATGAGGAGTTAGTGTTTAATGAGGACAGAGTTTCGGTTTTGCAAGATGAAAACCTTCTGGAGGTTGGTTGCACAGCAGCGTATATGTACTTAACACCACTGAGCTGTACGCTTAAAAACTGGTAAGCTGGTAAATCTTATATATATAAATGCATGTTTTACCGTGATTAAAAATATGTTAATAAAATAAATTCTAGCCCAGGCATGGTGGCTCATGCCTGTAATCCCAGCACTTTGGGAGGCCATGGCGGGAGGATCACTTGAGGCCAAGAGCCTAAGCAACTCCATTTCTACCCAAAAATTACATAAAAATTATTTCTAAATAAATAAATAAATTCTACTGTTGAGTTGCGAAGGTAAAACTAGAAGGCAGGTGCTGTTCATCACTGTACCCACCCCATAGCCCAGAGTCTGACAAATGATATACAATCAACGAAGCCTGGTCCAATCAACAGAAGGCTTCTAGAAGCTTTTTCAAAAAGGAGCAATCTAAGAACGTCACTGTTCTACTCAAAAATCTACTCTAATCCTAAAATCCTGTTCTCTGAAGAGTAAGAGTGCAGCTGGCCGGGTGCGGTGGCTCACACCTGTAATCCCAGCACTTTGGGAGGCCCAGGTGGGTGGATCACCTGAGGTCAGGAGTTCGAGACCAGCCTGCCCAGCATGGAGAAACCCCGTCTCTACTAAAAAATACAAAATTAGCAGGCATGGTGGCACATGCCTGTAATCCAGCTACACAGGAGGCTGAGGCAGGAGAATCACTTGAACCCGGGAGGTGGAGGTTGCAGTGAGCCAAGATCACGTGATTGCACTCCAGCCAGGGCAACAAGAGTGAAACTCTGTCTCAAAAAATATATATATAAATAAGAAATTAGAGTGCAGAGTGTGCAGGTCATATAGGTATACAGTAATTCTCTGAACTATCTTTGCCACTTTTCCATAAATCTAAAGTTTTTCTAAAATAGAACATTTATTTATTTATTTATTTGAGACAGGGTCTTGCTCTGTCACCCAGGCTGGAGTGCAGTGGCATGATCTTGGCTCATTGCAACCTCTACCTCGTGGGTTCAAGTGATTCTTGTGCCTCAACCTCCTAAGTACCTGGGATTACAGGCGTGCACCACCATGCCCAGCTAATTTTTTGTATTTTTAGTAGAGACAGGTTTTTGCTATGTTGGCCAGGCTGGTCTTAAACTCCTGGCCTCAAGAGGTCCACCTGCCTCAGCCTCCCAAAGTGCTGGGATTACAGGCATGAATCACTGAGCCCAGCTGAAAGCATATCAAAAAAAAAAAAAAAAAGATGAGTAAGGGCTCTAGAGTAGTAGCTGAGGAAGGGCCTGTGCTAGATGTACTGAAGAAAGGAAGCAATCTTTGATAAGATAATGAGCATGGTTTTGCCCAAAATATAAAAACAAACTAATAAAAAATATGCATATAAAAAAGACTGGAAAGGAATATACAAAATACATTAAAAAGACACTTGGTGACAAATGAAGAAATTAGTGAGAAAAAGGCTGTGATCATGAGCGCTTGATCAAGTCAGAGATCCTCATCTCTCTCCTGGGCTAGCATTGACTGTCATTTACACATTTGCTCCCACCAACAGGAGGAAACTGGATCATGTAGGACGTGCATTAAGGCACTGAGCAGAGAGGAGGGCATGAGCCATAACATTGGGCTATAACGTTACAGCTCCAGCCTGAGAAGCCTCCTCTGAAAAGTAATGCAATCGCCTGGCACTTTTCCACTGCTCAAAGCCTTATAGAAACAACTCTAACTCACTTTTTTTTTTAATCCTGGAAATGCCCCAATGAAATCAGAAACTTTGTAAGAGTGGAGATTCGATCCCAGTGCTTTGAAATGTTTTGACAAATACGTGGTTGGTTTTAATTACAAAAAAACATAGCAAGATGAGGTGAGGCAGCGTGGTTGAGTGGCAAGAGCACAGGCCTGAAACTATAGGAACCTGGACACTCACAGAACACGTGAGTCACTTCCTGCTCCCAGCCTCAGGATCCCATACAGAAAATGAGGATGGTCTACAGCAGTGGCTCTCAAACTGGAGCCTGCATCAGAATCATCTGGAGGGCTTGTTAAAACACAAATTTCTGGGCTCTGCCTCCAGAGTTTCTGATTCAGTAGGTCTGCGCGGGGCCCCCAAAATTTGCATCTCTAACAAGTTTTCAAGTGGGGCTGCCACTGTTAATCTAGGCCCCACTTTGAAAACTACTGGTCTAAACCATCTCTGTGGTTGACATGTCAAGGGTTCAGTAATAAACATTTACATATTTTCTTATACTCTTTAAGTCCTCCCTTTCTTCCTGTGTTCATCCATTCATCCATGGATTCATTCACCCAGTTATTTATACAACAAATATCTTGGGGACTCCTACTATGCATGAGACATTGTGCGGAGGGCTCAAAGACAGACATACGAGATTGCTATAGAAACAAAAATATACAAGTATAATATTGCATAAGTTGGGGTGTGCACGAAATATCAGAGAGATGAGCTGGCAACAGACTTTTTCTGTGCAGCCTGGGAAACCAGAAGACAATGGAAGAATCTGCCACAAGGAAAGGACTGCACCTCAGAAACCTTATTCCCAGCTAAGATGTCGCCCACGTGTCAGAGCAAAAGGCAGAACGATGTTTGAAGATATACAAAATGTAAATTTTTCCACAAGTATTTATTGAGCAGCAACCATGGGCCAGGCATTGTCCCAGGCACTGAAGAGATAAAGGTCAATAAAACAGAGTATCTGCCTTGAGGAGTTTCACATCTAGTGGGGAAGGCAAAAAATAAACCAGTAAATAGTAGACATGTAAGGAATGTCAGGAAGTGCTAAGTGCATGAAGAAAAGTAAAGCAGAAAAGGGGACTGAGGTTGAAGGTACATGGACAGGAGAGGAGGTGACTGTTGAACAGAGAACAGAGGGTGAGAGAAAACTGTCATGCACATAACTCATCTGACAAAGGACTTTAACCAAACAGCTTGGAACTGGAAGAGAGTCCCCAAAAGAGGGGAAGATGAAAAGGAGAGCAAATTACAGTGACCAATCAACTTTGTGGAAGGCTGGAGGCATAAAGGATGGAGAGACAGATAGAGATAGATAATTAGATTAATAGGAGAGAAAAGAAGAAAAGAACTTAAATTCAAATGGATAAACTGCCTGAGATGTGTAATTTACATGCCCTATAAAGACTTGTCATACAGAATAGACATTTTGAGGCGAAATTCTATTAACCATCTCTACAAAACCCCTAAGTTCGGCCGAGTGCAGTGGTTCACACCTGTAATCCCAGTACTTTGGGAGGCCGAGGCAGACAGATCATCTGAGGTCAGGAGTTCGAGACCAGCCTGTACAACATGCTGAAACCCCGTCTTTACTAAAAATACAAAAATTAGTCAGGTGTGGTGGCAAGCACCTGTAGTCCCAGCTACTCAGAAGGCTGAGGCAGGATAATCAATTGAACCCGGAAGGCAGAGGTTGCAGTGAACCAAGATTGTGCCATTGCACTCCAGCATGGGTGACAGAGAGAGACTCTGTCTCAAAAAAAAAAAAAAAAAACCGCCAAAAACAACAACAACAACAACAAAACCTAAGTTGGAGAAGGACTGGATACGGAACAAAGAAAAACCTTTGAAAGCCTTCATGGTAAATAAACAGAAAGGGAGAGGGAGGAAGGGAAAGGAATAGGGAGGCAAACGCACGCTAAAGGTCCCATCCCATGAGATAGAGAGGATGTGGGAGCAGCAAGCATCTTGGACTGGGACACGGTGTGGCTCGCTGAGGGAAATGTTCAATGTTTTGTTTTCAAATAAGAATGAAGTAATAGGCAGCTGGGCGCGGTGGCTCATACTTATAATCCCAGCGCTTTGGGAGGCCAAGATGGGCGGAACACTTGAGGTCAGGAGTTCGAGACCAGCCTGGCCAACATGGTGAAACCCCGTCTCAACCAAAAACTTATCCCAGTGTGGTGATGGGCACCTGTAGCCCCAGCTACTCAGGAGGCTGAGGCAGGAGAATCACTTGAACCTGGGAGGTGGAGGTTGCAGTGAGCTGAGATCATGCCACTGCACTCCAGCCTGGGCGACAAAGCAAGACTCTGTCTCAAAAAAAAAAAAAAAAAAAAAAAAAAAAAAAAAAGAAAGAAGTAATATGCATCTGATTATGAGAGTAAGGAAAGAAAAAAAAATGGCCATTAATGGAATAAAAAAATCACAATAAATATTTCAAATGCTCAAAAAAGGCAAAAATGTGGAAAAGGAAAAGGAAGAATTCAGAATGTAAAATATATCATCATAAACATCGTAAAGAAAAATGGAAACAAAAAAGTCAAATATATAAATTATTACTGTAAATTAGAATGATCTAAATCCTCCCACTAGGTAGTAAGCAACAATAGGAAGATTGAATTAAAAACAAAACCTAGTTACATGATCTTTACACAAATCACACTTTTAACAAAGTAATAAAGGTTTAAAATAAAGTAGTGGACAAAGAGGAATCAGATAATGCAAACAAAAAGAAAGTCAGAATGGCAATATTAATATCAGACCATACAGAATTTAAACTTAATGTAGTAAGTAGGATAAAGAATCCCTCCTCCTTTGTCACTACATATGATAAAAGACAGACTGTATGAGGAAGATATAACAGCCACATGTGTGCCCAAATAAAACAGTTTTTGCTTTATATATACACATATATGTATAAATATATATAAATATAAATAAATATATATATTATACATATATATTATATATATATTTTAGATGGAGTTTCGCTCTTCTGGGCCAGGCTGGAGTGCAATGGTCCAAGCTCTGCCCACTGCGACCTCTGCCTTCCAGATTTAAGGGATTCTCCTGCCTCAGCCT
Source organism: Papio anubis (assembly GCF_008728515.1). Lineage (NCBI taxonomy): Eukaryota > Metazoa > Chordata > Mammalia > Primates > Cercopithecidae > Papio > Papio anubis. Next base: position 176,871,284 of record NC_044978.1, read on the forward strand.
CCCTGCTTTATATATTTAACTGCTGGTAATAAAAAAAAAGAATGGAAAATTTCAGAACTAGATAGATCAAGTAGACAAAATATAAGACATAGAAGAATTGAATCATACAATCAATGAACTTGTTTTTATATGTATATAAAATCTTGCATACCTCAAAACAGAGTATACAATGTTGGATGTACATGGAATATTGACAAAAATCATGCTCTAAAAGACAGTGGAACATAGAGTGGCAGAGGCCAGCTGCCCAATTCCTACCACTTATTAGCTGATGACCTTGGGCAGTTATGTAACTTACCTTTGCCTCAGTTTCCCCATCTCTAAGATGTAATGACAGTAATAACACCTATCTCATAGGGGTGCTGAGGAGATTAAGTGAGTCATTACATGGAAGTCGCCTAGAACAGTGTTCCTTACCTAGAAAGTTCTATAAGCAGGATGTTATTGTCATCACTCAATTGCCAAGAAAAAGTCGATGCATTAGAATCAATTAGAAAGTTTACCAGCTACAATACTTGAGAATAATCCAAAGACTACCTAGGGTACCCATCTAGTGATGGCAGAGGGACCCCCCTCCTCTTTGGTAGGCACCCAAATCCCTCCTAGGAGGCTAGAATCTTGAACCCCCCTCTTAGAGGTGGAAAGTCTCACAGAGTTAGTCTACATTCTATCCCATGCAAGAATGCTTTCCAATGCATCATGACTGGCAGCCATCTGACCTCTACTTGGACAAACCCAGGGCTGGGAGGCTCAACATCTCTCAAAGCGCACTCTTCCATCACCAGCTGGTACTTACTTTATTTATTTTTTATTTTATTTTATTTCATTTCATTTTATTGAGATGGAGTCTTACTCTGTTCCCCAGACGGGAGTGCAGTGGCATAATCTCAGCTCACTGCAAACTCTGCCTCCTGGGTTCAAGCAATTCTCCTGCCTCAGCCTCCTGAGTAGTTGGGATTACAGGCACCCCACCATGCCCAGCTAATTTTTATATTTTTAGTAGAGACAGGGTTTCACCATGTTGGCCAGGCTGGTCTCAAACTCCTGACCTCAGGTGATCTGCCCACTTCAGCATCCCAAAGTGCTGGGATTACAGGCGTGAGCCACCGCGCCTGGCCTGGTGCTTACTTTAGAATGCTTTCCTTTATATTGAAGTGCAGTTCACTTCCCAGAACCATCATCCTCTTCCCTGGAGCTTCTATCATCATTCACTTATGCATTCACGCATCTAGTCATCCATCCGTCAATCCATCCATCCATCCATCCATCCATCCATCCATCCATCCATCCACTCATTCATTCATTCATTCTATTATTCAGTAGATATGAATTGGTATTTACTACATGTTAAGCACCATGCCAGGAGCTCAGGATACAATGGTAAGCACATTCAGACAGGGTCTCTGTCTTTAGGGGCTCAGTCCAGCTACCCCAACAGTCACTGAATAATACAATCTCCTGCTTGATTAGTGCTAGAAAGAAAATGAAGAGTGCTATGAGACCATACAACGTGGGAGCTGCCCCTGGTCTGAAACTATCAGGAGAGGCTTCCCCGAGGAAATGACTCTTATTTGCTGAAAGACAGAGGAAAGACAGAGGATGTCACCTGGAGCTGACAGGTGCAAGGCAGCAGCACTTTCTACTCTGACCTCCTCATTCTTCTCTCTTCTAGACTGACCCTCCTTTTGTTCCTCCTGCCACCACTCTTTCTAGGGGCCTGTAAATGCTCAAGGAGGATGATACCCTCCACGCACAGTCTGAATGAAAGCCAAGCTTGCATCTGATTTTTTGGCAGCAACGTTCTCTTGTTTGTGTTGAAATTGTGACACTATGTCTATATTTTCCATTGGACCAGAAATTTCATCTAAGAAAATAAATATGTAAGAAAATGCATGCAGTTAAGCAAGACTCTCATAGTGACCCCAGAATGGATCTTGGGGATCACTCCTCTTTTTCCTGAGGGATTTGCCCTCTGCCAATTGATCTAAGATTGTCACCAGCACCAGGGCAGAGCTGAGTTCCTGGGTCAAACCTGTCTTTCCAGCTAGAATTCCAGAGGAAACCCTAGTCCCTGTTGGAGTGCTTCCTTTTGGCACCAGGGCCTCCCGACACTAATAATTAGCTTCTTGCTGCTTTGATGAACCCACAGGAATGGCCAGGTCTTTGCAAACTGCTTCTCTCAACATCCCTCAGCTCCTCCCAGAAAGGCTGGGATTCTTATCTTACTGATGAGGAAAGCAGGACTCAGAAAGGTGAAGGTGATAGAGCTGAGACCTCAAGTCAAGCCTTCCAGAGCCAACACCATTTCCGTGATACACACACCTCACTTGAATTACATTATTATGAGGAAACTCCCTGAATGTCTAAATAGCCACCATCTACTGAACACCTATCACATGCTCTCTCTACCTCGCCCATTTATTCCCTCTCTACTTAGTGTCCCAAAGACACCTCAAACGTAGCATGTCCAGAAGAGAAATGTAACATGTCATTGGTTTTGTGTCCCCACCCTGCTCTTCCCTTTGGCTTCCCAATCTTGGGAAATGGTGCAACCGTTCACCCATAGACTCAGGCGCCAATGCTCGGAGTCAACCTGGATGGATGGCATGAGATGGATGGATGATGAATAAATGAATTATGATAGAAGCTCCAGGGAAGAGGATGATGGTTCTGGGAAGTTAACTGCACTTCAATATAAAGAAAAGCATTCCTTGGATAAGCACAGACTGACAAGAAGAAGAAGGAGAAGGAGAAGGAGAAGGAGAACATTCTAAATGTACCAGGCCAGGTGTGGTGGTTCACGTCTGTAATCCCAGCACTTTGGGAGGCAAAGGCAGGTGGATAACCTGAGCTCAGGAGTTCGAGACCAACCTGGCCAACATGGTGAAACACTGTCTCTACTAAAAAATAACAAAAATTAGCTGGGTGCGGTGGTGTGTGCACCTGTAGTCCCAGTTACTCAGGAGGCTGAGGCAGGAGAATCACTTGAACCCTGGAGGTGGAGGTTGCAGCGAGCCATGATCGAGCCACTGCACTCCAGCCTGGGCAACAGAGTGAGATTCCATCAAAAAAAAACCAAAACAAAAACAAAAAACAACAAACAAACAAACAAAAAAACAGCAGGGGAGAGAGGAAGAGAAGAAGGAAGAGAAAGAAAAGAGAGAGAGAGGGAAGAGGGATGGTGGAGAGGATAGAGGAAGGAAGAGAGGAAGAAAGGATGAAGGAGGAGAAGAGAGAAAGAAAATGAGGAAAAAAAGAAGGAAAGGGAGGCCGGGCACGGTGGCTCACACCTGTAATCCCAGAATCTTGAGAGGCCGAGGCAGGCAGATCATGAGGTCAGGAGTTTGAGACCAGCTTGGCCAACATGATGAAACACCATCTCTTCTAAAAATACAAAAAATAGCTGGGCATGGTGGCAGGTGCCTATAATCCCAGCTATTCGGGAGGCTGAGGCAGGAGAATCGTTTGAACCCAGGAGATGGATGTTGCAGTGAGCCAAGATTGTACCATTGCACTCCAGCCTGGGAGACAGGGCAAGACTCCATCTTAAAAAGAAGAAGAAGAAAAGAAAAGAAAAGAAAAGAAAAAAAGAAGGAAAGTGAGAGAGGAAGGAAGGGGAAGAAATAGGGAGGGAGGGAAGAGGAAGAAAGGAAAGGAGAAGGAGGGAAGGAAGAAGGGAGAAAAAAGGATGGAGGAGAAAAAGAAGTGAGGAACAGAAAAGGGGGCTTTGACTGCAGGAAAGCACAGGTAAAGGCTCATGTGTATAATCCTTTTTAGCCTGTGTAAGTCAATACCCTAAAACAACACTTTGTGCCTTGTTTTAAATAGTACCAGATTCACTGTCATTCACAGAGTCACAAAACCATGAACTTCCCTAAAACAACCATTTTCAGAACAGGAATTTGGGCCAGCCTGCAATGGTATCAAATTTTCCCAAAAGCAAGATACTAGATCCAGTCCCTGAGCCTAAGAAGCCTAAAATCTCATCTGGATGATAAGGTTCATATCCAATAGTCATAATACAAGGCAGAAATGGACAAAGACCAAAAGACCTTTACAGAAGGAAGGTCATGGTGGCCCATGGAAGTGAGGAGTAATTCCTGCCAGGCATTTGGAAAGAAGGTGGCATCTGGCCAGGACCTTTGAAAGAAATGTGGAAAGGAGGCCTAGTGTGTGCTGGGCAGCCACCTCGTCAGTCACTGGATCCTATCCAGTGCGGGATCCCTGTTCTACAGATGCTGAAACCAGGGTTCAGAGTAAGGGAGGCAATCAAGTAACTTGCCCAGGCTCATGCATGCAAGGAACACGGAAGCCCCACTCTAATGGAGATTTAAATTCAGGTCTAATATGAGAATCCAAGTGGCCATGTGTGATGTGTCTGGACCACATGGTGTGAAATGCACTCAGCCTCTCCCAGGAAGGTTACTCAGACAGAGGCTTTCTTCACAAGCATGCTCACCATGACCTCCTCCCTTTCACCTGCACCACATCTGTCTCCCATTCAAGACTGTCAGCCCCAGCCAGGCACAGTGGCTCATGCCTATAATCCCAGCATTTTGGGAGGCCAAGGCAGGAGGATCCCTTGAGGTCAGGAGTTTGAGACCAGAAGACAACACAACGAGTCCCTATCTATACAAAATAAAACAAAACTTAGCCGGGCAAGGCCATGTGTGCCTACAGTTCCAGCTATTCAGGAGGCTGAAGTGGGAGGATTGTTTGAGCCCAGGAAGAAGAGGCTGTAGTGAGCTGTGATTGTGCCACTGCACTCCAGCCTGGGAAATAGAGCAACATTGTCTCAAAAAAAAATAAAAATAAAAAAAATAAGTGGCAGCCCCTTGAGGAAGGGAAAGTTCCTATCTTGACAATTTCAGTCAATACCTGTGAATACCAGCAGGAGCCTCTATCCCTCTCTGCCCCACTCTGCATCCACGCATTCATTACTTCATTCATCCCCCCCTCATTTTCTCAACACCCACTTCGTGCCAGGCCCTGAGGTGGCTCTAGGACCGAGAGACAGGGATCACAGAGCTCCCCAGTGGAGTGGAGGGTACAGACATGTCGACAAGAACACTGGGGCCCAGTGCGGGCTGGGGGCGTGTGGTCAGACCTGCAAAGCGGGGAGGAGAAGGGGGTCGAAGAAGCTTCGCGGGAAGAATGGGGTGAGGCCTGAACCCTGTCTCGGAAAGCAGGGAGGCAGGCGGGAGAGTGGAAAAGACATTCCTGGAGGAGGGAACCGAAGGTGCCAAGTGTGCAGAGGCAGAGATCCTGCGAAGGAAGAAGAAAGTCAGCGAGAATGACCCCAGGACAGGATGAGAACAAAGGAGGGGATCAAAGGAAACGGGCCCTCAGGGGTCGGATGCTAGAAGGCCCTGAGTGCCAGGAGAGGGAGTGTGGCCTCCATCATGGGGTCAGTAGGGCCACTGCATGGCTTTAAGCCAGGGAAGGACTGGAGAGATTTCTGTAACTGTAGCTGTAATGATGGAAGCGTCTGGGAGAGAGAGAGGAAAGAAGGGCAGAAGGGAAAGCAAGGAAAGATGCACAGAGACCAAGGCAGAAAAGGCTGAAGGGAAGACGGCAGCGGTGGGAAATGCGCAGAGCCGCCTCAGGATGCAGCCAGCGGGCGAGGAGGCTGAGACCCGCTCGCCCGGTGCCTGGACTCACCGCGCAGCCAGCCGGCGCCGGCGTGCGTGTCCTTGAGGCGGAAGAGGCGGCGGTGCGCGGAGCTGCGGCCCACGTACCACAGCATCCACAGCAGCTGCAGCAGCATGAGCGCCGTCAGGAAGCACAGCAGGTCGCTCTTGCCCACGCCCGCGGCGTGCACCGCCCAGGCCAGCAGCAGCAGCAGCCCCGCCACGAACACGATCAGCCCATACTGGCTGCTCAGCGTCTCGGCCAGCTTCTGTGGGACGCTGGCGCGCACACCGCCCCGCCGGGGGACCGGGGACTCCGGGGACCTCGGGGCCGAGGGGGAGGGAGGCGGGCAGGCCGCGGGCCCCGACGACCCCGCGACCGAGGTGCTCGCAGCTGCCCGTGGCGAGGCGGGCGACCGCAGGCCCTCGAGCATCTTGGAGACACCCGCGCCAAGTCTGGTCCCGGGGGTGGCTGCCGTCGGGCTCCGCCTGCGCTCCTGGCTCCTGTCCTTGCCCCGACGCCTCTGCCAACCAGCACCCCCCTTTTCACCTCCCCTCCTGTTCCTACCCCACGCCTCTGCCAACCTGCTCCCTCTCCTGTCACCTCCCGACGCTCTCCCTCGCCTCTTCAGCCCCTTTGTCCTCCGTCAAGGTACCACCCTGTCCACTTACCCAGCGCCCCACCCCGCTGACCCAGGATTCTACGAGCTCCCCTGCCCACTGCCTCTCACTGGGCAACGCCCCGGGCAACCCCCTGCCCGCTCCGGGACCCACGCGGACAGCTCCCGGCTCCTGATTCCTGGGACACAGGCCAGCGCTGCCGCGACGCTTGCGCGTCCTCCCGCACCTCCCCCCGCGCGCCCGGCCCCTGCTCGCGGTCTGCAGCCCTCACCCCTGCGCCGACCCCCGCCCACCTTGCCCCTGTCCGGGCGCCCCGGAAACGCTGGGTGACGAGAGGTGCCTCCCGGGGTCGCGGGGTTGTGGGGCTGGGGAGAGGGGGTCTCCTGGAGCCAGCCCGAGGGGGTGTGCGTGGGGGTGGGGGTGGCTGTTGCCAAGGGGGGTGCCCGGGGCTCCACAGGGGCGTGCGATGCTCTGGGCCTTCCCCGAGGGTCTCCGCTGGGGAACCCAGAGGTCCAGGTGATCCTGCCTGGGTCCGTGTCCGAACGTCCTTCGGTCTGTCCTCGTCCCTGCGTATTTCTGTATTGTCTTCTCTGTGCGGGTCACTCTAGCCGTCCGTCTTCGGGTGTGTCTGGTTAGGGGTGGAGGAACGCCCGTCACTAGCTCTCTGAATTGGGGGAGGGGCCGCCTTCTGTGGGTTTTTCTGTTTGTCCGTCTGTTGTGCCTGTGCGTTGGCTGCGAGATGCCCCCAAGCGGAATAAGACCTGAGCCACTTTCTAAGAAGAGACCATCCCGTACCCTCTCCCAGAGGAGCGGCAGCCATTCTGGACCAAGAGGAGCTGGAATGGGGGACGCCCCGGGGTCTGCCCTGGGGCTACCCGCGTCCAAGCCTCTCCACCAGCCCCTTCCAAAGCCCCGGTGCCCGCCTGGCACCCGCCTGCTCCCGGAAGGGGACTGCGTCCGCCAGGGCTCCCCGCTGGGGTGCCGCTAAGTGGAGGTCTGGGAAGTTTCTGCAGAAGAGCATCCTACGGGTCGGGCGTGGCTGACAGGAGGCGCCGGACCCCAGCCGCAGGTTGGAGAGGGGAGTTGGGAGCCAGGCGAGGGCGAGTCCACATCCCACCGCGCAGCAGCCCAGGGCTGGGCCCCGGAAGACAACCCTTTCCCTCTTGGTTTAAGGCTCTTGACGTCTTGAAATTCTTAATTTTTGAACAAGAGGGCCCATATTTTTGTTTTGCGCTGAGTGCAGCAAATTGCAATAGCAGGTCCTGACTAGTAAAGGAGGGGCGGGTAGCCCTGGGCTGGCAAGGAGTCAACCTGGGGGACCTTGCCTTGCCACCATCATTCTTCCAATTCATGCGTTCATTCATTTGATCAACACATATTTATGTGTTGACTTATGAATCATTTGCTGGTCTCTGTTCTAGGCGCTGGGGTTTCAGCTATGAAAGGCTCTGCTCAGGTGGAGCTGATGTTCAGGTAGAGAAACAGCAATAGACAAACAGCTAATGAGCCCTCACTGGGAAGCTGGGGAGCATGACCTGTGAGAATTAGCCCTCAACTTCTAGGAGACTGGGGGTGGAGACACAGTAAGCAGCACAGCACCCTTAAGCAGGGCTAGAAGAGGGGCCTGGGAGGAACCCAGGTCTGCAGGAAGGCTGAGAGGTTCAGGGAGGAGGCAACACCTGCACAGTCTTCTTTCTTTCTTTATTTTATTTTTAATAGAGACAGGGTCTCCCTATGTCTCCTAGGCTGGAATGAAGTGGTGTGATTATAGCTCACTACAGCCTGGAACTCTGGAGCTCAAGTGCACCTCCCACCTCAACCTCCCCAATAACTAAGACTACAGGTGTGTGCTACCACGCCTGGCTTTTTGTGTTTGTTTGTTTGTTTGTTGTTTTTTGTAGAGACAGCGGTCCCGCTATGTTGTTCAGGTTGATCTCAAACTCCTGGGCTCAAGCCATCCTCCCACCTCAGCCTCCCAAAGCATTGGGATTACAGGCTCAAGCTACTGCGTCAGGCCTCCTGTACATTCTTTAGGCTTAGGAGTGGATGGCCAGGCGGAAGGGAGCAGGGTCTGGAAAGGCAGTCCAGGAAGAGGATCCAGCAAACCTACTAGGAACCCTCCACATTCTCCCCTCCTCTTCCTACCAATGGATGCCAACATCAACAGCTAGAGCAACCTGGGGCCCTGAGCTGAAGATGGAAGAGGCAGTCTGCCTGTCTCCCCAGTGACCGGTGAGGCAGCTTCCTCTCCCGAAGCTGGACCTTACACAAGTGAGAAATAAACTTCCATTGTGCTAAGCCACCGCAAGTCTGAAATGTTCCAGTAGCTAGCAGTACCTTAACCCGCTGCGTACAAAGATAAATAGCACTCAGTCACCATCTGAAAATCAGGTGGAATGCCTGTCTCTGGGCTCTCTGCATTTTTTTTTTTTTGAGATGGAATCTCACTGTGTCACCCAGGCTGGAGTGCAGTGGCACAATCTTGGCTCACTGCAACCTCTGCCTTCCAAGTTCAAGCGATTCTCCTGCCTCAGCCTCCTGAGTAGCCGGGATTACAGGCATCTGCCACCATGCCCGGCTAATTTCTGTATTTTTAGTACACCATGCTGGCTAGGCTGGTCTCAACTCCTGACCTTGTGATCCACCTGCCTTGGCCTCCCAAAGTTCTGGGTTTACAGGCGTGACCCACCGCGCCTGGCCTGCATTTTTTTTTTAAGAAGCAATGAAATGAAAGTTTCTGGAGGCTAAAGTCAGCCCCCTTTATTGTAATCTCAAGACAATGTTAAAACTAACTGAGAGCCTGTAATCCTAGCACTTTGGGAGGTCGAGGCAGATCACTTGAGGTCAGGAGTTCGAGACTAGCCTGGCCAATATGATGAAACCCTGTCTCTACTAAAAATACAAAAATTAGCCAGTGTGGTGGTGCGCACCTGTAATCCCAGCTACTTGGGAGGCTGAGGCAGGAGAATCGCTTGAACCCAGGAGGAAGAAGTTGCAGTGAGCCAAGATTGTGCCACTGGACTACAGCCTGGATGACAGAGTGAGACTCCATCTCAATACATAAATAAATAAATAAATAAATAAATAAACAAACAAACAAACAAATAAATAAATCAGAGATTTACCCACACTGTGTTCTGCCTTCCACCGGTGAGATTTTTTTTCAAAAATCTGAGCCACACGGGGCCCCCAATTTCTTATGACTGACCCCTGCTCTGTGGTGGGCAGATACAAGGGGTCAGAAATGATGCTGGTGGCACCCAGGCCTTCTGTTTTCACCACATTTGGCACATCTTACCCCTGCTCACACTGTGTCCTGAGAACTGTGTGGCATGGCTCAATCAGTGTAAAAGCTTGAAACGTTCTGACCAGGCAGCTGCCTCCCAATGATGATTCAGTACCACGCAGATGGACAGGCAGACATGCTGCCCTCAGACATAGGCTCCCTTCTTTTTTTAATTTTTTTAAATACTTTAAGTTCTAGGGTATATGTGCACAACGTGCAGGTTTGTTACGTATGTATACATGTGCCATGTTGGTGTGCTGCACCCAGTAACTCATCATCTACATTAGGTATTTCTCTTAATGCCATCCCTCCCCTGTCCCCCTACCCCACAAGAGGCCCCAGTGCATGATATTCCCCACCCTGTGTCCAAGTTGTTCTCATTGTTCAATTCCCACCTATGAGTGAGAACATGCGGTGTTTGGTTTTCTGTCCTTGTGATAGTTTGCTCAGAATGATGGTTTCCAGCTTCATTCATGGCCCTACAAAGGACATGAACTCATCCTTTTTATGGCTGCATAGTATTCCATGGTGTATATGTGCCACATTTTCTTAATCCAGTCTATCATTGATGGACATTTGGGTTGGTTCTAAGTCTTTGCTATTGTGAATAGTGCTGCAATAATCATACATGTGCAGGTGTCTTTATAGTAGCATGATTTATAATCCTTTGGGTATATATCCAGGATTGAGATCGCTGGGTCAAATGGTATTTCTAGTTCTAGATCCTTGAGGAATCGCTACACTGTCTTCCACAATGGTTGAACTAGTTTACAGTCCCACCAACAGTGTAAAAGCATTCCTATTTCTCCACATCCTCTCCAGCACCTGTTGTTTCCTGACTTTTTAAAGATCGCATGAGCTCCCTTCTTCCAGTGAAGATGATGGGATTTCACAAGGCCAGAGGCCCCCTGGCACACTCAGCTACCAGAGATAATAGAAGGTCTCAAGGGGCAATTAGAACATTTTGCCCCCAGTCACCTTTGGTGGTAGCTATGTAATTCCAGTATTTTTAAAAACAAAAGAGTTAGTGTATCCGTTTCTTTTCTTTCTTTCTTTTTTTTTTTTGAAACAGAATCTCACTCTATCGCCTAGGCTGGAGTGCAGTGGCGTGATCGTGGCTCACTGCAACCTCTGCCTCCTGGGTTCAAGTGATTTTCCTGCCTCAGTCTCCCAAGTAGCTGGGATTACAGGTGCACACCACCACGCCTGGCTAATTTTTTGTATTTTTAGTAGAGATGGGGGTTTCACCATGCTGGCCAGGCTGGTCTCAAACTCCTGATCTCGTGATCCACCCACCTCGGCCTCCCAAAGTCCTGGGATTACAGGCGTGAGCCACCAAGCACAGCCAAGTGTATTCATTTCTTAGGATGGGTGTAACAAAGTGCCACTAACTGGGTGGCTTTAAAACAATGAAAATTTATTCTCTCACAGTTTGGGAGGCCAGAAGTTCAAAATCTAGATGTCAGAAGAGCCAAGTTCCCTCTGAAGGCTCCAGCAGCGCTGGCCTCTTCCAGTTTCTGCTGGTTGCTGGCAACCCTTAGCATTCCTTCCCTTGAAGCTGTATCACTCCAATCTTTGCCTCTGTTGTCATTTAACCATCTTTCCTCTGTATCTGTGTCTCTTTTCCTCTTCTTATAAAGACACCAGTCATAATGGGTTAAGGGCCCACCCTACTCCAGTATGACTTCATTGTAATTTACAACTTAATTTACAAAGATTCCATTTCCAAATAGGGCCACAATCAGAGGACCAGGGGTTAGGATTTCAACAGATCTTCCGGTGAGAGAAAATTCAAGCCATAACACACAAATCATAGTCAAGATATGCAATTAACCTATGCATCCATCAATGGATAAATGGACAAAGAAAATGTGTGTATGTATACACATTGTATACATACACAACAGAATACTATTCATTCAGCCTTAAAAGGAAGGAAACGGCCAGGCACAATGGCTCACGCTTGTAATCCCAATACTTTGGGAGGCCATGGTGGGTGGACCGCTTGGGCCACGGAGTTCAAGACCAGCTAGGCAACATGGCAAAACCTCAACTCTACAAAAAAAAAAAAAAAAAAAAAAAAAGCCTAAGCACGGTGGCTCACGCCTGTACTCCCAGCACTTTGGGAGGCCGAGGCAGGTGGATCACCTGAGGTCGGGAGTTCGAGACCTGCCTGACCAACATGGAGAAACCCTATCTCTAGTAAAAATGCCTATAATCCCAACTACTCAGGAGGCTGAGGCAGGAGAATCACTTGAACCCGGGAGGCAGAAGTTGCAGGTGAGCCGAGATCGCGCCACTGCACTCCAGCCTGGGCAACAAGCGTGAAACTCTGTGTCAAAATAATAATAATAATAATAATATTAGCCAGACCCAGTGGTGTGCACCTGTAGTCCCAGCTACTTGGGAGGCTGAGGTAGGAGGATCATTAGAGCCTGGGAGGTCCAGGTTTCAGTGAGCTGAGATTGTGCCACTGCACTCCAGCCTCGGTGACAGAGCCAGACCCTGTCTCAAAAAAAGAAAAAAAAAAAAGGAAATCCTGACATTTGCAACAATATGGATATGAACTTGGAAGATACTATGTTAAGTGACATAAGCCAAGCACAGAAAGACAAATGCCACATGATCTCATTTATATGTAGAATCTAAAAAAGCTGAGGTCATATAGTAAGAGAGTAGAATAGTGGCTACCAGGGACTGGGCAGCAGGGGGAATTCGGGGGTTGGGAGATATTTGTCAAAGGGTACCAAATTTCAGTTAAGAAGAGTAAGTTCAAGAGACCTATTGTACACATAGTAAATTGTGAAGAGAGTAGATTTTAAGAAATCTCACCACAAAAAATAAGTATGCAAAGTAATGCATATATTAATGAACTCAATCTAGCCATTCCACATGTACCCTCGGACTTCAAAATTTGGAAAAAATGAATTAAAAATAATAATATAAACTTTATTTCTCAACATAAGCTCCATCAAGTTCAAGACACTTCTGTAAGTCGTGATACAGCCATGTAGCCCATCCCTAAGGAACTGAAGGTCCTGAGAATTTAACCATATCAATGCAGTCTTTTACACATTAACTGAAGATAAAAGGGTACCCTTTACAGAATTTTTAAGACTAGGAAACGAAAAGAAGTTAGGAGGAGCCAAATCGGGACTGTAATGATTTCCCACCAAAATTCTCCCAAAATTGCCCTTGATGACAGGAATAAGCAGAAGCATTGTCGTGGTGGAGGAGGACTCTGCTGAAGCTTTCCCAAGAATTTTCTGCTAAAGTTTTGGCTTTCTCAAATCTCTCTCATAATAAGCAGATGTTACCATTCTTTGGTCCTCCTGAAAGTCAACAAGCAAAGTGTCTTGAGCCCCAAAATACTGTTGCCATGACCTGTGCTCCTGACTCATCTGCTTTTGCTTTGACTGACCCACTTCCACTTCTTGGTAGCCATTGCTTTGATTGTGCTTTGTCTTCAGGAATAGTACTAGGAAATCCATGTTTCATACCCTGTTGCAATTTTTTGAACAAATGCTTCAGGATTTTGATCCCACTTGTTTAAAATTTCCATTGAAAGCTCTGCTGTTGTTTGCAGCTGATCTGGGCACAACAGTTTTGGTGCACATCAAGTGGAAAGTTTGCTTTCAGTCAGAATTGTGTAACCTGAACCAATTGTTCAGTGTCTATGACACTGGTTATTGTTTCTGCTATTGTTAACTGCTGTTAATCATCAGTCCTCTTTGATTAGGGCATAAACAAGATTAATTTTTTCTTCAAAGATTCATGTGTAAGGTCTCTCATTGAGGGCTTCCTCTTCAACATCATCTGCTACCTTCTCAAAACAAGTTATTCATTTGTAAGCTGTTGATTTCTTTGGGGCATTGTTCCCATAAACTTTTCGTGAAGCATTAATGATTTCACCATTTTTTCACCCAAGCTTCACAATAAATTGATGTTTGTTCTTGCTTCGATTTTAGCAGAATTCATGTTGCACTGATGTGGTCTCTTTCCAAACTGATGTCTTATCCTTTTTAGTGTCTCAAACTAGATCCTGTTCAGACATGTTATGACAAGTTAAAGACTCTGTCTCAAAAAGTCTCTTTTTAAGTAATAGGATAATCTTCATACCATCCTAATTGGCCAGTTATTAGCACTTGGGAAACTAGATTTTAACTAATTGTTTTAAACACATCCCAGCCTTAGATTTCTATCCATGTTGTAAGCACACTCTTCAAGAAAAATAATAATAATAATAAAAGACAGATAGAAAATGTGTGAAGGCTGGCATGGGGCACTCTTCACCCAAGCTCCCTCCAGGGGATCTGATCCAAATGCCCTACCTTCCAGAGCTGCAGCCTCAGTTATGCTGGACCCTGACATCATTGCCTGATTCATCACTGCCTGACTCAGCTGCCTGATTATGGCCTTCGCCTGGCCTTGCTCCCTATTTTAAATGACACTCTCGCCACACCTGCACATACCCATGACCACAAGCTGGGTTTGCTTCTGTCTACTCATCATGCCTGACTTCCCTTTTGCAAATGTCATAACCGGATGTGATATTCCTGATCCTAGATTCTGCTTTCCCTTTCTTTCCCTCTCCATTACCATTTATTGAGTGGACACCTACTGTGTGTCAGGCACTGTAATTGGTGTTTCACAAACATTATTACTATTACCCACAACCCACAATAAGACAGATATTATTCCCACTTCACAGCTGAAAAAAGACAACAGGCTGACTACTACTTCTCTGAAATGCTTGGGACCACAAGTGTTTTAGATTTTGGAATATTTGCATTATATTCCAAAACCTGAAATGCTCCAATGAGCATTTCCTTTGAGTGTCATGTCAGCAATCAAAAAGTTTCAGATTTTGAAATTAGGGATACTAAATCTATACTGCTGAAGGTCTTGCAGCTAGTAAATGGCAGGGTATGATCTGAACCAGACACACACACAAGTGGTGATTAAGTCAGGTCATTATTAGAAGTCACCTTACAGAGAAAACAATCAACATGAAGTACCTTCTGTCACAATGCTTATGCTGTTTAGATTAAATGCAGACATATTGCATTTGAAAGTGCAAATACTGTCTTTATAAAGTCTTTGAAGAACAGAGCCCTTGTTATTTATATAGTTAATTCAAAGTGCTAATAGCTAAAAACCAGAAGTTATTCCAAAGTTTGCATGAACAAAACTCACAAGAAAGTTATAAAAATATTTTATTTAAATGGTACAGAAAAAAATATGTATACTTAAAAATGATTAAAACTTCACATTAGGAAATGCTAAAAACCCAGTAATTTACACAATGATAAAATCTAAAGTGATGGGAAAACGTAAAATACTTTCATTTGGTCCTGTACCTAACAAAACTATCATAAATATGAGATTATAGTAATTACTAAAGCTGGTTAAAGGCACATGACAACATAATTCCTTTATATACATCCAGTCATTTTATATAAGGAACTGCTATCCCTTAAATGGAAAAGTGAACTATTTGTTTAAAATATTAAGAGTGCATTATGCACCTATAATGAAACCACCTTCTCCAAATATTCAAATGGATTCACATTGCAAAATAGTATTCCTATATCACTGACTTCTGAAAATTTTAATAATTTAAGAATATGCAAGTGAAATATAATTTATTCTGATTTCAACAACAGTTATACAAAGTCACAATTTTTCCCAGGAAATCATTCACTTCATAGTTGCAAAAACACACTGTAGCTTTTCTGTGAGGGTCTGCCATACTTTCAGCTAGCTGGATGTTTAACCATTCACTTCAAATTTACATGTCCAGCCAGGCACGGGTGGCGTGGGCCTGTAGTCCCAACTACTTTGAAGGCTGAGGCAGGAGGATCACTTGATCCCAGGAGTTCAAAGCCAGCCTGGAAACATAGAAGACCCTGTCTCTTCAAAAAAAAAAAAAAAAAAGTATATGTCCTTAAATCTGAAAGAAAACCAGCATTTATGTACCAAGGAAAACATTCTATCTTAAGCTATTGCATTTAACACTAAAAAGCATAGTTTACTCTGTGATCTACAACACTGTCTGAGTCTCCATTACCAATTATAAATTCATGTCAGAGTAAGAGCTCCCAAACATCTGTAAAAACTCAAAATTGAAGAGCCAAAGAAGGGGCTGAGAACATGAGGAGAGAGATGGCTGACAGGGTCAGGTGAGGAAGTGTTCTGAGATGTGCAGGATTCCTCCAGGCCCAGAGTCGCTTGTGGCACCACAAGTGTATAGGAATGAAGGGCCTCCAGTGAGGGCTCCCAGTGATCCCAAGACACAGCGGGTGCATGAAGGAGGCTGCAGACATTGGAACGGGCATGGAGGTGCTAGCAACTATTTTCAGACTGCTAACAATGAGACTATGTCCATTTCTTCTGTACATGGTTACCACTGACCTTCCTTTAAATCCCATAGAGAGAGCATGCTGTTGGCAGAAATGTCAGTTTTTCATTAACATCTTGAAAATTTAGTGTATTAACTTTCATTTCCATAGGCCTCAGTTTCCACACCTGTCAACTGCTGTATAAAGCAGATTTTCTGCAAGTTCTGATGTAAGTGACCTGACAGGAGGCACTTTGTCCTTTTCACTATGCCCCTAGGCATCTGGAGTAAGCATTCTCAATATACACTTATTTAATAACAGAGTTATCCGACACTCAGAAAACAGCCTCCACTGTGTAAGGCAGCAGATCTCAGGATGGGGTTATCTGCGGGGAGGCAGAAATTCTATGAATAACACCAAACCAAAGCTGATTGTGTCCTCCAACACATTTTCTGAGGAAGTCAGGACAGTTAGAAAATGGCAGATTTTTTTTTCCCAATTGGGTAAAATTGTCCATTCTTCCTGTATTCCCATTTCTTAAGAATGATCTAGCCAACAGTCATTGAATGTAAGTTGACAGAAATTAATATGATCTCAACATAAAATGGTCTAATGTGTGAATTTAACTATATTGGAAGGTGCAAATCCTGTCTTTATGAGGTCTTTGAAAGGCAGTGTACCTTTTCTAAAAAGTAGTAACTTAGAACCAACTTTTTCAAAAGAAGGAGTCTCAGTCCTCCATCCCCACCAGCCTGGGCAACACAGGGAGACTCTGTTTCTACAAAACAGTTTTTTAAAAATTAGCCAAGCATGGTAGCACATGTTTGTAATATCAGCTACTTGGGAAGCTGAGGTGGGAGGATTGCTTGAGCCCCCAGGTGGTCAAGGCTGCAGTGAGCTGTGGTCATGCCACTATACTCCAGCCTGGACAACAGAGTAAGACCCTGTCTACAAAGAAAAAAAAAAAAAAGAGTCTCAATCCCTTCTATCTCAGAGGTCAACGGACGGATAATTCTAGTGTGGACAACAAAATTGTCATAAAAGACATTTTTCAAACGAGTTCATTTTTAGAAAAACCATTCCAGATATCTTACCTTCAAAAATCATCCAAGGAGTGTGATAAACATTACAACCCCCATAAACTGGGTAAACAACAACAACGGAGTGAAAAATGACCACACATGCCATAGAGCAATGTTGAAGCTGAAAAAACAACAAATAAACAGTTGACGACTCTGATATGCATCAATATATTTTACTCTAGAATCTAGATTTAAAGAATTCAATGTGGAAAAGTTCATCCAGTCAGCAACTGTCTCTATGTATCATAATTCTCTTATGTGACTTAGCCAGTGCTGAAAAGGAAAACTCTAGATATACTTACACAATTATCACAATGTCTTCAAGAAGGCCCTGGAACTGAAACCACTAAAGGTCTCCTAATAGGACTTGACATGGCTTAATAGAAACTGAAGTCTCTTAGTTTCTGCACCTGAACAAGAATGTAAATGGCTACAGCTCGTTTTTATGAAATCACACACTAAATTATCACGGTAAAAAATATCAAAGTATTTTCTCTTAAAAACAGAATGAAAACAGTTATCATTTATAAGCTGCTATTATATCTTTCATTGAGAAAAACACTATTCCTGTCATCAAAGTAAAATTAAAAACTTTCTAAGTATAAATGATTTTTAATGACTGAAATTTCTAAGAACAGAATAGGGAAAACTATATTCAAATAAGTTCAGATAGTTATTGGTTTTAATATATAATATTTTGATAAGTGTGAGTATTAAATAACTATAATCACACTGTCTACAAAATTAATGTTTCTGGAGATGGCCTTAGCCTTATGGGAAAAAGTAAAACAACATATCTGTATGCCGCCACATCACTAAAAAAGTTAACAATAACCGTATCACACTGTCAAACAACTTTGAACTTCAACTACAGAAAGTGAGTCATAGAAAGAATATATTTAAACTGAATATGTATAAAGGTATGTGGTTCTTCCAAAATAAAAATTCAATTAGGCTGGGGTGGTCATGGTGCACGCCTGTAATCCCAGCACTTTGGGAGGCGGACACAAGCAGATGGCTTGAGGCCAGGAGTTTGAGACGAGCCTGAGCTGCATGGCGAAACCCTATCTCTACAAAAAATACAAAAAAGAGCCAGGTGTGGAGGTATGTGCCTGTGGTCCCAACTACTCAGGAGGCTGAGTGAGGTAGGAGGATCACTTAAGCCTGCGAAGTCAAGGCTGCAGTGAGCTGTGATCACACCACTGCACTCTGGCCTGGGTGACAGAGTGAGACCCTGTCTCCCTCCAAAAAAAAAAAAGTCAATTGATATAAAGAAAGAAAAAACTAAAGAGCTACACACAACATAGGAAAACTAGTTTTCTTTCTGGTTGGATCATAGGATGTATTTCCTTTGTGTTTTTCTGTAATTTACAGATTTTTTTTCCTCAGTGAGCAAGTCTTACTTTTATAAACAAACTCAAAAAACCCTGTACTTTTCATTGAGCACTTAATTAACTTATGAAGAAGGTTATTCATTGTGGCATTGTTTGAGTATAAATATAATTAAGTCCAATAGCAGAAGACAGGTTACATAAATCATGATATGTCCATGCTGTGAAAACTGCAACTGCTTAGAAGAATGAGAAACATCTATAAGTACCATTATGGAAGAATCCCAAACTATAAGAATCCATTGAAAAATAAAAGGAAAAAAAAGATGAACAACCACTTTGGAAAGCAGTTTGGCATGATTTACTGAAGTCAAAGGTATGTACACTCAACAATTTTACCCCTTGGGGTACATATATATATATACACACACACATATACACACACACCAACTTCAGTTGGTGCTACAAGAGCCTTATACAAGAATGCTCTTTATAGCATCCTTTATAGTAACCCCAAATTGAAAAAAATCTAAACACAATCAACAATGGAAAAGAGAAACTGGGATTCAATTAAACAATGGAATGCAAAAGGGCAATGAAGATGAGTCACTGTTCCGGGCGACGATATGAAAGAATTGCACATAATGCTGCACACAGCCAGCTCAATGTGAAGGAATACACCCTGTACCAATCCCTTTCTATAAAGTTCAAAAGCGTAGATGAAACAAAAATAGAGTACCTAATGAAGCAAAGCAAGTAGTTACCATGAAGGTCAGGGCAGTATTTACCTGTGGCAGGAGGGAAGGTGTAGGAACTATGAGGGAGAATGAAGGGGGTTCCCAGTGTGCTGGCTCGATTTACACCAATACTCACTTCATGAGAATTCATTCACTAATTCATTCATTTTAGTTTTTTCCACTTTTCTATATGTATTGTATGTCAAGATACATTTAAAAAGCAAAATGCAAAATATGTACAGAATGTCACCATCTGTGCTTTAAATAACTAGATCCATAAATAGAAGGAGAAAGAGATACTAATGAAAAGGGAACCAGAGAGCATGAATGACCAGGAGACTACTTTTCTGTTATACCGTTTTTCTTTCAAAGTTTGGACCAAGTATATCACTATCTGATCAAAAAAAATTTGTTGTTCATTCCTGTTAGTCATTTCAAAGTTAACTTACCAAATTCCTGCTGCGATAAAGGAGGCAGTGGTAATAGGTATCAAGGCTGGATACCTGACATCATATTCTTGAATTCCACAATACCATTCCAGGTAGACTATGCAGTAAAACGCAATTGATAAGCTGACGAGCAACAAGGCACTGCCACAGACAAACCAGCTGTGGAGATAAAAACAGTAAGAGGGCTGACAGCACTTAATGAATCATTGGGTATCTTAAAAGTTTTCATTAACAGCTTAAAAATCTACTTCTAAGAGGCCGGGCACAGTGGCTCACTCCTGTAATCCCAGCACTTTGGGAGGCCGAGGCTGCTGGATCACCTGAGATCAGGAGTTCAAGACCAGTCTGGCCAACACGGTGAAACCCCGTCTCTACTAAAAATAAAAAATTAGTCAGGTGTGGTGGCACACGCCTATAGTCCCAGCTACTCGGGAGGCTGAGGCAGGAGAATCAATTGAACCCGGGAGGCGGAGGTTGCAGTGAGCCAAGGTCACGTCACTGCGCTCCAGCCCAGGCGACAGAGTGAGACTCTGTCTCAAAAAAAAAAAAAAAAAAAAAAAAATCAACTTCTAAGAATATCAAGTGGTGCAGAGAAAGCCATACTTAAACAATCCAGACTTTCAGAAAGTCTCAATCTATGGAAGATGGGGGTCAGAAAAAGAGACACACAACTCAGGAAAGAATGAAAAGACAGACCTGAAATACATGCATTTACATATACACTCTCATCAGCCAACCAACCAAGGGAAAAGTCTGATCACGATAATGCATTTTCTTTAAAAATACAAGGAAGAGGCCGGGCACAGTGGCTCACGCCTGTAATCCCAATACTTTGGGAGGCCGAGGCAGGCGGATCACCTGAGGTCAGGAGTTCAAGACCAGCCTGACTAACATGGAGAAACCCCATCTCTACTAAAAATACAAAATTAGCCAAGCATGGTGGCGCATGCCTGTAATCCCAGTTTCTTGGGAGGATGAGGCAGGAGAATCGCTTGAACCCAGAAGGCAGAGGCTGCAGTGAGCTGAGATGGCGCCACTGCACTCCAGCCTGGAGTGCCTGGGCAACAAGAGTGAAACTCTGTCTCCATAAAATAAAATAAAATAAATAAAAACAAAAATACAAGGAAGATAGTGGCTTTCTGGTTGTTTCTGAAGTTTTGAGTGTGACAGCATTAAAGAAGTTTATCACTGGGAAACTTCATTCCTCCAAGTTAAGTGGACTTTATAATTCAAATTTTCTCTCATAAAAGATTCCTAAATGAAATTCTCCCATTTTCAAAATATCTTCTACCCACCACCTCACCCTCAATGCCAATGCCTTTTGACTCCCTTCCAAGTCTGCCTGTGATCTGATTCAGCCAGTGTCAGGCAACCTAGACAACCCCTTCCCTCCACCCCAGCTGGACATGGGGACTGAAGTCCCTTTCCCATTCTCCCAACTCAATCCAATATCCCATCATCATCTGCTTGACTATGGGAAAAGCCTGACAGTCCACGTGGAAGAGAGAGGGAGAACAGATGGCTACAACTGTTAAGTTACAAAGGCACAAAGTGAGCTTCCAATAATGCAAGGTTCCAGATTCCATGAAGGCTTTTTATGACGATCCAATTCTGAGATTCGGAGTCACGAGAGGCAGCAGAGTGAAGGGGTTAAGAGCACAGCCTCTGAAATCTGTCTATATGGGTTTGAATCTTAACTTGAGTAAGACTAGTTTTGTGACCCTAGGCAAATTACCTAACCTCTGTGTGTTTCAGAAATATTGACAGTACTTAACTCAGAATAGCTGTAAGAATTAAATCAAGTAGTCAGCAAAGTGCTCCTCACAGCTCACCCTCAATCATAATCATTATTATTCCACTCATGTTATTTTTATTTTCATTTATTTATTTTTGAGACAGAGTCTCGCTCTGTTGCCCAGGCTGGAGTGCAGTGCCGCAATCTCAGCTCACTGCAACCTCTGCCTCCCGGGTTCACCAATTCTCCCGTCTCAGCCTCCCGAGTAGCTGGAATTACAAGCGCCGGCCACCACGCCCAGCTCATTTTTGTATTTTTAGTAGAGATGGGGTTTCACCATGCCCATGTTGGCCAGGCTGGTCTCGAACTCCTGACCTCAAGTGATCCACCTGTCTCAGCCTCCCAAAGTGCTGGGATTACAGGCATCAGCCACCATGCCCGGCCATCACTCAAGTTATATTTATGAGGAAAAAATGTCCATGTTCATCTTTAGGAGTCTTCAAAGACCTCTCTTCTGCTAGAGCGTGCAGTCTCACTGTGGGGAGTATTGCCCCCAAAGTGAAGAAAAAAATCTGGCTCTAATTGTATGTATAAAGCACAGATATGCATGCAGTATATAAGTGAATATATAGTTTATCTAACTCCACATTCCACAGGGATGATTAGAAAAAAAATGTCTAAAAAGACTCCTTAGGGGTGATGACAAAAGGCTGAAAAGCACATACTGGTAAAGGATATAAAAAAATTTTTTTTTTTTTTTTTCGAGACAGAGTCTCGCTGTTGTCACCCAGGCTGGAGTACAATGGCACAATCTCGGCTCACTGCAACCTCCACCTCCCGGTTTCAAGCGATTCTCCTGCCTCAGCCTCCTGAGTATCTGAGATTACAGGTGCACACCACCATGCCAAGCTAACTTTTGTATTTTTAGTAGAGACGGGGTTTCACCATGTTGGCCAGGATGGTCTTGAACTCCTGATCTCAGCTGATCCACCCACCTCGGCCTCCCAAAGTGCTGGGATTACAGGCGTGAGCCACCGTGCCCGGCCTAAGAAAAATTTTTAAACTGCCTGAACAAAATATAATACTATCAGTCAGTGGTCCTTGGCCCTGGCTTTATATCATAATCACCTTGCACCTTTTTAAGAGAAACTACCTAGTCCCCAGTTTCCAAAATTCTGGGCCCAAGCATCTGGGATTTTAATTTTGCTTTCTGCTTTTAAGACCACAGTTGATTTTGATGCACACAAGCAGAGTTTTTTAAACTGTGATTTCTATAGCATCACAGTGTTTTTCAGTTTTTAATATGGACCTGCTCTCCTATCTTTGAACAATATAAAGAACCTTAAGGCCTCAAGCTTCTAAACCTAGGCTACAGCCAGGGGAAAAAGAAATCACCTCAGGTGTCAGAGGAACAAGCCATTTTAGCCATTTTCCAAAAGCAGAACTCAGCCAGCACTGTCTTTTGTGCCGCCCTCTCATTTCATGGCTGCTCAATACCCTCCAACACCCCTTAATGAGTCCTTCCCAAGAAAACAATGCGACTCAAAATCCTCAGCCTTTGAGAATGCATTTATGCCTTTTGCTCTCTAAGATGACACCTTGTTGAGGACAGATTTATGACTTCTACTTTTTTTTTCCAACCCCCACAGCCCTGGTCCCATTGTCTGTGTCCCAGCTTCGCCACACAGCAGCTGTGTGGTCCTGGGCACTCCACTTCACTGCAGTTGCCCCCAAACATCTTATGTGTGATCATTTCTTACTCTGCCATTTATTTAAACTACCAGAAATACCCAATAAAAGGACACAAATAGAGAAGTTATCTCACATCTCCTAAAACCTCAAAAAGATCTCAGTCCTGAGGCTGACCTGGACTAGGTACCCCTCCTAGACGCTCCCATAATACCTTGCGCCTACATTTACAGAGCACACACGAGGCCTGGTCACTTGTCTGCTGCAGCCTAAAGTGAGCTGTTGGAGAGCTAGAAATGCACCTTCCATGTGTTTGGCACCCACAGCCAAACACGTCTCAGGTTCCGTAAAGTCTCTGATGAAGGAAAGAGCAGCTGTTGTTGGTGATGATTAAAGTATCCCTCCCCTCCAGGCCGGTGCAATGGCTCCCACCTGTAATCCCAGTACTTTAGGAAGTCAAGGTGGGAAGATCACTTGAGCCCAATAGTTTGAGACCAGCCTAGACAACATGAAGAGACCTCGTCTCTATAAAAAATAAACCAAATTAGCCAGGCATGGTAGTGTGCGCCTATAATCCTAGCTACTTGGGAGGTTGAGGTGGGAGGATCACTTGAGCCTAGGAAGTCAAGGCAGTAAGCCATGATCGCACCACTGGAGGGTGACAGTGCAGCAAGACCCTGTCTCAAAATAAAAATAAAGTATCCATCCCTCTTTTCCCAGCCCACATTCTAAGACAGATGACTGAGTCAAGCTGATGAAGATTAAATGTCTGTTATACTGATGCAGCGGTGGGAAGAATATGGCTTTCGTGAGTGGTGACAAAGCACTTCCTAATACCGGGTCTCTGAGACCCAGAAACAGGCAGGCTTACCCACTGGGTTCCAGGTCAAAATGAAAACCTAGAGACCTTTTCCTGTGAGGGCTGCCCCCGTGAAATGACACCTTGGGAAGGCAGACCAGACTGTGCACTTCCTACAGGCAGCTGACGTGCAGGAGAAGGTGCTGAGCTACCTTCGTCCAATTCTTCATCACACACTCAATCAGTCACGCCACCTCCCAAAAAGGAGTGAGTGACAGGGAAGGGCAGAAGATGGGAGTGTTTAGGGAAAGTTTCTCCCCTAGAAAGTAGAGGACAGTTTAAATAAACTCCCCTCTGCCTACTTTCCCGAGGGCTTGTTCCATGTGGCTCGACAGTCTCCCCCGCCAGAAATCACTGCTCCTCCTGAAGGCCCTTGAGGAGAAATCATGTGTCCTGCTGTGATACCAGGGGACCACAGTCCTGTCTGCATCTTCCTAACCCCACTGGTACTTCCAAATTACTACTCTTGACCCTAAGCACACCAGCCCTCCCAATGCCAGCTCTGCTGCTCACCAATATACCTCTCCTTTCTGTTTATTATCTGAGGGTCTCCACATCACTCTCCAATGTGCAGTAAGGACCCTAGGATATGATTCCAACCCTCTCCTCCATGTCAGCTCTGGAGACTATACTGAAGGGATCTCAGCCCCTGTGAATGAGGAACTATTGTACATCTGGTCTGGCCACAAAGCTCGCACTCCTCCCACTGCTGACCTTCACCTGCACTCCAACGCAGTCACACCCCATAGTTACCTTGTCAGCTGTAAGTACCCTTTGAAACCAACCTTGAGACCCGGTTCTCACCAGCCACAGTTCTCAAGCCTTCCTCCCAGTACTCTTGTACTTGGTCTTCATGAAGACCTTCAGTCAGTCTTTCTCCCTCCTTTTTTCCCCAAATGGATTAGGTCCTTCTTAAATTTCTTACCTTCGTCATCCTACAATATATTTATTTGCACAAAAATAACTTCCAGTTCTCTTCCACTCTACTGTGTATGCCCAGAGCACACACCCTCCCATTGGTTTTATTTTTTCCATCTTTATTGAAGTATAATGGACAAATTAAAATTTTATATATTCAAGATGTACAATGTGATGACCTGATATATATATATATACACACATTGTGAAATGATTACCACAATCAAGTTAATCATCACACTCATCACCTCAGTTACCACTGGTCAGGGAACAGGGGAAGACACAAGACCTACTCTTAGAAAATTTCAAGTATACAATACAGCATTATTAACTATAGTCACCATACTGTATGTACATTAGATCCCCAGACCTTATTCATCTTACAACTAAAAATATGTACCCTTTGATCCCCATCTCATATTCATCTTCGTATCACCAGCACCTCCAACACAGGGCCTGGCACAGAGTAGGTGCTTACTGTTTGAAGAATTCAACTAACAAAATATAACACGAAAAATCAGACATGTGTTTAATTTATGAAGCAATAAAGTTTTCTTACCTGCTAGTGTGGAAGTTTTCTTTAAGAGTTTTAAAGAAGTCAACATAATAGGTCACAACAATGGATGCCAAAATCCAGAATCCAGAATGGATATTAAGTCTTGGAAGAGGTTTCTCCTTTTTCTGAACAGCTGTGGAGGTTTCTGCAAATAAGGGAGATTTCAACTTATTAAGTTACCATAATTTTGCGAGGAAAAATTACACTTAATTTAAGCCAAATAAAATCATTTCCTAGAGCTAGGAACCAGAGTCTCTCCCATGATAACAAATTCTTCTGTAAAACCCTTGACCATCCTGGCTAACACAGTGAAATCCCGTCTCTACTAAAAAAAATACAAAAAAACTAGCCCGGAGAGGTGGCGGGCGCCTGTAGTCCCAGCTACTCGGGAGGCTGAGGCAGGAGAATGGCATAAACCCAGGAGGCGGAGCTTGCAGTGAGCTGAGATCTGGCCACTGCACTCCAGCCTGGGCAACAGAGCGAGACTCCGTCTCAAAAAAAAAAAAAAAAAACCCTTGAGATAGCTTTATATTTACAAAAAATAATAAGAGCCCACTAACAAATACAGTCAATTTATTTCCTCTAAATATATTTTGAAATCAAATTTACATTTTCATCGTCTTTCGGAAATAACAATGCCACCTGGAAATGTAAGAATTTTAATATGTTTCACATTTCTTCTAGGAAAGGAGTTAGTCCTGCTGATTAGGAAAAATGCCAAAGGCAAATGGTAGCGCATGAACTGGACTTGTGGTCTTTCAAGAATACTTTTATAACTAAATTCTATTTTTTTTTTTTTTTTTTTGAGTCAGAGTCTCCCTCTGTCGCCCAGGCTGGAATGGAATGGTTCCATCTCAGCTCACTGCAACCACCGCCTGCCGGGTTCAAGCAATTCTCCTGCCTCAGCCTCCCGAGTAGCTGGGATTACAGGCGCCTGCCACCACGCCCAGCTAATTTTTGTATTTTTAGTAGAGACCGGGTTTCACCATGTTGGCCAGGCTGGTCTCAAACTCCTGACCTCGTGATCAGGCTGCCTCGGCCTCTCAAAGTGCTGGGATTACAGGCGTGAGCCACCATGCCCAGCCTATAACTAAATCATTACTTTAAACACAGCTCAAAAGTGGAAACGGCACACCAGAGCTCTAGTTCCAGCACAGCCCTGTCTAGACAGGTGATGGACAAGTCATTTTTCCTGTCTGGAACGCAATCCGAAAGAAAGGGTGGATGGGGGTTGGGTCAGATGGATGATTTCTAGAAAGTTTTCCGAGGATTCTGACATGCCCTCTATGTTCACGTGAGAATGAATGGTCCACATATGAGGTTTTGGGCCTTTAGATGACCATCGGAAACCCTACGAAGCATGTTCATAATATTCTGGAATATCCTCAAAATGTATACATCATCATGCCTGGGCATCAGGTAATTCATGTTTATTTTGAAAAGGTAATAAATGGACACGGTTTTAAAACATATGGGTTACAAATATCCAAAATGAGGTATCTGACTCCCATCCTTAACCTCAGATCTAATCCCCAGAAGCAACCACCACTTACAATTTCTACTGAATTGTTCCATTATTCTATGCACCTACAGGTGAACATACATCACAGGTTACCTGTTTTGTACCCAAATGGCGGCATACCATAGTGTTCCGCACTTCCCTTTGAAAATCATCCCCATTGGTACATACAAGTCGACCTGGCGTGTCATGTATACACATATCCAAATTTACTTAACCAGCCTTCTGCTGACGGGCAAGACAAGTATCTCTAGTGATTCGCTATTGCAAGCAATGCAGAGGTGAAACACTGCGCACATCATTGTACACTGCGATACAGGCATGTTTCCGGTAAATTCTTAAGACTTAGAACCGGTGGGTATTTTTAATTTTAACCGATATTTCCAAACAGGTGTCAAATCAGCTCTCCAGAGAATTCTGAAGCGCAGCTGAGATGACGATGCACAGCACTACGCGATTCTAAGGATCTTCCCTGATACCAAATATTCGACTTGCAAAACCGAAACTCGGTCCCTTCAGACTGGGCCGGGGCTGCCGGAGGCCGGCCATTTTCCAGCGCCTCGCCTCTGAGAACCTCGGGGCGGCTTGGTGCGCGCCTCACCCGGCCTGGCGTTACTCTCGCGATCCAGCTGGGCCTCGGCGTCCGGCAAGAGAAGGAATCGCCGACGGAGCTGTTCCCTGGCCCGTGAAGAGTCCATCTTGGTACCGCCCCAAAACGCGACGGAAGTGACGTCAGGCAGAGCGCTTCCGGCGTCGGCTCCGGAGCTGGGCCTCCTGGCGTTTGGATTGGAGACTGTGTTCTCTTCGCGGTTTTAGTTAACGAGCAGCTAGGATTGAGTCGGCCTGAAGGGTTTCGCTCTCACGTCGGCAGGTGCGATTTGAATTTTAAAACACTGAGCTTTCTGGGTCGAAAGGTTCCCAAGTTTATTCCGACCTATGGAAGCCCAGAAGGACCAGGATTACCGCTGCCGCAGGATGCGTCCAGGTCCGGGATGCGAGACCGTGAGACGCTGCGCTACCGAAGCCCTCGCAGACTCCCGGGTGCCAGAGCAGGAGAGATACTCCTCTGGGCCTCCATCCTCAGCCCCCAGTTTCTTTCCTACTTTTGCTTTTCAGGAGTCGCCCAGCAAGATTTGAAAGGAGGAGAAAGGCCTGCTGGACAGGATGCTAGAGCCTGGCAGTGACCACTTGAGGACCCCTGGGCATTAAGTAAACTTCTTGGGGCCCGTTTCGTTATTACACTTGGCTCTAGATTTGTTGTGCGTTTCAGTGAGAAGCACCTGTATGTGGTTCACGTGAGCCTTCTCCTCGCCACTTGGGAAAAATCCTCCCAGCCTGAACCGAGGGAACTAAATTACTTTCCCAGCAAACTGCCGTTTTCCACACTACTCACGCCCACGAACTGTGTGTTACGAGGTCACAACTTTTTCTCCGTCAGTAATCCCGCGTATTAGTCTCCCAACCCTTTCCCACCGAGTCATGTGCTGAGAAATGGTGGGCTTAACCATGCAAACGTTTGCTGAGCACCTACTATTTGCTAGGAGCTGTTAGGCACCATGCCAGCAGTGGAGATAAAGATGAGTAAGACATGGCCTTGCACGTGAGGAGCTCCTGGTCCAAAGAAAACCACAGAGGTGTACTACAAGGTAACTCTGTATTTATAAATTTGTGAAAGCACTTTATCAGTATAGCCAACATTTTCTGAGCGGCTGCATGTGATAAAGTGGTGAGGACAGAAGTAAGAATCTAGTAGAGGAAGCAGCTTCAATACAGTGCCATAATAGAAACACTGTACATGGGGCATAATAGAAGCACTGTACATGTAAAGGGCAGTTTATTCTGCTGGAGTGTGGGAGAGCAGGGAGAGTGATTTCAGGTGGATTGAATACAGGGGTGGAGAGCCAGTGAGCTACATAGGAAGTAAAATTTGAATTAGTAGGCACTGTTTAATATCTACTATGTGTTGGGGTGTTTGTAAAAGGAAAGTAATAAATACTCAAGAAAAGAGTGCCAGCTGGGCGCGGTGGCTCACGCCTGTAATCCCAACACTTTGGGAGGCCAAGGCGGGCAATTCACGAGGTCAGGCGTTCGAGACCAGCCTGGCCAACATGGCGAAACTCTGTCTCTACTAAAAATACAAAAATTAGCCAGGCGTGGTGGCCAGCACCTGTAATCCCAGCTACTCTGGAGGCTGAGGCAGGAGAATCGCTTGAACCTGGGAGAAGGAGGTTGCAGTGATCGCGCCACTGCACTCTAGCTTGGGCAACAGAGCGAGACTCCATCTCAAAAAAAAAAAAAGAGAGAGAGAGAAGTACCAAATCTCTACTGATTTATCATTTCTTCAGCCTTTCTTCACCCTTTGGAGCACAGGATTTAACAGCTGGGTGGATCATATGGCCTTTCTAAACAATACCTCCTTTTTTTTCTGTTTTTTTTTTTTTTTCTTTCAAGACTCCTAAAGAACTGGATTTGTTTCTTCAAAGCCAACTAAAGTCTTTGCCCTCCCTTCTTCTCTCTCTCGTACAGAGTTAGAAGCCTTGTTAACAGGAAGTGAATTTGTCCCATCAAATACAATCTTCTGTTGATTGTCTCCTCGAAAAAGGGTCAGTGCAGGGCCTCCCTGGTAACTGAATACTCCCAAGAGCATGGCCGCTATCCCAGGTTCCCATACATGGTATGTTCAGGTCAGATCAGGTTTCTCCTTTTGTGGTTTCCGGGCCTTTGAATTTGGATCTGAAATCCTTCCAGAGTTTTTTTCTCTGCAATTTTAAATGGCACTACTTGCACACCATATTGATACTTAAAAGCAGGTTGGAAAAATTCCAGTATTTAATGACCACATCTTCATTTCTGAGGTCCATTAAGGAAGCCCTTTGGGCATGTGCGGTGGCTCACGCCTGTAATCCTAGCACTTTGGGAGGCCCAGGCGGGTGGATCACCTGAGGTCAGGAGTTTGAGACCAGCCTGGCCAACATGGTGAAACACCCCATCTCTACTAAAAAAATAATAATTAATAAATAAATTAGCTGGGCGTGGTAGCAAGTGCCTGTAATCCCAGCTGCCTGGGAGGCTGAGGCAGGAGAATGGCTTGAACCCAGGAGGTGGAGGTTGCAGTGAGCCACGACCACCCATTTCACTCCAGCCTGGGCAGCAAGAGTGAAACTCTCTCTCAAAAAAGAAAAAAAAGAAAGAAAAAGAATAGAAACCCTTCAATGTGTGTACTGTGGCACCCTAATTATAGATAGATATGTGATACCAGATTTGCTACCAATTAAGACATTTTCATTTTCAATGTGGATTACTTGTGGGGAACAATGAATTTCATTGTGACCTTTGCTGGCCTCCCCTTAGCAACATGGTGAAATCCAAGGTGTTTATAGACTGTTGAATCCTGCCTCCATCACTGTGGGTCCTTGGGCAAGTTGTTTTATTGTTCTGAGTATCAGTTTTGCTCATCTGTGAAACATCAGGTATTGGAGTGAGGATACATGTTTATCATCTAGCTTAGTGCCTGGCATATATAGTTTGCCTCCAAACATCAGTAGTTACTATTCACTACTCCTTTATTTGGCCTGCCGGGCTGTCAAGATCTGGCACCTGTTCACCCCTTGATCAGTATTCCCTTGTCCCTGGGTTCCAGCTACTCTTTGTTCATGTCTCTCTTCCGAGAATTACCAAGCTTTATTGCTATTTTCCTTTTGCCTGTGTTTCCCCTAGTTGATTGGGAGAACCAACCATGTCTTGCTATCCCCCAGTGCCCTGCAAACACCGAGCACATAGCAGGTCCTTGAGCACAGCTAACTTGTCTTCAATATGGACATACACGTGTCTGCCTACAACCCTTCCTCTGAGAAACCACTGCTGCTTTCTATAGTGGTCCTGCTCAGTTTCCAGAGACTGACCCTGTCCTAGGGGAGGGTACAAGACCCAAAACAGACCTCTTATAGTCCAGGTCTTAGGCTGGGAAGATGTTCACGGTTGCTTTGATATGGTGAGCTGTGAGGTCAGTTTGGGCTTGGGGGCTGCTGTTCTGGAAACAGGGGAGCCCACGTGGGAAGAAAGTGCTGAGAGGCAAGCTAAGAGGTCTTGGTAGCATTGCACCGCCTCCCGGATCTAGCTAAGCCTTAGTTAACCCTGTTAAGGAACTGAGCTCTGGAGCTAGCTGCCTGCCTGGCTGTCATTGCCGGTCCTGTCATTACTGACTCTTTCAACCTTGAGCAAGCGTCTTATCCACTCTTTGCCTTAGTTTCCTCACTTGCAAAATGGGGTTAAGAATAATATCCACCTCACAGGATTGGGTAAAGATTAAAAGTATTAATACATGCAGAGTCCTTAGAGCAGGCCATAGAAAACTCTCAATAAATCTTAACTGTTATTATCCATTGCTGAGACTTTACAGATGGTTAAATTTTCCTTTTTTTTTTTCAAATTAACTTTAGTTTCAGTTGTTTTCTGTTACTTGCAACTCTGAGGCCAGACCAGTACCACCCTGTTCTCTCATTGTGCCATGTAGCTGCCCCCTTGGTCCCCAGGTATTCTATGAGCACCTCCAGGAATGAGAATACAGGTAAAGCTCTTAGAAAGCACCTGGCATGTGGGAAGTGCTCAGTAAATGTTAATGTTAATATCTATCATTTGGGATACTGTTCTTCATTCCAAGAAGAAAGCTAGTTTTAGAAAGGTCTTCC
Organism: Papio anubis; assembly: GCF_008728515.1. Classification (NCBI taxonomy): domain Eukaryota; kingdom Metazoa; phylum Chordata; class Mammalia; order Primates; family Cercopithecidae; genus Papio; species Papio anubis. Next base: position 176,902,725 of record NC_044978.1, read on the forward strand.
ATTCATTGTATAAAAACACAATAAAAATGTGTGTCTCTTTCTACACAGCTGTGATTATTCCCCTGGTAAAAGCTATAGCATTGAAATCACTAGATCAAAAGATGCAAACATTTTAAAGACTTTTTTTTGGACAGAGTCTTCCTCTGTTGCCAGGCTGGAGTGCAGTGGCACGATCTCGGCTCATTGCAACCTCTGCCCCCCAGGTTCAAGCAATTCTCCTGCCTCAGCCTCCGGAGTAGCTGAGACTACAGGTGCATGTCACCATGCCCAGCTAATTTTTGTTTATTTGGTTTTTTTTTTTTTTGAGACAGAGCCTTGCTCTGTCGCCTAGGCTGTAGTGCAGTGGCGCCATCTGTGTTCACTACAAGCTCTGCCTCTCGGGTTCACGCCATTCTCCCGGCTCAGCCTCCCAAGTACTCCGGACTACAGGCACCGGCCACCACGCCTGGGTAATTTTTTGTATTTTTAGTAGAGACGGGCAAGCCACCATGTTAGCCAGGATGATCTCATCTCCTGACCCAGGATCCCATCCACCTTGGCTTCCCAAAGTGCTGGGATTGCAGGCCTGAGCCACCGCGCCCGGCCATTTTAAAGACTTTTGATTGATATTTTCAAACAAGCTCCAGAAAGGACTTACCATACTACTGTAGTTTAAATTCCCACCAGCAGAGGTCAGGAGAGGCCATCTTCAATGTTTGCACCAGCAGTGGGCTTTATCATTTTGATACATTTTTCCCAAGTGATAGTTGTTGGCCATAGGGACCTGCCATTTTAATTTGCTTTTCTTTGCTAACAGATTTTTGCATGTTAATCGAGTATGCATATATCTTTTTCCTTTTGGAATTTTCATTTTTGCATATTTTGATAGATCAAGGCTGTCTTTGAACCTCAGATATGTGGCAAGTCTACTTTTTTTCCAATGTGTTTGCCTTTTAAGTTTGATCCTGTTCAACATATGTTCATACCTATGTTTTGTTTCTTACTTCTCATACCCTGTGATGAAGAGAGTTGGAATGGGCTTGCCCTGTAGGATCTAAATGGAAAAGCATATTTCGTGGGAAGTGTTCTCGATGTTAGGGTCTTTCACTTAGGGGACATACTGTGTGGTAGAAATCACTTGAACCATCTTCAAGTGAGCCAAGTTTTCCTCACCCATTCATTACTCAAACTAGCTGTACTGTGAGAGGTTCTACCCGCAAAGGTCACTAACTTTAACCAGCCTCTGATGGTGAGTACTGTCAACTTGATTGGATTGAAGGATGCAAAGCATTGATCCTGGGTGTGTCTTTGAGGGTGTGGCCAAAGTAGATTAAGATTTCAGTCAGTGGGCTGGGAAAGGCAGACCCACCCTTAATCTGGGTGAGCCCCATCTAATCAGCTGCCAGCTTGGCTAGAATATAAAGCAGGCAGAAAAACCTGAAAAGGCTAGACTGGACTAGCCTCCCATCCAACATCTTTCCCCTGTGCAGGATGCTTCCTGCCCTCAAACGTCAGACTCCAAGTTTTTTAGTTTTGGGACTTGAACTGGCTCCCCTTGCTCCTCAGCCTGCAGATGGCCTATTGTGTAACCTTGTGATCGTGTGAGTTAATAATAAACTCTCCTTTATTTGTATATATGTGTGTGTACATATACATATATATGTGTGTGTGTATATATTTGTGTATATACATTGTGTGTGTGTGTGTGTATATATGTATACTGTTAGTTCTGTCCCTCTAGAGAACTCTAATACACAGCCTAAGCAAAATAATAACAGTAATGACAACAGTAATATTGGGCCGTTCACAGTGGCTCACACCTGTAATACCAACACTTCAGGAGGCTGAGGCGGGGGGATCGCTTGAGCCCAACAGTTGGACAGCAGCCTGGGCAATATGATAAGACCCTGTCTCTATCGATCATAATAATAATGACAGTAATAATCATTATCATCATAACATGCATGCACAGTTTTTTAGAAAGAGACCTATTAGAATTCCTCTGAACTATTTCATAAGATTGAAAGAAAAATAGGATTTCCATCAAGCCTGAGTGAGTGTGAAGCCCAGGACAGCTCGTGATGTAGCTTTGAGGACACTGTGCATCTGTCACATATGGTGTGCCTGCCGTCATCCCTGTGGAACTCACCACTTCAGTGCCTGCCTGCCCTACTTCTGACTCTCAGCACCTGTGCCACTTTGCCTGGGGTTTTCTCCGGATGCATTCTATTTACGCAGCGAGATGGAGGGGATTCTCACAGAAGCGAAGCCAATGTGAGTGCAACAGCTGTCTGCTGCACTGGCAGAAAAGGGCTGCGAGTGAGCCTCTAAGGACACAGGCAGCGTGTTGTTTTCTGAAACAGGATGTTGGGGAGAAGAACAGAGAAGAGAGGTGCTGGTCTCAAGCAAAATATCAGGAGCGGGGAAAAGGACAGTTCCTAAAACCAGAAAGCAGAGGGGAGGGGTAGGAGGGAACTGGCCTCGACTGAGAGGCCAGGTGGGCGGGACCTTTGACTATGTAAGTGTTCCAAGCACTCCTGAAATTTCTGGCTGTGTGGCAACATTTGGGTTCCAGTTCTGTGGGAGGACAATTTCTTTTATTAAATTGCTGCCATTCAGGTTGAGGGCCACTACTAGGCTGGCAAACCTAGAGGAAAATGGAGATGGGTCCTGGCTGACTGCCCTTCCCAGGTGAACCATGCAGCCTTGTCAATCTTGTCACTTGCTGATTGTTCAGTGCCTGGAACTTGGTCTGTTACTGGTTTGCAGATGATCAAATAAAACAGACTCATTTTTTTCTCTTTCAAAACAACCTCTGTATATTTGAATGATGGCTGTGCCTGATGTTATCATCCATAAAACTATGATAAAGGCTTACTGATCATATGGCCCATCATGGAACCCACTTAGAAAACCCTGTTGTTTTTAATTAAAACCCTACCTGCAAGATCTTTATAATAATGACCTAATCAGTGCTGAGAAAGGGAAAGAGAAACAAGAGGGAGGTCCTGACCAAGGGAAAATGCTGGCTAGGAGAATACAAAGAAATCAGGGAGACACCTGTTGTGCCAGACCCCTATTGATTCCAGTGGGGATGCCACCAGGTTCAAGAGGCAAAAGAAGAGACCCAGAGACAGAGCAAATGAGACATGGGGTGTTACATACAAGACAGAGTCCAGTGATGGAGGCCTGGCCTGGATAACTGCAACTGCTTTTGAAAGGCATAGAGCTTATATAGCATCTTTTAACACCCTCTCCCTAACAACCTCCACTCTACGCCTAGCAACCTTCATGCAACCCAAAACTCAAGGGTTCGATCCTCTCTACAGCTCGTGTTCCATAGGACAGGACAGGGGCTCAGATGACAAGGAAAGAATCTCCAGTTGGCCACTCCTGGATTCCCTAGCCTAGAACACATATTCAGGTGCATCTGCCATAAAGGTCATTCCCAGGGTCTGCTTCAGTTATTGCTGTCAGGTATTTACGGAGATAGATGGATGGACGGAGGGATGGATGATGGATGGATGGATGGATGGAAAGATGAACAGGTGAATGGATGGATGATGGAAGGATGGATGGATGGATGGATGGATGGATGGATGGATG